>NC_069680.1:19692142-20957857 GCF_023699985.2 Odocoileus virginianus
CTCTCTGCTCTTTTCTGGTGCTCTGGTTGGTTGGATGTTGGACCCTACATTTTATACTTTAATTTATCTTGCCTTTCCTGTTTCCAATGATTTCTTCATCTTCACCCTCTAGATTCTATTGAGTTTTTATAATTGGTGTCACGTGTCATACATTTGAAGAGTCCTTTCGTATTTTCTCTGAGTGGTTTTGTGTATGTGTTGGGAGGGTGGTGATGGGGTTGTTGAAAGAGTATCCTCTTACTATTTAGTAGGAAGACTCTCTGCACCTCCTGTTTCAGCCTCCTGTCATAATCTGGGGTCTTCGAACCTCTTCAGTTCAGTTTCTCTCAAGAAACTGTCTCCTGCCAGGTGAACCACTGAGGACGGGGCGGGCGAGGGGGCGGTTCAACCGATCTTAGAACAACCCTCTTTCTGGTTGACAGCCTGCGCTCTCAGCCTTACGCTCACAGCACCTGGAGCCTTCAGCTCCTGAACTTCCTGGGTTCTGAGGCACAAAGGTCTCACTGCCTCTGCCCACTCTGTGTGTGGGTGGAAGGTTCCAGAGCTCTCTGCCATGTCCCTCACTTCTCTCACTTTGGTTGATCCTCCCTCTGGTTGATCCTCCCTCTCACTGCATTTTGCTTTTCCATTTTGTTTCTCCTTGAGCAGAGAGGGGAGGGTCTATAGTTTTCTTTTATTCCTTTACTAAAATTTAAGTGGAATTTAGAAAACTCTGTAGATTGTCTGCCTTGTTTAACTGGATCTGGCTTCCCAGATGGCTCAGTGGTAAAGAATCTGCCTGTAATGCAGGAGATGCATGTTCAATCCCTGGGTCAGGAAGATCTCCTGGAGAAGGAAATGGCAACCCCCTCCAGTGTTCTTGCCAAGAGAATTCCATGCACAGAGGAGCCTGCTGGGCTACTGTCCAGGGGGGTCACAAAAGAGTCAGAAATGACTCGGCAACTAAACAATATCATTCCTTTTTAAAATTTAAATATTTATTTATTTGGCTGGGCAGGATCTTTAGTTGTGGTGTGCAAACACTTAGTTGCTACATGTGGAATCTGGATCCTTGACCAGAGATCGAACCTGGGCCCCCTGCATTGGGAGTGTGCCATCTTAGCCACTGGACCACCAGGAATGTCCCCATCATTCCTACTAGTGATTTCCTTCTGTTCTGTGTTATGATTATACCATACATTTTCTACCTGTCCTTAGCTGAACATTTGGTTTCATTCCAGTTTTTGCCATTAGAATCCACACTGCAGTGAAATAGCCTTTCCATGTATTCCTACTCAAGTTTGAAAGTGCCTATGTCTATAGGGAAAATTCCTAAACTTAAATTGTGTTTTGATATTTGGTGGCCTTGCCCTAAAACAGGTGTTATCAGCCTTTCCCCATTGAGTGTATGTGAGAAAGGGGGTCTCATATTGATTTATTTCTGCTTTGTGAGTGAAATTGAGCACCTTTTCATATGTTTATTATCCATATCTATTCCCTTTACTGTGAATTTCTGATTAATATCCTTTGCCCATTTTTCTATCATTTCATCCTTTTTAAAAAGGTTATGTTCTTTGTATGTTCATATATTAATCTTTATCAGATGTTTTGCGAATATAGCCCTTTGTTGTATGTCTTTTGACTTAATAGGTGTTCCTAGGTTTTTTTGTTTTTCTTTCTTTTTCTTTTTGCCACTTGGAACATTTAAAATGCCCTGAGTCAGATTTAGCAGGCTTCTCCATCATTCCAAAGTCAGGTTCAGGAAGGCCTTTCCTATGTCAAGATTATTGTTTCACTGAGTTTCCTTCAATAAATGTATGAGTTGCTTTTTTTTTTTTTTTTTTGCATTTAAGTCTTGGTTTTACAGAGAATTCATTTTGCTGTATAAGAGTGTGACAAGGACCTCGCGTTACTGTTTTCTTTATAGCCAGCCAGCCTTACAGCCAGGTGCCCCTGGAGTCCATCTGATATTTCCCATGTCCCACTTGCTGGAAATGACCGTTTCATTCTCGGGTCTGTTTCTGGATTTCTCTCTTGTGTTCCATTTGTCTGCCTGTATCCCCTTGTCAGTACCTTACTATTTAATTACTGTAACCTGAGAGTCCTGCTTAATATCTGAGAGACTAGTCCTTGCACGTACACATTTCTTTAAGAATTTATCAATTGTCCTTCCTGGAGACTTAGTTTCTTTTCATGATTCTTTCACATTACATACTGACATCTTCAGATGGAGACTCTCAGTTTTGAACAAGCCCACATTTTTAGAGTCCCCCAACCTTCTCTGGTAGCTCAGCTGGTAAAGAATCTGCCTGCAATGCAGGAGATCCCGGTTTGATTCCTGGGTTGGGAAGACCCCCCTGGAGAAGGGATAGGCTGACCACTCAGTATTCGTGGGCTTCCCTGGTGGCTCAGATGGTAAAGAAACTGCCTGCAATGCGGGAGACCTGGGTTGGATCCCTGGGTCAGGAAGATCCCCTGGAGGAGGGCATGGCAACCCACTCCAGTATTCTGGCCTGGAGAATCCCCATGGACAGAGGAGCCTGGTGGGCTGCAGTCCATGGGGTCACAAAGAGTCAGACACAACTGAGTGACTGAGCATAGCACAGCACTACCTTCCTCAGGTGAGCTTGCATGCTCCTTGCAGAGGCATCTTCACAAACGCTGCCCTCTGGCTGGGGCTGGTCCCTCATCTTCCAGACTTATTCCAGTTGGCCTGGCCTGGGGACTGGTCCTTTGGGGGTCTGCACTGAATTTCTGTGTTCTTTCATTAAAAAAAAAAAAATCCTTCATTAAAAAGCCCCAAATGGCTGGAAGCTGGACTGGATGTGGAGGGACTGCTAAAGGGTGTGAGATTTCTTTTGGGGGTGATGAAAGCATTCTGAAATTAAATTGTAATGCTGGTTTCACAGCCCATTGGATATACTAAAAACCAGTGAACTGTGTATTTTAAAAGGGTACGTAGAATTGTCTGGTCTGTGGATTATGCCACAAAACAAAAACAAAACCAAATGCTTAACAGCAGGAGTCAGTCAGTGAAGGAGGAAAGATTCTGGGAGCTCAACTAAGGCCAGTTCTCAGCAGAAATCTCACTTTGAACTTCCTGGCTATGGAGATGGCAGAGGAACTGTGGAAGCTCCCCAGGGTCCTAAGGCGAGCTCAGCGCTTCTCAGGAGGCGTGGACTTCGGTCCTTAAGTTAGCGAATAGTGGTTTTTGCGAAGGATGAGCCCTGCTTCTGTCTCAGTGCTAAGACCAGCGGATGACGCCAAGGGGGGTGTTTTTCCCGGGCTCTTTCCCTCTGGCCTGTGCTGACTGGGGCCTCCAGGTGTCCTCAGGCGGTGCCCTGTGTGTTGCGGGGGTGTGTGGCTGTGAGTGGAGCTACGTGTTGGCTTTGCACGTGCTCCTGGGCAGAGATGCTGCTCTGGTGTTTCTGTTTTCTCCAATTAACTGACTTATCGCTCTAATTGACCGTGTCCTGGCCATACGCAGGGCTCTTCAGTGGCTTGGCCCTCTTCCTCTCCAGACACGTAAACACCATCAAGTCTTTCATGTCAGTCAGGGACCCAGGCCATCCGGGTTAGATAGCCGGCCACAGGCTGCCTAGATTTCATCAGGAAGGACCTCTTGCAGGGCTTATCTCTCCAGCCAGATGGTCCCCCAGCCCCATACCTTTCCACCAGTGACCTGGCTCCTTCCTTGGCTCAGAGCTAGACTTGTGTTTCCTTCAGAGAATCAGATTTCTGTTCCCATTTGCAGTGTCATCTGCAGTGTGGGGGAAAATCTCCCCCCATCCCCCACCATGTGGGCCCTTGGCACCTTGCCGCCCACCTCTCCCGAGCCCCTTGGGCCCCCGCAGCCAGGTGAGGAGCCCCCCTGCTGGGCCTGTCCCCGAAGCGAGGAGCCACTGCCAGGAGGCCGCACAGCTCGTTCCCGGAGGCCTGGCAGCTCTGCCCCTCCTGGTCTAGGGTCTCATGAGTTGGGTGTTGAAGCCCGCTGCTCTTGGCTCTGGAATGTGAACCGGGGCTGGTGGGTGGAGATGACGGAAGGCTTAGGGCTTGGTGTCAGGATGCCCGCCCTGTCCTTGGAGGTGCCCCTGAAAGGCTGTCTGGAAAAGTAGTAGGTTGCCAGCCCCGGGTCTGGCAGAGATGGATGACTCCCTGTTGGAACACTGGAGCGGTTCCTCCGTGAGGCCCACTGAGGTCTCTTTGAGTTCCGAGAGGCGGGTTCCGTCGATGGTGTAGGCAGTGGAGGTCCCGGAAGGCAGAGGATGCAGAGGCTGTGTCAGAACATGAATCGGGGGTTTGGAGCCTGAGGTCCAAAGAACATGTGGCCCTTTCCGCACCTTGGAGGGAGAAGGGGGGCTTCTGGGCTCCTAAACATGTACCTTGCCAGTTTCCCCATGGGGCAGGCTGCTGGACCAGTGGGGGCACCTTCGAGAGACAGCCTTTAGCTCTGTTAAGTGAATGTCCTGGCTCTGGGTCTTTGCTCTAAATGGTCAGGTGGTTCTGGGCACCTCCTGTGTGCCGCCGTGGAGCAAGGCTGCAGGGAGACAGATGAAGTGGTGCCTGCCCACAGAAGCTTACCGCAGTGTGGGGAAGGTCAGCATGCCAGGGTGAATGGTAGGTCAGGTGGGGTGAGTGTGGAGTGACAGGGCACAGGGATCGGGCTGGGAGGGCAGGTGCCAAGGCCCTTGGTGCTCACTTGGCCACGGGATCTTCAGAGCCTCTCTGTGAGGTGTGTGCAGTGGGAACTGTTGCCATTTCTCTGTCTCGAGGTTCAAGTGACCCATTCAAGCCTCAGCTGGTAAATTCCCAGCTGAAATGAACACCTTGTTGCCTGCCTCCTAATTCTGTGCTTCTGACCAGAGAATCATGAAGTTGGTGTTTGCCATCTGAGAGTACTGCTGACCCTTGAACAACTGGGGGATTAGAAGCACTGACCCTCCACACAGTTGGAAATTCGCTATAATTTATAGTTGCCTTGGTGTCTGTGGTTCCACATGTGTGGATTCACCCAACCGTGGTACATGTAGAACTGTAGTATTTACTACTGAAAAAAATCTACATGCAAATGAATCTGAGCAGTTCAAACTCATATTGATCAAGGGTCAGCTCTATTTGCTGGAAAATAACGTGTGCCGGCTCCCCGGTTACGCCTGTGTGCTCAGTATCCCAGCTGGTTTGCTTGGGAAGATGTAGCTCATCTGGGGCATTCCCTGAGCTTTTCTGCATCCCTGCTTTGAAGTTTCAGCTTCAGAGATGCTTCCCATGTTTCACCTGGGGAGTCAGGAGTCACCAGCAAGCCATTCTGGCCAGATGCTGTACCAACCACTTTCTCCAACCTCTGCTCAAGTTCTGGGCCAAATTCAGTCTAGAAGTATGTTTTGCTTGGCTGGCACAGGTGTTGGCATGAGGTTTATGTTTTTAAAATACGAATTGCCAACGTGTAAAAATCAGGAGACTTCATGTATGAATCTGGAGTTCCAACTTTTCTAGAAAAACCAGATCGTCTCATTTGGGATTTCAGTCCCCCAGGGCAGTCATTGTCTGGGCAGAATGGCAGCTGCGTCCTTAGGTGGGTCTGGGGCCTCCCCCTCTGTTTTCCTTTTGTGTCTCTGATGCTGAAGCTGAATGCCAGCAGCTCTTTATCACAGTAGCCATGCTGCCGCTTTTCTGATAGTTTGCGTGCTTCATTCATTAATGCCTCCCTGACACTCATCCTCAGACAAAGGCCCTCATGATTTCTTACATCTCCAGACTAATTTAGTTCTCTGCTATGCCCCTTCCAGGGTCAGGTTTAAACACTGGCTGCTTTGGGGAGCTTTGCAGCTGCAGACTCTGGTTCCCAGAGCACGTCACTGGCACCTGTGTGCGGCCCCAGCTCAGCCATGTAGTTCAGATGTCCTCTGATCCTCTGAAGAGGCTCTCATGGTGACCAGGACCATGTGTGGCCATTGTCTTTGCCACAGCCCAGCACGGAGCTGGGCATGAGCTGTCGGTGATGTTTGCTGTGTCCTGTCGCCCCCAGCAATTATGTGGTCACTGTATGTTGCTAAGTGTGATGGAAATGGTTTCCTGGAACGCGAAATGAGATTGCATTTAATTGTTATTTTCCAGATTATCAAATCTAGAATGATTCGGTTTTAGATTTAGCTCCCGTAAGCAATCACTTATTGAGGTCCCTTCTGTTCTGGGAAGCTCGGCCTTTCTGGAGATTTTTTTTTTTTTAATTAATTTTTATTGGATCACAGTTGCTTTACAATGTTGTTTTACTTTCTACTTATAGCAAAGTGCAGTCTGCTGTGTGTTTACATATACCCCCTTTTCTGATTCCCTTCAACACTGTGTATCTGAGAGTTTGATGGCTCGTGTTAGTTAGTGCCTGTGGGGGATCAGTGGAAGCCAGTGTGTCTTTGGAGAGGTAAGGTCACACTTGCTGCTCATGTGCTGGTGAGCTGCCTGTATGAGAAGGGCTCGGGCCCTGGGCCTTTGGAGTGAGTGGGGGCCTGCTCACCATCTGGTATCCCTCTGCATATCTAATTTATGCAGTCAGATGACTGGGAGCAAAGCAACGTTTACCTCTTGTGGGCAAGGCTTAGGAACCAACCTGGTATTTCTGGATTTCAAGGGAAAACACCTGAAGTGTTAAAAGTTTGAAAAGCCATCTTTGGAAAAGAGATTGTGCTATTGTCCTAATGATGGATGGAGACCAGGTGGAGCTGATGTGGACAAATGCCCTGGCCACCAAGCGTGGGCTGGCTTGAGTAGGCTTTCCTAGTTCAGGCAGAGGTACATTCAAGGCAACCATTGCCCTCGTCAGCTGTGAACTTAGCTTGGGGCTTGCAAAGTTCCTCTCCTGGGAAACCATGAAACTGTCAGTCACAAAGGATTTGGCCACAAAAAAATGACCACATACTTATTTACTTATTTATCTGGCATGGACAGATGTCCATAAGGTAATTGAAAGCAGGTTGGGGCTTCTCTAGTGGCTCAGTGATAGAGAATCCGCCTGTCATTTTAGGAGACACAGGTTTGATCCCTGATTTGATCCCTGGAGGATCCCACAGGCCATGGGACAACTAAGCCCGTGTGCCACTCCTGAGCCTGTGTCCTAGAGCCCAGGAACTGCAACTGCTGAAGCTGTGGGCCCAGACCCCATGGTCCCCAACAAGAGAAGCCACTGCAAGGAAGAGTGGCCCCACTCGCTGCAACTAGGGAAAAGCCTGACCAGCAATGAAGACCCAGCACAGCCAAAAATAAATAAATCTTAAAAAAAAAAGCAGGATGTAGAACCGTAGGTATAATTTTTTTTTTTTTAAGACACAGAACTCCTGTGCTTAACGCATTTATGTATGTATGTAGAACTTGCAAGGGAAAACAACTGTGGGGCTATCTGAGTGATGGGACGTGGGAGAATTTTAATGTTTTTTCTTTGTGCTCATCTCCGTGTTCCTGACTTTTGTCAGTGCCTGTGCCTTTGTTCCTCTGCACAGACACGAAGGGAGGGACCTGGGAGCAGATAACCAGCACTGCTCACTGCCTGTGTGGGGCGGCAGCTCCACAGCCGGGAGCTGTCCCCGTCACCGCCCCCTCCCCTGGTAAAGCCGCCACCTGGCAGAGGTGGGGGCGAGATGAAGCCCGCGATAGAGGGAGGGATCTCATTTCTGGAGTGTCGTGGCGGCTGGCGGCTTCGTGTGGACGGATGAGCCGTGTGGGGTCCAGACTAGCTCCATCAGACACCGGATATTAGCTGCTTGGGTGCAGGTCGCAGGGCTTCATTTCCTCAGCTCTCGTCACAAGCGTGGTGCCTCTCCATTATTAG
The DNA here is from genome assembly GCF_023699985.2 of Odocoileus virginianus. Taxonomy (NCBI): domain Eukaryota; kingdom Metazoa; phylum Chordata; class Mammalia; order Artiodactyla; family Cervidae; genus Odocoileus; species Odocoileus virginianus. The sequence goes on from NC_069680.1 coordinate 19,699,941, forward strand.
TTTTTCTCACACGTGACTGATATCTGTACTGATAAGGTGTCCCTTTCATAAATTTACAGGCGTGGCTTTCTTGCCAGCTAGTGTCTCTTATCTCATTGGAACCAATGTTTTCGGGATCCTCGCACACAAAATGGGGAGGTAAGATGAAATGAAACAACTCAACACTCACTCTGTTACAGTAACGTACTTACTTTAAAAAACCCCAAGTTTCTACCTTCACTATTATAACTGTTTTGATTTCCACTGAAAACCTGGATGGAGGGGAGAATCGTTTCTTAATATGCTTTTTTGTGTTTTGACAGATGGCTTTGTGCTCTTCTAGGAATGATAATTGTCGGAATGAGCATTTTATGTGTGAGTAAAAGATGACATTTGAAAAAAAAAAGATGACATTTGGCAGGTGGAAATAACCTGTAAATGAAATTTTTGCTTTGGGCAAGAATTACCAACAAATATGGCAGTTTGAAGTTTGTTGACACTTAGTTTTATTAATCTTCCCTTTTCTTCTCATTTTTTTTTCTTCTCATTTTTTATCATGTTAAAAACTTTGGACAAGATTCCCCAAAGGGTTTATCTTTATTTTGCGTCAGTTGGAAATTATTTAGAATGTTTTATTACATTGTTTTTATTTCACCTTGTTCCCCCTCCCTGTGCATCTAAAACATTACAGTGTCTTGAACACTTTAGGGCAACCAGCCAGAAACAATAGCAAGATGTTTTTCTAGAGTAAAACATCTTCTACCAAAGGCTAATATCTACCCCAAATGAGATTTGTTTTTTTCTGGTTTTTTAAAAAACGGAGTATGGGCACTTCCCTGGTGGTCCAGTGGCTGAGACTCTGCCCTCCCAGTACAGTGGGCCTGGTTTTGATCCCTCGTCAGGGAACTAGATCCCACATGCTGCAACTAAGTGTTCGAATGCTGCAGCTAAAGATCCCGCAGGCTGCAACTAAGACCCAGTGCAGCCAAATAAATAAAAATAACTATTAAAAAAATGGAGTATAGACTAGGCTGAACTTTCACATATGGAAGTGAACTAGCTTTTCGTGGTGGTCACAAAACCCATTTCAACTCTATTAAAGATTTGGAGGGTCGTCTTTTATCCAAACTCCATCTTGCCCCCTCCTCCTACTTCCTCCATAAGGGGACACACATACCAGGCCAGAGAAAACCTCTCTTTAAGACTTCCTATGATAATTCAGAGTTGAATAGCATGTTCTTTTGGCATAACATGTATTTCCTCTTACAGATTCCTCTTGCAAAAAACATCTATGGACTCATAGCTCCCAACTTTGGAGTTGGTTTTGCAATTGGTAAGTCACTGGAGCCTTGTGCCTAAATTTAAAACTTTGTTTTCCCAGTACCAAGAAAGAGTTCCTCAACTTCCCTGGCAGTCCAGTGGTTAGGACTCTGCACTTTTACAGCAAGGGCTTGAGTTCAATTCCTGGTTGGGGAACTAAGAGCTTGCATGCTGCACTGTGTGGCAAAAACAAAACAACAACCAAAAAAAGAGTGCTTACTTGGGCAGACTTATAGTTATGCAATAATAAAATTTCTAGAAGCTTGACAGGAGACTATGGCAGCTTAGCTCATGTACAGTTTGTAGATTGTCCACAGATACTGGCTTTCATGAGCTAGTCATTTATTTCCTGAAAACCAGTATTGTAAAAGCCTGATATTTACAGAAGCAAAACGACACTCCACTGCTGAGCCTGGGCAAACAGGAGAACTGCTTACTTAGAACCCATCTGTTTGGGCTCATATCTGTGCACAGACTTTCTCATATGAGGCTGGGGGACAAAGGCTTCACATGTGGTTTTCAATAAGGTTTGGTACAGAAAAGGTTGACTGATGCATTGATGACCAGCTGTACTGTGGGAATTTTCACAAGCAAAGGGGACAAGTCTTTGTAGCAATGTGAGGCACAGTAAGTAATATGTTAGGAAAAATCTCGTTCATATTTTAGATAAATAGCACATGCTTGTTTCTCATTTATAATATACAGATTAATCATGATAAAGGTGAATCTGTCCAGGGTAAAGGCAGAAGTTGGATCTTTGGTACAGTAGCGAGGATGGAGCCTTTGCTGACCCCTTAGACCAGGCTAGGTTATCCCAGCTTATGTACATACATACACATATACACATACACATACATATGTGTATACATACACATAGCTTCTCACAGTGCATTCATAGCATCACTCACAATCATAATTTATTTTTCAACTCTTTGGTCTGTTCGTTATCCCAGCACCTTGCACATCTCAGGTGATCAGCACATACTAGTTGAATGCAAGAAATCTCCCTTACCCTTCTGCCTCTGTGGGGGTGTGGGTGAGGGATCTGACATTTGAATGCCCTGCCAGATGTGTTCACAGCCATCATCTCATTCAGCCAATCACTATCATCTCCATTTTATCAATGGGGAGAGTGACGTTCAGAGAGATAAGGCACAATGATGCTCAACCAGCCAGGGGTTTGGATTTAGAACTCCGAATACACGTGTCCTTTCTTTATACTTCCTGTTCCCTGACTATTCTAGAGACCAGAGGTTCTAATACAGGTCTTGGCAGTGGTGATGGTTTTTGGTGTTTTAGCCAACTAAATGAGCAAACCTCTTTTGATTTTAGTTTCCTGAGTAGGGCCGGGCAGTCCCTCATACTCTTTCCTGTTCTGGTTCCTCCTGATTCTCTCTATGCTTTCCGACTTTAACTCTCATAATTTAAGAGTGAAGCCAAGCTGTGGGTGGGGAGGAGGCTGGGTGAGGCATGTAGTGTACGCACTCTTTGAGGGCAGAGGATGATGTGGACCAGAAAATAGTGAATCAGGAAAGCACCCACAGGAAGCAGGCTCAGGGTTCATACAGCCGGTAACCAGCATCCCTCTGGGTCTGCAGAATGGCAGGCAAGTCCCTAGAGGACTGCATGCCATCTCCCAGACGGTGGAGGGCACGATGAGGCAAGGCAGGGAACAGGCAAATGGTAATCTGAGTTCCAGTCCCAGCCTCAGGCACCTTTGGTCTGTCTTCAGTGAAAGGTACGTTGTAGAGAGTTTGCCTCAAGACTTGGCAGACAGCAGTGAAGAATCTTGGCAGGGTTGTAAGGTTAGGACACAGTCATTGACATTCAGCCCACTGTTGGTTTCCATCAGTTTTCTGTAGACTGTGTTCCCTGACTGTCCACAGGCATGGTGGATTCATCAATGATGCCCATCATGGGCTACCTGGTCGACCTGCGGCACGTGTCTGTCTATGGGAGCGTGTATGCCATTGCCGATGTAGCATTTTGTATGGGATATGCCATAGGTAAGGACATTGGGTTTCCAAAAGAACTTTTTTTTCTCAGTGCACGACTGATAATGCCTACTGAAAATTATTTAAACCTTTGCATCTTTCTGCCTACAAGACATTTAGAGAGAGCTATATCTAATTCTCTGTTTCCTGAAAGGTCCTTCTGCTGGTGGGGCTATCGCAAAGGCAATTGGATTTCCATGGCTCATGACAATTATTGGAATAATTGATATTCTTTTTGCTCCTCTCTGCTTTTTTCTTCGAAGTCCACCTGCCAAGGAAGAGAAAATGGTAAGAAAAATTTTAGGATGCAATTAAGTGTTTCTTGATCATTTTAGCATGGTCTGGCTAGTGCCTTACGGCTTGGTTCTAACATATATTTCTACTCCTTTTGAACAGAACTCCCCAGATATAAATAGTAAGAGTTCCTTTTTAGTTTGTACCACATAGAGCAGATACTTCTTTGACTGTGTCAAGCATTATGTTTATACATTTGAAGAGTGAAATAATTTTCATACCTAGATTAGCAATCAATATAGCTCTTCTGTCAATCAAATATAAACATAGATTTATATTAACAATTAATTTAATTTTCAAAGATTCTTGAACTCTTGAACATAACTTTTTTGCCTCCAGTGGTCACTCCTAAGATCAACCTTTTTTGGTCCTATCTGCTTTTCTCTTAACCCTTACCGTTTTTAGTAGTAGTGTCCTAGTCTTTATTGCATAAGAGTCTGGAGGTGGTTTTAATGTAGGTAACAGACACTTATGGAAAAACATTGTTTTATGTACCTTTGGGCACATGTGAGCATATCTTTATAACGTTTAAAATTTCATGACCAGAATCCTAGCTATAAGCAAGATAATAGTATTGAATATAAAGTGTTCCCCTTTTGAACAAATTCAAACTTATTAATTCTAAATTTGAATTTTGAAATGCATCAGTCATTTTATCCTTTCCAATAAGTGTTCATACCTGGTGGTGCTCCTGCTGACTTTTTTTAAACATCCGATGCTGATGGACACTCATCTGGTTGAAAGAAGAGGGCCTTAGATTAAGAGCGAATGAGAGAAGCAAGGCCGGGGGAGGTGGTATTTTTGTGTTTAGTAATGGATGTAGATTCCCTTGCGCTGTGCTCTTCGGAGTGCATCAGAAGTTCTCCATGATGTTTGAACTGAAATGGGTTTTAAGACTTTGGCATTTCTTAATTGCCCCTTTCATGACCTTCCCCAAAGAGTAGGTTTAAAGACAGACACAGACCCTGAAGTTGGGTTGTATGTAGTCTGTTTTGGGCATTTTGGGCATTTATTAGTATGTTCAGTATATTTAAGAAGTGTATCCAGCACTGAGCACTGTTCTTGTGCCCTTTATTATATAGGATTTAAGTAGGTATCTTTGAATTACTCACACCCATCTGACTCTTCCTCTTTTGCTGACACCTCCCCAGCTCTGAACAACTTTCTCATCTCTCTCAGGGAACTTCCTGCTTTCAAGCCTGGTCATCTGAGTTCCCTGGCCACCTTTGTCTGACTCTGGCAGAGCACCTTGGCCCCCATCAGGGTCAGGACATTCTCTGTGCAATCCCAGAAAATAGCTCTTGTTCTGTTGCCACCGTTATCAATCTGATTAAGGCTGAATGAAGATTACTCCCAACCCTATTTGACCAAAAAAAGAAAAAATCACCTACAAATGATTCTGTCACCCAGGAGACTGTAGACCCAGGAGGTAGCGCAGGGCCCTGGAGCTGAGCTGTCTTTCTCAGAGGAAGATGATTTAGCCCTGACCTCACAGGGTGGTTTGAGGATTCAATGGAGTCCCAGCGGAGTGTGACCCCCATGTCTGCACATAGTAAATGCTCAATAAGTTGTCACTTGTTTCCATATAACCCCACCCTCCTTTCTTGCTCTTACCTAGCTCTGATGTACTCTGTCAGCCCGGCGGTCCCTCAGTCTCCTCCCCTTCTTCTCTCTGGGAAATGAGAACTCTCATAACCCAGCGCTGCCCACTGGGCTTCCCTTGCCGAGCAACGGACGTTAGTGGCTGCTGTGTTATCCGTTTGTCAGTAGCAGCTTTGAGGGCTTATCTGAGGTCTTGGAGGAAGTGGGTGAGGTCAGGGGACAAGTTCCTGCTCTGGGGTCCACACACAATGGGCAGAAAGCCTCTGTGCCTCTCCCCACATTCAAACCAAGGCTTTAGTTCATTTAAAAAGAAAAGTGCTGAAGGCAATGGAAGAGACAATCCTGAAAGGCAAAGTGATAAGGAGGGCCAGGCTTCCAGGAGCTACTTCCACTGTAAAATGTCCCTTAATAAGTGCCTAGCAAGATGAATCATTGAAAACCAGACAGAATGTGTGTCTCACTGCCCATAATTGATGCCTGTAATTGAAGGCATCACGTCAGATCCATTTGAGGGGCACGATGGTGACATCGGAAGGTGGCAGCCAACAGCCGCTGCCTACTCACTGTGCAGGCAGGAAGCAGCTGATGGCACCGAGTGATGGGAGGCAGCCAGGGCAGGAAGCCGCGCGAGCCGGGGCGGAGAAGGATCGATTACCACCCACTTGAGAAGCTCCAATAGCGCCAAGTGCCGGCATTCAGGATCAGCAGTTACCAAGCGCAGCGGATGGGAGAGCCAGAAGGCGTACAAACCTTAGCAAGTAATCCCTTCATTAGGAAGCCTTCTGACTAAGTGGTGTGTGGACTTAAGCTCGAAATGGAAAGTTCGAGTGCCGTTTTATGGTTCCCAAGTCATCCAATCATGAACCAGTTTGTGAGCAACTGAGTTTTGCTTTCATTTGGTTTATTGGATTTCTGTTTTTTTGCTTTGTTTTGTTTTAAATTAGTGTTATCAAAACAGGCAGAGAGAAAAGCCTGTTACTGTAGTCCCTCTGCAGGTATAAGAAACACCAGCTCTGTCATTTGAGGGAACTGCATTCCACTTGTAAGAGATTGGTTGTAGCCTCTGGTTCTGAGTAGCCAGTGAGGAAACTGGGTTCTGGAATGGACTTTATTTTTTCAGGTTAAAATTTTTTTTAAAGATAGGGCACATTTCTTAGGTCTCAATGGACATGAGTTTGAGCAAACTCCAGGAAGATGGTGAAGGACAGGGAGCCTGGCGTGCTGCAGTCCATGGGGTTGCAAAGAATCACGACTTAGCGACTAAACAACCACTTAGGTCTTACTCTTCAAGTTTCTAATTGTTGCTCAGACAGGAAAGTAGGCTATTTGAGGACTGTAGCTTGCTTTTACTGGCTGATACTGATGCAAAACCATCACTTTATTAACAAAAAAGATAATGTGGTAAATAAGTCTTTTCTAGCACACAGGAGCCCTGGTATCTTTCAATATCTTGAAGCCTGGAACTGTTACATTTTAATACTTTGACAGTTTCACTGTCCTAGCTTTGTATTTGTGTTATTTTTACACTTCACTTGGTCCAGCTTTGAAAATCCTGACTCTATGGTGTCTGATATGAAACCAGGCATTTGGCAGGACTGGAGCTCAACTCTCAGGAACGGGCTTTGCCCTGAATACAAATGACAATCCCCTGCACCCGCCTCTTTTATACTTCACTTGAGGGTCAAACACACCTTTCTCCCCACAGCAGTGCATGGAGGACTGCTCTAATTACCAGGCTGCTCCCCAGGCCCCTCTGAATGCATCCCTTTGGCCCGTGACTTACCCACTTGATGTTGTTCATGCCTCTCTTTTCGTGGCACTTTTGGACTATTTCATGCCCTCTGGCTTAATCTTGTATAACTTAAAAAAAAAAAAGTGGCACAATAAATCTTTCAAAAAAGTGTCCAGAAGTCAGTAAGCTAGGTTTTAAAAGTTACAAATGATCTTTTAAGAAAGAAAACTCCTTTACCTGGTACAGGTAGTGTCAGCAAACCCAGTTTGGTTAATTGATAAGTTCTGTACAATGCCAAATCATTGGTCTGACTGAACTTCTTCCCTTGCAATGCAGTTTTTAAACTAGGTCCGTTATGTGCCAGTGCTAGGTTCCAGAAGTCATTAAGTCTATAGAGTGTATGGTATGATGGTGGACTAGCCAGGGGAGAGAAGGCCTTTGTGGTAAGGAAGGATGGCCATCCTTTCCAAGGCTGGCTCTCTGCCTGTGGGCCTGAGGTTAATAAGGCCTCCTGCCTGGCATTCAGGGCCCTGCAGTCTGGGTCTGATTTGGCTTTCCCGTGATGGTCTCCTTGTGCCTCAACATCAGATCTCGGGGTGAGGAGGAGGGTTGGGGGAAAAGGCAGGCTGCTTTACAGAATGCCCTGCAAGCTTCAAATCCACCCGTCTTCTCACGTGCTTTCCCCAAGCACTTGAGACTCCCAGTAAGCACTCTGCCCACGAACCCCGTGGAACCGCCACTTGTGTGCAGTGAGGTTCTGAAGTTGCTGGGAGAGGACCTTAAAGGCCTGGAACACGCATCTGGTAGGTGCCCAGTAAGCGGTCATCAGCTGTGTGGCTCTGCTTTGTCCCAGAAGGTGCCGCACGTATGTCGGGTGGTGTTTCTCACAGCACGCTGACACCAGTATCACTAAGGGTAGGAACCTGGGATTCGATGTTTAACCTGCCTCATCAAGTGATTCTTGGGCACGTTTCTTTGAGGATTGTGACTCCAGAGGCAAGACATGAGCTCTTGATGGCTAAAGCTTGTGTGCTACAAGCACACACCCATGCGGGAAGAAGGGTCCTGCTGTCTATCACTTTAGTTACTTACTCTTTAAAAACTGAGCTCCTCATGAAGTCCATGTATCAATTCGCTTGGCAAGAAGCATAATAATAATGAAAAAAAAAAAAAAAACTAGAGTTGAATTTGCAGCTGACAATTTGAGCTGGCAGCCTAACTTAGAGTCACGGAAGTCCTTATCATCACAGGCCACATGGCAGGTCATTTCAGAATTCCTTGGGAAATGATAAATGGGTTAGGGGCTGAGTGGAGACACAGCAGCTGATCCAGTCTGTGGGACAAGAACGGGGAGGAGCAGCTGCCAAGTGCCAAGATAGGCTGCGACAGGCCAACAGAAGAGTAGTTAAGCCAGATCAGTGTCGCCATTTAGACTTTCAAACGCACAAAAAGGCACCGGCAGGATAGCTTACGTGGAGGAAAACTGAGACATGCCTGGTGAGAGACTCCGTTTCAGTTGCACCTAATGTCATGCTCTGCACCCCTGGCTGTCCTGGAGCGTCACGAGTGGTCGTTGGCACAGGCCGCCTGGGCTCGATCCACCCCATTTAGCCGAGCATCTCTTGGTCAAGATCTTTGACCCTTATGCCTACACAGAGGGTGATCAAGCTATCACACAGGGCTGTTGTGGAGTAGAAATATATTGAAAATGCCTAGCAGAGTCTTGGCATGATAAACCCCACCTGTATACTCAAGACTACATGCTTGGTCCGTATGCTTCCAGGAGGAATAATGACTATAGCGCTTATCAACTGAAGATATTTATCAACTGAGGATCAGTTGATCTTTAAAAAGCTTTTGTTACAATAAGGGAGCACATAGAATTTTTATGTGTATGAGAGAAACATACTTTTTATTAATAAAACACACTTGAGCAAGAAGAGGCCAGCCAGGACTTGGGAAGAAATCCTTCTGAGATGCCATATTTAGAAAGGTAAGGGCCCTGTGATGCTTAATCCAGGGAAACCAAAGGGGCCGTACCTGTGGCCTTACTAAGGAGGATCCCCCCACCCTAAGTATAAACTAAACCTAACCTGCATACCCCTTTTTTCATAGCTTATAGTTTCCTCCAAATTGACTTAGGGTCCCTAGCAGATACAATAGGAACACTGCAGAGACTGCTTCTGCTGCCTCCTACTGCCTGGAATTTTCACTCTTTAGAACGCCAGGTCTTCCAGGCCAGGCACCTGGCAGTTGCACCAGATTACTGGTTGGTTAATACTGGGTGGTACTGTAGGTAGTTTTCAAACTACTAATCCTTAGCCTTAACCAGTTTCTGTCTTCTCTTTATGAACCAGTGAGTTAATATATCTGCACTCTGCTCTCTTTTAGGCTATCCTCATGGATCACAACTGCCCCATTAAAACAAAAATGTACACTCAGAATAGCAGCCAGTCGTATCCAATAGGTGAGGATGAAGAATCTGAAAGTGACTGAGACCCTCAAAAGTCCTCCAAGTACCTAATTGTATAAAACAGTGTTTCCAGTGAAATGACTCATCCAGAACTGTCTTAGTCATACCACTCATCCCTGGTGAAAGTCATACAACCAAAGGTTCTTTCTTTTCCACGGTTATGATCGATTGCCAACGGCCTTATAAAGAAAAAGCAGCTTTTCTAGGGGTTTGTATAAATAGTGTTGAAAACTTTATTTTATGTATTTGATTTTATTAAATATTATACAATATATTTTGACGAAATATAGTGTAAATCTATAAATATTTGAATCCAAATCAAATATAATTTTTTAACTTACATTCACAAACACCTGGGCAAAAAAAAGTCTTATATTTTTTTCTGAATATTGGTAATGAGTGTTTAAAGCACACATTATCTCCGAGACACTTCCAACAATGAGAAACTAGAAGGAAGTCTGAAAAACAGAGTCAAGTAAGACGGCATATATTATGTAGTGACACTGAATGTTACTGAGCTTGGAATTACAGTTGACCTGGAACAACACAGGGTTTGGGAATGCCAACACCCCACACAGCCGAAAACAATCAGCCCTTCGTTTCCGTGATTTCATGTCTATGGATTCATCCTACCACGGGCCACATAGTACTGCAGTCTGTATTTGTTGGAAAAACTCTGCATATAAGTGGACCCGTGCAGTTCAAATCATGTTGTTCAGGGGTCAACTGTACTATCAATATATTCATGAGGTAAAAGCTAGTTATCTCAAATGCAGAAGAACTTGAGTCAGTCACCTTTCAGATTTAATCCATGAATCTCACTCAGCTGGCATTAGTTTTCTATTTAATTACCTACCTGGAAGCGGATGGTTGTAAATTATATATTTACATGTCTTGTGGTTGGCAGCAAACATTAAAGCCATATAAGAGTAAAACAGTGAATATTCTGAAAGCAGAGAAAAGCACCCAAATATATAGTTATGAACAACTAGAAGCTTTCCCTTTCAGATACATACCTGTCCTACTGGATGACAAAAGATTGAGAACAGAAACACCTTATACTATTAGGATTGTTTAAGCATAATGAGATATATCAACACCTAGCTGAAGTTTTAGAAAAGAAATTTAAAAAGCTAATAGCTGCTATGATGTGAAAAAAAAGTCAGACTATAATTTTCTTTTACCTGGAAGTCAAGTGTTTTCTAGGGATCTGTTAATTTTTTTTGATACTATTATTTTAGATGAAGATGAAGGAGGAATAAAACTTGTCTTGAATTGTGTTAGGAAAACAGGTAAAAATAATAGGGTGGTCAGGGCACACTCCCTTTCACATGCAGGAAAAATCCCAAACATCTAAAAATGTCTATGTAATACTGTATCACCTAGCGCTGTGTGATGTAGTTTTTCTGAGCATGATAATGTTGCTGTGCCTTTTCGATATAAGTACTGTTAGTGAACACTGTCCGTTTATATCGTTTTGTATGATATGAAGATAGTGTGGAATGTCTTAAAAACACTTGTTCATTCTGTAGTTCTGTAATAGTAAGCAAAAACTACCTAATGTCAGTTTCTTTGTTAAGCTAAAATTATTTAACTTGGAAAGACTCTACCTTTTACTTCCCTAAAAAAGTAGCTAATATTTCCTTTCCATTTTCTTCATGAAGCTTTTTTGTGTGAAGTCTGGTTTTTTAAGTGCATGTGTTGGAAGCAAACTGGCTTCCTACTCATGTATTTGCATTGGGCGACTCACACAAGGCCTCTGGTTTGCTGGAGGTGCTTCTATGGCTGAAGTAAAAAAACGGGATTGTTCTCTACTTCTTTAGGGGAGACCCTTAAAAAACAATGTACTACAAATCAGTTCTCTTGGAGGGTTTGTAGTTCTCCCCACTCCTAATACTATATAGCTTTTAAAATTTTTGCCTGTAAGGCTTCAGTCTCTTCAAGAATGACTGGCAGCCATGTCTGCTGGTGATCCCTAGAGATCATATAAAAGAGAAATGTTTTTCAGACATGTTTTGAGAGCAAAAGGGGAAAAACTGTATCTGATGAGGAAAAAACCTGAAAGGTCTTTCATATGAATAATATTCTGGGGTGGGTAAATCTATGAAAAGAGGGGCTGTTTTTAAATGTGTGTATCAGAACAAACAACACACAGCTCTCTGAACTGTTTATTTTTTGAGCAGAAGTGGTTTTTATGCTTGTACCTAGCAAAACAGATACAAAAAATTTAATGAGGTAGCAATGAATACTCAGTTCTTTCTTTTGACTGCTAAGTGTATCCACCTACATTGTTTTAGCTAGTTTACCTAATAAATCTTCTGAACACTACTGTGCCTGTTGTTTTCCTTTGTTAACCAGATAATATCATCAGAATAAAATATGTGAGAACATATTAATTGTGGATATTCAATTAAAAACTATTCTTTTTTGCTTGCAGACGTCAGGTAAAATCTACTTCAGACTAGTTTGAACCATGTTTTCTGGCTTTGCAAAATGTTTTAAATTGAAATACGTAACTACCCACATGGTGTCAATGTGGAATCAACCAGTAAGTTAACCTTGCATCTTTAAAGCTGTACTGCTTTCCTGATTGCTATGAACAAATAACTATAGTTGATAAAAGTAACTAGGATATGCAGCCACTTGACACAGTAGATCCATGGCCATGGAAGTACCATGAAGTCTAGGATATGCTTGTGTGCATCAGGGGTGAGAATCCATGACTTTAAACAGATCTTAAAGTAGATCCACAGCTTAAAAACGTTTAAGGGAACCTCCCCCAATCCCATTTTAAAGAAAAGCTATTATCTCTCAGTTTAGAAATAAACTCAATGTATTTTAAAATTAAAGTGATTTTGAAGTTATTCACTTTTACGGGGACTTAAGATTTTATTATCTTACTATTAGTAAGAGCCAAATATCTTCAAACTGCCTTTCAAAAAATTTAAATATACTTAAATTTAGAATTGATAGTAACCCTCACATTTTTACTACTGTGTTTTCTCCTCTCAAAATCACAAATGGCCACAGAATATTTTAACTAGCTCTGATACTGAAGAATGTAAGGCTACATTAAGAAATGTAGCATGTGAATTTATTATTTTTTTTCATGAATTTATTTTAAAATAATGCTAAAACATTGCTCAACTTGACTGTCTAAACATTCATCTGAATACTGATATGTGGAAAATACACTTTAAATAGTCTTGTTACTCCTAGATAGCAGAGGCAAATAGATAAATCTGATATCTCAAAGCATAAAAAGAGAGTAAAACCAAATTTAATGCTTTTAGACAATTTTCAGAATAGCAATTTTGTTTAGCAAAAGTGGACTTCGTTAAGCTTGTTTTCACGGCCCAATTATACAGGCAATAATTCCACAGAGATGCAGTAATCACTTTTTTTCAGATGTTGTTAAATGAAGATATTCTTGTTTTCTTGGTAGTTTTTATTTATTATTATTTTTAAGCTATTGATAACATAGCATGGCAGAAAGATTACATCAGGAATGTGATATAATACAACTGTTTTCATTGAAGCTTTAAACCTTACTATTCCCTAGGTGGCTGGGAGGGTTCCCCCTCCCTTGCCCTAAAGTACAACTGTGATGCCTCTATTGCCTCTCACCAATAAATAGAAAAATATCACACTACACTGAAAGTATATTTTACAATTATCATTAGCAGCATTTCTGAGCTTTCCATAATTGTGGTTCTACAGAGTTAGATACTTTAAAAACATGAGCAGATTTTTATGAAAGCAAAGTTTTGCATTATTTCTACAGCTGTTTCAAATGCATGCATTTCAGCAGCATGCTTGGATGTCACTAAAACTTCCATGGTATAATCCAAAACCACCAGTCACTTACTCTGCCTTCCAGGTTGTCAGTGGTAAGTGATTTTTTTTATGGTAAGATGAAAGTCTGTGATCACACTGAGAAGATTACTTTAAGCTATTGTTTACAGAACAATATTTTAGCTTTCAGTGAATTTGGTGTATATAGACTTCTATAGCAGTGTTCTTTTAAAATGCAAGCATGCTTAAACAAAAAAGGGGGGCATACAGAGATATATTTTTGTTATAAACTTGGTCAAGAAAGGTATTTGGTTTCCTTATATTTTACTTGATAATAAAACAGCAAGAATAAGAACTTGCTATTGATTCTAAAACTGGAATAGCTTTTCTACCCATAAAAATGTTTTACCATCCATGTAAGTCATCCCTTTTATTTGAACAGCTTTTTACTATTCAGAGAACTTCCACAGTTATGCTGTTATCCTCACAACAATTCTGTGAGGTAGTTAAGAGGAAGTTTTGGTTTATTCCTACTTGAGAGCTGGGGAGACTGCAGCATGGAGCCCTTTTGTGGCTTGCTTATGGTTACACAGTTTGCTAATGGCCAACAGAAAAGCTTCAACTTAAACTCTTGTATGGAATCCTAGCTTATGGACCTGGGCCAGAATCCTTACTATTATACGATGCCTTTTCTGGCCAGTTATAAAAGCTGTGCTATCTAGTTTTAAATTCATGTCAGTTTCACTATATAGCAATTATCATAGTAGCCACCTACGAAAGGGAAAAACATGTACATATCTTTTATAGACATATAAAAGGCCAAAACTTTTATGGTATACCAACAAAGGTCATACTCACACGTTTTCCCTCAGTCATGTGTTACTGAGGATCCACACAAAGAACTATTACAGTAGACCTTCCTTTAAAGACACCTGGTCCCAATTCCTAGGTATCTATGCTATTTTTTTTTTTTTTTAATGAATAAAAGACAGTCTAAACTATAGAAGCATTCAGAATGGTCATTCCTTTAAATCTGCAGATGTCAGGTGAAACAATAAATGTATTTTGCATGATTCCTCCTGTTCACAACATTCTCATGCATGAAAAAATTTCTAAAACAAAACAGCCAAACCAGATATCAACAAGGTCATTTTAAGAACAGTCCTCTGAAACTTCAAATATCCTTGCACATGCTTTATTTCCTATGGGAGAACTGAAGCTGAAAAATAATCATAAATGTTTAAAACTTCCATTTGAAAGGAAAATATCAATATTTTGAAAGATTCTATTTCAAAATCCTATGGTTATTTTTTTTTTTTTTAGCAATCTTGTTATCCTCTCAAAATTCTTACCCAACTGCATTCTATATTTATTCCCTATTACATTTTGTTTTTCAATGCAAGCTCTTCAAATTAATCACTATATTCTTACTATACTTAAACTGCACAGAAGCTTTAGAAAAAAAGTTCACAGAAGCATAAAAAACAAGCAATATATGTAATCTTTTTTTTTTTTTTTTTTACTAAATCAGCATAACTAACTAAAGCTGCAGCATCTGCTTTCATATTACATTTGGCAAAATTAAAACAGAAAGCATCACCCCCAGACCCCAAAATAACAAAAATCTCAAGCAAGTAGAAATGACAAACTTAATAACACAAAGTAAGATTCAAAACCTGTTCCCTCAATGATTGCTGTTGTCAAGTTGGGCATGCAACAAATTTGTTGTTACAACCGTGATGGAAGTGAAAATATTTCAAGAATCTGGACAGTATGCTATTTAACATTAATTCAAAAACTAGGAAGAGGAGAGGGAAAAAATACAATGAGACATCACACATACATAAACACAAAAAGTTAGCTTACATAATTACATAATTAGAAAAAGTTAAAAATAAATTAGTAAAAATAAATTCCCAGTATAAACCCAAAAAAGCATAGCTATAAATGCAATCTGAAACAACCAATTTAGTGGGCTGGTCATGTTTTTGCTGGAAAACCACCTCTTCCACTCTAGTTCTCACACAAGCAAGTAACTGTAAAGAAGCAGGCCAAAGTGCATAATAAGAGGGTTTAAATGTGGTTGTATCTGTGGTACTTTAGATGCAACTTTTCCTCAAGCACTTGAAAGTTTAAATATGGACTGTTACACAGACTCAGATGGGCCAAATAAGTCATCTGATATGCTACTGAATGGCTGAGAGTCTATGAGTTGGGTTATTTCACTGTCGAGGTCTTCTTCTGCGTCATCTGTGTACTTACTGATTTTCTTGGAGTGCTGGTCTAAAGACAGACTTTCTAAAGACTCAATATCTTCAATGCCTGCTCTGTAGTGGATCATGAGAAGTGTCAGAGCTTGTAGTCTTTCACCAGATTTAGCCAAAGCAGCAGAAAGAAGGGACTTTTTCCTTGCATCAGTTGTCTCTTTTTCTTCTCTAACAAGGGAATTATTATGTTCCAACTCCTGATCAATTTCATTCTGCAGTTTATCTAGCATGAACTCTAGTTTCTGAATCCTCTCCTCCGTAGGCAAGCCCCTGTACAGATCACGACCGATCTCTTTAACAGCAATGAAAACGCTATCATCCAAACCACCCTCCTTTCTCACTAACTTTATTCCTGCACTGTTGCCTCGTTTAGAAGGGCTGTTTGAACCACAGACCTCTGTGTCACTGCCTTCATTGTCTGATGTGTTGGGTGTGTGTTTTGGTGAAGGTTCTACTAGATCAGTTCCTGGCTCAGACAGGCGAGTTTTGGAGACCTGACGCAGGTTTAACAAACGAGAGCTCGTATTGATAATATGTCTCGTCAAACCTGTTGTTCTGTTGACTGACTTCCCAGCTTCAGCATCAACACGAGGGGGCAGGCCTAAGAGGGTTTCCTGTCCTTCCAGCCTGAGATTTTTCAGGGCCCGATCTATCCGCTGATCCATCGCTCCACAAAGAGGAGTCTCGGCTAGACACTTTTCCTGACATTTCTTATGGCAGACATAAGCACAGAACATACACTGGGAAGCAGCTTTAGTCCAAACTTTCTTCTTACAGTAATCACACCAAGTCGGGTTCTGGAACTGAGTGTCCTGGAAACTGTGTTTATTTTCTGTTAAACCCATTTGTCCAACAAAATGCTCCTCTTTAGGCAGAGCAGAAACCTCTTCAACCAAATGGAGTTCTTTTTCTTTTTCTAAGTTAGTAACTACGTGGTCTGGCTCTCCATCTTTCAAATATTTGAAGTGAACAGTAATGTCACCGTAGCAGAATTTGTCATTGAACCCCTTCTGCATACTCAGATTTCGTAGTGCGGTTCTTGTGACCATGGCCTTAGGTGATGGGGCTTCCAGTCTAAACTTGGAAAGGTACTCCATGTTCGAAGTAGCTAAGCATCCTAACGCCACCTCTTCAAGTTTCAAGCTCACGTGCCCCAAGCAGATGAGACCCCCTAGTTTGAAAGGGTCCCTGCACCACAGCGCAATGTTTAAGTACCTGTGGCAGGCTTCTATGTCAAAGAAACAGCTGGCTCTGGTTCTTGTCCATTTCCCCAGCTTCTTGCGATAAGGAATTTCTGATGATTCCCACGTTTGATGGTCATCTGAATTGTCCTTAGGTGGGCAGGCGCTTTCAGAAGTCAGATCTTTTGCCACTTCTTGCTTGGCTAAAAACTGCTTAGTTGCAGCTGCTTCTTCTATGTGATCCAGATTCTTCACTTGCTTTTCAGCAGGTTTATCTGCAGGAGGCGGTGGCAGCACCTTCTCTGGCTTTTCAACAGAAATATCTGGTTCGGCCTGTGTCGGGGCATCAGCAGAAGGCAAAGGAACTTTGACTTGTGGGCGTGGTGGCACAGGTGGTTTGAAAGTGGATCCTTGGGTAGGTTTTGACACTTGTGCTGGTTCTGTTATCTCAGAAGATTTTAGGGCTAAGGGCTTATTTCCTTCTTTGGATGGAAGTTTTGGTGGTGGTGGGTAACTTCCTACAACTAATTTACGGTTTAAAACAGGTGATATAGTTCCAAGGGGTTTAACAGAAAGTGTTGTTGGAGTACGTTTGGGGCTGTGACTTAGTGACTGTGCCTCCTCTCTGGCTTCAGTTTGGGCTCTGACATCACTTGCTAAGTCTTCAAATTCAGAATCCAGGTCTCTATTTTCAGCATCTACTGCCAACCCAGTTGCTTCCTCTTCAAAGTTCGGTTGGCATGAGCCTGACAGAAAGTTTTCTTCCAACTGTCCAAAGTTATCTTGCAGCACTGTACCCTGATTACTCTGGCCAACAGGCCTCTCATAATACACCAGCACTCGGTCACCAGCCTGCTTGATGAGCTTCAGCACCTGCAGTGTAGATGTGATTTTCACACCTGTTTTAAGATTTTCAAAGGGAAAACATAAAATTACTGCAGTAAAAATTACCTAAATTCACTAAGTATAATTGCCATTAATTCATGATCATTGAACTAGTAGAAAAGCAATAGTGAAAACTCTAAAATATGTTATGGGCTTATGGATACATCAGTGTACTGATTCCTAAACTCTGACTGCTCCAATGTCCTGGAAATGTTTACCTTTCCAAACCAAATGATGCCATGAAAATCTCAGGAGGGTGTCAAGCTGCTAACTCCTAGCTGCTTTCCATTCCTTCCTAGGTTTAAATGACATTTTTTCTCAGTTTGAATGAAGTGAACCGAGTAAAACCTACTGAAAAGGATTTTATTAATGGCTAAACCAGGCTTAAAAATGATGGGAAACTGATTCTACTGAAGGAAATTCTATAGCGCTTCAGGGATTATAAGCTAGGTGATGAATGATTCAAATTAACAGACCGGTGCTTGAACTAAACTTAGCAAAATACTATGCTGTGAATAGTGGATGCTTACAGATTCTATTAGCCGTACACATGAAATGAATTTTTTCAGGACGAGAATGAATAAAGAAGGGATAGGAGGGCTTTAAAGTTAACCAAGTTGTTTATTACCTGTATCTGTAATTCAGTAATACCTATCTTAAGTTTTCATTCTATTTTCTGATAGGTGCTATATTAATTCAAAATTCAAAAGGCACAGAAAGATGCACAGTGGAAAGTCTCCCTTCCCTGAGGCAATCAAAGCTGGCAGCTTCTGATGCATTCTTCTAGGGACATTCCAGGTGTAACTTTAAAAGGTCTCCCTGCCTTCCCTCAAACAGTACTTACCTAAGCAATCCCCTTCTACAGGACTTAAGAGAAAGGTGAGGAGGAGTCTTGGCTTTCCAAAGATCCTACAGCCATCCTCAATAAATCAAAATAGTATCAGCCCCAACTAATAACCTGACTTCAGAGTTCCCCAACCTCTATATTCTCCAACCTCAGCTGCCCAGGCAAGAGCATGCTCTAGATCTGGTCATTACTTGGAACTTTTCCACATCAAAGATCTACTTGGAATGAACTTCTGACCACAGTCTCCTATTTCCACCTGTCTGCTAACTGAATCTGTTTTGAGGTAGTGTCCATGTCCGGTCATTCCTCCTTTTGCTCTCATGGTCCAGCTGGTCCACTTGCTTCCCTCCCCAGGCTCAGTCTCACGACCTTAATGGTGTTCACATTAAACATTTTTATGCTTTTGCCCTAGCCCTCTCCTCTTCACCATAATGGTGTTCACATCAAGCTTTTCTCTGCTTCTGCTCCAGTCCTCTCCTCTTCTACCATCTGCTGTCCCGATGATCCCCAGCTGGGCTAGCCCCTTCCCCGCCCTTTCCTGATGCTGAGCTTCCTACCTGGGGACGGCACTGAGTTATGCCATCTGTGTCCAGCGTGCCTTTCAGTGCTGCTGTAGCATTCTTTGAATTGGTGTCTAAACAACTAAGTTTCCAAACACCAGCTTCAAACCTCTCTTACTCTCCTGAAGCCGACCGTTCCCGCTCTTTTCTTCTATAGATGACATCACTCGAATTATGAAAAGACCAACAAACGGCTGCCTTTTCTCCCTGCCAATCATTTTCCGGAACGAGCTGTCTGAGAGGAGGAAGCCGCCCTTCACCTTACTCTGGATTCTGTTCCCCATCTCCTTCAGGACTTTGCTCTGTCAGTTATTCTTGCTGAAATGTTTATTCCCGTCCTTCTTTGCCTTGGTCTTTACAACGCTGTAGTAGCTCTGATCACCTCTCCTTTACTTTCTTCCCCCCCACCTCTATCGGTCCCTTGTATGCAAACGTTCCCATGGTTTTGTCACCGGTTTCCTCGACCTTTTTGTTCTTTCCCTAGATTACACCCATTCAGTAGTTTCAACCATCAACTTTTTCATTGGGTGGTGACCTCTCTTCTTCAATCTAGTCATACATTCCCAAAGGCTTCTGGACATCACCACCTGGATGTTTTGTTGATAAAATAAAAGCTTCTCTTTGACATTCTTATCTTGCTGTCCTCACTAGTACATGAATCAATTTGCTGCCCTCCCAGTTAACCTGATTTGAATCATGGAGATGGTGGACTCTTGAGATTCATTCTGCTGTGAACCCAAGAGTTTTCCATTTTCCTTCCTGGCTCAGATCCTCCTGATCACTTGTTTCAACTACAGTAATAAACAGCTTTTTACTATGATCCCTCACTTAGAGCTTCCTTATTTTAATCACCATACATATGCTGCTTCCCAACTTTCCTAAAACATTGGTTCAAAACCCTTTAGCAAATAAACTCAATCATATGGCAATTGAGAACTAACATGACTTCATGATTCATCCAGCCTTAAGCTCTACTGCTTCCCTCTAACCACACTATGTTCCAGCAAAACTGTAGTCTGATATAAAAAATAAGTCCATCTGATGATCTGAGGTAGGTAAAACTTCATATCAATCTAAACTCATCCTTTGGAACCGGCCAGCCAAACCTGGATTATTTTCCTTTTGAAATATTTCAAATATATACAAGAGCAGAGGAAATAGTAAAATGAACTGCATCATTGAGCATAAATATAACATTTTGTCAGTCTTATTTCAACTATCACCAATCCTGTTACTAAAAATTTTTTAAATGATACATACCTGCATAAATGAAGTACAGTGATTAAAAAAAAAAGAATGTGTATTATACCTGTCCCTTATCTCAATATTATAATTTTTAACAAATGTTAGACACGAAGAGGTGACTTTTGTGTCTTCACCCCATCTATACTTATACTGCTTGGATTTATTTTTGATGATAGATATTTATGACTTGTGTAACTGAAAACAAAAATTTCCTGTAAAAGGGTCTAAAAAGGAAAATTTTATGCTGTAGGTAAAATCAAAACAGGGTATGTATAAATATAAAAAATTATACTGAACTGTGATTTTTAGCTGAGGGATAACTGCTATGTTTATGTTAAATAACTATTTAACAGATGAGGTCTATTTTATAGCTTTATTATCCTAGGTGTTTGTGGACCACAGTCATCATCTGGGAGCTTGTTAGAAATGTAGAACCTGGAGCGCCACCCCAGATCTACTAAATCAGAACCCACATTTTAACACCATGCCTGGGTGACTGGAATACACGAGAGACTTTAAAAAGCAGTGTTTCAAAATTTTCAAACTCTAATTTTTCAATATTTTGAAACTTCAAATTTTTTTATTATTTTATTGTCATGATGGCTATGAATTAAAATAAAGACAGGGTTTCCTCAACATATAACCAAGGACAACTGCTCCTCAATTTAGGAACTAACCTACCTGGTTATTTATTGTCTTAGTTGTGACAGAATATTCCACAAAATTTTAAAAGCTCAAGTGTAACCAACCATGTGTTTAAGAAATCTCTTGACAAGTCTAGAATGGGTGAGCCAGGTACTACAAAGATCTGAAAAGGCTTAGACTTTTCTCCACTGGTGTCACAGGTAGCTTTATTGATAATTTATACACATACAAGCAAATAATCTGCCAATCGATAGATTTGCAGTTTTTATTAATGCAACTGACAGGAAGGCATGCAGGTGACACATTTTTCCACCAGTGACAGTGATTTGGGCTGCACTCTGAATGACAGTCTATCAACAAATGGCTGGCCAATAAGGAACAATATGGGCCACCAATATGGGGGCCACAGGATAGATCAGGTGTGCCCAGTTAGACAAGGAATCTCTCTCCTGTTCAGTATCTAGTCCTAAGTGATGGGGGTAGTAGTGCTAACTCCGTCAGTTTTAGGCTCAGAGTAGTAATAGTGGTGATCATAAAGAAAGATAACTGTTGACCTGTCCTTTCATATTCAGGAAAAAATACAGAAGTAAAAGGAGGAAAATGGTCTAAAGAGGAAGTATTTTAAAGATTTATATATTAGAACTAAAATGATACCTGTTTCAAATTTTTTAAGGCTTCCTTCAGATTTTTACTTAATGTTTTTTTTTTTCCATTATAAAAGTAATGTGCTTATAGAAACAAGGAAGAGGAAAAAAGCCCTACATCTATTCTCTGGTTTTCTTGGTAAATGTCAAGTATACTGCACAGCAGCATAATTACCTCCAATAGCAATCAGTCGATCTCCCCGCTGAAGGTTAGCAATTGCAGCAGGCGAATTTGGGGCCACAGTCTCAATTATGACGTGCCCAGCATAGCCGTCAGTTGACTGGACCAGACGAAGTGTAAGTCCGACACTTTGTAAATTCCCCTTTATTAATTCAACCTTTGATAAAGAGAAAAAAATGGAAACAGATTCAGTGGGTTCACGGTAGTGGAGTGAGAAAACACGAACACACAGAGCACTACAGCTCATGCTTTTATGCCACGGTGATTATTACAGACCGATAAAAGGTAGGAAATCTCTATTGTGACAATATAAACTAACCTATAGATAGCATATTAAAAAGCAGAGACATTACTTTGCCAACAAAGGTCCATCTAGTCAAGGCTATGGTTTTTCCAGTGGTCATGTATGGATGTGAGAGTTGGACTGTGAAGAAAGCTGAGCGCCAAAAAATTGATGCTTTTGAACTGTGGTGTTGGAGAAGACTCTGAGAGTCCCTTGGACTGCAAGGAGATCCAACCAGTCCATCCTAAAGGAGATCTCAGTCCTGGGTGTGCGTTGGAGGGACTGATGCTAAGGCTGAAACTCTAATACTTTGGCCACCTCATGCGAAGAGTTGATTCATTGGAAAAGACCCTGATGCTGGGAGGGATTGGGGGCAGGAGGAGAAGGGGACGACAGAGGATGAGATGGCTGGATGGCATCACTGACTCGATGGACATGAGTTTGAGTAAAATCCGGGAGTTCGTGATGGACAGGGAGGCCTGGTGTGCTGCGATTCATGGGGTTGCAAAGAGTCAGACATGACTGAGCGACTGAACTGAACTGACTGATGCTTAGACTGCACATCTGGGCCACTGAAAACATGAAACACCTTATCTTACATATGTTAGGAAAGATGCATGCTTGCTGTAGAAAATGTGAAAATAAGGCAAAATGAAAAGAAAATCATTCCTAATCTAGAGCTGCTGTATTTTGTACTTTCTCATACACACACACACACACACACACACACACACACACATATAAAGTTAAGATCCCATTATGAATATAATCCTGAATCTTGCTTTTTTGAAATGGGAATCATCTTCTATTAATATCTATTAAGATGTGCCTAGGAACTTCCATTTTTTATAGTATATTGTTAAATTTTTCTGGGGGGGGGAGTTTATGCTCATGTTTTATTAAGAGTTATCTTGTGAAATATCCCATTCTAACTCATCAAGATCATTCTGTTTTCTAAAGAAATACCATCCTATTTATTAGGAGTATGTGTCTCAGACTCATATCATCTATTAATTAAAAAAACAACATATGCTATCTGTCCTCATTTGAATCACTTATTTAAAAAATGGATAGACCACAACCATCTAGATGACAAGAATTTAATCTGTGTTTATTAAGCTAGATTATAAATCAGTCTAATTGTACTATCATTCAGGCCATGCCTATTCTTCAAACTATCTCATGAAGGATTCTGCCAAATAATCTGCTAATATGTACATATATCACTGTCTGTAGTGCTTTAATTGATAAATCCCACTTAAAAGCCAGAAATTCAATTCTCCTACTTAATGATGCTGGCCTAATGATGTTATTGAAAGTTGTTCTTTAATATGGGTGGTAATTGATATTGTAAAGTTATTTTTATATTAAGGAAAATCTTACCAATATTAAGTAGTCAAGTTTTTGACTACCTAAAAGTTTACCAAAAAAATCTACCAAAACAATCCATCCATAAAACATTATTTCTGTTTAAACCTCCAAAAACATTGGTCCAATTCTTGCCTCATGATATAGTAAATAATCACCTTATAATGTTAAAAGCGTTTTTCAGTTAATAAAAGCCCTAAAGAAAACTTCCTCTCAAATCCATGAACCTATATGTATTCTTAATATACAGAGTATCAGAGCTTAAAAAAGAATGCAAATTCTTCTACTTTCAAAAAGCTAACATGGCAAATGGGTAAAAAAACGCTAAACTGTATGAGTCTGAGAACTGTAAATTTTAAAAATTAACATTTAGAATGCGCTTTTTTGTGATCTACTCTTTGTTCCTAAAGTGGGATGGAGATGGGGGGATGGTGGGGTTGAGAAGGGAACTGAGTCTAATACAGACTTCTGCGCAATTCAGTTTCTTAATTTATTTTCTCCCTACCAATCATATTATTTCCTTTGCTTTTCTTATTTCAAATGATCCCTGAAGTAAACATTCCAGATGGAAAAAAGGTTTTTAGTAGGAATAATTAATAAGGGCAAATACTAAATTACTTCCTTCTCCCCCCAACTTTTATACTGATTATTAGTAAATGCTCTTAATTTCATACACAGGGTACAGAGCTTAAGACACTATTTATTTCATCTCCTTTCTTATTAAAAGCTTATTTCCTTTTAAGCTAATACTGCTGACCCATCTACTTTGAGAATTAGTTTCAGCTTTTCTGAAATACAAATTTAAAACTTACAATTAAGCTGTGACAATGATTCAAAAACTTAAAATTAAGTTGTGACAATGATTCAAAAGTTTTGAAGTATAAAAACCCCTCAATTAAAACCCTGAGAAAAATTTTAAAAAAATATTTAAAAATGAATATCACACAAAATTTTTATTTTAATGAAAATTTAGGATAATGTTTACAAGACCATTCAAATATACCATACTTTTAAAACAAAACTGACATGTCCAAAAAAAAAACAAACAAAACTGACATGTCCATTGGGGTGAAACTATTTTTAAATTAAGAATAGTAAAATAAGTATATAATTCTCCCCTATATACATGTATCTATATTTTATTTTTTATTTATTTTTTAAAATTATTTATTTATTTTTAGCTGTGCTGGGTCTTTGTTGCTGCAAGGTCTTTTTCTCTAGTTGCAGCAAGCAGAGGCTGCTCTTCATTGTGGTGGCTTCCCTTGTTGCACAGCACAGGCTCTAGGGTGCATGGACTTCAGTAGTTGCGGCTCCTGGACTCTATACAAGCTCAGTAGTTGTGGCACATGACCTTAGTTGCTCAGTGGCACGTGGGATCTTCCTGGACCAGGGATCGAACCTGTGTCTCCTGCACTGGCAGGCAGTCTCTTTCCCACTGAGCCACCAAGGAAGCCCTGTATCTATATTTTAAACTTTTATGATTATTGGATATACCATGTACTATAAAACATATGACAAAATAGAAACTTTCAAATGATGAGGTGAAAATAGAGATCCTAAATATTTTCCTTACATCTGGTAACAAAATTTTAGGGAATTTCATTAGTAGATGAGGATAATAATCATAATCAAGTGGAGTTGATTCAGGAATTCAAGGTTGATTCAAGCAGCCAGGAGTCAATAGTATAAGTCACTTTCCACTTTCTAGACTCTATCATCAAAGTTGATAACTATTATATTAATTTTTAAACTATTTTAAGCCATCAAGGTTGACTGAAAGTCAGCTATGTTTAAAACATTATAACTATATAAATATTACTTATTGAGAATCTAGACATCTTTACATTTTCTGTCTTGTATAGTCTTTTGCTTTTCTTGGAGGCTTTTCTTAAAACAACATAGCTTTCACTTTAAGCACAGGATTTATGTTAAGTACTGTTTCTGCAATTAGCTCTTAAATGCACCTATCCATTTGTTTACGTATTATTTAAACTATTTAGCATTTGGTCAAACGGGAGTTTTTCTTTACCCCTCCCTCATTCCTGCCAAAAAGAAGCCAGTTAGAAACAGAAAGAATTATTAGATTTGAAAAATCACCCTTTTATAATCTCCCAAAAGGGGAGAGACGCATTTAGACTAAAAAAGAGAGACAAAGACTAAAGAGACGTAACAACACGATGCAACGTGTGAATCTTGGAAAGACATAAGCTTAGGGGGAAAAAACTCATAAAAACATTTACGGGACATTGGGAGCATTTTAATATAGACAGACAAATTAAGGAATTATTAATTTTTTATGTGTGATGATGGTTATTGTAGCATCTATCTACTAACAGAACATGTAGTAAAATGTTCTGTTTTTAGAAGATTCATACTGAAATACTTAGAGGTGAAATACAATGTCTTCAACAATCCTTGCCTATGACTTTAGGCAAATATTAAGTTCTGTGAATGTCATCGACAGAATTACATGTTTTTCATATGTGGAGCTGAGAAAAGTTTCAGTATTTATTATTATTCTTATTAGTGAGACTTGGCACTACCAGTCAAAATGGGATACAAAAGGAAATTTAAAAACCAATCTGTTGTAAATGAACTTAATATACTGCTCAGCAAACAAGGCAAACATGTCATGAAACAAACATCAATTCAGGATATTAGAATATTTAAACTAGTTTATACTGTACAAACTTTAATTTACTTTTATAAAATCAAGATCAAGAAGCTAAAAATAATTTTATGATCACATGACTTTAAAAATTGTCTCATTAGAAAAGACAAAGATGGTGACTGATGTCAACATTCAGTAACAGAACAGTAGCCGGTTCAAACCCACTAGGAGAAGAATGGGCTCAAGCATCGTCTTTATTAATACTTCTGAAATCTAGAAACCAGTGCAGTGATGATAAATATCTACCTTTTCACAAAATAATGCTTTTGTATTTCTATCTAAAATATGTTTCTATCCCACTAGAAAGTTTCCTCTATAGAAGACTAAAGACATCAAATGAAAGGGGAAGGAGTCAAGAAAAGCAATAGCAGGGAGAGAAAAAAATTATATTTCTTATGGACAAATAAGAACATATATTTTGAATGAGGAGAGTGAAAAAGTTGGCTTAAAACTCAACATTCAAAAAACGAAGATCATGGCATCTGGTCCCATCACTTTATGGCAAATAGATGGGGAAACAATGGAAACAGTGAAAGACTTTATTTTTTTGGACGCCAAAATCACTGCATCTTGGCAGATGGTGACTGCAGTCATGAAATTAAAAGACGCTTGCTCCTTGGAAGAAAAGCTATGACAACTTAGGCAGCATATTAAAAAGCAGAGACATTACTTTGCCAATAAAGGTCTATCTAGTCAAAGCTATGTTTTTCCAGTAGTCATGTATAGATGTGAGAGCTGGACTTTTAGAAAGCTGAGCACCGAAAAATTGATGCTGTTGAACTGTGGTGTTGGAGAAGACTCCTGAGAGTCCCTTGGACTGCAAGGAGAACAAACTAGTCCATCCTAAAGGAGATCAGTCCTGAATATTCATTGGAAGGACTTATGCTGAAGCTGAAACTCCAATACTTTGGCCACCTGATTCGAAGAACTGACTCACTGGAAAACACCCTGATGCTGGGAAAGACTGAAGGGGGGAAAGAGGAGAAGGGGATGAGATGGTTGGATGGCATCACCAACTCGATGGACATGAGTTTGAGCAAGCTCTAAGAGTAGGTAATGGACAGGGAAGCCTGGCATGCTGCAGTCCATGGGGTCGCAGAGAGTCGGATATGACTGAGCAACTGAACTGACTGACTGACTTACAGTATGTAATTAATAGATATAAATTACTGTATACAAAAGATAAACACCAAAGCAACAAAGACTTACTGTATAGCATGGGGAGCTATGTATTCAATATTGTGTAATAATCTATAATGAAAAATAATCTGAAAAAATACATATATAAAATTGAATCTGTGTTGTATACCTAAAACTAACATACATTGTAATTCAACTATAATTCAGTTTAAAAAAAGAAATGTCATGTGGAACAACCTAGTGGTTACCAGTGGGGGGAGGGAATGGGAAGGGACAAGACAGAGTAGGGGTTAAAAGGGCTTTCCTGGTGGCTCAGATGGTGAAGAATCTGCCTGCAGTGCAGGAGACCTGGGTTCGATCCCTGGGTCAGGAAGGGCCCCTGCAGAAGGAAATGGCAACCTACTCTAGTATTCTTGTGTGAGAATTTCATAGACAGAGGAGCCTGGCAGGCCACGGTCTATGGGGCTGCAAAGAGTCAGACACGACTGAATGACTACCAACACCACCAGGGGTTAAAAACAGCAAACTACTAGGTACAAAATAAGTAAGCTACAAAGATGTATTATACATACAGCACAAGGAAGGTGAATCTGCCTGCAAGGCAGGAGAAAGAAAGAAAGTGAAATCTCTCAGTCATGTCTCTTTGCAGCCCCACAGACTGGCCTACCAGGCTTCTCTGTCTACGGGATTTACCAGGTAAGAGTACTGGAGTGGGCTGCCATTTCCTTCCCCAGGGGATCTTCCCAACCCATGGATCCAAGCCGGGTCTCCCTCATTGTAGGCAGACGCTTTACCGTCTGAGTCACTAGGGAAGTCCCAGCAGGAGACCTGGGTTCAAGCCCTGGGTTGGGGAGATCCCCTGGGGCAGGAAATAGCAACCTGCTCCAGTATTCTTGCCTGGGAAATCCCATGGACAGAGGACTTCTGGGGGGCCACGGTCCATGGGGTTGCAAAGAGTGGGACATGGCTGAGTGACTGACACACACAAGGAAGATTGCCAGTATGTCAGAAGAACTATAAAGGGTAACGACCTGGAAAACGGTGACTCATTATGTTGTACCCCTGAGAGTTATAGAATACCTTACATCAGCTATGCCTCAATTAAATCATAAGGTGATGATTAATCTTCTGACTTTCTTACTCTTTAAAATAGCCCCTAAATCAAAGACCAAATTGGAGTGGATTTGAGACTTGTCTCCCGATCCCTTGCTTGGCACCCTACAAATAAACCCTCACTTTGATTCATACACCTGCTGTCAGTGCTGGGCTTCTACATCTCGGGCACATGAGCCCTGCCCCATAACAAGAGGACCCCCAGGCTGGCAGCTCCAGGTCCTAGAGTGTCAGCGACAGAGAGGCTCTTGGAAGGGTGCAGGTCTAGGCATCTCCACACTTGTAAGCTGCGTCCTCAGGGTCTCCATGAGGCTGCTGTCCCTACCCCCCAGGGACAGCACAGTGGGCTTCAGAGAGTGGGAGGAGCAGGTAACTGCCGGAAGCCATCCGTGTTGGACGGGATTACACCCCCGCTCCCTGCCCTTGTAGTGCCCTCATGTGCCAAGTAAAGTGGGCTGTAAAATCTGTAACTTGTATCTTAGTAGTTGATTATACTCTGAACTGTTATGAAGAAATTCTTTAACTGTGCTGTCAACATAATCAATATACCAATCTCTAATAGGAATAGAAAAAAAAAATGTAGGATGGAAAAGTGTTTGCCGGAATTTTGCTGAAACCAAAAGATAAATTTCTACTGGAATAGAAATATAATTTCTAGTATTCTTTTGCATGATATAACCCCCCCCAAAGTTTATCAATTGTCAAGAACTGCTGACACATATTAACTAAACAGCAATTACCTGAGCTAAATCACTAGTCAATACATACAAGATTGCAGACAGCCTGCATTTAACTTCACCAATAATGTTGGACTCAGGTTAAAAAATTCTAACTGTATGTGTACCTATCTGGTGGACAGCAATTTAGTAAAAACACCAAGATAGCCTTTAAGAGCTCTCACACTCTGACATAATTTCAGCCTTTCCTGGACCCAGCTGTGATGCCTTATTTTCACCTAAGAGGTTGGGAAACAACATATTGATTTTTAAATCCCTTCCTAACAGGGACATAATTTTATATAATGGATAAGAAGAGGATATATTTTAATAACACATCAATATCATTCTTTTACAAACTTCTCTTACTGGAGCTGGTAACATTGAGCAAAAAATTAAAAATGCAAGAATAAAAGGGTCTATGTGAAAGACCCTTGAATTGCTGTGACCAGGTATACTTCTGAGTATTCTTTCATCAAGAAAGCTTCTGAAAAAGACATCATGAGGACTATTTCCTAGCTTTTTTAGTAGAGTAGGGGAACAGGAGAAGGAGAAATGACACAATAGCCTGAACACATACGTACACAGCACCGGTATAAACTGCTTTTTAACAGATCACCTTTACTTGGCTTGCTTTGGGACGTGGCATTTAAATTCTGAATATTTGGGGCCCAGTCAACTATGATTAAAGATTTATCCCCAAACTCTGATTTATATTTGAGGTCAAGATTTCTAAAACTAGAACAGCTTTTATATTAAATATAGTTTCTGAGCTGTCTGTAAGGGAAACTTCGAGGTACAACATACTTGGCACACAGTGTCTTAGAAGTGTAACTTTCTGGTCTTTGCTTGAATACCAGATGTCGGATCAATCTGTTTATGGCTACAGGGCACAGAATACAGCCAGGCTTGGGACCAATGGTTTACTGTCCATCTCAATTAGAAGCAGCAATGAGGCTGTTGAAGAGCTAGAGCCAGATTTCACAGTTTTTCTGTGTGTGTGCAGTTTTTTTTCCTAATCGGAACATAACTGCTTTACAATGCTGAGTTAGTTTCCGCTGCACAACAGCGTGAATTAGCCGTATGTATACATACATCCCCTCCCTCGTGAGCCTCCTCCCCACACGGCCATCCCACCCCTTTAGGTCATCACAGACCATCGAGCTGAGCTTCCTGCTAGCTAGTGATTTTACACATGGTAGTGTATATATGTCAATGCTACTCTCAACTCCTCCCACCCTCACCTTCGCCCATTGTGTATTTTACCATCTATCACCTTTAAAAACCAAAACCATAATTGATGATTCCACTAACTCCATTAGTTAGTCATGGGACTCTCAACTACTGGGTAACTATGCTGCTTCCAAAGATTCAACTAAATTCTCAACTGTCTTCCATTAAAGTTTATCACCCAACCAGAAAAAAGGAGATACTATGTTTATTAGCTGTCTTCTTTGAAACTCTTATCAGCAAAGAGAATTCACAATTTACCGTCTTTTTCACAAAAAGTGTAACTCTTAAAACACATATATGGCAAATGTCTTGTTTTTATCGCTTGGCAAACAACTATCAACTCCCATAAAGTTTTTCAAAGGCCTGGCATTAAAGCTAACCACTTCATAAAGGTTTAAATCATAACAGATCTTAAACTCATAAGCCAGATTAAAAAAAAAAAAGAATCTGTCAGATAAAGTGCCACCACAGGAGTAAATTTTCATGTCCTGTCCCAAACGATGACAAAAATTATTAAAAGAGATGGGTGTTTTTAAAAAAGGCATGTGTTAGTAGTACAGGGGATAAGCCCTAAATTCTCTCACAAAAGACTTTGCAAGTACACATCTTTTTTTTTTTGTTAGCAGAATGCCTAAATTTTCAGTCATCACATCTTAATGAATAGGTTAAAAGAAAAAATACTGAAATAAACTCCCTCAGTACTAGGACCAATTCAAAATTTGTCCTTGAAGAAAAACTGCAATGTCTGAGATGGCCTGTATTCAGTATTGGATTTGTATTTTAGCTCTAACATTTACTAGTTCTGTGGTCTCAGGCAAGTGAGTTAACCTCTATGGGTTTTCTTTGTGGGAAGGGGACACTAATATCTACCACACTGGGGTGCTGCCAAGATTAAATGAACTCCAGGAATAAATGTCTAGTCCAGGAATAAATGTCTAGTACAGTCCAGGCACTTTAATTATCTCTGTTCAGGTGGATTAGGAAGACCTCTTTCTGGGATAAAAATACAAGTGAGACTCCTCAAGTGTTAAAACGGAATGCCAGCTTGGCCACCTGATAAGCTTGTCTCTAAAGCAACTGGATGGTAAATTAGGGCTGCATCCTTTCATTGCCTCATCTGAGAGACAACAAAGATGTACAAATATGCTGAGAAAAAAAAGTCCATTATAAAAATACAATTGACCTAAGAGATTCAAAGAATAATAATGATCCTTTGCCCAGGTTCAAAGGCTCTTAGGAAAGTAAGCTTATCCAAATGATTACCTTGCCATATACTAGGTTTCTTCTCTCTTTCTTTTTAAATGTGATTGAAGTTTGCATTAATAGTTTGATCTGACACTAACTTAAATTTTACACAACCATTCCAGTGAAATAAAAAGCTCTGAAAAGTACATCAAGTCTGAGTTGTTACGGAAACAATGCAGTGAAACACTTTTGCCCTTTTTAATTCCTTTGTCAAATAGAAACAGCTCTGATTCTGAATCACCAAGTCAACTCGAAGCTTCATATATTGTCAACCGTCCTTCTGCAGGGTGATTTACACCTCACTAAGAAAGTATGAGAGCTTTAGGGCTGGACCATTTTTTATTATTTTTTATTTTGAAATAATTTCAAACATATAGAAACATTGCACTAAGGGTTTCCATTTATCCTAAATCCTGATTTACCAATTATTAACATTTTCCTACTTTTTTCCTCTCTCATATTTTTTCATGAACCATTTGAAAATGAGTTGCAGACATGATGTTCCCTCACCATTAAATATTTGATTGTGTATTTTCTAAGAAGGACATTTTGTTATGTAACCACAGCACAGTTATCAAGGTCAGAAGATTAACATTGATATAATACTATTATCTAATTTATAGCCTTGATTCTAGCTGGGATGCAATTTTGAAATACCTACTAAAAGCTTTTTTTTTTGCATAATCTTTGATCAAAGAATCATTCAGATCAGGGGTCAGCAAACTACAGTTATTTCTAAAAAAGTTTTATTGGAAAACAGCCACACTAATTTGTTTATGTATTGTCTCTGGCTGCTTTAGAATTAAACAGGTGAGTTGAATAGTTCTGAGACTTATCATCTTGCCCACAAAGTTTAAAATATTTCCTATCTGGCCCTTTATAGAAAAAGTGTGCCAAACCATGACTTAATGAATGTGTGTGAATAAATACACACACACACACACACACACACACACACACACACACAGAGCCATTATATATTTCTCTACAACATCAAAAAACTGGAAAAAATCCAAATGTTTACCAATAAATGATTGGTTTAATAGATTATGGTACATGGTGGACTATCATGTGGACATAAAAACAATAACATATGTATTGAGATAAAAATATGCCCCTAGTATATTGATAAGTTGGAAAAATAGTAGGTCATAAAATATACAATCTCATTTTATTTTTATTTACAGAATCATATACACACCTGTGTGTATATGCTTGTATCTATAAAGTTCTTCTTAAAAGTTATTAGTGGTTTCTCTGGAAAGTAAGAATATGGCTGGCTTTTACAGCTTTATTTATAGTCTTCTCTCTCTCTTTTTTTTTTGATATGGGCAAAAAAAGAAAGCTCATACCAATTTCCAAACATATATCATTTTTATCTTATATAAGTTACTGATCTTACTGTTAAAATACACAAATATCCTCCAATTTCACAAATGAGTATAACAAAAACCAAAACTCTGCTTCATGATGCCTACTTCCTTATGTTCAATGGTTTCCTACTTAGACTTGTGACAACATTCACATCAGTCATGTCCAACTCTTCATGGCCCCATGGACTGTGGCGGGCCAGGCTCCTCTGTCCAAGGGATTCTCCAGGCAAGAATACTGCAGTGAGTTGCCATACCTTCCTCCAGGGGATCTTTCCGACCCAGGATCGAATCTGTGTCTCATTGTAGTTCCTGCATTGGCAGGTGGGTTCTTTACCACTAGCACCACCAGGGAAGCCCAAAGTGCTGATCAGTTTACAAAAGATAATCATCAGCTGTGATAAGCAATAGCTAGTTGATCTCTATCTTTCTTCTAATAGCCTTTAATAACCTTGTAGATGTTTTAAAAAGTAACCATTTGAAACTCTTAAAACAATACTATCCATTCAGGAAGCTATTTCCTTGTCCTCTTCACCAAATCATAGGAAGGATTTAAAAGGGAGACAGGGATTTTAAGAAAGTACAAAATATCAGATAGCACTAAAAACCCTGGTGCAAAAGAGGTGGCATTTGGGTCAAGTTCAATAATAATAGTTACTGTTACAGTTACCATGACACTGGGCTAAGTGTCCAACCATTACTAGTATTTCTTTTTTAGAATTATGAAATAATTTGTTCACTGGCATAGAACTAGAGTGGAAGAACCAGACCTGAAGCCACCATTCATGGAGATGGCATAGTAATGCAGAACCCCAGTTCTGGAGTCACACTGCCTGGGTGTGCAGACTGTCTTACCACCTGCATAGCTGGATTATCTGAGTCTGTTACTTTCTCTCTGTGTCTCAGTTTCCTCACACATAAAATGGAGATGATAATAGTGCCTATCGTCAAGGAGTTGTTATAAGAATTTCATGCACGTGTCTTAAAATTCCAAGAGGCACAGAGAAATCACTGGTATCTTGTTATTGCTCTTAAATACCACCAGACTGAACACATGTGGGCAAGGAGCTGCAGGGTTTTATCAGAATCTAACACTTTTCTAAACTGTCTACTTCCTAGTCTGTATCCTGCATCTGAGTGTATGACTCAGAAAATAAGCTATCTGGCTAAGTGGATTTCTATGGGAAGGTGCTACTGTGCCTGGAACAGAATGTTTTAGTTCATGACAAAGTATGGGCTTAGGGAATCAGTTTTACTTGGATTGCGGTGAACTGCAGAGTTCTAATAAACAAAACCCCAAACCAGTGTTTAGGTCTCATTAGTATTATTTCCTTAACGTGTTCTCAAAGGCTCTTTAAAAAAAAAAATTAGATTCTTACTATTCTTTTGTGAAACCATTCTGCTTCTCTTTATCCTTGAATAAAGAAATCTAAAAACAGAGTGAAGTGAAGTGAAGTGAAAGTCGCTCAGTCGTGTCCGATTCTTTGCGACCCCATGGACTCTACAGTCCCTGGAGTTCTCCAGGCCAGAATACTGGAGTGGGTAGCCTTTCCCTTCTCCAGGGGATCGAACCCAGGTGTCCCACATTGCAGGCGGATTCTTTCCCAGCTGAGCCACAAGAGATATTCCAAATAAAGTGTTCAACTTACCAGATATTAAAACTTTGAACAACAGCACTGAAAATATTAAAAACAAATGAACAAAAAACAATAAATCAAAGCAGTACATTAAAAAAAAAAATGATCTACGGACTGACCTCTGACCATCACTGTGCCCTATCACATCACAGGTACGGTGAGCCTCCTCATGGCTCCTGTCTTTCTGGTTTTCTCTCTCGTTCTCCAAAACCCTCCATCTCCAGTGGTATCTGAGCCACACTGACTCTGTTTTCCACTTTCACCACTGTTCTGTTTGAGACTTCCATTACCCTTCCCCTCTTCTATTTCAAGTCTTTCCCTTGTCAGATCATTCTTGCTTTAACCCATTTGCTGCCAGGTTTAGTGAACATTTTACTACCTACTATATGCCAGATATTGTACTAGGCATTTTAATATACAGAATCTCATTTATCTACTGGTTCAGTTGGTAAAGAATCTGCCTGCAACTGCAGGAAACCTGGGTTTGGTCCCTGGGTAGCAAAGTTCCCCTGGAGAAGGAAATGGCAACCCACTCCAATATTCTTGCCTGGAGAATCCCATGGACAGAGGAGCTGAGCAGCCTACAGTCCATGGGATCACAAAGAGCTGGAAATGACTGAGCAGTATTTAAGAGACAAATAAAATACTTGTGAATGAGATAGGTTTGGGGACTTTAGCATCCTACTGCCAATAAGTGAAACAGCTAAGACTCAAAGTTAGAGCCAAGTCTGTTTAAATCAAGATTGCGATGACATCAGTTTCATTCTAAAAGCCTCTATAACTGCTGTCTGGGAGTTAACAGTCAAATTTAACATGATCCCACTGCTTTTACTCTTGCTTTGCATGCTCTACCTGCATTACCAAATTCTTTAGCCAACCTGGATGACTCACTCATTTAGTTGCTTCACTCACTCAGTTGCTTCAGTTGTGTCCGACTCTCTGTGACCCTATGGACTGTAATCCACAAGGCTCCTCTGTCCATGGGATTCTCCCATGAATACTGGGAGTGGGTTGCAAGAATACTGGAGTGGATTGCCATGCTGTCCTCCAAGGGATCTTCCTGACCCAGGGACTGAACCCACGTCTTTTTATGTTCCCTGCAGTGGCAGGCGGGTTTTTTTTTTTTTCCCACCACTAGTGCCATCTGGGAAGTCCCTAATGTACCCTAAACATGCTCAAACATTCATACTATTTATTTGAATTTACCTCATGTTTCCTACCCTGAAATGCTCTCCCTATTACACTTCAAAATCCTACATATACTGTGAGGCTTGGCTCAAATGTCATCTCAAAATATTCTTTCCTGGTTTTCCCAAAAGAAAGCTATCTACCCTCCAATGGAGCCTTATACTTTTTTATGAAACTCTCTTAGAGCATTCATGTGCTAACAGGAATACTGATGCTCATCATGTTGTTGCTGTTCAGTTGCGAAGTCATGTCCGACTCTTTGTGACCCCATGGACTGCAGCAGCCAGGCGCCCTGTCCTTCACTATCTCCTAGAGTTTGCTCAAACTCATGTCCATTAAGTCAGTGATGATATCTAACCATGTCATTCTCTGCTGCCCCCTTCTCCTTTTGCCTTCCATCTTTCCTAGCATCAGGGTCTTTCCCAATGAGTCAGCTCTTGGCACCAGGTGGCCAAAGTACTGGAGCTTTAGCATCAGTCCTTCCAATGAATATTCAGGTATGCTCATTATATTGCTGATCTTATCTCCTCCTCCTTGAAGGAAAAGACCACAGTGTCATCGCCTCACACCTCATGCTCAGTTTCCTCTTTCTCATACTCAATGCTTTATACTTACTTGATTTGGAGATACTTCTGTATTGTAACCTAAGTTCCTATTCTTTTCACAGAATTTCACAATCATATTAAACACAGAAAACATGAGACAGAAAACTGCATCCTTCATTTCTAACCAAGATGAACTTAAGAGTTGAAATGCCAAATAGGGTTTACTACTAAAGTTCAAAGGTATTTAGTTTATTTAAGAAGCCAAATTATAGAGGGTTATATATGGTTAAAATTTCAGAGTCCCTATTGAATTCATAAATATTATCAAATGGAACTAAAGCAGAGTTTTCATAAAAACTGACATTTTCAAAAAAGCTTTATTTGTTTTAATAGTTCTCTTCCTTTCAACAAGATTAAGACTGTAAATGGCAAATGGTTAAACAGGAGCAACAAAAAATACCATCTGCAAGGCATCTGGCCTTAAACAAACACACCAAAATGCCAACTCTGAAGTATCTAGCTTAACGTGTTTGTAAATTTGTCTCTTATGTTCTTACTTAAAATCACAGTTCTTTAGGGAGCTCTTTTCGACAGTTTGTATGTACACACAATTCATGGACAAGTAATATTCAGCATGAACTAAAACTCTCCAAAACTGAGAAAGAAGTGAGGTAAGTAATATTTTAGATCCCAGTCATTTTATTTCAGGATATGTTGAACTACACACATTGGGTAAGAAGTTTTTCTGATATTTTTAATAATGCCATTATACTATTATGTGCCATATTTGTAAATTCCTCACTCTAAAAAGCAGGCCTCTTGAATACTGAGCAGTAAATCTCATTCTGTGGTTATCCTTAACCTAAATATTTTTATTTGCTTAAAACATACATCAGAGATAGACTTGAAGGGAGAAAGGAGACAGAAATGTGACTAAGTCATGCTGAAAGTTTGGAAGAAACACTGTGGAATCTAAATTTTACTAGCCTTACTTCCCTTTAAGTTGTGGGGAGTTTAGAAGCTCTTGCGGGAACACAGGGAGGAAGTATAATATTATTAGCAGAGGTTAGAGGCTGGAGCATCAAGCAGATTTTCCAGCAGAAGGTATAAGTGTAGTGAGTTTGTGTCCTGTGAGAAGTATGGAGCCATGAAGGCCACCAATCCTCCTCATCCCCTCCCAGGACATTCACTGAACAACTGCAACATGCCAGGAATTCTAATAGGTGTAGGACACATAGAGTAAATAGAATAGAACATATTTGAGTTCCTGCAAGGTCTATCAGCAAGTACATAATGTGCAGTATTACCAAAGACCTTTTAAGTACCCTTCTTTTAGCATCTATCATCTGATTATCATCAGGGCTATGAAATTTACGTTCACAGACCCACAGACTTAGTTCCTTGACTCCGTAAATTTGATCATTCTATTGTTTACTTTTTATATTTATATTCTTCCATTAATCATTCACCCACATTTGTCTTTTCAGCTGAAGAACATTAATTTTTTCCCATCCATTTATCTTTATATGGCTACCTCACTTCCATGTAAAGTTTAGTTCTTTCTCCCTAGCTTATCTAGCAAATATAAATTTGTAGTATTATAGAAACCAGAAACGTAAAAACAACTTATTCTGAGAATTTCGTAGTTTTAAAATAAGCATATTCACTTTGTGACACTCACTCTAAAGAAAAGCTGTCTTGTTTTGGAGGTACAATGATATAACTGTCTATTTCTTTAGGGAACCTAGATTTCACATATTTTAGGCACAGTTTGGAATTCTTTCTTACACATTTGTCCTGAGAGTGCATTCTCAATTTTGTGCCTCTTAATTGGGCACATTCTAGAAGTTTAATGACATGTGCAAAGCTGAGTTGCTTTCTCTACATTTGTGTTGTCAGATGTAGTTACATGTGGCTGAGCACTTGAAATGTGGCTAGGATGAATTGTGGTCTGTTGTAATTGTAAAATATGCACCAGATTTCAAAGACTATTAAAAAAAAGTTTCCTTAAATTTTATGTTATGCAGAAATGACAATGTTTTAGGTTTATGAGTCAAATAAAAGATTACTAAAATTGTTTACTGGCTAATTTCTACTTTTTCAAACATGGCTACAAGAACATTTAAAATTACTTAAGTGGAATGCATTTTATTTCTATTGGAGAGTGCTATTTTATTTTAGATTGTTTGTGAAAACTCTTCAAAGTCCTGAACTCAAACATCCAGGATATTACATTGGTCATTTTTACCGTTTCCTCTTATCCTTAAGACAAATCTGTGACAAAATATTTTCCTAGTAATTAGATGATTTGGGAATCTATCGTATGGATATTCATCAAAAACTTTTTGAAAGTTGAGAATGCATTTACTGTTTCCATTTCTTTTGTATGTTTGTTTAGAATCTTCATACTAGACAGGAAAGATTTCCTACACATTGCATTTTCTCCAAAATGCAAAATGCATCTTCTACAAAATGCTTCCTGTATTTAGTGGCCCTAACCTTCACGCTGGAAGTAGAGGAAAAATCATTCAGTTCAGTCGCTCAGTCGTGTCCGACTCTGCGTCCCTATGGACTACAACACGCCAGGCATCCCTGTCCATCACCAACTCCCGGAATTTATTCAAACTCATGTCCACAGAGTCGGTGATGCCATCCAACCATCTCATCCTCTGTCGTCCACTTCTCCTCCCGCCTGCAATCTTTCCCAGCATCAGTGTCTTCCAATGAGTCAATTCTTCACATCAAGTGGCCAAAGTACTGGAGTTTAAGCTTCAACATCAGTCTTTCCAACGAATATTCAGGACTGATTTCCTTTAGGATGGACTGGCTGGATCTCCTGGCTGTCTAACGGACTCTCAAGAGTCTTCTCCAACACCACAGTTCAAAAGCATCAATTCTTCAGCGCTCAGCTTTCTTTATAGTCCAAGTCTCACATTCATACATGACTACTGGAAAAACCATAGTCTTGACTAGACGAACCTTTGTTGGTAAAGTAACATCTCTGGTTTTTAATATGCTGTCTAGGTTGGTCAAAACTTCTCTTCCAAGGAGTTAAGTGTCTTTTAATTTCATGGCTGCAGTCACCGTCTGCAGTGATTTTGGAGCCCCCAAAAATAAGGTCTGTCACTGTTTCCCCATCTATTTGCCACGAAGTGATGGGACCAGATGCCATCTTAGTTTTCTGAATGGTGAGTTTTAACCCAACTTTTTCACTCTCCTCTTTCATCAAGAGGCTCTTTAGTTCTTCGCATTCTGCCATAAGGGTGGTGTCATCTGCATATCTGAGGTTATTGATGTCTCTCTCGCCAATCTTAATTCCAGCTTGTGCTTCATCCAGCCCAGCATTTCTCATGATGTACTCTGCATATAAGTTAAATAAGTAGGTGACAATATACAGCCTTGATGTACTCCTTCTCCTATTTGGAACCAGTCTGTTGTTCCATGTCCAGTTCTAACTGTTACTTCCTGACCTGCATATAGATTTCTCAAAAGGCGGATCAGGTGGTCTGGTATTCCCATCTCTTTAAGAATTTTTCATAGTTTGTGATGATCCACACAGTCAAAGGCTTTGGCACAGTCAATAAAGCAGAAATAGATGTTTTTCTGGAACTCTCTTGCCTTTCTGATAATCCAACAGATGTTGGCAATTTGATCTCTGGTTCCTCTGCATTTTCTAAATCCAGCTTGAATATTTGTAAGTTCACAGTTCAGATACTGCTGAAGTCTGG
The DNA here is from genome assembly GCF_023699985.2 of Odocoileus virginianus. Taxonomy (NCBI): domain Eukaryota; kingdom Metazoa; phylum Chordata; class Mammalia; order Artiodactyla; family Cervidae; genus Odocoileus; species Odocoileus virginianus. The sequence goes on from NC_069680.1 coordinate 19,739,822, forward strand.
CTTGGAGAATTTTGAGCATTACTTTACTAGTGTGTGAGATGACTGCAATTGTGTGCTAGTTTGAGCATTCCTTGGCATTGCCTTTCTTTGGGACTGGAATGACAACTGACCTTTTCCAGTCCTGTGGCCACTGCTGAGTTTTCCAATTTGATGGCATATTGAGTGCAGCACTTTCACAGTATCATCTTTCAGGATTTGAAATAGCTCAACTGGAATTTCATCACCTCCACTAGCTTTGTTCGTAGTGATGCTTCCTAAGGCCCACTTGACTTCACATTCTAGGATGTCGGGCTCTAGGTGAGTGATCATAACATCGTGGTTATCTGAGTCATGGAGATCTTTTTTGTACAGTTCTTCTGTGTATTGTTGCCACCTCTTCTTAATATCTTCTGCTTCCGTTAGGTCCATACCATTTCTGTCCTTTATTGTGCCCATCTTTGCATGAAATGTTCCCTTGGTATCTCTAATTTTCTTGAAGAGATCTCTAGTCTTTCCCATTCTATTGTTTTCCTCTATTTCTCTGCATTGATGACTGAGGAAGGCTTTCTTATCCCTCCTTGCTATACTTTGGAACTCTGCATTCAAATGGGTATATCTTTCCTTTTTTCCTTTGTTTTTCACTTCTCTTCTTTTCACAGCTATTTGTAAGGCCTCCTCAGACAGCCATTTTGCTGTTTTGCATTTCTTTTTCTTGGGGATAGTCTTGATCACTGTCTCCTGTACAATGTCACAAACTTCCGACCATAGTTCTTCAGGCACTCTATCAGATGTAATCCCTTGAATCTATTTGTCACTTCCACCGTATAATCGTAAGGGATTTGATTTAAGTCATACCTGAATGGTCTAGTGGTTTTCCCTACTTTCTTCAATTTAAGTCTGAATTTGGCAATTAGGAGTTCATGATGTGAGCCACAATCAGCTCCCGGTCTTGTTTTTGCTGACTGTATAGAGCTTCTCCATCTTTGGCTGCAAAGAATACAACCAATCTGAGCTTGGTATTAACCATCTGGTGATGTCCATGTGTAGGAGTCTTCTCTTGTGTTGCTGGAAGAGGGTGTTTGCTGTGACCAGTGTGTTCTCTCAGCAAAACTCTATTAGCCTTTGCCCTGCTTCATTCTGTACTCCAAGGCCAAATTTGCCTGTTACTCCAGGTGTTTCCGGACTTCCTACTTTTGCATTCCAGTCCCCCATAATAAAAGGGACATCTCTTTTGGGTGTTAGTTCTAAAAGGTCTTGTAGGTCTTCATAGAACTGTTCATCTTCAGCTTCTTCAGCATTACTCGTCAGGGCAGAGACATGGATTACAGTGATACTGAATGGTTTGCCTTGGAAATGAACAGAGATCATTCTGTTGTTTTTGAGATTGCATCCAAGTACTGCATTTTGGACTCTTTTGCTGACGATGATGGCTACTCCATTTCTTCTAAGGGATTCTTGCCCACAGTAGTAGATGTAATGGTCATTTGAATTAAATTCACCCATTCCAGTCCATTTCAGTTCACTGATTCCTAAAATGTCAACGTTCACTCTTGCCATCTCCTGTTTGACCACTTTCAATTTGCATTGATTCATGGACCTAACATTCCAGGTTCCTATGCAATACTGCTCTTTACAGCATTGGACTTTGCTTTTATCACCAGTGACATCCCCAACTGGGTGTGTTTTTGCTTTGGCTCTGTCTCTTCACTCTTTCTGGAGATATTTCTCCACTGATCTCTAGTAGCAGACTCACTGGACTCTACAATAAGGCAGATTATCAGGCTTGATCTTTGGCAATTAAACATGGCTGACCTTATTATGAAGGCTCTTCCACTCAACTTCCATCTCCCCACAGTCTCAGAGTTCTCTTTGCCTCTGGTCTAAAATAATCCCACTAACACCACTCGCAAATTGTCTCCTAATTATCAGATTACCACACACAGTCTAATTTTTGTTAAGAGGTAGTGGGATTTGAGGGAATAAGAACAGATCCTATGGGCAAAAAGAGTTTGGTTCTTTATATATGGTAAAAGAATTTCGTAGTATTTCGTAGTATTTTTTTTCGTAGTATTTTCGTAGTATTTCCAGTATTTCGTAGACTCTGAAGTATTACTTATGTGACATATTTGGTTTACATGTTTCTTTCCCTATACTGACAGTTCTTGACAGTTCTTAGAAAGTAGAACTGTACTAAAAATAGAACATCATCTCTTCAAATGTTTCTCTAATTCTATTCAAAGTCAAAGTCACTTAGTTGTGTCCAACTTTTTGAGACCCTATGGACTATACAGTCCATGGAATTCTCTAGGCCAGAAGTCTAGTGGAGTGGGTAGCCTTTCCCTTCTCCAGGGGATGTTTCCAACCCAGGGATCGAATCCAGGTGTCCCGCATTGCAGGCGTTATTTTTTACCAGCTGAGTCACAAGGGAAACCCAAGAAGACTAGAGTGGGTAGCCTATTCATTCTCCAGCGGATCTTCCTGACCCAGGAATCGAACTGAGGAATTCTAAGGGTAAGTTAAAAGAAAATGGAAGGGAATCTTATATAAATTATCTCTCAGAATCAAATCCTTTCAAAAAATGAGGTTTTGATAGGGAAGTGGTAGTAGAGAGAAGGAAAAGTACCAATCAAATAAAACAAAAAGATAAAGTCTAGACTCCAGATGACTTCTTCTGACCTCATGATTTTGCATGTGGCTGATCCTATGTAAAGCCCTTCTTAGAGCAGTGGCCAATTTCAAGTTGCCAGCTGACAACACATAACCCTCTAAAAGGAATACATTCGTTCTGATTAAGAGTTTCAAATTCTTATTTATGGACTCCCTCCAAGTGGTTAGCGGAATGCTTTTTAGAAATTTATTACTTCTTATTTTTCAGACAAATCTGAAATGTCATGACATCTCCTAATGTCTTTAATGATTCCCTCTGGTATCTACATACTGGGCTACATAAGACACTAAGTGCTTCTGCTTTTCATACTGAACACATGACCATAACAGTAGCTCTCTTTTGTCCATCTACCACATATCCAGAGAAGATTCCTTGCTAATTCTTCATCACCTCAAAGGAAGAAATCAGTATTCTTTCTTCCTGTTTCATAGTGACATATTTATGTGGATGGACTGCCTTAACAGTTATTTAGATTTTTAGCCTTCTATCTCTAATTAGAGAAGGGAAAACTTAAATCTTACAAGGGACAATTGCTATCAAGGGTCTCAGGGCATAGTCTGGTAGGAGAGGGAATAGGGTTAGTGCCAAAAATGTACATTAAAAAGCTTGTTTTAAAAATTAAAACTCCTTTCATATTTTCATTCAAAATGGAGAACAAGGGAAAGCTAGACCGGACAGCCGGGTGCCAAAAGGCCGCCACTACTTTTCTCTCAACCCCAGAATTTCCACATTCAGAGGTTCCACAGCTCATTTTCTTTTCTTTTTGTTTTTTAAATTAGTTGGAGGCTAATTACTTCACAATATTGCAGTGGTTTTTGTCATACATTGACATGAATCAGCCATGGATATACATGTATTCCCCATCTCGATCCCCTCTCCCACCTCCCTCTCCACCCGATCCCTCTGGGTCTTCCCAGTGCACCAGGCCCAAGCACTTGTCTCATGCATCCAACCTGGGCTGGTGATCTGTTTCACCATAGATAATATACATGTTTTGATGCTGTTCTCTTGAAACATCCCACCCTCGCCTTCTCCCACAGAGTCCAAAAGTCTGTTCTATACATCTGTGTCTCTTTTTCTGTTTTGCATATAGGGTTATCATTACCATCTTTCTAAATTCCATATATATGTGTTAGTATACTGTAATGGTCTTTATCTTTCTGGCTTACTTCACTCTGTATAATGGGCTCCAGTTTCATCCATCTCATTAGAACTGATTCAAATGAATTCTTTTTAATGGCTGAGTAATATTCTATGGTGTATATGTACCACAGCTTCCTCATCCATTCGTCTGCTGATGGGCATCTAGGTTGCTTCCATGTCCTGGCTATGATAAACAGTGCTGCGATGAACATTGGGGTGCACGTGTCTCTTTCAGATCTGGTTTCCTTGGTGTGTATGCCCAGAAGTGGGATTGCTGGGTCATATGGCAGTTCTATTTCCAGTTTTTTAAGAAATCTCCACACTGTTTTCCATAGCGGCTGTACTAGTTTGCATTCCCACCAACAGTGTAAGAGGGTTCCCTTTTCTCCACACCCTCTCCAGCATTTATTGCTTGTAGACTTTTGGACAGCAGCCATCCTGACTGGAGTGTAATGGTACCTCATTGTGGTTTTGATTTGCATTTCTCTGATAATGAGTGATGTTGAGCATCTTTTCATGTGTTTTTTAGCCATCTGTATGTCTTCCTTGGAGAAATGTCTGTTTAGTTCTTTGGCCCATTTTTTTATTGGGTCATTTATTTTTCTGGAATTGAGCTGCAGGAGTTGCTTGTATATTTTTGAGATTAATCCTTTGTCTGTTGCTTTGTTTGCTATTATTTTCTTCCAATCTGAGGGCTGTCTTTTCACCTTGCTTATAGTTTCCTTTGTTGTGCAAAAGCTTTTAAGTTTCATTAGGTCCCATTTGTTTATTTTTGCTTTTGTTTCTAATATTCTGGGATGTGGGTCATAGAGGATCCTGCTGTGATTTATGTCAGAGAGTGTTTTGCCTATGTTCTCCTCTAGGAGTTTTATAGTTTCTGGTCTTACATTGAGATCTTTAATCCATTTTGAGTTTATTTTTGTGTATGGTGTTAGAAAGTGTTCTAGTTTCATTCTTTTACAAGTGGTTGACCAGTTTTCCCAACACCACTTGTTGAAGAGGTTGTCTTTTTTCCATTGTATATCCTTGCCTCCTTTGTCGAAGATAAGGTGACCATAGGTTCGTGGATTTATCTCTGGGCTTTCTATTCTATTCCATTGATCTATATTTCTGTTTTTGTGCCAGTACCATACTGTCTTGATGACTGTGGCTTTGTAGTATAGTCTGAAGTCAGGCAGGTTGATTCCTCCAGTTCCATTCTTCTTTCTCAAGATTACTTTGGCTATTCGAGGTTTTTTGTATTTCCATACAAATTGCGAAATTATTTGTTCTAGTTCTGTGAAAAATACCATTTGTAGCTTGATAGGGATTGCACTGAATCTATAGATTGCTTTGGGTAGTATAGCCATTTTGACAATATTGATTCTTCCAATCCATGAACACGGTATATTTCTCCATCTGTTTGTGTCCTTTTTGATTTCTTTCATCAGTGATTTATAGTTTTCTATGTATAAGTGTTTTGTTTCTTTAGGTAGATATACTCCTAAGTATTTTATTCTTTTTGTTGCAATGGTGAATGGTATTGTTTCCTTAATTTCTCTTTCTGTTTTCTCATTGTTAGTGTATAGGAATGCAAGAGATTTCTGTGTGTTAATTTTATATCCTGCAACTTTACTATATTCGTTGATTAGCTCTAGTAATTTTCTGGTAGAGTCTTTAGGGTTTTCTATGTAGAGGATCATGTCATCTGCAAACAGCGAGAGTTTCACTTCTTCTTTTCCTATCTGGATTCCTTTTACTTCTTTTTCTGCCCTGATTGCTGTGGCCAACACTTCCAAAACTATGTTGAATAGGAGTGGTGAGAGTGGGCACCCTTGTCTTGTTCCTGATTCCACAGCTCATTTTCATGGTGCCTTCTTCTCTTCTCCCAAAATGGCCTCAAGAATTCCATGCTGCACCAAGAATAAAACAATGTTTGAAGACTCCAGTGGCAGTTTGGATAACTGAAGGAAGAGAAGACATGGATGGCACAGACAGGATAGTTGAGAGAGAGCAAAAGAAAAGAGCATTTACAGATAACCTATCTTATGTCTGGGAGTAAGGGTAAAGCAAGTGGGTGGTCAAGGATGAGTGAACTCCAGTTCTGGGAGGGTAAGACTCAAGATCTCTCTTTCTTTAAAACCATGTATGTCTAAGTGACATTTATGAGATGTTTGCTTTACCATGCACACAATAATGATTATGTGTGATCAATACTTTAATATGTGTATATGCTAAGTTGCTTCAGTCATGTCTGACTCTTTGCAACCCTATGGACCATAGCCTGCTTAGCTCCTCTGTCCATGGGATTCTCCAGGCAAGAATACTGGAGTGGGTTGCCATGCCCTTCCTTCAGGAGATCTTCCTGACCCAGGGATCGAACCAGTGTGTCTTAGGTCTCCTGCACTGGCACGTGGGTTATCACTAGCGCCACCTGCGACGTCCCATGTTTAATAGATGTCAGGTTAACTGTATTGTCAATAGAGCTGAGCGATACTGTTGTCTTCATCGTTTCCTACTGAAATATGGCCTGAAACTTCTTTAAAATCTGAAAACTTCTTAAATTCGTTCCTTAGTAAAAGAGAAGCAAACTATCATCACCAAACCTGTATAGTGCAACAGATGAAATAAATCATAAAGTGTCCTGTCTCTTTGGGTGCAAGTAAATACATTTTTAGTATTGACACTGTCATCACTTTCAAGATGATCCTCTAATTTTTGTTTAAGCCTAATTTCAAATTTATTCCTCATTCTATCTCATGAGGAATCTTTACTTATTATTTTTAAAGAACAAACGCTACCACAGAGTACTTCATTTACCCTCTGAGCTCTTTTATTGTGCAAATAAGCTAACAAACAGCACTGAACTGAGTGTCTGATTTTGATCCAAACTTTCCGCAGATTTCTAATAAGGTAGGAAGTAGGTTCTATGCAGGGAATTTATTAAATTATTCTTTTCAATTATTCTCTGCCATCCCAATTTAAGAAAAATTCCACAAGACAATTAAGTTTTTTTCTTGCTTAAGCCACTATTCATTAGATTTAGCTAGGACTCACAGCTATTGCATTATAACTGTTCTACTTCCACCCCCAGCCACAACATCTGTGCAAATACCACAAATTCAAAACTTTCCATTTATTATTGATCTTACCCAACTTAAGAGCATAAGGTATATTACACTTTAAAAAAGGTTTGAAAAACTCAAAGGAGTATTTAAAACATGTAATTAAATTTCTTTCAAATATTTTTTTAGCACAGTTATTTTTTAATGATATGCTTTTTTCTAGCCAAATTTGCAATGTATCTCAAATGATCAAATCCTATTCTGTAATGCTTTATGTAGTCTTCAGAAACACTGTGATTCTGCTCCCTAGAGTTATTAAATTCAGACACATGTGATTTAATGCCTGGAGACACTGCAGTGCTGCTGCCATGTTTATGACACCAGATGTAATTACTAACCTAGAATTCCTTCCCCAAAACTACCTATGACATATGCTAAGATCTAAAATTATGACTCAAGATTAAAGTCTCAGTAACCTTTGCTATAAAATATTAAAGCTGTCTAATCTCATATCTTTGCAAGTATAATAAATGAAACTGAAAATGCCAACAGCAATGGCAAATTAGGACCCTTTAATATCTAGACAAAACAATGCTGGTTTTCACGTATTTATTTGAAAACAAACTGTAAACCTGGCTATTTTCTCTGAGAAGTTGCTTCAAATTGTTTGAGATGTAACAAAGGAAAGGTGGCATGAACAACCACAAGAGAAAGGGGAGGTTTTCCTACAAAAAAATATTTTGATCCTGTCCCTCTGTTCAGTTCAGTTCAGTCGTTCAGTCGTGTCCAGCTCTTTGCAACCCTATGGGCTGCATTCCCATGTCCCAAATCCAATTCTCCCAATTACTTTGACACATTCAAACTCTGCGAGTCAGCCCATCCTCCCTTTTCAGCTTTATTTCTCCCTCCTTTCCTATACTCATTGAAATTACTCTATTCCAAAAGAATTCCACAGTGCTCAATTTTTTTACGTAAGAATGTTCGTAACAATTACTACATAGAGAAGCTAGCAACAATTCAAAAGTCAAAGGCACATCCATAAAAATACCACATAACCATTAAAAGTAAAAATTTTTGAAAGCATGGTAATATGCTTATGTATCTGTTTAAAAAATTGAGAACCCTCTTTTTAAAAAATGCTATGAAGAATAACAGACTATCTTAGAAATTCCAAAAAGTACCCTTACTACTACTGTGAAACAGCTAGGTAGTACAATTCAAAAGTACTTATTCACCAGTATGATAAAGACAAAAGAGGAGTTTTCTTAAATACTGGCTACCAAAAAATAATCATAGGATTAGTTATACTGCCACCAAGAGTTAAATGGGAACAGCTAAATATCTAACTTATTAAACACAACTTTAAAAACACAGTAATTTATTCCTGCAAAAAACTACTGATGTTACCTTAAAACAGACTAAAAGTAACTCTGGAGAGGTCTGGGGTTCCAAAAGCACTCTTATTACTAAATCCATAATATCTCAGTGTATGCTTAGTAAATGAAATAAACTTTTTTTTTTTTTTTAAAGTCTGAGGGTCCCTTTAGGACACTGACTTTTTTTTTCTTTTCTTTTTCAGCCATAAAATTCTGGGATTCTATTCTCATTGTGTAACTTCATGGGCTTAATGAAGAAATTTTGTAGATAATATCTTGAATAAATGCTCTAAAATCTTTAACAGACTACTAGATTTATGCAAATTCCAAGAAGCAAGACATAACTGCTACTAAAACTGCTATGCAGAACATTCAAAAACACCAACTCAACTTTGAAAACAAATTAGCTAATTAACTAGTGACAATTTTTACTCATTTAGGAACCCAAAGAACACAAACATGTCCAAATAAAGCATGAGATTAAAGCACTGTTTTTATTTTTAATTATAGCACTTAAAATATTTTTAAAATACTTTTACAGTTTTTTCGAACTCTTTGCAATTTCAGTGACAGTTTCTTTTGAGAGAGATCAAAAAAGGAAGCAGAACGCCATCCTCTTCTTTCCATTGCCTTAACTGCCACCTAGTTAAAGCAGCCAATGCCTCCCCAAATGCCTCTTAACTGATCTGATCTCTCTGAAGGTAATTCTTTCTCTGTACAGGCAGATGAATATCAAACCTCTCCCCTGGGAGAGCACAACAAAAACAGGGTCTCTTGTCAGACAAGAGACTGTTTCTCCAGCAGCTAACACAGTGCCTGGTACAAAGTAAGTGCTCACAAAATATCCGATAAATGAATGAGTGAATGCTCTGAATGTCCATACTTTTCAATGTTTTCAGAATTATTTCCCTCTGATCTCACAACTATGAAACGACTAAAGTTACAAAAGGAAAATTAGACAAGGTTTTTGATGCAAGCAAGCAATTAATGTTATACCTTTATGTGATTCATTTTATTATGGATACATTACAACAAAACAAATAAGAGCTGTTCATAATTATTTGCAAATGACTAAAAATAACTCAAGGATGCAGAAGTATTAAAAAAACACTTATAGAATATAAACTTTATACAGATGTAAAACTAAGCAAATTTATCTTACCGTCTTAATAGAACTCCTTTGCTTTTCTTCCCAAACACCAGTACTCAGCTCAAGTGTGCAATGAATATTTGCTTCAGTGTCATATGATCCAAAAATAAGTAACCTGAAGTATAAAACAAAACATAGGAATTATTATACCAGTTGTATGTATTAAACTTTGTTTTCCTGATTATTATAACCAAAATTAATACTGTTAACAGAGGAAAAAGTTTAAACACTTGGTACACGCTCTAGTGGAAAAGTGAAATAAAATGAAAAATCAGATGAAACTCTAGGACAAGCTGTCTTTAAGCAGCTTATTCAAAGAAAGTAGTATCTATTCATGAGGCAAACAAATTGATCAGATATCTACACACAGTAGCAAATGCTACAGATTTTCAAATCAGGCTGTTGAATTTTAAAAATAAATTGCAAAGTAATGCATATATAATAGTATGATACCATCTCTGTAAAAATTAAACACACATAAAATAGAATAATAAAGTTGCTTATGAACACACACACACACCCCTTCCATCCACTAATGTGACTTGAGCAAATTATTTAACTTCTTTAAACTCATGTCTTCCTCTGGAAACTTCAGGCCAAAAACAGTAACTTACCTCTTAGAAGAAGCTGTTGTGAGAATAAGAGACAATGCACATAAGGCATTTAGCACAGTGTTTAGCAAACAGTCTGGAAAAGAAAATGGCACCCCACTCCAGTATTCTTGCCTGGAGAATTCCATGGACAGAGAAGCCTGGTGGGCTACAGTCCATAGGGTCGCAAAGAGTCAGACACAACTGAGTGACTAACACTTAGCGGACAGTCAGTGCTCAATATATGTTTACTCTATTAACTTGAAAACAACTGTCACAGAATAACTGCACCACTTAATTTTACTGTTTTATATTTAGATCTAAAAAGGAAATCTTGAATCCAATCTTGAGATGATATAAAGCAGTTTTTCTTATTGAAGGAAAAAACTGTCACCAACATGTTCAACTTCTATATCACATATCTCCTAAGTCAGAATGTGAGTCTGCCAACGTGTTTTAGGAGTAAGTTTGCAAATAGCTTTAGCATTAATCACCATTTTGACTGTTACTCTATTACCTTATCTCTACACAAAGATCATAGGGATAGGGGTGAGATAATGAAAGAAAAGTGGATGAAAGACCTTAGAGTATTAAGAGAAAATTGTGTCCTAAGGTTGGAGAACTGAAGAAACCCAGGCCCATACCTCACAAACGGGTTTCATAAACTGAAAAGCCAGAATAAACTCATAGCAAAAAAGTTCCTAAATTTAAATAATTTTTAATCTTAAATGGAAATTTAAACTTACTGCCTAACAATTTATTGCCAAGAGCATTAAAAATTTTCATAATTCAAAAATAACTAGGCTTAAAAATTGATAATTTTCATTCAGCAAAGCTCTGCTGCCACCATCTGTTCAAAAGAGCAAACTACCTTAAGGATTTACTGTCAATCCAGAGAAGGCTATGCACCATCTGCTGCTGCTGCTGCTGCTGCTAAGTCGCTTCAGTCGTGTCCGACTCTGTGTGACCCCATAGACGGCAGCCCACTAGGCTCCCCTGTTCCTGGGATTCTCCAGGCAAGAACACTGGAGTGCGTTGTCATTTCCTTCTCCAACACAGGAAAGTGAAAAGTGAAAGTGAAGTCGCTCAGTCGTGTCCAACTCTTAGCGACCTGATGGGACTGCAGCCTACCAGGCTTCTCCATGCACGGGATTTGCCAGGTAAGAGGACTGGAGTGGGGTGCCATTGCCTTCTCCGATGCACCATCTAGTACTCCCAAATTCTCAACAGGTATTACAGGATTCATGAATGAGAAAGCATAATTCTTGCAATCCTTCCCTGAAATCATAAGTCATTCTATATTTTTGACAACACTTTTTTAAAATTTTAAAAACATGTAATAAAAATTAACCAAAAAGTAAGCCACAGAACTAAATGTGTGATAAGAAATAATTTTTTGTTTCAGAAAATAAATTTCTGATAAGAAAACATAAAAGCAAACGTTTGTGATCTTAATTAGGCAACAATTTCTTAAAACAGGAGACCAAAAGCACGGTTAACAAAAGAAAAAATAGGTGAATGGAACTTTACTGAAATTAAAATTTTTCTCCTTCACAGGATACCTCCAAGTAAGCAAAGACAATCCACAGAATGTGCGAATCAGGTGTCTCATAAGGACCTGGTATAACCCAATTGAAAAAATGGACAAAGAATATGAATAGACATTTATCCAAAGATATGTGAATAGCCAATCAGCACATGAAAATATGCTCAACATCATTAGTCATCAGGGAAATGCAAATTAAAACCACAATGAGATACACTTCATACCCACTAGATAGCTAATTTAAAAAGAGAGACGTGTGGGTGAGGATATGGAGAACCTAGAATCCTCACACATTGCTGGAGGGGTAGGAAAATGATGTAGTTACTTGCTCCTTAAAAAGTTAACATAGAATTAACATATGACCCAGAAATTCTACTTCTAGATATATAATCAAGAAAAATAAAAGCATAGATTCACACAAAAACTTGACATGAATGTCCATGATAGCATTTGTCACAACAGCCAAAAAGTGAAAACAACCCACATGTCCATGAGGTCATGAACAGGTAAATAAGATATGGCATATGGCATATACACACAATGGAATATTATTTGGTAACAAAAGGCAATGAAGTGATGATACATGCTACAATATGGATAAACCCTGAAAACAAGCTAAGTGAAAAAAGCCAATCACAAAAGACCCCATACTCTATGGAATGTCTGCTGCTGCTGCTGCTGTTAAGTTGCTTCAGTCGTGTCCGACTCTGTGCGACCCCATAGACAGCAGCCCATCAGGCTCCTCTGTCCCTGGGATTCTACAGGCAAGAACAATGGGGTGGGTTGCCATTTCCTTCTCCAATGCACGAAAGTGAAAAGTGAAAGTGAAGTTGCTCAGTCGTGTCCCACTCTTAGTGACCCCATGGACTGAAGCCTGCCAGGCTCCATGGGATTTTCCAGGCATAAGAGTACTGGAGTGGGGTGCCATTGCCTTCTCCAGTGAAATGTCTGGAAATAAGCAAATTTATAGAGGCAAAAGTAGCATCAAAGATCACTGATCATAGATCACCATAACAAAATAATAATAATGAAAAAGTTTGAAATACTCTGAGAATTAACAAAATATGACATAGACACAAAGTGAGCAAATGCTGTTGGAAAAAATGGTGCTGACAAACTTGCTCAATGTAGGGTTGTCACTCAATGCAGGGTTGTCACAAACCCTCAATTTCTAAATGCAATATTTATGAAATACAGTAAAGCAAGGTGCAGTAAAACAGATAGACTTGTATATCTCTCCTGCTATTTCATATAGTAAAAAAACTATTTTCATGCTTCTGATACCTGAATAGCAAAAGAACTTAAGAAAATTAAGTACAAACCCAGATGACAGAGAGTGAACACTGTGTTAAAATGCCAGAGTCCAAAATATTTCAGTGTGGTGTTGGCATGCTATACACTTAAATATGATACTTTCAACAAAAGTGAACTGTGAAATGAACTGTGGTCAGAAAAATAAGAATTCAAAAGACTCTTGGTTACATAAGGTCTGGGGGAAGAGGACTAGGGGGAATAGGAATTGACTGCTAATCAGTGTGGAGCTTCTGTGACAGGGACAAAAATGTTCTAAAATCAGACTGTGTTGATAATTGTACCTTCTCCCTCTGAAACAAGTGTCACTATTTCCCCCACTAGTCCTGAAGAGAAACTTTGTTTTGAACTTTATAACCTCTAATATTAGAAAATAACCAACACCTGACCAAATCAAAGTTCAGTGAGATCATAACTCTCCTAGACTCAAATTTTTAACATTCCTTGGCCCACATATCTACACCTGCCCACATATTCTGTCACTCACTAAATCCTGTCCTAGTTATACCATTTGTCCCTTTTTGTTTCTACTAATACATGTATTTCAAGAACTTACTTCCTCACTTTTAACCTGTAACACCTCTTAATTTGTTTCTGGGCCTTCAATTTCTCTTACCATGCAATCCACACTATAAACAACAATTTCTGAAAACAAATGTTATCTTAATGTCACCTTAAGGTATCTTTAATAAGTTCATCAGAAGCACTTGATTGACAGTTATGGCATCATGGTGCAAAGAGAGGGAAAATTTAGATATAATACCCTTGAATTTTTATTTTTCTGATCACAGTTCGTGTCACAGTTCACTTTTGTTGAAAGTATCATATTTAAATGTATAGCATGCCAGCATCACACTGAAATATTTTGGAGTCTGGCATTTTAACACAGTGTTCGCTTTAATGTCATCTGGGTTTGTACTTAATTTTCTTAAGTTCTTTTGCTTTTCAGATATCAGAAGCATGAAAATAGTTGTTTTACTACATGAAACAGCAGTAGAGGTATACAAGCATACCTGTTTTACCATGCCTTGCTTTACTGCTCTTTGCTTTCTATATTTTGTAAATATTACAATTTTTAGAAATTGAGGGTTTGTGACAACCCTGCGTTGAGCAAGTCTGTCAACACCATTTCTTTCCTACAGCATTTGCTCACTTTGTGTCTGTGTCACGTTCTGTTAATTCTCAGAGTATCTCAAACTTTTTCATTATTATTATATTTGTTATGGTGATCTATGATGAATGATCTTTGATGCTATTATGTAATTATTTTGCAGCACCATGAAGAAGGCAAACTTGTTTGACTTTTAAAAAATCTGTGAATGTACCTTTTATTTCAGTTGAACAATGCAGTGATAGTTTCAGGTGGACAGAGAAGGGACTCAGCCATACCTATACATGTATCCATTCTCCCCCAAACTCCCCTCCCATCCAGGCTGCCACATGACACTGAGCAGAGTTCCCTGTGCTACACACAGTAGGTAGTTGCTGATTATCCGCTTTAAACATAGCAGTGTGTTCAGATTCATCCCAAACTCCCTAAGTATCCCTTCCCCCTGGCAACCATAAGTTCATTCTCTTAATAAAGTCTGCGAGTCTCTTTCTATTTTGTAAAGTTCATTTGTCTCATTTCTTTTTAGATTCCACATATAAGGAATGTCATGTAATATTTTTCCTTCTCTGACTGGCTTCACTCAGTCTGACAATCTCTAGGTCCTTCCATGTTACTGCAAATGGCATTATTTCATTCTTTTTAATGGCTGCATAGTATTCCATTGAATATATGTACCACATCTTATTTCATTCCTCTGTCAGTGGACAATTTAAGTTGCTTCCGTGTCTTGGCTACTGTAAATAGTGCTGCGGTGAACATGGGGATGAATGTATCCTTTCACATCATGTTTTTCTCCAGGTATATGTCGGGGATTGGGACTGCGGGGTCATATGGTAGCTCTATTTTTCATTTTTTCAGGAACCTCCATACTGTTCTCCATAGTGACTGTACCAATTTACATTCCCACCAACAGTGTAGGAGAATTCCCTTCTCTCCACACCCTCTCCAGCATTTACTATTTCAAACTCAATTGACTTTTGAAAATAACAACAAAGGATTTAGACTATTACATAAACTTTACTGATAAAACAGTGGCAGGATTTGAGAGCACTGACTCCAGTTTTGAAAAAAGTTCTGCTGTGAGTAAAACACTACCAAGCAGAATGGCATGCTACAGGAAATCATCTATGAAAGGAAGAGTCAATCAATGCAGCCAATTTCTCTGTTGTCTTATTTTAAGAAATTACCATGCCATCTCATCCTTCAGCAACCACACTTGGTAAGTCACAGAAGCCACCAACATTAAGGCAAGATTATCCACCTGCAAAGAGTTTATGACTCACTGAAGGCTCAGATGATGGTGAGCATCATTTGGTAATCAAGTCTTTTATAATAAGGTATGTACATTTTTCTAGACATAATACTATCACACACTTAATAGACTACAGTGTAGTGTAAACATAACTTTTATATGTATTGGGAAAAAAAAACATTCATGTGATTTGGTTTATCGTCATGTTCACTTTATTGCAGTGCTCTGGAAATATGCCTACACAATTACAAAAGAAACAATACTATTTCCAACACAATAATCTTAGGGAAGAGGAACTGGGGGAAGAAAAGAATACCTACATAAACCTAGGGCAAGTGAACTCCAAATTTGGGATATTCTGAGAAGCCTGCTTCTAGTCAAAAGCAACCTAACTATAAGGAAGATTATTTAATTATACCCCAGAGAAGTGTATAGAAACAAAGGGAAACATCATTCAATTATTTTATTTATTTATCTCTTACTGCTAGAGGAACTCAAACAGTTAAATAAATACAGGCATAGGCATAAGATCTCTAGGAATTCAGTTCAGCTTGTGGAGTTATATGTCCAAATTCAGAGTTACAGACCATTATTGTTATAGATCTACATAGCTTTTAAAAAAAAACTCTAGGAATGATATTCAGCAACAGTGCCAAGTAATTCTTCTGTTTTTCAACAGCTCACTTTGAGTGGAAGTTTTCCCTTAAAGAAAATTAAATATCTCATGTTTGAGCTAATTTCCTTTTATCTCTCCTCCAGCCTTTATATAAATGATGCTTCATTATTAATACACGTTTCTACATCTCAAGATCTTCCTGAAAAGGTAACTTAAAAAAATGACTTGCCTTCAAACAGACTAAAAAAAATAAAAATTTCAAAATTTATATACTTCTAACACAATATGAAAAATTTAAGAATCAAAATTTTCTTCAACAAGCTAAAAAAAAAAAAGACTATGAAGATAGAATGAGTGAAGGATTTTGAAGTCAAACAAACCTAGCTTCAAATTCCAGCCATGTGGTTTTAAGCAAGAAATTCATGGATCTCAGTTCTTCATCTATAAAACATATATATTACTAATCTCATGAAGATGTTCTGAGGACTGAAACAATGAATGCAAAGTACCTACCATATATATATATGTGTGTGTGTGTGTATGTAAATTGCAGATAATAAGTAAATGCTATTAACAACAATAAAGGTAACTGTGGAATCATGCCCCCAATATATTCAAATTTAGCTAGATATTTTCTCTTTTTAAAAAAGATAAAACTGTCAAATATTAAAATAAATGCAGACTATAAGGAACATTTATTTAACAACTACTCAGGAGAGGAAACTTAATATTTAGCATTATTTACTGCAGATAATTTTTTTTTTTACCACTTGAGTCAAAAATAAACAAGTGAATGTACTCAAACTCAATCCTAAAATAAACGGAAGACTAAAAACAAATGTAAGCTAGAATTATATCTTTGGTTTTAACTTTTAAAATAGCTCATGAATTTGAAATGAATTTCAAAATTCCATGTTAATAGCCTTCTCTATGGAAGAACTAAACTTCACCATATAATATGGATATAATGCTACTTAAAAGTATTAATTGCTTCTGCCAAATTTTTATGTCAAAGCTGCCTCTAATAAAAAAAACAAGACCAGCTGTTTTATTTCAAATTTGTTTAATCATACAATTAAACCCTTTCCTTTGCCTTATAAAAACCTAAGTAAAAATATGTATTTCTGGTTCTAGAAGGATAGTGGTAGTGATAGCATGGTTTTGAGTCTCCCAAAATCTTCCCATAAAAGCACAGAGAACAATCAGGAAAACGAAAGCAAAACAAAGGCAAAACCTGTCAGCAACATCTAAAACAAAACCAGGTGAGCAGTACTTCAGGTAATAGTGGTAAAGTGGTCACACAAACTCTCCAACAGACTGCAGTTATAAAAAGTGGATAGAAAGATTTGTAAAAACACATTTAAAGGCAAAGAAAACTTAACCAAAGCAGAGAGAAGCCAGAGGACAGTCTAATTTCAAAAAATTTCAAGAAGGAGTATAAATTACTAGCTTGGGGTTTACACCGCTTAGGGCTAGAGCTGCAGGAAAATGGTGGTGTAGTTCATGCAGCAGAAAGTTGAAGATTTATGGGTTTTAACTATCAGAGGATGGCGTGCAAAGCCGACAGAGCAGCTAGAAATTATGGGGTGATCCCTAGGAGCAAAGAAACCACTGAGAGGGTAAGTTCCATCTCTGCTCAAATCCTTGGCTGACTCCTATGTAAAGGAGGAGACTCCGGGACACCAGTCTAAAACGGCAGTAGTGGGAAGACAAAATAGAGAACAGAAACATGCTGTTGCTAGGAAGATGGAAATGTGGGAAGAATAAGGAGACAAAAGTTTGCAACTTGAGAAAAGGAAAGTCAACTGCCCTCTAGAACATAAAATCAATCATCCCAGAGTATAACAGAATCCGGAGTTTCTACAACTCATTATTTCCAATGTCCAGTTTTCAAGAAGCAGCAGCAAGAAAAAGAAAAGCAAAGAAAAAAGACAAGGACATGTCACAAGCACACAGGAGCCAGTTCGAAGAGGCTCCAAGAAGCTACATCTGAGAAAATTTGGGCACCAAAATAATTAAGGATGGTAAGGAATTATAACCACTGAAAAGAATAAGAATCCATGAGTGCATGCTGATAACAGATAATTATGGGATAAGGGAGAACTCTTGGTAATAAAAGTAGAATGCCAAGGGCTATGGTTTTTCTATATTTGAGTTAACATTTAAAAAATTTTAAAATGATGTATTTTTGGAACCCAGTAAAACAAAACAACACTCTAAAAGGTGCTGAGAAAACAGAAGCTTTACAATACTGTAAGTATGACTCAGTGAAGAACTGACCTTAATTAGAACTTCTATCTATAATAAGGACAGACTATCCTAAATATAATGCTTTAGAGTACAGAACTGTCACACGACAAAACTTTACAGGCTTCGCTTTCACTGACTATAGTCTTAGCTCGTTTCTTAAAAATATCACCAGTTGCTAAAACCAGGAAAAAAAAAGAGAGAAGAGATGAGGTGAGGCCCACTACACTGTTTAATGTCTTTTATACAAAGAGGTAGGGACAAATCCCTTCTAGAATTTGACATCAGAATCTCTCTTCCCCTGAAAAGCAGGCACGGTTTATCAAGAGATTAAAAACTAAAAAACCCATCCATCGAGTTTCCTTCTCTGCCATAAAACCGATCTCTTTTCTACAAGGCTGTTTTTGATCTAATTTATCTTCTACTTAACTGCACATGGGAACATTATTTTCTTTTGCAAAGTATCTAAAATCCTTTTAGAAGCTGAACTATAAATTTAAAAATAATAATCTTAATAATCTTAGTGACTGCAACACTAATGTGAAACAATTTAGTCTTCTAATAGCAGTACTACAAACACAGCAGTTGAGTTCTTCTGTGATTAAAAAACTAACTTTAGTCAATGCAAAAAAAAAGAGGCAACTTCAGAATGACTGTGTTCGCTTTCTAAAACATTTGATAAAAGCAAGGTGTAAGAACCGATTTTTACAACACAACTATGTTTCCATTCCCAAGCTTTATTTGGGAAATTCAAAACTGTATTTCACAAATTAGAAAACAACTTCCCTTCACAGTGCAAGACCCTTTCAAATTAATAAAATTCAAATTCCAGTTCTCACAACTACATGTCCAAAAAACCCAGTTTTCTATAAAGATATTTTCTTGGTAAGTATGAGAATGGTTATATCAAGGCATAACAACAGAAGTTACATCTACTGAGGCCTTAGCATGTAGTAATGGCAACCCACTCCAGTACTCCTGCCTAGAGAATCCCGAGGACAGAGGAACCTGGTGGGCTGCTGTCCATAGGGTCGCACAGAATCAGACACAACTGAAGTGACTTAGCATGCATGCATGCATTGGAGAAAGAAATGGCAGCCTGGAGAATCCCAGGGACAGAGGAGCCTGGTGGGCTGCCGTCTATGGGTTCGCACAGAGTCAGACACGACTGAAACGACTTAGCAGCAGCAGGCACTATAGTTTATTTACTTATCTCTGACCACAATTACCAGCAAGCAGCATACCTGTCCATTTTTACAGATGTGTAACTTGTCCAAGAACATGTAAGAAACAGTAAAAGCATATCGCCAGGATGTGAACATAGCACTTGCTAACTCAAAAGTCAGGATTATTTCTACTTTGTGTTGCCTTCTGAAGCATAAAGCTTCCAGCTGTACAACTCCAGTTATTTTCAGTGAACAGTTTACTATGAATACTTCTAACTTGTTGCCTCTTTGGCAAAATTTACTCTTAAATTACAACAAATTACAATTGCTAAATCTTCACACAGACTTCTTGAAGTCTGAAATTCAAAATAAAGTTAAGAAAGAAAAAAATCCTCACAGAGAACCATTTTATCATTTCAAAATAAAGTTTAAAAAATTAAGAAATCCTTGCAGAAAGCCATCACTGTGTGTGGGTGACGAGTATGATCCTTTCCTGGATTTCAGGAAAACATTATTAAAGTTATATTTTACTTGATTCAAGGTCAAGTTCAAAAATGCTTAAGAAACAAGCATTTAAAAGAATATTAAGCTAGGGGACTTCGCTGGTGGCAGAGCGGATAAGAATCTACCTGCCAATGCAGGGGACATGGGTTCGATCCCTGGTCCAGGAGGATTTCACATGCTACGGGGCAACTAAGCCCAGGTGCCACAACTTCGGAGTCTGTGCTCTAGAGCCCACAGACCACAACTTCTGAGCCTGTGTGACGCAACTACTGAAGCCCACATGCCCAGAGCCTGCACTCCACAACAAGAGAAACTGCCACAATCAAAAGCTCATGCACCGCCACAAAGAGTAGCCCCTCTCACTGCAACTAGAGAAAGTCCATGTGCAGCAATAAAGACCCAGTGCAACCAAAAGATAAAAATTTTAAAAATATATTAAGTTAAAACTGTAACAACACTGGGCTTCCCAGGTGGCTCAGTGGTAAAGAATCTGCCTGCCAATGCAGGAGATGCAGGCTTGACCCCTGGATTGGGAAGATCCTCTGTAAGAGGAAATGGCAACCCACTCTAGTATTTTTGCCTAGAGAAGCCCATAGACAGTGGAGCCTGGCGGGCTGCAGTCCATGGGCTGACACAACTTTAAGAGACTAAGCATGCACGAACATAATAATACTGAGTGATCCCTATGACACTATAACTTGGACATGTTTAAATAGGTCTCAAGGAGGAGAAATGTGAATATGCATGCCTATATGTTAAAAACCCAAGAAACTTCAACTCATGATAGCATGCTAATTTAGAACAATTTTATATACATACAAGTGGTCTACAGATATGTTCTAATCTTAATTGGTTTATGCTCTTTCAAAACTTTATCATTATAAAATGTTCTTCTATCGCCCTTTCCAGTGCCCTTTTAAGGCTGACTCAATGCCTTAAGAGGCTAACACAGGAGGGTAAAGAAAGTCTCCATAAAACCCAGAGAAGAGATTTTTAGACCTCCTCTCTGGATCCTGTCTGGAGTCACAACTGAATTGGAA
This sequence comes from Odocoileus virginianus, assembly GCF_023699985.2. Classification (NCBI taxonomy): domain Eukaryota; kingdom Metazoa; phylum Chordata; class Mammalia; order Artiodactyla; family Cervidae; genus Odocoileus; species Odocoileus virginianus. Next base: position 19,760,565 of record NC_069680.1, read on the forward strand.
GATTTTAAGTCTTACCACTTACTAGCATGTGTATAGTTAATACCAAAGTCATTAAACTTGACCTTCAAAAAATAAATAAACTTACTGCAAAAAAAATAAAATAAAATGTTCTTCTATTTGTTTCAAATCTTCTCATGTGAAGCTGGGTTTTGAAGAGGCAGAGGAACTAGAGATTAAATTGCCAACATTCGCTGGATCATGGAGAAAGCAAGGGAGTTCCAGAAAAACATCTACTTTTGCTTCATTGACCGTGCTAAAGCCTCTGACTGTGTGTATCACAACAAACTATGGAAAATTCTTTAAGAGATGGGAGTACCAGACCATCTTAACCTGTTTCCTGAGAAACCTGTAGGCAGGTCAAGAAATAACAGTTATAACCAGACACGGAATTCACTGGTTCAAAACTGGAAAAGGCTGTATAATGTCAACTTCTGTGCAGAGTACATCACATGAAATGCTCGGCTGGATGAATCACAAGCTGGAATCAAGATTGCCAGGAGAAATGTCAACAACCTCAGACATGCAGATGATACTAGTCTAATGGCAGAAAGTAAAAAGAGGAACTAAAGAGACTCTTCATGAGGGTGAAATAGGAGAGTGAAAAAGCTGTCTTGAAACTCAACATTTAAAAAAACTAAAATCATGGCATCAGGTCCCATCATATCATGGGAAGTAGAAGGGGAAGAGTAGTGACAGATTTTATTTTCTTGGGCTCCAAAATCACTGCTGACAGTGACTGCAGTCACGAAATTAAAAGACACTTGCTCTTTGGAAGGAAAGTTATGACAAATCCAGACAGCATGTTAAAAAGCAAAGACATCACTTTGCCAACAAAGCTCCATGTAGTCAAAACTATGGTTTTTCCAGTAGTCATGTATGGATGTGAGAGTTGGACCATAAAGAAGGGTGCGTGGCAAAGAATCAACGCTTTCGAACTGTGCTGCTGGAGAAGACTCTTGAGAGTCCCCTGGACAGTAAGGAGATCAAACCAGTCAATCCTAAAGGAAATCAATCCTGAATAGTCATTGGAAGGACTGATGCTGAAGTTGAAACTCTAATACTTTGGCCATCTGATGTAAAGAGCTGACTTATTGGAAAAAACCCTAAAGCTGGGAAAGATTGAAGGCAAAAGGCGAAGTGGGTGGCCAAAGATGAGGTGGTTAGATAGCATTACTGACTCAATGGATGTGAATCTGCACAAACTCCAAGAGACAGTGGAGGACAGAGGAGCCTGGCATGCTACAGTCCATGAGATCACAAAGAGTCGGATATGACTTAGCAACTGAACAACAACTTTTCACATTACTAAGTGAAGCAGTCATGGTAAAAATATCTTAAGAGCTCTTAAGCCTTAGGCTTCCAAAATTAAAATAAACAATAAGCATTTTTTTGTTCTTCCTCCAAAAAGGGGGGGGGGCATTGTTATTTGTTCTTCTGTTTTTTTCTAGAGTGTCACTTTCTATTTTAGAGATTACAATAAACCACACAAAATGAATTTATATTCAGTAGGGGGAAAACTTAAAATACTGAGATAATAATAGTATCTTTCCTTTAATGCGAATCCTAGAAACTCGGAAGCTCTATGAATTCAGAGTTCTATTTTTATACTAACAAAAATGTTTAAAAGAAAATAATGTAAAAAAGATTTTAATAAAAATAAGACAAATGTTTTGACTTCTCAACACAAAGACAAAAAAGCAAGGATGAGTTGAAAATAGTACTTTATTCTCTCCTCCATTAACAATGTTAAGTACTCCTTAAACTGTGTGACTAATACACAGCACGACAACACTGAGTAGCTTTACATGGTCAGGTTTGTAACCATAGTGACTAAAAATCTATTGAGATAGCATGCTTGTTCCCAAGATTAAGCTGTCACCCGGTGGAAGGTGCTGGCACTATATAACCCAAGCCTACAAGTACTAACATAAGAACATGAACTACTGTCCATGCTTTCTTTCAACTCCCCAGAAATACTGGTCTTTATTTTTATTTTTTGACAAGGTGATACAGTCACAAAAATCAAACAATACAAAAAGTTTATAATGAGAAGTTTGGCTCCCACCTTCACCCCAGTCCATCATCATTAACCCAGTTTCCTTCACCTTTTCCCCATAAAAATTTTTACTGGTTTCTTGTATATTTTTTCAGAGATTCGTTATACAGGTCCTTATTAAAATAAAGTAGGATACATATACTTCACAAATTGTCATGCTTTTCTTTGTATCATTTATCTCAATTCAACATGACCTAAACAATGCCTTACTACACTCTCTTGATGCCTTCATGCAGTCGGGTTCAAGACTGACCCAAGGCTTTAGGTGAGCAGTATCTCAGATACAGCAAAAGAATGGTAAGCAAAGGAGACAACAATAGCTAGTGGTTAAAAGCCACAAGCAATAGACACAAGGAGCTTGGTATGTTTAAATACCTAAGGTCGGGAATGGCAAACTATGGTCCATGGACCAAACCCAGTCCATTGTTGGTTTTTCTATGGCCTGTGGGCTACCAATAGTTCTCACATTTTTAAATGGTTAAAAAAAAAAAAATCAAAAGAACTTTATGACACACAAAAATTATAAAATTCATACAATACAGTTTTATGGTTACACAGTCAAGTCATGCCCATTCATTTACCTACTGTCTTATCTACGACTACTTTCATACTACAAGGCAGAGTTGAGTAGTTGCAAAAGAAACCACGTGAATGCCAAAGCCTAGACTATTTACTTATCTGGCACTTTAGAGAAAAAATCTGCCATCCTCTTCTCTGAGGAAGGCCTTTTTGGCTGAAGCACTGTGAGTGAGGGGCTGAGTACAAAAAGAAACTAGAGAGGTAAAGAGGGGCACGCATGTCATGGTAATGATTTGGGTCTATAGTCTAAGAGGAATGGGGAAGCCATCAAGAGAATTTTAAGTAGGAAAGGGACAATCAGATTTGCATTTTGAAAAGCTTATTCTGGTTGACATATTGGTAACCAATGTTAGGAGATAAGGAAGGAGGCTAATGTAGTAAGTAGTTCAAGCAAAGTATAAAGTATAGTCTTTATATATAGCTTAGACTATAGGGATGGAAAAATAAAGAGGCTGGGCCAGATTATTTCTGAGATTCCCTTTCAGTCTAAAATTTAAGAATCACAGGGGTTTACAAGTCTGGTTTTGCAACTTTCCAGGGTATTTTTAATTACCAAACCAATTTTCAAAACTGTTATGCTATGAACAGCTTTCTAACAGGTAGTAAGAAATATGCCAACAGAGCATTATGTACCTAAGAAGTCTGGAAATTACTGCAGGACAAATGATTCCCCCCATTAGCACGCTTTCTAAAATATAGTTTATATTTTTTATAAGTTGGAAAGGACTACTCTTATGAAATTTGCCATTAAAGAATTTACAGATAATATAAACTAACATAGAGGGGAACAAGCACAAATACTGCTCACGTACATTTTCTGTATACCTTCTTTCCTCTAATGTAGTAATAACAAAGAACATACCTGCTACATTCTAGCAATGTAACTTTAAGGCGGCCTTCAGTAAGTGCCCACTGTTGTACATGGATATACTCTTCGTCGTCGTCTTCAAATCCTTGCAAGGTTTGGAATGGGAAAAACGGCTTATACCTGACAAAAGTAAAGATAAGTCTAAATTTCTGAATAATAAACACCACACTTTAAAAAATAGTAACAAAACTTACCTGTAGGAAAACAACACAAGACACCTAATACCTAAATTATAAAACCAAAGTTTACCACTCTCCCTCATAACTGGCTGTAAATGGTGCTTTCTTTGTAGCAGTCAAAACTTCCTGGTTTTTCTGGCATGCCCTCACTGACCAGGCAAGACTCTGAGAAGAATGTTAAAGAAAATCTAAGGCCAATCAGTGGGCTCTGAAACTTGAGTGGGGAGGAGAGAGATTCTTTCTGGACCAGATGGGAAGTGTTCCTGCAGTAACAAGATCAAAATTAGAATGCACTGTTCCATGGAAACAAGATAACTGGATAGTGATCAGTACTGCTGCTGCTGCTAAGTCACTTCAGTCGTGTCCGACTCTGTGCGACCCCACAGACGGCAGCCCACCAGGCTCCCCCATCCCTGGGATTCTCCAGATAATGATAAATATTAACACAACAACAATTAACAGCAGCAAAGGTATTTATCAGAGATGTTTACTATTTGCCAGGCAGTGTGCTAAGAGCTTTACATGCTTTGTATCTTATTCATGCTTACAATCCTGAGTGGGCAATATTACTAGCTTCCCTTTCCAGATGAAGTGAGGGTTAGAAAGGATAAAGAATTTGTTCAACATTACACAGTGAGTGGCATAACCAGAATTCAAGCTATTTTAACCTCATCAAGGCCCAGACTACATAAAACTTCCATTACCTATGAATTATTCAGGTCTTTACATGTTCATTGTTAATACTCTTGGTTTTTATGGAGATGCTTGTGGTGAGTTATAATCTGCAGGCTTTAAAAAACTTTAATTTGAAACATAATTCGTACTCCTCTATTTAAGCAAAGGACAAAGAAAATAAAAGAAAATTGGATTTGAGGGTCCATAGTTTTCAATTAACCCTATTTGCTGTCACTAGATATGACATTTATCTGCTCAAAAGCTTTATGCCTTCTCACTAACCATACAATACAAAAGAAAGTCAAAAGTTCTTGGTTTCATATTCAAGGTCTACCAAAACCAATCTGTCCAATAGCATTTTTCCTTAATAGAAACTTTCCAATCTAGAAGAGTCATCACCTCATGAACCCAGAAGATGCCATGTGTATTCCTGCTTTCAAGCCTTCTGTACTAAGGGAAGGTCTCCCCTATTCCTCAAAGCCTACTTAAACCCAAAATAACCAGCTTTAGGTCCTTTATCATGGTGGATCACACACACTGCTTTCATTCTTCTTTATCTCATAGTTATTTAAATTGCTGGGCACTTATGCCTTGAAATCTCAGATGTGATCTGGTCTCACATCTAATTATCTAACCCCTCACACATACCATCAGGACTGAAGCATGTATCGATCTGGTTTATAAAAATCCAACATTAAATATGAAACAAACATTAAGAAAATACGAATGGCCCTCAATAGTTTATACTGAAAAAGATTGTTAGAGGAAGAGAAATACAATTTTACGGTTGCCCGATGAACAGGATTAAAGAAAAAAACTTCTTAGGGAAAGGCAAGTAGGTACACAGATAATGCTCAGTGCTTTTCTTCTGCTTCTGAAATAGAAGGAAAACAGAAAGGCCCCTTTTGTTTGTTAAGTTTCCATTGAATTTATTTGATTCAGACAGACTGGCGCCAAATTTCTGAGAGAAAAAAAAGCTAGAAACTACATCTATCATAGAAATGACAGAGGATGTTGTAGCTGAGTGTTTTTTAATAAGCCTTATGACTCCTGAAGAACATGTTACTGTCACTCTATTAAAAACAAAAAAATCACAAAAAGCACTACATACTCTAGCAACTTTGAATAATCCAGGTGCTAAATCACAGCTGCTCCATGCATTAACTTCTCTTGTCAAATATAAAGCTAAAATTCAATTAAAAAATTTCTCACAGGTGTGTGACTTCAATGTTACAAGCACTAAAATCTAATTTGGGTTTATTAATACTACTAGGGGTGTTGCTGAAATGATTTCTGCAAAAAAAAAACAAAAAAAACCTAAAATTTAAAAATGTATTTCATTTAAAAACAGCACACTAAACAGTGAGATAAAGCTACTTGTTCAACACCCTCTCATCATACACAAAAACAGAATCAAAACGGCTTAAAGACTTTAAGACATGACACCATAAAACTCCTAGAAGAGAACATAGGCAAAACATTCTCTGACACAAATCATACCAGAATTTTCATAGGTCAACCTCCCAAGGCAATAGAAATAAATATAAACAAATAGAACCTAATCAAACTTACAAGCTTTTGTACAGCAAATAAATAAACAAAACAAAAAGATGACCTACAGAATGGGAGAAAATATTTGCAAATAATGCAACTGACATGGGCTTAATTTCTGAAATATACCAAAAATGGGCAGAAGATCTAAAAAGACATTTCTCCAAAGAAGAAATACAGATGGCCAATAAGCACATGAAAAGATGCTCAACATCATTAATTATCAGAGAAATGCAAATCAAAACTATTACAATGAGGTACTACCTCAAACTGGTCAGAATGGCCATTATTAAAGAGTTTACAAACAACAGATGTTGGGGAGGGTATGGAGAAAAGGGAACCCTGCTCCCTGGCTGGTGGTAATGTAAGTTGGTGAAGTCATAGTCACTCTAGAAAACAGCAGAGAGGTTCCTCAGAAAACTAAAAACAGAATTACCATATGATCCAGCAATCATACTCCTGGGCATATATCCAGACAAAACTATAATTCAAAAAAATACATACACCCCTATGTTCACAGTAGCACTATTCACAACAGCCAAGACATGGAAACAACCTCTAAATGTCCATAGACAAATGAATGAATAAAGAAGATGTGCTACACACATACAATGAAATATTATTCAGCCATAAAAGAACAAAATAATGCCATTTGCAGCAGTACACGTCAACAGATGCAAGTAGAGGTTATTGTACTAAGTGAAGTAAGTCAGAAAGAGAAAGACAGATACCATATAAATATAACTTATATGTGGAATCTATTTCTTTTTTTAGGGCCAAGCCATGTGGCATGGGGATCTTAGTTTCCCAACCAGGGCTTGAACCAGTGACCCCTGCATTGGAGTACAAAGTCTTAACCACTGAACCACCCGGCAAGTCCCTGTGGAATCTAAATTATGACACAAATAAACCTATCTATGAAAGATGAACAGAATCACGGACACTGAGAACAGATTGGTGGTTGCTAAGGGGAGGAGTCAGGGGGAGGGATAAAGTTGGAGGTTGGGGTTAACACATGTAAGTTTTAATATATAGATGGATAAACAACAAGGTCCTACAGTATAGCACAGGGAACTATATTCAATATTCTGTGATAAACCATAATGGAAAAGAGTATGGAAAGGAATGTATTAATAAATATGTGTATAACTGAGTCACTTTGCGGTATAGCAGTAATTAACACAACATTGCAAGTTAAACTATACTTCAAGAAAACAAAACAAAAAGCTACTTGTTCAGCAAGTTAATAAACAGAATCCACACTCTCACAAAGAACACCTGGTTTTCAAAACTTTTAGTCCAAGTCTTTAGTAGCTCAAACCCATAAACAAATCCAAACAATGAAGCAGGCTACTTCTATGCCTTTCTTTTGTCTTCCCAAGGGAACATTTCATGCAAAGATAGGCACAATAAAGAACAGAAATGGTATGCACCTAACAGAAGCAGAAGATATTAAGAAGAGGTGGCAACAGTACACGGAAGAACTATAAAAAAAGATCTTCATGATCCAGATAATCACAATGGTGTGATCACACCTAGAGCCAGATATCCTGGGATGAGAAGTCAAGTGGGCCTTAGAAAGCATCACTATGAACAAAGCTAGTGGAGGTGATGGAATTCCAGTTGAGCTATTTCAAATGCTAAAAGATGATGCTATGAAAGTGTTGCACTCAATACGCCAGCAAATTTGGAAAATTCAGCAGTGGCCAAAGGACTGGAAAAGGTCAGTTTTCATTCCAATTCCAAAGAAAGGCAATGCCAAAGAATGCTCAAACTACTGCACAACTGCACTCATCTCACCCGCTAGCAAAGTAATGCTCAAAATTCTCCAAGCCAGACTTCAACAGTACGTGAACTTCCAGATGTTCAAGCTGGATTTAGAAAAAGCAGAGGAACCCGAGATCAAATTGCCAGCATCCACTGGATCATGGAAAAAGCGAGAGAGTTCCAGAAAAACATCTACCTCTGTTTTATTGACTATGCCAAAGCCTTCGACTGTGTGGATCACAAGAAACTGTGGAAAATTATTAAAGAGATGGGAATACCAGACCATCTGATCTGCCTCCTGAGAAATCTGGATGCAGGTCAAGAAGCAACAGTTAGAACTGGACATGGAACAACAGACTGGTTCCAAATCGGGAAAGGAGTATGTGAAGGCTGTATATTGTCACCCTGCTTATTTAACTTAAATGCAGAGAACATCATGAGAAATGTTGGACTGGATGAAGCATAAGCTGGAATCAAGAGTGCCAGGAGAAATATCAATAACCTCAGATATGCAGATGACACCACCCTGATGGCAGAAAGTTAAGAAGAACTAAAGAGCCTCTTGATGAAAGTGAAAGAGGAGAGTAAAAATGTTGGCTTAAAACTCCACATTCAGAAAACTAAGATCATGGCATCTGGTCCCATCACCTGATGGCAAACAGACGGGGAAACAGTGGAAACAGTGGCTGACTTTATTTTTGGGGGCTCCAAAATCACTGCAGATGGTGACTGCAGCCATGAAATTAAGACGCTTGCTCCTTGGAAGAAAAGTTATGACCAACCTAGACAGCATATTAAAAAGCAGAAATGTTACTTTACCAACCAAGGTCCATCTAGTCAAAGCTATGGTTCTTTCAGTAGTCGTGTACAGATGTAAGAGCTGGACTATAAAGGAAGCTGAGCGCCGAAGAATTGATGCTTTTGAACTGTGGTGTTGGAGAAGACTCTTGAGAGTCCCTTGGACAGCCAGGAGGATCCAACCAGTCCATCCTAAAGGAAATCAGTCCTGAATATTCACTGGAAGGACTGATATTGAAGCTTAAACTCCAATACTCTGGCCACCTGATGTGAAGAACTGACTCACTAGAAAAGATCCTGATGCTGTGAAAGATTGAAGGCAGGAAGATAAGGGAACCACAGAGGATGAGATGGTTGGATGGCATCACCGACTTGATGGACAGGAGTTTGAGTAAGCTCCGGGAGTTGGTGATGGACAGGGAAGCCTAGCATGCTGCAGTCCATTGGGTCGCAAAGAGTCGGCCAAGACTGAGAGACTGAACTGAACTTTGTCTTCGCACCCTACCACAAAATCGTTTCATTAGCCTTTATCTCTTGCTAACCTATCAATTTAAAACTGTCAGTTTTCTCACTCAAGTTCCCAGAAGACAAACCTTTGACAAGCTATCTGTATTTCCTCTTGTAGAAAACTTTAAAAACCAATCTGGGAAGATGGACTTTCATAACAACAGCATGATACACTCCATTGACCTACTGGGGAAATTATTAAATTTCCAGTAAAACTGGGGAAATTATTAAAACAGATATTAAGCCCTCTGGAAATGGTTCCAAGGGCGAACAGCAAGTAAAGAAACTTCTATTCAGGAAAACCTATAGAAATGTGGTAAAAAAGGTGACAGTCTATGGTGCTGACATCAAGACTGCTCCCATCAACAGGCTCAGCAAGAGAGAGTTCACTCTGGACTGCTGAAGCCAAGAACACAGGCTGCCTTGCCATCACCACGGCCCCAACTCCAGTTCCCTGTCAGAAGGAAGAATAGGTCATCAGTGTTTCTCATCTGGCCCTCGACTACATATGATGAGGTTAAATTCAGGGCAAGGATGCTCAAGAAATTGGGAGCTCCTTTCATCGACCCTGTCCCCACTTGAGAAACGCAGACTCTGTCTTGGGCATAGCACACTAAGGATTCTGCCATCTTGATTGTCCTTGCCCTGGTTCATGACACAGTGGTTCTCTGCCAAGAGAGGCAACCCAAGAGGACCTCAGGCTTCTGCCACCCCCCTCATCCCACTTCCATCTAACATCCAACAGCTAGAGTCAGGGAACATTCCAGGGCACTGTTGAAAACAAAAGACATGTCAGAGGCTTAACACTTCACTAAAATTATACAGGCAAATCAATAAAACAATCACTAAACAAACAAACACTAAACTCTGGGAGATGGGGACCAGTGTCCAGTTACTACATTATCTAAAGTATTTGGTTTCCAACAAAAAAATATGAGGCATATAAAGCAACAGGAAAGCACGATCTGTAAAGCAGAAAGAAAGCAGGCAACACAAACTACAAACTGCCAGTTAAAATGACCAAGTGCTGGACTTAACAGAAGAAGACTTTAAAATAGCTCTTAAAAATATGTTTGCACAAAAAATGTTTAAAGCATGATTAAAGAAGTAAAAGGAGGTATTATGACAATGTCACATGAAATCTTTAATATCAATGGATACATTGATATATATTTAAATATATATATATTTTTAAAAAGTGTGAATTCTGGACTTGAAAAGTACAATATAATTTAAAGTACAGAGAAATTCTGAAGTTCAACAAAAGGGCTCTGAACAGTAGCTATGAACTTGTAGAAGAAAAAACAGTAGTGAACTCGAAGACAGAGCAATAGAGGTTGCCAAGGCAAAGGATGAGGGGGGATGAAAAAACAAACTGAGCCTTAGAGAAATGATACCATTAAGTACACCAACATAAACATACCGGGAGTGCCATACTGGGAGGGGAGGGGAGAGAGAGAGAAGAGCAGAAAAAAACATTCAAATAGAGGTAGCTAGTTAAGCCCCAAAGCCCCAAATTACATGATTTCATTCATATGAAAATCCAGAATAAAGACATCTACAGAGACAGAAAGTAATTAGTGGTTGCTTAGGGTTTAAGGTGGTAGATGGGTAAGGAGGATGATGGTTGAGGGTATGGGGTTTTGTTTTTGAGGTGATAAAAAATGGTCTAAAATGACAGTAGTGACAGTGGTCCATATCTGTGAATATACTAAAAACCACTGAATTATAGATTTAAATAGCTGAATTTGGAGTATGAATTATATCTCAATAAAGCTACTTTAAAATAATCTAACCCAGTTACCCAGAGATAATTGCTCTTGTCATTGTTTTGATATGTAAATATTTGATTAGAATTATCTGATTAAAGAAACAAAACCATAAGTGACACTTTTCATTAAAATAACTTACAGGAGACACACAGCTTTTCGAGGCAGAAGCCCAGTGTGTCCCCCTTCGCCTGACAAAGTAATAAATCTATCTTTCCTAACTAAAATAAAGTAACTTACGGGTTGTTTTGAGGCTTATGCAAGAGTCACTGAATGGCTGTGTCCAGTCCCAGGTACTGGCTGTATAAAGCGCTTGTTTGCTCGCTTAACCCCAAACCAGGAAATAGCGCACTGTACAGAAGGAAACAGTCCTAGATGTCTCACAAACACTACACACGGGAGCCCAAACTGGAACCTATATTACTTTCCTAGCGCTGCCACGACAGAATACCACAGACTGGGTGGCATAAAAAACAGAAGCTTGTTTTCTCACAGTGGAAGTCAAAGATCAAGATGCCAGGGGGGCTGGTTTCTGGTAAAACCTCTCTCCTGGCTTATAGACAGCCACCTTCTTGCTGTATCTTCTCATGGCCTTTTCTCTCTGCACACACACTTCTGGCATCTCTTCCTGTTCTTGTAAAGAACCAGTCCTACTAGGATGAGAACTCCATCCTTATGAACTCTTTAATGTTAATTACCTCCTTAAAGGCCCTATTATCTCAAATAGTTACATTGAAGGTTAGGGCTTTAACATTTTGGGGACACAATCCATCCATAAAAGAACTCAAACATAACTCCAGAGCCTGGTGTACAGTTCCTGAGGCTGACTTGATGATCACCCTGATTTCTGCTGGAACACATGCTCTAAACCTGGTCTGCAGTTATCTGACAAGGATGGGCATGGTTTCAAATGTACTACTGTGCTTGATTCTCACTCAGCAACAACAGGGTGAGGCACAGCTGCAGATTATTTTCCCATTTCACACAATAGGTTCACAGAGAACATGCTGGAGACTGCATCCTTTATTAAAAAGTTACATGTAATACATGCCAACAAAATGGAAGGTCTAAAGCAAGAAAGAAGAAAGTAATCCAAGAAACAGGGGATCCAAGTCAAGAAGGCAATGATATCCTAAACCCAGATGACAGGACTGTGGCAAACCAAGGGAAAAGTCCAGTTTGGGGAAGGTGATGAAAACTCTAAGAAGGGGATCTCCAGAATATAGGGAATGGAAGAAGAAATATGGAAGAGGTTCATTTTTCAATTAAATCTTGAAGATTTGGTTAAGGCAATTTGGTAAGAGGATAAAAAAGAATTCAAACTTGACTCTAGGAACATACTGATTTGAATGGCTCAAAGATTTTGAAATTTTAATGTAGAAAAGGAAGCATAAACCAGCATATCTGGCAGTTCTGCAATTAAAAAAAAAAATTGTACAGACCTAACAATAAGGTATATATATCAATCAAGGAAGATTTCAGTCCAAATAAAACATAGTTGTTACTATATATAAACAAGGATGCAGCTCAGTGAATGAACTGAAAATAGTGACATAATTGGATTGTGAAAAGACAGAAATGAATATGCTGCTGCTGCTGCTGCTAAGTTGCTTCAGTCATGTCCGCCTCTGTGCGACCCCATAGACGGCAGCCCACCAGGCTCCCCCGTCCCTGGGATTCTCCAGGCAAGAACACTGGAGTGGGTTGCCATTTCCTTCTCCAATGCATGCATGCATGATAAGCCGCTTCAGTTGTGTTTGACTCTGTGCGACCCTATGGAGAGCAGCCCACCAGGCTCCTCTGTCCACAGGATTCTCCAAGCAAGAATACTGGAGTGGGTTGCCATTTCCTTCTCTGAAAGGAAGGTGAGAAGGTATTATTTAGCTAAATCTTCATGTATCTTAGAAGGAAGTCAATCAATAGAAAAAGATGTTGAAGCAAGACAACTGACTGTATGACTTGGTTGAACAATATAGGTAATGTCATAATTAATTAGTACACCTAAACTTTACTGAGTACTTACTACCTAAGTCATTTATTAATTCTCACAATTTTGTAAGATAGATACTATAATTAATCCCCATTTTGTAGATGAAGAAACTGAGACACAGAGAGGTTAAAAAACTTGCTCAAGGTTACACAGTCAGTAAGTGGTAAAGCCAAGAAGAGAATCTAAGCAGTCTGGCTTCAAAATCTATGCTATTTATCATTGCCTCTTAAATTAAAAGTTGCTAAAAACAGAAATAGTACATATAAATGGTTGCTTCTGAAGACTGTGATTTACAGGAGGAAAGCAGAGGGTTTAGGGAAGTAATCACTGATTTTAATTATCAGTCCTATTATGTTTGATTTAAAAATTATGTACATTATTTAAAATTATGTACATTAACTCAAATGAAAAGACATGTGCCCATGCATGCTAAGTCGCTTTAGTCGTGTCCAACTCTTTGCAACGATATGGACTGTAACCCACCAGGCTCCTCTGTCCATGGAATTATCCAGGCAAGAATACTGGAGTGGGTTGCCAGGCCCTACTCCGGGGGATTTTCCCGACCCAGGGATCAAACCCGTGTCTTTAAGTCTCCTACACTGGCAGGCACGTTCTCCAAATGAAAAGACAGACAATATCAAATGTTGAAAAGGATGTGAAACTGCTAGTATGCTATTATAACTACTGTAAAACTGTGTGGCGTATCTACTACACCAGAATAGATGCTTAACCTATGACTCAGCAATCCTAGATATCCAATAGAAAGGTGCATAAATGTTAACCAAAAACATGTATAAGAATACTTATAACAGCAATATCCAACTATCCATCAACAGTAGAAGGATAAATCGAGGTACATGTGAAGACACCACAGCAAATATAATGAACAAACTATATACACAATAACGTGGAAACAATCTCACAAACGTACTGTTGAGTCAAAGAACCCAGAAAAACAATGAGTGTAAACACTATGGCTCAATTTATACAAGTTAAAAAATAGGCACGCCCCCGCCCCCACAAAAAGCAATGGTGGTAAATAGCAGGACAGCAGTTACCGCTAAGCAGAGCAGGGAAGGTAGCATATGAGGGACTTCCTGATTGCTGGTAATATTCTATTTCTTGTTTTGAATGCTGTTTTGTTCATTTTGCAAAAATTCACTGAACTGAACTTTTACAGTTAGTGTGCTTTTTAATCAGTGAGTTATACTACAGTAAAAGTTTAAAAGAAAAACCATGTTTAATTTAAAAATATGTTACTTTGATAACATTTTAAAAATACATATTTAAAATTTTACACTTACAAGAAACGCCAAGCCTTCTTCTCATATGTGGATCCGAGAGAATCTTTTTTAACATCTAAAATATGTTTTGCTCTAAGATGTTTCAAGACTGTTCTATAAGCACCCTGAATGCCAGCTGGTGACATCTCCATCACATGGCAGCAGTAAAACTGTTTGCAAACACTGTGATCTTTAGAGAAAAGGCTTTACTAAACCCAATATAAAAATATGCTCAGGCCTAAATCTACTTTGGACTTTACCATGGTTCTTGTATCCTTGCCATAATAATAAATCAGCTAGAGTTTTCAACTCAATAAAAGGGAAAACTTTCTACCAATTAGGAGATAATAATAATAATAAAAAAGGCACAACTGTCTCGAGGCATTGCTTGCCTTCTATTTCTCAAAATATTCATGTAGAGGTTGAAAGAGGCCTTGTCAAGGAGGGAAGGTGTTGTGTTAACATGATTTAGAGTCATACAAACACAGATTATGGTCCCAGTTCCTAGATATTTGTTTCAAAATAATCAAAGGGGGGGAGCATGGGAAAATACAGAAGATCAAAAGTGCCTACAAGTTAATGACCATCTGGATACAGCTAATGGGGTTTATCAAACTATTCTCTTAACTTTTGAGTAAGCTTGAAATTTCCCATAATGGAGAATTAGAAGTTTGTTCTGTAAACTAAAACAACTTGGATTCTTTCTTTCCTTTCTCTTCTGTACTTTCCTTAGCAACATCATTTGCTCTCACTGCATCTATGAATTCCATGTATTTATGCTTAAAAGTAAATGGAACACCTTTCCTTCAAACTTGCTCCTCCTCTCCTATTTTCTCTTCTTGGCATCATTGATTTCATGAACTCTTAAAAATCTGAAGGTAACTTGTACCTCCTCCTCACAACCAACCAGTTCCACCTCCGTTCCCCCAATTTCCTACTGCTAATATTCTAATATTCTGTGTTCCCCACTAGCTTGGTTCAGGTTATCAATGGTTAGTCAGAATTTGTGACTTCTAAAATTATGTTTCCTCTTCTTAAAAAAGACCATTTTCTGAACCAAAAACAAGAGCCTCTGTCTTTTATTTTCTCTAAATAAAAAGCTACCTCCCAGGACTATTAATTAGAGAGTTCACACATGTGAAGCACCTCGTAGTTCTCAGCAGGTAACAGGTACACAAACGCTAGTTTTCTCCCTTCTCTGCACTTGAGTCTCATCAAACTGGCTTCCTTAATGTCCCTAGAGATAGTACACAGTGTCCTGATTCTGTTCCTTTGCTATTTCTTCTACCCACACTAAACTTCCATCCCATCTCCCTAGGTCTAAAGCCACACCATCCTTCAACAATCAGCTTAAATGTCATCTTATCCCTTCAACAAAGGTTTACTGTGTTCAAGGATGGAGAGACCAATCACAGACAGGCACTCAGAGACGAGTCTTATCTCAGGCTCAGGAACATAAACAGCACTACATCCTGCCTAATGAAGAGTGGAACAAGCAGATATGAGCAGGCAACTGGGAGTTCTGTGTGGTTTTTGCCTTTTAGTCTGACAGTCTTGACTCTCTAACACTAGGAACTAGCAAACATAAATGTGCTCCCAAATCTCCTAGACCAAATATATAAACTAGATAAATCAGTGGTGATCATTTCAAAATGTGTCTCCATTCATTGTTCTTCGGAGGTACCTCAGTAGTCATTTAAAGAAAGAGTTCTCCTGGTGCATTTAAATATCATCACAAACCTCTATTAGTCATAACTTGTATGGTGCCCATTATTACACAAAGTACAGTACACATGCAGAACCGTATGTAGCGAGAAAGAAAACAAGGCACAAGTAGTTCGAAGCACTCCTTACTTTCTATTTTGGTAAACTATGGACCTCAATTTCAAACCTTCTATTTTATGTAGACAATTCAACTAATACTACACTAAAAAGACACTTCACACACCAAGCTCCTCCACTCAGCAAGGTTAGCACAGCCATATTATTTCTCCTGAGAGACTTGTCTGCCTGCTAATCACTCTGATCGTGTAACTAGCCCCAGATGGTAAGTTCCTAATTTACACTATTCAAGTTCTCCTTCAAAGTCACCTACTCTCTAACCAGCCGCCCCCTCCCCACCCCCACCATCTGGTCACAGCTTCTCACTAATCACATTACACGTCTGTCTCTCTGTGGTTCTCCCACACCTCCCACTCCTCCCAGCTACACAGGGAGTTGCCTGAAGAGAGGAAACATCTATGGCAGGTGGTACAGAAGAGTGGTTAAGAGCAGACTCTGGAGCCAGACAGCTGGGCTTGGGATCCTGTACTGCCACTTTGCAGCAGCGTGGCCCTGAGTCAACTCTTGCCTTTAAGCCTCAGTTTCCTCATACCAGAAGGAGGACAATAATAACAATGATCTCACAGTGCTGTTATAAAGATTACAAGAAATAATGTAAAGCACTTAGCATCCTTCACGTCTCAGTTCCTTTTTTACATGGTAGTTTAAAGCAGTGGTAAGAAACAGATTTTATTTAAGACTTAGTTTTGAATTTCAGGTCCAACACTTATTAGCTTTGAGACCTGGGCAAGCTATTTCAACTTTGTGAGCCTCAGTCTCTCCATCTGTAAACATACGGTAATAATTAGAACCTGTCTTACAGGGTTACTCTAAGGATTAGATGAGAAAGTTCACATAAAGCATTTGGCATAGGGAGATGCTCTAGAAACATTTCCTGTCAAACTTTCTATTTATTTATTTGAAGGCTGGTCTCCTAGAGACGTTTCAGACAGCAAACTTCTTCCCTTCCACAAGGAACCATCTCAGGTCTTAGTATTCACCATGGATGATGTTCAAGATTGTAGCTGTTTGTCTTTCTTGGACTTCAGATTTCACATGACCATGATTTCAGTCACTCTACTAGTTGGCCTTTTAAAAACTGTGTCCTTTGTGTGGATATAAATTTGCAAGTGCAAAGAAACAAGTTAATAATAGCCAGTATGCTTCCCTACCTTAGGTATCACCTTTATATTTCTGTGTCATTAAGCTTTTTAAACAAAGACTTATATTAACTGAATATATTAAGACACTTCATAGGTTTCTTAAGGAAACCCACACAGAACTGTTCTATTTATGGAATTCCTTGGGGCACATTAGGTGGATAAAGTTCATACTTGGGAAAATGATTTTAATTTCTGTACTCCTGGGGAGAAAAAAGTACTTCTAAGTGGTAATGAAACTAATAAAAACAAGGATAACAAATAATGTTACCAAAAAACTTTCCCTCCTGCTCATTCATCCATATACCCTCTACCTAATATGCAAGGTCACTTTTATCCAAACTCCTAATTCTGCATACACTAATCAAGGTCTAAGATGTTACAAAAGTTTCTGAAGTGGTTTTATATATAGGCTGACAAGAGTGCTAACAGAGGCTGCAAGTCCCTCACTAAAGAACTCAACAGCTGGTGACTCAAAGGTGAGTCAGTGTTAACTGATATCCTATGCATGAGAGAGATAAACAAGATGAGTTGCTCAGGAAACCAAAGCAATTCTCTTGACCACGTCTAATAAATCTATCTTTTTATGTTTATCACAATCTACAATGTGAAGGTCTCTTACCATGGCCTATGACCAATTACATTGAAACTCTAAGCTTTCATGAAGCTTAAAGTAAAGGTAAGCAACTGACCCCTAAAATGGCCTTTCATTTAGATAAACTATATTCATGGGCTTTACTACAGACTAAGATTGCCATGATTTGTCTCCTTATACTTCACGAATTTCAAAATACTTGAACTAAATCTGTGCTATCTACCATTCTAGAATGAGTAAACAAAAGCTATCATATTTCACTAAAAACATTTACTTAAATTCTTCCCATGTTAAGAGTCTGCAATTCTGCTACTGCTAAGTCACTTCAGTCGTGTCTGATTCTGTGCTACCCATTCCCTGGGATTCTCCAGGCAAGAACACTGGAGTGGGTTGCCATTTCCTTCTCCAATGCATAAAAGTGAAAAGTGAAAGTGAAGTCGCTTAGTCGTGTCCAACTCTTCCCGACCCCATGGACTGCAGCCTACCAGGCTCCTCCGTCCATGGGATTTTCCAGGCAAGGGTACTGGAGTGGGGTGCCACTGCCTTCTCCGGTCTGCAATTCTAGTCCTGATTAAAATCCAAAGTTAAATATTGAGAACTAATAACCTTCCCAAACTTTAAAATAGGCCAGACATCATCTTCCTGAATTTTACAGAATACTGTACTTAATAATGGTGAGAACAAAACAAAATTTTCAGTGTGTTATAAAAATAATTATCATACGATGAAATGAGCTACAGAAGAATGGCTCTTAACTTCAGATACACCAAGTTTCACAGAACTAAAAGCTTTGAATAATTTACTTGCTTGACCAAATAACTAAGTAGAGAGATTGTGCAGTCAGCAACCACATCCATCCTTAGTAATGAGTATGAGTATAATCTCACAAGCATGAAAGGCTATTGTGTGAGGAGGACATGAGTTAGCACACACCACCAGATGCTCTGTTTAGCAGATACTGATGTCTGCACGAAACAGCTGTACTAAGAACACAGTCATTTTCAAAACAGAGATTCTTATAGCCAGCTCCTAAACAGAAATACTCTCTCCCCATATTGCTCCTGGAGATTTTACAGCAAAGAAAAAAAAAACCTAAAAACAACAGTCACTTATAATGCAGATAATCTAGGAGGATATGGAGTTGATCCTAGCAGAAGTACCATTTCTAAACACACACCTATTCAGTGACAGGCACATACCTCACCAAATTAAACAAGTGCACATTAACACGTACTTAATGCAAAAGGATGCGTGCATGCTCAGTTGCTTCAGTTGTGTCCAACCCTGTGACCAGGCTCCGCTGTCGTGGGATTCTCCCTGCAAGAATACTGGGAGTGGGTTGCCATGCCCTACTCCAGGGCATCCTCCCCACCTGGGGATCAAACCTGTCTCCCCAGCGTCTCCTGCACTACAGGCAGATAAAACATCTTTACTGTTGTGCTTGCTAATCAGCATGTTTGTTCTAAGTACATATCAAGAAAAACTAATTATGCTGGGGAGGGGGAAATTGTGCAGCTTTTTAACCAAAGTTATGCAAATCAAGGCATAGATATTTCAGTAATTCACATAGCATATTATCAGCTCCATTCCCCCTACAATATATAAAGAATTCATGGGCACAAGATAAAGACCCAATGTGCTGATTACAGAAGAAATACATGTTCTGAAGCATTCAGCTGGTTTTAAGAAAACTGGTAATTATGTGAAAATAAGTTTTATTGTATCTGTCCAAGGGAAGGATGATAATCTAGTTTATCAATACTGACCTTTCCAAACAATGTGAAATCAAAAACCAAGGCTTCTAGAGTGTTAGAAAAGGTTGCAAATGCACTCATGTTTTGTCTTTGTTTGTGTTTAAGAATCAGAAGAAGAGAGATGGTGTCCATAAGGTGCCTGACAGACCCTGAAGTCAGCACTGTCAACTTTTGGAAACCTCAATCAGCATCATTTGAGTGCATATATGTGTGTTGGGAGAGAAGGCATTCCTCTTCAGTACTGATTTTACAATCAGAATTGGATTACACATCATCAGTCTGTGTTTATAACCACAACCTTCAACCATTAAAAAAAAGTTAATATATTCTATACATTCCATTTAAAAGAAAGTCAACGAATAGGTATTCTTCAGACTAAATTCAAAATCCCAGCACTTCAGTTACAAGGCTGAGTTCACTTTGTGAGAATTTAAGTGTATCCTTAGGATTTGGGCAGTTTCTATATCACACACAGAAACACACACACGATGTGTCAGTAAAAAGTCTGTGCAAAAAAACCCAATAATTCCACACATAACACGCTAATGTACTTTTTTATATAGGATAACTAAAAGGTGATACGGAAGCAAGGAACTGAAAAGTGACAGGGTGAGCTCTTTGGCTATCTGTGGGAAAAATATTCCTGGAGAACAACTAGCCAAGGCCTCGGGATGGCTGCAAGATTGGAGTGTGAGAACACCCAGGAAGCTAGAACAACTGAGAGGAAGAGGTATGGAATATAAGGTCAGAGCCAGAGAAAATAAGTTATAGAAAATAAGGTATGACCAGGAATGGAATAAATCAGTGAACTAGACCTATGCATACTGCCTGGAGGGATGTTCGTGTTACACCTACAAACCAATTTTCAGGGTCACATTTATATTACACTCCCCATTTTTTTTATTAAGGAGAAAACAATGGGGACACAGAGAGGGAGCGAAACAGGAAGAAACAGGCACCTCCTCAGTATATAAGAGGCTTGTATACTTGTGTTTGAGCATAAAAGTTTGGTGTACACCCAAAGGCTTGTATTGATGTACCTGTGATTGAGCACAGAGCTGGGTGGACACCACAAACTTAACAATGGGTATATCAAGGAATGAAATTAAAAGGGAGAGGAGTATATTTTCAACTCCTTAATGCTCCTAAATACTACTTGAACACTGGCAAAAAAAATGGGGGGAAAAAAAACAACAAAAAAATACATACTCCTTCAAAAAAACAAATTACAAGAAAAAAAAACTAGTATCTACTCAAAGATATATAGATAGAGGAATGTCTGTGGTACCATTATTTATATTAGTGAAAAACTGGGGAAAAAAATCAACAAGGAATTGGTTAACTTGTGGTACTTACAATCAGGGTAATTCCAAGCACCTTTAAAAAGAAAATAAAGCAGGTACATATAAAAACCTAAGATACAGTGAGTAAAACATACCAAAAAAGCAAGATGCTAACAGTGGGATACTAACTGTTTTTATAAATTAGTAACAAATTACACGGGCTTCCCAGGTGGCATCAGGCGTAAAGAATCCACTTGCCAGTGCAGGAGACACTGGTTGGATTCCCTGGGTAGGGAAGATCCCCAGGAGGAGGAAATGGCAACCTGTTCCAGTGTTCTTGCTGGGAGGATCGCATGGACAGAGGGAAGCTCCAATACTCTGGCCACCTGATGTGAAGAGCCAACTCACTGGAAAAGACCCTGCTGCTGGGAAAGATTAAAGGCAGGAGAAGAGAGTGGCAGAGGATCAGATGGTTAGATAGCATCACCAACTCAATGGACAGGAATTTAAGCAAACTCTGGGAGAGAGTAAAGGACAGGGAAGCCTGCTGTGCTGCAATCCACAGGGTCACCAAGAGGTCACATGACTTAGTGACTGAACAACAACAGATTAGAATACACTTAGAAAAAAATATGGAAGAATAGTCCCTGAATTTAACAGTTTTCTTTAAGAAGACATATTACAGGAGATTTTCCACTGTGATTTTCTCTAACAGATTTTGTTTGTATTTTTTTTTTTACAATGAGCTTATCACTCATTTGAAAAGAGAAATCTTTTTTATAGTATCACCTAACAAATTTCTGACATATCTCTAGCAAAACGTGACAAATGTAGGACAATCAATAAAAGAGTACATTCAATTAGTTACTAGAGGAAAGATATATTTATTCAGTAGGTATCACATATGACATTTATTATCTCCAATTAGATAGATATGATTTCATCTCCATTTTACAAATATGGAAACTGAGAATAAGAGAAGATAAAAGCCTTTTGTCTAAGGTCCTTTTGAGCAGCAGAGTGCTGAATTAAGGTATATGGTAATCCAAAGCTCTATTTACTGGAATAGATAATTGAAGTACTTCTCTGTAGCCTCAAACAAAAGAGTGAAATAATCCCACACTACTGGCAGCCTCTCTGTAACACCTGCACTTCTACTCATTTGAAGGTAAATAATTAACACTTACATCTCATTTTTCCCTAATACAAATACAGTAAGCATGTGGTTTTATCGGAGCCCTAACAATTTGGCACGGAGAAGGCAAAGGCACCCCACTCCAGTACTCTTGCCTGGAAAATCCCATGGATGGAGGAGCCTGGTGGGCTGCAGTCCATGGGGTCTCGAAGAACAGACACGACTGAGCAACTTCACTTTCACTTTTCACTTTCATGCATTGGAGAAGGAAACGGCAACCCAATCCAGTGTTCTTGCCTGAAGAATTCCAGGGACGGCGGAGCCTAGTGGGCTGCCGTCTACAGGGTCCCACAGAGTCGGACATGACTGAAGTGACTTAGCAGCAGCAGCAGCAATTTGGCAAGAAAGATTTTGAAACTACTCTGTAAAACTTCTGCTAATGACCAGGTAGGCGCTTTACAACTTTCCAATGAAGTGTGATGTGCTCTGATGTCATGACAAAAGTATTGGTAGGTCCTATGACTCTAGAAAGAAACAAAGGAATTTAACAGCATTTGTTTCCTGATGACAATGTTAGCAGGCTATGGAGAATGAGAAGGGAAGAAATGCTGGGTCAGTGAGCCATAGAAGCCACACAAGAAGGCCAGCAAAGGTATGAAGTGTTTAATATTTTTTTTCAGAAGATTAGTTTTAGTTATATTTATGGGAACAAAATTGTATTCCTTTGTGTTTACTATGCAACCTGGGTTAAGAACCCCAGGCAGGTTTCCAGGGGACTAAAAATTCCATGAAATTAAACTGTTTATGTATTTTTCTGCAAAGTACCACAGTTATCATTAGCTTTCCAAAAAGATAGGACCCTCAAAAAAAGGTTTAAAAGTACCTTTCAATGTATATGCACACATGTTCCTTTTTTGTATACACTGAAGTACAGTATTTTTGTGTGTTTTTTTCTTTAGGGCTTTCTGTTTCAGGGTTTAGACCAGGGATTAGCAAACCTTTTTTTACAGTGGACTAGAAAGGAAATATTTTAGAATCCACAGGTGAATATGGTCCGTTGCACATTCTTCTTTTTGTTTGAACAACTTTAAAATGTAAAGTTAAAAAATGTAAAAGTCATTCTTAATTTTCAAGCCTAGCACCAGTTTGTTTGCAAACTCCTGGTAAAGTAACCATTGATTTATCTCCGTAGAAATAACACACATGACTTTAGGAGTCCAGGACTTTTTAAAAAGACTCTGAGAAGGTCACTAACCCCCTAAGTCTCAAGTTTCCACTGTCTCTGTAAAAATGAGATACCAACTTCTCCTACACAGTTCCTGTAACTATGAAAAAAGATAGCAAGTATATGGAAGTACACACACAGTGCTTTGCATATAGTTAGCAAACTGATTTTATTACCTGTGTCTCTATCTCATATGATAGACTAGTAATACTTATAAGTCAATATTAAGTGTTTGATCAGGCATGCTCCTTCAATGCAATCTACTTTATAGTGATCTGCTTTGGCTATTTCCAGTAACACTGTAGGGCTTTCTTGGAAGCCAACAGATCTCTACACTACTGATTAGACTCAAACAGCCTCCTCATTATTACTCCTCTCTTTTCAATATGTAAGCCAAATTTTTAGAGCAAAGATTTAATTTTCAATATACTATTTTCCATCTAAAGTGTTTTAAATGCCTAAATCATAGTAATTCAAAATAGCTGAAGAAAACCCAACTTGAAAGAAGTTAAAACCAGCACTAAACTGGAGCATACTCAGGTATTCCAAGGTCACAAAACATTATACAGCACAAAGTAATCAAGTGTTTGCCTAGCAGACACTGATCGCTCCTCTTAATTTCTCACAAAACTGAAGGTCTTAAATATATACAAATGCCAGTATAATGAGCTTGAACTGTTTTCTGTTTTTCCCAGGAAGACTAACCAGCTTGAAAGCATGAACTATGCTATAACCATTTTTATCATCATATTCTTACAACACTAGCTATGGGGTGTGTGTGTGTGTTTTAGTCACTTAGTATTGTCCAACTCTTTGCGACCCCATGGACTATAGCCCACCAGGCTCCTCTGTCCACGGAACTGTCCAGGCAAGAATACTGGAGTGGGTTGCCATTTCCTTCTCCACTTGGTATGGTAGTCTTCAGTACTTCAGTTATCTTTAGTTACTAAAAATAAGTGACTATTTAAAAAATGACAATTATTTATCTAAGACAATGTCATCTTACAAGTCCATTTATATAGAGATACTCATCTGAGCAGAAGTACAAGAAATAACAAATTAAAAATTAGCTAATACATTACATCATTACTCTAGAACAGCTCGCGTGATACCCCAATGTCCTTGTCTTCACTATCCCAAAGTACCAAAGGTGAATTTTTTCTACTAATATAAGTAAAATTATAATTAGTAGCTATTCTAAAGTATTTTCCAGCCTAAGCAAAGATATTTTTTAAAATCTGTCTATATACAGAAAGAAAAGTATGAAAGTGTAAGTGAATAAACACAGTACCATACATTTATCTTTACAAATGATTTTGTCAGCTTTCAGAGAATTCACTTTGAAAATTTTTAAGAAGACATTGATTACTAGAAACTATCTTTACTTCCAATATTCAATAAAATTTTTAAAAGTTATAATTAACATTAAGAATAAATGTTTTTCTTTCTCATCTCAGACCAAGGAAGAAATAACACAATTACAAGCTGCTCTATATAGTATGAGGCTTTCCAGACCAAGTCTAATTTAGTTCTCTGAAATTAATCATATATTAGAGAAGATACAGATAATTATGCTAAAAGACCCTATCAAACTAAATATAGACCTATCCTCAATCTCCAGTCACTAAGAATATGTGAAAATTTTCTACAAATATATATCAGAACATTTTTAAGAGTAAAAGAATGAAAGTTTCGACAAAATAGTCATGCTCAGAAGATAGTCCATGAACTTGAAAAGTGAAGTTTTCTGATATTTGTTCCATACTAATTTATTAAATTCAAATAGTGTCAATAAGTAGATGCCCCCTTATTTGTAACTCAGAGAAGTAAACACTTATACCTAGTTAACTGATGACCCACACTTTGCACTAAAGCAAAAGTCCAGCAAACTCAACGGAAAAGCAGCCACTATCTACTTAGTATCACTACACTGCAGAGAAACGAAAAACATTTCAAGGGCTTTTTAAAAGATTTCCAATAGAATGATGTTTTTAGCATTCAATATTATAATGATAATATCTTTTATAAAATAAAGTTGTTCAGTGAAAGGTTTTTCAAAGATATAATGTTTAAAAAGGGATAAAAATGATCACCCTCTACTACCCAGCTACTAACACTCTTCCCACTTGCAGTGAAGAGCAAGAGTAATGTTCATTTAGTAAGCAATTTCAAATGTATATAATGCCAGGCCAGGCAAGTGTCATCAGTAAATGCAGCAAGTGGGCGGGGACTCACTCTATGTAAGAGCTTCCTGAACCTAGACTCCATCTCTCCCATCTTATTACTGCTAGGACGAATGCAGGCCTAGTGCTTTAAGGTCTTCCAGATTTTCTTAAGAGAAGCCAGAAATCCAAATCATGCAATATTTTCCATTTTTAAATGCTGGCAATGAAGAAACAAAAAAACTACAGTGCAAGCCAAATTAAAAGTACCTACGAACCAGATCTGGCCTTTGAATATGCAACCAGTGCTGACTACTCAGCAATGATAACCTAGGAAGAGAAGCATCAGCAAGAATCTCAAATACCTGACTCGCAAACCCTAAACTCCTCAGGACTATTACTTAGATTTCATGTTGAAGATGGGTTCTCCATGTAGTCAAGAGCACTGGTAACGCACAATTCTCTAATAGGAAATTAAATAAAAACAAAATTTTTGAGAACAAAAAAAAAAATGAGAGAAGAAAAGAACACTGATGGTAATCTTTTTCTCTTGAAGATTTATTTTTGATTAATAATAATTTTAAAAATGATGGCTTTAATTTACTATTTTAAAGTGTACATTTTAAGAAAAAACTCAAAAAAATTAACACTGAGATAGTGACATTGGAATATTAATAAAATTAGAATAATATGTAAAAAAATGTGTACTCATTAAAAAATACTACAGCCTTTACCAACTATGTTACCTGGATAAAATGAAGTGTCTATCAGCTAGGTCCTCATGAAGCAGCCAACCACTTAAGCTGCCTTCTCATCTGATGAGAACTGGTAGCCCTGATGGGCCACTTTACACTTTCACTTTAGCAACATGAAAATGGAAAAACAAATGAAGAGCGGGAAGAAGTGACAACAAGGCCAACAGTTAACATATTTCTCCTTTATAATAATTTCAAGTGCCAAAAGACCCTAAGATTCAATATAGTTTTCTTTACTGCTTTAGCTCTACTAAGTAGATTAGGCAGCTAAAAAGGATAAACTAGCAAGACCTTCTATTTGGAAACAAAATATGCTGGATTAAAAATGAAATGCTAAATAGGGTAGCACCCAATGATTTAACCTTATGATTTAAATGTTAAAAAGTTTAAAAGGACTCTTTCTCAAAACTTCTCATTTAGGGGGAAGCTGCACATCACGCGCCTCTCAAGAGCCCTCGGCTCCTCTGCAAGGACACCGCACGTTCAAGTCCCTTAAGGACGGCACGCTCCGGCTCAAGAACAAAGGGCGGCCTGGCTGCATCTGAGCTGGGCTGCACCATCGGACAGCTGTGTGACTTTAGGCAAGTTATTTAACTACTCTGAGCACTCTTCCCCCATCTACACAAAAGGAGAAACCACAGCTACTCTAATTCTCATTATGAGAATTGTGACACATCTTACATGTATTTTAATCCATTCTCTCTGCTGAAATTTGAATTTGCTCCACAATATCAGTAGTTTAAAATATTCCTGGCAGAACAGCTACACACAGATAAGAGAACTCAACACTTTCTGAAGCAGCACTCTCCATCCTCATACTTTTATCATTTTCTTTTACTAAACTAAAATCAGCTTCCTAGTTACTTCAGTGTTACCCCATCAATGACATTCTAGCTAAATCTTATTAAGCACAGCGAATTCAATCCTCACTAAACTCCAACCTCCATTAGGGTTGAGACTGTATTGAAACCCTGTACCCAGAATAATGGTTAAGCACATGGCAGATGCACAGTAAATATTTACAAATTGAATGATATATTCTGTGCAGTACTTACTGACTATGCTTTGGAATATAGAGCCCAAGAGTGTAGACTTTTGGAGGTGACCATTTAACTTTTAAGGTTTAAAAGTTAAAATATCATAATACCCAAACACACCCAAGATTTTTAGGTTTTCTAAAAATCCTTTTGGATACAGTAAATTTTAAAAATTTGACTATATTTTAAATGATGATGCTATTCAATTTAAAAAGACGCTAAAAGTTCCTTCAAAGCAAATAAACCTATTAATGGCTCTATAACTGCTAATCACAATTTCCTTCAGATTTAACTGAATTTCAAGTCAACACTGAAAACAACTAACCAACCAACCCACCCAAAATGACACGTAATCCCATTACCGCTGGCTATCCTGCAAATAACCCCCAAATATCAGTAATAGCTTAGTCAAGTTTTTGGCATCTTAAAGCCACTTAGAAAATATTAAAACTGAAGTTGTGAAAACATATCAAAATCTGTAACAACTTTCTCTCATGACTTTCTCAGCCACACACTGCTATAAACACCTCACTGCTTAAACACTGCAACTCACTGAGAATTTAGTCACATATTCCAGAGCTGAAAGAGTAGGTTTCATAAGTATGTTCTACTTCACAGAACAGGAAATCTGTGAGACAGTGTATGACCAGTTCACCATCCTGTGCAAATCTATGGAAAATATTCCATTGTAAATTTCTGCCACTTGACGGTTTTAAGCTGTCACTAAGCTATTAGCCTAAACAAACACAATTACTAAGGCAAACCTGCCACATAATACAAGTCAACACTCCATCCCAAACAAAAGCATTCCTGAATTACCTGGGTCACTGATGTTTTAAACTGTGGTAGCAAGTTAGTGATCTAGAAATACGTAAGTTCCACTAAAGGGATCTAGGTGAGGCAAGTACCAGACTGACATGATTTTATGGTAAAGAACAAAATCCTAAAGGATTAAACACTTTAAGTTAAAAATGTATCTGTTTTAGAAGAAATAGCCATATATGACCCTTCAACACCGACAAGCCTTCCCAAAGTGAAGACTCCAGCCCCACAAAATTTCTTTTCCCCTTCCACCTCTACGATATTAAAAATAAATAAAGCCCCAAACCCTTGTACATTAATCAAAATAGTATACTACATAAAAATCAAGCCGCCAGATATAGGTAGGCTTTACAAAGTTAAAGTCACCAACCTATCTTAAAATACTACCTGCTGGGCAATTTCAGGTACTGTGGGAGGAGCCTACAGCCAAGTAGAGTTGAAAGGTCAGGGGGCAGCCTGGGGTTGTGCTAAGAATTTACCCCAGACGACATTAACACAAAAGGAACAGAGAACTACAAGATGTATAGGCTCCCAACTCGTTTTCAATTTGCAGTGGAAAAGTATTCCTTTCCAATAGATGCTGCCTCTGCCTTGAAAGTTGCCAAAGCACCAGGGCAAAACTGGCCTGCGGTTGCAAAATACAACAGCTCCCAGCACACTCCTCATGCCTGTACTTGGTGTCCACGAACAATTTCTCAATGTGGCCAAGGCGATGCTGCAAAGCTGCCCTCAATGCAGCAACCACCTAGAGAAATAGTTTCTCAACAGTCCCAGAGCCGTCCGGGGAGGGAGGGACTTCCCTCCCATTTTCAACATGCTGCTTCGACCCGCGCTGACAGCACCGTGGATGCCCAAGAGCACACGTAAAGGCTTCCAGCTTCTTATTAATGCCTTTCGGAAGTAACGAATGTGGGTACTTAATCGAGGGCCCTGTCCAGGGTGGGGAAGGGCCCTGGAAAGCAGGGGCTGTATAAGTCTCTGCCCTTCCCACCCAACGACGGAGGCAATGCCCCGCCAGGCTCCGGGTCCCAGCAGCCAGGGGGCCCTCGCGCCCGGGCGACCTTCCCCCGCAACCTTCCTCTCACCTGATCTTGTAACTCGGAAGGGTGTGCTTGCGCTTGATGATCTTCTTGAGCTGGTTGACGATGAAGGAGGTGAGCTGGGGCAGGGGCCGCCCTTCGAACTGGGAGCGCACCTCGAAGTCGATCCGCGGGTCCTCCACGAAGGAGAAGAACCAGTGGGTGAAGGGCACGCGGGTGAGGACGAAGCGCAGCCTCCCCACCACCCGCGATAGCTTGACGAACAGGTAGGCGGACTTGCCGAAGACCAAGTCCACGTCGATGGCCAGATGGAAGCCCCCGTTGTACTCCACCTCCGCCTCGAAGGCCAGCTCCTCGGGGGTGGTGGCGGGGGGCACCGCCTCCCCCTCGGGGCCGTCGGGCTCCCCGGTGGCCGAGGGCGCCACGGGCCGTAGGAGCCGGATGGTCTTGATGAAGGGCACGGTCTCGCCCAGGAACACGTCCCGCAGGCTCAGCCCCTCCAGCAGGCGCCCAGCCGTCTTGGTCTGCAGCAGCTCCTCGAACTCCACCTTGATCTTCTTGGTGACCCAGCGGCGGGCAAGTGCGGTGTCCCGCAGCTCTCGGAACAAGAACAGGATGATGGCGTTGAGGAAGTAGCAGGTCTCGCGCGTCGGCGGGGCGGGGGTCTCGGGGGCCGGGGTCGCGCCGCCCTCGGGAGGCCCGCCAGAGGGCTCCTCAGCCCCGCCGCCGCCGCCATAAAGGTACTCTCTCAGGGACAGGCCCGGCACCGGCTTGATGTAGCGGAAGCCGTCCGCCGCGCGGGCGGCCTCGTCCGGCGGCGGCTCGGGCTGTTTGCGGTAGAGCAGCAGGAACTGGGTGAGGAGCGTGAGGAAGGAGCCCAGCACGGCCGACGCCAGGATCATGAGGAGCAGCCCCATCCCGCCGCCGCCGCCGCCGCCGCCGCCTGGGGCGCCCGGGCCCTTGCCCCAGCGCCCACAGCGCCGCTTTCTTCACGCCGCCCTCCCCGCTGCCTCCATCTTGAGGACATCGGGCGGCGGGGGTCGGAGCAAGCTGCACGCTGGGCCTCGTCCGGCGGCTCCGGACCGCGCGCTGCGGCGCCCAAGCCTGCGGCGGCCCCGCGCCCCCTCAGACACTCCCGGAGGCGGCGGCCCTGGTGGCGGTGGCGGCGGCGGCCGCGGGGGCGGGAGGGGGCGGAACGGCGCCTCCCTCCGGCCGCCGCTCATTGGACGAGCGGCGCGTGACGTCAGGAGCGTACTCGCTCCCGGCGGCGTCGCCTGGCAGCCGGCGCCCGAGCATGCGTACGCGGGTCCTTCTTCACCTCTCGGGCGCCCTTCCAGCCCCGCCCCCCACGCCAACATTCTAGTCCCCCGCAGTCCACGTGGCTGTCACTTCGGAAGCCGCTGTCCGGATCTAGGAGGATAACCGGGGCCACCGGCTGGAGGATAAGAGGCCGGGCGGAGAGGGCGTGGCGGCGCGTTCTTGATCCCGGTTATCCCGTTATCTTCTAATGCGCCCATCCCCCTTCATTGGCCTCGGTCCCTGTCTGTTACCTCTGCTGCAGTGTGATTCTTCCACTCGCGCCCCTGAGAATGGGCTGGCGGCTTTCCCTGCAGGGCAGCGCCGCAGAGGATCTGAGCTAGCGGTTCGGAGACTTTCCAAGCCGAGGACAAGATTGCATTGCCTCGGAGACTGCCGTAACCGACCATCAGTCTGACCAACAGACGCTCTGCGTCCGCAGAGGGTGGGCCCTGGGAAGGAGGGACAGACCAAAAAAAGGCGTCAGATGCGAACTAACTTTACTACCTAGATAGATATTTGAGATTTAAACCAGAAGGACAGAAAAGAACCGCTACAAGGAATGAATGAGGAGTGAGATGAACTTGCCAGATGATTGGAAGATGAATAGTCACCGTCAAGCTCTTGCAGTGGGTTAAGCCCCTGAGTGTATTGCCACATTTAGCCCATTTAAGAGACAGTTTTAGTTAGCCACCATCCGTTTTACAAATGCAAACGCTGGTGCAGAGGGAAAGGAAGTTGCCGGGTTACACAATGGAGCCTGGTTTGTCTAAAACTAAACCCTAAGTCTTCGGTCACTACTCTGTACTAGGATAAGAAGATTGCTAGAGTTGGAAGGGGGCTGATTGGTTCCCTGGGGCACAGGAAGGGGGAGTTGAGGTAGGGGGAAGGGTGGGGGTGAGGAAAGACTTCAGGAAATTTTGCACAGGGTGGCACCTTGAGGAAAGCCATAGAGTTAATGAAGCCAGGTTGCCCAGCAACAATGTTACTCCCCCTGCCGTCTGGTTACATCATAAATGCTTCTGTGCCTCAACCGCAGGGACAACACAAAGATCTGCCCCTGCTCTCACTCGGGTCAGATCAGTTCCGTTCAGTCGCTCAGTCGTGTTGGACCCTTTAGGACCCTACTGACTGCAGCACTCCAGGCCTCCCTGTCCATCACCAACTCCCGGAATTTACTCAAACTCATGTCCATTGGGTCTGTGATGCCATCCAACCATCTCATCCTCTGTGGTCCCCTTCTCCTCCTGCTTTCAATCTTTGCCAGAATTGGGGTCTTTTCAAATGAGTCAAGTTCTTCGCATCAGGTGGCCAAAGTATTGGAGTTTCAACTTCAGCATCAGTCCTTCCAATGAATATTCAGGACTGATTTCCTTTAGGATGGACTGGATGGATCTCCTTGCAGTCCAAGGGACTCTCAAGAGTCTTCTCCAACACCACAGTTCAAAAGCATCAATTCTTCGGTGCTCAGCTTTCTTTATAGTCCAACTCTCACATCAGTACCTGACTACTGGAAAAACCATAGCTTTGACTAGATGGACTTTGTTAGCAAAGTAATGTCTCTGCTTTGTAATATGCTGTCTAGGTTGGTCATGCTTTTCTTCCAAGGAGCAAGCATCTTTTAATTTCATGGCTGCAGTCACCATCTGCAGTGATTTTGGAGCCCCCAAAATAAAGTCTGTCACTGTTTCCCCATCTGTTTGCCATGAAGTGATGGGACCAGATGCCATGATCTTAGTTTTCT
This sequence comes from Odocoileus virginianus, assembly GCF_023699985.2. NCBI lineage: Eukaryota > Metazoa > Chordata > Mammalia > Artiodactyla > Cervidae > Odocoileus > Odocoileus virginianus. The sequence continues at coordinate 19,792,416 of NC_069680.1, forward strand.
GAACTAAGGGTCAGAATACTCCATACCTAAAAGTCTCATAGGTTCTGGATGGCCTTAAGGGGCCAGGGCAGGCCTCCTCTCTAGTTCTGGAAGATCCCCAAGCCAGTGACTGTCCTGAGTCTGGGTGAGTCCAGAACGAACACAGAATTCTGACCCAGCTGGAGCAGGTATAGAACTTTGGAACCAAGCTGACCTCGTCTTACTTACTCATGCCCAAGTCAGAGAAGGTAATGGTGACCCACTCTGGTACTCTTGCCTGGAAAATCCCATGGACGGAGGAGCCTGGTAGGCTGCAGTCCATGGGGTTGATAAGAGTTGGACACGACTGAGCAGCTTCACTTTCACTTTTGAGCATTGGAGAAGGAAATGGCAACCCACTCCAGTGTTCTTGCCTGGAGAATCCCAGGGACGGAGGAACCTGGTAGGTTGCCATCTATGGGGTCACACAGAGTTGGACAGGACTGAAGCGACAGTAGCAGCAGCCCCATGCCCAAGTATGAGACCAGAATGGCTCCTTTACTATGAAAATGTAAGCCTGCTGAGAGAACTAGGCTCAAAACCATATTCCACATCTTGTGGAAGTTCAGAACCCTGTAGGGGTATCTGGGAGCTCCAAGCAGCCTGTTTCCCTGCAATCACCTCTGACTCCTACCTCTGCTTCCGGGCTGCTGTCTCAGTTCTATACTGTTTCAACACAAATGGGAAATGTAGACCTTTAATTTCCACCAAAAACCTTTGTAATACTCCTGCACCATTGTAGTAAGGCTTCCCTGATGACTCAGAGGGTAAGGAATCTGCCTGCAGTGAAGAAGACCTGGGTTCAATCCCTGGGTAGGAAAGAGCCCCTGGAGAAGGAAATCTCAACCCACTCCAGTATTCTTGCCCAGGAAGTTTCATGGACAGAAGAGCCTGGTGAGCAACAGTCCATGAGGTTGCAAAAAGTCAAACAGGACTGAGCCAATAACACGTTCACATTGTACTAAACATCCCAGAAGCTGGAGGTGAGGTGAAAAATTATCTGAGTAATCTTCACATTACTGAGATACAAAACCTTCAAATTGTGCATTAATGCATTAAGCATCTTAAAATATTCTTCGCCCACTTCCCTCCCCCACACAGAAGTTGATGATTTTCCTGGGAGTCTCAGTCTCAGACTCCATCTTGCAGGCTGTTCCCTGTTCTGCCCTCCTACCTCATCCTTAATCCTAAGATTACCTCTGAGAACCTCAGATCTTCTCAATCCATTATATAGGGTTGATCAGGTGCCCAGCAGAATTTGTCCCCTAAAGTTCGTTCATTCGTGCTCATGCTCAGTCGTGTTCAAATCTCTGCTGCCCCATGGACTGTAGCCTGCCAGGCTCCTCTCTTTCTGGGACTTGCCAGGCAAGAATGATGCAATGCGTTGCCATTTCCTTCTCCAGGGAATCTTCCCAACCCAGGGATTGAACTGGCGTCTCCTGCATTGCAGGCAGTTTCTTTACTGCTGAGCCATCAGGAAAGCCCATGTGTCAGGCTTAGTGTTACAGATTTTATGTGCCTTATCCCATTTAAAAATTAAGATGTCCATAAGCATTGGCCCTGTCCCTCCACCCTGCCCAGGCCTGGGATAGCCAGTCCACCTCCTGTCTAGCTGACCTCATCATAGCCCATCTGGCCAACCCACTCCCACATTTCAACAGTGTCTGCCAATTCAAATGTCTGCCAGGTTGGGGGCTTTTCTTCTTATGCCTTTCATTAAGAGCAGCTAACCCAGAGTTTCTGAACCTTGGCACTATTGTCATTTGGAGCTGGAAAATTCTTTGTTATGAGGGATGTCCTGTGCATTGTGGGAGGTGATACTGTGTTCCTAGAAGCTTATTATTTTTAATGGCATTCTCGGGAAAAATAGAAATTCAGCAACCTTTTAAAAATATTAATGGTAGTTCACAGAAACTCAGAAGTCTGAGAACCTTTGACCCCACCAGCTCTCAACATTTATGATTCTGAGTATGTTTTTGAAGGAAGAAGTACTTGGCCAGCCTGCTGACCTTTTAATGAGTTTCAAATGATGTCATTGAAATGTATCTGCCCCACCAGCCTTCCTGGGAAGTATCCATTTCAAGAGGAAAGGCAGTTGAATATTGGAAGATGTGGTACAAATAAGACCAGCATTCTCTCCAGCCAGACAGAGGTGTGAACCACTTCTGCTATTAAACTCTGAATTCCTCTTGGTGAGGAAACAAGTAGGATGAAAAAGCCAAAGCATGTGAATGTGGAGGCTTTGTGAGTAACCTACTAACCATTTATAAAAATGATACAAAATAATGCAAATATCACAAGATATGGAGAAAACCATAGAGAAATTTAGAATGCACTGAAGATAGTTAAACAGAAAGAACATTGATGATACTGAAGCTTTAAACAACTTTGCAGTCCCACCTCGGGACCTCTTTTGCTTTAGAGAAATATATCCCTTCAGCTATCTGGCTATTTCTCAGGTCTCTGTTGTTGTTTAGTCGCTGAGTTGTGTCCAACTCCTTTGAGAACCCATGGGACTCAATCCTGATACAAGATGATCACATCTTTTTGTCATCACTTGTACAATGTGTCTTATAAACAACAGTGTTTCCCAGTCCTCAACATAGAGCTTGGAATGTAGTAAGTGCTCAACTGATATTTATTAAATGAATGAATATATTCACATGTCATCCTCTCACCAAAAGTGAGAGAGAGCTACCCTATTTTTCTGAAACTTTGAGACCACTTGTTTGAAGGACGAGGCTAGGGAAGAGGCAGCGGTGATACCAGAATGCCCCATTAAGACTGAGAGAAGAGACACTGCCCTTGGCTGTACTCTTCTGCGAAGCAGAGGAAGGTAACTGTGGGGGAGAATGATAGGCTGCAGCTGCAAGAGGCTTGGAGTTTGTAAGCCCTTGAGATCTACTGGTGGATCCAGATCTACTGTTGGGAATCAGTGTAACTGATGGGGTCCCAGGGCACATTCACCTCTTCTGTTTTTATATTCCCTCCTTAGGTGATCTAATTCAACCACATGGCTTCACATAATACTGTGCAAAGCTAAGCTGATATTCACCACTACTGGTTCTTCTGAGGGGCAGCCCTCAGCTAATGGTGCCTCTGTTCTTCCAGGTACTCAGGCCAAAACTTTTGTGTTGTCCTTGATACCTTTCTTTTGCGTATATCTACATATGGTCTGTTGATCAATTCTGTTGACTCTATCTTCAAAATATATTTGGAATTTTACCAATTCAACATCCTGGTTCAACCACCATATTGGGCCTGGATTTTCAACGCAGACTCTTCACTGGCCTCTGTCTTTCTTCCCTGGCCACCTTGATGTCTGTTCAAACACAGATGCCCCTGTGACTGCATTAAAGCATAAGTTTGATTGTTTCACTCAAGTGCTCAAAACCACCAATGGTGCCTTGGTGGGCAGAATAGTGACCCCCTCAAAGATGTCCCCATCCTAATCCCCAGGACCCTTCAGTATGTTGTGTTATACAAAAAAAAGGAATTAATGTTGCAGATGGAATTAAGGTTGCTATTCAGCTTCCTTTAAGAGAGGATATTATTCTGGATTATCCAGTTGTGTCCAGTATGATCATAAGAGTCCTAAAAAGTGGAAGAAGGAGAGAACTTTCCTGGAGGTCCCATGGCTAAGACTCTGAACTCCGAATACAGGGTGCCCAAGTTCGATCTCTAGTTAGGGAACTAGACCCCACAGGCCACAACTAAGAGACTATGCAGCAGCCTAAGATCCCACGTGCAGTAACTAAGACCTGGCTCAGTCAAATAACCAAACAGAAGTTGTTTCTTTTTTCTAAGTGGAAGAGGGAGGCGGGACAGAAGATCAGAATGACATGATGGGAGAAAGACTCAGTCTACTATTGCTGACTTTGAAGATGGAAGAGGGCCAAGAGCATGAATTGTGGTGGCCTCCAGAAAGGAACACTTTAATTTCCATCCAGTGAGATTGCTGAAAGTTGGGCTTTTGACCTCCAGAACTGTAAGAGAATAAATTTGTGTTAAGCCACTGTTTGTGATTAATTTGCTATAAGAGCCACAAGAAACTTATACAGTTCCCTGTCTCAGGCAAGGTGAAAGCTGATGTTGAACAGTGAAGTCCAAGGTTCCAGATGACCTGGTGCCTATTGCCTATCATCTTCCACTTTCCACCTCATTCACTCTTCAGCCACCCTTTTAATCCGGTCATTAATCTACAGCTTTGTAGAAGGAATGAATGACTTTGAAACTTGATTTTCCAGAAGAAAGAAGTGACTTGCCCTGGTGCCCCAGCAGGGACTTGAACTCAGGACTCCTGCCCAGCTGCCAGTGGGTTACTAATTCTGTGGTGCTTAGCTTTTATTTCAGTTTCCTTCTCTAGAAAGTCTTGTGGTTACATTTTCCTAACCACCTACTGAAGTGTTTAAATTCTCTTTCAATAAGGGAGTCTTTCTTTTGGCCATATTCCTTGTCAGAAAAGTAGCCCATTTCTTGCTGTCTAAAATTCAAACACAGGGACTTCTCTGGTTCCAGTGTCTAAGCCTCTGAGCTCCCAATGCAGAGGGGTTGGGGTTCAACCCCTGGTCAGGGAGCTAGATGCCACTTGTTGCAACTAAATATCCTGTATGCCAGAAGTAAGACCCAGCGCAATCAAATTAATAAATAGAATTCAAAGACGGAAATATTTTCTCTTGAAAAGGCAGAGGAAGATATTCCCAGGGCATCAGACTATAGTGATCAAGACAGGCAAATTCCTTGGGAGGAAGAGTCAGGTGTGGTTTTTCCTTCAGTCAAAGAGGCATTTACTGTGTGGATTCCTGTTTACCCCCAGGGATGTGGGGTGACCAGGAGCAAGCTACGTATTTAGAAACCAAGGCACTTTTCTAAGTAATGTTGGCCTTGTTAATTTGAGTGCAAATAGCCCTCCTTATTTTGCTGACTTGGCACTTATATTTCCAAAAGAGAAGGTCTGATTGGTTAGTTCCTCAAGCCCCCTCACCCCGCATCTGTGCTGAGTCATCTCAGTGTTGTTCAGCCTTCTTTTGTTCAACTGATGTGTGTTGCGGGTTGCTCTGGGACCGATCTCTGGTCTACTCCGCTCTGGCCACAGGAGCCAAAGTGGCTTCCTCTCACAGCTTGTGGATACTGGCCTGGTCAGTATAGATATAACAGGCCTCGTTATGTCACTGGATATTTTTTTTGTCTGCCCAGCACTGGTTTCATTTGGAAACTACCCCTGGGTCAGGGGTCTGCAAACTTCTTCTGTAAAGGAGCAGAAAGGAAATATTTTAGATTTTGTGGGCCATCCGTTCTCTATTGTAACTACTCAACTCTGCCATTGTAGCCAAATACAGCCACAGGCAGTAGATAAACAAATGTCACTGTATTCCAAGAAAGCTGTATTTACAGAAATAGGCAGGGGGCCGTAATTTGCCTACTTCCTGTTCTAGAAGATCTGGAAATTTGCCCTCTATTCACAGTCCAGCCTCCCCAGCCTCCTCTCAGAATCTTCATGCTCCAGCCCACGGGGCTCCTTCCTTAAAGAGCTGCCAGCCTGAAACCTTCTCCTGAGCTTTGTGTGGTTAACCCCTACTACTGCCATCCTTGTGAAATGTCACTGCCTCAGGTAATCCTTCCCTACTTCCCTGGTGGCTCCCCTGCTAAAGAATCTGCCTGCAATGCGGGAGACCTGGGTTTGATCCCTGGGCTGGGAAGATCCCCTGGAGCAGGGAAAGGCTTCCCACTCCAGTATTTTGGCCTGGAGAATTCCATGGACTGTATATAGTCCATGGGGTTGCAAAGAGTCAGACATGACTGAGCAAGTTTCACTTCATTCTCAGACTGGGCCAGATTCCCCTAGTTCCCACTTTCCTAGAGCACCTACCTCTCCTTCATGGCATCTTGGATCATCGTGGCAATTTTCAGTCTTTTCATGTAAATTTGCTCTCTGTATCCCCTCTAGACAGAAGGATGAGGTTCTGTCTGTTTTGTCCTGAACCAGGCATAGTTCTCAGTGAGTGGTGTTAACTCTGTGTATTTCCTGACAGAGAGACAGAGACAGAGTGAGAGAGGGAGAGAAAGGAAGGAAAGAAGAAATCAGACCTCAGAATGAGCATCTAAGAGTAACACAGTTACATGGGACCTTCTTCTTCCCTGTGTATGTTAAAGTCAGGAGAACATGAAAAGCTGGCAACACTGGTGCTCCTGCCCACCTGTTCAGATGTCTGGTAGCTTTTGGTGCTTGGGGATGCCCCCTGGAGGTGACCTCAAATCTCCGGTCTGACTGCAAAGCCCAGTGGAACATGTTCTCGAGGCCCTTTCCCCCTAGACCTTGGCCCGCCCACATCGCCTTCCTCTGTCCAAGTTCCCCACAGCACTGCACATCAAGGTTACCTCTCCTAACTACCCTTTCCCAAAGTTACTCTGACTTCCTGGGGTCAGATCCCAGCTCCAGGACTTAGAGGTTATATGACCTTGAGCAAGTCACTTAAACTCTCCAAACCTCAGAGTCCTCTCTGTAAAGCACGGATAATAAAATTACCACTGACACAAGACTATCAAGAGGATTTAATAAAGTCATATGTAGAGAGCACTTAGTAGGAAGTCTGACACATGCTTAGTGTCAATAAGTTATTACTAGCCAAATTTCAGGAAAAGAATAATCTGATTATCTGACTGCACTTAATTATTATTGTTTATGTGCTATTGACGGGAGAAGGCAATGGCAACCCACTCCAGTACTCTTGCCTGGAAAATCCCATGGGCAGAGGAGCCTGGTGGGCTGCAGTCCATGGGGTCGCGAAGAGTCGGACACAACTGAGTGACTTCACTTTCACTTTTCACTTTCATGCATTGGAGAAGGAAATGGCAACCCACTCCAGCATTCTTGCCTGGAGAATCCCAGGGATGGTGGAGCGTGGGGGCTCCCGTCTATGGGGTCGCACAGAGTCAGACACGACTGAAGTGACTTAGCAGCAGCAGCAGCATGTGCTATTGATGGCCAAGAAATATTTGCATTGTAACAAAGATTCCTACTCAACCCCCGAAGAATTTCTGGGATGAATGCATAAGTATATGTGCTCATTATGTGTCCGATTCTTTGTGAACCCATGGACTATAGCCTGCCAGGCTCCTCTGTCCATAGAATTTCCCAAGCAAGAATCCTAGAGTGGGTTGTCATTTCCTACTCCAAGGGATCCTCCAACCCAGGGATCGAACTTGTGTCTCTTGCATCTCCTGCACTGGCAGGTGAGTGGTGCCACCTGGGACCTTTAAAAGGAAATTTGTGTAGTGCTGCCTGCCCTTACTGTCCCTTACTGCCCCCCCCACCCCCTCCACATCAGAAGAATGAGCTTCTTCACCTCAATGTCATCATTCTGACTCCACACTCTTTCTAGCTAAGCAGCAGTAGAGCCACAACTGTTCAGTAACAAAATACAGTAATCAAATGCTTTAATTCTTTATTTCCTGATTGATAGCAGAGTTTCAAGGAAGAACTTGGACAAGTAACTCAATAATAAACACATCAAAATAAAGCAGGACTAATGAAACAGGAATAAGATACTGATCTGCAGAAAATGCCAACACTATTTTTTAAATCAGGACAAAGTAACCAAGATATATTGCTCATAAATGCCTATTAAAAACTTCTTAAAAACAAAGGTAACTGCAATGGGCTAGGCCCTCAAATAAAAACTGGATCAGGATGTGTGTGTGCTAAGTTGCTTCAGTCATGTTGACTCTTTATGACGCCATGGACTGTAGTCCACCAGGCTCCTCTGTTCATGGGATCAAGATAGAATTCCTATTTTACAGAGAGGAAATGGAAGCACAGAGAGGCTAAGCAACATGCAGAAGGTCACACAGCCACTAAGTGGCAAAGGAAGAAAATGAATCCAGGTTCATGTGTCTGGATTCCAACTTGGTGACCACCTTGACATACTGGCTCTTTGCTCCCTACCATCTCACTTCCAGAGAACCAGATAATCAACAATAGTGAAGAAAAATTCAGTGGGACCCCTGGCTAAACATCTTTATTCTTCTTACTCCTCAGATTCTTCAGAAAGACAAATACAGCTTATTAACACCATGCAAACAGTTAATAAGCATGTGTTAAAAGTTAGTTTTAAGATGTTGTAAACCAATATTTTCTGACCTATGCTTTCCTATTGAGTAAAAACCTGACCTCTGAATGTTGAAGTACTTCTTCCCTCTAATTACGAAACTTTGACTTGCTTTATCTTTTGAAGACCAACCGGCTTTACAAGGTTATTACAAGTTGAAAAAGAGCTAAGAGGGTCTTGAGTAACAAGATGGGGAAACATACTGTAGTGCTAGGAAGATACTGACGTATCTTTATGTTTTATGTTTTGTTGATATCTTTATGATTAGTGAGATTTGTAATAGGTTTGTTGAAATATTTCTCACATACCGTAAGATTCATCCATTTAAACTGTGTAGTTGATTAGATTTAATTATTCAAGAGTTGTGATGCCATCACCATAATCTAATTTTAGAACATTTGAAGAAGGAACCTCATGCCCATTAACAATTACTCCTTATTTCCTCTCGCTCCAACTACAGGCAACAACGAATCATTTCTATCTGTATGCTTAATTTGGATATTTCATGTAAAAGAAATGACACAATATTTGATTTTTTTTGTCACTGGCTACACTTTGGCCACCTGATGTGAAGAACTGACTCACTGGAAAAGACCCTGATGCTGGGAAGGATTGAAGGCAAAAGGAGAAGAGGGCGGCAGAAGATGAGATGATTAGATAACATCACTGACTCAATGGACATGAATTTGCGCAAACTCTGGGAGATAGTGGAGGACGGAGGAGCCTGGCCCATTGCAGTCCATGGGGCCACAAGGAGTTGGAAGTGAATCAGTGACTGAACAACAACAACTTGTGCTTAGCATAATGCCTTTAAGATTCATCCATGCTATAGCATTTATGAGTATTTTATTCTTTTTTATGACCAAATAATAGTCCCTTGTATGATTATAAATTTGTTTATGCATTTAGCAGATGTTAGACATTTAGGTTTCTCTGCTTTTTTGGCTATGACAAATAATGTTGCTATGAAACAGTGTGTACAGGTGCTTGTGTGGACATATGTTTCCACTTCTCTTGAATATATACTTATGACTACAGTTGCTGGATCTTATGGTAGCTCTATGTTTAGCCTTTTGAGAAACTACTAGGCTGTTTTTCAAAGCAGTTGCACCATTTAACATTCCACCAGCAGTGCATATGGGTTCAAATTTCTCCACTTGCTTGCCATTGTTTGTTTTCTTGATTTTAGCCATCCAAATGAGTGTGAGGTAGGATCTCTTTATGGTTTTGATGTGCATTTCCCTTACATCTAATGATGATTATCTTTGGAGAAATGTCTTTTCAAATCCTTTGCCTATTTTTAAATTGGGGTACTTGTCTTTTATTATTAATTTACAAGAGTTCTTTGTATTTCTGGATGTAAGTCCCTTCTCAGATATATGATTTGCAAATATTTTCTCCCATTCTGTGAGTTGTCTTTTCATTTCCTTGATGATTGAGCTTTCCTCATAGCTTAGTCGGTAAAGAATCTGCCTGCAATTCAGGAGACGCTGGTTCAGTTCCTGGGTTGGGAAGATCTGCTGGAGAAGGGACAGGCTATCCACTCCAGTATTCTTGGGCTTGCCTTGTGGCTCAGCTGGTAAAGAATCTGCCTGCAATGTGGCAGACCTGGGTTCAATCCCTGGGTTGGGAAGATCCCCTAGAGAAGGGAACAGCTACCCACTCCAGTATCCTGGCCTGGAGAATTCCATGGACTCATGGGATTGGAAAGAGTTGGACACGATTGAGTGACTTTCACTTTCCTTGATAGTATCCATTGAAGTATAAAATTTTTCAATTTGGATGAAGTCAAATTTATCTGCTTTTTTTGTTTGCTTGTGCATTTTGCATCATTACTTAAGAAATCATTGCCTAACCCAAGGTCATGAAGACTTACCCCTATATTTTATTGTAGGAATTATAGTTTTAGCTCTTACATGTAGTTACTACATAATCCACCTTGAGTAGACGTTTGTGTATGGTGTGAGGTAGGGGTCCAGCTTCATTCTTTTTCATGTAGATGGCCAGTTGTCCCAAATCATCTGTTGGAAATACTTTGTCCTTTCCTCCATTGTCTGTGCCCTTTTCAAAAATCAGTTGACCATAAGTGTGAGTGTTTATTTCTCAGAAGAGTCAGGTGATCCTGGTTGTCTGCATATGTTTAAGAGAGGTGGGCCAAGTAGCTGATAGAAACTTTGTGTATGTTAGTCTGCTTCTAGATTTTTAAAGAGATTTGGGACTATAAATGAATAATGTTTGATGCCATCCTAAAATGTTTTAAGAAAGCAAGGGTTTTAGAAATTATCACTGGTATTTATGCTCACCAATCTATAAAATGCTAATATAAAAGTTAGCTCTTGGTTGCTAAAGAAAAGCAAAAAGTGTGCTTTCAGTAAAAAAGTATGAAAAATACTAAAAAGAGTTATGCATGATCAGGATTTTCTAAAATTGGATTACAATTAGTTAGATAAATGGATTTTGTTAAAAATGACACAGTCATAAGAAAACTGGTTAGAGCTAATTAGGTCCAAGATGGCGGAGCTGACTTTCACTCGACCTTGAGCCTTGGTATTTGCGCCCATTGTGACATATCAACAAGCTAAATGATACACCCATCAACATTGACTAAATCTGACCAAATGTTCTAAAGCTTTTAATTGATCTTTTTGATAAAATTTCCTGAATCAAATTCTTTTGAAGTTCCTTTGACATCTAGCTAACTTTGGGGTGTTTCAGAGGGCCCCTGAAACATCCTAAAGAGAGATATTAAGCTGTTTATTTGGTTGGTTAAATTACATGAAAAAGATTATCAAATGAGTAATACATCTGCTCATGTTATAATGTATGAAAAATTACTAATACAGATATCCTAGAAATTATATGGAGTTCTTAACATTTTGATATGTCTTGGTATTCTGATGAAAAACCTGATGACTTCACATAAGTTAACAAAGGACTGAATGAACCAGCAAATATGCTTATAACTTTTATGGTTTCTATCTGAGAAATTACAGGTTTAAATCGTGTGTTTTCCGGGAGTAGAGAAAACCTTCCTCTCAAACTAATTATAAAAATAATTTGGTAAAATTACACGTTATAAACAAAACAATTATATTTTCTCTCTATCTGACTTCTCCAGAAATTTGAAACTCTTAAGTTTCCAGTAAGTTTATCAAATGAGCTAAGAAGGTTATCTCACTAACAGGTACAAAAATCTCAAGGAATTTTTGAGACCTTAAAAAAAAAAAGAGTTCACCTAAATTTGTTAGGCAAAATCTGTGATAAGCCTTTGGTGTGAGTTTCCCAGCCATGTTTTACATTAAAAGTTCAGTCTGAGATCCTATAAGTGTTTCAGCAAAATAAAAAGTCTATGATCAATTATGGTTATATAAATCATCAGACCAAAATCAGTGAAAACAGACCTATTTTGCAAGCAAACTAGCCTTAATTTGGTTGTATTTGATAAAAATGAGGGTAACTTTAGAGAGAAAAAGATATTTCAAAAAATGTTAAATCCCAGTTTGTTAATGGAGGTCTGCATGTAGTAAGACTCATTTCTCGGATAGTTCTTTGCTGTTATGTGATATTAATGTGAAAGTTTGTTTCTGAAGCTTATCTCAGTAATCTATCTTTGGATGAAGATCAGATGCCTCATGACCTGCAACCAGGACTGGAAAAAGACCTAATTTAAGAGACTGTCTCCAACCTGGATGGAAGGACTTTTTATCAGGAAAAACTACACTACACCAGGATGAGAAGACAGCGACATCAGAGGCAGACAGCTTGTCCAAGATGCTAGACCTGATTCGTATGATCATTTATAATGTTTTCTTGACTTCTTAGACCTTTGCATATAAATCAAATGCTTTTCTATCATAGGCCTGATTCTATGCTAGTTTTAAAAATCAATCCAATTGTTGGGTTTGTGGCCAATTACCTGTATCTAGTTCTGGGTTACCTTGGTAAATTTCTCTACTACAAGACTCTAACTGGTTGGCCCTGAGGAAATTTACTTAAAAAAAAAAATATATATATATATAGTCATATTCAGGTCACTGTGATACTACCAGATGGGATCCCCTCATCGGGCCAATTAATAATGCCTACTCTGACTCTGGCTATAAATTTGAGCATTTTTCTATTCCTCAAGCTCAATCAGTGCAACAAAAAAAAGTTTCAGCAAAAGAAAAAGAAATCTCCCACAATTATGAGATAGATTTATATAGATAACACCAGGCTATGGTAATTTAGGTTTAAAGTCTCCTCTGTGTTAAAAACAATTAAATCATACTAAAGATAATCAGTCTAATAAAACTAGAAAACTGGGCTATGTGCCTTATAGATAGTGGTGCCAATGTATAATTTCCCTGAAAGATAAAGATTCGTACAGAGTAGACTAAGTCAGACGACCTGGGATATACTGGGCTACATCTAATGGGAGCTCTTAAGTCTTACTTGTGACTTTACTAGTACTGCTGGATATGTTCTTTGTATTTCACCTGTTTACAAAATTGCTATTTCTTACAGTGCCAAATGTGTGACTGAGGCCTCTGATAAAATAATATATAGTTCCCTATGAGATCGATGATGATGACAGTGTAACTCTAGATATGAGAAAAAGCAACAAGAGGGAATGTTTTCCTGGACCAAGAGGCTAGTAAGACAGGTGGTCCAGAGAATTTTGGATACTGTTTTATGGCCTAGTCCAGTAACAGCACACTGAGAGGCCGGTCGACAAAATCTTTGCCAAGCCTGAGAAAGGACATTCTCAGTACCATGGGATAAAATGGTCATGAAATGCCCCCCTCAAAGTCGTGGTCAAGTTTGTGAGCAAAAAGGGGCTCTGCCAACTGAAGATTGACACTTGCCATCTACATCTACGGAGATTATATCATGGCCACTGCAACTGCTGACTTTCAACGGCCCTGAAGGGAGTTCAGGGTGAAGATCAAGAATGAGGCGTTCCGTGCTCTAGGAAAAACTGGCAAAACAGCCTTCAGATAGTTAGATCTTTTCAAGAGATTTTATGAGTCCCAATTCTTGCATCTTCTCATACCTAGAGAAACACTGACATCATTAATGGTGCCATCTGCTTTGGCTATTAAAAAATTTTTTTTTACAATTAAAGGTCAAAATAGAGTACTCAGCAATGGTTCAGACATCCTGAAAAATAAACAGATGTTACTATGGATGTAATTTCAGATTAGACATTGTATTGCTAAACACTTGAGTTTTCTGAGTCGTGTCAGGCTTAGATGCCACCATTCTCAAAACAATGTCTGCTAAAAGCTAATAACTTCTACTTTACTTTTTATAAAACTAGACAACTGGCCACCTGGCTACAAGTCTCCTTGGAGTGCCAGGTCCAGACTGGGTTTCAGGCCTATTCTTCTAAAAAAGAAATATACATAATGATGTCTTTTGAGTTCTTCTACAGAACTGGAGCCCTCACCCAGGTGGAAGATGGTAACTTCAGACTAAACATAAGATTCCTAAAACACAGCTCTGTTGCTTGACCATCAGCCAATCATCCCAGTGGTGCCTCCTGTTTCTGGGGACCAGTGATGACCATCATGTTATGTCTCCTGTTTGGCCCCTGTCTATTTTACCTCTGACAGGCGCCGACAGTTTCAAACTAAGTTGCTGTTATTACAAGAGTAAAAGCTGGTTTCAGATATAAAACACCCCAACTTAGGTCAGGTATAGAGAGACTTCTGCTCTGCTAGGCAGGCCTACGCCCAGGCACAGCAGGAAGAAGTTACAGAAGAAAGAGACCTCTGCCCCAAATCCCAAAAAGCATCTTGAGTATGAAGTCTCTCAAGGGGGAGTTGTTAGGAAAAACACACTGCCTGTCCGTCCACCTAATGTTACTCAGATCTCAATATTCGACTGTCCCCATAGATGATATAAAAGACCCATGATTGGGCCTTCCATAGAAACAAAGACAGGGGGGAATGTGGGGCTGCCGGGGCTGGCAGGCGGCCCGGACCTGGGTTTCGGTTTCCCCTGAAATGGTGGGATTCCCCGCCCCCATCAGGTAACGGGGAGCCAGCCAATCAGCATGCGTCTAGCAAGAAAAAGGGAACCTATCAGGGGAAAGCTGAAAAGCCCACGAACACCCAAGTTTGAAAAAAGCCCGCGAAGGTTTGGGCCAATAAGATTACTTTGCAAACATGTAACCAATCTGCTTAAGCCAGCTACCAACTGCTTATGCACACCTTATAAATTGGGTAACAGCTTGGGCTCAGCGCTCTCTGACCCCACACCACTGCGTTGGACGAGCGGCGGGAGCCCTGACTCGAGTCAGCAATAAACTTCCCTTTTTTTGCGAGTTGCATTGTCTTGGAAGCCTTCTCTCTTCCCGCTCAGGGATTCGGACATCGGGCATAACACTACCCACTCCAGTATTCTTGGGCTTCCCTTGTAGCTCAGCTGTTAAAGAATCTACTTGCAATGTGGGAGACCTGGTTTCGATCCCTGGGTTGGGAGGATCCCCTGAAGAAGGGAAAAGCTAGGGTCCTTAGTCCTCATTTCTGGCCTTTTCATCCTTTGCCTCTTTTAACAGCCTTCATCTCAGAATAGCCTTTCCAGACCATGTTTTCTAAACTGCTTTCCAAACCCATTACTCTGTCTCGCCTCCTGATTATTGCCTTCACAGCACTCATCACTATGTGAAATTAAGTTTATTAGCTTGTTTATCCTGTCTCAGGCCACCAGAACATAAACTCCATGAGCTCGGGAAATGCATCTGTCTTCTTTAGTGCTGTATCAAGAAGTACCTGCCTGGTAAGTAAGAGGGATTCAGTGATGCTTCATGAAGGTATTCATGAGGCTTCCCTGGTGGCTCAGACAGTAGAGTCTGCCTGCAATGCTATCTGAAGCAGTGAGTGAGAAATCTGACCTCTCCTGGTATGGGCAAAAGGGAACACTCCTACACTGTTTGGACATAAGCTGGTGCAGCCACTGTGGAAAACAGTATGGCGGTTCCTCAGAAAATTAATATGACCCAGCAATCCTGCTCCTGGGCATATATCCAGACAAAACTGTAATTCAAAAAGATACATGCACCTCTATGTTTATAGCAGCTCTATTCACAATACTGGAATCAAGATTGTGGGGAGAAATATCAATAACCTCAGATATGCAGATGACACCACCTTTATGGCAGAAAGTGAAGAGGAACTAAAGAGCCTCTTGATGAAAGTGAAAGAGGAGATCAAAGAAGTTGGCTTAAAACTCAACATTCAGAAAATTAAGATCATGGCATCTGGTCCCATCACTTCATGGCAAATAGATGGGGAAACAGTGGAAACAGTGGCTGACTTTATGTTTCCGGGCTCCAAAATCACTGCAGATGGTGACTGCAGCCATGAAACTAAAAGACGCTTACTCCTTGGAAGGAAAGTTATGACCAACCTAGACAGCATATTAAAAAGCTGAGACATTACTTTGCCAACAAAGTTCTGTCTAGTCAAGGCTATGGTTTTTTTCAGTGGTCCTGTATGGGTGTGAGAGTTGGACTATAAAGAAAGCTAAGCGCCAAAGAATTGATGCTTTTGAACTGTGGTGTTGGAGAAGACTCTTGAGAGTCTCTTGCACTGCAAGGAGATCAAACCAGTCAATCCTAAAGGAGATCAGTCCTGGGTGTTCATTGTCAGGACTGATTTTGAAGCTGAAACTCCAATACTTTGGCCACCTGATGCAAAGAGCAGACTCATTTGGAAAGACCCTGGTGCTGGGAAAGATTGAGGGCAGGAGGAGAAGGGGACGACAGAGGATGAGATGGTTGGATGGCATCACTGACTCAATGAACATGGATTTGGGTGAACTCTGGGAGTTTGTGATGGACAGGGGGGCCTGGCGTGCTGCAGTTCATGGGGTCGCAAAGAGTTGGATATGACTGAGTGACTGAACTGAACTGAACTGGACATGCAAAATCTAAAATATGACACAAATGAATCTATCTATGAAACAGAATCAGGAACATTGAAAATAGACTAGAGGTTGCCAAAGGGAAGTGGGGTGGGAGAGGGATGGATTGAGAGTTTGGGATTAACAGATGCAACAGATGATATGTGTATATGTGTATATATATATAGTGGATAAGCAACAAGGTCCTACTGTATAGCACAGGGAACTATATTCAGAATCCTGTGATTTTGATGGAAAAGAATATGAAAAAAAGAATGTATACCTGTATAATAATCATTTTGCTGTACAGCAGAAATTAATATAACATTGTAAATCAACTATACATCAAGAAAAATATTGATTAAAAAAAGGATCAGACCTCTCCCTATGTTTCTTCACCTTTATCTTACATGCCTGTTTCAATACGCATCATACCTAACCATCAGCAGTCCCCTGAGTACTAAGACTTTACGTCTCAGGGCCTTTGTCAAGCAGTTCTCTCATAATGGAGTGCCCTTGTCTTCCTGCCAGCCTCCCTCTTTATTCTTGAAATACCTTCTCTGAGCCTTCTGACACCCCTTCCTCCCCTCCTCCTTCTTCTCATACAAACTTCTTTCACTCAGTCACTCTATAGGGACTTTCAATTTGCTAACATACCTGTCGCTCCAACGTGACTGTGCTTCCTGAAGGCAAGGGTTACATTCTATCTGTGTTTGTAACTCCAGCCTAGGAATTCAAAGTGTGTTGAAAGAATGATTTGGATGCATTTGGTTTATGCGTACTCCTGTGGATAGATGAGCACACTGATATTGTACAACTATTGACACTATAAGTCACATGTGTGGCCGTGTTTCTTATACAAACTGAACAGGAGCTTAGACAATTACTGGGTTCATTGACAAGTAATCGATGGTTTATTAAGAGCCTGATCAGGCTTTATACACACATATTTAAAAGAAATCCATTTGAGGACCAGAACGTTTTGATCAAGTAAACTGATGATTGTCAAAACTTCTCTTTTCTTGGAACTCTATAGAAATTGACTGAGATGCTCATTCAGCCCGAGGAAATTCTGCTCTCATTTGTGCTAAAGCTACTTTCCTCAAACCACACTTGGGCTCATTACATCCTCTAATACCTTTGATCAATAGGTGGAAGGTGCTCATGGGTTTCAGATGTTTTTACCCTCAGTGTCTCACTTCCTGGCTCAGACAGAAATATCTTTGGACTGCAGACAATTCAAAACCATCTATCCTGTCCAGTTTAGACCACATGACTTTTTATGGTTATTCCCATCAGAGTGAGAGTAATTAAGACTCTGACTGACAAGTGTATGATTTTTTTCCATAAAATTGGTTAGCTGGGCAGACTTTCTTCTTCCACGTTCCTTAGTTACCTCAAAGGTCTCTGGAGGTGGGATTGGGTGGGGTCTCATTCTTAAAGAAGAGGAACCAAAAGGTCTTTGACCAAGGACAATTTCCTACTCTAGCATTTAATACTCCATGTTGTCTAATGAACAAATCTGACACATATTCCCAATGTATTAGGAAGGTTAGGAAACTTCTACTTTGAAACTACTCTCTACTTTGCAAAGGATCCTTCAAAGGACTTCATACTAATTTTAACCACAAAACCACTGCAGATGGCCTTGCATTACTTCCTTCCCCTACTCTTTGTGTTCAGAGGTCATATGTAAGCAAAAAAGTGAAAAGTGAAAAGTGTTAGTCATTCAGTTGTGTCTGATTCTTTGTGATCCCATGGGCCTTAGCCCTCCAGGCTCCTCTTGTCCATGGGATTCCCCAGGCAAGAATGCTTGAGTGGGTTGCTATTCCCTTCTCCAGGGGATCTTCCCGACCCAGGGATAGACCTTCATCTCCCATATCTCCTACATTGGCAGCCAGGTTCTTTAGCACTAGCGGGACTTGATGACTGATTGGGCGGCACGAGACAGCAGGGGATGACGTCCTGGTGGCTGACTCGGGTAACTGTGTGGGTAAAGCTAGTGAGGAGGAATAAAGTGGGAGGTGAGTGATGATCTTGATCTGCACCGTGTGTCCTCAACTCTTAAGGGAGAGGAAGGGAAAAATTCCACTGGCAATAAGGAGGAAGGGGGAAACTATGAGAATAGGGTGAGGCTTTTGAAAATAAATCCTTTCCTGAGGTTGGGGTAGAAAACTACTATGACAAAACATGTACCAAGAGAAGCCTTCCCTTTGGGGCATGACCTTGAAGGCTGCTTCACTTCAGTTCTCATCCAGGCACACAACTTGAGAGGTGACATTAGCAGCTTCTCCAGTGAGAAGAGTATTCTAATTCGGGAAGTTCTTTCTCACCTTCAGTTTACAACTGCCACTCTGGTGTCTACCTGTGCTGTGTTTCCTTAGGTTGGCAGAAATAGATCTGTTAGGGCTGATAACTCCTGGGCACTGATGAGCCTGAGCACATGGGACTTTGTCCTACTGACTTCAGCAGGTTATGTCCAAGGAAAGACCTGGTTAGCCTGATTGGCCTCCCGGAATTTCTGCACCATCTCTCTAATGGAGGAACTATAAAGATCAAAGGAGATACCTGTGACGACCCAAAGGCAGTGCTTGACACATGGTAATGTGTGTGTGCTAGGTCACCTCAGTCATGTCCAACTCTTTGCGACCCTGTGGACTCTAGCCCACCAGGTTCCTCTGTCCATGGGATTCTCCAGGCATGAATATCGGACTGGGGTTGCCATGCCCTCCTCTAGGGGATCTTCCTGACAAAGGGATTGAACCCTCATCTCCTGTGTCTCCTACATTGGCAGGCAGGTTCTTTAGCTCTAGCGCCACCTGGGAAGCTGACACATAGTAGGGGCTGCTTACATTAGGTCTTTCTCTTTTCTCTAATATCCACAGCCCTCAAAGGTGCCAAATCTCCAAAAGGTCTTCCTGATGATGAAAATGCTGACTTTGCACCAGACCAATTTGAGTGTGACTCCTGGAGATAAGAAAACCACTCTCAGAAGATCATGGTGTTGCCCCATAAACAGCCAAATACAGTGCCTGATACTGAGCATGTGCTCAATTCATCACACTATATTATCATCAATACAAATCCAGAAGAGTCTAGAGAAGACAGTGAGTTCAAATATGACAAACCAAGACTTGAGTCCATCCCAGAATAATCAAGAACAACTGGTCACAAAGCGCTTCCCCTAAAAAAAAATACAAATAGCTTTTTATTTCATTTATTCATTCCTTAGAATCTGTAAACAGTTTGTGTTGTGGGCTGTATATCAACTGGTCACTGACACTTTGCAAGCCTAATCAGGAGTGTTTGGCCAACTCACCCCTGGGCTCAGTAGGTTGCAAGGTATATAATGAACTGAATGGTGACCCTCAAAAAGCTATGTTCAAGTCCTAACCCACAGTGACTGTTCTCGTGATTTCATTTGGAAAGGGATCTTTGCAGGTGTATTTAAGTTAAAGATCTTGAGATGAGATGATCATGAATTAACCAAGTGGGCTCTTAATCCAATGACAAATGTCTTTAGAAGTGACAAATGGGGAGAGAGGCAGAAGAGAAGAAGGGCATGTGAAAATGGAGGCAGAGATTGGAGTGATGTGGCCACAAGCCAAGGAATGCCAGGAGCCACCAGAAACCGGAAGAAGCAAAGGATTCTCTCCCTAGATGCTTCTGAAGGAGGCTGGCCATCTTGACACCTTAACTTCAGACTTCTAGCTTCTAGAACTGTGAGAGAATAATTTCTGTTGTTCTAAGTCACCCGATTTGTGGTAATTTGTTACAACAGTCACAGGAAACTAATACATAAGGAACAGAAGCACACTCAAAGTAACTTTGGCAACAAGAAAGATGGGGAGCAGGCATTTTCTCAGAAGACACAAGGGTATCATGGATTCCAAGGATGGGAAGTCCATGCTGGCCTCATAAGGGACAAGGATCAGGACCTAGGAAGGTGGGAATGGGGTGACTCTCTTGTTCAAGGACACTTGACCTCTTGTCATCCTCCCTATTGGCAGGCTGGCCTTCTTTGGTTCTTCATACATGCAGCCAACACAGTCACCTTCAACGTGACTTGTCTGCACATCACAGTTCAAGTGCGTAAACAATTCTATCCCACTTGACAGGTCAGGGAGAATCTGACCTTCTTTCCAAGTCTTCTTTCCTGCATTAGACAATGTCCTTAGCTTTCTAACCTTCCGTGTCCTCAAATTCCTCGCTCTGGCATAACCACATCATATCACAGAGGGGAGAAAGAAAAGAGCTGTCCATTAGATTCTTGTTTTAAACATGAAGTTAATCTACTGGAAGAAAAACATTATTGATTTGTGTCTATGATAGCTTTCTGAAACAAGCAGTGTGTGCTACTCTTGGCAAAATATTTGGCTTGTTTGAATTCAGATCTTAATTTTTAAAAATTCCTCTTTTTGTATTCTTCCTTCGAAGGGCTCCTTTTGGCCAACTGGCACAAGAGATATTTGGAGGCAGAAGGACTTTGCCTTTGCCTATAATGCCTTTGATCCACAAAACAAAGCCTCAAACCAAACAGAAATCCAAGCCAAGCAGGGGTGTGGCAGAACAGGAGAAACAAGTTCTGGGAGAGAATCTCATTACTTGAAATTCATTGAATAATCAAGCAGAATTTGCTGAGTGCATGATATGCACAGAAGTAGAGCTAGGATTGTGTATGTATGCATGCTCAGTCGCTCAGTTGTGTCTGACTCTTTGCGACCCCATGGTCTGTAGCCCACCAGGTTCCTCTGTCCATGGGATTTTCCAGGCAAGAATACTGGAGCAGTTTGCGTTTCCTTCTCCAGGGGATCATCTTGACTTAGGGGTTGAACCTGCACCATGTAAGAGCTGGGATTACAGAGAGGAATAAGCTGGACTCTGTGCTTCCCACATGGAGCGTGTGTTGCCATTTCCTTCTCCAATGGGAGAAACAGGCAGAGATAAAAGATGACCCAGATGAATGCATAATTGCAAGCTACAGCTAAGAAGGAGAGGGCTTGGCACAGAGAGTATGAATAACTTGGGCAATTAGCCTGAGGAGTCAGGGAAGTCATCTCTGAAGAAGGCACATTTCCCCGAGATCTGAAGATGTGTTGGTGTTTAACTAGATGAAGCTGATAGAGGTGGGGAGATGGGGGATATTCCAGGTGAAGGGAGCATTGCATGTAGATACTCATTATGCCATCCAGGTAGAAAGTCATAAGATGTAGAGACATTCATAACACGGAGACCCACTGGCTTATGAAGGAATGAGACATCGGGCAGTTATGCGCTGCTTTTCTGCACATCCACAGATACAAGAGGCTGCATGTGGCTTTCCACCAGGCCTCTGACTCTAGCTAACTCTCACTAGAGCCTCTGGCATCCCTGGCCTGACCCCTCAGGGCTCTCTCAGGATCAACATCCTCTAAAGTGTGTCAAGGAACTCAGTCTAAAGGAGACTAGGCAAGCCTGGATGGGAGCGGAGTTTGAGGGAGAATGAATATATGTCCATGTATGACTGAGCTCCTTCACTGTTTACCTGAAACTGTCACAATATTGTTAATTGGCTACACCCCAATACAAAATAAAAAGGTTAAAAAAAATAAAGGTGCTTTAGGCAGACAGAAAACAGATTTTGTCAGAAAGAAAATTTATTCTGAAATGAGGAACTGTTTTGTCTTATTTTGTCTCTAAAGGAAATCAACCCTGAGCATTCATTGGAAGGACTGATGCTGAAGCTGAAACTCCAATACTTTGGCCACCTGATGTGAAAAGCCGACTCACTGGAAAGGACCCTGATGCTGGGAAAGATTGAGGGCAGGAGGATAAGGGGACGACAGAGGATGAGATGGTTGGATGGCATCACCAACTCAGTGGACATGAGTTTGAGCAAGCTCCAGGAGATGGTGAGGGAAAGGCATGCTGCATTTCGTGGGGTCGCAAAGAGTTGGATACAACTTAGTAAATGAACGACAACAACAAAGGGAGAAAGTGGGATTCCTAGGGCATGGGGAGATGTCCATCTGAGATTTTCCTATCTGATGATGTGTTTGTCTGAGAAGGCTACCTGGATGAGTCAGTTTTTCACCCTAGAAGGGATCAATGCAGATGACATTAGTAGGGGTGTCTACCTTCTCCCCAGGACATTGACCTTCACTGGCCATTCCTGATGGCCCTCTCCTTCCCACCTGTCCCGAGACCCTGGGCTACACCTCTCTTGTGGTCCACTTTACAGTACTTTCCTATCTGTCTGCTTCCCCAGCTAGCTACCAGGCTCTTTGAGGGACCGTGTCTTTTTCAGTTTTTGTTCTGTGCCTGGCACCTGGCAGTCACATGATAAGCATTCAATAAATGTTAATTAAAGGAATGAATACACAGACCTTATTAATTTACACTCTGTTTAGTACCAAACATTTTGAAGCTGAATCATGTTGCTTAGTAATAGATGAGTGGAGACTGGATGAAGGATACGGTTCACACTGTGTTGTACAGAGTTGTTGCTCAATTGTGACATACCGAGTGGGTGGTTACTAACATCTCCATGTTAATGCTCTGGTACAGGTGGTGCAGTGATAAAGAACCCTGCCAATGCAAGAGACACAAGAGATGTGGGTTTTTTCCCTGGGTCAGGAAGATCCCCTGGAGGAGGGCATGGCAACCCACTCCAGTATTCTTGCCTGGAGAATCTCATGGACAGAGGAGCCTGGAGGGCTAAAGTCCATGGGATCTCAAAGAGTTGGACATGACTGAGGGACTGAGCTCACACACACACACACACACACACACACACACACACACACACACGCAGCACAATTCAGATCTTAACGGCATTGATTTTGTAACAAAGCAGCACTTCTGGGCAGGATTCTCACATTCCTAAACTAGTTATTTCAGTGAGGCAGAATCTTCCAATTATCATTCTTTTGTTACATAAGATAATATATTTCTGCCCTTCCACTAAAGATAGGGCACAGGCTTCTTTTGTTGGTTTTTTTTTGTCTTGTTCTTGACCTTTGTAGATCAGGACAACTAGTTCCCCTAATTTGTGAGTGTGTGTGTGTATGTGCATGTTCAGAAAACAAAAGCTCAAAGTCCTTCAGCAAAGGCAGCTGAGGCTCCTGTGTCTCCTCCTTGCATAATGAGTCCTGCCAGTTAGGGCTATGCAAGGGTGGGAGGGGGTGGCGACTTGCCAGCATGGTCTGTGGCATTTGGATAAACAGACATCAATATTTATCAGAACTGCTCCAATGTGCTTCCACAGCGGTTGCCAGAACAAGGAGCTCTCCCTCTACTTGTATGTAGCTTTCTCAGTATGAGATAAAAGTTTGGGGCCATTAAGGGAAAAAAATGTTTGTACTCTGATCCCCAGTTATCTAGGCTCATTTACTGCACTAGCAGGTTTTGTAGTTCATTAATAATATACAAATACAAACCAAGGGAAGAAATTGACTTGTTAATTGACTTTTGTGATGCTAATCTAGGACTCTTTGCCTTTAAACATTACTCAACAACTGGGCCTGCACCAAACACTTTAGAGAAAGCAGAAAGTCACCCAATGCAAATGCTTGAAATCTTTGCCTCTGGGTTATATAAACAGACACAACTTCACTGGTTCTCTTTACGAGTCTGGAGGTGGAAGACTCAAGGAAAAGACGCAGAGAGATGGGGATAGACTCAGCCATTCTAGAATGCAGGCCAGACATGCTACAATTGCAGGCCAGGCTACGCTACACTGTGCCGGGCTGTGCAGAAAGTTGCCAGGCTCTCTACTCCAGACCAGATGGCTGCAAAGCTTGATTAGACGCAGTATTATCAGGCTTAGCTGACTGGTCCAATTAGGAGCAAAGTTCATCAGCGTCTTAAAAAACCAAACCTTTCCCACTAACATCCCTAAGCTAGGCTTCTGTCTCTTGTCCTCTCTGACATGGAGTTTTGTCAGTTCACTAATGATGAATTGGGCAGTAGTAGAGGTGAGTGACAAGGTTTCCCAGGCCAGCTTTGATAGTTAAATAGATCTGAATTTGAATCCTACCCATTCTCCCACCAATTATCCATACCTACAAGTCTGGAGAACAGGAGTTTCAAGTTCAGGAATGTGACTTTAGGGATTAC
The DNA here is from genome assembly GCF_023699985.2 of Odocoileus virginianus. Lineage (NCBI taxonomy): Eukaryota > Metazoa > Chordata > Mammalia > Artiodactyla > Cervidae > Odocoileus > Odocoileus virginianus. Next base: position 19,816,529 of record NC_069680.1, read on the forward strand.
CAACTTCCTCATCCCGTTTGAGTCCTCTGGGGTCACCTGGATGACGACTCCGGCTCCTCCTTGTAGAAACCACTCACCCATGGCGTAAGGAGCCATGCGGATTTCACTGCAGATTTCATAGGGTGGACAAAGGGGAGCCTTTATGCTGCATGCCCCGCAGCATACAGCTTAATCTTTGTGTTTGATTTTTCTATTTCACTAAGGTCCTCCTTTTCAAAAATTTTTCAAAATTTATTTACTTTTAATTAGAGACTAAATTGCTTTACAATATTGTGTTGGTTTCTGCCATATATCCTGAATCAGCCATAGGCATACATATGTTCCCTCTCTCCTCGAGGCCCTTCTTGATTACTTAAACTCTGGGACTTCGTCCTCTCTGACTTTGACCTTTGGAGTCTCCTAATTCCTCTCACTTTTTTTTTTTTAAATAATAAAATAAAAGAAAAATCAGATCTGGTGTGTGAAGCCTGAGATTCATTTTTCTCCTGTAAAATGGGGATGACAATAATTCCTACTTCATAAGGTGACAGGGAGAATTAAATGAAAATTAACTGAATTCTAAAGCCATGTTTTTCTAACATGACCCTGAAATCAGTTTAATGGGTTGCCACCAGCATTAAAAAAGAATGAAGTAAGATAAAAATAGAATAGAAAATATCAGAGGGCATCACTTGTAGTGGGGGGGGGGGTCACTCTTATTTTGTGAATCTTTTCTTTCAGCTTTATATATTTCAGTGCAATTGTGTGTCACCACCGATGGAGCATAAATGGATTTTTTACTGTAGATTATAAAATGCTTGAAATATTTGTTATTAAAATTTGTCTTCAGCTTTTTTTTTTTTGTCTTCAGCTTTGAGGTGACCATCTCTGAGAGCCAGTGAGTGAAAGTGAAAAGTCGCTCAGTCGTGTCTGACTCTTGGCGACCCCATGGACTGTAGCCCACCAGGTTCCTCCATCCATGGAATTTTCTAGGCAAGAGTACTGGAGTGGGTTGCCATTTCCTTCTCCAGCAGATCTTCCCGACCCGGGGATCGAACCCAGGTCTCCCGCACTGCGGGCAGATGCTTTACCATCTGAGCCACCAGGGAATGGGGAGACACCAAATCTTAAAGTTGATATGATCAGAGACCCTACCTCCAGCCCCAGCCAGGAGGCTACGACATCACACCAAGACACACTCGAGCATCAAGGGACTCAGTTCTGTTCACGGATATTTTTGGTAGGCTAGCACTGCACTGACAAAAAAATCTGAAATCATTACCATTGTTTGAAAATCGGACATAAAAATCTAGATTTTCAGCTTCTCTGGAAAATTCAGAAGATTTAACCGTACCAGGTATCTTTCCCACAATCTCTGCCCTGTTTGCATCCTCACTTGTCTCCTGTCTGGGTTTGGGAAACACGCAAAGCCTTCTGGTAGATTCCATGGGTGGGTTGCTGCTCATTCCTTGACCTAGAGTTCTGGCTCGATGTTTTAATAAAGAATCACAAAGCTGGATTGTAATCAAAGAGTTCTTTGGTCCAAACCCTCATTCGTGGGTAGCGGAAAGAGGCCCAGGGAGGAGGAGGTGACTCATCTAAAGTCACACAGGTCATCTGTGATGGGGATGGGAAAGTACCCAGGTCTCCACACTCCGAGGTCAGTGTCTCTGTCCTCATAAAAACGGAGACTTCCTTAAGAGATGTGCTTGCTTCACTTGCAGGGTCGTCAGCCCGCACTTTTCCCCTCTGTCTCTACCAAGGCAAATGTTTACTTGCAGAAGTGAAATTTGATCCTGAGTGGTTCCTGCTTGCTTTACAAGGTGTTTACATGACTCCGCCTTTGTCCTCGCTGACTTCCCTGTGGCTTGGCTGTGGCCGCAGCTGGGTGAATGTGGCTTCTGCAGGAGGAAGACTCTCAGGCAAAGAGATTCGCCCGGGAGGGTGTTAGGAAGGGACATGTATCCCCAACATAGTTGGGCTATTTGTTTCACCTTCTTTAGCTGAAGAGCAGAGAAAATCAGCTTCAGATGCTTTATTTGTCAAGCATGGTCACAGGCAATGCCAGAAGCAGCAGATGATATATGTGTAATTCCCCATCACCCTACAAGAATATATAGGGTGGCCATTCTCAGAGGTGGAAGCCTCCCTTTGCCAGGCACAGGGCCAGGAGCTTGACAGATATTTTGCCTGTTTTTAATTTTTTTTAATTTATAAAAATAGTCAAACATATACCAAAGTAGAAAGGATTAGTACAATGAACCTCCATACACCTATCACTCAGACTCAACATTTAAAGATCTTGCTGTGTATACTTCCTAATCCCCCTTTAAAATTTTTCCTTGACGTGTAATTCATATTTAGTGAGATTCATAATACATTAAGTGTACAGGTATGTGTTTTTTTTAAATTTGAACTTTTATTATTTTGAAACGATTTCATACTTATAGAAAGTTACAAAAATAACACGAAGAATTCCCATATACTCTTTAATGTGACTCCCTTCATGTTAAAATTTTACCACATTTGCTTTATCATACTTTACACACATATTGTCATCGTCATCATCTTTCTGAACCATTTGCAGGTTGGTGAGTTTTGCCATCTATGCAATTATCAGTGAAATCAGATTATAGAACATTTCCAGCACGCCAGAAGGCTGCCTGGTGCTCTTTTCCATTTCTCATTTTTCATGGCTTTTCTTTCATTTTCATTTCAATTCTCATTCTCATTTTTATCATCATAGATTCATTCTGTCCGTTCTTGAACTTGATGTATGTGGAATCATCCCCCACTATATTTTTGCTCAACATTTTAAAACCCCTGATCTCATGCTGTTTCCTTTCTGTATATTTTGTGAGTCTCTCTAAAAGTTACGGGCATTTTCTTTTATAATCGTAATGCCAATGGAATTATGTAAAAAGTCTTCACAAAAAGCTATTGGGATTATCTCTATTTTACAGGTGAGAGCACAGACCCAGGGAGGTGGCAAAACTTGCCCAAGGTCACCCCAGAAGTAGCTGGTGGGGTGGCAGTTGTCCCCCAGAGCCTGTACTTAGGGCTCCCTAGTCTCAGATGTGAACCCAGTGAAGGGTTATTGTGGAGGTGTTTGCCTTCTCTGGGGCACATGCAAGGCTGGTGCCTCTGCAGACCCTTTCTTGTGATTCCTCTCAGCCGAGTCCCCTTGGCACATGGCACATGACAGATCAGAAACGCACTCAGAGTGGCCCTTTGAGCACCCGCCCACATATACACTCATTCACACCAGCACTTTTGAGAATGCTGCCTGCGGTCTCTGGCTGCCTCTCTTTAAAGACAGAAGAAAGAAAACACTCAGCCCCAAAGTGGCTGAACAGGCTGAGAAGGCAGATGTGTTTGAAGGCTACTCAGAGTTTTCCATTCACCAGGATCTAGACTTCAAAAAGGCGCCGAGACGAATTAAACAGTCAAAATGCAGAAAAATACATTTCTTGCCTTTAATATTGACATTTTAGATCATCTTTGCAAATGAGTTCCAATAACACACAAACTCACCTTTCATTTAAAAAAAGAGCTATCAATAACACCCACAGCAATCTGTTTTCCAGGAGACAATTAGGTATTAGTAGAAGGAAATTTAAAAGGGTATTTTCCCCACTCTGGAAGCCCAGCACAGAACTTACTGGAAACAACTTGTTGTAAGCCTGGATGAACTGCTGGTAATCATGATTTTATTCAATCTCATAAATTGTAGGGCTCATGAAGCAAGTAGATAATCCAGACTTAAATGTATTCACATATAAAACCTTACCCTTTTCCCAAGAGACAGAATTGTTTGATAAATACATCTTTATTGCCTGTTTCTAAAACAGAGCTGGATGGACCTGCTTGATTGGAAATGGATTTTCAGCAAAAACATATTTCTCAATTACTTAGAAATAGATTCCTCGTCCTATCCCACCTTCATCAAGTCTCTGTTCTCCACATGATGGGCCTGTTGAACCCAGGCCCGTCTTACAAGGTTTTCAAGCTCTGTTTGCTTTCCACAAAAATCAAAAGAGGGGCCTCATAGACCAGGGGATGGAGGGTGGGGATGGTTGGAGCTTCCCTGTCTTTTCCTCTTTCCCTCCCTGCTTCCTTTCCTTCCTTTTAATTAGCTGTCTGGCTCCTTTTGTAACCTGTTTTATGTACTAAGCTTGTGTACAAGGCTCAGACAGTAAAGAATTTTCCTGCAAGGCAGGAGACCTGGGTTCAATCCCTGGGTCAAGAAGATGCCCTGGAAAAGGAAATGGCAATCCACTTCAATATTCTTGCCTGGGAAATCCATGGACAGAGGAGCCTGGTGGGCTATAGTCCATGGGGTTGCAGAGTCAGACACGACTGAGCAACTAACACAACACTTGTGTATAAGATGGCCTTTGGAGAACAACTGGCCTCATCGACCTTTTCTTTCTCTAGCAGGGGAGATGCTAAGTAAGTCAACATGGTGGTGGTTTAGTTGCTAAGTCATGTCCAACTCCTGGGACCCCATGGACTATAGCCTGCCAGGTTCCTTTGTCCATAGGATTCTCCAGGCAAGAATACTGGAGTGGGTTGCCATTTCTTTCTCCAGGAGATCTTCCTGACCTAGGGATTGAACCCAGGTCTCCTGTGTTGCAGGCAGATTCTTTATCGACTAGGGTAATTTCCTAGGCTGTCAGCACTGGACAGGCCTGGGAAGTGGCCTTGGGTCCTGGAGCTGTCAATTCTATCCTGAGGCCCATGGCCTTGCTGCCATGGTGCCTCCACCTTCCCAGTGACTTCTGGGTATCCAGAGAGGGAAAGTGTGATTTTAAATGGGAACCAGCAATACACAAAGGCTTGAGAGGCCTTTCAAGGTTTCTCACCTCCTCTCTTCCTTTCTCCCCTCATCCTTATTATCTTTATAAAGTTACATGCCAGGGTCTTCCCTGGTGGTCCAGTGGATAAGATTCTGCACTTTCATTGCAAGGGGAGCGGGGTTGATCCCTGGTTAAGGAGCTAAGATCCCACATGCCACGTGGCACAGCCAAAAAAATTAAAAACAACAACAACAACATAGTCATGGAAAAATTAGTAAAACACAGAAAAGTAGGAAGGGAAGTCCCTGGTTATCCAGTGATTAATACTTCACTTTCCAGTGCAGGGGGTTTAAGTTCAATCCCTGGTTGGGGAACTAAGATTCCACATACTTCCTGGCCAAAAAACCAAAACATAAAACAGAAGCAATATTGTAACGAACTCAAAAATGACTTAAAAAAAAAAAAAAGAAAAGTAGGAAGAAGACAAAAAAAAGCCTCATCATCCACTGGCTAGACACAAGTAGGTGTTTTTATCTTTAAAAAAAAAAATTTAAATGCATTTCAACATAGTTTGGATCATACAGCATGTAGTACAATTTTGTACTCTGCTTTTTTTCACAATCCTTTTTCAACACGATGTTTTTACTGATCAAGTAAAATCCCCTTTCAGTACTGAACCAAGATTTCCCTACAAGTGGGGGTTTACAGGAGGGTTTTCTTTTCTATGAAAGTTACTTAAAATGTGTCCTAACCTTGCACTGAGGGCTCCCTGATAACTCAGTTAAGAATCTGCCTGCAATGCAGGAGACTCTGGTTCAACTCCTGGGTTGGGAAGATCCATTGGAGAAGGGACAGGCTACCCACTCCAGTATTTTTGGACTTCCCTTGTGGCTCAGCTGGTAAAGTATCTGCCTGCAGTGTGGGATGCCTGGGTTTGATCCCTGGATTGGGAAGATTCCCTGGAGAAGGGAAAGGCTACCCACACCAGTATTTGGCCTGGAGAATTCTGTGGATTGTACAGTCCATGAGGTCTCAAAGAGTTGGACACAACTGAGCGACTTTCACTTTTACTTTCAACGTTTCACTGAGTGGGGAGGTCCCTTCCCTCTGACTCTCTCCAGCACGAAGCAAGGGGGTTGCATTTGCACAGAGCCTACACTCACGGCGATGGAGCAGGCAGCCCCAAAGGCCAGCTAGGAATGAACTTCTTTTAAATTCTGTGGAGAATTTAAATTAAATAGAGATTTTAAATGTGGAGCATGGCAAGTGCATGGTCAAGGTCTGTGACCCAGAAAAGTGCTCCCCAGTTAGTGGTGCTGGAGCACCGGGGCTTCTGGGCAATAAATCACTTCCTTGGAGCTTTCAGGAGAGCTCACTGCCCTCTTGTCTCATTAATCATATGTATATTTCAGGTTCTCAAAGCCTTTCCCACACCTTTATTATTCCCTCCAAAGGACCCAGCAAATGTCCCCTCCTCTCCCTGCACCATCAGAAAGCATGCTCTAACATACAGCCCTATGGAATGTAAAGCCCCATAAGGAATGACGGAAATATTCGCTGGATGTGTCTGCACTAGGCATCGCGCCAAGGAATTACGTGTATGACATTTCATTTAATCTTTATGAGGCAGGACTTGTTCTCCCCTCTTTGCAAATGAATAAAGCGACACTCAGAGCTAAGGCTCCCAGGGCTTCCCAGGTGGCACTAGTGGTAAAGAATCTGCCTGCCAATGCAGCAGATGTAAGAGACATGGGTTCGATCCCTGGGTCAGGATGATCCCCTGGAGAAGGAAATGGCAACCCACTCCAGTATTCTTGCTTGGAAAATTCCAAGGACAGAGGAGCCTGGCAGGCTACAGTCCATAGGGCTGCAAAGAGTCGGAAATGACTGAAATGACTTAGCATGCAAGGCTCCCAGGTAGGAAGGGCAGAACTGGGACTAGGACCCGTCTCCCTGCCTTACCTGCGCTGTCTGGCATCGCAGCCTTGGGCCATGATCAGCTGCAGGACCCCTTCACTGTGGCCAGTCAGGACTCTTCCTCACCACAATTCTCTTCCTGGCTGGAGGAGCCAGCCATCCTTCCTCCGAGGCCTTCTTAGTACCAAAGGTAAAGGTGTACCCTTGGCCACATTGAAAGACCTCATAGGATCTCCCTGGAGCCTGACAGTGTTCAGAGAAATGAGGCAGGCTGAGCTCCCTAGAGACAAGGCCTGTTTATTTTATTTCATTTCACAAACACAATGAAAAGAAAAATTCTGCTAATAGGATTGCCGACTCAGCACGCCTAGGCAAGCAACTCCAAGTATATATAAAGCATCCCAGTACACCTTGAGATTGATGACAAGTCAGGAACAATGACAGGCAACCAGAAACTAATCAGGAGAGTTGTCTTTTACTAAAGGGAGGTGGAGGGAGAGAGAGCAGACAGGAGGGCGCAGCTGTTATAACCAACTCCTGTTGATTTTGTGCCTGCTTCTCTTGGGGCCCCTGTGGCTCCTAGGAGCCGAGGAAGCAGCCAGATGGCTCTCTGGGCTGCCTGAGTGCTTGCATGCAGACACGTGAAGTTGCTCCAGTCGTTTCTGACTCTTTGTGACTCTATGGACTGTAGCCCACCAGGCTCCTCTGTCCATGGGATTCTCCAGGCTCGAACACTGGAGTGGGTTGCCATTCCCTTCTCCAGGGGATATTCCCAACCCAGGGATCGAACCTCCGTCTCCTGGGTCTCTTGCATTGGCAGGTGGCAACTCTGACCAAAGCATCACTCTTCCTTTATGCAGAATCTCTCTGCCTGTGAAGGAGGGGCTTCCTCCGGTCCAGGTGTGATAAGCCTTCTGGGGTCCTGCGCCCTGCCCTTCAAGCCTCGCTGGCAAAGCATGGCGTTTCCTGGGCCAACACCACCCTCCTTCTAATACTGTCCTGGCACCAGCAACTCTAACTTGGGGCTGATTGATCATGGCCAGCCTGCAAACTGCTGTCAATCACCTCCTGGGTTGGGCTGGTCTTGAGTGCACCATCTGTACATTGCCCTTCCCTTTTCTTATCTTTCTCCTTCTCCAGGGAGCTGACAGTGGTAAGGAAGCTAGCTGGTAAGTGAGTGGGCCACTGTCTGCCGGGGGTGGCAGAGAAACCCAAACTGTGCTCGGCTCTGGGCATGTATGGTTCACAAGTCCCCTCCTCTTTCTGGCCATGGTTAGCTCACCTGGAAGGCAGTCTGTGCTTGCCCAGTTCTTAGAAGGTACAGCTTAAATGTGTCAGAGGACATTCATGATCATAAGCTTACCCTTGACCTCACACCCTATATCCTAGTCAAGAATTTTCTAGAGTGTCCCATGCTCCTACACCTCTCCATGCTCTCTCTCCATGCCTCTACTTGGCTACATAACTCCTAGATCCAGCATCACATCTTCCCTGGTCCCCAGGAGGCCTTATTCCTCCTGTGTGTATCCCCACATCTTGTTTGCCCTCTAGATGGCAGGTAACTGTCATCCAGTTAACGGCTGTACACTTCTTAAACCCAGTTCAGTGCTACATCCCAAAGAAATACACCCAACAGAGGTATCTCAGGCATGACTTTGTAAAATGCAGGAATGTGAGAGAGGTGGGAAGCACTGGATCCATTTCTAAACCCCGAAATCCTGCTACAGAGGCATCAGACTCAGACCCCCAGTTCTCTTCTAAGATTCAGAAGGTCTTCCTGAGCCTGAGAGCCACCATCAGAGACATTAGGTTGCTTGCACTCCTTTTCATTTTAAGATTCAGCAGTAACTTCTAGGGGGACTAATCCCTGTGGATGGGAAGTGCTGCTGGTTTCCTTGGTTTTCACTGTCTCCTTATCACAGGGCAAGGGGCAGAGCACCATTGTGGGGCTGAAGCCTTTTATGTGTCTGACTCCCATATCCATGCAGACCTGTGTCTTCAGGAGACCCTGGAGGAGATGATGTCAGAAAAGAGTTCTGTAAATTGGAAGTATCTGTACTGAAATCACATTAGGCTCCCAGAAAGAGCTTTCAGAACCATCCTCTACCAGGATGGAGACACCCACATCTCTGCAGGGAGAGATGGGCAGGACACATCCAAGTATCTACTTGTAGGACAGTGAGGCCTCAGAGGTTTCAAGCTCTCAGGGATGGCAGCCTGGTGGCGGGGAGCTAGAAGACCTGGTCTCTGCCCAATCCTGCCCTTGTAAGCCAGGAGTTTCTTCCTGCTGGTCACAGTGCAACAGAGTTTTATCCTCTTCAGCCAGGCTTAATTCTCCAGCCCCACTAGGTTCTCTGGGTACCTGGTTTTCTGGTGCTAGGAGATAGAGCAGAGGGATGTTCACATTTGGGGAGAATGTTAGGACAGTAGAACAACTGCCATCCAGAAACCACTCACCGGTAGGAGTTGGCAGGGACTTGAGAGTCAATCAACCCATTTGTGTCTTACCACTTATGAATGCAGCAAGTTGGAGGACTTGGTTTTGTTTTAACTCATGAAGGGCATGAACCACATAGCGCTATGAAGTAACTGAAGAGGCAACATGGTGTTCAAAATTGTCAGGCCCCGAACTGTGGTAGATACTCATGACAGGGATATGTAGGTCAGAAGGGCCCCTTCCCTGAAGGAAACTCACAGAAATAGGACCAAGTCTGGGCCATGTGGTCTCACGCCTGTGCCACACCATGCAACTGATTAGCTTAGTGCTGGCACCTGACTCAGATCAGAGGTCTTACGTGGGAATTCAAAAACTTGGAACCATTTAGAACTTATTTACGAAACAGAAAGAGACTCACAAACTTAAGAGAACCAACTTGTGGTTGTCAGGGGTGGGATGGGGGGAGGGTGTGGGAAGGGATAGTTAGGGAGCCTGGGATGGACTTGCACACACTACTATATTTAAAATGGATAACCAACAAGGACCTACTATATAGCGCAGGGAACCCTGCTCAATGTTATGTAGCAGCCCGATGGGAGGGGATTTTGTGGGGGAATGGATACATGTATATGTATGGCTGAGTCTCTGCTGAAACTGTCACCACATTGTTAATCAGCTATAACCTAATTCAGAATAAAAAGTTTTTAAAAGGTGGAAAAAAGATTTAAAAAACTGGAACTATTTGGAGGTGGGAGCATTGAGATGTGAGATAGATGTGAGTAAGCGTGTTCTCAGCTCATGGAGAAAACGGGCTGCATGGAGAAAGAATTAACTCAACGGGCGGAGGAAAGGTGGTGCTGGAGTTCCCGGTTTCGGTCACTCCTGCAGGGGGCTCTCTCCGTGGTGGGATGAGAGACCTTCTTTTTGTCTGAGCTACTTTGGTTGCATTTCTGGCATGTGCAACCCAAAGTGTCCTGACTCACAGAAAGAAAACTGTATCAAGCTATTTCACAGGCTTGGAGCTGGTTGTCCTTAAAACCCCCATCTGGATCTTAAGAAAGATCATAGCAACTGTAGGAGATGATGTCAGAAGAGAGTTCTGTAAATTGGAAGTATCTGTACCGAAATCACATTAGGCTCCCAGAAAGAGCTTTCAGAACCAAACAAATAAACAAAGCGCAACTTCTGGTGTTCCCTAACTGCTTCTGACCTCAGAGCCTCCTCATCGATGCTCTGATCTGCTATTCTGCATCTAACCATCCCATGTGTCTCTAGGGTAGAAGGAGCACTGGACTAAGAGCCCTGATGCTGCTCACTTCTGTCATCTGATGTCAAACAAACCACTCACTCTCCGTGGATGTCTCCTCATCTATAAAATGGAGGCCCAATGGGAGTGAAGTTCCAAACTCAAGTGCTGTGACTATCTCTTGGGAAATGAAAAACAAGCCACATGGTCTGACAACTCTTCAGTCATTTGATTCAGTTCAGTACCGTTCAATAAATATTGCTGAGTGACCACCCCCCCTCCCTGCCCTGAGCCAGTTCTTTTGAGAGCTGGTGATGTTGTAATGAGCAGGGGAGATGAGGGCTATTCTTATGCAACTGATGGCCTACGGGGGGCAGAAGAAAAATAAACAAGTCAGCCAAGAAATGAACACATAGGGACACTTTGAAAAAAGAGAAGTGCCATGAAGAAAGCAAAATGGGATGCAGAGTGAGTGAGTGAGCTCCTGAAGACAGCAGGGCAGGCTATTTGAAATGCGGCCAGTCCTAGAAGACCTGGGGCATGAGGCACCATGATAATAAACCTGTCTTGTTAGGTCGTACACCTAGCATGCAGTGATGGGCCTATGGCCAATGAAGGATGTGGATAAACAGTTGAAGAAATCCCCATGCACACTGCCTACCCAGTTTTGGTCTCTGCAACCCAAAGAACTGATATCAGACTCAACTTGGAAAAAAAAAAGGGTATTAACTGAACAATGACTTGAGTAAGGAAAAAATGCCCATCTGAACTCACATTTCCTTTGGCATTTCTTTGCTATGGATGGTAACTTAAAACTTTTTCAGGTTAAGGCTGATTTGGCATCAGTTTCGCACCCCCCCACCGCCTTGGACAATTAGGTCCCACTCAGTTTACCCAGCTGCTGACATCTTTAGAAAAAGACTTTCACCACTGGGCTTCTTCTTTATTTATTTATTTATTTATTTATTTATTTATTTATTCCATTTATTTTTATTAGTTGGAGGCTAATTACTTTACATCACTGCAGTGGTTTTTGTCATACATTGAAATGAATTAGCCATGGATTTACATGTATTCCCCTTCCCGGTCCCCCCTCCCACCTCCCTCTCCACCCAATCCCTCTGGGTCTTCCCAGTGCACCAGGCCCGAGCACTTGTCTCATGCACCCAACCTGGGCTGGTGATCTGTTTCACCCTAGATAATATACATGTTTCAATGCTGTTCTCTTGAAACATCCTACCCTCGCCTTCTCCCAGAGTCCACAAGTCTGTTCTATACATCTGAGTCTCTTTTTCTGTTTTGCATATAGGGTTATTGTTACCATCTTTCTAAATTCCATATATATGTGTTAGTATACTGTAATGGTCTTTATCTTTCTGGCTTACTTCACTCTGTATAATGGGCTCCAGTTTCATCCATCTCATTAGAACTGATTCAAATGAATTCTTTTTAATGGCTGAGTAATATTCCATGGTGTATATGTACCACAGCTTCCTGATCCATTCGTCTGCTGATGGGCATCTAGGTTGCTTCCATGTCCTGGCTATTATGAACAGTGCTGCGATGAACATTGGGGTGCACGTGTCTACCACTGGGCTTCTAAATCCTTCTTCCATAATGATTCTGTTGGAAGGAAGGTACTAAAGCCTTAGACATGGTGCCAGGCGCATATCATCATTTAATTCTTTTAGGACTGAACTTGGTGAGGTTTTGTGACTCATCCTTGGTCACAAGTTACAAACCAATCACGCCTGCCTCTCAGTCCTGGGCTGGCTGCCCAGCCCCTTGACTTCTGAACTTTACCAGTGGCTCTGTCTACAAACGACAGGAAGCATCATCCCACAGGAGGCTTTAAACGACACCACGTTGTGGTAGCTCTTTTTCAGGAGCTCTGTACCCATCATCAGTTGATCTGCACAATGGCTCTGTGAGGTGTCATGGACATTTTTATCATGACTTGTCAGCATCCCTTGTTCTCTTTCTCAGCTTTGCTCCCTCTTTTCAAGGAACTGCACCTGCCTCATTCCAATGAATTGGCAATGGATCTTTCCAGGCACCAAAAAAACGGAGTGAAGCTTCCGGTACTCCCAGTTCAGTAGGTGGTTTCCTGGTAACAGAAGAGACACCTGCTCCCTGTGGCCTGATTCTGCTGTGTAATTGAAAATTATACCTTTTTCCCCAGCCCTTCCTATAATTCTATAAACTGTAAAAAACAAAACAGAACAAAACAACCCTTCTAGGGATACAGTGGAATTCCCGGGTGGCTCGGTGGTAAAGAATCCAACTGCAAAGCAGGAGGAGACAGGGTTTGATCTCTGAGTCAGGAAGATCCCCTGGAGGAGGGCATGGCAACCCACTCCAGTATCCTTGTCTGGAGAATTCTGTGGACAGAGGAGCCTGGTGGGCTACAGTCCATAGGGTTGCAACTAAAGCAACTTAGCATGCAGCACACACAGGGCAAGAATAGAATTTTTTTCCTTGACAGATAGACTTATACAGCAACATAATTATTTCTTTGGGTTCAACACCCTCTGATACCTCAAGGAAGCAGGGGGTAATTGGTTTATAGTTCTTTGAAATTAAGCTCAAGTAGAAAAACTGGACTAAGCTTTAAAAAATTCTGCTCTGGTAATTTATGAAATCTGGTGGCACTGAAAGAGTCAGAACAATAGTCTTTGAGTCTCCAAAATCACTTCCCCACATTTTCTCTCCTATGCACACCCCATTTCGATATCTCTGGTCATCTCATAACTTCATTTAGAGCCACTTTGCAAGACAAGTCTTCCTTGCCAAAACCCTAGTCCAAATACAAATGAAAAAACAAGGGAAAAAATAAAAAGAAATGTACAAGGGTGTAGTCTACTTGTGCAATTAGCATTGACAATAGCTCCCTTTGACATTAGAAGAAATGGTGCTTTGTGTTTCCCTTTGGGTTAAGATTCTATTTTTAAAAACCTGTTTCATATATGATTTCTGAAGTTAGATGGGCTCTGAAGTTGCTCACCAATGTTTATCTCAGAGACTTGAGTCCAGGGGAAAACGCAGAATGCCCTTTTCTGATGAGGTCACCCTGCAAGTCCAAGGCTGAGTCTCGAAAGCCTCAGTGAAATTGGAAATGTTATCTGTCATTTGGCCAAACCTCCAGAGTCACTTCTCAACATGTATTTACCAGCTCCTGTTTGCCCTACTATGTCCATCACCATTTCAGCCTAGGAGCCCCCGCTGGACAGCATTTCGCAGCTGACAAAATGCTCTGCAAACATTCTCACTTGGCACTTACCACAGCACTATGAAGCTGGCTGAGAAGGGAGCGCCAGTCTCACTTTGAAGGTGAAGAAGCTGAAGCACAGAGAGTTTAAGGGGCTTGCTCAAGGTGACACAGAGCAGCAGGTCTTGAACCAAGCTTTCTTTTCTTGGGCTGTGTTGGGTCTTACCTGCAGCAGGTGGGACCTTCGATCTTTCCTGTACCCTGCAGGATCTTTAGCTGCAGCATTTGAACTCTTAGCTGTGGCATGTGGGAATCTAACTCCCTGACCAGGGATTGAATTCAGGTGCCCTGCAATGAGAGTGAAAAGTCTTAGCTACTGGACTACCAGGGAAGTCCCTTGAACCAAGCTTTCTAACTTAAAATCCAGTGTGTTTTTCAAGGCCCTGTGGCTCTTCAACATTTTAACTTTATATGGTCTTTACTGCATTGCCAGTGATGGCCCCATTTTCTCCCTATGACACTAGAGTCATCATTCAGATCACCCCTGGGCATCTTGTAAACTCGCAAGGCCTTGGCCTGAGTTGCTTGGCCTTTGGCTGCAGATCACACCGTTCTCCAAATTAACAGAACCTATTGGTAGCTGTCACCTTCCACAGCTCCTCCGTTCCTTGGGTGAACACGCACTGGATCCTAGGAAGACAGAGATGGAGAGCTTCAGGCAGGGAATTCTCTGTGACCACTGGATGTCAGTACTGATCTACACCAGGTGGCAGAACCTCTCCCAGAGCCGGGCAGAGCCACCAGCACTGGGATTTAAAATGGAGCAGGAGAGGCACATTGATCGAAAGCTAAGTGTACCGTGACTTCATATTTTAATTGAACAGTTGGGTTTCTGTAGCCCCATCTCTGAAGGCTGCTGTTCTTGGATTCCCCCTCTAAGTTGTTTGGCTTAGCTATTCTGGACCTGATCTAGCAGGAGAGAGAGCAACTGGGATTCCAAGCAAAGCTGAGGACATCTCTCTTGGCTGGTTAATTCTCTTTCCCAGGATGGTAGAACTTCAGATGTAGCAAAAGTATCACCAAGAAAAGAGTTTAAGTGGCTGCCTTTGAGATGGGGAAATCGGAAGCCTTGAAGACCTCTGAGATTCTTTAAATTAAAATTATGGCAACGTGTAGTCTGAATAAAATGGGAGCAAAAAAAAAAAAAGTAACAAAGCAGTCACAAAATGTAGAAGGAGGGGAAGGAAGGGGAAGGTAGCACCATGTTCATCTTATTAATCCCAGACCTTCCAAAGCGAACTTCCTCTGTGGAGGGACTTCTGACTTTCCTTATTTGGCCACGGCCTCCTGCCACCTTTTTTTTTTTTTTTTTTTTTTTGCTATTTCTCATCACAACTGCCCCCCCACACCCCCACACATTCATGTAAGTCTCCACATATTTGCTTCTGGTTTTGCCCATCTGCGATTCTCCCAACCTCCTCCACATTCTCTTCTTAAAAAAAAAAAAAGTTTTATTGAGATACAATTCACATACCACACAGTCCACCTAAAGTGTAAGATAAAATCATTTTTTAGTATATTCACAGGTATGTGCAATATTTCACAGTTAATTTTAGAACATTTTCATCACCTTGAAAAGAACCCGATAAGCTTTAGCCATCACTTCCCAGTCCCCTCAGCCCCAGGCTACCAGCCCTAGACAAACCATAATCTACTTCCTTTCTGAATAGATTCCCCTGTTCCAGACATTTCATATAAATGGAATCGTATATGTGGTCTTTTGTGACTGGCTTCTTTCACTTAGCATAATGTTCCCAAGGTTTCTCGGTATCGGAGCATGCCTCAGAACTTCATTCCTTTCTATGACCAAATAGAAATATTCTCATTCTCCCTACCTTTCAAAGTTCCGCTGAATCTTCGCCTCCTCCAGGAAGGCTCTGTAGGTCCTCAGGCCCTTCCGATCTCTCCCTGGGATATTTTCAGTGTCGCACGGAATCGTCCCTGTGTCCTTTCTTGCCCTGTCAGATGGGGTCCCGGGCCAGTTCCCTGGGAAGCAGGCTCTTGTACACAAGAAGTTTACTGGAGATGCTCCGGTGCCCGGGCTCGTGGGCGAGTGACAGGTGCAGGCGCGGGCGGAGGGAGAAGATGAACTGCAGCCCTGCAACTTTGGTCTCAGCCAGCCTCCAGGAGCGCCAACATGGGGGGCGCTTTCAGAGCTGGGCAAAGACTGGGCGTTTCCACCCCCTCGTCGAGACATTGCAGGCAGCTGCTCCTGGAAGAAGGTGTGACCTTGGACATCTTGTCTCTCTCCAGCCCAGGGCAAGGCCTGGAGAGGGACTCAACTGGGGGCTGCGGCAAGCAGCGCCTTCAGTGCCTCAGGGAAATGAAGACATCATGGCGTCCACTATGCACCGGAAGCCCTCGAAGCTGGGGGCCACGTCATTCTTTCTACTTGCCTCTCCCCTTGTTCAAAATCAGGCTCTGGAGTCAGGCTGTAATGGATTCAAACGTCAGCTCTGTAGCATATTATCTGAGGAACCATAGAAACACTCCAAATTCCTTTAAGCCTGAGCTTCCTCACCTATGAAATGGGGCTAATAACAGTCCCTACCTTACAAAGTCGCTGGGAATACTGAGCTGATATTTGAAAAGCATTTAACAGAATTGGTACGTGTGTGTGTTAGTTGCTCAGTTGGGTCCGAATCTTGGCGACCCCATGGACTGCAGCCCACCTGGATTCTCTGTCCATGCGATTCTCCAGGCAAGAATACTGGAATGGGGTAGCTATTCCATTCTCCGGGAGAACTTCCTGACTCAGGAATTGAACTCGGGTCTCCTGCACTGCAGGCAGATTCTTTACTGTCTAGCCACCAGAGGCACATATTGGTACATACTAAGTTCTCAATAAGTATTAGTTACTGTTGTTATTAATGTTATTATTAGCAGATGTTCAAGGCAATCTGATCATCAGCTGACAAAGGAATGGGAGCTGATGTAAACTAAGGGGCAACAAATGAATCAGATGTCAATATTGAGATGTTAGTATTCTAAGGTAGAAAGTTATTTTTTAAATTAGGAACTATTTCAAACATTCAGAAAGGCATAGGGATATACTGAATGTTCATGTTCCCACCATTGAAACTGATTTGAAGAATTATAGATATATTTGAAGCCTTTTGGGTACCCCTACCCAATATGCACCTGCCCCCAAGGTAAATCTTACAGATGATGTTTATCATTCTAAGGAATGTCTCACTGCTGCTGTGTATGTCTGAAACTCTAGATAAAATATCATGTTTTCTGTATGTTTTAAAACATTTAGGTAAATGACATCATCCCTTCTGCTTTTTTGTTTTGTTTTGTTTTGCTTTTTTTTCAACTCCACAGGATGCTTGATGTCAACTGTGTTTTTTGCTGTGACTCTGGCTTATTTATTTTCCCTGCAGTATAAGAATAAAAAGACTGCTCCCAAAGTATAAGAAGTGGAGGGAAAGAGCCACTTTCTGAGTGAGCTGCTTGGTTCCAACTTCTTTCCAGCCACTCTCATCTTCTGGGGGAGGTAGTGTAGCCTAGAGATTAAAGCCACTGGAGCTGGATTCTATAGGTTTGAATCCTGAGTCTACCATCTGGGGAAACTCGGGTAAGCTCCTTAACCTCTCTGTGCCTTGCTGCCTCATCTGTAACACAAGAACAATAACACCTCATGCCTACTTTAGAACTCCTTGGGAACACTTCATGAAGAAGCTCAAGGTGTGGTTCCAGCCGGGTCAGCTAGGACTTTTCTACTTGGGTTGTCTCTAAGCAGATGACATGGAACGTAGCTCCATGAAGCATCATCCCAGTCACTATGGCCTGATTCCTTCTCGATAGGGGAGGGCAGCTTTACAGAGCTGGATTTTCCACATTTGGGAAAGCTGGGATGCTAACGTGGAAAGCTGACTGTCCGATTTTGTGGTTCCATATCCTGCTGGTGGCTCCTGGCCCCATTGTGTAGAGAGGGCTCCCGGCTCCCATCTATCACTGCCTTTGAACTGTCCAGCTCCCTCGAGGCCAGTCTTAGTATTGCTCCCATTGCACAGATGAGCAGATGGGCTCAGGGATGTAAACTGACCTGCAATGAATAAGTGAGCTGTGCTGCGCTGTGCTCAGTCGCTTCAGTTGTGTCCGACTCTTTGTGACCCCACGGGCCGTAGCCCGCCAGACTCGTCTGTCCATGGGATATTCCTGGCAAGAATACTGGAGTGGGTAGCCATTCCCTTCTCAAGAGGACCTCCTGGCCCAGGGATGAAACCCATGTCCCCATTGTCACAGGCTGATTCTTTACCTGCTGAGCCACTGGAAGCCCAACCTTCCAGAGACTTGAACCCATCTCCTTATTTCAAATCCTGTGACCTCCAGCTGTCTAGTTGGCCTCCCCAAATTCTATCACTGATTTTCAGCCGTTTGTTTTCTCGCTTGAGAACAGGGCAGGACTGGAGGCTGGGGAGGGAAGAGAAGCAGTTTTCAGGACCACTCACCCCATGGGAGGCATGACCTGCTGCTGGCTTTGCAGCATCAACAATCACACGGCAGAAAGCCGTGTTAGAACCAGAGGCTGTTTTGTGGATTTTTCTGTCTTTCCTTGAGGATTTTAGCTGAGTCATCACAATGTACTTTCCAAAAGGCTGAACAGCCAGCAGGGTGGGTATGAGGGGAATCAGTGGGTGGGTGATGAGCGTGGAGGCAGATGGTGGTCAGTCAGCTCGACTTGCATTCATTCAGATGCACAAGTTTTGTCTTGCCTCGCCTTGAAATGCAGCTTCCATGGGGGAAAATTTGTCAAGGTAGATTCTCTCCTTTTTGAAATGTCTTGTGACTATTCTTGCATGCAGTTATTTCTTTTAAAATAATTCACAGTGGCAGAGCTCACTGTCATTAATCAGCTTCTGTTTCCATTACAAAACCAATTTTGGAAGGTGATGGTGTCTGCTATTTCATCTTCTTCAGGACTTAAACTTTATGTTTTTCTATTTAAAAAAGGGAGCAGTTTGTGTGTATGTTTTAATATACTAAGGGCCTGGACTCTTTGGGGGTGGGTTAGCAGTAGGAATTTAGGCAAGAACAATGATAGTAAAGAGGTTTCAACTCCCATGATAACTTTGACCAATTTGTATTGGGTGACTGGAGTGCTTAGTTGAGAAGGATTCTAAGACTGTGTACAGCATCAGTGGACAAGAGCTGTGATTGATTAGTGATGTCTGTCATGAATCTCTGCATGGGAAGGGAGAGCCCAGAGAGAACCCTGCAAACACTCATTTGTAAATAGAGTAAGCTTTGTACTTTTCTCCTAAGACAAACTTTTATTTCTTTGTAGCACTTGATGGTTTGGAAAGCATTTTCATGTGTTTTGTATTCATTGAACCACTCCATCATCTGTGTGAACTAAGTAGGGCTAATCTGTTTTCATAGTAATTCATTTATCCTTTGAATATTTACTGGTGGTTATTGTACTAGGCTGTGGTAGATCATCTGTAAGGAAGATGACCACCAATGTCTTCCCTTCCAGTTCGTGAATGCTGTCCCTCAACAAGAAGTAGAATAGAATTTCCTTCTAGAATCTGGACTGCTCTTACTGATGTGCTTAACTAATAAGATGCAGCTGAAATGATATTCAGGGACTTCTAATGATAGGTCTTCAGAGCTTCTTTCAGCCTATGTCTTCTTGAAATGTTTGCTTTTGATTACACTTCTGGGACTAGAGAGAGGGTCCCAGAGCTGAGCCCAATCTTCCAGCCATCCCACTGCAGCACCAGTGATATGGAAAGCCGTCTTGGGCTCTCCAGCCCAGTCAGTGGCCAGTTGAATGTCACTTAGTCACCGCAGTTGAGACTGTGAATACCAGAAGAATCACCAAGATGACTCTTGTATAAATTCCTGACTCACAAAATTATGATGTGAAAAGAGTGTTATTTTAAATGAGTAAGTTTGGAATAGCTATGTAGCAGTAGGTAACTGGGACATTGACACTAGGCTTCCAGAGATGAGTAAGACCCAGTTTCAATCCGTAAGCTCATAGTCTCTTGGGAGAGATGGACCCATGAACAAACAAATCATAATTTGGTGAAACCAAACATGTACAAGATTGCTGTATTTAAAAGGGGGCTAGTTTGACCCCGCCCATGTTTCATGGTAAAACTAAAGTGAGGAACTGAGGACAGTTCTCGAATTTTGCTAGATCCCACATGTCTGCTTCCAGCTTCCCTGGTGACTCAGATGGCAAAGAATCTGCCTGCAACGCTGGAGACCTGAGTTCAATCCCTGGGTTGGGAAGAAGGGAATGGCTACCCACTCCAGTGTTCTTGCCTGCAGAATCCCCATGGACAGAGGAGCCTGGTGGGCTACAGTCCATGGGGTCACAAAAAGTTGAACACAGCTGAGCAACTAGACACACATCTGTCTTCTCAGTGTGAGGCAAAGGTGGCGTCCTTCTGGCGTGAGTCAGTCAGATGGAAGTGTAGCATTGTCCACCTGGCTCTGTGTGTGTGTGTGTGTGACTGTGTGAAAGAGGACCTTTTGGGTCACAGGATCAGAGACGCACTCAGGTTGTTTCAGATTGCAATGGAAACTGAAGTGCTCCACCTCCTCAAGCAGCCATGCCTCAGGAAGACTCCTCTCCCTCCAACATCGTTCCCCTCCTCTCAGCAAATCGTTCCACTGCTCATGCTCATATTTAGTAGCAATTTTCTGTAGCTCTCAGTGCCCCAGGAGAGAGTCTGGTTGGTTTAGCTTCTGCTCTAGAACAGAGCTTTGGCTCCTAGTCAATCATAAATCCTGCCTTTGGGGCTGTGTCCAACGCCCGGTGAACTAGGTGCAAAGCATGGTAGACCCTCTATGGGCATCTTAGAAGAGGTTTATGAGAAAGCAGACCCCTGAGCTGCCCCCACAAGGGGAGGAGTCTTTGGCAGGCATGATTATGAGTGCTGGAGTTAGGGCTGAACTGTGCAACTGATCACCCCTTGCAAATTACAGGCCGTGGCTCTGAACCCAGAATTCCCAGTTTCCAACCAGTTGGCCAAACCAGTGGCAATGGACAAGGTGCATCCAGGGGAGGCCACTTTTGAGAATAAATTCCCTTGAGAAACTCTGAGGGCCGCTTAAATCTCAAGAAAGCAACTCATTAGGAACTTGGGAAGCTGTTTAATTGCCCTGTCCAACCAAGATGCAGTGCTGCCTGGCCAGCTTGCTGAAAAATAATGAAGTCACTAGAAGGCCCAGCTCCCTCCCTGCCTGCCCACGTTCCCTCCTGCTTCCTCTTTGTCCTCTCACTCCAGGCACTGTGGCCCCCTGCTGCCCAGAGGCCCATGCTGTGGGACTCTGTAACCTGTCTGTCCCCGCGGCAATCAGATTCTCAGAAAAGAATATACAGGACCAGGCAAAGGGATGATTTGCTGAACTGTTAATGTAGTCACTTGAAAGTTATGTTTACAAAGGTAGAAGGAGTAAATCACATAGAAATACTACTCATCTCTCCTTAGGAAAATATGACAGTTCAAGAAATTCATCCAGTCTTGGAAAAGCTGTGATTTTCGGTTGCCATGGCAACACCCGCCTCCCCCCTGGAGCTACCCTGGAGCAGGCTAGTTGCAGGCTGGAGGATAGTGCAGTGGGGGGCAGCGAACCACTGGGAATGGGGCTGGGAGGCCATGTTCTAGTTACAGCTCCGCTGGGGACCAGTCCCTCTGGGCTTCCCAAACAGGAGTGCTGCATCATAGATCTTAAAAGTCTTTTCCAGCAGGAACACTGCATGGTAACTATCTACCCATTTATATTGATCTATGTTTATATCTACTGCCCCGCTTCCGGGATCTTGGTTCCCCAACCAGGGATTGAATGCAGGCCACGGCAGTGAAAGTTCCAAGTCCTAACCCTTGGACTGCCAAGGAATTCCCCCATCCATGGTAATTATCTGAAGTTAAGGGACCTTAGGCCCTTTTAAGAGGGTCTAGCATGTGAAACTGCTTGGTACTCGGAGACGTTCTCCCATAGGATGGGTGAAGGTGTGAGGCGGAGCCTCCAGTTCCCTGAGATGGGCCAAGTCCAGCAGAGGGCGTCTCTTCGTTCTTTTCCACTAGGGGGCAGCACTTAACTTGCTGGCCACAGGCTCTCTCCGCTGGAACCTGGAATCTTGAGTGACCCAAAGAGGTAGAGGCTGTTCCGGCTGGTAGCCGCTGAATTGCTGGTGTAATGACTGTGACCGGGAGTGTCCCCTGGTGCCAAGAGTGATGTCTCAATCAAGCTTTTCTTGTGGCATGACTCTGACTGTGTTCTCTGTTAACCTGGTCTTGCCTCTTTTACTGCTTTTTCTTTAATTTTCTAAGCAATGGCTTCCCAGGTGGTGCTAGTGGTAGGCTTTCATCCCTGAATCAGAAGATCCCCTAGAGGAGAAAAAGGCAACCCACTCCAGTATTCCTGCCTGGAGAGTCCCATGGACAAAGGAGCCTGGCAGCTACAATCCACAGGGCTGCAAAGAGTCAGGCACGACTGAGGGACCTAGCACAATACTTTCAGCAAGGATTTGGTGTTTTCTCTTAGGTTGGCCAGGGTTGATTTCTCTCTCTCTCTCTCTCTCTTTCTCTCTGTCAATTTAGTGGCAGCTTGGGGTTTCACACATCAAGTGACGCTCAGCTGGTTCTTCCTGTATCACCACCATCTCACACCCACTTGACTTTAATCATCCCTGTTACTGGAATATCTTATAGTATTAGTTTTCTGTGGCTAATGTATTAATAACAAAGTACCCAAATCTTAAAGGATGTGAATGTATCGTAGAGTTCTGCAGGTCGGATGTCTGACACAGTTCTCACTGGGCCAAAATCAAGGTGTCAGCCAGGCTGCTCTTCATTCTGGAGGGTCTGGGGAAGAATCCATTTCCTTTATCTTTTTTGGCTTCTAGAAGCTGCTCATGTTCCTTGACTCATGGCCCCTCTTCCTCCACCTTCAAAGCCAGCAGTAGCTGGTATGTCTTTCTCCCATCGAATCACTCACTGTTCTTTCTGCCTCCTTCTACATTTAAGGACCCTTGTGATCACTTTGGTCCCATCCATATAATCCAGGATAATCCTTCAATTTTCAGGTTAGCAGATTACCAACTTTAATTCCATTTGAAGCCTTAATTCCCTTTGTTATGCTAGGTAATGTATTTCCAGGTTCCAGGGATTAAGACAGGAACATTTGATGGGGATTGTCATATTTTGCATGGGCTTCCCAGGTGGCTCAGTGGTAAAGAATCTGCCTGCCAGTGTAGGAGACGCAGGAGATGCGGGTTCAATCCCTGAGTAGGGATGATCCCCCATTGGAGAAAGTAGCAACCCATTCCAGCATTCTTGCCTGGGAAATCCCATGGATAGAGGAGCCTGGCGGGCTACAGTCCATGGGGTTGCAAAGAGTAGGACTTGACTTAGCGACGGAGCACACACATATCATATTTTGCCTTCCATACTCACCTTCTTTCTGAAGTCAGGATTTCTCATCCTGAAAACCATTTCTTTGGTCCTGCTACCTGCATGCATGTGCTACCCCGCTCTCCTGGATTCCATGCTAAGCTCCTTGGAGGAGGGTCTACTCTTGCTGCTTCCCATCCTTTTTCACTCACTCCTTTTTAAAGAAAACTGAGATATGATTCATATACCATAATAGTCATTCTTTTAAAGTGTACAATTCAGTGGTTTTAGCGTGTTCACTGTAGTGCAAAGCCATCAGCACTATCTAATTCTAGAACATTATCATTACCCTAAAAAGAAACCTCATACCCTTCAGCAGTCACTCCCAGTTCCTCCCTTCCTCATCTCCGGCAACCACTGAACTTCTCTCTGTCTCTATGGATCTATCTATTCTAGCCTGGACAGTTCATATAAACATAATCATAGAATATGTGGCCATTTATATCTGGCTTTTTCCACCAAATTCCCTGATAGCTCAGGTGGTAAAGAATTCACCTGCCATGCAGGAGACACTAGTTCGACTCCTTGGTTTGGAAGATCCCCTGGAGAAGTAAATGACAACCCACTCCAGTATTCTTGCCTAGAGAATTCCACTGACAGAGGAGCCTGGCGGGCTACAGCCCATGGGGTTGCCGAGTCAGACGCGACTGAGTGACTTTCACTTCATAGTGTTTTCAAGTGTCATTCACTCTCACATATCACCCAACCTGGCTTCCATGAACCTTCCCCATGCTTCACGTGCTGAGCTCCCTGTGACATCCACTCAGTTGCTCCCAAATTTCGTGGCCTTTCATGGCCTCAGTCAGTCACCGGTGGCAACCTCCCTCTTGGAACAGTCCATCCTTGGCTTCTACCATGATGCCCCTTCCTGGTTCTTCTTCCGTCTCTACGTTCTTGTTTCTCCTCTGGCCTTCGTCTCGCCCCTGGTCTGCTGAAAGGAACTGCCCCCCAGTGGTCAGCCTGGGTTCTCTGCTGTTTCCTGTATCGCAGAGGTTCTAACACCCCAGGCTGGGACCTTAGATTGTAGATAACATTTTGTGCATGCATCCGTAGCATTCATCTGCTTCTCAAATGGGTCCATGAACAGTAAAGTGTTAAAAGCCACAGCTATGTAATCTTTCTGCCTCTGAGAAGAGAGGTTGCCAAGAAGCTTTGGGTTGCAAGTGACAGAAACCCAACTTAAGCCAAGTTGGACAAAGAAGGAATTTAGAGACTTACATGCCTGGAGTAGCTCAAAGAACTCAAGGAAGCACAGCAGCTTTGTGGATTTGGGTGAACTGGAATCAGGAGCATGCTGCTGTCAGAATTCTTTATTTTTCAACTTTGCTTGGCTTATTCTCTCCTTAAAGTTAGCTTTTTCACATACCACAGAGGCTGGTGCCTGGCAGCTCTCAATTCCTTCCCACTCTGGGACTCAAAGACCAAATCTTCTCCTCCAACTGCAACTTAAAAATCCTGAGGCAGGGCTCTGAGCACCCTGTGTTGGGTCACATCCTCATCACTGGAGCAGTCATGTGGCCAAGTGAGTTGTGTGCTAGGATTGTGTTGTGTACCCTCGTATATTGTGGGGCAGGGCTCAGCAGTCCTGCCAGATGCCCCTAATGGGCATGAAGGGGGAGCAGCTCTTAGAAGACGTGTGTATGCATGTGCTGGACAGTGAGAAACAGCAGATGTCTCCTTCAGGAGCCTGCCAGCCACTGTTGCCATGACTACCACCATGTGGCTAACTCCTAGTCATCCAGATGTCTCCTGAGGTCTACCCGATGGTCCACTGGCACCCCCAAACTGAGCATCTCTGGGGTCCCCAGTCTTGTCAATGGCACCAACTCCAGCAAGTCTCCCAAGTTTCTCCCAGTTTCTTGCCCCATTGAATGGCTGTTCCCTCTCCTGCCTAGGCAGTGGCGCAGGCCCTCTTATCTTTGCACTTCAACACCTTTCCCAGCCCTTGTTCTCATCCCCAAGGCTCCCTGCCTAGGGAGGACCCTCAGTGCCCATGCCTCAATCCGCCTTCCTGAACTCTTAGTGAGACGCCCTGCCTCAAGGCAGATTCAGCCAGCATCCATGGAGCCCCTACTCCATGCCAGAAATGTGCTCAGCATCACTTTAAAAAATATCTGCATAACAATTCCATGAGTAAGATAGTGTTATCACTGATTTATGGGTTAGGAAAGTGAGCTTTAGTAAATTAAGGGCTTGTTGAAAGAGGCAGGGGTGGTGGAGGAGAATTTGAACCTGAGTCTCTAATAGAATATATTCTGGTTCCCCTCCACTGCCTTTTCAAATAGTTGCCTAATGAATTTATTTTATTTATTTTTATACTATTATTTTATTTTCCTAATTATGAAAGATTACAATATGCTGCTTTTGACTCATGCAGCTGTTCTGAAAACTGTAGTTTATAAAAAAGTGTCCTTATAAAAAAGTGAGGCCTTGCTCATTGCTCACGAACAGAAGTGCTGCGGAGGTCACCCTGATATCCAGGCCTCCCTGCAAGCTGGGGGGTCCCTCTCTCCTGCTGGGTGTCTGGGGTCATCAGGAGAGAAGAAAGCTTGTTTCCAAAAATAATTAAGCAGGAGAATCCAGCCTTAAGCACTGAACACAGAGCACTTGATAATAAAGTCAGCATCTGATAAGGTTACTTATCAGATAAGACTGCATGATATGATAGTTATAAGACAGTTATGGTGGTGGTTTATTCGCTAAGTCATGTTCCACTCTTGTGACCTCACTGACTATAGCCTGCCCAGCTCCTCTGTCCATAGGATTCTCCAGGCAGGAAAACTGGAGTGGGTTGCCATTCCCTTCTCCAGGGGACCTTCCTGATCCAGGCGGCCTCCTGCATGGCAGGCTGATTCTTTACCAACTGAGCCACCAGGGAAGCCCGTAAGACAGCGGAGTTCTGCGGGGAGAGGGGGTAGAGCTGCATTGTCCTGGCTGCCCTGGGGGAGGCACCCTGTGGCCTCCTCTGGGCGGCTTCCACAGGCTCTGTTTCTTTGCTTGTTAATGTGCTGGTTTGCAGTCTGTCCCCCCAGCCCCCCAAATGAGCTGCAAATGAGGACCTTGCCTGTCTTCTTCAGGGCCAGTGCTAGACCATGAGTAGGTGCTCCATACTTACTGGCTAGGTAGATGGATGGTTGGATGGCCTGCGGGGGAGAAGGAAAAGAGTTTCTAGTTGAAGTCCTAGCATGAGATATTCTGAATTGTTACTACACCACCCAGTGTTGTCATTCAGTTGCTAAGTGGTATCTGACTCTGTTGCGACCCCATGGACTGTAGCCTACCAGGCTCCTGGGTCCATGGAATTTCCTAGGCAAGAATACTGGAGTGGGTTGCCATGTCCTTCTCCAGGGGATCTTCCCAACCCAGGGATCGAAACCCTGTCTCCTGCTTGGCAGGTGGATTCCTCACCACTGAGCCACCAGTTCCACCCAAGGGGTCATTTATTTGTACTGAGTAGGTCAAGTGTGCCTGAACAGGGAAACCCTGCAAGGACAGGGCCTCCCACCAGTTACAGAAGTCTCCATGCTCCCAGGCCCTCCAGGCTGCCCCGCCCACAGTCAGCTTCCTGCTACAGAACACTGGGCTGCTCTCTAATTGACCTTGAAAGAGGCGGTGTTTACAGCTGCAACTTAGCAGCCATTGATCGTGAATTGATTAAGCCAGCATTCTGAAAAGAACTACAGGAACAGGGACAAAGAACCCCGTGTTCCGAGGATTTCACACCATCCATTTGCATCCAGTGTGTGTGTGTGTGTGTTTTTAAAAAATAAACAAACAATTAATGAATTACTTAGGAGAGGAAACAGGTCCAAATTTTTCTCAGCAGGAGGGCACACTGGCTGCCTAGATCCTTGAAAGGGCATTCCCAGCCCTCATTAGTTCTAACTGGAGAGGTCTGTCCATTCTCTCAAGCCGGCAGCTGACCAGGGCTCAGAGGGTTGGGGCTTCATCAGACATTGTAAGCTCTTTGGATCTGCTTTTTTTTTTTTTTTTTTTTTGTGGCAGTTCCAGCACTTGGCAGGGCACCCGGAAAGAGCAGAAAACCTGGGTTCTTGTCTTGGCTCTGCCTGGCTGAGCTCAACTAGGCAAGTGACCTCCCTTTTGGGGCCTCAGATCACTCGTGTGTAAAATGAGGGGGTTGGAAAAGAACACTAGTTTCTAAACCTTTTACTTTTTTTGCCCTGAAATCTGTTCTTTAAATGAAAGCTAAGTGGGTCTCCTCTTCCCATCCAGCACGTTGAGATGAAAGTTGGAAAAAAAGATGGGGTAGGAAGAGGCAATGGGGTCCCCTACGCCCCCACTCCCAATCTACAGTCTGAGAAGTGGGATCCATGGAACTGCCCGGCTTCTGTGGCATGCAATGTGAAAACCACTTCATGCTCTCCTGCCCAGCTCTAATTGGAGTTGTTCCTCATCAGAAGAAGCCTAATGCTTGTAGTATCTAGGAGTTGTGCATGGTTGCTAGTAATAAAGTGTTAGTCACTCAGTCGTGTCTGACACTTTGCGACCCCATGGACTGTCATCTGCCAGGTTCCTCTGTCTGAATTTCTCCAGGCAAGAATACTGGAGTGGGTAGACATTCCCTTCTCCAGGGGATCTTCCCAACCAAGGGATCGAACCCAGGTCTCTTGCATTGAAGGCAGATTCTTTACCTTCTGAGCCACCACAGGAACCTGATAAGTAAAAGTTTAAGCAGATTGAGGGGGTTGTTCATTCATTCGGTAATGAGAAGTCTGAAGGCAGGCACTCCACGAGTAGTATAGTAGCTCCACAGCATCATCTGGGAGAAGAGTTCCAAACTCCTTTTATTTTTCTATTCCTTTATTCTGAGCATGTGGCTCCCATCCTCAAAGTTGGCTCATGGTTAGAAAATGGCTGCTGAAGCTCCAGACATGACACTCGCATTCTAAACAAGAAAAAGGTGAAAGGGAAGAAGGGCAGACAAGCCCTTGCCAATTCAGTCTGCTCCCTTTAAAAAGTTTCCCTGGGTGCATTACTGGAGATTCCAGCTGATGTCACCTTGGCAAGAACAGTGTCACATGACTACTGGTTGCAAAGGAAGCCAGAAAACATTAGTATCATTATTTTTTTAAACCAAGGTGTATTGGCACCCAGCATAAAATCGGTGTTCTGCAAATGACAAGCAAAGACTGGATACTGGGTGGGCCACAGGAAAAATCAACAGCTAACAGCTCCGAAGCACTTATTAAATACCGTGTATGCATTATCTCATTTAATTCTCATAACTGCCTAGTGAGGTAAACACTCATCATTCCCATTTTATAGCTAGGAAGTCAGAGCTCCAAGAAGTTAAGTGACTTGGCCATAGCAAACAAGTGATGAAGCCAAGATATTAACCCAGGCACTCAAGCTAGAGTCCAAACCCTTAACCACCAGATTATACTGCTATGGTAAAGACCAAAATGTAGATTTCATGCAGGGCTTGTCAATGCTGTTTCAGCATCTTTAAAAAAGAGAGACACAGCAGTCCACAGTGCCTGCCTTTTCTCCTCCTCTGCAGTTTCCACATCCTCTTTCTCCTGGTAATGACAACTGCGGTGGCAGACTGAATTGGCTATGATGCATTTACCAGAAGGTAAGTGCTTTAGATATGGTTTGGAGGGAGTTCAGGGGAAACATTTTCAGGGACTTGACTTACAGAAATGATTGATGAAGCAAGATTAAAAGAGCTAAGTCTATATGAGCTGGCACAGTATGAAAGGAAGGGAGGGAAGAAGGCAGCATGGAAGTTGAGCACGTAGGCAGCCTGAGAGTTCCAGAAACCTAGGGGAAGGCTGCGGTCCATGAGGCAGAGGGCTCACAACTCAGATCCCATTGGAAAAGGACCAACAGCAAGCCCGTGGCAATGTCTTTTAAGTCGTTTCATATTTACAGACCACTTGGGCCACATTTTTCTCTTTTAATCATCACAATATTATCCCAGGTGACATCACATACCCTGGGCAGTGGGAGATCCAGGAGTGTGGACAGCATCAAAAGCAGCATCTTGGGCTTCCTTGGTGGTCCAGGGGTTAAGAATCCACCTGCCAGTACAGAGGACAAGGGTTTGACCCCCAGTCTCGGAAGATCCCACATGGTGCAGAGCAACTAAGCTCGTGTGCCAAAAACGACTAGCTCACATGCCACAACTACTAAAGTTGCCTGCACACTCTGGGGCTCAAGCCCCGCAAAAGAGAAGCCAACTCAAAGAGAAGCCCACGCATCACAACTAGAAAGTAACACCCGCTTACCACAACGAGAGAAAAGCCATGTGCAGTAATGAAGACCCAGAGCAGCCAAACATAAATAAATAAATAAAATTAGAAAGTGGCATCTTCATTCAGTACATCCACTATGACATCCATTGTCATAGGTGCACAATAAAAGTTCTCTGTAGCTAATGTAGCTTAGAACCAAATCCATGGACATAGCCCTTGTGGGTCAGGATTTCTCTTAAGGGAAGTGCAACTTCAGCTTGTTCACCAGGAGGCAGACTTCCAGAACAGAAAGTAGGAATACTCCACTGTAAGACCAAGGAGTAACGCAAACTAAATTCTCATGAGCCAACACAGAAAGAGCTAGCTCCTAACCTGGCATTTTATTTTCTAATTGAGTTCTTTTTCAACAGGGCTTTCTGGGCTTTTGGTAACATTCTATATCTTGATCCATTTGTGAAAATTCATTGTGCATCATTTAATTCATTGTGAAAATTCATATTTGCATTTTCTTTACCAAAAAAAAAAAAACAAACCAAAACACACAAAAACAAAAACAGGCATCTTTAACATTTCAAGGTGCTAAAATGGCATTCTGGTTAAGACTGTGATGTGGCAGAGACCACTGGGTGTCTCACAATCTCATTCTCTGCTTTCTCCTTAGAAGGAGACTCCTGATTTTTAACTGGGCACAGGGCTAGCTGGAATGAAACTACTGTACATCTTCCACCTTCTCTTGCAACTGAGTGTTACCTTGTGACCAACTTCCGGGCAATGGGATATGTGATAATCATGGTAAGCAGTTTTAAGAAGTCACCTTCTTTCCTTCCCTTCTCCTTCTTGTTGGCTTGAAAGTAGATGAAATGGCTGGATCTTTGCAGCTATCATAGTCCAGGAGGTGGAAATTGTGCTGTGGATGTTGGCACACAGCACAGCTGGTCCTTGAGTATCACGTAGCTCCCATAGCAGCCCTGAACTGTTTTTCTCCAATTCCCTTTTTATAAAGGTGAATAAACTATCCTGCTTAAGCAGCTGTTTTGGGGTTTCTCTGATTTGTAGCCAAATTTAATCCCAATAGATATATAGGATGGACACCAAATTCAGATTCTTTTGAGGAGAAGGAGGAGAGAGTGTGATCAATTTCAATTCTATTGGTAAAAAGTTTATTTCTTAACCTGGGTGGTGGGCATACAGGTGGTACTTATATTAAATTTTAAACTTTTGGGGGTATATCTAAGCATCACACATTAAATCTCTTTATATGTATTGGTAAAAATAGTGTCAAAGCAAGATCATGAGATACATAGAAAAATAATCAAATGGTGGCCGTTTGGGTCTTCACCCCAGCTCTGGGTTCAGATCAGATTTGGTGTAACAGCCTAAGTGCTATCTCTAAATAAGCTTCATGGACAGAATGAGCAAGATTTGAAGGGGCAAGGGTGGGTTCAGCCTGTGGATACCAAACCCAGTGTCTGGGAGCAGGAAGGGAAGAAGAAGGTAAGAGCTTGGCACCATTCTCTCCCCCACTCTGCCCAGGCCCTGTCTGGTATGGGTCAACCGGAAGCTCTCACTGCAAACAAGCCATGGGAAAGGTCTCTTTTACCCATCCACCTACCTCATCCCTCTGCTTTCTACCAATACCCACTTTTATTTTAAGGGAGTAAAAATAAATGTATTTAAAATCCTATATTTGCATGACAACAAATTCAACTGCTGCTGCTGCTAAGTCGCTTCAGTAGTGTCCGACTCTGTGCGACCCCATAGATGGCAGCCCACCAGGCTCCCCCGTCCCTGGGATTCTCCAGGCAAGAACACTGGAGTGGGTTGCCATTTCCTTCTCCAATGCATGAAAGTGAAAAGTGAGAGTGAAGTCGCTCAGTCTTGTCAGACTCTTCGAGACCCCATGGACTGCAGCCTACCAGGCTCCTCCGCCCATGGGATTTTCCAGGCAAGAGTACTGGAGTGGGTTGCCATTGCCTTCTCCGACAAATTCAACTAGCTGTGGTTAAAGTGAAATATCCACAATGCTTCCTCCTCTGGTCTAATCCTACCCTTAGGAGCTAGGCATGCTGAATGGCAGCGTGAGCCTGTGACTGCTGGCAAATGCAAGTTTAAAGGCTGGAGCCCCAGGGAGACCAGGCAGATGTCTTGGTGGTGCAGGAGTGAAAAATCCGCTTGCCAGGGTGGGAGACCTAGGAGGCTCGGGTTCAATTCCTGGGTTGGGAAGATCCCCTGGAGAAGGAACTGGTAACTCACTCCAGTATTCTTGCCTGGAGAGTCCCATGAACAGAGGAGCCTGGCGGGCTACAGTTCATGGAGTCGCAGAGTCGGCCAGGACTGAGAGATTGCACGCAATCCTCTGCCTAGGTACTGCCCGTGGATACTGTAGGATGCTGTGGTGGGGAAGGGCTGCTCCTGCTGAAGGGTAGGCCTGGGAGCTCCTTGAACCTCTAAACTCCACGCCACTGCTTTCACTTCTCCTTCCACCTGCCTCCCCCTGAATGCATCTTCAGTTCTCACGATGGGGCGCCCATCCAGGAAGCCAACCCTGATCTCTCTCCTCCCTGCAGGAATCCTCAGCCTCACCTTTGGGCCCCTAGAGCTCACGAAGACATCATGGAAACACCTGCAGCCCTTTATAGCATGGACGTGAGCCTGTGTCTCGTCTGGCCTCATAGAGCCCCTGGGGGCAGGTTTCTCCCTCTGTTCTCTGAGTCTTCAGACCAGCTGGAGCCCACCCCACGCTTGCTGATTGAAAATGGGTGTTTGGCCCAGATGTCTGCTTGGAGCCACATCTAAGACAGCCTGTGTAGTGGGAGAGGCTCCCCACCTTCCCGGGTGCCTGAGCCAGTCACCACAATCCTCTCATCCTGACAAGAAAAACACCCGCCAACCTCCGCTGGGCTGAGCCCTCTGAGAAGTGAGAGAAGATTCCAGAGCCGGAGCCTGGCCTGCCCGGACGGCTGAGGGCCTGGGACCGGAAATGGAGGGGCAGGGGCAGGAAGGTGGGGGAGGAGCCGGCGGTGAAGGTTCTCCAGGATCCATGGGCTTTGTGGTGGCATCTTCTCTGCCGCCTCCACGAATGCACCTCAAAGCAGGTGTCACTCTCCTCCCACGTCACAGAGAGCACTAGGTCAGTGAGAGAGCTTACCCGGGGTTCCACTGCAGGAAAAGGAGGCCTGGCTTGGGCCAGTCTGCTTGCTTTTAAATAAGCAGAAGTTTGGGCCAGGGCATGCTGTGACTGCCACTTGTGGGCCCACTGCACAGAGAGGCTGCTCACCTGCTGGGAGACGGGTCCAGTCTAAATAGGAAGACAAACAAGATGCTTCCAATTCAGTTCGGTTCAGTCACTCAGTTGTGTCTGACTCTTTGTGATTCAGATTTGGATTGCAGCACGCCAGGTTTTCCTGTCCATCACCAACTCTCAGAGCTTGCTCAAACTCATGTCCATTGAGTTGGTGATGCCATCCAACCATCTCATCCTCTGTCATCCCCTTCTCCTCCTGCCTTCAGTCTTTCCCAGCATCAGGGTCTTTTCCAAGGAGTCAGTTCTTCACATCAGGTGGCCAAAGGGTTGGAGTTTCAGCTTCAGCATCAGTCCTTCCAATGAATATTCAGGACTGATTTCTTTTAGGATGGACTGGTTGGATCTCTTTGCAGTCCAAGGGATTCTGAAGAGTCTTCTCCAACACTACAGCTCAAAAACATCTATTCCACACTGGTGCTCTATTGATATATAGACTCTATACCCACATCCCTGTATACACTGACACAATAAAGCTCAAAGCTTTTTAGTCCTGTTGCTAAAGGTTGCAAAAGGAAACTATTTAAAACAAGCGCATGGTGGCTGCGTCCAGGAGAGAAGAATGCACACTTGGGAAGAGAGATTTTGAAATCGCTGCTCAGCTGAGTGAACTTGGGCAAATGACTGCACTCCACTGAACTTCAGTTTCCGCGTCTGTAAAATGAAAACAGCCATGCTTTCCTTGCCTAGTTGTCCAAGGATTACATGTATGTGAGGTATTTAACTCCAGCCTGGGCCATAGGAAGTGCTCAGTGAATGAGCTGTTATTATTGAAATGAAGGTCACTAGTGCTACCATTGTGTGTGTGTGCTCAGTCATGTCCGACTCTGCGACCCCATGGACTGTAGCCTGCCAGGTTCCTCTGTCCATGGATTTCTCCAGGCAAGAATACTGGAGTGGGTTGCCATTTCCTTCTCCAGGGGATCTTCCTGAGCCAGTGATTGAACCTGCATTTCTTAAGTTGGCAGGAGAGTTCTTTACCACTAGCACCACGTGGGAAGCTACCATTAGGAGACATTTTTGTCTCCCCCAAACATCCAGCAGAGTGCTGAGCCCATGGGGGCAGGAATTGTATCCTCCTCCCTCATTTCTGATCTCTGGTGCCCAGACATCGTCTGGCACAGAGGAGGCACTTGGTAAAGGTCTGCTGGGTTGAACTCAAGGCTTGTTATTTTTCATTGTTACGGGGCACTCTGCCCTTATTCAAATCCTCTGAGTATATTATTCCTCTTGAACTTTTCCAAATGCCTATGGAGCAGGCAGGACAGGTGATACTATTGTTCCCACTTTATGGCTGAAAAACACTGAGGCTTAGAGCAGAGATGCCTCCTGCCCAAGTCATGTGGCTGAGCTGAGCTGAGGTCAGTCTCTTCAGACTGTGGGTTTCACGACCAGTGTGTGTGAAAACCATCCACAGGAAGTGCATGGTGTTGCAATGAGCAGAGTTGGAAACCCCTTGGGAGACGGCTCCCTCCACCACATCCTAGGTTCTCTGCCCACAGATTCAGAAAGGGCTTCAGAGAATGACTCAGTGTAGGTCATCTAAGTCACACTGATCTTGGCCCATCTTTCTACCCAGGCTCAGTCCTGCTCTGCATCTGAGGTGGATGCCAGCTGGACCTCCTGGCCCACCAGAAAGGACCTGGAGAGCCTGTGGATTTCAGAGCAGGTCAGACAGGGACTGCCTGGGGCACTTGGAGGAACTGGAAGTACAGGGCCTTGGCTGGCTGCAGACAACACCTACGGGCTGCATCCTGGCCTGGTTGACAGCCTCACTGACAGGTTTAGTACTGGGTTTTATGACTTCGAAACTTAGTCACTGCCTAAGGAAGTCAGCCTGCTCAGAAACAAACATTTAGCAAAGCCATGACCCAGATGCTTAAGCAGGGTCCCACCCTTGGCAGAACTGGCCTCTGGAACCAAGTCTGAGGATACAGGAGGCAGCAAGGCTGGGGTCCTGGTATCCTTCAGTGACCCACATGGCTGTCCTTTATTTGCCCAACTTTCCACTGCTGAGTTTTAAGGGAGCAGGAAGCAGATGTCTGCTACAACCAGAGACAGCCTGACAAAGGCCAAGGGCTTCTGATCCCTGTCCCCAGGCCTTCCTTGCGAGTTGAGTCTGACGGGGTGAAAAGCAGAGGTCTGGTTCATCCTGTGGTAGATAAATCAACCCCCCTCCTGGCTTTCAGTTCCTGCCCTGCAGATGAAAGACCAATCTCTGATCCAAAGCAGTTCAAGCCTGGATTTCTCCATGTCGTTCCCCACCCCCACCTTGGCCTCTGTGAAAACTGGAAGCCTCTCCAGCACCTCTTCAGCCTTGACCCAGGTCTGCAATCTACCCTTCCTGCGAGGCTGGAACAGGCCCAGGTGGAGTGGGGGGTGGGGATGCCCCTCAGCTCAGGTCACACAGCTGCCCTCCTGCTATGAGGACATGGGATCCTGCTTGGGTCTCCACCTAATTGGGGACCCCGGCCCAGGCTGAAGAAGAGATGAGGTGCCCAGTTAATGGAAACCAGCCCTGACCTAGAGTTGGGCTCTGTAGCTCTTAAGTTTGGATGGGAGGAGGACCTTGGAGGATGCCATTGATCTTAGGTTGGTTGACTTGCCCAGTTCCCTCAGAGCGTGGCTTTAGGACACTTGCCACATCATGTGTGTTCATTCTCCAGGAGCTCACTTAACCCTTTCACCCTTGGTCAGGTCACCACTGTCACTTGCCTGATGATAACTGCAAGAGTCTTCTCATGGATCTCCTGGTTGGAGTGTTAGCTCCACTCCACCTCTTGAAATGAATAATAGTAGTAATCTCTTTTTCCTTCTTTCCCTCACTGGGATTTTTATCTTCTTAAATACAATCCATCTCCTTCATTTCTCTTTCTCCCTTTCCAAGATGCTTAAGTTTTATTCTAAAAGTTGCTCCCGCTTTCTAGTGAATTTTAATACCACAAAACCTGCTGTAATACCACAAAGTGAAGTGAAAGTTGCTCAGTCATGTCTGACTCTTTGCGACCCCATGGGCTATATAGTCATTGGAATTCTCCAGGCTAGAATACTGGAGTGGGCAGCTGTTCCCTTCTCCAGGGGATCTTCCTAACCTAGGGATCGAACCCAAGTCTCCCGCATTGTGGGTGGATTCTTTACCAGCTGAGCCACCAAGGAAGCCCCAAAATACTGGCGTGGGTAGCCGATCCCTTCTCCAGTGAATCTCCCCGACCCAGGAATTGAGCCGGGGTCTCCTGCATACCAGGGACAGCCTAGGACCACAAAACCTGCTATTAAACAGGCACTTAAATTTTTATACAAATGAATTAAGATAGCATCACTGGTAAGTCTATAAAACAACTAGGATAAACTTGTGCAACTGGGAAGCTCCAGGCTCTAGGGTCCAGTTGTCCAGTACATCACATCCAAATTTACGTGATCACAGATGATGTAATCAGATACAATACAGTATACAGATACAGATACAATCAGTATCAATGCAAAGGTTTTATTGAAGCAGCACCAATACCAACCTTTTGGAGGACTTCAGCCCCAGAAAGTCCTAGCTTTAAATCCCAACTCTGCCACACGCTAATTTTATGACATAGGCCAAAGAATAAACCTCAGTTCTAGTTTATCAATCTAGAAAATGATAGTAAACAAAACTTCATAGAATTGTTGTGACGTTTAAATGCTGTGTCATCTAGCTATTGTTGTGTAACAATCAACCAGTACATCTCAGTGACATCCAACAACAAAATATTTATTTCTAATGTTTCCAAGGGTTGGCTGGAACCAGCTGCTGGAGCTGGGCTAGGCTGGGCAGCTCTGGTTCAAGCTGTGTGTCTGGATAACTCCAGTCTCCTCCATGAATCTTACTGTGGGCCCAGGCTGAGGTGGCAACAGCTGCCTAGGGGAATCTCTTCTCCTAGCAAGAG
The DNA here is from genome assembly GCF_023699985.2 of Odocoileus virginianus. Classification (NCBI taxonomy): domain Eukaryota; kingdom Metazoa; phylum Chordata; class Mammalia; order Artiodactyla; family Cervidae; genus Odocoileus; species Odocoileus virginianus. The sequence continues at coordinate 19,853,030 of NC_069680.1, forward strand.
CAGAGACACAAGAAAAAGAATGCTCAAGCACATTTCAAGTCCTTGCTTGCATCTTTTCTACTAACATCCCATTGTCTAAAGTAATGGGATGGCCCGAGGCAAGACCATGGGTGCAGGGAGGAAGGAAGAATCAGAGTTGATAATTCGGGCAACCACAGAGGACAATGCTCACTGAAAGCAGCTATTCAGCTTCTGACATGTGGTAGGTGCTTAGTGAAAGGTAACCATGATCACTGCGTGACCCCTTAGAGTCTGGGCAAAGCAAAGTGTCTCAGTCTCATCCTTGGTAAGCAGCAAAGTTAGGAACGGGCCTCAAAGCTTCTTGCTACTGGTCAACATTTTTTTAAGTGGTCCCATGTCTGACTTATTCCAACCCCATACACCAAGAGAGATACGTAGGATAGATGATAGGAAGGTAGAAGTGAGAACTTAGGCCACAGCAGCCGAAGACATGTCCAAGACTTGTAGATATCAGAGAGGATATTGATCAGCCCCACCATTCCCATTTGTTTAGAGATGCGGAACCCGTGGGAAGAACAAGGCCATGCATTAGAATCCTGGTTCTGCTGCTCACTGGCTGGGTCACGGAGGGCTCCTGTAGATGGAAGTTTTCTCTGAGTGGTCTATGTTAGGTCCCTACATCATTCACTCTCATGGTACCTTTGGCCTTTTTCTAACTATACTGTATTTACAGTGACATATAATCATATATTTACTTGTGGGCTCATTTCTTTAATGTGGGCTTCCCTTGTGGCTCAGCTGGTAAAGAATCTGCCTGCAATGTGGGAGACCTGGGTTCAATTTCTGGGTTGGGAAGATCTCCTGGAGAAGGGAAAGGCTACCCACTCCAGGATTCTGGCCTGGAGAATTCCATGGACTGTATAGTCCATGGGGTTGCAAAGAGTCGGACACGACTGAGCAACTTTCACTTCACTTCTTTAATGTGGGTCTTCCTCATCAGACTGTAAGCTCCATGAAGACGGGGCCCATGTCTGTTTGGGTCAGTCCTTACCTAGTGTGAGGCACAGTACTTGGTATGTTCATTTGTAGGGTGAATGAATAGATAAATCCCAACTCTCTGAGCTTCACTATCCTCATGTAAAATGTGAGACAATATGTTCTTTAAAGAGATAGTTTCTTTGAGAAATGTAAAGAAAACTACTAGAAAACTACTAGGAGCATGCCTTCCACAGAGCCTGGCATGGTGTGGGTCCATGATCCATGGTACATCTGCCCAGCACGCCACCCTTAGTTTTTACCATCGAGTGGTTAAGGGCGCAGAGTTCAGATGTTCAAAGCAGACCCGTACTTCTAGCTTCTCTTTTCAGCTCATTCCCCATCCCCTCAGGGACATTGGGGGCCTTAATGCTAGATTCCTGGGCTGCCTCCCTCAGCTGCTCCTGTCTAGCCTATAGAGAAACCCCTCCTCATTGGTTGCCCCTCTATCCCCGTCCCCCCTTCCTCATGCCCCCTAGGTCCTTCTGACTCAAGACTGTGATTTGCTAAGGACATACTAGTAATGTGTGTGATTAATGTGTGTGATTCCTCATGGTGATTAAAATGCTGAAATACTCTCATACCAGATGGTAAAAAGTACTAGTTCACGAGACTACAAAGTGTCATTGTAGTCCCTGGCAGACATTAGCCCTGGCAGCCTAGAGGTTACCAGGTGGCCAGACGCTGGAGAGTAGGCTGGCAGCCCTTGATGGCACCAAGTGGATGGGGGCAGTGAGGGTAAGTGCCGTGCCAGCCCACTGCCCCAGAGCAGCCAGCATTGGTGGGTACAAGAGAGCAGGTGGCAAGGCAGGCAGCCACTGTGGCAGAGGCTCTCTCCCTCCAGACGACGGGGTAGGTGTGTGTGTTTCCAGCCGTGACGTGTGGGCACGAGGCCATGCTTCACTGGCTGGAAGAGAAGACCCGGTGCCAGGGACCTCGTGACCATCACCCTGATGGGGATGTCCTTGGGAGAATTGGATGCAGTCTTTCCTTCCCTCTTATGCACTTTATACTCAAGGCTTTGAAAAGTTAGGGATGTATAAACTACAGATTTCAGAAACATTCAGGAGGCGAATGCATAGCTAAGAATATGTCAAGGGAAGTTAAGCAGCTCTGAGGTTTGTAAGTCCACTAGGGCAGGATGGAGGCAGCATCCAGAACACTGCCCACTCCTCCCGCCCATGTCAGGGACGTAAAGGACACATGCAAGCTGAAGGTCTGGGTAGCACTGAGGATTTTTCACCTTTCACATACCATCTACTCAGCCTATGCTTGTGTGTGTGAGTCACTCAGTTGTGCCCAACTCTTTGTGACCCCCATGGACTGTAGCCCACCAGGCTCCTCTGTCCATGAAATTCTCCAGGGAAGAATCCTGGATTGAACAGCCATTTCCTTCTCCAGAGGAACTCCCTGACCCAGGGATCGAACCCAGGTCTCCTATATTGCAGCCAGCAGGGAAACCTCACACTATATTTACAATGTATCTAAATAAGTTTTCTCTGAAAAACAAAACAAAACAGAAACTGATGCAGTCTAGATAGTCAGTTGGGAACTTGCCCAGCAGCTCAGTGGTAAAGAATTCGCTTGCCAATGCAAGAGACACAGGTTCGAACCCTGAGTCAGGAAGATTCTCTGGAGTAGGAAATGGCAACCCACTCCAGTATACTTGCCTGGAAAATTCCATGGACACAGGAGCCTTGCTGGCTATAGTCCATGGGGTCGCAAAAGAGCCAGATACAACAGAGCCACTGAGCGTGCATGCACTAAGTCAATCATGGCTCAGACAGGGACCTCCCAGCTAGTGGCAGCCAGGACAAATTTAAAAATCACGCACAAATGAGCTGGTAATTATTAGAGGGATTGAATGAACGATTTGTGTTACAGTGTTTATTCGTAAGACGAAATGCCAGCATAATTTTAAGTTAGAGACAGAAGGTAGGAGTCTGTTTTGGATTTACGTAAGGACCAGGTGGTACATATTTTGCATATTCCCTTACTCTGGGCTCCTCCCAGGAATCCTCCTCAGGGTCCCTCTCCAGTCCTGCAGTCACTCAATCCCACCTGGCTTTGTACCTGCTCTGACCTCAGAGTGGGGAAACTTAAAGACAATCAGGCCTTTCCTGGGTCAAAGGCGACTTCTCCCGCATAGCGCTTAAGTGTTTTTATGCTAAGTATCCTCTGTTTTTCTACGTTGAGCCCTGTGATGGTTAATTTTATGTGTCAACTTGACTGGGCCACAGGTTGTCCAGATATTTGCTCAAACATTATTTCAGGTGTGTCTATAAGTGTGGTTTTGGGTGAGATTAATATCTGAATCCACAGATGCTGGAAAGCAGATTACCCTCCTATAATGGGTGGGCCTCGTCTAAATAGTCGAAGACCTGGGTAGAATGAAAAGACTGACTCTTCTGCAAGTGAGAGAGAACTCCTCCTGCCTGACTGTTGAGTGCGGACATCAGCCTTTCCCTGCTTTTGGACAGGAACTGAAGCATCAGCTCTTCTTGGGTCTTCAGTCTGCTGGCTTTCAGACTGGAACATTCACCATCAGGTATACGTACATGTCTCTTGATTTGCAGGCCTTTAGACCACACACGCATGTCTCCAGTTAGCTCTGTTTCTCTGTCGGGCCCTGACTAATACCAGCCCCAGCTCCTCAGGCTCCCTTTTGCTCTCCCGGTTTTCGTGTGTGTGGTGTCCGTCAAGGGTTATGAGGAGGAAACTCTCCCACCCCAGGAATCTGTGGGACTGGCATTACACCTCTTGTTTCTGCTGCATCCTTCCCCTCTGGTCACCTTCCTGTCATGTTGTTGAGTCCTGCTCTGGGCTGGGCAGAGCGATCCCAAAAAGATGGTGAAGTGGCCCAGAGGGGTCATTCCCAAAAGCACTCTCGGGGGTCACAGGGAGACTTCCACAGGGCTGGGCTTAGTGGGTGTTGATTTATGTCGCTTTTCCCAAAGATGAGAGGCTCAGCAGTGTCAGGGCTGCTAATCCGTCTCTGAATGGCTCCTGGCTCAACCCACATGGAATTAAATCCAGAATTAAAATTCAGAGCTTGTTCTGGACTTGAAGGGCAGACTTAGCTGTTTTCCTCAGGGATAAGGAGAGGCCTGAGGCTGGCTTGGGAAGCACTGTCATGGTTGTTTGGAGCCCAGGGGCCGCTGGAATGGTGGATTGTCTGCTGTGTGTTGAGAGGAGACAGAGGTGCTGTCAGCAGGGGGTTTACAGATGTAATGGGGGAGCCTGGAGGGGGCACAGGAGGCTGACAGGCCCTCAGACAGGAACAGCCTCCTGGTCTCCCTCTTCTGGAATGTCAGCTCTCCCTGTAGGTGGGGTACCCCTACTGCTGTCTTTGAAGCTGCCACCTCCCCCTTAGCTTTGCTTTGCGTGTGTGCATGCTAAGTCATTTCAGTTGTGTCTGACTCTTTGTGACCCTACGGACTGTAGCCCACCAGGCTCCTCTGTCCATGGGGATTCTCCAGGCCAGAAAACTGAAGTGGGTTGCTATGCCCTCCTCCAGGATAGCCTTGTTTGAGTGTGTTCAAAAAAAAATATTCAAATGGGTAAAATTGAAGATCTAATTGGTTTTATTCAGTGATTCAAGAATGCAACAGCATCCCACCTAGTGAGTAGAGGATGCTCAGAGGAATTACACAAAATGGATGGCTTTTATAGACAGGAGGAGGGTGAGGCAAGGAAGGTCTCAGAAAAAGACAAGAAAGGATTGTTTCAGATCAGGTCACCTTCTTGGGGGCAGAGGCAGGGGACGAAGGTCTGTTATGCAGGTTACCTTGTCATCCTTTGGTGGGGGAAATGGAGATGGCCCTGTGATAGATGATCTCATTGGTGCTGACCAGGAAATTCCAGACTGGCTGAGTACCATCACCTTCCTGGGGAAGGGCAAAACTATAGTTGTCAGGTCTGTCAGCAGAGGCTTTAGTACAGGTGATGTCATTTGGGGTCTTGGGGTTTCTCTTTAACAGGGGGCATCTGTTTCTTTCCTGATTTTCTGGTAATGCTCACAGAGGCTGCCTGTGGCCATGATGAGAGAAAGACAGGAGACAGAGGGATCCAGGTGGGAAGCTGATCTGTGCTTCCTTCACTCCAGCAAGCCTGCCTTTCACTTCACTCAGCTGTGCCGTTTGGCCTGTGCCTAGCTGATTCTCAGTTCAGTTTCCCCAGTGCCCAGGGCATAACCTAAACCTGGGGGACCCCACACGGCAGAATCCACTCAAGTGATGAGGTGGGTAGTGGAGTAGATAATTCTGGAATGACTATGTGGGTTCAAGTCCCAGCTCTCCCCTCTCAGCAGCTGTGTGACCCCATGTCAGTGCATGCGTATGGGCCTCACTTTCTTCCTCCCACCTTTTGGAGTTGTTCCAGTTAATGTCATTTACAGATTGAATGAGTCAAGACCATAAAGCACAGAGTCAGGTTTATCATAAGCACTCAGTTATGTCGACTATGACATCATAATAAACTGTGCTTAATTATAGGAGGGCCACCATGTCCTTCTTCATTGCTCAATGAGATGATGTACTTGCCAGGTGTTGCAAGGGTCCTGGGCCAGTTCTCTGAATTCTATTTCCTTCCTTTTCTCCTTAATGAAGGCCCTTTTCTTTCATTGTTGGTTGTGACTCAGCCTTAATCAATAAACCTGCAGAAAGGTAATCAGGAGAGGAGGCATCCTGGTCTAAGATGTTACCTTGTCTTGAAAGGCTCAGCAGCAGGGGCCAGGTCCTCCTTGGCACCAGGTAACTGTCCAAAGGCCTGGCTTTCTAATGGTCCAGGCCCCAAAGGCCTTTCAAAGTTAGCTTAACTCCATGGCATGCTCCCCACTGCTGCAGGACCAGGAGGAACTCACAAAAGGGGAACCCCCAGCCCTGGCACAACCAGCAGCCTGACCTGGGGCCTGCCTGGGGCAGCCAGCAGTTTCTCTGCTCTCCCTTGCTTCTGAGTGAGCACCACTTTTTCCTCCTGATTTGCCTCCCTTTTTCTTGGGTATCTGTGTTGAGTAGTTCTATGTGTCAACTTGCCTGGGCCCCAGGGCACCCAGATATTTGGTAATACATTATTCTATGTGTTTCTGTAAGGTTATTTCTGGATGAGGTTAACATGTAAATCAGGCTAAGTAAAGCAGATTGCCCTTCCTATATGGGTGGGCCACATCCAATCAGTTGAAGGCATGAAGAGAACAAAAAGGTAGACCATCTCATGAGTAAGACCGAATTCCTCTCGTCTGACTGCTTGCTGACTAAGATGTTGGCTTTTTCCTACCTTCTGAGGGAACTGAAGCACTGGTTCTTCCTGGCCCTTGAGTCTGCCAGCTCTTGGGATAGAACTTATATCTTTGGCTCTTCTGGTTCTCAGGCCTTCAGACTCGGACTGGAGTGACACCATTTGCTCTCCTTGGTCTCCAGCTTGCCAACTCACCCTGCAGATCCTGGGGCTTGTCAGCCTCCATGTCATGTGAGCCAATTTGGTAGAATAAATCTTTCTATGTATGTGCATGTGTAGTTGCTCAGTTGTGTCCAACTCTTTGCAAAACCCTGGACTGTAGCCCGTGAGGCTCCTCTGTCCTTTGGATTTTACAGGTAGGAATACTGGAGTGGGTTGTCATTTCCTTCTTCAGAGAATCTTCCCAGCCCCGGGACTGAACCCACATCTCCTGTGTCTCCTGCTTTGGCAGGTGGATTCCTTACCACTGTGCCTCCTGCGAAGCCCCTTTCTATGTACATGTACATCTTATTGGTTCTATTTTCTGGATTACCCTGACAATCACAGCGCCCTACTCTGGTAGTGCAGGGACCTTCCTTCCAGGCTCCACAACCCTTTCCCCATTTCTCCCGTGTGGCCCAGGAGCCCCCCTGCTGAAGAGGCTACCAGCCCTCCCAAAAGGGCATGTCATTTGATACCCCTGGGCCTCTGACCCCTCCTGATCCATAGATGCCCACATGTTTCGGGCACTCTGCTTGGCATCAGCAAGAAGACATTGCCAATCCCGACTCCATCCTGGCTTCACTCATTTACAGGGAAGCAGAAAACGTGATGAATAAAATCCATCCGAGAATCCTGACCTGGGTGTTGATCAGACCTTGTGTCAGAAGCAGCAGTGTTACAATTAAGTAAATGGATGACCTCAATTCGGAGGCAGTGTTTGTTGAATTGAATCTTCAGCAGGTTAACTTCCCTCAGATGAGTAAAAATGATATTTGGGATTAAGTTTTCACTGTGCTGAATGCATTACTGGGTTTCTGCTCCACGTCATTGGAAAGGGGACGTAACCTTCACTGAGGAGGTCTGCAGGGACTAGGACAGGTGGCTAGCTGCGGAGCGCGGGGCGACCGCAGGGGATTAAGGCCGCGCACAACTCATCTCACGCTGAGAAAAGCTGATTTGTTTTTGTTTTTCAATAAGCCTTATTAAACTGTCTGCCACTCACGCTGGACCTGCAACAACATCACAAGGCAGGGCTTGGCCGGCGGAAAAACCACTCGCCAACAACTGCGCCTTCCTGCGCCAAATCAGGCATGACCTGGAGAGCGCCGCTGCGGGGCCCAGGGGAGGGCCGGAGGCGCACTCTCTGGGAGCCGTTGCCAGGCTGCGGGGGCCACTGTACCAGGTCAGGTGGGCGCGGCTGGCTTTCCCTGCTGCTCTCCCGGTGTCTGTCAGTCTTTATGGAGCTCCTCCTAGTGAGGCTTTTCCTGACTGTACTTGATTTCCTGTTCAGATACCCTCACTTCCCCTTTCCCATCCTCTCCACTGTCCCCTCTAGAGACCCTGCCTTAGTGGTCTCTGGGGGGCTTCTCTGGCGGCTCAGTGGTAAAAGAGTCTGCCTGCCAATGCAGGAGACAGGGGTCCGATCCCTGGTCCAGGAAGCTTCCACGTGCAGAAGGATAAGTCCACGTGCAGAGGGATAAGTCCCTGTGCTGTGACTACTGAACCTATGCTCTAGGGTCCAGGAGGTGCAATCACTGCGCCTACACGCTGCCACTGTTGATGCCCGCGTGCCGTAGCGCCTGTGCTCACAGCAAGGGAAGCGACTGCAGTAAGAAACCGGTGCCCCATAACGAAGGCCAGCCGCAACTCGAGAAAGCTTGAGCAGAGCAACAAAGACCTAGCGCAGCCAAAACCAAATCTAAGAGAAAGTATGTTCTGGGAACATTCGAGCATCCTCTGGATCCTTTCAGGAGACCCAAAAGGTCAAAACTATTCTCATCAGAGAATATTATGCTGTTATTTGCCTTTTCCCCTTTCATTCTCTCACGAGTGTGCGGTGGGGTTTTCTGGAAGCCACACGGTGTGGAATGATATCATCCCCCTGATGGACTGTGCACCTCTGTGTTCTTGTTTGATGCACATTTCTCAGCTTTAATTTTGAACATGGAAAATATCAATAGATACAAACCCCATGAGCCCTATGGGATTCTTGAAAATTCTTTAAGAGCATAAAGACTAAAAAGTTTGAGAATCTCTGTTCTGTATCTTTCCTGTTTTTTTTTTCCTTCAAGGTGAAGTACCATGTTTATTGTCATATTTATGTATGTTTTAACCTTTTAACACATATAAAACTGCTACTGTTTTGTTAGGTTCAGAAGTATTTTTAAAATGTGTAATCAACCAAGTTTTTTGTGTTATGTCCCAACTCCATTTTTCCCATGAACTCCATTTTTATTATGTGATTTTAAAAAATTGTTTTAATTGTGGTAAAATATACATAACATAGGGCTTCCCTGGTGGCTCAGATAGTAAAGAATCTGCCTGCAATGCAGGAGACCCGGGTTCAATGCCTGGGTCGGGAAGACCCCCTGGAGAAGGGTGTGGCAGCCCACTCCAGCATCCTTGCCTGGAGAATCCCATGGGCAGAGGAGCTTGGAGGGCTACAGTCGAGGAGGTCACAGAGTCAGACACAGACGAGTGACTAACACTTTCACTTCCTCTGCTTTTAAAGCTATGAGGACTTAAATGCCCCGTGCCTTAGGCTCTTCCTCTCTAAAACCAGGATGAACCACCCTCATCTCTGGGTGGCTGTGAGGATGAAGGAAGCCCCTGCAGGGGACGACAGGGAGTTGTGCGGGAGGTGTCTGGCTGTGTGAGGGCCCGGGGCAAGGGAGAGTCTGGTACAAGGAGGACTGGAAGGTAAGGAGGGGGCAGCACCTCAGTTCGCCAAGTGAGGAGTGGACGGTGAGGAGCGGAGAGAAAAGAGAAGGAGAAGCCGTGTCACAATAGGTCTCATGGTACTTGGAAAGTTTGGACTTTGTTCAGAGGCAATAGGAAGCCACAGAAGGTTTTAGGCAGAAAAGGACAGTCAGATTTGCATTGTATAAAGGTCCTTGGACTACAAGGAGATCCAACCAGTCAATTCTAAAGGAAATCAGTCCTGAATATTCATTGGAAGGACTGATGCTGAAGCTGAAACTCCAATACTTTGGCCACCTGATGCAAAGAACTGACTACTTGGAAAAGACCCTGATGCTGGGAAAGATTGAAGGCAGGAAGAGAAGGGGACGACAGAAAATGAGATGGTTGGATGGTATCACCGATTCGATGGCCAAGCTTCCAGAGTTGGTGATGGACAGAGAAGCTGGGCATGCTAAAGTCCATGGGGTCGCAAAAAGTCGGACACAACTGAGTGACTGAACTGAACTGAACTGAAAGGTCAGTGTGAGCGTGTGTGGTGAGTGCACTGGTAGGGGACACAGTGGGTGATGGTGAGGACACTATTGCGGCAGCTGGGAAAGACGCAGCTGGGTGTCTTGACAGCAGAACCCCAGAGAAAGGCCCTTGGCATCTCTGATCTTTTCTAGAAGTTTCTCTTCCCTGCTTTGTGTTGCCTCTTCCTTTTAATGTACAGTCTCCCAAAACTTCATCATTATCCTGAGCAATCCTGGATCCACTATCAGCACTCACCCCCTCTTGAGGTTAGCCAGATGGTTAGCAGGACAGAGACCACTCCCTGCCCCTCGAGCATGCCCCATGGGGTGCCTCCATTCAAGGGCTTATCAAGGTATTCAGAAACAAGCTGGCTGTCTGGCTAGGGTATCTTTGCCAAGAGAATGCAAGCTGATGCAGTCACTACAGTGGTCGCTTCTGGCTCCTTCTGTCCTCTGGTGCCCCACCCCAGGGGCCGTCAGACCATCTACCCAAGAGAGATCGCTGTCGTAACACAATGCCGAAAACAGGAGTTCAATTTTTGCCTTTTCAGTTTTGAAAGCCAAGGTCCAGTGATGGAACAAAAGATCTGGAAGGCTGTGTGGGCAACCCAAGCCAATTCCCACATGCCCAGGAGAGAAGATCCAGTGAGTCCCAGTGAGGACTGGGTAGTCGGGGGGTGAAGGGGAGCAAGAGGCTGAGGGCTTGTCTTCCTTGGCTGAGTTCCTGTGTATACTATGAGCGGGGGAGGCAGGGAACACAACAGAACCTAAGTACGTTTGAAGATCTGTGAGCAGAGATGGGTACGTGCCCAGCCAAAGGATGCAGGAAAGGGCACAGGTCTGTGCCCAGGAAAGGGGTTTGGATTCTGTTCTATCAGCTTTGGGAAGCCAGTGGGGATGAACCAGGGCTGATGAAGTCTGACTTACAGTTTTCAAAGACACCTTGGAAGAACTGAATCTGAAGTTCCAATACTTTGGCCACCTGATGCAAACAGCTGACTCACTGGAAAAGACCTTGATGCTGGGAAAGATTGAAAGCAGAAGAGGACAACAGAGGATGAGATGGTTGGATGGCATCACCAATGCAATGGATATGAACTTGGGCAAGCTCTGGGAGATGGTGAAGGACAGGGAAGCCTGGCAAATTGTAGTCCATAGGGTTACAAAGAGTCGGACACGACTGAGTGACTGGACAACAACAAAGACACTCTGTTCGGGGTGGAGAATGGAATAAAGCAATGAACCTTTTGGTGTGGAAAGGAGAGAAAACTTTTTGTTACTTACAACCCACGCTCCTTCCTAGGAGAGTGAACTCCACTATACAAAAGACCCTTCTGTCCCCTTGTCAAAAAATCTAGGGGCAGAGGCTGGAATAAATTGAATTTCAGTGTATAAAAAAGGGAGGGATTTTATTTATTCTTGGCAACTGTTCTTCTGAGAGAGGACAGAAATATGGAGAGAAAAGGAAAGATCAAATAAAAGTCCAAAGATCACAGCCCAAATTTAGAAATGTTTGGGGGAATTTTTAGCAACAGGCATACTGAACTCTGAATTTTAAGTTATATGTACCTTAAGGTGGGCTTCCCAGGTGGTGCTAGTGGTAAAGAATCCCCTTGCCAATGCAGGAGATGCAAGAGATGTGGTTCGATCCCTGGGTTGGGAAGACCCCCTGGAGAAGGAAATGGCAACCCACTCCAGTATTCTTGTCTGGAAAATTCCAAGAACAGAGGAGGCTGGTGGGCTACAAAGAGTTAGACATGACTCTTTGGGATCACAAAGAGTCAGACACGACTGAGTGACTGAACACAGCACATCTTAAGCTATAAATCCTTTCAGTTCCCCTAAAGTTTCGGTAGTCTGCATGCACAGTAAGAGGGTGTGTGTGTGTATATTACAGAAAAGGGCTTCATCTGGATTAACATGGCACAGGAAAAAATAACATGTGTGGGATCATTAACAGAATTTCAGGGTTGCTTAGACTGTGGAATCAGTGGTGTCCCTAAAACTTCAACTACTCACCCTTCTCTCAGAAAACATGGCAGGGCGCTGACCTGGGAATATCTGTAGAATGGAGATTGGAAGCATTATTACTTAGAATTTAAGGAGCAAGTCATCACCAGCTGGTATCTGATCTGTAAACAACACTTAGGTGTTTATAAAGTAATTTTACGTTTTACCTAAAACTGACATGACATTTTAAAAAAGGCTGTCCTTGAGAAATTATCACCCTCTGGTTTTGGAGTTGAAGATTATTCTGAGTAAGAACTTCAAGATCTTCTTAAGAAGTGATCAGGCGGTGTCTAGTACAATTTAAACACATACTTCCCCTGACTCTGCAATAAGGACTCTGCCCTACAATATCAAAACCCCAGAATGTCAGGAGAGATGCATAGTAATTATTAGAGGATCCTTTATAATAATAACAAATATAAACAAAACCCCCAACAACAACAAAACCCAACCTGGAAACAACTTGAATGTCCATCAACAGAAGACTGGTTATTAAAATCATGGTTACTGCAGACTGAATGTTTGTGTCCTCAAATTCGTGTGTTGAAAACTAACCCTCAACTTGATGGCAATTGGAGCTGGGGCTTTTGGAGGGTGCTTGGTCATGAGAGTGGGGCCCTCATGAGTGGGATTAGCGCTCTTATAAAAGAGACCCCATGGAGCTCCCTCCCCTCTTCTGCCACATGAGGACACAGTGAGAAGGCCATCCCTGAAACAGGAAGCAGGTCTTCACCAATCACTGGACCTGCCAGTACCTTGATCTTGGACCTCCTAGCCTCCAGACTGTGAGGAATAAATTCCTGTTGTTTATAAGCCACCTGGACTGTGATATTTCTGTTACAATGGCCTGAAAGGACTAAGAAGACAATGGTACATCCTCACAAAGAGATGTAACAGAGCTGTTAAAGAAGAATGGCCCAGATCCATCTCATGAGCTGGAATAATATGTGGACATACTGCTATATTTTTTTTTTTTTAACACAGCAGGTTTAGGAATACTATGTTTCCCCATTTCATCTGGGGAAAAAAACCCAGCAGGTCAATGTGTTTTTATAAGCATTAAAAAAAAATTAGTGTACATATCAAAATAGCAATCCTCAGACAGGATTAAAAGGAGAGAGGGAAAGACCATGAACTTAAAAATATATATACCTATATATATATGTGTTAGTATATTGTAATGGTCTTTATCTTTCTGGCTTACTTTGCTCTGTATAATGGGCTCCAGTTTCATCCATCTCATTAGAACTGATTCAAATGAATTCTTTTTAATGGCTGAGTAGTATTCCATGGTGTATATGTACCACAGCTTCCTCATCCATTCGTCTGCTGATGGGCATCTGGGTTGCTTCCATGTCCTGGCTATTATAAACAGTGCTGCGATGAACATTGGGGTGCACGTGTCTCTTTCAGATCTGGTTTCCTTGGTGTGTATGCCCAGAAGTGGGATTGCTGGGTCATATGGCAGTTCTATTTCCAGCTTTTTAAGAAATCTCCACACTGTTTTCCATAGTGGCTGTACTAATTTGCATTCCCACCAACAGTGTAAGAGGGTTCCCTTTTCTCCACACCCTCTCCAGCATTTATTGCTTGTAGACTTTTGGATAGCAGCCATCCTGACTGGCGTGTAATGGTACCTCATTGTGGTTTTGATTTGCATTTCTCTGATAATGAGTGATGTTGAGCATCTTTTCATGTGTTTGTTAGCCATCTGTATGTCTTCCTTGGAGAAATGTCTGACACATATATATGGACTTTAGAAAGATGGTAACGATAACCCTATATGCAAAACAGAAAAAGAGACTCAGATGTATGGAACAGACTTGTGGACTCTGGGAGAAGGAGAGGGTGGGATGTTTCAGGAGAACATCATTGAAACATGTATATTATCTAGGGTGAAACGGATAACCAGCTCAGGTTGGGTACATGAGACAAGTGCTCGGGCCTGGTGCACTGGGAAGACCCAGAGGGATCGGGTGGAGAGGGAGGTGGGAGGGGGGAAAAAAAAATATATATATATATATACCTATATAAATCTACTTCTGCTTCATTGAGTATGTTAAGCTTTTGACTGTGCAGATCACAACAAACTGTGGAAAATTCTTCAAGAGATGAGGATACCAGACCATCTTACCTGCCTCCTGAGAAATCTGTGTGCAGGTCAAGAAGTAACAGTTAGAACTTGACATGGAACAACAGACTTGTTCCAAATAGGGAAAGGAGCACGTCAAGGCTGTATATTGTTACCTTGCTTATTTAACTTACATGCAGAGTACATCATGCAAAATGCCAGACTGAAAGAAGTACAAGTTGGAATCAAGATTGCTGGGAGAAATATCAATACCCTCAGATATGCAGATGACACCACCCTTATGGCAGAAAGTGAAGAGGAACTAAAGAGCCTCTTGATGAAAGTGAAAGAGGAGAGTGAAAAAGTTAGCTTAAAGCTTAAATTCAGAAAACTAAGATCATGGCATCTGGTCCATCACTTCATGGGAAATAGATGGGGAAACAGTGGAAGCAGTGTCAGACTTTATTTTTTTGGGCTCCAAATCACTGCAGATGGTGACTGCAGCCACCCTTGCTGGACCCTTGCTCCTTAGAGGAAAACCTATGAGAAACCCAGACAGCATATTAAAAAGCAGGGATATTACTTTGCCGACAAAGGTCTATATAGTCAAAGCTATGGTTTTTCCAGTAGTCATGTATAGATGTGAGAGCTGGACTATAAAGAAGGCTGAGTGCTAAAGAACTGATGCTTTTGAACTGTGGTGTTGGAGAAGACTCTTGAGAATCCCTTGGACTGCAAGGAGACCCAACCAGTTAATCCTAAAGGAAATCAATCCTGAATATTCATTGGAGGGACTGATGCTGAGGCTGAAGCTCCAATACTTTAGCCACCTGATGTGAAGAGTTGACTCATTGGAAAAGACCCTGATGCTGGGAAAGATTGAGGACAGGAGGATAAGGGGACGACGGAGGATGAGATGGTTGGATGGTATCATGAACTCAATGGACTTGAGTTTGAGCAGACTCCAGGAGATGGTGAAAGACAGGGAAGCCTGGAGTGTTGCAGTTCATGGAGTCACCCCCAAGTATTGCCTTTTGCACAAGATTGTGTGAATGTGGGTAGGTAAGTGGGGGTGGGGGAGGAGGGTTATAGCTTCAGCCAGTCCTTTTAAACCCGTTACTCTATGCATCTTCATCCACAAACCCTCCTGAATAACCAAGAGTTGAAAAAGGACAGTGTTGAAGATGGGGTTTCTAAGATGGAAGCTGACTTTCCTTATGCAAACAGAGTAGGTGGAAATTTTGACAAAACCCTGGAGATGGCTGGCAGAGTCCCAGGAAAGCTTAAATTATCTCCAGGCTTGAATTTTCCTGGTAGAGACTAAAATTTTCCTCATCCTGTTGCATGGGGAATCCAGCTGGCAAAGGAATCCCGAGTAACATGGGCCCCTGCTGGCCATTTTTCTTTCCCTCTTCTTCCTGTCTCTCCACTTCCTCTGTGTGTGCGTGTGTGTGTGTGTGTGTGCGCACACGCGCGCGCATGTGCACACGCACGTGGGTGTTCAGTCATGTCTGACTCTTTGCAACCCCATGGACTATAGCCTGCCAGGCTCCTCTGTCCGTGGGATTCTCCAGGCAAGAATACTGAAGTGGGTTGCCATTTCCTCCTCCAGAGGATCTTCCCCATCATAGGATCGAACCCACTTCTCTTGCATCTCCTGCATTGGCAGACGGATTCTTTACCACTGTGCCACCTGGAAAACCCTGAGGTCTATCTATCTCCGCATTTCCTGTCTCCCCACTTTCCTTCTCAGTCGCTACTCCCTGTGTCTACTTGCCTGTCTCTCCTCATCTAACCTGTCTTAACTTCCGCTTAATGCCCTGGGGCTGACCTGGAAGTGCAGACCCCTCTTGGTCTCAGCTCTTCTAGAGTTGGCCCCTTAGGGGAAGAGCTGTGCCACGTAGTCTCCTCTGGCTTCACAAAGCAGTGGGACTTGGAGTTTTATCAGCTGGGTTTCTTTCTTGATTTAGTTTTCTCTTTGCTCTACCCCTTATCAGCTCCAGTGTGAGGAAGGCCAGGAGGCAGACATGGCTTTGGGAAGCTTCTTCATCAGGTGAACCAGGACTTGGACTGGAAAGAAAAGGCTGAGAGGGGGTCCAGGCTCTGCAAATGGGGCTGGGCAAGTTCCCTCGGTTTCCTCAATCCTCAAGATTTAACAAGAGGCAAGTGGCCACTGGCTTTTCAAACAGTGCCTGCCAGGAAGCTTTGTAAAGCACACTCCTTCAGGGTCCTGGCCAGAGCTAAAGCAGACTGGGGCTTGGGCCATTCAGTATAAAAAATATTAAATGAACAATGACTCTCTGCACACAAGTGGCAACTTTCCACTTAGGGAGGGGGTGGATTTTCCACTTGAAAAGCTAATGAAAACTAGTCATGGTGAAAAACCCAACCAAAGAATGAATTTCGACTTTCTTTTCTTTACGAAGAGAACACCACCAAGTTCTGGGTGGTTCTCTGTGGAATCTAGACTCAGGGAATCTAGAATCTGTGACTTTTGGAGTCCCCCAGACTCCCATTGGAAACTGGGTCTTGGGGTTGGACAGGAGGCTGAGTGGGGTTGTCCATGGCTGGTGAGGCAGAAAACGTGTTCAGTCTTTAGGCGGGTGTGGGGAATGTCTGGGCAGAGATTTCTGGAACATCTAAAAATAGTGGGAAAGTCGGAGTTAGAGAGCTGGAGAGAGACAGGAACTCAGCTGTTTTAATAAACTTGACACTTTCTTAGCTGTTTCTTTTTTAGTTCCTGTGCTGAGGTGGCTACAGGAGGAATCTAGGCTGAGTCTAAAATGCTCCAGGTGTGATATTCTCTGTTCATGGCTTAATGAGACAAATGGCCTTTCCTTCTCAGCATGCTGCCTTCACTGGGGCACTGGATCTAGATGGATCCTCCCATCCGCCAGAAACCCCTGCCTCCAGGAACCTTCTGAGCTCATCCCACCCTGGCTCTCCTCCTCCATCCTCCAGGGCACTGACAACATGGCTCATTTCTACTGCTTCTCCTGTCCTGTGATCTTTTAGATGCTCTCTCACTTTCCACTTAACATTTGATGGCTCCCTATTACTTCCAGAAGTTTCAGTTTTTAGGTTGCCATTCAAAGTTCTTTAAAATCTTGCCCCTGCCTCTAGCTGCATCTGCCATCACTACCCCAAAATCCTCAACTTCCAGAATGAAGCCAAGGATGTATGCCCCTATGTGTACTCATTTACACCCAGGTGCTTTTGCATATGTGCTCCTGCTCCAGGAGTTCCTTTCCTTTCTGTTTTGCCTGCTGTGGATTCTCTGAGTCCTTCAAGAAGCAGCTCAGATCCTGTTCTGCCCTTACCGCTGCCTGCACTACTTTGAAAAGTCAGTCCTGGGCTCCCAAGGCAGAGTGGCGGGCTCCAGTGGGAGTGCTTTGGACACCGAATGGCAGTTATTCAGACCATGGCCACATTCATCCTTCAGAGTCGCAGGGTCCTTGTCTGTAAAATGGAAATAATGGGACCTCCAGCATGAGGGGAGGGGAGGGTTACAAATGAAGCAAAGTCTGCAAGACCCCTGGAAGCACCCTGTTAATTGCTGATTTGTTGTTGTTCAGCTGCTAAGTCGTGTCCAACTCTTTGCCACTCCATGGACTACAGCACACCAGGCTTTTCTGTCATTCACCAACTTCCAGAGTCTGCTCAAACTCATGTCCATTGAGTCGGTGAGGCCATCCAACCATCTCATCCTGCCCTCAATCTTTCCCAGGATACGGATCTTTTCCAATGAGTCAGCTCTTCCCATCTGGTGGCCAAAGTATTGGAGCTCCAGCTTCAGTATCAGTCCTTCCAATGAATGTTCAGGACTGATTTCCTTTAGGATTGACTGGTTTGATCTCCTTGCAGTCCAAGGGACTCTCAAGAGTCTTCTCCAGCATTGCAGTTTGAAAGCATCAATTCTTCATGGTCCAGTTCTTAAAAACCATAGCTTTGATTATATGGACCTTTGGTGGCAGAGTGATTATATTATTATATGGTGGACATTTGGAGAATTTTAACATATGAATTTGGGGGGATACTGTCTAACTCATCATAAAGGCCTGTCAGGAATCCCACCCCCTCCAGGGAGCCTTCTGCAGCCACACAAACTCATTTCACCTCCCTTCTCTGGAGCTGCGACAGCCCAGAATGTCTGAGGAGCAGTGGTCAGGGCATGCCTGGCCACCTTGGGTGTTCACATTCTGTCTTTCCGAGTCCGGACTTAACTTCAGGTGGATAGCATTTGTGATTTTTTAAAACAAGCAGCGCACGGCAGAAACTCCTATCTGATGGTATCAGGACTGGCAGTTAGGAGGTAAATTGAAAATCTGAGAAGAATGCCTGCAAAAGGCTTCCTAGCATCGTGGGCCCAGCGGGCAGTGGACGGCAGGTTTACACGGGGCTGGAGAGCTGAGGTCAGCCACTGTAGGGTTAAATGAAAGCAGCAGCCCCCGAGACGAAGGGAGACAGAGTGCAAAGGGGTCCAACCTTTGGGTTGGGGGTCCAACCTCCCACTGAGAGTACATTTCAATTTTTTTTTAATTATGTTTTTAATTGGAGTATACATAATTGCTTTACAATATTGTGTTGGTTCCTGCCACACATCAACATGAATCAGCCATAGGTATACATGTGTCCCCTCCCTCCTGAACCCCTGTCCACCTCCCACCCCGTCCCACCCTCTAGGTTGTCACAGAGCACTGGTTTGAGCTCCATGAGTCACAGAGCAAATTCCCACTGACGATCTATTTCATGTATGATAATGTATATGTTCCCTTGCTACTCTCTCCATTTGTCCCACCCTCCCCTTCCCCTCCTATGTCTGCAAGTCGGTTCTCTATGTTTGCACCTCCATTGGTGTATGGAGATTACTTTAAAAACTAGGAATAAAACGACCATATGATTCAACAATCCTACTACTGGTTATATACCCTGAGAAAACCATAACTGAAAAAGACATATACACCCCACTTTTACTGTAGCACTATTTATAATAGCTAGGACATGGAAAGTCTTCCCTGGTAGCTCAGTTGGTAAGGAATGTGCCTGCAATTCAGGAGACCCTGGTTCGATTCCTCAGTCAGGAATATTCACTGGAAAAGGGATAGCCTACCCACTCCAGTATTCTTGGGCTTCCCTAGTGGCTTAGCTGGTAAAGAATCCACCTGCAACGTGGGAGACCAGGGTTTGATCCCTGGGTTGGGAAGATTCCCTGGAGAAGGGAATGGCTACCCACTCCAGTATTTTGGCCTGGAGAATTCCATGGATGGTATACTCCATGAGATTGCAAAGAGCCGGACATGACTGAGCAAATTTCACTTTCACTTTTAGAACTTGGAAGCAACCTAGATGTCTATCAACAGATGAAAGGATAAAGAAGTTGTGGTACATATTATACAATGGAATATTACTCAGCCATAAAAAGGGGTCTTCCCTACCCAGGGATCGAACCCAGGTCTCCTGCATTGTAGGCAGATGCTTTGCTCTCTGAGCCACTGGGGAAGTCGGTCATAAAAAGGGACACATTTGAGTCAGTTCTAATGAGGTGAATGAACCTAGAGAATATTATACAGAATGAAGTAAGTCAGAAAGAGAAAAAGCAAATATTGTATAATATCACATATATATGGAATCTAGAAAGATGGTACTGATAAGGCGATTGAGAGTACATTTTTAAAACAAATAATCAGCAACACTCCAGACCATTTTAGACTTCTTTTATCTGATACCCGTGTGTCAAGGGAAGGGGCCACACAACATGGGGGCTTTAAAAGTGGAAAAAATCCTGGACCAAGTGAGGATCCCCAATGGAACTTGGCTTCAGAGAAATAAGGTAGTCTTCTGAGAGTTAAACTATGAAACAAATATAATAGTTCAGAGCAGAGAGGAGCAAAGAACTTTGTTTTACCTGATTCATAGTATTAACATAACCAAAGGAGAATGTGGTCCTCAGAAGCATGTGTGTGTGTTAGTATGAATGTATGTGTGTATGTGTGCTGTTGTGTGTGGTTGTATGTATGTGGATGCCCAAGAGTGAGCATTTGTGTGGTTGTGCATGATCATGTGTGTGTGTGTGTGTGTGTGTCTGTGTGTGTGTCTGTGTACGTGTGTGTATACAGCTAAGCAGACCCAGGCAAGGGACAGCAAGCCTTAGCAAAGCCAAGTAGTGTGTTCTTGCCTTTCTCTAGGGGAAAAAGAGGGCCCCTGGGTGAGGAACTTGAGTGGTCTGTGCTGAAGGTCTGTCCATTCAGGGAGATGGGTATATCAGTGGTATCAAGTTGTACAGTGTGGTTAATATCATCCCCATCAGCCAATGCTCCAGTCATTGGATTTTGAGCTCGCTCAGCCACTGACTGTCATTGGACTTGCCAAGGACTCTCCCTGCAGGGAGGGGATGTGCCCATGAGCAGAGGTGCTGACCCAGCCCATGGGGACAGAGACTCAGAGCCTGGACTCAGAGCGTTGGCCTGCCTAGGAATGAATCCCAGCTCCTCTTCTCACTAGCTGGTGTCCTTTAGAAAGTTTCCTAACCTCTTTGATCTTCAGTTTCCTCATCTTTGAAGTGAATTTAATAATAGTACCTGCCACATAGACTGTTGAGAGGATAAATGAGATGATCCATGTAAAGAGTTTAGCACCGTGGCAAGTATATCCCAGGCTTTTTAAAAAACATAAGCTGTTATCATCGTAATTATAAATATTATAATAAATAAGCATGTGTGCATACTAAATTGCTTCAGTCATGTCTGACTCATTGTGACCTTATGGACTGCAGCCCACCAGGCTCCTCTGTCCATGGGATTCTCCAGGCAAGAATACTGGAGTGGGTTGCCATGCCCTCCTCCAGGGGATCTTCCCTATCCAGGGATGGAACTGGTGTCTCTTACATCTCCTGCATTGGCAAGTGGGTTCTTTACCACTAGCGCCACCTGGGAAGCCCCAATAAAGCCCTGTTTTATTTTTCATACATCAGTCATGTGCCCTTGAGAAATGGATCCCTTCCCAGGGGCTGGCTGTGCAGTAAACTTCATGAGGACATATTCTGCTTCTTCATCTGGACCCCCAGTGCTGGGCGCTGGGTCTGAGATAATAGATGTTCACTTAGTGTTTGTTGAAGAAATGATTGGGTGTGTTAGTGGTGGTCGAGGGGAGGGGAGTTTGGAAGCCCATAAGTCCAGGGATTCTTTACTGCTGAGCCATCGTTAGCAGGCAATGCAGGAGGCACAGAAGACGCAGGTTTGATCCTTGGGTTGGGAAGATCCCCTGGAGAAGGAAATGGTAACCCTCTCCAATATTCTTGCCTGTGGAATCCCAAGGACAGAGAAGCCTGGTGGGCTGCATTTCATGGGGTCGCTGAGTCGGACATGACTGAGCGACTGAACAACGTCAACAAGGTCCAGGGATGCAGTGAATTCATGAAGGTATGCTCCCTACACACTTGTGCCTGGTGACCAGTCTCTTTTTCCCTGGGGACAGCTGACCCCAACCTGCCCCACACATGGCTCACTCTTAGGGGAGAGAGCCGGGGAGTCTGCAAGAGCTCCTGGTGCAGTCACTCAGTCAACAGACCAAGGCTAGGGTCATTTCACCAAACTTCCCAGGCTGTCGAATTGAGTCGTCTACACCTGCTATCGTTTTAGAGCCGTCCGGAGGCAAGTGGAAGTGGTACTGAGCCACGACACATCCTCCCATGCCTCGTTACTTATTCTCAGTGGGTTCTGTGGACCAGCAAATCACCCTCAGCTAGGAGCTTGTTAGAAGTGCAAATGCCCAGACCAGACCTACGGAATCAGAACTTGCATTTCAACAAGATCTGCAGGGGCCGTGTGTGCGTATTAAAAGCACGAGAGCGCTGTTTTTTCAAGGGCAACTGCTACAGGGAAGCTGCGGTTCAGTCACCTCTGGAAGAGAAGCCAGCGGCACAAGGGTCACTGTTTCTCCCCCACTTCAGAAAGTGCTCCCAGGGTCTGGCCAAAGGGATGAAGCCCCTGGGGGTGTGGACTCACACTTGTGCCTTCTGGCCACAGGATCGCCCTGCTCCTTTCTGAGACTCTCCTTCTTCTCAACAGTCTTGCCTCTCCCCACAATGATAATGAGAAACCTCTGCTGTTTGTGGATGGAATCAGTCTTTGTTTCCTGGAAAAGCATGTTTTTAATTCAAGGAAGCTATTAACACAAGCGGTACTGCTGTGAGTTTTAAGCACCCCTCTGTGGTACCACCCCAGGCCGCGGCATGCACCCTCTGGCACTTAAGGAGAAAAGGGGATGCTCAGATGCCAAATGATCTCCGCCCCCCTCTTCCGAATCTTTCTGCATCTGCCCAGCTGTGCAGACCTAGCACCCAGGAATACCCTCCCTGCACTCTCCCCACCGCTTAACCTGCTCAGAAGAGAACACAAACATATGTCAGCGACAACGCAGTAAAACCCAGTGTAGCCCAAGAACCCCTAAATCTTCCAAACTGCTGTTTGCACTTCCTCTAACGTTATACCCTAGCATGCCTGAGTGGACCCGCCCCCCCCAGGTCCAGTCCCAGCACGTGCAGTCCAGCACCTGCTCATTCTGGCTGCTTCGGGAAATGCCAGGTCTCCAGGTACGAGGCTCCTGAGCTCAGGGACAGCGAAGGAGCCAGGACCGACGTGGGTTGGAGAATAGAAAACGGAACCCAGAACTCTCCCAACTCTTATAGGGCTCCTTTAGTTTGCACGTGGAAAACCAACCTACCAGCCAGCAAACGAATACATTCTGTGAATCGGACATGGGAATCCCAGGGCAGGACAAGGACAGTTCCCAGTGGGTAGGGTTGTGGCAAAACAGTGGCATTTCTTTCCCGAATGGCCCTATGCTGCAGAGCTAAGCTAGTGCCAGTCGCTCAGCCGTGTCTGACTCTCTGTGACCCCACAGACCATAGCCCACCAGGCTCCTCTGTCCGTGGGGTTCTCCAGGCAAGAACACTGGAGCAGGTGGTCACTGCCTTGATCTTCTCGACCCAGGGATGGATCGAACCCTCATCTCTTGCATTGCAGGCGGATTCTTTACCATGTGAGCCACCAGGGAAGCCCTCTGTGCTACATATGGGAACCCAAAAGAAAGGTTTGGAATTTTCCACGAGCAGCTAGAAACTGTGCTTCTGTCCTCAGGCTCAAGTTGAAAACAGTGGTTGGAATCCTCCCTTGAACCAGACAAGCTCCTTGCGGGTGATGTGACCTCCTGGTGGTGTCCTATGGCCCAGCGTTTGCAAAGGGCTTTGTGAGACAGAGGCTCTGCGGGGCCCACTTGCTCCTGCTAGGTGCAAAGAGGCTAGTGCTTTGCCAGGAATCCTTTTCTACTTTGGAGTTAACTCCTCCAGTTTGTGTGGGAGAAACAAGATCATTTAAAAATTCATTTCTTAATGGAGGATTGATCATTTTAAAGCATCCTGCCTCTTTTACCAGCTGATCCTATAAAAAGACAAAGCACGATCATTTCTGTTCTACTGCTGACTCCCCCAAGCAAGACAGTTAGTTCGGGGGTCTGTCGGGAGAATAGATGGCATGCTCAAATTGGAAAATTTAGTCTCCTTTAAGACCATCTACAAAGATGTGGGCGGGGTACAGAGAAACCAAGGGAGGCAGTGGAGGATGCGGAGGCTAATCCCTGACTGTGGGGCTCTTACCACACCTGGATCTGAAGGAACAAGCGAAGAGAGTGTTATGGAAATCTGCAAGCAGACTGTCAAGTGGGGAGGGTCACTGAGAGGAGCTGAGATCTCAGCCCAGGGGTGCAGCCGGTCAGAGCATACCTGTGAGAAGGCGGTCAGAGGCATCCCCATTTCAGCTTCACTGTCCTCCCTGCTTCCAGTCTTCTGCTGAGCACTCACCCTGTCCCCCATGTTGTCTCAACCTGATGAGGAGCCAGGGCAGAAGGAAGCTAGTCAGGTGGTACAGACAGGTCAGTGTGGCCAGGCCGAGAGCAAGGTGAGAAGGGTAGAGGGAGATGGTGCAGGGGCCAAGAGGTGACAGCCGCGCAGGAGGCATCCTTGCATTCATCCTAAACCCCACCAACTAATACCTTCTTAAGGCTGCAGCCACATAAACATCTTGTCATTTGCCCTTGAACTGTCCACTCATGTCATTATCATGCTATGCTGTCTAGTTATCTAATCTGCCAAACCCGCTTGTAAACTGGGGACAGAAATTGCATCTTGCCTTGTACCCCTGCTACCCACCCACCCCCAATTCGCCCATGGCCCTGGGTCCCTCCCCTCTCATGCATGCATAGGTACTCAGCAAGTGTGTGTGTGTGTGTGTGTGTGTGTGTGTGTGCGCGTGTATATGTGTGTGTGCATGTCTGCATGTGCACATCAGCCAGGATGGACTAGGTTGTACTGCAGTAACAACCACCAGATCTTAGCAATTTTACACAGTGAATGCTTCCCATTCATGCTGTCCATTGCAGGTCAGCAAGGGGTGATCTGCATGATGCAGTTGTTTTAGGACCCAGAATGGCTTCATCTTTCTCTTTTTTTTAACTGTCTTTTTGTATCGGAGTATAGCTGATTAGCCATGTGATAGTTTCAGGCGGACAGCAAAGGGACTCAGTCATACATAAAAAGGTATCCATTCTCCTCCAAATTCTCCCCCTACTCAGGCTGCCAGACAGCATTGAGCAGAGTTCCTTGTACTGTACTGTAAGTCCTTGCTGGTTTTCCATGTTGAATATAAGCAGTGTATACATGTCCATCCCAGACTCCCTAACTACTGCTTTGTCCCACCGAATGGCCTCATCTTGACACACACATCCACAACCACAGCAGAAGAGGGAAGATGGAGTGAATTACACACTGGCCTGAGGTTTCTGCCCAAAGTGTCACTTTTGCACACATTTCATTGGCCAAAGCAAGACTCATGACCACATCTAAGTTTACACATAGGGAAGCAGAACCCTTGCACCCTCAGAAAGCTGACAGCCTGAACTGTTTTGCGAACAGTCTCCACAGTGGTCAAGGGTGGTCTCCATTGGACAGTCCTGGAGGAACAATTGAGGTTTTGAATTTAACTGAACAGTAAGTGTCAATAAAAATCAAATGACTAAAGAGATTTATGCCTTTTGACATATGCAGTTCAAATAGGTCAAGTCAGCAACAGCAACAAAATCAGAAGAAAAAAAAAGTCAAATGAGGTGCCCAGGAATTATGGAAATCAAATAATTTTTAAAATGGATGGACTGGTTTATATCACAATATTTTATCTCTGGCTCATTTCAACATAGAAATTGCCTGTGCTATTTGATATGAACTGTTACTGGGGTGTGGTTTCTTGTTCTCCCCCATAACTCTATCAGGTTATGCCATTATGTTCTAGATTCTCATGGCCTTGGCTATTCTTTAAGACAAGTTGATACGGATATGCTTGTTGATTCCCATGCCTTCTTTGGCTCAGCTCCAGGGAGGATGTAGCTGCTGCCACACTCCCCTCCGACTGTGTGGGGAGCATCCTCCAGGAATGGTGCCCTCTACCATCCCCAGGCATCAGGTTATATACTTGCCCAATCCTGGGCCCCCAGGTAATTCCTGACCTTATAGCAAGTCACTTCATTTCAAAATTAGGAAAGGGTGAAAAAAGTTTCCAGGTCTGGGCAATGTCTTTGTTGAATGAAAAAAAAAAAATTTAAACCAAGTTCTCAGGATTGTTTTCATAAGTAGAAAAGCATATTCACTCATCTTCAGAAATTGTCCACACCTGAGAACTGTTTGGGTGATGACCACGGGCACCAGGGCTTACCATCAAATCATTTTGTCTGCTCAGCTTTCTCAAAGAAATTACCTTCAAAAAACACGAGGAGGCTGTGACTAAAGGTGTAAAAGATAATTACACTTAAGAAGACAGTGTCTCCTCTCTGTTCCTTCTTACTCTTTGTAATCTGTTGCACACCAGGAACCCTGGAAGCAAAAGTCAATACTGCTTCTTCAAAACAAACTGTCAAAGGAATTTTGAAGGCTGGACTTAGTGAACAGATGTTTAATTTCTAATGGCAAACCAGATCTTTTGGGATGAAGATTAATACACAAGATCTCTAGGGACCTTTGGGGGTGGGGGTGAGAAAAGAAGTGTGAAATTGACCCTTGTGACTCAAAATGGTCATGACAAAGTTTCCGTAGCAGCAGTCTCAGAAGGTTATGGAAGGGGACAGCTTGTTGTTTGTGGTTTAACCACCAAGTTGTGTCCGACTCTTGTGATCCCTTGAACTATATATAGCCCGCCAGTTTCCTCTGTTCATGGGATTTCCCAGGCAAGAATACTGGAGTGGGTTGCCATTCCCTTCTCCAGGGGATCTTCCCAACCCAGGGATCGAGCCTGCATCTCCTGCGATGCAGGTGGATTCTTTACCACTGAGCCACCTGGGAACCCGGGATGGCTGGCAGGGTCCTTACCTGTATCCCTGGGGTGCTGGGGTCAGTTCAGCTCCAGGACCTTCTACAGGGTCTTTTTGTGGTTCTGCCTCTCATCTTCAGTTTTTTTCATAATTTAGAGTCTGATTTGACCTGCCAGAGAGGGAGTGAGAATCATCAGAAAGAGTAGCTTCCACTTCTATAATTCCTTTATCTGATTATGTACATGTAGTACATGCTCATCACAGAGAATTTGGAAAAATCTGAAAACAAACCAGAAAAAGGCATCCATATTTCCCCACTCAGCAGTAATCATCATTGAAATGTCTGATGCCTCTCTCTCGCCTCTCTGACTTTCAGCTTTCTCTTTACTGATTTTTAAATTATGTATTTAGATCGTTCATTCATATTCATTTTTTGAGCACAAACAATTGTCCTGTTCTCATCATTAATGATATACTGGTAGGATAAATGGAAAAAGTCTGTTCTTCTGGAGAGAATTATTAAAATCTAAGGAGCAGAAAGAAAACAGGAAAATCACAAATATTTGGAAATTAAGTAGTACACTTCAAAACAACCCACGAGGCAAAGGGGAAATCCAAAGGAAATAAACAATTACATAGAATTTAAATGAAAATTTAAATACAACATCAATAAATGTGAGGTGCAGCTGAAGTGGAACTGAAAGGGAAATATATAATATGAAATGCTTACCACTTTAGAAAAGAAGCATCTCAAGTAAAAAATCTATGTTCTCACTTCATGAATCTAGGAAAAGAGCAAAATTAGACCCAAAGTAACCAGAAGGAAATATTAAAGGTTGGAGCAGAAATCATTGAAGTTTAAAAAGGAAAACAATAGAGAAAAATCAATGAAACAAAAAGTTGGTTCTTTAAAGACATCAATAAAATTCATAAGCATCTGGCAAGGCTGACATAAAGAAGACATAGATGATCAATATCAGAAATGAGACATGGGTCACTACGAATCCTGCAGCCATTAAAAAGGTAATGAGAAAATACATTGAGCAAATTTATGTTTCATAAATTCAACAACTTAAAAGAAATGGATCAATTCCTCAACCACCACAAACTACCAAAACTCAACCAAGATAAAATTAATAATTGGAATAGCCCTATAACCGTTAAAGAAATTGAGTTTGTAACTTTAAAAGCTTCTGAAAAAGAAATCTTCAGTTCTATGCTGGAGAATTCTTCCAAACACTTAAAAGAACTAACATAAAATTTACATCATCTTTTCCAGAACATAGAAGAGAGAACAGTTTCCAACTCATTTTAGGAAGCTAGTATTACCCTGTTGTACCCAAACCAGACAAAAACAGTACAAGAAAAGAAAACCAAGAGACTTTCAGTTTCCGGGGTGCCATCTATAGAACTTAGCAGTCGCCACTGCATCATAATAAATAAAAAGCTGAATAAACTGAAATATCAACAAATCTTCTAATATTCATCAGAGAAATGAGGCAGATTTCTGCTCCAAAAATCAGAGAAACAAACAGGAGGATACAGAAAATCACAAGTTAACAGAGCAGAAACCTCTGCAGAAATCAGTGCAGCGGTAGGAAAACCTGAATTGTGATTGACAAATAGTTGGAGGCTCAGTGTGGACAAGTCTGTGAATTAAACTCTCCACCAGTTTAATTCACAGACATGGGGGTCCCTATGTTTTTGTGAGTCTTCTCTTCAGAGGATCCACCAGTGGATAATGGAGAAAAATCCCCTTGTGCTTCCAGCAGGGGATGGAAAAAGGAACTACTTTGAAATGTGCAGAACTCTGTTTTTAACAAGCCTGTCCTCAAGCAAAACTATTTACTAGAGACTAACTTGCTGGGGTTTTATCAGAGCCTAATTGACCTAGGTGGAGAGAAATACTCAGTTCTAGCTTTTTCAGCCTTCCAGAAGGAAAATACTAATTTCAGCATTCTCTAGCCATCCTGTCCCACAAAGTTGAGGGAGAGAAACAGATGAACTGGTGAAGTTCACAGACCAGGGGCATGGACTCACCAAAAGTCTGAGACCTAACCATGGGACTAAAGGACGCCTCGCCTCCCTGCATGTCTTACCAATACATTGCTAAATGCCTCTTTATGGAGTTCCCTTTACCAGTACATCATGTCTGGCTTAAAAAAAAAATTACAAGGCATACTAAAAGTCCAAAAACAGTTTGAAGAAACTGAACAAGTATCAGAATCTGAGTCAGGAATGTTTAAATGATCAGACCAGGAATTTTTTAAAATTATCATTCATACGCTAAGGACTTTAATAGAAAAAGAAACCAATGAATAAGAAAGATGGGTTGTACAAGTGGGAAAATTCTAAGAGTCAAAAAGAAAAGCTGGAGATCAAAAACATTGTAACAGTCAAGAAGAATACCTTTGATAGGCTCATTAATAGGCTTGACATGACTGATGACAGAATCTTTGAATTTGAGTATATCTCAACAAAAACTTCTAAAACTGAAAAGCAAAGAGTAAAAAAGACTAGCAAAAGTACAACAGAATATCCAAGAGCTGTGGGACAACTAGAAAAGGTGTGACATAAGTGTAATGGAAATACCAGAAGAGATGGAAAGGAGAAAGAAATAGGAACAATATTTGAAGTCACAATGACTAGGAATTTCTCTGAATTAATGACAGACACCAAACCACAGGAAGCTCGTAGAATATCAAGCAGGGTAAATGCCCCCAAAAACAAAGAAACAAAAAAACTACACACAGTATACATCATGTTCAAACTCCAGGAAATCAAAGACAAAGAAAAAATTCTTGAAAGAAGCAATGGGGGGCACTTTATTTATAGAGAAGCAAAGACAAGAATTATTCCAACTTCTCCTCAGAAAACATGCAAGAAGGAAGAGGACAGAGCAGCATATTTTAAAGTGTTGAGAGAATGTTACCCACCAATCTAGAATCCTATACTCTAGGAAGTATGCTTCAAAGCTGAGGGAGAAATAAAAATTTCCGCAGATAAACAAAAATTGACGGAATTTGTTACCAGTAGACCTGACTGTCAAGAAATGTCAAAAGTTCTTCAGAGAGAAGAAAAATTATATTGATCAGAAACTCAGATCTATATGAAGAAAGGAAGAGCACTGGAGAAAGAATAAGGGAAAGTAAAATAAAAAAGCTATTTTTGTTATTCTTAATGGATCTTATAAATGTAGTTTGTCCAAAGCAGTAGCTACAATGTATTACATTATGTATAAGGATATACAATCTAATACACATACACTCATGTGTGCTTACATATAAGCAAATTGAATGATATTAATGATATAAGGAATGAGAGGGAAGAGTCGAGACTTTTTTTGTTGCTTTTGTTATTATATGTCATTTTTGTTGTTATTATAAGGTACTTGCACTACCTGTAAAATGGTGTTTGAAAGTAGAGGACTTGAAGTAGTTGTAAATCTATTGCAAATTCAAGGGCAACCATTAAAATGATTTTTTTTAAAAAGAAGTATAATTGAAACATTAAGAAAGGTGAAAGAGAAATTATATAAAATATTCAACTAAAGCCATAAACGGCAGAAAAACTGTGAAGACAAAAACAGAAACAAAGAACAAGGACAACAAACAGAAAACAGTAACATATATGGTATTTGTTGCTGTTCGGTCATTAAGTCGTGTTCCACTCTTTTGCGACCCCGTGGACTGTAGGCCACCAAGCTCCTCCGTCCACAGGATTTTCCAAGTAAGAACACTGGAGTGGGTTGCCATTTCCTTCTCCAAGGGAACCTTCCTCACCCAGGGATTGAACCTGAATCATGCATCTCCTGCATTGGCAGGTGGATTCTTTGCCACTGAGCCACCAGGGAATCCCTACATATGTGGTATATACTAATTCAATTATATCAATAATCTCTTTACATGTCAATAATCTAAATATTCAAGCTAAAATAGTTTGTCAGAATGGATTTTAAAAAAAGGGCTGAACTATATACTGTTTGCAAGAAACTCACTTTTATGGATTAAACATAAAAGGATGGAGAAAAATATACTGGGCTAACATCAATTAAAGGAAAGGAGGAATACCTTTCCTCCTGTCTGAAATATGTTAATTTCAGACAGACTAGGCTTCAGAGCAAGGAAAGTTATCAGGAATAAAGACAAGCATTACATAATGACAAAAGCATCAACATTTTAAGAATATATAACAATTCTTAATGTGTATGTGCCTAATAACAGAACATCAAAATACATGAAGCAAAAACAGAACTATAAGGAGAAAAAGAAAAATCCAATAATATAATGGAGACTCTAACACCTCTCTATCAAAAATAGATCCAGCAGGCAGAAAATCAGTAAGGACATATTTGAAGTCAACAGTACCTTTGGTCAAACCTTATATAACTGACATTTATAAGCAAGTTCATCCGGCAACAGCAGAATATACATTTTTCTCAAGCTCACATGGAGCATTCACCACGATAGACCACATCCTGGGACATAAAACACACTTTAACAAATTTAAAGGAAAAGGAAATCATGCAACGTCAGCTTTCAGACAACAGTGGAGTTAAACTAGAAATTAACAACAGACAGAAAGCCAGAAAATCCCCAAACACTTGGAGGCTAAACAATACACTTGTAAATAACATATGAGTCAAATAAGAAATCTTAAGGAAAATTTAAAATATATTTTAATAAAATGAAAATGCAATTTATCAAAATTTGTGGGATGCAGTGAAAAGAGTGCTTAGAGGGAAATTTGTAACACTGGCTATATGTATTAGAAAAGAAGAAATATAAAAAATCAATTGTTTAAGCTTCCATACTATAAAACTAGAAGAAGAGCGAATCAACATAGGAGAAAACCCAGGTGACCTTGGATGTGGCAATGACTTTTTAAAATACAATACCAAAGGCACCATCCATGAAGAAGTAATTGATAAGCTTGACTTCATTGAAATTAAAAGCTTCTGCTTGATAACATAATGTCAAGAGGAGGAGAAAATATTTGCAAAAAATGCATTTGATAAAGGACTATTATCTTAAATATACAAAGAACTCTTTAACACTCAACAATAAGAAAACAACCAATCTGATTTAAAAATTGGCAAAAGATCTGAACAGATCTCAGCAAAGAAGACATACAAATGGCAAAAAATGTATGAGTCCACATTCCACATCATATACTACCTCAGAAATGCAAATTAAAACAATGAGATGCTACTATATACCTATAGAAATGGCCCAAATCCAAAACACTGACAATGTACACAGAAGGACTTGCCCAGAAATATTTATAGCAGTTTTATTCATGATTGCTAAAACTTGGAAACAACCATGATACACTTCAGTAGGTAAGTGAATAAATAACATTCCAGACACGACTTTGTGGCTGAATAACAAAAATCCACCCAATATTCCAGATAGTTGAATATTTTCAGTGCTAAAAAGAAAAGAGATATTTGTCTGTTTGTTCACTAATGAATCCCAAGTGCCTGGAACTATGCTTGGTACACAGTTCCTGCTGTATATTTTTTTATTGAATGCAAGACACTTCATTCCTTAGTCCGCCAGCCGAGGAGACTATGTCATGCCAGGATTACCCAGCAGATGGCGGCCGAGGAACACTAGAGACAGCTGGGAGCCTACACTGAATGCAAGATTCCTCCCAATTAAGTCCAAGATAACAACCAGCAGACAAAATCAAGTCCAACTTACTCCTAACACAGGCTTGTATTCATGAAGAAGAGGCTGTATGTAGGAGGCGAGCTGCTGAGCTGATAAAGCCTTTATCTACTATCGGAGGTTGTTTACACACAATTCAGGGATGAAAAAATGAAAACAGCTGTTGAGAAGAAGTGAAGTCAGAGTCCTCCCACGGTGGGAGAAAAAAAGCAGTGAAGAAAGCTTACGGTCATGGATCTGCATCAGTCCTCCAAAGGATGGAAAAGTCACATGTGACTGCTATACCACCAAAGGACAGAAATGACACTAACACTTCTTCCTCTGAATATTCCCGAAGATGCCCTCTTACAAGAACCCGAGTCTCCCTCTGCTCCAACATCCTCTGGACCCCTGCCAATCTGTGCTCTTCTTGGGTGCTTCTGTTACCCATGCAATCAGGGAATTGAATTGCAGTGGTAACAAACCCTTCAAAAGCCAAGTTCAAGGTGACCCTTGGATCAAATTCAGCCTCAGAATGTGACAGCTTAGGGGGAAGATCCAAGATAGATACTGCTTATGAATCTGAGTCTGCTGACCCAGAACTATCCCAGCCAGCTGGTCAACCTGCTTACTGCTATACTGATAACAAGAGCTAGCATTTATGTTTCCTGTGTGCCCTGCATGTGCTGCGTGCATCACCTGCATTTTCTCATTAATCCTTAGAGCATCACTTCCAAGTACACACTGTTCTCCGTATCTCACAGGTGACACAAGAGACGTGTTATTTGCCCCAGGACCCAGCATGTTGCTCACATGCTCACCCCTCATCCCTGGGAGGATGGGAATCTGCTGAGAGGCCCCAGAGACCCCGATGGACCTCAGAGAACATTTAATCCAGCCCCTTCTCTTCAGATGGAAGAACTGAGGACCAGAGTGGGGAAGGGACTGACCCAAGTTGACACAGGGATCTCGGAAGCCTGCCCAAACACTACTCACTGAGAACTACCCTGCACCTTAACATTCTTGGCTAGTGTCAGGAAAACCTCTTCATCCCCTGAGTCACAGGCTTTATTTAATTTCCCCCAGACTCCAAATGTGCTTCAGTCCTGCTGGCACTAAACACTCTGTGTAAGATTGTGTCACAACAATATAGCTCTTGTTTTAGGAGTTTCATCAAGTAGCAGACTGTCCAGCCAGGATCACTCATGAATTCTGGCTTTTGCAGCTGGTGTCTTTGGCCAGAGCCACTCAACCTGAGCTGGTTTGCTTATTGGTTAAAGAATACCAGTATTCGTGAAAGGGTGTGTTATATTCTAGGCCAGTGCTATACAATACAAATATAACACGAGCCACAAGTGCAAGCCACATTGTAATTAAAATTTTTTACAGTAGCCGCATGAAATGAAGTAAAGGAAACAGGAGCATCAAAGCACTTGACATGCACACATCATTATTAATTTCCATAATTTGTTTCATTTAAGAATCTGTCTGCCAAGCAGGAGATGCAAGTTCAAGTCCTAGGTCCAGAAGATCCACTGGAGAAGGGACTGGCAACTCACGCTAGTATTCTTGCCTGGGAAATCTCATGGACAGAGCAGCCTGGCAGGCTACAGTCCATGGGGTCACAAAAAGAGTTGGACTGAGGCAGAGTGGGGATCGCAGGTAAGGTAGCTGAGACACAGGGGCCTGGGCTCTCCAGAGGTTCTGGGGGGAGTAGGGACCCACCTCTTCTCCCTACATGGGGAGATGGTTTGCTTCTAAATTCATCTTCTGTGTGTCACCATTTAAGCATCCGTTGGGATTTAGTTGGGGCGAAAGGAAACCATCAAAGGGGCTACTAGAGCATGTGAATGAACTCACATGCATCCACCAATCAAACCACCACACACCTACAACTGAAGGCCTCCATTGCATCCCCATGGACCAACAACTGGTGAGTTGCCTCCCATACCCTGCAACCATATCCCACATCCACAACACACGTACCCAACAACCAACATGCTTTACACACACACTGAGAGCTTTTACTGCCCCATCCAACCAAAGGGCTTCCCCCCACCACACACACATTCTCAGTAATCAAAGAGCTTCACACACTCTCTCAATAATCAAAGAACTTCATACCAAAGAGCTTCACACACACACACTCTAACAACCAAAGGGTTCACACACCCACTCACACTTTCCCCACAACCAAGCACTTCACACACACACACACACACACACACACACACACACACCCAAAGAGTTTTACTCCCCCAACCAAGGTGCTTCTTACACACCCCCAAGAGCAGAATGCTTTACTCCTCCACACAACAGCCAGCGCTGTCCATACAGACACCCCCACAGAAGAAAACCCCAAGTATTTCGATTTGTTTGCCACAGCAGCAGGTACTTGAACACCAAGACGTTCAACTGCGACTTTCTTTTCAGATTAATGAGCAGAGAAAGATTGGAGGAGGGAGGGGGAGGATGGCGGGAGAGAGCAATTACACCCGAATCTTTTCTCTGTTGATTAGGGATTCCTTCTCCAGCCTGCTTTGGCTCCAGCTAAATCTTTTTCTAATGAGATGTGGCTTATCCAGATCAGGGCGCTGAGAAAAAAGTTGCAATTAACTTTAAGAAGAAAAGAAGTGAGTGAGAGAGAGAGAGAAGGGAAGGGGGAGGGCGAGGCCGGGAGATGGTGTGTGGGGGCAGGGAAAGGGGCGGGGCTGGCATTCCCGGAAGAGCTGGGTGGACCCCGGGGGCACTGGACCCAGCTTCCATCAGCTCCTTTGATTCCAGACTTCAGGAACAATCCTTGATGATTTTTATGCCTGCAGGATTGGCCTCTGGGCTGCTCCAGGCTCAAGTCAAGCATTGGGAAGGCTGGGTCTTCTCTGGATGGGGTGGGGGGCTGCGGTCCAGGGCCTGCACCCCTGACATCTGGCGGGGATTCTGGGGGAGAAGGGCCCTCTCAACTGCATCTCTTTCACACCTGAGCTGTGCCTTCTGTTCGCTGACTCCTGCAAAGACACAGGGCCTAGGTCACAGGTTAAGAACCTCTATGACCCCTGGGTGTCCAGCCAGCATGAACTCTTTTTTCAAGTGCTGAGTCCAGCACTTGACCCTGGCAGCCAGAAGCAGTTCTGGACTGGGTTTGTGGTACTGACAGCCAAGCTGGGGTCTCCCCAACTTACCTCTCTGGTCCTACCTGGGAGTGGGGTTCCAATCTCTTTTCTTGTGAGCCACTGAGAAGGGTGGAGAGGGCCTGAGATTGAAACAGAGGTTTCAAGTAGAAATGTGAGAAAGCCTCAAGCCCCTAGAAGCAGTACAGGTTTACCTTCATTTGCTTCTCTGTCCAATAGCATCAAGCTCGACCAAGCGACAACCTCAGGAAAGCACCCCCTCTGCCTGGCGCTGAGTTTCTTCATCTGCTAAGAGATGTAAGGGGGTGAGGTGGGCATAAGCTCTTGTGAGATCTCCAGGCCTGATGTTCTGAGATCCCGCGAGAGGTGCAGACACACACTAGAGATCCCGCGAGAGGCAGGGGCAGCCTCTGGAGATCGGGAGCCTCTGATGGGTGATTCCGGCTTTCCGTGCTCTGCCTTTAGCGCCCATAGGACACTTCCACCCCCTGCCGTTCTTATCCAAGTGGAGACTGGGTTTCGCCCTGTTTGGCAATAAATACTGAGCACTGCCTAAGGGCAGCACGGTCCTTTCCCATCTAATGGACCTCCCCTACAAATTAGGAAGGGTTTGTATTGCTGGAGACTCAGTGGGAAAAAGTGAACTGAGGGCCTCTGAATCTTGCCTTACCTGACAAGCTTCCTTGATTCCCAAGGAAGAAGGGCCTCTGTGTGTTGGAACCAGACACACGGTTCCCTCGCGGTATGTTTGGGTGACCTCTTACCAAATAAGCTATGGAGATGACACCGGGCCAGGGGACAGGGGAGCTAAGGCTGCTTTTCCTGTGCCTAGCTTCCAGAGAGATCAACTTCAAGGCCCAGAAATTTCCTTGAGTCTGGTCCCCTAGATTCACGGTCAGCCCTCCTTTGTGCCTCTGTCTGCCGTCCACCCTGTTAGCTGCAGAAGACAGTCCTGGTCTTTCTCCTATCTCTCTCTTTGGCTGTTGGCAATCTAATAAGCATATGTACTAGAAATACTAGCTGGAGTGTTAAGTTAGAAATTCTTCTTAAACATATAGTAAGGTCAGATGAAGGGAAAAAAAAAAAAACCCAGAAAACAAAACAGAAAACCCCGAATCAGAAATTGGACACAGGAGGGCAGATGTAGACTGAACAGGAAGTGCTGGCCCTAGGCTAAATGAAACAGCTGTCACCATTGTTCTGGACTGAAAACTGCCTTTGCAAACTCCATGCGGGCCAGGCTCAGAAAGCAGATGTTAATAATTACAGCACATGAAACGAAGGGCACAGGATTAGGCAAGTGACGAAAAAGAAATGGTACCAGTAGATTTATAACTCGCTCCGGCAAATCTGTTTGGGCTGGTGGGGGTGGTCATGGCAGCCTCACTGCAGACACCCCCACCCAGTCCCCTTCCTAGTTTGGCATTTTGGCTTCTGGGATTATCTCAGAATGAGGGGATTGTTGAAACTGTTTTAGGGGAGTGGGCTGTGGGAGACCTTTCCTGGCTACCTTTCTGGGGACCCTAGGCCTATAGGACTATAGCCTGTTGCCTCTTATCTGAAGAAAAACATCAAATCCTAAAACACCCAACCCAAACACCGAAGGGCAGAACAATCACTCCTAAATGAAATCATCCCTGAATATGCATTGGAAGGACAGATGCTGAAGCTGAAGCTCCAATACTTTGGCTACCTGATGCGAAGAACTGACTCATTGCAAAAGACTGTGATGCTGGGAAAAATTGAGGGCAGGAGGAGGAGGTGACAGAGTTTGAGATGGTTGGCTGGCATCACCGATTCAATGGACATGAGTTTTAGCAAACTCCAGGAGATAGTGAAGGACAGGGAAGGCTGGGTTTCTGCAGACCGTGCAGTCGCAAAGAATCAGACACGACTGAGCGGCTGAATAACAACAACAGCAACAACAACAGGCAGACGAATCCCGGAGTTGGATGCCTCACTGGTAAACAAGAACTCAGGGACACAAAGCCAGGCAGCCATCTTCAGAGCTCTTGCTTTACCAACGGGTTCATGTTTAAAATCCAGGAGCTCAAGTTCTTTGCAGCTGAAATTGATTCACACTTTAAAGTCAGCCAGCCCCCAGCGCCTGGGAGGAGGCAAGAGAGAGCCGGGAGAATGTTGGGACAGTTGAAGAAAGTAAGAAAAGCAAGTTTCTTGGGTTAATTACATAAGTAGCAAAGGCAGAGAGTCTTCCCATGTTTTCTTGAACATTCCTCAGTGCTTTTCCATGTGAGCCAGAGTTGTAAAAAGCAAAACAAAACAACACACACTCACTCACATCCACCCCAAAGCCTCCCATCCCACCACCCCCTAGAAAGGACGTCTCTAAGAAAGGTTAGAAAGAAGGTAAAGCATGTGTTTGCCATCTTTACGCCTGATATGGAAACCATATGCTTAAATACACTAGCAAACATACTTAATATAACACTCTCTTTTATTAAATGTGGTTTTATAAACGCTCTCCCCAGCCAGGGCACCTTTGCTGTGCTGGAGGCTGGAACTTGGCAAAATAATCTTCCCGCTGTTACATCTATTGATACACATTTTTTGAAAATGAGTCTCGGACCCTTGGAAAATAGACTGGTTCTGATTATTATTGCAAGCGGGAAGGGGCACACAAGGGCATCTTTTTTCCTCTGATAAATTAAAAGAACTGTAACGGGTGCTTTCTGCAACCTGTAAAAGGGCAGAGCCATCTGTGATTCATTTAGCAGCTCCTTACAGAAGATTTATTTGATTAATTCAGTCAGAAGAGAGAGAATATGGATTTTCCCCTGCTCTGAGAGGCGCATTCGCACTCACACTTGCACACACGCACCCACCCATGGGCAGACATCTCAGGAATGAAAAATGACTAATCGTGTTATTGGAACTGGCCAACGCGGGGCCCTGGTGGTGAGATCGAAGGCTCCCACCCTGCTGATGGGAGGGCCGGTTTCAGAGTAGATTTAATATCCTTAGGCCCAATGCCACCAGAGGGTGACCCTAGAGAAAAATAATACTGTGGACCCTGAATCACATTTACTGGGCACTGACACTGGTGCCAGGCTCTGTGCTGAGCTCTTTGTATGCATTACCTCACTGAATGGTCTCAGCCAGCCCTCTCCAAGGAAGCACTATTTCATTTCTGCTTTATAGGCAGGGAGACTCCCCTATTCCCAGCAGGCCTCTGCTCGAAATTCTTTACAATTTTTTTAGAGGGTATTTGACTTTCTCCATGCCTCTACCATGCAGATGGAGGCCATGTCCAGCATCAGTCTCATGGCAGATAAACTTTAACGCAGTCATCTGCCTTGACTGTGCTTCATGCCCTGTGGATTTCAGTTCAGTGTTGACAGAGCGAGACATTCTTTAGTGCTTATTTCTAGTCTCAAGGTGGAGAGCTGGCCTTGATGTTATCTAACTGGCCTTGGGGGTCTCTAACTGGCACCCCCAAACTCCATAAGCAATTAATTGTCTGCAGACCACTGTCAATTCCCAATGGGTGGGAACAGACTTTGAGATAGGTCTTCAGAGACGGTAAAGAAGACAGCACAGAAAAGAAAACTCAGAAAATCCTACAAGATCTGAGCCAAAGAGGATTTTGGAGATCTGTGTCAGGAGTGGCAAACATAGGGCAAGAAAGGTGGCTATGCTCTCCTTCCCAAGCTCACAGCAGACATTGCTAATCGATCCCAGCTCTCTCTCTCTCTCTCTCCTGCTAACCCTCAAAATCCTTCTCAACCTAGTGATTGTCTGGCTTCCCTGTCTGGTATGTATTCTCTGCATCCACTGCAGTGGAGCTGGTGGTATAGTGGAAGCCAAGGTACAGTGG
Organism: Odocoileus virginianus; assembly: GCF_023699985.2. Lineage (NCBI taxonomy): Eukaryota > Metazoa > Chordata > Mammalia > Artiodactyla > Cervidae > Odocoileus > Odocoileus virginianus. The sequence continues at coordinate 19,891,723 of NC_069680.1, forward strand.
GGTCAGAAGCCTCTGCCTTTTGCCAGGTCTCTGAGAATCCCCATGGACAGAGGAGCCTGGCAGGCTATAGTCCATGGGATTGCAGAGTCAGACATGACTGAGCGACTAAGCATGCACACACACACTGCTCTCTCCCAGGCTCCTCACCGCATGGGATGGCACTGAAGCTGCTCTGCAGGTAGGATGAAAGGTATCCCTGGGAAAGTGTAGAAGACTGAAATCTCACTGCAACTTTGAGAGTCCCTTGGACTGCAAGATCAAACCAGCCAATCATAAAGAAAACCAGTCCTGAATATTCATTGGAAGGACTGATGCTAAAGTTGAAACTCTAATACTTTGGCCACCTGATGCAAAGACCTGACTCATTGGAAAAGACCCTGATGCTGGGAAAGAGTGAAGCCAGGAGAAGGGGATGACAGAGGATGGGATGGTTGGATGGCATCACTAACTTGACAGACATGAATTTGAGCAAGTTTGGTGAGTTGGTGATGGATAGGGAGGCCTGGTGTGCTGCAGTCCATGGGGTTGCAAAGAGTTGGACATGACTGAGCAACTGAACTGAGCTGAACTGAACCCCTAAACTGGGACAGACTTGGAAAGCTTGAACCGGTTTATGATTTTGGGATTAAGATTCTAGAAAGAAGTGGAAAGTTTCACTTTGGAGACATGAGCATCTGTAGACTCTCTCCACTGCAGCCTTTCCCACCTCCCTCTCACTTGCTGGACCACAGGAAATGCCTAGATCAAAGACAACCAGGATGCAGAAGGCCAAAGGTATTGAGCACTTGTCCAGGCTGGTTGCAGGCTCTCCCCTGTGTCCTCAGACTTTTCTGCCAGGCAGAAATTCCCTCTGGGAAAAATGATGGTTTCATGAATAGACGGAGGTGTCTTCAAGCTCAGAATTTCCGCCTCTCGTGGGGACCTTTCTTGCTGGTTCCCTCCTAGGATCTGAACTAAAATCTTTCTCCACTTGGTGTGGCCCAAGAGGGAATCTGGGGCTCATTACCTAATTCCAAGACGGAATCTGAATGTCTGATTGGCAGAAACAAGCCTTTCCATAGAAGTGAAGCTGAGGATCAGGACTGATTCAGAGAATCAGAGAATCAGTCTGAAATATCACATGTTTTGAAGGGAGGCAGGCGTGAGCGATGACTGCTGTCTCTACCTTGTTTAGCAAGGTTACCTGGAAGGTCTTTAGGATCTTTAGGGGACTTACTTAGAGAATGGATAAGAGTTGTGTGTAACTTGCATGTCAGCTTTAGGTTGCTTGCGGGGGAGGGGGGAAGATTTCTGCGAATTTTGAGAAGGCTTGAAAATACTTTAAACATGATTTCTACAATCTTCTTTACACTATGAATTTGTAATTCATAGTGAAGAAAAGTTTATTAATGAAACCATACTCTACTCCAACACAGTGTCATGAAAAGATCACAAATATTGAATTAGTGAGGCCCCAAATAATGAGAATTTTACAGAGCTCAGATGACACCTCTTGAATGGGTTTGTTGACCAAACATCAGTTGTTGAATAAAGGTGTTTGTACTGTGAAAGTGGTTTTCTGGAATGTTCCTGAGTGTGAGGGTGTGAGGGTGATTGAGCAGCTTGGAAAAAGAGTCAAGTTTGGGTAGTCGGGAAGGGGTGGGGAGTGGGGAGGTGGGTAATGAGGATGGGAGGCTCTTGGTGTGCCATTTTGGATTCCACGTAGGAATACATGAGTGGGCTGAGGTACATATGAGTTGTCCTTAAAGACTCCAATTAAGAGAGGGGTCATGTGCCACTGGAAATTATGAAGAAACCTAAGGGCCAAGCCAGTATTCCTAGCTGTGTGGTTTTGAGCAAGCCAGATAATCTCTCTGTGCTTCAGTTTCCTTCTCTGTAAAATAGAGGTAATAATAACACCTGATAAAGGTTGTTGTGAGGATTAAATGAGATACAGCCCTTAGAACAGGGACTGGCATATAGTATTAAGAAAGCATTATCTTCCAAATTTCTATCAACTGATGTATGGATAAAGCAGATGTGGTGTATCCATACAATGAAATATTATTCACCTATAAAAAGAAATGCAGTGTAGATATATGGATCTAGGCAATATAGATACAATGTGGATGAACTTGGAAAATACTACAGTAAGTCAGAGAAGCTAGACACAAAAAGTCACATACGGTGTGATTCCATTTACATGAACTTTCTAGAACAGGTAAACCTACAGAGATAGAAAGTAGATTGATGATTACTCAGGGCTAGAGGGGGGCTTCCCAGGTGGCACAGTAAAGAATTCACCTATCAATGCAAAAAGACACAGGAGATGCAAGAGGCATGGATTCAATCCCTGAGTCGGGAAGATCTTCTGGAGTAGGAAATGGCAACCCACTCCAGTATTCTTGCCTTGGATATCCTATAACCAGAGGAGCCTGGCAGGCTATAGTCCAAGGGGTTGTAAAGTCAGACACAGCTGAAGTGGCTGAGCATGCATACACACAGGGCTGGTGGCGGGTGGAAAGATAGATAGGTGAGGTACCTTTGTGGAGAGGCTGAACATTGTGAAGGAACTGAATTCTCCTCCATTCCTGCAAGCCACCTACAGGTGCCATCATTGTTTTAGAATTAAGTATTTAGGGAAAAAACAAAAAAGACAAATGGCCGTGTATGAGGGGCACTGGGCAGTGTCCAGTGCTGGGCTCTTGACCTCACTTGGCCACTTACCAACCATGTGACTTAAGGAAACAAATTTAACTTCCCTGGACTTTAGGTTTTTCAACTATAATATGAGAAGATGGAGGCTGTGATCTCAATGTCCCCCAAGCAAAAACCTTCAGTCTATAATAATGGTCATAGACTGATAATGGTCAGTGATAATGATGATGGCCCAAACATTTTTTTAAAACTATTTTTATTTTTGGTTGCACCGAGTCTTCACTGTTGCACACCGACTTTCTCTGTACGCAGCGAGCGGGGGCTGCTCTCACTGTGGTGCACAGGCTTTTCAAGCAGTGGCTTCTCTTGTTTCGGAGCACAGGCTCCGTAGTTCAGTAGTTTCAGTACTCAGGCTCAGTGGTTGTGGCACACAGGCTTATTTGCCTTCATGGCTTGTGGAATTTTCCCGGACCAGGGATCGAACCCATGTCCCCTGCATTGGCAGGTGTATTCTATCCACTGTACCGCCAGGGAGGTTCAATGGCCCAAATCTTTTTACCAATTAGGAAAACCCATCTGGCTGTTCCAAAGCTGTGGGTACAGGTTCCTTGGAGTAACACTTGTCCCTTCTATTCCAAGGGTCTTGAGTCTTAGGCTCCCAGTCTGATGCTCAGAGCACAGAGGCCAGAGAAGGACTTCATTATCACTTCCATCCTGATTCTCCTCCAGAAGCAAGTATTAATGTGGTTCCTTTCTCTCTTTGGGGCTGGAGATATTGCATTGGCTAGTGTCCCTCAAAAAGTTCATGTCCTCCAAAAGCTGTGCATATGATCTTATTTGGAAATAGGGCCTTTGGAGATATAATCAAGATGATGGTCATAATGGATTAGGGTGGACTTGATCAAGTGAGATAGTTGGACACCATCACTGACTCAATGGACACAAATTTGAGCAAACTTTGAGAGATAGTGGAAGACAGAGGAGCCTGGTGTGCTGCGTGCAGTCCATGAGGTCTCAAAGAGTCAGACATGACACAGCAACTAAACAATAGCATGAACAATCAAGTGACTGGTGTCAGTATAAGAAGAAGGAAGTTTAGAAACAGAAATACATAGAGACAGAGGGATGAGAAGGCAAGGTGAAGATGAAGAAGGCAGAAATGGGAGTTATAAGTGCCACAGCCAAGGAATAACCAAGGATTTCTAGCAATCACCAGTAGCTAGGAGAGAGGCATGGAAAAGATTTTCCCTTGGAGGCTCCAAAAGACACCTACTCTGATGACATCTCAATCTTGGACTTCTAGCCTCCTAAATAGTGAGAGAGTACTTTTATTTTGTTTTAAGTCACACAGTTTGTGAGGGTGAAAGTCATTCAGTGGTGTCTAACTCTTTGCGACCCCTTGGACTATAGAGTCCATGGAATTCTCCAGGCCAGAATATTGGAGTGAGTAGCCTTTCCCTTCTTCAGAGGATCTTCCCAACCCAGGGATCGAACCCAGGTCTCCCACATTGCAGGTGGATTCTCTACTGTCTGACCCAGTTTGTGGTACTTTGCTATAGCAGCCCTAGGAAACCCATGTGGGGCTGGGGATTCCTATTCTCCCAAGTGTCAGGATCATCCTGGTGAATATTGGGAGGCAGAAAGAGAGAACGCTGTCATGTGGACACTGTTACCTTTGTCCACCCAATAGGTTCACGTGACTGCTTTATCAGATGATGCTTCCCCCTGGCCCATGATGTTAGCAGAGAATTGGGCAGCAGAGACTGGGAACCACATCCTCAGACTGGAATAGAATAAGGCTGCACTTGAGACAGGGTTTCCCCATGTAATTTTTACCATGATTAATCTTGCATTGCAACCTAGTACACACATCCACAAAATGAAGTTCATGTAACAGTACTTCTTACTTACACTTTGATATTTTCTATTCTGTATTTTTAAAATGTCAATTTTTGTCCCATAAATTGACTTATAACCCACTAATTGAGTGTAATCTACAGTCTGAAAAACACTTTGAGTTGGAGAAGAGTGGAAATGGTAAGATCTGCCTCTCTAAGCCTATTCTCTTCATATTTCTTTACACTCAAAAAAAGTCTTACCATGAGCCACCTTATTCATTCATCAAACACTTATTAGTGTCTACTTAGGCTTTGAAAGGGTTGGGGGCAAGGAGAGAGAAGAGATACCAAGATATAAGCAATGTTAATAGAGCCAGTCTCATATGCTATGTATTGCATTAAGCATATTATATGGATTTTTCTCATTTAATGCTTAGATCATTAACTGCTCAGTCAGATACTTAAGAAAACAGAAAGACAAAGGTTTGAATTTAAATCAGTCCAACCTCAGAGTTCAATGAGCTAAACCACTTGACTCTTTAGGATAGAAGGAAGAAGGCTCATTTATGAAAGTTTGAATAAATACAGCAAAAGTTGACTTCTCGTCCTAGCCATGACCACTGTCAACAGATTAAAGGGTGTCTATTCAGACCTTTCCCTATATGTTTACATGAGTCCAATGAGAAATATAATTCTCTTTTTAGTTTGTACTCATAGGAGTTTATGAGAACTGATAACACTATTCCAGGATTTTTCACCCCTGCCTATTCCATAGACCAGCTACTCCAGTTTATACCTTCTTGCCCTATTTCTGGATGTTAAACTCATTCCTAAATTTTCATTATTACAGAAGTACTTTTTGGTATATGGGGCTTCTCTGGTGGCTCGGTGGTAAAGAACCCGCCTGCCAGTGCAGGACATGTGGGTTTGATCCCTGGGTCGGGAAGATCCTCTGGAGAAGGAAATGGCAACCCACTCCAGTATTCTTGCCTGGGAAATCCCATGGACAGAGAAACCTGGTGGGCTACAGTCTATGGGGTAGCAAAAGAGTTGGACGTGACTTAACTAACAACAATAATTTTTGTACTATGTATCTTTGTTCACATATGTGACAGTTTCCCCAAGGTGGATTACTAGAAGAGAAAGAAAGTACTAAGTGGAAGAATATATGCTTTTTAATAAATACTGCCAAATTCTCCCTTCAAGAGTCTATATGATTTATATGTTCACCATCAGTGTGTGAAAGTATGTTTTCCTACAGCTTCACTACAGAGCATATTATCAATTATTTCAACTTGTGTTAATGTGATGAGTACAAAAATATTCTCCTTGTTGATTTATGTTCCCTTTGATTATATGAAGTTGAGCTTGGCATCTGTGTGACAAACGTGGAATCTGCCATATACACCAATATCCAAACACCGCCCAGCCTTCCCAAATAAGAGTAACTTCTCTCAGGGTTATCATAAGTCACAGAGCACCTCTGGGCAGATTAGAAAAAGGGACTTCTTCCCCAAGACGTGTTGCTTCTATCTGTTGGAAAAGTGTTATAATACATTGATTATTAGACATTTTATCCCAGTCCAGAGAAATGGAACAAATACATAAATCTACCATATCTAAGAGGTGATTGGCACCTCCTTGCTGGGGAGGGGAGGGTGCCCTGCTGCACTGCACAACCTGCCCAACTGTATGGAGTCACCCTGCTCTTAACTTCTGGACAGTCTCCTCGGGTACACAGTCCCCGTCTGTATCCTCTGGCAGAAACCCGGTGTGAGTAATGAGCCTCTGGTCCTGGCTGCTCCACCCCCATGTCTCTGGTTGACTTCAGATTTGTCCTAATATCTTGCTCAACCTTCATGACGTCTTATTCTCTGTCTTCCTCCTGAATGAGGCTTAAAGGAAATTTTTGCCTGTAGGGAGCCTTTGAAGAGTCAGAAGTTTCCTTGCAGATGTGTTTTTAATACTATGGGAGTACATTAAAGTTGACATGATCTAACAGCATTCACTGTGTTTTTTTTACAGGCTGGTGGTTCTGGGCTCATTCAGACAGCCATCCGGAAGTGTACCAGGCCTGGGCTATGCCTGCCCTTGGAGGGGGCACCCCAAGGGGTAACCCCAGGATTTCTTGGCATCCTGTGCCATCTGGACTTGCTTTGCTCAGTCACAGAGAGGCTCGTGTGCCCACTCCGTGTTTCTGGGGCCAGAACCAAGTGAACATCTTGGAAGCTGTACTGTTCTTCTGCCCTAATTGGTCTCAGTGCAGAGCCTGGTGTGTGGGTGGTCTGCAGTGAGTTACAGCAGTCAGAAGAGACAGATAAAGACCTGCCATTCCTCAGGTAACCTGGCAGGGGTGAGGGTGCAAGGACAGGGATCTCAGAGCCACAGGGTTGGCTGAGATTTTTCTGTAGACTCCTAAGCACTTTTGCAATTTCTAAGAGTCTCATGACATGGTGAAGATGCTCCCAAAAAGATCACTCGGGCTGACTGATACTTCACATTCCTTTGCAGTGATCTGGAATGACATCAGCTGGACGTGGTGACGCCGATTCTCTCGTGGTGGCCAGAAGCTGCCAGAAGGGCAGAACGGCAGCTAAAACTGATGTATTAAAATAAGAGAGTAATTAGTGCACGATAAGTACATTTGCTGGGTAAACGAACAGCTTTCAAAATGTAGAACTATAGGGAAGAGTAAAATAATTGAAAGTGTTCTTGGGAAGGAAGAAGCCCTTACTTTATGTAATAATAAATACTTTTGAACAGCACCTGTGTGCCAAGCTGTGCTTGGGGCTGGAGACAGTGAAACCTGAGAAGATCCTTGTTCCCTTGTGTCTGATGTGCTTATAGTTAGGAGAGAGAAAATAGGGCTACAAAAGTGATTGTGCTTAGGCACTTAGTAAATGGTAGTTATTTATTTTTTTATATGGTAGTTATTAAATATCCTACAACAGGGGATTGATTTAGTATATTTTTAATATACCCACACTTTATTTTGTAGTCATTATAAAAATGGTTTTGAAGAATATTTTATGACATGGAAGCGAGCTCACAGTTCATTCATTCATTCATTCATTCAACAGACATCAGTTGAGCACCTACCCTATGCCAGGTTCCATCCTGGACTCTGGAGACAGAGCAGAGGGCAGCACAGGTGATATCTGACAGGCTCCCTGTTGTTCTGAAACTTATATCCTATTCAGGGGGACAGTTAATAAAAAAGTGCAAAAATACCCAAACAGGAAAAGGTCAGATGGAGACAGCAAAGAAAGTGACATGGTTGCTGCCTGCAATGCAGTAGACCTGGGTTCAATCCCTGGGTCAGGAAGATCCCCTGGAGAAGGGAATGGTAACCCATTCCAATATTCTTGCCTAGGATATCCCATGGACAGAGGAGCCTGATGGGCTACTGACCGTGGAATCGCAAAGAGTCAGACACGACTGAGTGACTAACAGGGGAGAGAGGGAACCGCTATGGCCTGAGTGTTCCAGGAGGGCCTCTTGGAGGAGGTGACCCAGAAGGAACAATGACCAAGAGGGAGCCAGTAGGAGAAGATAGGGAAGCTTTATGGAAACTTTAGGTCAGCTAGCCTTTCTTTAGCGTCACAGGCTGGGAACCTGAGGTGACATGGCTTGGTGGGGATGTCGGTGGCAAAGCCAGGATTAGACCTTGAGTCTGGGCTTCCTGGACAAACAGTGCTCTTCCTACGCTGTGTGCGTTTGACTCTCATTAAATGTCCAGTGCTTTTATGGACCTAGGGCCACACAAAGGATATCTCTGCATCAAGCAGGTCTCAAGGATTTCTATAAGTCCTACAGTGTGCATGCTGCTGTGCCCAGAGCCATGAAGAGTGTAACAGGCCAAACCAGGAGGGACCCACATCCATCTGCCATGTAGGAAAGTGAAAGCAGCCATGCCAGAGCGCACGGATGTGGGTACAGCATCCTGAGATGCTGCCAGCAAGCAGTGATCGAAGGAGGAGAGGTTGCCGAGGCCAGGCCGGAAGACTGAATTCTCGTCCATCCACAGACAACAGCAGCCCCCACTTGGTCAGCCCCCAGCCCCTGGAGGGGAACAGGGTGAGGAGGGAGGTCTTTGGCCCTGCACCCAGGGATGGCGTGTCCCAGACCTTCCAGAAGCTCCAGCCAAGGGATGCAGCCACAGGAATGATACAGGACCAGCCTCACCCCTGCTCACTTCTGTTCCTTGTTGCTCTGCCATACCCCCCCACCCCCACCCCACTGGCTTTGATCACAGTCTCACTGAGCTTGGCTGGGCTTCGAGGTCTCCTGCTGTGACGCCCCAGGCTGGGACTCCAGCTCACAGGGACTCTCTCTCTGTATCACAGCCTGGATCTGCCCTCCTGCCTGCTGGGCTGTGGCAGCAGCACCCCTCGGGACCCAGGGGGAGGTAACAAAGGAAAAAGGTAACTTTGGGTCAGATTGCGGAGAGGTTTGCCAGCCAAGGGCAGCTAGGCAGATGCACTTTGGTGGGCGATGGAAGCCACCTCACCCCTGGCTGTCTGAGTGGCATTTAAGACCTAAGAGGGCCGTGGTTAGAGGTAGTCATCAGGAGTTCAGGCACCAGGTGGGAAGATCTGTTCACATTCCAGGATAAGCCATGTACTCCCCGAGTGATCATGGTCAAGAGCCTTAACCACTGTGGACCTCAGCTTGCTCATCTGTAAAATGGACATAATAAGATTTGCTTCAGTATCTCAAGCATGCATTGCATGCTCAGTCATGTCCAACTCTCTGAAACCCCATGGACTGTTTGGAGCCTGCCAGGCTCCTATAGGATTTCCCCCCCAAGGACAGATTTTCCCAGCAAGAATACTGGAAGTGGGTTGCCATTTCCTCCTCCAGGGGATCTTCCTGACCGAGGGATTGAACCCATATCTCTCTTTTTTTTTTTTTTAATTTATTTTTTTAAAAATTTTATTTTATTTTTTTTCTTCCATTTATTTTTTTTTTTTTTAATTTTTATTTGTTGGAGGCTAATTACTTTACAACATTGCAGTGGTTTTTGTCATACATTGAAATGAATTAGCCATGGATTTACATGTATTCCCCATCCCGGTCCCCTCTCCCACCTCCCTCTCCACCCCATCCCTCTGGGTCTTCCCAGTGCACCAGGCCTGAGCACTTGTCTCATGCATCCAACCTGGGCTGGTGATCTGTTTCACCCTAGATATACATGTTTCGATGCTGTTCTCTTGAAACATCCCGCCCTCGCCTTCTCCCACGAACCCATATCTCTTATGTCTCCTGCATTGGCAGGTGGATTCTTTACCACTAGCACCACCTGCAAAGTCATTGCCTCATAAGATCTGCCAATGCCTGACACACAAATGACGTGGGTTCTATCCCAGGGTCAGGAAGATCCTTTGGAGAAGGAAATGGCAACTCACTCCAGTATTCTTGCCTGGGAAATCCCATGGACAGAGGAGCCTGGTGGGCTACAGTCCATGGGGTCATGAAGAGTCAGACACAACTCAGTGACTAAACCACGAGGTTGTCATGAGAATTGAGGATATATACGCAGAATCCCTGGGCTCATTGTAATCAGTCTAAACTGTAGTTGTCAATGATGCTGAAGTCTCAGCTGGTTTGGGGAGGAATCAGAGCCAGCTCTTTCAAAGCACGCCCACAGTGGTTCTTGGAGCCTCTTTCTTGCCTTCGGCATGATTGGAGTCTAACTTATTCTCTTGCACCCTGTTCTCTTTTCTCTTCTGGCTCATGGCCCAGGTTGGATGTCACTGCTTCTGAGGGACTGCCACGTGTTCTTCCTTCATCCTCCTGTACCCAGCCTCTTTCTGCTGTGGCTTCTCCTGCTCTCAGCTGCCCCAAGGCTTTTCCAGCCCTGTTCAGAGTCCTCGATGACTCCCCATGATGGCAGAGGAAATGGCAACCGCCTCAGCTTTTCATTTGGCTCAGCTGGTAAAGAATCCACCTGCAATTCAGGAGACCTGGGCTTGATCCCTGGGTTGGGAAGGTCCCCTGGAGAAGGGAAGGGCTACCCACTATAGTATTCTGGCCTGGAGAATCCCAAGAACTATATTATAGTCCATGGGGTCGCAAAGAGTCGGACACAACTGAGCGACTTTCACTTCACTTCACAGCTTTTCATTTAAGACCCTTGGCAAACTGACCTCTTCTTAACTTTCCAGCCTTAGGTGGATCTGGGAAGTTTAAGCCTGAGTTGGAATCTAGGCTTTGCTGCATCTGGACTGTGAAACCCTAGGGAATGTATATAACCTCAGTGCACTTTGGTTTTCTTATCTGTGATGCGGAAATAATTATCCCTGCCTTATCAACTTCACAAGGATGTTTGAAGGTCAGAGTGGGGATGGGTATGCTGACTCTACCTTGAAAGTGACTCACAGCTTTTGGACCACAGTGGAGTCCTTTCTTCTTGCCATTCCCTTCACCTGGAGTGCCTAGTCACCCTCAGTTACCATGGACCACATGGGCGCATCCTTCAGAGCCCACGGCAAACGCCATGTCTTCCCTGAAGTCACTCTCATTACGCTGCCTGAAATGATCTCCCCTCTCATGTTTCTTGTATTATGTTGCTTTTGTTTGTTTGTTGTTGTTTTAGTCAACTCAGACACAGTCTGACTCTTTGAGAGACCATGGACTGTAGCCCACCAGGCTCCTCTGTCCATGGGATTTCCAAGACAAGAATACTGGAGTGGGTGGCCATTTCCTACTCCAGGGGATCTTCCCGACCCAGGGATCGAACCCGCATCTCCTGTGACTCCTGCATCTCCTGCGTTGGCAGGCGAATTCTTTCCCACTGAGTGAGTCACTGGGGAACCCAGTCATGTTGCTTCCTTGCTCTCAGACACCGTGAGAGGCCTCACAGTACCTGTCTTCCAGTATCTGCCTCACTTCCTTAGACAGTGAGCCCCTGGAGGGCTGGACTAAAATCAACTCTGGTTTTCCCATAGCAGATCATACCCCCCACACAATCAGTGCTTGAGGAGTACTTATGAAAGGACAGCTGACTGGATGCATGAATTAATGAATTTCGGTAGATGAGATGCACTGGAGGGGGAAGAGATGAGTCTGATCCCTTTGGTGGGGCCTGTTTTATGGCCCAAATTTTCACAAACAGAATGGATCCAGGGTTCCCAGACAGGAAGGATTTAGGGGCAGAAATGGGATGGCAGACTGGTGAGGGACAGCTGTGTTCTGAAGCGCAAGCATACGTGTTCGCTGGAAGGGATGGGGCTCTGCGCACAGCGGTACCGGATTGCAGATGAGTGCAATACCTCGCTCCTCCTCCTGAGGGCGCCTGCCTGGTGGCGGGGGTGAGGGAGGGGGAGGGGGGGCAGGGGGGGAGGGGGGGCAGGGGGGGAGGGACGGGCCGGGGAAGCGTGGGTCGGTCTGGTAGTTGGGGAGGTGACTTCTGGCGACCTGATGAATTTTGTTTGCCACAGAAGAGCACCTAATTTATTATCAGGGGCTGAAACACATGGAAGGAACAAAGGGCCCTGGGGACATTTATGACCCAGCTGCTCCTTGCTGTTCTCAGAGCCGCCCTTTCTGATTTTGTAGGAGGCAACGACCCTCCTCATCTACCCCCTCACCCCAAAGGTTATAATCTGGGGCCACACATTCCTCAGGCAATGTCGAGTCTTAAGTATTTTAATGCCTGATATCTATCTCCGTGTGCATTTTAGTTTTATCAGGGGCCAATGGAAAGTTTTTTTGGATATCTCTTTGAAACAGATGTCAGCAAAAACTTCCAGCACAGATCAAGGGCAGGTTAAGGCCTTTGAGATGGGTCTGAATGTCCCTTTAACATTATTCAATCTAATACCCAACTATACCTCCAGTCATTACCCTGTTTTTATAAGAAGCTCTGAACCATATGTTCGGGAACCAATTAAGCATACACATCAAGCTCTGGGATCAGGTGGAGCTCTGTTTAAATATCTTAACCTTTTATGATTATCTTAATTTAGAGAAAATTCAAAACACATTCAAAAGTCTTAGAAAATGAACTAACTAGGAATTTACTGGCCGGGTTCTTTTCTTGATGTTGGGATCATTTCTTTACAAGCCTAGCCTGGATTCCTGGGGAAATCTTCTGTAATCACAACTTCTCCAGAAATGTAGACAGGGGCGGGCCTAGGAAGCTCAGAAAGGGCCACAACTGACTTCTTTACCTTCTACTGGTGAAGCAGCTTCTCCCAGCCCCAGACCCTGCCATTCCCCTGTCCCAGCCCCAGAGGTGTCCTGCTTCCCAGGTGGAAGGGGAAGAAAGATAAGTGGACTCTGAACGTGGATGTTTTATCTCCTTTAATAAAATTAATGAAGTATGAAATGAGTCGGCATCATAAAATACTTTTGCAACCCCTGTCGTTTTGGGGGAGCGATGGACTGGGGGGAGTTCAGGGCAGGGTCTGTGGTATAAACCACACAGATCTGACTGCACACGTGATAGTCACCCTGCTTTTCAATTCCAGCTTGGTTCTGGGGGTGGGAGTGAGGGCTAGGGTGGTCAGTGGGTCTGTCTTCATGTCAACCTCAGGTAAAGGAGATGCATGTTTAAAATATATATGACTCCCCATCTGATGGACTTATAATGAGGTCTTACAGGCTGTTAGCCGCTCATGCCATACATTTTTATTGAGCACCTACTACATGCCTGATTCTGTCCTGGGCACTGGGATTCAGTGAGCAAGAAAGACACAATCTTAACAAGGATATCAAACTGCCTCCAACACAGGTGCTCAGGTAGAATAACAGGACCCAACTGGGTCTCAAAAACCCTCTTTCTGGTGAGATGAATGGAGAGAGTAGTGAGAACGCATATACACTACCATATATAAAATACATAGCCAGTGGAAATTTGCTCCATGATTCAGGGAACTCATACTGGGGCTCAGTAACAACCCAGAGGGGTGGAAAAGGGTGGGAGGTGGGAAGGAGGTTCAAGAAGGAGGACATCTATGTACACCTTGGCTACTTCGTCTTGATGTACGGCAGAAAGCAAACCAATATTATAAGGCAATTATTCTTCAATTAAAAATAAAATAAAATTTAAAAAGCCCTCTTTCTTAGGATTAGTAAACCTTTAGAATAGGGTTTCCTGATAAAATATAGGATGCCTTGTGTTAGTATATCCCAAGCATGGTATGAGACATATTTATGCTAAATAATTATTTGCTGTTTACCTAAAATTCAAATTTCACTGGGTATGCTGTATTTTTGTTTGATAAATCTTGCAAACCTACTATAGAAAAAGGATGAGGGGTAGTATCTCAATCTTGGATGTTAAGTACAAATTTTGGAGGTAGGCAAGCAGAAACTACCTTGTGCCAAGTCTCTTTACCTATGTTATTTCATTTAGATCTCACCACAACTCCATGAAGTAGTTTTTATTATCATCCTCATTTTGCCCAGTAGACAGAAGCTCAGGGAGGTTGAGAGACTCACCCAAGGTCACCCAGCTGAACTTCTAGGACACTTTTGCTGAACTTGGAGAGCTGGGTTCTTTTCATGGCACTCCAGTGCCACGCTGATGGCTATCTTTACAGAGTTCTTATTTTCCTAGCCTGCCCTGGCTTCTCTCAACTTCTTCCCCCTTTAATCCACAAACGTTCAAGGAGAGATTCACTCTCGTCAGATCAATGTCACTGCCGTAATGAAAACCACCACTCGAACCCACGAAGGATGAGATCTGTCGAACCCTAATGAGAATGGTTCCGATTATGCAAAAAGCAACCTCATGGTTATTCTAATGTTACAAGTAAATATAAAACATTTAGAAATACTTGGCTTGGGCTGTTTTTTTCAAGTACAGATGTCTGACTCCCTGCCAGTTTGTTATTAAAAATGCTACGGTGGTTTGGGTACAAAGATTGCTGTAAAAATAAAAGCTGATGCACTCCGAGCACTCATTTTGACTTTGTAGGGTAAGTCAGCAAGGGCGAGGCTGGAGCAGATGGTGGTGAATGGCGCCTCTCAAGTGGGGACTCCAACCTTCATAGCTCAGTCGCTCCTTCCTGAAAACCGTGCAGGAACTTCCCATGGCACCTCAAATCCCAAATGGGCTCCCGCCTGGCTCCAGCCCCATCTGCTCATCTTCTCCCTTTCACTTACTAGCTTCTTCCAGCTCCCCACACACTTGCACTTGCTCTGTCCTCTGCTCACCATGTTTCTCTCCTGGCCACTGTTCATCTAGCTGGCTCCTTCTCAGGCTCCATCCTTCAGGTCTCCTCTGACCACCTGCTCGGATGTGGTTGTCCTTCTCTCGCTCCCCATCACTCTTTATCACGTAACTTGGCTTCTTCTCTTATAACTCTAAAATGATCTTGATGACTTTTTGTCTGTCCTACCAGAAGGTAAAGCCCATGAGACGGGGACCCTGTCTGTCTTGTTTACACACCTTGTCCCCAGCACGTAGAGCAACAGGAAGGATGGCAGTCGCTCAATAAAGGTTTGGTGAGCAAACGGATGGATTTCCCAAAGCACCTCGAGCCTTGCATTGTGCAGTCTCCTCTTGGTTCATGGACGGGGCAGCTTCTACAAATGTAATCAACTCACAGAAAACACTGAACCTTGGGAGAATCTTAAACCTCTGTGAGCAATGGTTTTGAGGCCGATAGGAATTTCCAGGATGGTGCTCCAAAGCTCAGCGACGTGAAACACTTGAATTTGCCATGGTATTTTCTTATGTATAGAAGGAGAAATGTCAAGAGATAAAAGACTGAGGGGGTTCAAATGTCACCCTAATATTCTCCCTATTAATATATATATATATTCTCCCTATTTCAGACAAATGTGGTGATGTGACCAGAACAATCTTGGGGACATGGAGGGGGAGCATTCCCTGGAGACTTCGCTCTTATGCTGGCGCTCAAGGCTCCTCACACACTTGTGTCAATGTCTCTTCCCTGATTCCCTTTCATGCTTCTCTTTACACAGACTGTTTTCCGTGGGTCCTGAATTGTCTGTCATGCCTCCACACTTCCCCGCATGCTTTCGCACACCTGTCCTGTGACTCTCACTGTGCTTTCGACCTAGAATTCCCTTCCTCCATCTGTGTAGGCCCAAAGCGTGCTCACCAGCTGGACCTGCTTGCAAGATCATCTTCTCCATCTTTTATTACATCCTCCCTCACCTGTCCATGACCTCTCTCTTCTCTGAACTCCCTGAATGTTTTTGCTTTTCTTTGTCATGTTCTACTTGATATCAAGCTTGACTTCAAACTCCTTAAGGGCAGGAGGTAGGCTTCATTTTTGTGTCCTTCACTGCCCCCAGCACAGTCCTTTTTGTGATGAGTTAATGACATTTCCTGAACACACACAGCCTCAAGTCACTTGCTCTGGGCAAGAATGGGGAGGTGTCAAGTCTTCTTTCCCAAGACTGGAGGAAGAAGTCATGTGACTTATGGAATGGGCAATAGAAACCAGTGTCTGTGGGACCCCCACGTGTCCAAACAAGAGGTCCAGAAAACAAACAGAACTTTCCCTTTTCCATTCAGATGTCTTCCTGGTGGGTGGTCAAAAGCCCGAAACAAAATTCCTGGGCACCCTCAACCCTCTCTGCTTCCCATCTTTCACAAATGTTTTATTCCAAAACTCTGTCCAAATAAAAAATCTCCAAAGAAAGTCAAGTGCTAACACTGAGCACATGAGTCTGAGAACTAGAGATAGGAATGGAAACAAAGACTCTGCTTTTGCCAGGTAAATGTTGTCAAATACAGGAACATGCAAATGTATTTATCTCAAGTGGGTTGCAAACAGAGTGTGCATTTCACATGGGGTCCAAATTCACTTGCAAGAAGATGGTAACCGGTTTTGGAGAATCTCACACACATTAAGCCAAGGATCCTCCCTTTCTGCATGATTCAGGAGATTTGGAAATGTTCTGCGAGCAATGTGGTTTTAAAATGAAGCCCAGTACAAGCTTTTGATCTCTATGGGATAGTATGTGTGCATGTGCAACTCTACTGAACCGATGGCTAAATTTAAACACTCCTCACGTACAGAATCTGGATTTATTGTTTTGCTTTGGGACACACACATCTTTTGAGTTTTCTACATCTATGGCACATGGAGAGGTGAGGAGGGAAGCCTGTGATCTTTCTAAGGCCAACACCCCAGTGTGGGCTTGGCCACTCTGGGGGCATTGTCGTATTTTCAATAAGCAATTGCTGTTAGAGAGTGAACCAGTGAAAATCTTTCCCTGAACTCATCGTGGATCGCAACAGGAGGAAACACTCCATCACTGGAAAGTGACACTAATGTATTCTATTAGATTTGCTTATCATGTTAAAGAGCATATTAAAAGGAAATGTTTGGAAAAGGGATGCCATAACATGGTATGATGGATTGAGAATTCCTAATTTGGAAAAAATGTGCTAAGACAACATGATTGATGTGAGTGACCTACTTTATTTTATAAGAAAGCATGAGCTGCCTCGGGCTCATTGGTACACATATTTGGAAAAAGTTGTTTTTTTTCCACATTAAGTTTTTATTAACATTTTCAAAAGAGCAGAAACACCATAGAAGGATATAAGTTGTGACTTGTCAATGCAGATGTGTTTGTAGTCATTTGCTGCTTAGAAAATGTGTCCCCCTTGCTGGAAGGGTTTCTGAATTAGGAGTTTCTTGCCAAACGAACACCTGATGGGGAGGAATATGACACCTTTTTCTACTGATAAAAAACGACAGGGAAGGGGTGTTTTTATGTAAAATATAAATGGATCGTCTGCTCCTTGTAGGTAGCAAACTCTTAGAACACTTAACATTTCAGGAGCATCCTGGCCACCTTCCTGCTACACAGAGGAAACAAGATCAAAGCTGAATTAACCATTTTATTTCTACTTGAGAATTTGGAGCCCCAAACTGAGGCTCCCCATCATTGAACAAAGCTGCTAGAGGTCAGAAACTTTCTGGAAATCAGGAATTTGGGGTTATCCCAGAAAATACAAATAACTGCGAAGGTTCCAGTGAGGGTTAGTGGCTGACAGAATACTCTGCTACTATTAAAAATGGTACTAGTGCATTTAAAAACTTAAGAAATTCATATGGTATAATGTTCATTGATGAAAGGGAAATATGAAGAAGAAATATGTATTGATAAGTGGAGGTAGGAGAATAAGATTTCTAGAGGGCAATTTGTCCACTTCATCATAGAAACCCTAGATTTCTGCATGCCTTTGGATACAGAAAGTCCACTTCTAGAAATTTCTCTTAAAGAAATAATCATGAATATTCACAAAGATCTATGTCATAAGATGTTCACTGTAGATTTATAATATTAAAAAATGGACTCTAAGTGTTCAAAGATAGGGGATTGCTTAAATAAATTCATACACCTAATGGAGCCATTAAAATGATAATTTAGAACTATAATGTGAAATTTATTAAGTAGGAAAAATGGGTTAGAAAACAATATGCATATTATGATGCTACTTGTAAGACTTTATAGACATATGTCTACTTAATTCTTACACATATATGTCTGTTTACATCAGTAGATATATGTATAATGTTATATATATTATGATACTATTTTAAATATATATGTGTATATATATACATGTATTTTTTTAAAGGGCATTCATCACAATGTAAAGAATGACTAAATCTGAAGAGTAGATTTTACAGATATTGCTTGTTTCTTTCCTTTTGTATGTTTTCATTTTCTACAAAAGACATGCTTTATTTTGGTAATAAGTATAGCAGTTATTAAATGGAAAATCCAAGAGACTCAGCTGATTACTTAAAAGAAACAATAAGAGACTTTGCAAGGATTCCCAGACACAAGCTAGTTTTCTCATATAATAGTAGTAACAGGTTAAAAATATAAAATGAAAATTATTCCATTCACCATAGCAAAAACAAAACAAAGCAAAAATCTCCCACAAAACTGAAAATACAATGACTTATTCATATAAGAAATATCTAAGACCTGTTTAGAAACATACTGAAGTACATCGAATAAAATCAAATGCAGTAAATTACTCTTCTGCTTGGGATTGGTAAATATTGTGAAGATTTCAATCCTTCCCCAAATTAGTTTGTAATTCTTATGCAATTTCAGTAAAATTTCTGATTGAAAGAACAGACAAGTTGATTTTTAAATTTTATCTAAGCCATATACATGAGAATAGACATTTTTTATAAAAGAAGAAAAAGAAGAGGATTGCTTTATTGGATTTTAAAAGCTATTACAAAGTCAGAGTAATTAGGCAGTATGATAATGTTGTGCTGTGTGTTTCGTCGCTCAGTCATTTCTGATCCTTTGCGATCTCATAAACCATAGCCCACCAGGCTCCTCTGTCCATGGGATTCTCCAGGCAAGAGTACTGGAGTGGGTTGCCATGCCCTTCTCCAGGGGATCTTCCCAACCGGGATTGAAACCAGGTCTCCCACACTGCAGGTGGATTCTTTGCTGTCTGAGCCACCAGGGAAACTTACGGCAATGTTGTAGGAATATCAGATAGATAAATGGATAAAATAGAAAATAGGATAGAACAAGACATACATGAAATAAACTGTATATATGGGAATCTATATATGACAAAGATTGTATTTCTTGTTAGTGGAGAAGGACCGGATTTTTCCATAAACAATGCTGAAATAATCATCTGGTTGAAGGGTAAAAAAGTCGGTTTTCACCTTATGCCACATTTACAGAAAAAACAAAAACAAAAATATTAAAGATGTATACATTTTAAAAAATGATATGAAGTTGGAAAGGAAACTAAAAAATAAGAATTGCATAACCTTGAGGATGAGAAAGGTTTTTCTTGAAAAGAGACAAACCTGACTCCAGAAAGGAGAAGACTAACAATTTTACCCGCGTAAGTATTTAAATCTTCGGTGTGGGGAACACCACCCCCACTCCCACCGCCTGCCCCCAGCCTACGGAAGCAAGTTCCCTTAGTTCCAGATTGGCTGGGACACAGGGCACCCATGGAGTCTTCTGCACCGCTGAGGATGACTTTTGATCCCCATCCCCTGACTCAAGTGTCCAGGGTGCTGGGCTTCCCCAGCAGCTCTGGGGCGAAACTGACATGGCACTTGACTGGCTAACACCCCCAGCTTTCTGCTCTCTCGGGGCTCCCTGGAGAAGGGCACAGAGCTGTGCCCTGTTTCTAAGTGGTTAGCGGACAGGCCTCTAACCACTGAAGGCCTGCTCTGTCGGCCCCGGCTTTGATTCACACCTGTGCCCCCACAGTCTAGCCAAGTGCCTGGAAAACAGTAGGTGCTCACTAAGAGTGTGTTGAATCTCAGTGGGTTGACTGTAAGGCCCAGGTCTGTCTCCAGTCCTCCTAGAGCTCACCCTGACCCCACTATCCCTGTCGTCACTCAGACTCTTTTTTTTTCTTTTTTCTAAATAACATGAATGTGGTTCATCTCTAGGACCTGAAGCCACCCAACATGGCAAGGGGCCCTGCTGCCAGCTTCGCTTCAGAACAAAGGGGCTAGAAGAACATAGGCTAGCTTTCTCCAAGAGATTTAGAGCCAGAGATGGCAGAAAAGTGGAGGAGGATCTCCCTGCTTCTCTTCTGAGTCCACCTTTCCAGCAGTTTCATCAGCTTTAACATTCCCCCCACCAAGAATCTGACTCCACCACAGCTCCTTACGACCAAGGACCTTGCTTTTCTGCTTCTTGGTCCCAGCACATGGCAGGTGCACATGAACAGTGTGATCTCAACAACTCGCCACAATAGAAATCCTAAGCTTAGGAGCAGCAATGATGTTATAGGCCATACAGTGTGGCTCCTGCCATTGAACTCAGAAGCAGCAAAGACCTGCCCAAGGTCACAGAGATGATGGAAGAGATTCAGCCAGGATGCTTGACCTGATTTTCAGGGATCGCCAAAGTTAAAGCTAGCTCACTTGGCTTGGTTTGGGAAACAGGGGGCCCTGTTGGGATCCACCTATCCCATACCAGATCCCCTGTGTTGGCTCCAGTTGAAGCTCAGTTACTGCTGGAAGAGGCATGATGCTCTCATAATGAAATCATGTCTTTAGCAAAGATCCTTGAGGCTACTTAACTGTGAAATAATTATATGGGCCTCAAAACTGGGAGACCAAGTGTTTCTATTCCAACATCCCATGATGCTCTTAAAAAAAGCTTCACTATAAACTGCAGGTGGGGTGGGGAGAGGCAAGATTTCTGAGCCAGGACACAGTGTTTTAATTCCACTTTTTATGTTTTGGCATCATCTCATCTATGTGTATATCTCTCTGTAGACATATTAAAACAACATTATAGGAGATTAAAAGAGTAACAATTGTCATCTGTAATCATACTGCTATAACTCAATTGTACCCACATGCATGTGTCTCCTTATTTAATTACATAATACATGAATGCACCCTTGTTGTCAGAAACTACCATCATTAAGTTGTAAAGAGCATAAAGAAGGCTGAGTGTTAAAGAATTGATGTTTTGAACTGTGGTGCTGAAGAAGATTCTTGAGAATCCCTTGGAACACAAGGAGATCCAACCAGTCCATCCTAAAGGAAATCAGCCCTGAATAATCATTGGAAGGACTGATGCTGAAGCTCCAATACTTTGGCCATCTGATGTGAAGAGCTGACTCATTGGAAAAGACCCTGATGCTGGGAAAGACTGAAGGCAAAAGGAGAAGGGGTGGCAGAGAATGAGATGGTTAGATAGCATCACTGACTCAATGGACATGAATTTGAGCAAACTCTGGGAGATAGTGAAGAACAGGGAAGCCTGGTGTGCTGCAGTCCATGGGGTGTCAGAGTCAGACATGACTTAGCAACTGAGCAACAGGTTTTAAAATCCCCGGTCCACACCATCCCCAACCACGTCAGCTCTCCTACCCTAAAATAACACAACTGCCACCTGTGTATCTTTCAAGAGCTTTTCCCCGAGTTTACATGTAAGTATTCACATGGAACTTTATATTGGAATGTGAATAAAACACAGATAGGTAGTGTTTATTTGACACATTACTAGGGTCATACCATGTTTTATTCTGGAACTTGTTTCCCCTAACCTTTAACAGGCTTTGGGAATCTTTCCATAACACTACACACAGATAGCTACTTCCATCTTTTAACAGTTACACAGTTTTCTATAGTATGGAAGTATCATAATTTTTAAAAAACCTGTCCCATATTAAAGGATACTTGGATTGTTTCTGATTTTTCAATATTCCAAACAGTATATATATAGACTCATTTTAGCTATAAGCTTTCTGCCTCTCTCACATCATATGACTGATGAGTCTTATTCATGTCAGCAGACGGTCCTACTGAGGGATGTCAGAGGTTTTGTCTGTTTTCTTCACTGCTATGTTCCCAGTGCCCAGAACAGTGACTATTCAGCCTAAGTGCACAATAAACATTTGTTGAATGAATAATTGACCATAAAGGGAGGACACAGCTGAAAATCCTTTTCACAATTAATTGCCTAACACTTGTACTTTACAAAGGCATTTTTACTCCCCAGTCCTATTCTAGGGCTTCCCTGATAACTCAGTTGGTAAAGAATCCTCCCGCAATGCAGGAGACCCTGGTTTGATCCCTGGGTTGGGAAGATCCCCTGGAGAAGGGAAAGGCTACCCACTCCAGTATTCTGGCCTGGAGAATTCCATGGACTCTATATAGTCCATGGGGTTGCAGAGTCGGACACCACTGAGCGACTTTCACTTTCATCATACTCTAGCCCTAGAACAGTTGTGTGAGGTCAGTAAAGCCTGCATTGTTATTACCCCCAACTTACTGATGGGGGGAAAAAAAATTTCATGTCTGGGCACATTAAATTTTCTAGTTCCCCAACTAGCCCTTGAAGGCAAGGATCATAATTCATTAAATTTTTAACCCTGTTAATTGCAAGTCAATTGCAAATTTCCTTATAAATGGTAAATGCACAATATTGGTTAAATGAATAAATGATCCCTTGATACCATAAATGTTAAGTGGCCCCATCCTGTGAGAGCACAGGGCTTCCTAGCCCACTCTCCTTTCAAGATGGCCACCAAGCTGTCCTGAGCCAACTTCGCCACCTGGTGGCTGTTGGGGAAATCGCCTTTTCTTTCTTCCCCAGGGTTTCAAGTTATGCTTTTTCCTCTATCACTACTGGCTCAAATCTACCTCTGACAATCCTTCTTCTAGGTTTACATACCTTCTAAATCTCCTTTCCTTTTCTCTTTGGAATTGTATGTCTTACCCTACTCTACTCTCTCCAGATTATTTAAAAGTAAAGGACAACCAACTAACCAATTCCAATCATGACTGAGAAGTCAAACTGTAATGCTCTGGTAGCAGTGAAAAGGGAAGACATATATTTTGAAGTAGAAACAGACTTAGGGCCATTCAACCTTCAGAATGCTCCAGGACCCCTTACAGTCTCTCCATAAGTCTTCATCTAATTCCTTATCCCATCAAATCTGCCTGCTTTGAAACGTGTTTTCCCTTGCCAGTTAACATTCACTTCTATTTTACTGTTTTTTAAAAATTCTGACAACCTCTACCCAAACACCTATAAGATGTCAACATAGTGCCTCAAAGATAGCACGATATGTTTTTGGAAAAAGAAAAGAACTTTGCTTTCTTCCTAATTTTTTTTAATGTGGCGCACAACCATTATAATTATGTTTCTACCAAGTGTAAAATTCCGTATCTTATGAATAGTTCACTTAATAGACTTAGGGGGAGGAGAAATTTGGAACTTTGACCATCATTTATAACATCGTTTCTATGAGGTACAAATATACTGAGTCCTACGTGGTGATTAAGAAAGAAACTTTTGGAACATAATCTATTTGAGAGTTAAGACCTTCAATCTCCCTTTCTGACTGCAGCACAGATTCTTATTAGGCTCCAAGGGACACACACACGCATCCCCACCACCTTACCCCCCTTTAAAAATACCAAAAATCCAAATAAATCCCTTCCACCCCTTCACCTCCATCCCCTGCCTCTATCAGGAAATGCAATGCCTCACTGCAAATATAAAAGAGTAACAACATCAAAGAGGGAGAGTTTGGTCGACGGTGGGCCCAGCTGGATCTTCAGATTGTATTCCCTTTTTAAGGCCTTTTGGACTTAACTACTGTTCTGCAGAGGGAAGCAGTGCTGAGGGCTGGGGCCCTGGGAGGTGGGTAGCCAATCCTACTACCTTCTTCTATTTAGTTCCAGATACTGTGTTTGCCTTGTCTTAGCTCAGCATTTCATGCTCTTTTTCCCTCCTTCCCCATATTCCTAGTTTGGTCTTTTGCTATAGTATTTTTCCAGAATGCTTTCCTTTCTTTTTCTTTATTGAGGCATAAAATTTCACAGTAAAATACACAGGTCTTAAGGTCGCTGAGTTTTGGCAGGTATGTGTCTGTGTTACCATGGCCCAAATCAAGATATAGAACATTTCTAGGATCCCAGAAAGTTCCCTTGATCTCCTTTCCAGTGAACCTTCTCCCAGAGGCAACCACTCTTCTGAATTCTATACCCAGTTATGAACTTCATGTAAATAGAATCATATAGTATATTTCTTTGCTTTCCTTTCCATACCAGAACACTGGCAATGAAAAGGTATAAATATAAACTTCTTTTCTTTTCCAAGATCGTCAAAAGTTAACATCCCAAGTGTTGACAGTAGTGACCTCTGGTCAGGAGGGGTTTAAGTGATTGTTACTATCTTTATTATATATTCTAATCTAGTTTGTGTGTCTGACTCTTTTCAAGCTTGTGGACTATATATAGCCTGCCAGGCTCCTCTGTCCATGGAATTCTCTAGGCAAGAATACTGGAGAAGGGTAGCCATCTCCTTCTCCAGTGGATCTTCCTGACCAAGGGACAAAACTGGGTCTCCTGCATTGCAGGCAGATTCTTTACCATCTGAGCCACAGGGAAGCACTAGTCTAGTATACAGATATACATATAATTTTATAATAATGAGAAAAAAAAGATTTTTCATGGGAGATGGGGCCATGGCTCTTGGGGAGAGTGAAGACATGAGGTTCAGAATGAGTGTGGGGATAGAGCCCTGGCCACCTAAAGGCTGTGAACACACTCCCTGGCTAAGGACTTGCTAGTGGCAGGGGACATGGTACACCATCTCAAAGTCAGAGACTCCTTGAGCTATTTCCTATCTGGAGTCTCAATTATCCCGTTAGATGTGGAATTATTTGCTCAAAAGATTTCTCCAACCTCCAACTCTTCTGCTTAAATCTTAGCAAAGAAAAGCATTGTCCAAGCAAGAGTTAAAAATGCTATTAAAGTCATGAAAAAAAACCACACATATGTAACTTTAAACTCTTGCTCACACATTTGAGAGATGCAAGTAAAGCAAATGGTAATTGAACAAAATATACAAATAATAATACAGCAAAAAATGTAGATAAAATCTGTACACTATGGTCTCTAACATTTGAACTCAGATAGCAGTAACTCCTTGTTCTGTTTCCTTGATGGTCTTGCGATACAGATTGGTATGTACATGGAGAAAGAATGTGTGTAAGAGGGGCAGAAATGAAGAAAAAGTTTTGAATCCCAAAATAACATTAGCAGAAATACTTAAAACAAAGAGAAAACAACCTAGCAATTTCACAACAGAATACAAGGCCTAACTCCGTTGGTTAAATGGTCTCATATGTGGTATCTGTGGAGCTGGGAGGCTTGGAACGAGCCAGCTCAGGCCAGTGCCAGGGTTCTGCGTGAACTGGCTGGGCAGTGATCATGTACTGATAGTTCAACCTTACTGAGCCTGTTTCTGCTTCTTTAAACTGCAGTGATAGTGTCCGTACCCACCTGAAGGGGTTGGTGGGAGGGATGAGTGAAGTGAGGTGTGAACAAACTCCTTATGCACTGTATATACTAGCCATATGCCAACTGCTTATTGTCTCTTCCAGAACTGGAATAAATGCTCTGGAGAGAATGGGGGATCCAGACTCTGGTGGACTCAGGAGCAAAGTGTTCTCTTTTCTTACCCTGTGGGACTTCCTCACTGGGGAAATGAGATGGTGCGGTGGTGGGGGTGGGGTGGGGTACTAGAATCAGATAGACCCTTTCCTTTACTAGCTGTGTGTATGTTAGGTGAACCCCTTAACATATCAGAGCCCCTGTTTTCTTATCTGGAAAGTGAGAAGTATTTTGACGGATTGCTCTGAAGACTGGATGAGACAGGTCCTTGTAATAGGTGCTTAGCCCAGTACCCTCGGCAGGTGCCATGAGTGATAGAAATGGACCATCTCATGTAAGATGCTCCGGTGGCAAATGAACAATTGTTCAGTGAAAAAGATCCTTTCTTGTTCCCAGCACTCCTGAGCATCTGCTCCTTAAACCAGGATGGGGGGTGGGGTGGGCTCAGAGCAAGGGGCAGAAACATGGAACTCTTAACACTTCCACAATTAGAACAAAGTTTTCTATCACACTGGGCAGGGGCAAGACAAATCACCTGGATGAAGGAAATACTACAGATGGGCCAGATGTGCTGAAGTCCATCTGGGGGAGATCCACATGGTTGGCACTGTGATCCACCCTTCATCTGGAAGCCCTGGCGTCCTGTGCGTGTTCAGACACCTCCCCAGGCAGCCAGGCTCTGAGACTGCAGCCTGGGGAGGAGGAGGGGTCAGTTGTTTTATTTTTAGCAACATGAAGACATTTTCCCACTTCCTAGTCCCCAGCTCATCTTAGCAAATACCCCAGAGTCCAAGCCAGGGACCGAGTCGCGAGGGCATAGCCTGCACTCTACCACGTCGGCAAAACCCTTTCCCTGAGGCTGGGGACTGGACCAGATCAGAGGAGGACTTCGCGTCTCGCTGAACCCGGGGTTTTGCCTGAAGTGGGAAGCCCATCTCTTGGTCAGATTTTAGCCGAGTTTCATTGCTTTGCTCCACAAGGTGTTCGCCAGGTAGCCGTTTGGGAGATTTACTTGCAAGAAATAAACAGCTCGCCACACCCTGCCTCCTGGCGGCCTCTGACCCCTCTTGTCCTTTATCCAAGTCTTCCTCCCGCCCCTCATTCCCCCTTCCCTTCCATTCCAATTTCTCTTCCGGACTCCCAGGCCTCAGAAGTAGACCCCTCAGGTTCATCGGGCTGTAAAGTCGGGGCGTTTCTCTTTCCTGATGCTTTAGTCTGCACCACTAGACTTCAATGATCTTTTTCCTCCCTCCATAAACTGGATCTCCGGCTAATAACCTAGGGACATCTGAAATCCCGATTCCGTTCCACCTGGCCCCAGCCCTCCTGCGGGAGCTCCCGACTGCCTGCTTTCTTCGGCTCTTAATAGATGTTAGAAGCGGACCACCTGATCTGCAAGCGGTCTAAGCCACAGACAGCTTTTCCAGGCGCGGGGTCGGCGGAGGGCGGCTGCAGGTTGGAGCCGGGCCCCGCGTGCGCGCCCGCGTCAGGCGCCGAGACCGGAGCCGTCATTCCGGCGTCTGGAGCCCAGAACCCGGGGTGAAAGGCCTCCGCTGCTCTCGCAGGCGCCGCAGCCGAGCATATGCTGCACTCTCCAAATTCATTTTTAATTCATGACATCAGTGTAGGGACCACAGGAGCCTCTAAACAGCCTCTCTCAAAACCAAAACAACCACGCGAGCGGGGAGAGGGGCGGCCGCCCAGCCCAGAACGTCGGCTCCTCGGTCCCCAGGGACTGGGCATTTGGAAGCCACTTTCCAGAGCGAACCTGCTGTCCCTTATGGCAGAGTTCCCTCCCTCCCCCTACCCTCTTCGGTCCCTGGAGCCGAAATTGGACTCCAGGGTTATTTGTTATAAAGACATGGCTGGTGTCAAAGTGGTTTCGATTAGGATTTTTTAAAATAACGTTGCATGAAAACGATCAAATATGTACTTGCAGGAAGATTAAAGGCTTCCCTAAATACTTTTATACACATAAAATAAATATATTTATATGTACTTATATATTCAGAACTATCTACATACAGTATAATATATAATGTATAAAAATGTTAAATAACTGATACAGTATTGTAATATTAGAGGTTAAATATATTCCAAACAGTACATAATATGATGAAATCCATATAGTATATATTCTATATTAAACAATATAGAAAACAAACGCCCGTATGTAAAATATATTATATTAGACAGAGTATCCTTCTCTGAAATATCCAAGGTGCTGGAACTGGGTGTCACTGAACCCCAGCTGAGCACAGAGCACCTAAAAGGAAGGAGGGAGGCTCACGGTGGTTCCCGGGTGCTGATGCTGCCACCCCAGCTCCCCACAAGACACCCAAGTGTCTTGGACTGGATCAGCTCCTTATGGGAGTGAGGGAGTTAACAGATTATCTCTTAACGGAGGAGGTCAGACTCCAAATTGGGGGGGGGGGGGGGGGAACAGATTTCCTAAAGGAGACCTGGGGGCATCCATTCCCAGGACCACTGCAAGCCCTGAATCTGGCCTTCTGTACAGCGAGTGTAAACCTAAGTGTTTTCTCAGGCACCTAAGACAACTTTAAGGGCCATTTTCCAACGTAGGCATTTAGAGGCAATTCGGAGATTGAAACGGATCTTTATATGCAAGACGTGAACGTTCTGGAGGCCCTTTAAAGTTGTGGTTAGAAAGGCGGTTAACAAACCCGCGGATGGGCTGCAGGAGACGACTCAAAGCAAAGCAAAATACAGTTAGAAATTTGATATTAACCGCGCACTCGCCAGTCCTGCAGCCTATCATCGCGGCGTGCTTACTCTTCTGGTGTTGGGGGAAATAGGAGACACTGACAGCGAAGTCACCCTTAAAAATCATCTCGCTTAGACGGGAAAAGATAGCTCAGTGGCTTACTGGCAAACCAAAACAATGTGCGTGGGAATTCGTTTTTCTCCGGAGTTACCCAGGAGCGGAACCTCAAAATCAGTAGTGTGGAAGATGGGGGAGGAGGGTGGTAAACGAGGGTGGTTTTCGATGGAAAGGAGCGGCCCTCCTCAGAGCGGCCTCCGGACCCCAAGCCCCTCTCCGAGCCCCGGTTCCCGAGTCGGAGGCCCGGGGCGCACGCCACTAGCAGCGCCTGGCGGCGGGGCCGTAAGCGGCCCCGGGGCGCCGCGCGAGAGCTTTTATTTGCAGCCTCTTGAACTCTCCGTTTCCGGTTCTCTTCCCTTCGAGCGCCCTGTCGTGGAGTGTTAGACAAGCCCTGTCGTCTGCGGGCTCTCACCTCAGAGTCAATATTATCTCAGATGGGCACAATAGACTGGAATGAAAAGCTAATATTGAACCAATGAGGTCCCTGCCCGCGCCGCCGCGATGCCACCCTTTGTTGCGCAGCCCGGGGCGAGCGGCTGGCGGCCGAGTTAAGTGCGGGGCGGCTGCGGCCCGGCCTCTCAGGGTCAGCCCCCCCGGGGTGTGGCTGGGTGGGGGGACACACGGGACGCAACTGAGCTTCGGGCCGCCGGCAGTGGGGCCTCACTCTCGCCTCTTCTCCACCGCCAGGGCCTTGGCGGGGTCTCAGGAGAAGCGGGCAGCTCCGCATGCCCCCCCTCCCCGAGCTCAGACGTGGAGGGGACGCAACTAGGGGAGCGGGCTTGGTGTGCCCAACCTCCGGCTGCCCTCCCCTGAATGTCAGCGTGGTGGGCAGCCAAGCAGCTTCGGGGCCCTAACCTTCAGAAGGCTCCTTCCGGATTGTCCTGGGGGGGGCCGCCTGTAATTAAAGATCGCCAGGGCCAAGGCTCCTCAGGAAGGGGGCGATCAGACTCTCCCTGTGGGCCTCTTCGGAAGCTCCCAGCTCCCGGCCACTCTTCTGTCCCCTGGCCAGGCCAGCTCCGCTCAGGCTGGGCAGAACTAGGGAGGCAGAGGTCGGTGGCTAGGCCAGGGACTTCGGGGCGCCTTGCTGGCTGCGAGGGGGCCTCGGGCCGCGCTCCGGGATCCCCGACGCCGGCGCAGGGCCGCTCTGTGGGTATCCGCGGAGGTTTCAGGGCCGCTTTGAAGAGCAACAAGAGGGTGTGGAGCGCACGAAGTCTCAGCCCGGTCAGCCCCTGCGCTGACTGGCCGCAGTGAGGCCTCCGACCCTCTGATCCTAAACTCGGGGCTTTAGTCCGCAGAAGACTAGCCGGGAGGAAGCAAGAGGGTGTCGGGTGAGACCTAAGGTGGAAACAGTGGCCTGGAGGACAATAGTGGGCAAGTGAGTTCGAGGCAAGTGATGGGGTACGCGCCTGGACTGGCTTCGCAGCGTGTTCCGTCAGCCTGCCGAGTCTTCGCTGCCATTTCTCATTGGCTTCAACGCATTGACGTTGGACGCTGGGGAGCTGGGAGTGGAAGGAGCCCGGCTCCAAAGCTCCTTTCAGATGACCTCTCTGCGCCTCAATTTTCTCATCTGGAAAATGGGTATCATGACTCTTTCTATACCAGATTACGAGGTTCACTGAGAACTGGGTGTGTGCAAACATGCCTTTAAAAGCTAAAATTCGTTACAGGGAGAGGAATTGCCCTTCCAAGTCTTCCCCAATATCCTCCCAGGGTTTCTTGGAGAGCTGCATCGTCCAAGAGAAAAAGCTTCCAGTTTGTTTCTTTCCTCCAATGGCCATGATCTTTCTAAACCCTAGTCCAGCCCCCAGAGCCCAGAAAATGAGAAAGTACAAAAAGAGGAGACAAGTTCCTGAGAGAGGGCCCGGCGGCCCGCCGGCGTTTCATAAACTGCCCCTAGGTTTGAAAGTGGATTGCCACTGACACCCCCAAGGATGTCTTGAAAGGACTGGGCCCCACTAGTTACAAGGCCCGTGAGGGGTGTCAAGAGCGGAGTCTGAAACGAAAAGACGGCAGAGAAGGTAGCATATGAGTCAGCAGATGAGTTCCCCGCCGCCCGTGCTGGTCCTGTGACTCTGTGCTGCAGGTCACCTTATCCGGCCGCAGGCAGCTCCGGCAACAGTCGGTGACCTGGCGGCCCAATGAAGCCAAAGCTTTTGGGACTGTTGGAGGGGAAAGCAACAGCTCTAGATACCCACACGCGGGGCGAGGGCAGGGGAGAGGGAGCTGTTTCCACCCCTGACCGGGCAGTCGGCTGAGCAAACGCGTCCAAGGTCCTTAATTCCTGTGTCTGTCGGTCTGCCCCCACGCCTATCCTTGCTTGGGTTTTAGACTTTCATTTGAAGGCAGCCAAGGGAAGAGAGAAACCTACACTTCCTTTGATCTGTTTCTTTGCTTTCAGTAGTGAAAAGGCACCGCCTGTGTGGAGAGACTTGACGAGTCTCAGCGTCGTGAAGGCGGTAAACGCGACGGTCTGGTCCTGAACTTTCCGCGTCAGTGCGGAGTTCCTGGCTCCCGAAACGCTGGCTCTCAAAAGGGATGGATCTCCGAGACCCAGACGCTGGCAGCCTCCTCCTAACATCCGGAGAAGGATTGGGCGTGTTTCCTGCAGTTGTCTGGGGCTGCAGAAGCCTGGACCTGGGGAGGGCTTGGTGCCGCCCCCCCACCCCGCCCCAATGGACGCTTTGAACAGTTACACACCGGTTTCCAGTGAACCCCGCTCGGATTCCACGACTTCATCTCATGGAGAAACCGACTTGCCCTGGGACAGATAAGGATTCCCGGAGAATGGGGCCGGTCATCACGGCCGCCCTATCCGACTGCCTGATCAACTGCTACCCCAGTAATAACCGGCGTCCTCGGCCGGCCGTGAGGGGGCGTGATGTTAGGAGAATCGCACGCGAGACCCCCCACGGGAGAGAACCGCACGGGAAAGCCCTCTACCCAAGGCCGGGCCAGCTCAAGTCACCATGGGCCCATTCTGAGCCACCGTGGTCAGGCTGCAGGATCGAGGACCTGACGCATGAAATCGTGGTCTCATCTGCGCGGTATCGCCCCGACAACAGGTGATCGGGGCCTCGCCTTCCTTTTTGGAGCACAACCCGCGCTCTCTTTTTCTTTGCACCCTTCCGAAAAGTCCTACTGGGGTGGAGCTGGAATTCAAGCGTGGGTGAACTCTGAAGCGGCAAGCCGATGGAGGGAGGAGAGACGCATTTCCAAGCTGCCCTCTCTTCCTCTGAGCCAACTTTGACGTTCTTTCCCGGCTTAGGCTGCGGTCGCGGGAAGGTCTTGGCAGTGGGGCACACGGGGGCTCAGCCGCCGGCGGGGATGCGACTAGCGCCCGGCCCTCGCCACTAGGCGCCGCTGCGCGCACGCGGATACCCGCCCCGGGCCGCCGCGCCAGCCTAGCGAACGGCCTCGAGGGAGGACCGCAGAAAGGGATTTGCCGTAGTAACAATTTTAAGAACTGTTTTTAGGATATTAATTTTTCCCTTCGTTGTCCCACCACCGTCCTACGCATATGGAATGTCCGCGTGGCTGGGAATCACAGTGGGTTGGAGGAATTCTTGGCTGGGTCCCAAGGATCTCCCCATCCCGGACACCTTTCTCATGCCTTGGTCCCGGGAAGCGGCTTCCACTACACCGACGTCTGCGCTTCCCGCGCTGCTAGGCGGGCCCACAGTACAACCTCATGGTACCGCTCACCTGGAGGCTCCTAACTGCCTCGACTTTTAGCGGAGTGCCGCAGGTACAAAGCCATCGCTTGACACTAATATTTGATAAACGGTTAAAAAAAAAAAAAAGGACCCTGATGCTGGGGACAATTGAAGGCAAGAGGAGAAGGGGGCCACAGAGGATGAGATGGTTGGATGGCATCACTGACTCAATGGACATGAGTTTGAGCAAGCTCTGGGATATGATGATGGACAGGGAAGCCTGGAGTGCTGCAGTCCATGGGGTTGCAAAGAGTCAGACAGGGCTTAGCGACTGAACAACAACAACTGTGCCAAACATTAGCTCACTTACTCCTCTCAAACAACTAAGATCCTGATATTTCCTTTTCAGAAAGAAAACCGAGACTCAGGAAGGTGAAGGTCACACAGGTAGTGGCCCAGGCAGCACCTGGCGTCCATCCTGGGTTGCAGGAAGCTATGCATCCACCCCAGTTGTCAAACGGGCCTGGTAGGAGCCGGGGGAGGGAGAAGCACTGCTGTTTGCGCCTCCAAAGGTAGGGGGCCTGTTGGGAAACTCAGAGCAGATGGTATGGGAGAGAGGACCAGAAATCTCTGCCCTTTGATGTCTTCCTAAGCAAGAATGCAAGCCTCTCTCACTCCCAGCGTCCCCTTAAAGAAGTCCCTTGCCTTTAGGAGAAGATGGAGGGGAGGTGAGCAGTAGCTTATGTTTGTACAACTTTATTGTTCAGTCTTGAAGCCCAGCAAGAAGCCTTGGAGGGGAGTAGGTAATAATAATATTAATATCAAAGACAGGGACTACCTTTATTACAGCTCATTCATTACATGCTAGACATAAAGCACTTTGCTGGGCTTATTCTGACCGATCAGCTAGGCTTATCACTGAGCAATCTCAAGAGCCAAGATGTAACACACACTGAGAGGTTAGGTAACCTGCCTAAGATCATCCAGGTCTGGCTTTGGGAGGGTCGGGGGTGAGGGCAGGTTTACTAAGGTGTAACTTACATACAGTAAAACTCACCCTTTGTTGTGCACAATTCTGAGTTTGTAAAACACACACACACACACACAGATGTATAACTGCCTGCCATGATCAGGAGGTAGAGGGGTTCTATCACTCCCTCCATGGCCTTGCAGGCAGCATTGGCCGTGATTTTAACGGATGACAAAATGGAGTTTGGGAGAGGTGGTGGTGTTGCCTAAGATCGCTCAGTCAGTAAGTGACAGATTGGAGACTTGAACTTCCATTATGTGCCTGCCAGATCAGCTGCCTGCACAGTGTAGCCTCCTAAATCTACTGAGCTCAACAGTCAGAGGCTGGGGGTGTGGAAGTGAAGAGCCTCCAAAATCCCCCCCACCCCCCACACTCTCCACTGCTCACACCGGTACTTAAGCAAACACCCACCCTTCCAGGAAGGGTGAGGAACAAAGAGAGGCCACATTCTGCAAGGCTGGGGAAGCCCCACGTAAAGAGAACAGCAGCCGCTGGGTCCAGGGAGCGGAGTCTAGGGGCAGCCTAGGCTCTGGGTCCAGACAGACTAGGGTACCCAGAGATTTGATGCGCCTCCACTGCCAGCCTGGTTAATGAGTTACTCTCCTAGTTAATTCCCCTGCACGTCGAGGCCGGCAGCGCCAACACTTCCAAGCTCCTGGTCCTGGCGCATGAATTAGCATAGATTACTCTCCCCTTCCAGGACTTCCGAGTGAGGCCCCTCACTCACTGGAAACCCGCTTCTTCCTCACAGGGGCCCAGGAAAGGCGTGGGGCCAGCAGGGAACAGGAGCAGAGGAACTGGCTCGTCTTTCTGCTGCCAAGGAGGCCGACAGGAGATTCTCTCAGCCTCACCCACCTGCCGATAACTAGAGCCTGCTGGGGTAAAGCCAGCCCCCTCCAGGGCAGTTTGCAAGAGGCGGGTGGCCTGTCTCTTGTAGGCTGGGAGAAGCCTGGGTCCTCTGCCCTGGCCAACTGGTCATACTTTGGGAGGGAGACTGGGGGTCTGGGATCCAGACCACTCACTTCCTTAGGACACTTTCTGGACACATCTTGACCAAAGCAGGCGAAAGCATTTACGGTGGTACCAGTAACACTTGAGTGCTCAGCCTGAGAGTTTAGAAGAGATGGCTTCACCCTTCCGCCCAGACACTGGGTGGAAGCCCTTGGCTTTCAAGATCGTGTCCTCTTATTCCCCTCAGCTAAGATCACGAATACTGACTGTTCAACGAATGGCCATTCCCTGCCTGCAGACAGCGTGGGGCTTTTAGTATCCCCAGTTTCCATTTGGAGCCTAAGGCTGAGTTTGACAGGTCTGGTCTGCAGGTGAATCTGAACCTCCAGCCCTCCTGGAGATGTTTCTATGGAGAATGGGGTCCTCTCCCACAGACTCCAGGATCGGGGATCTACAACCCACCTAAACTGGGTGCTTCTTTCTGGGAACAGAGGGCTGACCTCTACTTCTACCCCAGATTGGCTGGCTAGTGCAGCCCAAAGACTTCCAGTTTTCCTTGTGGCTTCAGGCTCTGTGTTGGCCTGAGCACAATGGGGCTTGTGTCCCTACAGCCTAAGAGAAGGAAGGTTTTCTGAACTGGAGATGATATTTTTGGTGGTCTGTGGTTTAGGACCCAGGGAGATAGTATTCAAAATGCACCCCACCCCAAAAGGCTGGATCCAGCACCCTGTTTCCTTGGGCCTGTGGGAAAGGATGAGGGGATGCCACAAAGCAAGGTGGAGAGAAACTGCTAAGGGTGAAAACACAGCCAAGAGCCTTGCCCATAGCTGGCATCAGAGAGCTGAAGTCTGAGGCAGGGCAGGCTTCTTGGGATATGAACACAAAGCTGAGGCCCAAGACTGTCCCGTGTGTGAATGTGTGTATGTGCCCTGGGAAGGCTGGGAGGAGGCAGCACCATGATCTCTGCTGGGTCCTCACTAAGGCCAGGTGCCCAGACAACCTCAGAAAACGCACTCCTAACCCCTTTCTTGCCTAGAGTGTTTTCCAAAGGGGTGTTTGGACCCTCCTCTCACTGCATCCCCAATACAGACTATGCCTGGAATAAAGAAGAAATTGACATGAACATAAATACACAGCAGATGTATCCTCAGAGGATCAGGGGTGACCCCAGGACAGGGAGCAGGTAGCTGGCAAGGCAGAGGAACAAGTTCCCAGACCTGGGGACTTACGACCGATGAATCTAGGGCCGGTGCAGCCTGACTTACAGGACTTCCCTCTTCTCCCCCTCCCAATCGACATTTTTTCAGTCTCACGGGCAACCTCAACACCAAACACAGGCATTTCTTCGTCCTTAAGCAAAATGACATGGGCCTCCAAGTAAGAGATTTAAAGGATGCCAGATTTTTTTAAAATCATTAATTGTAAACGTGCAAAATACCTGCTGGTATTTCACTTTAGAAGAATGTAATTGGCAAAAAGAAAAAAAAGAGAAAAAAAAAAGAGGCGGCTGATGAATAGATAATAGATCTTTAACCACCAATAAACAGAGAGCAGCGCCAGCAGCCTGGGGGATGTGATCATAATTATGCTGCTGCGTGAGCCAATGGGGACGAGGGAACTCGGCCCTAAAATCATCCCAAAACCGAAGGCAAGCTCGAAAATGCGGACACGGCCTAGGACTGGAGAAACGATCTGCACTCACTAATTGCAAGCCCTGGGTTTGCACAGCAACCCACCCCTGGGACGACAGATGGCAGAATAATAATAGAAATAGTGACAATAAATAATAATAATGACAACAACACTGACAAAAATAATAACGACAACCTAACGGTAACAGTAACAGCACACCAGCCTCTCCCTTGACCTTGGACCCCTAGTCCCAGATATTGCAGAAGGAGCTGTTTGGGGGAAGGAGATGAGCCCCTTCCCGGAAAGGAAAATCGAGACCCTGTGGGGGAAGCTGGAAGCGCCCACCGTCCCGGCAAGGTGATCCACTCCGGTCTCAACTTGGAAAGTAACGAGCCGCGTCAAGGATGGAGAGATCGGCGACCCTGAGATCTCGAGGCTACGCGCGGTTGGAGGACCCCCAGCACCCCTCCACGCTAGGCTCCCTCCTCACCTAGGAAATCGCCGGCAGTTTCGCTGACCGAACAGCTCCGTTAACCCTCGCGGGGAACCCACCCCTTCCCGCTTACCCTCGAAAGCTCCAGGGGCGATTCCAGCTCCCCAGACGCCGGGCTGCGGAGGGTAGCAGCGCGGAAGCGCTGGGCGCGAGGAATATGTAGTGTCCGCGTGTCCGTCTGTCCCCCCCAAGCCCGGGATCGGCAGGCTGGGGAATCCAGGGGGCCGCAGAGGAGGCGGCGCCGACCGGGGACTCTGCAGGGACCGGGTTGCCCCGGAGGGAGTGATGGTGGTGGAGAGGAGGCGTTGGCCGAGGGGGAGGAGGTGGGGAAAGAGGAGGAGGGAGAACTGGAGGAGGAGAAGGAAGAAGAGGAGGAGGAGGAGGAGGAGAAGCGAAGGAAGAGGAG
Organism: Odocoileus virginianus; assembly: GCF_023699985.2. NCBI lineage: Eukaryota > Metazoa > Chordata > Mammalia > Artiodactyla > Cervidae > Odocoileus > Odocoileus virginianus. The sequence goes on from NC_069680.1 coordinate 19,928,075, forward strand.
GAGGCGAAAGAGGAGGAGAAGAAGCCGCCGCGGCGCCGAGGGAGCGAGTGAGCTGGGGGCGCGGGGCGACGGCGCCGGGAGGCTGGGCGGCCCGGCGGGCGCAGGAGGCACGGCCGCGGCCACGGCGGCGACTCCGTTCCACTCTCGGCCCGGATCCAGGCCTCCGGGTTCCCAGGCGCTCGCCTCCCTCTGACGCACTTTAAAGAGTCTCCCCCCTTCCACCTCAGGGCGAGTAATAGCGACCAATCATCAAGCCATTTACCAGGCTTCGGAGGAAGCTGTTTATGTGATCCCCGCACTAATTAGGCTCATGAACTAACAAATCGTTTGCACAACTTGTGAAGAAGCGAACACTTCCATGGATTGTCCTTGGACTTAGGGCGCCCTGCCCGCCTTTTGCAGAGGAGAGAAAACTTTTTTTTTTTTGCCTCCCCCGAGAAACCCCCCCCACCTCCGCCTCTAACTTCGACCCCCCCCCCCCACGCCATCTCGCCAAAAAAAAAAAAAAAAAATTACCCCAATCCACGCCTGCAAATTCTTCTGGAAGGATTTTTCCCCCTCTCTCCAGGTTGGGCGCGTTTGGTGCAAGATTCTCGGGATCCTCGGCGTTGCCTCTCCCTCCCCCTCCCCCCTCCTTTCCTTTTTCCTTTCCTTTCCTTTCTTTCTCCCTTTCCTCCCCCCACCCCCACCCCCAACAAACAAGTCCCCGATTCTCGTCCGTTCTCGCCGCGGGCAGCGGGCAGCGGGCGGCGGAGGCAGCGCGCCGCGGTCGCCGGGCCCCGGGAGCCCCGGGCGCCCGCTCCTCGGCGCAGCATGTTCCAGCCGGCGCCCAAGCGCTGCTTCACCATCGAGTCGCTGGTGGCTAAGGACAGTCCCCTGCCCGCCTCGCGCTCCGAAGATCCCATCCGTCCCGCGGCGCTCAGCTACGCCAACTCCAGCCCCATAAACCCGTTCCTCAACGGCTTCCACTCGGCCGCCGCCGCCGCCGCCGCCGGCAGGGGCGTCTACTCCAACCCGGACTTGGTGTTCGCCGAGGCGGTCTCGCACCCGCCAAACCCGGCCGTGCCAGTGCACCCAGTGCCGCCGCCGCACGCCCTGGCCGCCCACCCCCTGCCCTCCTCGCACTCGCCACACCCCCTCTTCGCCTCGCAGCAGCGGGACCCGTCCACCTTCTACCCCTGGCTCATCCATCGCTATCGATATCTGGGCCACCGCTTCCAAGGTACGTGCCACGTCGCGGGGCCGCGGAGCGCTTCATCCCACGCTGCCCTCGGCCTGCTCCGGGTGGGCGCCGGGCGAGGCCTGGATGGAGGTTCTTCCGGCTCGACCGCCCGCGCGCTGCGTCTGGAAACTGGGCGGCTAGGAGTCGGGCATGGTGTTGGTCCCCAGTCTCCGAGCTGCGGCCGGTTTGGGGGCTGGCCTGCGGCCGCTTACCCCTTTAGGGAGGGACGCAGAGGAGTTGCTTCCGAATGCTCTCTAGGCGGGCTGTCCTAGCCTGCTGCGAGTGCTGGACACCGAGGAATCCGTGGCCCGCGGGGTGCCCAGGCTCTCCGTCTCCTCGGCTATGCTCTCGCCGTCCTGGCTCCTAGGGGCGCGGGCAGGGCCTGGCCTCAGGTTCGCCTTCCACTGCGTGTTCGCCACCCACTCCGCGCCCGTGCCTCCTAGACCCGCGACGTCTTGGTCTCTGACCCTCTTCCAGCAGCGAAGAGACCCTCACGCCCCCGGAGCAAAGTCAGGGGGGTTGTTTTATTCTGCTTATTTCGGAGGCTGGGGAGCGGCGGGAACCGCGAGGGTAGGAACCTCTCCGAGGCTCGGCACTCTCGCGGTGACCTACTCAATTCCGGCGCCGAGCCGCCGCGGCGGGAAGGCAGGTTCGGTCTGATTTTTGTTTTTGTTTTTCCTTTAAATGAACCGGGTCGGAAGATGGGCTAGAGGAGATGTTTGGGTGTTTTCCTTTCTTGCTGTTTTTGGGGATTTGTTTTTTTTTTTTTTTCCCTCGGGGGGGGGGGGGGGGTTAGGAGGAAAGTTAAAACTCCAGTAAAGGGGACAAGTAATTAGTTTGGCGATCCGAGCAGGGAGAAGACCTACCTCCCGAGGCAGCCGATCAATACTCGGCGGCTTGTCCATTTGTTAACCCTTTGCGTTCCTGCCAGCGCCTAAAGTCGGGTAGACCCCCCCTCTTCCTTAATTTCAGAAACCAAACCAAACAAAAACAACGTTTTACCCTATTCCCAGACCGGATTTGCCTCCATTCCTCCCTGAACTGTCGGTTTGTTTTTCTTTGGGTTTTTGGTGAATCGATTTCCCACCCTAGTGAGTGAACCTGAAACTGGCTTTGCTCGAAAAGTTTAGGGCTCTCTTTCCTCATTCTTCAGCAGCCACGGTCTTGGTCCCCACACCAGACTCGGAGTAGCTGGGATCTTCCGGGCCGCGGACCGTCCTAAAAGGTGCCCGCAGCTCCGTTCCCACCCGCCCCCCCACCCCGCCCCCGGGTTACGAAGCCTTCGCTCGCGTCTCCTAGTTCTCCGGAGCAAGGCAGCGGGGAAGCCGGGACCTCGGGGAGGAAGCGGCAGCAGAAACCCTGCGCACCCGCCGGAGAGATTTCTGTGAAGCCCGGGCTGCAACGACACGCCCGGCCTCTGAGCTTTTCCGGAGGAGAAAGACTTTTAAAATGTGTACCCGAGAAAACTTTAGATAGCGGCTCATCACCTCTCCGCCCCTCATCCCCGGGGGCAAAGTTTTCTCCGAGATTAGAAAAAAGAGAAAGCCGTTTCTTTGGGTCCAGGGCGCCAATCCCCGGATCCGGCCTTGCTGCCCCCTCCTCGATCCCCGGGTGCCCGGCGCGGAGGTGGCGAGGCCCGCGGCGCCCGGGGGTCTGCAAAGTCCGCCGAGGACATCTGCTGGGTGGCAGCCGCTCAGGTCCGGGCCCAGCGGACAGGGCCAGGCGGCTGGACCGGCGTTCCCTTCGCGCGTCGGGCCCCCCTGGGCCAAGCCGCACCGGCTACGTCCGCGAAGGCCCTGAGCGCGCGGCCAGGTCAGCCCGGCTCCGGAGAAGCGCGCGGCCCGGGCTAGGACGGCCCCCTCTAACAGGGCTTCTGCTGTGTTCCCCGCAGGGAACGACACGAGCCCGGAGAGCTTCCTTTTGCACAACGCGCTGGCCCGAAAGCCGAAGCGGATCCGCACCGCCTTTTCCCCGTCCCAGCTTCTGAGGCTGGAACACGCCTTCGAGAAGAACCACTACGTGGTGGGCGCCGAGAGGAAGCAGTTGGCGCATAGCCTCAGCCTCACGGAAACTCAGGTGAGCGGCCCCGGCGCGGCCACCGCATCCCGGATCCCCGGACACACGCAGCCCGCAAAGTGCGGAGGGCCTTCCGCCAACAGGCCGGGAGTTACTCCCACGCCCTGGGTTCAAGATGTGTAAGATTTGAGGGGCCCTTGGCTTCCTTGGGCTCCAGCACCGGACTGTAGGAGTCGACCCGCTGGAGGTTCCGGGGGGGGGGGGGGGGAACCGGCTGAGGTGCTCTTTCTGTAGGGCCGGGCTGGACTCGCAGCTCCTGGCTGAGACACCTCTGCACTTTTGATGAGACTTTCGGTGCGAGTCTGGGGGCACGACTGGGGCCAGGAAGAGGTGGAGTGTTTGGGGCGCTAGGCTGGCAAGAGAGGGCTGGAAGTGGGTTAAGAGCGAGGTCTGTGCTGCCAGAGGCTCACGGCTCACACGGACAGCTCCCAGTTACTCCCCTTGAGGGGAGAGGAGGATCAGGCCACCGAGCCAGGCATCCTGGGTGCGTCCCTAAGTTGGAGAAACTGAGCCAGGAGGCTGCGGAGAGGGGCTGCCTCAGGGGGCAGATCCCTGCCGCGCAACAGGGTCCCCCGGCGGGCCAGGCTCCGGCCGGCCCCGGGGTTGGGGAGGGGGGCTTCGGGCTACAGTAGGCGCTACTGTACGCGGAGCCGCAGGGCGGGGTCAAAGTTCCCGGCAAACAGTAACATTTTCGGGCAGATTAAGTTGTAACACTTTTCCTGGGAGGCGCAAAGAGGTCGAGGCTTTTGTTTTAAAACGTCCCCCAAGACAAAACCGAGGAGGGCCTCGCGGGTTGGTGCGGGGCCCGGCACAAGGCGCGGCCCGGCTGATTTCTCCTGGATAGCCGAGGCGGCGGTGGTCTTTGTCCGCCTCGCTGCCCACGCTGCCTGGAGTCTTTGTGTGCGTGTCAAGCCCCGAGCGCACCGACGCGCGCCTTGGGCGAGCGCCGGGGAGAAATGAATCGTCCTCCCCCTCAATTAGCAAACTCAAAGCAAATTAAACTCAGCCTTGTTCCAGCTCGGCTTTTTCATGGGAACACTTTGGGGGACTGGGGGCATTCGGGGAGAGCAAGCCGGGACCTGGGCCTGCCGACTCAAAGGAGAAAGCCCAGCGGACTTCAGGGGCTTAGGGGTACTGCTGGCAAAGTGGGGACAGCCCCGGGGCGTGGAAGGTGCAGTCACCACCATTTTCCTCACCTGTCCCTCGCTGCTGAGAAGCTTGGGCAGTGCCATTGTGTGGTCTGGTCAGTGTATAGGGACCCATCACCAATCTCCCCCAGGGACCGGTGCAACCCAGTCCCACATCAGTGCTCCCCAGACTTCCAGCTGCCCTCTGGGGAGGCCAGGCCGCCAGCCCCGCCCTGCTGGGAAGTGATGCGATGGGGTGGGAGTTTGGCCTTGGCCTGTCCTGGAGCTGGTCAAGAAGAGTACAGAGGGGGCTCTTCCCTTGTCTTTCTCAGTTTTACTTCCCCTCTATCCCACGGTCTTGCGGAAGCTTTCACTTTTGAGCCTCTTTTCCCAGCTGAAAAGATTCAGCTGGGTTAGTCCCCAGGGCTCTGTACCCCACCATCTGCCCTGGTTTTCCCCCCAAACGCCCACCCCCGACTGTCTCCCACAACTGCTCCTGCTCACCTGCGAGAGTCCTGGGCACAGAGGAGGAAGCGCAGGCAAATCCTGACTGCCTACCCCAGGGCCCAGGCCTTGCAGAGGAGGCGCTATATTTAGGCAGTGGCTGCGGAAGCCAGCAGAAAATAAAAGCCAGCACGTTCGGCCCAGCAGCGGGAATGAACTCTTTGCGGCACTGATTAGGTAGAGGGAGTGAGGGACCTTTTAATTTTCCTTTACTTATTGTTTTATAGAGGCTTCCCAATGTTTGCCAGGCTTTTTCACTTAATGGGGATGTGGGTGTCTTGAGCTGGTTGAAGCTAAAAGGGGCACCGAGCACGCGGAGCCGGCGGGTCCAGGGGAAAGGTTTCCCCAGGAGGGCTCAGAAGGGCCGGGATCCAGGCTTCCCGGGTGTGGCAACAGGAGCTCTGTTCCCCCAGGGAAAGCTCTGGGGGGTGGGGGTGGGGGTGCCAGTTAGCAGGATGCGCGGCCTGAGGCACTGGACTTTTGTAGTCTCAGCCCAGGGTCTGGCCAGGCAATAGAGGAGGAGGTCGGAGGGCGCTGTGCAGGAATACTAACGCGCCTTCTCTGCCTCTCCTTCAGGTAAAAGTATGGTTTCAGAACCGAAGGACGAAGTTCAAAAGGCAGAAGCTAGAGGAGGAAGGCTCAGATTCGCAACAAAAGAAAAAAGGGACGCACCATATTAACCGGTGGAGGATCGCCACTAAGCAGGCGAGTCCCGAGGAAATAGATGTGACCTCAGACGATTAAAAACACAGACAGAACCCCACCGAAACGGACATCACGGAGCAAAACAGAGACAGGGAGAGAAGGGGAAGACGGAAAAAAAAAAAAAAGAAAAAAAAAAAAAACCCTACAAAACAAAAACAAACCGCACACACACATTCACGGAGAAGGGGAGAGGGCGTCAGAGAGAGGAGCCGCGGCGCGATGCAGACGGGCGGCAGAACGCAGGGTCCTGATCCGAGGCCGCGCCTAGATGGCAGAAGACAGGAGGCTCCGTGATGAACACGCTACCCTTGTCTAAAGAGGCAGCTGAGTGAGTGAGGCAGAAAGAGACAGAGAGAGAGAGAGAGATCCTAAGGTGGCAAAACCGAAGGCGCTGTAACAAGGGGAGCTGTCAGTCAAACGCCAAACCAGCGAGACAAGATGATTGGCAGGTATTCCGTTTATCGCAGTCCGATTTATTTAAAAAAGAAATAATAATGATAATGGTGATGATAAAAGAAAAAAAAAACCCAACCACGCACAGGACTTTAAAATTTTGCCCTTTGAAGTGTTTTTTCCCCCCAATCTTTAAAAATAATTAGTAATAATAACAATCGAGATTCCATATCCAGCCCCATCCCACACCTGTTCAAAAACTTGAATTGCATGTAGCAGTTGTTGGGCGAATGGTGTCTAAAGACAGAAAATGAATTGTAATTTTCTTTTCCTTTTAAAGACAGGTTCTGTGTGTTTTTTATTTTGATTTTTTTTCCAAGAAACGTGCAGTCTGTAAACACTTTTTGATACCTTCTGATGTCAAAGTGATTGTGAAAGCTAAATGAGGTAGGCTCAGCAATAGCGGTCCTCTTTCAGAGAAACGGGGAACAGGATTGGGGGCTGGGGGTGGAGGGGGAGGGTGCCCATAAGAGGAGTCAGAGCTTGTGCTGGGAAAAGAAACAAGAACAAAAAACCTAAATTCTATTTCTTGGACATTCCCTTTCCTAACATCCTGAGGCTTAAAACCACAAAGTAAACTTCTCCTTTTAGTCATTGAAGATATTGGCTGAGTTCACCCATTTGCCGTAAAGGCCATTCCAAACTTTAAATCTATATATTGCAAAAATTGAAGGACTGTAGTTAGCGGGGATGATGTTAAGTGTGGCCAAGGACACTGCGGCAAGTTTTCAAGCACTGAGTTTCTATTTCAAGATCATAGACTTACTAAAGAGAGTGACAAATGCTTCCTTAATGTCTTCTATACCAGAATGTAAATATTTTTGTGTTTTGTGTTAATTTGTTAGAATTCTAACACACTATATACTTCCAAGAAGTATGTCAATGTCAATATTTTGTCAATAAAGATTTATCAATATGCCCTCAGAGTAGTCGTCTTGGGAAATTTGAAGTGATTTTTTTTTTTTAAAGCATCTTTTTAATTTGAGTGTGGTCCTTCCCCAACTAGGCTCAAGAAGCCCAGGCTCACCACCCACAAAAGGGCCAGACTGATGGATTCTTGGGCATTTTAAAGAGAGAAGAGGGTGGAAAAGGGGGAGGATTAGGAAAACTTAAGTCCTTCAGAAAAGAGATGGAAGAAAAGTTTTCCATCCAGACCTCTGCCCATTGCACGGCCTAAAGAAGGAGTTTAATTCGAATTTCAGGTTAAACATGCTTACTACTCTTAATCGCTAGTTATTAAAAAAAAAAAAAAACTAGACATATAGCTATGCACTGAAGAATATTCCCCTAAGATTAGGGAAAACACTTAGCAGAATCAGAAACCTAGGACTTTTAAACTGTGTTTCTGACCTCAAACCCCTGAAATGTGTCTCTTCTCCCTCTCTTTCTTCCTCCTACTCTTCCTTCCTTCTCTCCTCCCTCCCTCCCTTCTTTACTTCCTCTCTCCAGCCCCAATTTGCTAAAGGTGATGAGATGAGCCCAAGGGCCTCAGCAGCCTTATAAGGCAAGCATTCTGAGAAACCTTCAACTCTCAATTTTAACAGTAAAGAAAAAGTTGTAACCAGTCTTGGAGGAAACTTAGCTCCCCCCACCTCTTTCCCCCTTCTGGGGGTACGAGGTTGTTTTTGCATGCTTCATTTGCTTCTTATCCTGATAGGCTGCATTAATCAGTTTTATTTCCATTGATAGAGAAACCTCGTCTGTTCTGTTCGAGCTACAAAGCGTCCTGCAAGCTTTTGTGAAAGTGCAAATCAGTTTAAGCAATTATCATACCAGGAATATGAAGGGGAAAGAGGAGGCCTTGCCCAGTGGTCTCCTTTAATCTCTTAATCCACGGATCCAGGGGGGCTGCCTGGACATAATTTAGGACAATCTCCCCACCCTTTACACTGTGATAAGGCCAAGTTACAATGCAGGGCAAAAATACAAGCTTTGTTAACATCCTGCCTTGAAAAGTTAAGATTAGACATTCTGTGCACGTGTGGGGACTATAGGGCACTATGGAAATTTTTCTTTCTTTTTTTTCCCTCCCCTCCTCTCTTCTAAAGTAGATTTCATTCTTGGTCTCTCTCTCTCTTTTTTTCCCCTTTTATCTCTGCCTTTCTCACCCCCTTCCTCCCTCTCTGTTTCTCTGGAGAACTCTGGATGTTTGTAGGGGCATTTCCACAGAGACTCCCTGGAAAGGTGTGGGTGGACTGGGGGAGACTCGGCTCTGAGGATGCTGGGTGAGAAGGGGCTGATTGAGAAGAGGGGTACTCTTCAGGAGAGGGGGACAGGTGCTGCCCTGTGTATCCCGGGGACTCAAGTGGGGGATTCCAGCCGCTTGGACAGTGGGACCTCTGTGGCCAATAGCTGTCCTCTGTGCTTCGCAGTCCCTGCTGCAGCACCTCCGCACCTCCTTCTTTTAAACAAGTTACCTTTCCCTTCGACCCACTTCCTCAAGCCCAGAACACCTCAAATACGGAGCACAGACCTGTTAAAATTCAGACTAGCCTTTCCTGAAGAAAATTTCCCATCTTGACAAAAGGTTTATTTCTGCAAGAAGCATATACTTTTAAGTACCAGGAAAGGGGGAGGGTGATGAAGATTTTTTTTTTTTTTTGGTAAATGTCCTATATAGTGTAACAGCAATAAAATCATCAGAGAATACTATTAGCTTTGGAAAAAAAAAAAACCTAAAAGCTTTATTACAAACCAAGCTTTGAAAATAGGGGGGATTAGGCGGCTGAAAGGGTCCCACAATGGTAAGAAGAAAAGGTTTCATGCTAATGAGGTTAATGCCCTTTGTATCTCGGGCCTCCACATCTTCATTACGCGCTATCTCCGGCTGCACGGAGCGGCTCAGAGAGCCGCAATCCACTCCAACGCCCCCCTTCCCGGCCCAAAGAAGGATTTGATAGCAGCTCTGTTCAAACTAGATAATTATATCTTTTCAAGTCGGAATTAAGATAAAGAAAGTGAAGCAGAGGCGGCTCGCCTTGATCCACTGCAAACAAATTTGGCGCACTTTCGAGTCCTTCCCCCGCCTCAAAAAGGCTGGACAGTCAGCTTATTAGCCGCTCGTTTGCTTTATTAATTCATCTATTTAAAGTGGCAGGATTAGAGGGTCTAATGTGGACGCGGGCTGCCGTGGCGCCGAGGAATATAAATATTTGCGAGATGCCATCCCACGATGACTATCTGGGCGCGGGGCGCGGGGCGCAGGGCAGGGTGCGGGGCGCGCGTGCTGTGCGGCTGCGTCCGCGTCGCAGGGCGCGCGTGCTGGGCTGAAGCCCCTTGGGGAGGGGAGCGTGGCAGCTATGTGCTGCAGGTCTGTGTCCTCCCTCGTGGTTCATGGGTACCAGGCCTAGATAACCCTGGCAGGGCTCAGTGGGCATCCAGGGTCAGGTTCGGCTTTTCTCCCTGCACCTGGAGCTGCACGCATGTTGCCTTGTGTCCTGCCTGTTATCCCGGCTGGGATAGGTTACACATCTGATCGATGACCGGCTCTCTTGTCGATTGTGTGCGTTCACCTGAGCTGAGTGAGTTTAGGGAGCCGAGAGGCATGGGTTCTCCGTTAACATTTCCCCGAGAGTCAGACGGAATGTACAAGGCAAGGGTGCCCCAACCTCATTCTCCTTCCTGCGAGGTACACAGGAGCTCGGCGCGCGTTTCTCATTTGGGGTCCAATTCCTTAGGGCGGCAAAGGGCCAGGTAGGCGCAAGCAGAGGTGGAAGGTGGGGGAGGGGAGTGCGTTCAAGGCATCAGAAACTCGTGAGAAAGGAAAAGCCTGGGACCTCCGAACCGTTACCCCCTTCTGCCTCTTGTTCTGCGTGTCCGGTACCCCCGGCTCGCTCCAGCTCTGTTTCTGGCAGCCAAGCGCAGACGGAGCGGGAGCTTTGGCTGCGGCCCGGAACCTGCAGGGCCACTTTTGTGCTAGGGGCGGATTGTGGCAGGCAGAGAGCCGCGCCAAGCGGGCCAGGCAGAAAGGGGGCTCGGGCCTGCGCGCGGCCTTGGAAACCTCGGCTCCTCCCCGTCCCCGCCTCGAGTCGCAGGAAACAAAGTCTCGGACGCGCAGGCCCATTGGGGCGGGGTGGGGGGGAACTCTGGCGGGTCGGAGGCCTGGCCCAGGGCCCCGCGCCGCCGTTGGGGGGATCTGGGCTGGGCTCCCCGCATGTGGGCAGTTGCAAGTCGGAATAAGGGTGGGGACGTGAGTCAGGGCGGGAGGCTGCGCTTGTGACTTTGTAGAGGTTGAGTGTACGAGTTAGGTCTGTAAAACAGTTGTGCTTGTGTGTCTGAGCCAGGAGAGGTGAAGTCAGGGTGTGTAGGTGCTAATTGTGCTAACTGCGTGAGTTAGAGGCCGGAGAGGCCAGTGCTGCGTGTGTAGATTTGAGAGTGTGTCCAGGTGGCCAGCTTTCCTTGTGCGTCCAGATTGTATGAAGTTCGGACCGGAACGTGCAGCTGCGCGGCTGTAATTAGCGTGCTTACAGAGGTGTAGAAACGCAGTTGTGCGTAAATTCGTGTGCCAGCGTCGAGTGGTCGTGAGCCCCGCGATAGCTGTGGATCTCGGAGGATGGGAATGACCTCGGTGTGTGTGGCTCGCGGGAATACTTCTCCGTGTTTAGGTGGGCGTCCCGGGTGATGGCGTCCGTGCCGCCACCGGGGCGGCACTTATGTGTCTCGGGATCTAGACGTGCGTGTCTAGTGAGAAGGCTCGGGTTTGGTTATTGTTTCCGCAGCGCACCACTCGCCCCGGAGTTTGGCAAACAGCTGCGGGTTTTTTGGTAACTGCGCATTTTTCCAGGCCGGCCTTTCTTATTCCGGCAATCAGCTTTTGGTTTACGTGGGTGCTGCCTCCGAGCAGCGGCAGGCCCGGCGGGAGAGGAAGCGGGCCTGCCGCGTTCGGCGGGCGGTGGTGCCCCAAGGCCGAGTTGCGGGGCCGTGGGCGCGCCAGGTCCGCGGCTCCGCTCCCGCGCCAGCCGCTCGGCCGCCGTCTTCACTTCCCCCAACCCGTCCCTCGGCGAGCGGGAAGTGGGAGTGTTGAGAACCCGCTGACCCCAACCGTGACCTTACTCTGGGAGGTGGCTTCTCCCGGTGCGACCCAGGACTCCGGGAAACCCGAGGCTGTGCCACGCTTGAAAGCGAAAGGTCCATTCATCAGCCGAGCCCCGGCGTCTAATTGGCCTTTTGTTTGTTAGTGCCTGTTGCCCCGCGGGGGGTTGGGGGAACTTGGGAGGGCCTCGCCGGGACTGCAAGTAGGGGTGCCTGGAGCTCCGGGCTGGGGTCCGGGTAGGGCAAAGGCGCGTCGCACTCCTCGGAGGGGGCGCCAGAGCGCGCCAAACATCACGCCCACGTGCGAGGATGCTTGGCTGGAGGCTGGGTCTCCGAGACCCCCCGCGGGATCCTCCGAGCTGCTGGAGACCCACGGACTCGTCTCTGCCCCCATCTCCACCTGCATGCAGACTGAGTCTTCACGCCTTTCCTCCGCGCCTTCGGGTTTTCAGACCTGACTTCCTGCCACTCCTAAGTTCCCAGCACAGGCACTGGCTTTGGGACTGCGTTGGGCTCACGCCCAGCCTTTCTCCCTGCTTCTTTGACCCAGCTCTAGCTGCCTACCATCGAGCGGCTCTGGGTCCCCCTACTAGGCGTCAAGCTGGCACTCTGGTCCCGCCTACACCCAGTTTTGCTGGGTGTAGAATTTTTTTTGCCAGCCAAGGAGGTGGGAATTGATCAACTGTTAGGCGATCAGATCCCGGAGGAAGACCGCGCGTCTCTACCACTCCAAATTCTACCCGGCTCTAAGTCAAGCCTGACCTTCCCTCTCCCTGTCTCCCACCCAGTGGAGCAATCAAGCCTCCTCCGTCCCCCCTCTAACCCACATCTACTGAACACCGCCTAGAGTCCTACAGAGAGCGCAGGGCAAGGTCTCCTCTACCAGCATAAGCCCAGAGACCCAGACGCACCTGATGCGCCAGGGAGGTGCCTGGAATGGGGATGGGGTCGCGTTTGGAAAGTGATCCAGGGCCCCCAACCCACGCCTCTCCTCTTTCCCGGGCGAGGACATGCTTTGACCGGCAGTGGTCTGGCTGCCCGGCTCCCGGTCTCAGCCCGGCCCCAGGCCACCCCTGCCCCCAGCTAGCTCCAGGTCCTATATATAGCGCGGGTCTCCACAGCCCTCGGCTGGACCTTGACGTCAGGAAGAACTTGATCTTGCCTGCTTCGCTCCTGCTTCTGAAACTGATCCTTGAAATGAGAGAACAGACTCTACACAATTCCCATGGCCTTGACATAAGGTACAGCGATAAATATACACCACTAATGAGCAATTACCATATAATCACCTTCCAATTAGCTCGCATAATGATGAATTAAACATTCTAGCAGGCGGGATTAGGTTTCTTACTTTGTATATTATTTACGAAGGCTATAGCTTCTGCAAAGAACCAAATATCAAATTAGATGGGGAATTTTCACTTGGGGGTAATTATGCATTCAGGCCAGCGGCTGTATCCTGGTCACTTGTCAAATGAGGCCTCCTGCAAGGTACTGACCAGTTCGTTTGGGCGTTTATTTCCTCCGTTTCCTCTTTTTCTCTTTAGGCTGCAATTGCCTTTCCTTTTCCTTAACCTCCCTGGCGGGAGGGTGGGAGGCTAGGTGGGTGGGGGGAGTGTCGCTTGGGACGGGGAGGCGGGGTTAGGGGAGGGAGGTCCGTCTCGCACCTAGGATGCGGCTAAGGCGTCCAGGCCCTCGCAGCGCAGGTCTCCTGGGCCCCGTCGGCTCTGGCTCCAGCTCCTTTCCTCCGCGGCCGGGAAGGACGACCCCGGGCGCACCCCGGGGGCCATCCGAGCGCTAGGAGAACAAACGCGCGGGCAGGGCGCTACTGCTGGCGCGGGGCCAGGGCGGCGGCCCTCCCCGCCCCCCCCCCCCCCCCCACGCCCCGCTTGCTGCTGTATCCTCCGGCTGGCTCTCCCCTAGGCCCCCCGGGGCCTCCATGAGGTCTATTCTCTGCTTTACCCTCGTCCGCACCCCAGTGACAGGGAGGGAAAGAGGGTGCGTGGGGAGGAATATCGAAACAAACAACAAACCTCCACCCGCCCAGAGCCACCTCTCTTGTTCGGAAATGAATTTTGGCAAGAGATTAGCTCCTAATCTGATCTAACGCTGCTGACATTTGGGGAAGAAGATGAAAATAGCAGCTCAATTTCATTCAGAAAAGGGGTCACTTCGCGGGGCCTCGCTATGCTCCCCAGAGAACGTGGGTGCCCCTCCTCCTTCTCCCCTAAACCAGAGGAGCTGGTCTGAAGCTGGGTGGGGGCAGGGAGGCGTCCGGAACTGCCCACCCCCAGCCCTGGGCTCAACCCTGTCCTGTCCCAGCTTGAAAAGTGAGTCTGGAAGGAGGGTATAGGCTGAGGCATCGTCTTCAGTCCTTCACTCCTCACCTTCTCCTTGTCTTCAGAGCACTCTACTTAAGGATTGGCCAGGGAGGGAGGTGGCCCAGGCTCCCATCCAGAACTTTTTAGGCTGGAGAACTCATGGGGAATAGCAACATTTCAGGCCGCATCAGCGGTGACATGGTTAAAGTCAGGTGTTCCAAGACCTTTTCTTGCGCTTCCTGGGCAGGCAAACATGCACCTAGGAGAAAGAAGGTTGGACCTTGCACTCCTGTTGGGTCCGAGACCTGCCTTATTTAGAAATCATGGATCTCACTAGCCTCTCCCAATTTGGCTCCAAGAGGAGGTGGAGAGGTGGAAGCTAGGACTTCCTGGAGGCGGAGGCCACCCCCCCCCACACACACATGTTCTTGGCCACCCGAGGGCTGCATCGTGCCTGGCTTCTCCCTCCAGCTAGAATTGTGTGACCAGTGGCCTTATCCTGGTTCCGGGCAAGGGGGACAGGTAGGTGACTTTTGGGGGGCCCCTGCCTGATCACTGGATCTTGAGGCAGGATTCCTGTCCACCCCGACCCTTCTAAGGCCCTCTGTGTGGGGTGCAGGGCCTGGAATGGGAGCTGAGGGCATCACCTTCAGCCTGGATGAAGGACAAGCAGAAAGATCTGTGCTTGGGCCTCTGGGAGTGAGCCTGGTAAGGAAGGGATTTTGTGCCTGAGGATGGCCATGCACCTCGCATGTGATACACGAGTGGCCGTATATGGATGTGGCTTGCACGACATGTAACCTGAGCATGTGGACACATACATAGATGTGTAAGTGTGCACATGGCCTTGGGGTGAAGGGGCTGCTGGAGCACATACCAAACTTAGGAAAAGGCACTCCTTCTTCTGGGGGGATGGTTACCTGTGACTTGAGTGAAATGTGGGCCGGGTTGCAATGAACGACCCCTACTCCACTGTTGCCTCCAGACTGCTTATGCCATACCCAGCCTGTATGCCCTACACTCGGACTCCGGTGGGGATTTTGTGTGTTGGGTGTGACGTTTTATTTATTTTTGTCTGTGCTGGGTCTTCATCGCTTTGCCGGGGCTTTCTCTACTTGCGGCAAGTGGGGGCTCCTCACTTGCTTGGGTGGTGGTGTGGTGTGCAGGCTTCTCGTTTCTGTGGCTTCTTGTGTGGAGCATGGGCTCTGGGGCTCAGGCTTCAGTAGTTGTGGTACACGAACTTAGTTGCTCTGAGCCTGTGAGATCTTCCTGGACCAGGGATCAAACCCATGTCTCCTGCATTGGTAGGCAGATTCTTATCCACTGCACCACCAGGGAAGTCCCTAGGTGTGGTATTATTGAAAGTGCCTTTATGATTGAGGCTCAGCTTTGGGCCAAGCCGTCCCTCCTTCACTGGCTGGGGACTGCCCCCTTCTCAGTGTGGAGGTTTTGGATGTACCAGCCACCTCTGTCTGCCACAACGACATTCCTAAACATCATGTAAAAGGCTCGTATCTGCAGGTGCCTTTGCACTTGTAAGTGAGGCTGAGGAACAGAGTGCCTACGTACAGATGAATGAGTTTGAGTGAACGTAAACTGTTGTTTGAGTTTGTGGGAGAAGGCTGAAAGCCTGTGTATGTGTGTGTGTAGCGGCGGTGAGGATAGGAGCAAAAAAATACCTAGTGACATGACAGTTGTTTGAAACATTGCCTGCCTCCATGCCCCTTCCCTCCAGTTATGAAAAAATACAAGCTCAAACAGTAGTGAAGTGAATTATTTGATTTATACATCCCCCATCCTCAACAATTATGTGATGCATTGAATTGTGTACTCAAATTCATGTACTGAAGTTCTGTACCCTAGGATCTCTGAATGTGACCTTATTTGAAGACAGGGTCTTTATAGAGGCAATCAAGTTAAAATGAGGTCATTAGAGTGGGTCCTAATCCATTATACCTGGTGTTCTTCTATAAAGAGGAAGTTCGGACCGTGATGCACAGAGAAAAGCTTATGTGAAGACATGGAGAATAGGCAGTCATCTCCAAGTCGAGGCAAGAGAGGCTGGAACAGATCCTTCCTTCAAGCTTTTAGAAGGAACCATTCCTGCAGACACCTTAATCTTGGACTTCCAGCCTTCAGAACTGTGAGAAAATAAACTTTAAACTACCCAGGGCGTGATACTTAGTTTCAGCAGTCCCAGCAAATAAATACAAATGATGAAATCAAGGTCACTCTTGGTCCATCTGTCATTCTGGACGCGGTCTCTTTCTAGTGACAATTTTAGGATGTACCTCAAACAGGATTCTTTTAGAAGCTTAATCACAATACCATGACTCCTTAATTATTCTCCTCTTTATGAGGTGATGGGCTGATTTGTGAGTAGATGGGTCTGGATGTAACTCGTGCATGTAACTCTAGGGGTGCGAACTCCCCCAGAGTATAGTGAAGACCAACCCATTTGAGACCCAGGGCAGGTCCATCTGTAAATGCTGGTGCCCTGCTCTTGTTTGGAGGATTTCCCTTCCAAAAGGTCTGTGTGTGTGTGTGTGTGTGTGTGTGTGTGTGTTGAAGGGTAAAGTAGGTATCTTCCCTTTCCTTAGTGGGGACCATGGATCTTGATGTTGCCCGTCTGACCAGACTACAAACTGTGGCAGGACCTGAGGAGACTCGGGGGGAGCTTTGCTCCCTTGCCTGGGGTCTAAGTGCCTGCAGTCATGAACCTGCTTCCCTTGGGTGCTGGCATCTTCGGCCACTACTTACCCTGCCATGCCCTCGTGTGGAGTGCCCATGGGGACCAGGCTGCAGCAGGGGTTCCCAGGACAGAGGGGCAGAACCCGAGCAGTGCTCCCGTCACTCTCCAGTGTCGCTTCTGCAGCTGGGGAGGGACCCACCGGGAGAGGCAGCCCAGGAGCATCCTCCTCGTTGCTCTCTGAACAGATCCAGGTGGACCTTTCTGAGCTTCAGTGGCTCCTAGGGAGCAACTGGGTCATGTCTGCCTTCCTCCGGCTTGCTGGGGGCTGGGGCCCTGGAAGCTGCAGTCGTGGGGTTACAGCCACTTGGAGGGGAGCCGAGCCTGGTTCCCCATGTGGCCCGGCTGTGGCTGCATTGCTAAGCAGTGTCCCTGGCAAGTAATTACACCCACACCAGCTCAGTTGCACCCTAAGCAAATTAGGTGCTTGTCTGAAGGTGTCATGAAGCAATGGTGAGTGCAGTTTAGCAATTGCCTTTCCTCTCCGGGGCAGCAGTCGCAGAGAGAGAAGCCCTTTCCAATGCCTGCCGGAAACCTGTTTCATTTCATGACCTGCCCTGTTCTAGGTCCAGGCCAAGAGAGATCTCAAGGCCAATTTAGGATTTCTAAATATTGGGGGAGAACCTTTGGATGTGTCTGGATGCTCAACATAATTAGCATTCTTTAGGAACAAAATACCCTACAAACTTACTATTGTTTCCTTAATTGTATGTCTTCAGATATAAAACTATCCCTTGGTGTTGGTGATGTGCAGATTAATTATCCCAAACAGTTTCTTTTGAAAGTTGGGAAATGTGTGTCTTGACCTCCTTCTCCATTTCAAGAGAACCATCCTCTAGAGTTTCCTCTAAAGCCTTGTCACTAGAGGTGGGGGAAGAAATGAATACCTCTAGGCTGTAGTGGGGCCAGGTTGGTCAGTGGGTTTTGGGGGTCTTGGAGGCCTCGGGGTGGGCAGGGCCCCATAACTTTCCAGACTGGCCCATCAGAGACTGACCTGCAGCCCCAGAGGCCCGGTGCGGGTGGCGGAGGGAATGCATGCAGGTGGGGATGGAACAGTTGTGGTGTTTGTGCAGGGTCTCTGGACCTTCCAGTCAGGATGTCCCTGTGACTCGCTGAACATTCTTGCCCCACGGCCACCCCCAGTGGACCACCTCTCACTTTCTTCCAGCCTCTTTTGTGTGTTGAACCCTCCCAGCAGCCTCTGAGAAGCATGCCAAGGTCAGACAGCAGCAGGTACAAGGCCTGGCCTGAGGGGGTCCACAGGGCTGCAGCCAGGAAAAGGGCCTGGAGCTTTGTTAGGTGTGTGTGGATGACATTGTGGGTGCTGAGGGCAGAGGCCCCCCAGAGAGCTCTATGTGTATGTGTGTGTGTGTGTGAAGGATATGCATGGGTATGCATGGGTGTGTATATGGATGTGGATGTATACGGAGATACATGGGTATGTGGGTGTCTGTGGATGTATATGGGTATGTATGTATATGGAGGTGTGGGGGTATGTATATAGGTGTGTGTATATGGGTAGGTATGTGTGTGGGTGTGTAGGTGTGTATGTGCGTTGGGGAAATGGAGCAAGGATGGGGAGTTTCCCTGGGAGGGTTTCTTTTCAGTTCTGGGTCTCAGTCTTTCCTCACAAGGGCCTAAAATGCCTCCCTCTGTTCCCTTACTTGTTGTCACTAGGCCTTCCACCTCCAGGAAGTCTACCTGGATTTTCCAGCCAGCTCTCTCCCTGTACAGAGCCTGCTGTCATTTCCTCCTGCTGCCCCTGTTAGTTACCTCTCTCAGCAGGTAAATCCGTTTCTCCAATAGGCTCTAAGAATGCGTGTGGGAGCAGGGCTGGTCCTCATCTTTCCTGGTGGCTCCTTGGTGCCCAGCTGTGGCCAGAGCTGCTCAGTCCTTCCTCCTCTAGCCCTCCTGCTTCTCTCTCCTCCCAGTTCCCTCTCTCAGCCCCATTTTTGGTTTCTCATTCTCTGTCATTTCTGCTTGTCTCCATGTATCCGTCTTTCCTGCTTCATTCCAAAAAATACTTGAGGTGACTATAATTAAATTTAAGATACATATTGACACCGAAGCACCCACAGTAATGGCGCCATTTGGCCATCTGATGTGAAGAGCTGACTCGTTGGAAAAGACTGATGCTGGGAAAGATGGAAGGCAGGAGAAGAAGGGGACGGCAGAGGATGAGATGGTTGGATAGCATCTTCGACTTGATGGACATGAGTTTGAGCAAACTTCGGGAGATAGTGAAGGACAGAGAAGCCTGTAGTTCATGGGGTTGCAAAGAGTCAGACATGACTTAGTCACTGAACAATGATAGCAAGATACATGTGAAATATAAACCAATTATTAAAAAAACAGTAACAATTAACACTGGGAAAACCATAAACTAAAAGAGTCAAGATGGTGGGCGGCTGGGGGCAGGATTTGGAATGTGGATATGTTACAGGAGCCTGTCACAGTTCTGTGACAGCAGTGATGGTAAGTGAATGTGCTTTGGACCTTTAGGTGCCTGATCTCATTTAATCCTCTCACTAGTAACCCCAGAGATGGGGACTCCTATACCCCCATTTGATAGATGAGGACATGGCTAAGAATTCAGTCTCGTCCAAGGTTACAAGGCCAGTATATGACACAGCATAGGTTTGAGCTGAGATCCTGTGGCCTAAGCCCCTCTGCAGCTTGTAGCAAGGAGTGCTGGGTTCAGCCTGGGAAGGACAGAGCACTTGCTGGGGGCAGCAGCGGGTAGGAGGGTCCTTGGGGAACAGGATGCTGGGAAGGGTGGAGAGGAGGATCAGGGGGTCTTTCAACCCAGGAATGTCAAGAGGTGAGTGAGGAGTGATGGGGATGAAGGCTGGGTCAGTACAGGGGCCTCTTGGGGGTAGGCAGACAGATCCAAGTTCTCGGAAGGAGGAGGCGGGGCGGAGTAGACACAGACCCAGCCAGAGGGTCCTCGGAGGTGAGATTCCACCCACCAGGGCGGCCCATGTAGCCTGGCTGCAGAAAGTGGAGGCCCTTGTCAGCCCCCCTTCCTCCACAGCAGGAGGGGGCCTCTTCCAGAAGAGGGAAAACAGCCTTGTGTTGGGGCACACCTGGCGGCCCCAGTGGACTGGGCATCAGGTTTCAGGAACACTCGATAACGTGCCTGGGGCAGTTCCCCAGGGAGGGGTCTGTGTGCCCCTCTCTGCTCATATCCAGTCCCCTCTCCTGGCGGCTCACCAAAAGACTACTTACTTTCCTGAGAGCAGGTGAGCATACAGTACACTACTGTGTGGTGTCGGGGGCGCTGGGACAAATGCTGCTGAATTAAGTGGCCGGACTGAGCTGAGGTCTGAGGGGGCGTGGCGGGGTACATAGGGGCAAGCCATTCAGGGGGAAAGAGGGGAAGGTGTCTCATCTCATGGGGCGAGTGGAAAGGCAGGGCTTACAAGGGAGAAACGGGATCACTTCTTGCCACCCCTGTCTAGGGCATCAGTCTTGGAAAATATCTATGTGGTGGGTTTAAAAATCTTAGCTGAAATGAATGACTTGGGCTCGAGGAGAAGTGGCTGGTAGATGCAGCTGCTCTTGTCTTGAAGGGATAGGGTTCAGACCCTGGTGATTAAATGATGGCCCGTTTTGGGACTTCGCTGGTATACAATGGTTAGGACTCTGTGATTCCACTGTGGGGGACATGGGTTCGATCCCTGGTCAGGGAACTGGGATTTCACATACCCTGCAGTGCAGCCAAGAAAGGAAAAAAAAAGAAAAAAGATATGGACCATCTTGATGGACTCTCATTTGTGCTAGCTGTTCAGATTTCTGAAAAACTGACTATGGTGGTGGTGGTTTAGTTGCTCAGTCATGTCTGACTCTTTTGACCCCATGGACTGTAACCCACCAGGCTCCTGTGTCCATGGGATTTCCCAGGCAAGAATACTAGAGTGAGTTGCCATTTCCTTCTCCAGATGATATTCCTGACCCAGGGTTTGAACCCTGGTCTCCTGCATTGCAGGCAATCTTCAGCATTGCAGGTAGATGCTTTACTGACTGAGGGCTTCCCTGGTGGTTCAAATGGTAAAGAATCTGCCTGTAATGTGGAAGACCTGTGTTTGATCCCTGGGTTGGGAAGATACCCTGGAGAAAGAAATGGCAACCCACTCCAGTATTCTTGTCTGGAGAATTCCATGGACAGAGGAGCCTGGTGGTCTACAGCCCAAGGGGTTGCAAAGAGTCGGACATGACTGAGTGACTAACACTTCCACTTTCTTTACTGATTGAGTCACAAACTGACTGTAGAACTCAGTTTATTTAGCGTGAGGAAGCCTGTTTCCTACCATGGTTAAAGTGCATGTCTTGGCAACCTGTCCTAGAGGCCCCCAAGTCTGAGATGAATTGGTCCAACCACTATGGACAGGCTACTTAGCAGCTGTGTGACCTGGGGTAAGCTTCTTGGCATCAGTTTCCTCATCCAAAAATGAGGGCAGTAATAAGACTTATAACTGAGGTTGCCATGTAAATTAAATGAGAAGAGCATGCAGTAAGAACTCAATAAATGCTGCAATTATTTCTACAGTTGGGGCGCAGATTATTGCCCTTGAATTCTCAAGAATTCATCTTTCTCTTGACTGTGTCCTGCTGTCAGAAAGAGTCAGTTTATGTTGTGGGATGAACTGGGGCTGGAACCAGAAGACCCGATTCCACTTTCAGCTCTTTCTGATGGGCTATGTGACTTGTGAAGAGGGAAAGAGCCCTTTCCCTCTCTGGGCTTCAGTGGTCTCACCTAGGCAGGACGCTCTCAGCCTGATAAGACTGTGACATACCTTGAACATCATGTGTACATTGGCCTCAGGAGGAGCCTCTGACCAGCCTCACAGGTGGGTTTGGCAGGAAGGGTCCTAAGCTTTAAAAATGGCGGGGAAGGCCATGGGAAAGTCTTTTCTTTTAGGTAATTCACCTAGACCTCTAGTGAGTCTTTCCCTGACCTGTATGCTTTGCTCAGAGTTGGGTAGAGGCCCAAGCCCTGCACGGTTTTAAAGTTGCACACACACAGGGCACCATCCCAGTGGGCATGGGGGCACACACATGCACACATGTCACACGCATACTCACACACAGAGCTGCTTCCATGGTCTGTGTGGAAACCACACCCCTTGCTCCCACCCGGGGTGTGGTGTGGTTGGTGGTCTCAGAGTGCCTGGATCCTGGGAGCAGTGTTGCCAAATTTAGCAAATAAAAATGCAGGATGCCCATGCAAATTAGAAAGTAGAGCTCCAAAAGAGCTGAATTTTTGTAATTTATTGAACTTTTAAAACGTCTTTGCCAGCCCTGACAGAGTACAGGATAAACTCAGCAAATATACCTTCTGGGGAGTTCCCTGGCTATTAGAACGTGGTGCTTCTACTTCACGGGCGGCAGGTTTGATTCCAGGTCTGGGAACTAAGATCCCTAATGTGAGAATAAAAGAAAAAAAGGTGTGTTCTGTGTATGCAAGATACCTGGCAATCTGTCCTGGAGGCGCCAAGAGTGAAATGGATTGGTCCAACAACTATGGGGGGCTTCCTGGCTTGGAGACAAGGAGTTACACGGGAAAAGGTCCATGGTGGGGCTTAGAGCTTTGCTGGGCCAGGGGACCTGGCCATGCCATCTCCTGAGAGCTGATTCCCCCTCCTCTCTCACTGAGCAATGCCCCACTCTCTGTTCACCTTTCCATCAGCCTGTTTGGGGGAGTAGCTGTGGGATGCTGCTATTCCAGGGTGAAACTGACTTAGGGAAGTACCACCTTGTTGGGAAGAAGAGACAGTTGGAAGGACCCAGCTCAGCCCCTCTCCCACCCCTAGCAGGGGCCTAGGCTAATGACAGCCCCTTTTCAAATTTGTTGTTCATCAGCCTGCTGAGTGTTCCTGTGTTGCAGTGACAAATGTTGCTGCAGAAACAGAAAAAGGCAAGAGAATGGTTCCTCCTCCCAGAATTGGGATGTGTCAGCGTTTCGTGTCTGCACTGCCTGATTGATGGAACTTGGCATTCCGGGCTCATTAGTGTAGGAGCCCCTTCAGTGAGCAGCTTGCCATGGGGAGGTCACAGCGGGCCTTTCACTTTGGCTTCCAGGGGGAAGCTGTTCAGTAGGTAGGGCTGACCCTTGTCCCGAGGTGTCCCCTGTTGCTTGGCTGAAGCCCAGCCAGGCTCTGTGTCCCCTTCTCCAGGGAGGAGGCCAGCCATGGGTCACCCTTCTACCTGCATCTCCCAGGTCAAGACCCTTGATTATTGGGGTGGGAAGAGATCTCAGTGAGTCCTACCTGACCATTGGCATGGGGGAAAATTGAGGTCCAGGGATTTGCTCAAAGTCACCGAGGGTCTCAGGGAAAGAGTGGCACAGAGAAGGGCGTGGGCTCAGGAGGCAGAAAGATGAGCCTTGAGCCTTGTGCTGTGACCTTGGATGGCACCTGCCCTCACCCCACAGGAAACACATGCAAAGTGACCATAGCTGAGCCTGGTGCAGACAGAGGGCCCTGCCTCTGCTGGTTTTCACCCTTCTTCCTGTGGCCGTCCTTAAGCCCAGATTGCCTGACTTCATACGGGGTGGCCTGTCAGTTCCTGGTGAATCCTTTTCTCTGCCTTGGTGAGTTGCCCAGCAGAAGTCATGCAGAGGCTCTCCTCTGGCTTTATCCTGTGGCCTGGAGCTAAATGGTGGAGACCAGGTCACTGGGAGGCAGGGCTCCAGCAGATGGGAAAACTCTGCCTGTGCGTCGCAATACTGTCATTTTTGTGCTCAGTTGGGCTCCAGAAAAACCCCAGCTGTATGAATGAATGATGGGAGGTTTGCTTGTTGACTTTTTAGAACCTAGGACTGCTCTGGAGATCGCTGAAAGCGCATGAGTTTCGGAGCCAGAGGGCTTATTTTTTCATCTGCAGAAGGGGTATTTATTTATTCTACAGACTCAATGGGAAGATGCAAGCAGTGTGTTGGCACATGGCAAGGGATTCCAAGGGGCTTCCCTAGTGGTTCAGTGATAAAGAATCTGCCTGCAATGCAGGAGAGGTAGGAGACATGGGTTCGATCCCTGGGTTGGGAAGATCCCCTGGAGAAAGGCATGACAACCCACTCTGGTATTCTTGCTTGAAGAATCCCATGGACAGTGGAGCCTGGTGGGCTACAGTGCATAGGGTTGCAAAGAGGCAGACACGACTGAAGCAACTGAGCATGCATGATTCTGAAATGGAAGCTGCACTGAGCTTTCCCCACCTCCATCTGCACAGACAGGCGAGTCCTCCCATCGTATTCCTCTCAAGCCTCTGGACAGGCAGGAGATGCACTCTCACTGTGCAGGTGAGGAACTTGAGGCCCCTGAAGGGGAAGTAGATTTGTCCAAGTCATCATCTCAAAACGAGGGCCTCAGGCCAAACCTCTGGGCTCCCAGGCCAGTCCTGCTGCGTGTACTGCTGTGGTGCTTCTGGATGAAATTAAACCAGTCAGCAATTTCTCAGCCCTTCTCTTCACCTGCCCTAGGGGATCAGTTGCGTTTTTCCTCTTTCAAGGTGCAAGCAGCCCTTGGGGTTGAAAGTGCATTGGGTTTCCGCCCCAGGGATCTGGGTCAGGATTTAAGGACGGCTCCAGGAGAAAGGGAAGGGGGGGTGGTCCCTCACCATAGGATAGGGTATATGGGCAGGGGGCTGTGACCTCAGGTCGGGGGTCCTGTTTAGGATGCCTTCCAGGTGAGCCGATCATAGTTTCCCCCTTTGGGCCTGTCACACAGCCCTCACCACCTGGCTTGGCGTTCTGGTGATGAGGGTTTGATGAGCTGGCTGCGGAGAGTTCGGCTGCTGGGGCCATTCTTCTAGGCCTGGGGGATGTGTCTCTCCCCTGCTCAGGGCTCTTGAGTTTTGTGTTTCAGGCCAACCTGCTCCTCGAGTATCTATTTGGAACCAGCAAGCCCCCGAGAGCATTTTATTGGGTTATTTTGAATGAAGAGTTTTAACA
Organism: Odocoileus virginianus; assembly: GCF_023699985.2. Lineage (NCBI taxonomy): Eukaryota > Metazoa > Chordata > Mammalia > Artiodactyla > Cervidae > Odocoileus > Odocoileus virginianus. Next base: position 19,952,214 of record NC_069680.1, read on the forward strand.
GCCTGCAGTGCAAACATAGAAGCCTTTAAGGAGAGAGAGAGTAAATGAAGCCAGCAAGGGGGAGAAAGGAGGAAATCCCTGCTGAGTTTTGGCTCAGGGCGTGATTGTGTTGGTGACAGGAGGCTGCCTCATCTAGGACAGGAATGATAGCTTACATCCCCATGGCTTACAAAACACTCTGCCCCACGTAATTCTATGTAAACCACACAACCACCTTGAGAGGTAGTGATTTGTTTTCCTTATTATCTGGACTTTACGGATGGTAGAACTGAAGCTCAGAGAAGTACTGAGACTCGCTCTAGATCACACAGCACAGGCCAGGCAGAGCTGGGATTCTGGGCCAAGCCTGGGATTCTCTTCCTGACATCACAGTACAATCCTTACTCATAGTCTTTCTTTTTTTTAAATAAAAAATTTTAAGCTTTATTCAGATATAGTTGATCTACAAAATTGCATATATTTAACATATATACATCTTTACGAGCTTGCTTTTTTTTTTTTTTTGACCAAGCTGTGTAGCATGCACGTTCTTGGTTCCCCACCATGGATAGAACCCGTACCCCTTGCAGTGGAAGCGCAGAGTCTTAATCACTAGACCTCCAGGGAAGTTACCCTGCCACCCTAGATTTTGTTCTCCATGCTCCAGTACCCAGTAGTGGGTACTGATGATGCTCTGTTCAGATCCAGGGTCCCCCACCTAGGACTACCCGCCGGCTTCCGTGTGCTTTGCTTCCCATGGCTCTTGCCTGTCACCTTCTTCAGGAGGCGTCTGCCTTTGAGCCGTTGAAGCTGTTTGCCCGGGCACAGGGCCGCAAGTGCTTGAGAGCTAACTGGATGCTTCATAGCCCTTGAGCGACTAGAACCAGCTTCCTCATCTGCAGGCAGGTGTGGTTTGCACTGCAGAGCTCCCCGAGGGATCAGGCTGGTGCTGGGATTCCTCTCCGGTGGCATCCTTGCTTCGTTTCTCTCTCTTCCCTCTCCTCTTCGCCCACTCCCTCTCTCCAGTCTCTCCTGGAAGCTCCTCCAAATCCCTTGCAAATAAATTCTCATCCCAAGATCTGCTTCCAAACCTGACCTAAGAAAGGTGCTGAGCAAGGGTCTGGGGATCAAGATTGTGAACAGAGGTGGGGTCAGGGAGGGAGGGGGGATCCTTTGCTAAAATCTGATCTTGGAGAGGAGCCCTTAGTGAAGCCGTGGCCGGCAGAGAGGTGGGGAAGAGGTCGTCTGAGAATGTGCTAGAATTATGATTGTAGACGGCTGAGATCTCACCCACTCTTCTGAATGACGGAGGTGGGAGGTTGGGGAGTGGACCCCGGCTATAGGTAAGGGCACAAACACCTGGGTACCCTCTTGGGTCCAAGGCAGAGATTAGCCGGCAGGGTTCTGTTTTCCTGTTGTTCCGTCGCTAAGTCATGTCCACCTGTTTGAGATCCCGTGGGTTTCAGTACGCCAGGGTCTTCTGTCCTCCTCTATCTCCCAGAATTTGCTCAAAGTCATGTCCATTGAGTCGGCTTCTATTAGGGAGTGCTTTTAGGAACAAAAGCTGCAAAGAGGTGAGGGAGATGGGATTGGGCAGTGGGGAACTGGGCGGCAAGGTGATTGTAACAAAGCCCCCAGCTTACCTGTGGCGACCGCTGGCATGGGCTGGTCCGTCAGGGACATCCTGAATCAAGGCCGGGATGGGGTCTTTGTATCCCCCACGGGCCAGTCACTGGACATTGGCGCCCCAGGGAGAGCAGCTTGGAGTAGGCAGCAAGGTCTGGAGAAGGAATCAGCCATGGGGGATCCAGGCTGCTCAGCATCACAGACACCTGTTGACTGATGGTTGGGCTGTTCTAAACTGGCATTTTCTTGTCACTGGTTCATCCAGTCTTTAAGTGGAGAAGGTGCAGAAAGGAGACCTGCCTGCTTTCAATTCCATTTAAGCGACATGGATTTCCTCGGGGCTTTCAGAGGCCGTGTGGAGGATGAGAGGTGAATAAGGCGAGGTCCTTAGTCTCACAAAACTTCAGTTCCCATCAGAGAGACACAAATTTTGCCTCTGAAAACTGAAATGATAGCTCAGAAGAACTGGTGTTTTAATGGCTAGTGTTTACTAAGCACTCAATGTGTGCCAGGCACTGTGCTGAGGACTTTATCAGCATTAGCTCAGACATCCTCTCAATGATTCTTGATGGCTAAAGAGTCTTTCAGCTTCATTTCACAGATGGATTCACTGACTTTCCCCATACGTATATGGTCAAACTGGGGATTTTTAACTCAAACATTTGGACTCCAAAGCCTGAGCCTGAGGAACCACCCTCTACTGTCTTTGTAGGAACTGAGAGGATGCTGGGGTTACCTGTAGAGTTTGGTGAGGAGTATCAGGGAGGTCTGCCTGGAGGTGGTGGCACTGGGTCTGATATTGAAGCATGTGTTTATTAGGGGAGTGGGGTTTGCTCCAAAGTTACACAGAGAGAGGGCTTCCCTGGGGGCTCAGATGGTAAAGAATCTGCCTGCAATGCAGGAGACCTGGGTTTGATCCCTGGGTCAGGAAGGTCCCCTGGAGAAGGGAATGGCTACCCACTCCTGTATTCTTGCCTGGAGAATCCCATGGACAGAGGGGCCTGGAGGGCTACAGTCCATGGTGTCACAAAGAGTCAGACATGACTGAGCAACTAAATTTCACTTCACTTTTCCCGTAGAGAGAAGGAAATCCCTCATTGTATGCATGATTAATGAAATACTTTTTTCTCTGAGAAGTCTCTAAATATTGATCAGTAGACGCTTCATGGTTTAATGGTATCCCCACTCCTGAGTGGAAGAGGAACTCTCGTGTCCACTTACAACTTTTGCAGTTGCCCCCAGGTCCCAACAGCTACATCCTGTTTCTGCACTCACCCAGTGATGTACTGGTTGGTGTTTAAGAACTGCTCTCTGAAAAACGAAAGCAGAAAAACAAGACAAAACCACTCTGACTTGTAGTGTTTGCTATGCTGTGGTGTAAGTACTTCCAATCTGGCCAATTCATGCTACTAACACGATGCTGTTGAAGGTAGGGTTGGGGCCATCGTCGTCTGTCAGCGGCCAGCGTGAGCTGCCTCTAGTGAACCACTGCCAACCCCGCTCAGGGCTCTGACATCTCTGTTGCCAGAACTGGATCCTAAGCATCCAACTTTCACAGAATCTGGAGAGAGGAATGACTCCCTGGGTCCGCTTGGCTGTGACCCAAGTGGCAACCCACTCCAGTAATCTTGCCTGGAAAATTCCATGGACAGAGGAGCCTGGTGAGCTGCAGCCTATGGAGTCACAAAGAGTCGGACAGACTGAGAGACTGAGCAGGGGGCTTCACACTGGCAAGCTGAGGACGTGGATTTCGTTGTGTGAGTCTGCTGTTCCCACAGGGTGGACATTTCCCACCCCTCCCCTGGGGCACCATACCGCCCTCCCCCACCTTCCCCTGTGCTTGATGCTCCGAGGTCTGGATCTGCACTGGGCTCTCTCTGATGCCACCCTAACTCCTCACACTAGAGAGTACTTTATAGTTTGCAAAGCACTTTTTGCAGCCATCTGCTCATATAGTCTTCCCAACAAGCCTTCAAAGTTGACTGTGTAGTTGCAAGTACCATCCATTTACAGAGAGGTCGTCTAAGACTTGGGGGAGGTTTACAAACATGCTCAAAATCTTCCCTGGTGGTTCAGACTGTAAAGAATCTACCTGCCATACAGGAGACCTGGGTTTGATTGATGGGTTAGGATGATCTCCTGGAGAAGGGAATGGCTACCCACTCCAGTGTTCTTGCCTAGAGAATCCCATGGGCAGAGGAGCCTGGTGGGCTATAGTCCTTGGGGGTCACAAAGAGTTGGGCACACACTTTAACTTTTCACGGCCACACCTACTAGTACCCAGTGGCAGAGCAGGACCTAAACTCCATGCTTTCCACTGCCCAGTCTAGCACCTTCTCTTCTGTTTGGGGCAGATTGAACCTCACAAATATTCCAGAATGCATCATAAACTGAAAGCTGGATTACAAACCACATGCCTACATTTATCCTTTTAATTTAGAAATGTTAATCTTTCAAATGTATACCCAGTTTTTCATCATTCCCTGTTCAGTTGTCAGTAGTAGATGAAAAGGGGGAGGTTCAGGAGGAGCAGGGGAAATGACACTGATCTTAGGTGATCCTGTCCTTCCCTGGCTGGTTCATTCTCTCCCTGGCCTCTCCCAAACCCCAACACTGCAAAGTCCAGGTGACCATGAAGAGGTAGGCAGAAGTAATATTTCAGCCCAAGGTGTTTTATGTCAACAGCTTCCGTTGTCAAGATGACAGAGTTCTTTATTACAGGAAACCCCTGGCAAGGATGACCTATGCTTTTCAAAGAGATGGCAATAAAGTCACTTTTCCCTAGAGCATGGGACTTCTGAGGCTGATCTGCAAGTATCTGAGGGCAGCGGCATTAACATTCCTGCAGGAGATGGAATCTGCTCTTCTGGTTAGGAAGTCTTGAACAGCACGCACCCGGTCAGGCCAGGGAGATTTATACCCATGACTTCACTTGTGATCTGTTGTTTTCTCAACTCCAGGTTGGGAAGCTTCAGTGTTTAATTAGGCATCCAGGAAAGGTAAACCCTCTCTCTGCCAGACACACCCACCTACACTGTGCGAAGTCTCATCTTTGTTTTCTTCGAGTGCAGTGTTAATGCAAGTTTGATGAAACTTTGTTGATGAAAGTTTGTAAAACTTGTTTGATGTGGGGGGGACTTTATTAAAAATACATATTCCCAAGTTCCCTCCAATCTGATTTAATAGATGGAGAGATTGGCGCGAAGAAGCTATACAGCAGTTTTAACAAGATCATTTGTAATTCTTATTACAAGGACCACAATAAGGTCAGATTTATCTGGGTCTTTTTTTTTTTTTTTTTAGTTGCTGAGTTGTGTCCAACTCTTGTGACCCCATGGATTATAGCCCACAAGGCTCCTCTCTTCATTGGATTTCCCAGGCAAGAGTGCTGGAGTGAGTTGCCATTTTCCTCTCCAGGAGATCTTCCTGACCCAGGGATTGAACCCACGTCTCCTGTATGTCCTGCATTGGCCGGTGGATTTTTTACCACTGAGCCACCTGGGAAGCCTGGAGGGCCTGTTAAAAGCAGTGCTGACCTCCTTGTCTGGGCCTGAGAATTTGCATTTCCAACATGCCCTTGGGTGATGGGGATGCTGCTTGTGTGGGGAAGACCGTCTGAGAGGCGCTGGTGTAGACAAATCCTGGAGCCGGACTTAACTTGTGTAGCCTCAGTTTCAGCATCTATAGTATGGGATTGGTCAGAGTATTTACCTCTGAAGGGTTATGACGAGGATTACCTGAGTTAGTGATTGTCGTTGTGGTACTGGAGAAGACTCTTGAGAGTCCCTTGGACTGCAAGGGGATCAATCAATCCTAAAGGAAATCAACGCTGAATATTCATTGGAAGGACTGATGCTGAAGCTGAAGGTCCAATACTTTGGTCACCTGATGGGAAGAGCCAATTCATTGGAAAAGACCCTATGCTGGGAAGGATTGAAGGCATAAGGAGAAGGGGGTGGTAGAAGATGAGATGGTTAAATAGCACCACTGACTCAATGAACATGAGTTTGAGCAAACTCCAGGAGATAGTGAAGGACAGGAAAGCTTGGCGTGCTGCAGTCCATGGGTCCCAAAGAATTGGATGTGACTGAGCAACTGAACAAAAACAGCAACAACCACAAAGCTCTTAGGCAGTGTCTAGCACATGGTACATTAACATTACATCAAAGCTTGTTAAATAGATAAATGCCAGCTTAGATTATAGGTACCTATTCATTCATCCACTCAGTGACTACTCAATGACCCTTACCTGTGCTGGAACCAGCAGAAGTGTGGGACCATGTAGTGGTGTGGAAGGCAGACACAATTCCTTCTCCTTCCATGGTAAAAAGCACTGAGTTTCCTGGTTATGGGCGATGCCTTCTTCCAGCATGTCATTCATCTACTCAGACCTTGAAAACAATACTGTGATCAGCACAGGACCCTGTCCTATGGTCCTAGCTCCCTGTCCTTTGTCTACAGAGCACCCACACATCCATCTGTGCAATGATGTAACAGCTATATCCTTGAGGATGGCTTGCTTCATAAGGATGGCTGTGTTTCTGTGGCTCATCCCTGCTGAGTTCCCAGCACATGTGCTGTGCTTGGCACATTGTAGCTGCTTAATAAATTTGTTGAAGGGATGGATGGATAGATGATGGATGGGTGGATGATGATGGATGGATGGTTGGATGAGGGATGATGGAGGGGTGGATGGTGCACAGGAAGCAACCTGGGTCACTTACCAGCCTCTCCCAGGGGACCACTGCAGTTTCCTGACAGGCTTTCTCACTACTGTTCTTGGTCCCTTCAATCCATTTTCCCCTCTGCACCTGCGGAGAGGATTCTAAAATCCAAGTTTGCTCTGCTCACTCCCCTGCCTGAAACCTCTCCCTGGTACTCTCTTTAAATAATTTCTTCTATGGTCATGTGTAGTCCAGTCTTCATGACTTATGAATTAATTCATATCTTCATTTACAAATAATCAAAGCCACAAGGCTGCCAATCAGAATTGTTGATTAGCCAGAGATAAGAAGTGCTAATAAAATTTTAGCTCAAAGCAAAGAAACTTGGTATCTTACTGACCTTTGCATATTTACTTTGCACAGCAAGGTATGGTTCCTTCAAAGCTTTTAGACATGCTGAAAATAGCTCCTGGATACTCCTTCCCCATAACTGCCTGCTCAGACTCTCAGGGGTCAGAGATGCCTGATGGGGAAACCACGTGATTAGGGGCAAAGGGCAAACTTCTTAACCTGGAGTTGAGGCTCACATACTTGGCCTGATCCTCCCGTTTGGGTTTGGTCTCTTTGTCCCATTGGCTGTCTATTCTTGGTTGTCTCCTTGATCAGTTGGGAATAACTTGAGGGCCAAAGTCTAGTCTAGTACAACTTGTGTTCAAAAACTATGGACTAAAAGACCAGCACTGCATAATGTGGGCTTCCCTGGTGGCTCAAAATCCCTCTGCCAATGCAGGAGATGCTGGGCCCTGGGTTGGGAAGATCCCTTGAAGAAGGAAATGGCAACCCACTCCAATATTCTTGCCTGGGAAATCCCATGGACAGAGGAGCCTGGTGGGCCTGAGTCCATAGGGTTGCAAAGAGTCAGACACGACTGAACAAGTAACACACACACACACACACATTTTACTAAAAGCATCAGAAGGATGCGAAGCTTCTGTGTCAAAGCGATTGCTTGAGACCTGGAACTTACCGGGGACCCTGAACAAGCACACAGGTGATGACAATGTTCTGCAGATCCCAAGGGTCCTAGATACCAGGTGACCACAGATGTGGATGGTCAGGGGCTGACCAGGAAAACAGAAACCATGTCAGGTATTTATAACAGAAAACATATAATACAGGGAATCTGCTACACAAGTGATCTGGGGGAGTCTGAATGGCAAACAGGGTTCAGTGACATCCTCGGAGGGGAATCTGGGCAGGAAGCCACGCCCACCTGAAACTAGAGAAACGGAAGGAAGAGACCATGCTTCTAGAGCCCAGTGTCCTGGGAATCAGGCAGGCCTGTGTGGTGAAAGCTGGAACTGCTGCCAGAGAAGACACCCCAGGCAGAGGAGCAGGAGGGGAAACACATGCGTTCCTCCTTCCCCCACCCTCCAGTCTCTTTTCAGTGCCTTCCACTGGCACGGGAGTTCGGGGAATGAAGCCTTCTGGCTCATCCTGCTGTGACATAGAGGGGAAGGATGTGGAGGAGACCTGAGAGCACAAGGCCCAGGGCTGGCCCAGCATCCTAGCACAGACTGCAAATGGATACTACACTAAAAGGCTTGGAGAAGACCTCCAGGCTGTGAGAAAGTCATTCATTAGCTAGAATAGTAATGCCAGCCATTTATGGATAACACCAGGTACCAAGTGATACTTGATTTCACGGAAGATTTTATGACAACCTTGTGAAGCAGATGGAGTCTTATCCCCATTTTATGGGTGAGGAAACTGAGGCTCAGACATTAAATAACTTTCTTTAAGTCTTAGCCACTCTGTGGTGCAGCTGGAGCTGGAAGTTGGATCTGTATCTCTCATTACTTTGCTTCTAACCACCACCCTCAAGCGCTTCCCTGGTAGCCCAGATGGTAAAGAATCTGCCTGCAATGCAGGAGACCCGGATTTGATCCCTGGGTCAGGAAGATCCCCTAGAGAAGGGAATGACCCCCCAATCCAGTATTCTTGCCTGGAGAATCCCATAGACAGAAGAGCCTGGTGGACTAGATCACATAGGGTCACAAAGAGTCAGACAGGACTCAAACGACTTAGCATGCTCCACCTCCCTTAGCTATTCCGGGGCCGACTGGGAGGGGAAATTGCTGATCAGAATTCCCTGCAAATCATTCACAGTTTGTGGATACAATAGTCTGCAAGGGAAAGGAACGATTAAGTATCTAGAATTTTTACTCTGTGGATTGGTTCAGCAAATTCTTCTCAGCAAATCCTTCTGTTGGTATTGTGAAGTGTTGAGTTAGTGGCACCTCCAGGCGGAATTTTGGCCAAATATGGACACTGGGCAGATCCTTCTCCTGACAGTCAGGTCTCTGAAGTGGGAACTTCTAGTGAGCAGAAACTTGAACAAACCTTATTCTGCATTGTCTTTTAAATTTTTTTGGTAGCAGTTCCAATGGCTGTGTAGTAGAATCTCATTATATTTTTAATTTGCATTTCCCTGCTGACCAAAGATGTGGAACACCTTCTCATGTGCTTATTGCCCATCTGTACATCTTCTTCAGTGAGGTGTCTGTTCAAATCTTTCCCCGTGGGTTTTTTTTTCCTCCACCGAGTTTTCTTCTTATTGAGTTGTAAAAGTTCTTAATATACTCTGGATGTATATTCTTTGCAAGTCCATGGAATTCTCCAGGCCAGAATACTAGAGTGGGTGACCTTTCCATTCTCCAGGGGATCTTCCCAACCTAGGGATCGAACCCAGGTATCCCACATCACAGGTGGATTTTTATCAGCTGAGCCACCAGGGAAGCCCCTCTTATTGAGTTGTAAAAGTTCTTAATATATTCTGGATGTATATTCTTTGCAAGTTATCTATCTATCTTTCTAACTATCTATCTATCTATACATATGTCTATATACCTATCAAGTGGTCTATGTGTGTGTATACATATGTATCTATCTATCATCTGTTTGTCTAGATAGTGAATCTTTTCTTGTATCTGTTGCTTGATTATTTTTTCTTAACAGTGTCTTTTGAAGAGCAGAAGTTTTTATTTTGATAAAATCCACAGTATCTTTTCTTTTTATGATTGGTATTCGGTTTTGTAACCCATCTAAGGAATCCTAGACTACCTCAAGGTCATGAAAGATTTTCTCCTATCTTTTCTTCTAAAAATGTTACAACTTTGGCTTTTATCCAGGCCCATGACCCACCCATTTAAAGCTTATTCTTTGGTGTGCATAGTGTGAACTCTGGGTCAAGATTAATTTTTTTTTCTCTATTTGAATATCCACTTATTCTCCTGGTGCAGTCCCTGGCAATTAGCAGGTAGACCCTAAAAAATCTTCTTTTCTAACCTCCCCTTGACCTAATTCCTGGTCCCCTGGGAAGCTCCATGAGCAAATGAATGAGATCTCCCTTTATATGTGTTAGGAGAAGGTAATAAATCAATTAAGGTGTTCAGCAAGATAAAAAAGAAAATCAGGACATCTGCTCCGTCCAGGTGGTTGAAATCAACGCATTTCCTGAGGAAGTTTTGCCCAAGTCCCCTCCAAAGTGTTCTGCTGTTTTAACTTCTAGAAGAGTTTAATGATAAAAATATGTCCTGGGCACACGTTTCTGTCAAATATGGAGCCCAGCCAATAACGCTATTTTCAGACCTGACTGTAAGATGCTGGGGACTCTGGGTACCAGAAATGATAAGCGTCATGATATCTGCTCTGACGGAAGTCGCTGCCTGGCCTCAGGGCATTCTTCTCTGCAGGAAGATGGACCCCATCCCTGTGCTGTCTTTCTAACCATGTCAACCTTATTCTCATATCATCTACTGTAGACCTGAGCACAGAGAACCTCCAGGGAAGGTGTGGGTCACCTGCCAGAGCAAGGCTACTGACCCACTTGTTACCTGTAGCTCTGAAATGATGAGCTGGCATGGGGGAAGGGGAAAGATGAGGAGGGATGAAGTGAGGGAAAAGTAAGAAAAAGAAAAGAAAAATTGAACACAGTTCTTCGCTCTTCTCTAGGAATGTTCTACATCTATATCCTTGTCAGAACTTCATGGTGGACAAGGGCAACCTCTCTGTCCTTTGACTATGAGACTTGCTTTGGCCAATGGGATGTTCGTAGATGTAATGTGAAGGAGAACTGAAATGTGATTGCTCAGCTGGCTTTCTATTTCTGTGATTCTGCTGTTGCTGTGAGGTGTGTATGCCCCAGCCAGCCACTGCCTTTTCAGTCGAAAACCCAGAATGTGACACATGGAAGAGAGCAACCCCAGTTGAATCACAGATTTGCAAATAAGAAAAGTGAGTATTTGCTCTTAGTCTTTGATATTTTGAGGTTGTTTGTTACGCAGTGGTATGTGTTAGTAGCTGACCAATACACAGGTGAAAGCTAGCATGTGGCAGGGAGGTATCATGTTGATAGGAAGTTCCAGTTCCTTTCTCAGGATTTCAGCTTGGTCTGACAGCCCTCAGCTACCTGCTTCTTGATTTCTTTGGCTACCCTGGTGGGCTTCAGTGCTCTGCCTCTCAGAGGAGTCTTTGGAATATGGGTTCAGTCAGTCCTGTTTTCAGTTACTTTGTATGGTAGGTTGCTGGAGTAACAGCCCCCAATAAACCTACCATTTTCTGTGTCAGTTCTCTCATGTTGCTCTTTCTCAGAATGATTCTGGGATTGGCTGTGTGACTTGCCTTAGTAGACACTAGCAGATGTGATATAAGCAGAGTCTTATGAAGTGTGCATGCATTAGGCTTTCAACCTCCTGCTGCTGGGAACTCATCTGCCATTTTGTGAAACAGCTTGGCCAGCCTCCTTGAGGATGAAAGACCATGGCGAGAGAGGACCCAGCCATACTAGGAGCCTTAGACATGTGAGTAAGGAGATCCTGGACTGTCTGGCTCCTACTGAGGCGCCCAGGCCAAAAGAAGTACCAGCCAACCCACGGGATCATGAGAACTAGTACGTGTTGGTTATATTAAGCCACTTCATTTTAGCATGACTTGTTTTGCATCAATAGCTAACTAATATACCCAGGCAAAAGATAGTTTGGAAAACCAGAGGGGCCTCATTCGGGTGTATACACTTTGTGTTGTGTCCGACTCTCTGTGACCCCATGGGTTGTGGCCCACAGGCCCCTCTGTCCATGGACTTCTCCAGGGAAGAATACTGGAATGGGTTGTCAAGCCCTTCTCCAGAGGAATGTTCCTGACCCAGAGATGGAACCTGGGTCTCCTGCATTGCAGGCAGATTCTTTACCATTTGAGTCACCAGGGAAGCCTGCCTGACACTCTGTAAACACTTACTATGTTTTTTACTGTGCTGTGGTCTGGGCTTGAGATCTTCAGAAGGAAGCAAGTTTTACTTTTCAAATGCGGAAACAGAAGGCAGATGGCCTCACAGGGGCTTTGTCGAAAGTGCAGTCAAGATGTGTCCTATGAGAGGTGGATGTTGACGCTGTGGGGAGCAGCATGTCTAAGGCTGAGAAGGACAAGTCAAGGAAGCATCGAGTAGTATGAGGGCAGAGGTCTGAGCTTCATGTTCAGGTTAGGCTTACTGTGAGAGCAGCAGCGGGAGAAGAGAATGAAAGGTCCCAGAAGTTGGGAGATGCCTGCCCCAGACAGGAAGCTCTTGCTCCTAAACTGTAACATCAGGATAATAAGAATATTGCCTGACATCTGTTGCACACTCTCACACCTAGTTTCTCATCTGATTCTTATGACCTTGTGAGAGTAGGTGGACCAGATGTTCTAGCTCCATTTACCAAAGTAGAACTGAGCTAGAGTAACCCGCCCCAGGCCAGATGGCCACTTAAGGGGCAAAACTGGACTCTGCTTGAGTCTAAGGCCCATGTGTATCTCCATCCATTGCCCCCAAATCTTCCAGGACCTGGAGCCCAGCACTGGTCCCATAATCTCCCTGGAAGGTTCTGAATATGCAGGATCATGGGCTAAATAGCAAGGAATGGGATAAAATGGCAAGTGCTGGAGGTTGGTCAGGCCAGGGAATTAGGCTCATGAGAGTAGGGTGGGAGTGAAGGACCCTAAAGGAAGGAAGGAGAGTTGTCCAGTGAGCAGGAAATACATGACACTAGTCAACAAACCAACCTCTCTGCTGTCCATTCACCTGAATATAAACCAACAATTCATCTTCTCATCCACCTGTCCACCCATCTATCCATTCAACTCTTCAACCACCTACTCAATCAACCAACTATCTATCCACCTAACTATTAACCAACTACCCATCCATCTGTCCTTCCATCCAAACAGTTTTTTGTTCAGCTGCTCAGTCATGTCCGACTCTTTGCGACCCCATGGACGGCAGCACACCAGGCTTCTCTGTCCTTCACTGTCTCCTGGAGTTTCCTCAAACTCATGTCCATTGAATCGGTGATGCCATCCAACCATCTCATCCTCTGTTGCCCCCTTCTTCTCCTGCCCTTAATCTTTCCCAGCATCAGGGTCTTTTCCAACCAGTCAGCTCTTCACATCAAATGGCCAAAGTATCAGAGCTTCAGCTTTAGCATCAGTCATTCCAGTGAATACTCAGGGTTGATTTCCTTTCCAAATAATAAACCTTTCAGATAATCCCCCAACCAGCCAGCCTATCTTCAGACAACCAAGAATCCAACTCGTCATTAGTTCCTGCTGTGAGCAATGCAGGGTGCCAGATGTTGAGTCTCACTTGACTCTTTCCCCCACCCCCTTAGCTCCCACATCCAGTCTATCAACAGTTACTTAAAAATATATGCCCTAAAATTATACTTCAAATCTGCCTCCTTTCCATCTCCATTGCCTCCTCCCTAATCTGGATCATCATCATTGCTCCTTGACTCCTGAAATAGCCTTTTATCTGGTACTCCTCGTTCTGCTCCTGCCATTATGCAGTGAGAGGGATCAGATCCTTCTCCGGGTTAAGCCATGGTTTACTCATCACACTTAGCAGTAAATCCAGGCTCCTTACCAGGTTGATGGCACCCTGGCTGACAGCTCCAATCTCGTCTTCTACTATTTCTTCCTCTATTTACCCTACTCCACCCTCTCTGGTGTCTTTGTCTCTCACCCTCATAAGCTTGTTCCTGTTTGAGAATCTTCTCCTTTGCTTTCTACTCTGGAATGAACTGCCTTCAGGTCTCAGCATGCCAAGGCTTCCTTGGACTCCAGTCTTCAGATATTGCATCATCAGAGAGACTTTCCCTAAGTGCCTGCTAAAATGTTAGTCACTCAGTCATGTCTGACTTTTTGCGAGCCCATAGACTGTAGCCCTCCAGGCTCCTCTGTCCATGGAATTCTCCAGTAAGAATACTGGAGTGAGTTGCCATGCCCTTCTCCAGAGGATCTTCCTGACCCAGCATCGAACCCAGGCAGATCTTGCATTTCAGGCAGATTCTTTACCATCTGAAGGGCTACATCTAATTTCTCTCTCATCATCCTGTTTCATGTTCTTCAGAGCCCATATCACTGGAGTGCATTTATTTAAACTCAATAATAAGTGAAGAATAAATAAATTGTGGGTTGCCTGTTTCCATGTTTAGAGTAAGCTGGATAAAGCAGGGCCTTGTCTGTCTCACTCACCTCTGCATCTCTGGTGCCCAGAACAGCAGCTGGCACCTGCAGGACCTCTAGGAGTGGCAGTTGTGGATATCACAGGCACCACCTGACTTATCCTTGCCGCCCAATTTCTTTTGTCCCAGAGTGCACTTCTCAGTCTCCTGTCTACATAAAAGGTGTCCTAGTTTTTCCAACAGAAGGCATGCTCACTTATTTGTCTTCATCCTCCCCGTGGGTCCCCTTAGGGGTACCTACGCCATAATGAGCACCCAGGCTGGTGCCTGTGAGGAATCTGACTACCAGCTTCATTTTCACGGCCCACCCTGGTGGGATGTTGGCTTCACCTGTTTTCATGCAAGGACATCCTTCATCTTTCTTTTTTGGGGCTCTGTCCCCTTGAGCCCTCCCTCACACTCAAAGCGCTCTCCTTTTGGTGTGAAATTAAGCAGATGGAGTCAGAGCAGAGCCTTGCAGGGTACAGCATGATTGAAGTGCAGTAGTGAACCCCATCTTGCCAGGCATGCGGTAGTGAACGTGACCTAGTGCTCAGCTGTCCCAAGTGTAGAATTTTCCAGAGAGCTAAGTGTTTTCATTCAAGCTCCAGTTCTCAAAATATACTTTTAGTAGGATTATCTTGAAATGCACCATCCATGGTATTTCCTTATTAAGAACTCATGGAGCACAGTTAGGTCTTTGGCTTCCAGGTTTGAGGTTCTCATTTTGAACAGGAATGATTTGTGAGCCATAACACTGTGAACCCAGTGACCACAAGACCAAATGGACACAGGCCGCAGAAATGTGGCCAGAGATCCTTAAGTCTGCTTTCCCTTTTTTTCAGACAGACTTTATATTTTGAGCAGTTTCAGGTTCACAGTGCCTAGAGAACAGTTAGGGTAAATAGGGCTGGATCACCTTGGGGATGATGTCCTCACTCAGGGAAACAGCCACAGGTCTCCATCAGCAGCTGGAGACTCATGCTTTGAAAGCAAAAGAGATGAAAGAAACCATGTCCTTCTTGAGTCATTAAAGCCTGGCCACACCCATTGCCTTCAGGCTTGTAGGGGGCCATGGACCATACTTGGAGTAGCTGTCCACACATCTGTGTCCCTCCACAGCCCTGAGAAATGTGTTGTGCTTAGAGAGGAATGTAGAGTGGTAGGCTTGAGGTCTGGGTGGGTGGGGTGGTAGTTTAATGGTAAAACTTCTCTGTTAACATCTTTTTTCTGGATGTAGGACCAGATCTGGGATTCTCTCATCCTTTACCCCTAACCTAACCTTGCAGGGCTGAAGTGACCCCATCTGGCAGCCAAACTCACAAACTCACCAGCAATCACTGATGTCTTTATGTTTAGCGAACACGTAGTAGACCAAATGGGAGTCCTGGACAGGGGCCGGGGGCGGGGGGTTGTGGGGGTGAGGAGGGGTCTTGTCAGCGAGGCATCTGGGGTTCAGGAAGGAGGCTGTGTGTCCTCTTGTCTGAGTCAGCACAATGCAGGAATAAAGTATACTGTAGAATTCACCCCAACATTCCTGGGAAGATCAGAATATTTTGAAGACTAGCAGTAAGTGGTGGGGCTGGGAATCCTGCTTCTGCCCTTGACACAGTCATGGAAGGATAAGGTCTTTGGACTCATGCATAGAGTTTTTTGTTTTTTTGGCTGAGAGGGATCTTAGTTCCCCAACCAGGAATTGAACCCATGCCCCTACACTGGAAGTGCAGCATCTTAACCCCTGGACCACCAGGAGATCTAGTTTTAAATTCTAGCGCAGCCGCTTTCAGGTTGTGTGACCCTGAACAAGCAACAATCTCCTTCAGTCTCAGTTTCCTCATTTATGCAATGGAACTACTAATACCTACTTGTAGGGTTTCATGGAAATTATATGAAGGGTGGAGGTGAAAGCCTGGCAGAGGTAGGTGTTCAGTGCATACTAGCATTTTCAGTCTTTTCCTGCTTATAAACTCAGCCTGCTGCTTCTTTTCTTTTCTCTTTCCCTTTCTCTTCCCTTTCCCCGCATCTCTGTGTGAACCATATGAAGATCACTTAAACAGTCTGTTATTACAAACCTGGGAAATTGACAAGAAAGCATGGCAAACCTTTTATTTCTCTGAAGCCTGAGTGCGTGAATATATATAACGGGAGCCTGGGTGAAAGTGAATTTAACTTCCCCAATTCCAACCGCAAACACACTGTAGGTACCGTTATTCCTGTCTATTCTTTGTATCCTAGATGATTTATTTTAAGGTCTGCTATAAAAGCAAGACATTGCTTAATTGTCTAGCTATAAAATATGTAAAGTATTACACTATTGGGGCTCATTAGCTAAAGCGGAGCTGCTGTTTAGAAATCCATACGGTGATACTTGTTAATGAACGCTGCAAATGATGCTGCTAACTACCTAAAGAGTAATAATAGATATGTCATCTCGAACAAACAAGTCGCCAGTCCCCAGGGGGTGAGGAGACACTGGATCATAATTAGACCGAGGGGCAGAGCAGACACTTGTATTTTTGTGGATGTGACTCTCCATGTGCTTTTCCATCACTCCTTCCCGGTCTGCAAAAGTGGAGTGTCTCTTCCGTCTCTACCCTCATCTGGGTGGAGGCTCTTTTCCTGCTGATGGTGGAAGTCACCACTGCGTGTTCCTGAGAATCAGAGTTCCACTTGCCAAAACGTGGGGCCATTAGGATTCTTATTTACAGGTGGAGTGGTACTGCCGGTGGGTCTCTTAATCCCCTGAGGCTAAAGCTGAAGCTCATTTCTGTTATCCACTCCTCGCTCTGAAGACTGAAATAAAGCAGTGGGTGAGGGGGAGAGGGAGCATTGGGGGCACCAGTGTGTTAAAAGCCATTTGGTCCTTGGAAAGCAATATGGCGGCTCCTCAAAAACCAAACATAGAATTACCATATGGCCTAGGAAGTCCACTTCTAGGTATATGCCCCAAAGAATCGAAAGCAGAGACTCAGATAGATATTTGTACACCCATGTTCATAGCAGCACTCCACAATAATCAAAAGGTGAAAAAACATCCCAAATGCCCATCGATGGATGAATGGACAAAATAAATATGGTAAGTACATACACTGGAATATTAGATTCTGATACATGTTATAGTGTGGATGAACTTTGAAGACTTCATTCTCAGTAAAATAAGTGAGATACAAAAAGATAAATACCTCATGAATCCACTTGTGTTTAGGCACCTAGAATAGTCAAATTCACAGAGACAGAACAGTGGTTATCAGGGGCTGGGGGTGGGGAAGGGATGGGGAGTTATGTTTAATGGGTACAGAATTTCAGTTTAGGATAATGGGAATGTTCTAGAGCTGGATAGTGGTGGCAATTGCACCATAGCATGAATGTACTTAAAGCTACTGAATTGTGTATGTGAAATGGACAAAATGATAAATTTTGTGTCATGTATTTTTTTTTGCCACAATAGAACAAAAAGCCAGTGGGTTCTAATATAAGTGTGATCAGATGTGGCTAGAAACAAGGCCCGCATTATGCCCTGACCCATTGGTCTGGTGACACTGTCAAAGCTAAAGAACAAAGGCAGCACCAATCCCAAAAGCATTTCTGCAATAACCAAGGGCCATAACATTGAACCAGAGTCAACTTCTGGTTGCCTCAATCCCAGCATCCCCGGTCTCACCTAGTTCACTGTCTACAAAGTATCTCAATGCTTGCCCGTGCCTTTGATAACGCTTTTGTCCCACATGCTCCCAGCCATAAGATATTTATTTAATTATGGAGAGAATGGTAACTCTGCAGTAAGAAACCTGGAGACACCAGATGAACTAAGGATCAAAGTCAACCTGACAGTAATGTGATAAATCAACATTGTTTATCTCCCCGCATGGTGCACTGAGATGGCATAATACTTTTACTATACGTTTTTCTTGCTGAAAATGCAGAATCTTTACCTGGTCATGAGAAAAACTTGGGCACACTCAGATTGAAGGACATGCCACAACATAACCGCTTTTTCTCTTCAAGCTAGTCAAGATGATGAAAGCTAAAATCAGAAGACTGTCCAGATTCAGTGAGACTGAAGAGAAATGACAAGTAAATGAATGCGTTGTCCTGGATTGGCTTCTGGGCCAGGGAAACAACAGTGGTGTGACAGTTGGTGAAATCTGAGTAAAGTCTGAAGAATAGATAATGCTGTTTTATCAATGTCAATTTCCTGATTTTGATAATTGCACTGTGGTTTTGTAGGAGAATGTCTTTTTTTTTTTTTTTTAAAGAAATACACATTGAAGTATTTAGAGATAAAAGAGCATTGTGTCTCCACCTTGCTAGGAAAGATTGAAGGCAAAAGGAGAAGGAGGTGGCTGAGGATGAGATGGTTAGATAGCATCACTGACTCAACAGACATGAATCTGAGCAAACTCCAGGAGGTCGTGAAGGACAGCAGAGCTGGGTGTGCTGCAGTCTGTGGGGTTGCAAGAGTTGGACACGACTTAGTGTCTGAACAATAATTGTCTCTACCTTACTCTCAAAAATTCAGAGAAAAAGGGACGTATAAGTTTGGATGAATTAGCGAGAAAATGGGAAAATGATAAAGCAAGTTTGGAAAATCTTAACATTTGGGGAAACTGGGTGAACAGTATATGGAAATTCTTTATACTACGTTTGCAACTTTTGTAAGCCTGACGTTATTCCAATAAGAATTAATTTTTTCGAAAAAAAAATTATAAGCATTATCCTACTATGTAACCACTTGTTTCATTTAATTAATTTATTTGTCTAGGCCACTGTGGGAGGTCACTACTGTTATATCACCCATTTCAAAGGTGAGAAAATGGAGGCTCAGCAAGATTCAGTAACTTGCCCAAGTCTCAGTGCTAGTAAATGGCAGAGAATTTTTAAAAAATGATTTATTTATTTATATTTCTGGTTGCACTGGGTCTTTGTACCTGTGTGTGGGCTTTCTCTAGTTGTGCCAAGCAGGGGCTACTCTTCACTGGGGTACAGTGGTTTCCCTTGTTGCGGAGCACGGGCTGTAGGCTCATGGGCTTCAGTAATTGTGGCGCTTGGGCTTGGCTGCTCTGTGGCATGTGGAATCCTCCTGAACCAGGGATTGAACCAGTGTCCCCTGCAGTGGATGCTTATCCACTGTACCACCAGGGAGGTCCCCAAATGGAGGAGTTTTGATTTGAGATTTGATTACAAGTGGTTTCATTGCAGTGCCTGATGCTTACACAGTTCACAACAGGTATCAATTGTGTCCATTGCTAAGTGCTCTGCACATGATGCTTTATGTAATTCTCATGATAACCCTTTGCATAGGCAGTGCCATTCTGATTTTTTGATGGGAAAGTGGCTGCTCTGGAAGGCTGAAGGATGGGCAAATGTCCTACAGCTAACAGACAGCAGATAGGGGATTTGAACTCTGGTCTTCTAAGGCCAAAGCACTATGTCTTGTCCTTCCTGGCCAGCTTCAGGCTGGGAACTGTCAACAGAGTATCCAGATCCTGGAGCTCATCAGGATGGTGGCTGCGCTGCCCTTCTTCCTTGTGGAAGAACCATCCGTCAGCTACAGTAAGTCTAAAAGCTGTAAATTTTCACAGATGTGGCCATGCATTCGCAAGTCCAATGACATAACTTAGTTCAAGTGTCTGATGTACATTGTCACATGCGTGCATCCTCTACAGGAGGTTGTGCCTTTGTGTACTTTAGTACTGTATAATACTGTACAGAGTACAGAGTACAGTATCTTTATTCCAAGCCCAGGATGTCTGGAAGCAGCAGTGATATAGCTGGTACCGCTAAGAAACACGAAGCAGTAACGATGGAGACAAAAGTAGGAGTGATTGAGAGAGAGGAATGAGGCAAAAAGATGGCAGAGCTGTTGGACTGTACTCCTGTACTTTTCAAGGCCCTGTATTGTAAGATTTAAAAAGTTTTCTTTGTTTTTGTTTTTTTTTATGTATTATTTGTGTGAACAGTATCATCAACCTATTACAGTACTGCATAGCTGATTGTGTTAGTTGGGTACCTAGGCTAACTTTGTTGGACTTACTAATAGATTGGACTTACCAGCGTGCTCTTGGAAAGGAACTCGTTTGCGAGCAGAGGGCTTACTGACAAGCCTGGGCTTTATATTCTGGGGAGCTCCATGCTAGTTGCGCAGTGGCGGGTGCTGTCATTGACGGGGATACGCAGTAT
Source organism: Odocoileus virginianus (assembly GCF_023699985.2). Lineage (NCBI taxonomy): Eukaryota > Metazoa > Chordata > Mammalia > Artiodactyla > Cervidae > Odocoileus > Odocoileus virginianus. The sequence goes on from NC_069680.1 coordinate 19,972,198, forward strand.
CACCACAGCTGGGAAGACTCCTGGGGAAACTTCCACAGACAACACCATCCACATAATGATCTGATCCCCATGAACTGTACCCGACTCTTGACCCACTCTCAGTGGGAGGGGCCGGGGCTAGAGATCCTCTTCTTCCAAGAGCATTTCACCATGGCTTGAGGCACGTGGACCCAGGGCCTTGTTAAGAGAGTCTGCAGTCATCACAGAGCGCCAAGCTGGGCTCCCTGGGTTATATAGCGACTATATATCCATCAGTTCAGTTCAGTTGAGTTGCTCAGTCGTGTCTGACTCTTTGCGACCCCATGAATCGCAGCACGCCAGGCCTCCCTGTCCATCACCATAGCTATAACTATATATCACTAGCTATCTATTTTATACATGGTTGTGTATATATGTCAATGCTACTGGGATGGGGGAGGGAAGGGAGAATCAAGGGAGAGGGGATGTGTATATATATATATATGTAATTATGACTGATTTGCATTGTTCTACGACAGAAACCAGCACAGCAGTGTAAAGCCATTTTCCTCTAATTAGAAAGATTTTTAAAAAGAGAGAGTCTGAGGGATTTATCCACTGCTCCAGGCCTGCCTCCCTCTCCGAGGGGCGGCTGTGGACAGCATTTGCTCACAATTTTGGCAAGGCAGCCTGATCATGAGTTAGGTATAAAAATATTCAGGGGAAGACAATGACTCATAATTGGGGAATTCGAGGGGACACACGCGATGTAATGTGGTTCTAGCACAAAATCCAAGGGGCCCCTAGGGTGTGAAAGACAGGGATCGGTGGATGAAGAGGCCCGAGGGGGGACTATTAATTCCCGCAAACAGGCTGTAGATGTCACTTTGATATTTTCTTAGATTAAAAATATGTGTGATGTTCCTAGATGTGGGTCTTGGAGTATGCAAATAAATCAACTTCCAAAACAGAATCTTAGCTGGTTAGCGCTGGCTGGAGCCCACAGGTCACGGAATTCAGTGGCCGTATTTTGGCCCGAGGTGGAGGAAGTCTCATCAGTCCTGACTCCCGGCCCAGCGCTTTTTCTCACTGAGTTCTCTCAGCCGGGCCTCCCCTCGGAGGCCTCCCCAGCTCACCCTCGGCCTGCATTCCCCAAGCTGTTTTGCATTAGAATTCCCCTGGGCCAGTGGCTCTTCCACTTAAAAAAAAAATTGTATCCCACAGTAAGAAATACATTTTACATTGTGGTGCAGTACACACAGACACACACACACATATTCACACACAGACACTGGATCAGCAGTAAGTCAGGGTCCCAGCAGGAGACAAAATCCCTCCAAGTGGTTTGAATAAAGAGACTTATTTGAAGGGATACTGACGGAGGCGTGGGCCAGTGAAGGAAAACACGGCTGAGGAGACACTGCAGACCCTAGCAGCAGTGGGAAGTTATTACCACCCCCAGGGCAGAAGGGATGAGACGAGGAACAGTGTGGGATCCTGAAGAAGACTCCTGGCAGGAGCTGTGGTCCTGGGAGATGCCGTCTTCATCGGAGGCACTTCGCTGAAGCAGGGCTCCTGTACAGACACTGCTGGCCCATCCCAGGTGGCGCCAGTGGTAAAGAATCCGCCCGCCAACGCAGGGGATGCTAGAGACAATCCCTGGGTTGGGAAGATCCCCTGGAGGAGGAAATGGCAACCCACTCAGTATTCTTGCCTGGAGAATCCCATGGACAGAGGAGCCTGGTGGGCTACAGTCCATGGGGCTGCAGAGTCAGACACGACTGAGCATGCACACAATGCAACCCACAGTCCATATGGCCCCTTTGTGAGCATGTGAAGAAGGGCACCCCCCTCTAGAGAGACATCCAAGTTGGCACACAGCCTGGCACACAGGAGAGCATCTCTGTGCACCTTCTTCCGGTATCAGAGTATGGGTGGTGAGTTAAGTTTGGGCTGGTGCATGAATGCCAACTTGCCAACTGTTCCCTATGGCCCTGTACATATGTGCAAAAACAAAATAAAATTATCGGAAACAGGGCTCATTGTTGGTTGCATTGCACCCATATAGCTTAAGTGCACTTCCCTGATATCTCAGTTGGTAAAGAATCCACCTGCAATGCAGGAGAACTTGGTTTGATTCCTGGGTTGGGAAGATCCTCTGGAGAAGGGATAGGCTCCCCACTCCAGTATTCTTGGGCTTCCCTTGTGGCTCAGCTGGTAAAGAATCCTCCTGCAACTGTTTACAACAGCCAGGACATGGAAGCAAGCTAGATGTCCATCTGCAGACAAATGGATAAGAAAGTTGTGGTACTTATACACAATGGAATATTACTCAGCCATTAAAAAGAATGCATTTGAATCAGTTCTAATGAGGTGAATGAAACTGGATCCTACTACACAGAATGAAGTAAGTCAGAAAGAAAAACACCAATACAGTATACTAACGCATATATATATATGGAATTTAGAAAGATGGTAGCAATGACCCTATATGCAAGGCAGCAAAAGAGTCACAGATGTAAAGAACAGTCTTTTGGACTCTGTGGGAGAAGGCAAAGGTGGGATGATTTGAGAGGGTAGCGTTGAAATGTGTATATTATCATATGTGAAGCGGATCGCCTGTCCAGGTTCGATGCGTGAGACAGGGTGCTCAGGGCTGGTGCACTGGGATGACCCTGGGGGATGGGATGGGGAGGGAGGTGGGAGGGGAGTTCTGGATGGGGAACACATGTGCACCTGTTGCTGATTCATGTCGATGTTTGGCAAAAACCACTACAATATTTTAAAGTAGTTAGCCTCCAATTAAAATTAAATTAAAAAAAAGGAATCTGCCTGCTATGCATGAGACCTGGGTTTGATCCCTGGGTTGGAAAGATGCCCTGGAGAAGGGAAAGGCTACCCACTCCAGTATTCTGGCCTAGAGAATTCCATGGACTGTATAGTCCATGGGGTCACAAAGAGCGACTTTCATTTCACTTCACTTCAGCCTAAGTCCATTCCATTCTTTCATGAAAAAATGCTGGTTTTGACATGACTAATGGGTGGTCTTTGCAGTTTAAAAATATGCTCTTAAATGCGGGTTGGGGAGCTTCCAGTGCCCAGTGACCAGGTGTAGCATTGTTTTCAGGGCACAGAATGGACTTTACCGTGGTGCTGCTCACCCCCTGGGTCTAGACTTCCCGGGGGAGCCCAGGCTCCAGCACAGGTGCGTAGGGCGTGGAACCCATGCGACATTATTGTGGCTTTGGTGTTAGAAGGATCTGGGCTCAAATCTGGCCTCCATCATGAGTGGTGTTGGCTGGGTGACCCAACCTCTTTCACCTCAGTGTCCTCATCTGTAAAATGGGCATGATAATTATCCAACTCTTAGATTTCTACGAGCATTAAATTACACTGGATGGAGTCAGTAACACACATGGCACATTAATACCCCCAGCCCCCCCGCAAATATTGCAACAGTTGTTATTGTGATTATGGCTCCTAGGGATTCTGATTCTTTGTGAGGAGTCTTCTCCCACCCCTGGGAATGGCAGGCAGAGACTATGTTTCTCAGGCAGATGTTGACAACTCAGGGATTGGCTGACCTGGAGTGAGAGCTGGCTACCAGCTTTTGTCTTTCTAAACTGTGAATCAAATAGGCCAAGGGTCAGCTTCTATGTGCCCTGGGGCATCAGAGGATGGGAGAGGCCCTATTATAGTCACTGGGTGCATTTTTACAGCATTCTCCTGGTTACTGGGAAGCTGGACTGAAAAGTCCAAATATTCAAAAATGTTTTCTGCACTTAGCTTTCATGAGGGAGAGATACACACAAATAAAGCAGCTGAGAGTTGGGGTTTGTGAATGAGAGCAATTTCTGGGGCAGGTCTTGGAGAATTAGAGACACAGCCCCGCCCTTAGTCCTTCTGCCCGGACCATCACAATCAAGCTCTATGGCCTCTTTCTGCAGCACTGTGTGGAGCGCCCTTGTCACCGCACAGCAAGGGCAGAGTCAGCGTCACCAGCTGCAGCCTTCGGAGAGGACAGTATGCCCCCCTTCCCTCTGTGTGCATGTTCAGTTGCGTCTCTTCATGGCCCCTTTGCAGACTGTAGCCGGCCAGGCTTCTCTGTCCGTGGACTTTTTCGGGCAAGAAGATTGGAGCACATCGCCATTTCCTACTCCAGGGGATATTCCTGACCCAGGGTTCGAGATCTTTTGCATCTGCTACGTTGGCAGGCAGATTCTTTACCACCAGTGCCACCTGGGAAGCCCCACCCCCTTTCCCTACACTTTGTTTAACCCAGTTTGGTTGTTCAGGTCTCACCTTTGAACTCCTCTTCCAGGAAGCCTTCCATGACCATCCTCGTACAGCCAGGCCAGCCCCACCTCTGAGTTCCCTCATAACTACCCACCCCCAACCTCGCCCCCCTCAACGCTGAATTCCCTCAGAGCTAACGCCTCCCGCACTTAATGGGAAACTCCTTTAGCTCACCCTTGAGCATGGGTGGGACTGTGAGTTACTTGGGGGCAGGGCTTATCTTGATTCACCTCTGTGACCCCAGTCCCAGGCAAGCAGCTTTGCATGTGGCAAGCAAGCACTGATCCCAGGCTTGTGGAATGAATGGTGTGAAAAACATTCAAATGAATGTTTTTTGAACTTCCTGTCATTTTCCCTGTGTGCTGTGTGCTGACTACATTTGGAGGAGGCTACTTAGTTAAATTAAAACCAAATGCAAACCCTGATCAAATCCCTCCCATCCGAACTTGCTGATTTGTGTAAGTGGAGCATCAGTCAAAAACTTTGGAGATGAAAACAATCAGAGCACCGTGCGTCCTCATTTTTTCTTTTCTTCTTAACAACTTAGCTTAAGGCTTGTGGAGTCTTCTTCTCACCCAGACCTGTAGGTCTGGGATTCATTCACTCACCTTCCCCTCACAAATAAAAATAGCTTTGTTCTGGTCACCAAAGTAATATATATTTATCATAAAGAATCAGGCAATACCTGGAAAAAAAAACACCAAGGAAGAAAGTAATAATTACCTACAAGCCACTCCTGAGAGATAACTCCTATTATCAGATAGTGGGAGTGTGTTCTTCTAGATTTTTCCTAGTGTGTGTAAATGCATACACACATTTAAAAACACACGTCATCATCACCTCCACAGCCCTTTGCAACATGTTTTTGTCAGTGAACATCACACTGTGACAGGTTTCCATGTCACTAAATACAGTTCTGGGACTTCCCTGGCGGTCCAGAGGTTAAGAATCTATCTGTGCTTCCATTGCAGGGAGCATGGGTTCCATTCCTGGTTGGGGAGCTAAGATCCCCCACATACTGTGCAAAATAAATAAATACATTAAAAGTATCTTAAAAAAATACATTTCTGAGTCATGTCATTGTTTCCAAGGCTCCTTTAAGTTCTATGCATTACATGGATTGATCATTAAGAGTCTCTCATGATGGGACATCTAGGTTGTTTTCAATCTCTTTGCTATTGGAAACAACACTGACTGTGGATAAGCATGTACCCCTAAATTTGGGAGGAGAATGATATTTTGTGTCCTGTGAGAGGCTTGACGACGATATGACTGTTTATCCCCCTACTAAATAAACTAATTAGTGTGTAGATAGCCTTGAAGTGAGAAAGAGTGTTTTCTCTTCTGCCCAGATGATAACCAGCCTTATCAGAAGGAAGATGAAGCCTTTTGCAGGGAGCCTGGGTGTTTTTTCAAGTTGGTGAAAAAACCCAGCGAGTTCAGGGAGGACAGCAGTTTTCCCTGCGGCCATCACGCCCGTCTTAGGGGCTGAAGCCTTCTCTCTACCAGTACACAGATGTGTGTTTTACTCTCTGGCATGACAACCTACTAGGGAAATACAGACAGAAAGCCCCAGAGAGCTCAATAAGACGACATAAACATGCCTATGTCGAAGAAGGTGAGAATTAAGATCAAGACCCAAAAATGTTCTATATCCACTTCCTCCCCGTTCATGAAAAAGGGTTTTCTTCCAACAGCCTGTAATCAAATGCGAGAGCGTGCACCATGATACAAAGGCACTTACATTGGTGAGCTCCAAGAAAAATCCTGGTGATGTAACTTGATTGTGTTGACAAATTAACCTAATGAGAATAGTTTCCCACTATGAATTCATTAAGCAAAAATGTGCAAAGTAGGTATTTGCAGCCTGTTAACCCTTAATTGGCCCAACACTGAAAACACTTAATTGTGACATGTGTCACCAAAATCCCTAATGTAGCTAATCACTGGTAGACTTCTGAAATTATACATTTTAAATGATGAGCTTTAATTAAAAATTATTTGGGATTATCTTTAGCCCCTGCTTTAAAATGAGCAGCTTGGGTACACTTGAGAAAATGGTGGTGAAGACAATAGTGTGGGGAGGGTTGCTATCTGCTTGTAAATCAAAATTCTGCTCAACGGGAATGTGGAGATAAGACCCAAGCAGCTTTCAAACAAGCTTCTAACATTTCAAAGTGGTATGATGGAGAGTGTTGGACCACAAGAGATGAGAGATTTTGCTCTTTAAAGGCTGTGTGATCTTGGATGCATCACTTCTCCATTTTGGGACTCAGGGTTTTGATTAGAAAAATGTGGGGATCGGCTTGGTCTGGTACACACAGGAGGGAGATGAAAATAAGTATTTTAATGCAGCCATCTCCAACCTTTTTGGCATCAGGAACCTGTTTCCTGGAAAACAAATTTTTTCCATGGACCGAGTGGGAGGGATGGTTTTGGGATGATTCAAGCACATTACATTTATTGTGCACTTTATTTCTGTTATTATTACATCAGCTCCACGTGAGATCATCTGACATTAGATCCCAGAGGTTGGGACTCCTGTTTTAATATATCCATTGGCTCAAACAAAAGTCAAGACACAAAAGAAAATCTTCTCATTTGATGAGTCGATGAGCAAATGTGATGTAAACTCTAAAATGTGCCCTGGAAACTTAAAAAATGGAAACAACACAAGTGGGGTTCTATTCAATTTTCTTTCTGGCTTCTGACTTCAGAACACTTGCTGATACAGATAAATAATTGCTTCCCTCCTTCCTCGGTGGTCCCAGTAGGTGGGAAGAAAACTTTTTATCCTAACCAACAAGCCTCATATTGCAAAGAGAATACTTTTCTTGAGTTGGGAAAAAAAAAAAAAACAATTAAATTCTGGAGTTGCGCTAATCTTCTCAACCCCTTCTATATCCTGCACAATCCATTTCAGTGTTCAGATACAAATTATAGTAGCATCTGTTGGCTCCCTGGTGACCCTTCATCACGTACACAATTTTAATGATCTATATTCTAAGGTGGTTGAACAGTGGTCTCTCCCAAGAGATCTGGAAGTCTCCAAGGTGTGTGTTCAAAAAACACAGCTGGTGGCAGGCCTGGAAACCTCAGTGGGGTTGATCATGGAGTGGGTGGGGGAAGGGAGGAGGTTGACCAGATGACCGTGCCTGCACGGAGTGTTGTGGCCACTTCAGCAACATGGCAGCCTCTGGCCTGAACCACAATAAAAAGAAGGCTGTTGGGAGGAGAGTGAGGATGGACTGGAGTGGGCTGAAATGTCAGAACTGTCAATCAAAGGGAATATGGGTATTCTTTGGTCATTGGGATTCTAGACCAGGAGCAAAGAAGGCCAAGTTCTCTGGGTGAGGCTTACCTGAGATCTGGTGTGGCCCCTACCCTACCCCTGTAGGTCAACTGAAATTTACCCATCGGTGATTCAATGCCTCTTGGGTACAAGGGTCCAATTGGGCCCTGTGGGTCCACTGGGAGGCCATGGGGCTTCCAGCCACTTCCTCTTTTCCATCTTAAATCCCTCCCTCCCAGCCAACTGGCTTGATATAAGCAGACCCTGGCAGCTCGCTGATGAGCTCTAGAGTTTCGCTAGCCTGTTCTCGTCTACGGCCATACTACCCTGAATGCACCTGATCTCGTCTGCTAGCCTGTTCTCATCAGGCCTCTAGGATCATTAACCTCTACTGTTTGAGTTTAGCAGTTTCTCAAATTACCCTCCTTGTCAAAGACATGGACTCCATGACCCCTGGGCTCTTTATGCTCCAACTGGGCTGTTTTTCCAGACCTCCTCCTGGCTGGGGCAAGCACTGTGGCCGCGGGTAAGAGGCACCCACGTCTACCAGCACAGCGTTTCCCTGAGGCTGGGTTCCTCTCCCTTTCCAGTGAGGGGTGAGATGGATCACCGTGAGGCACCACTAGCGGGAACATGAGATGAGGTCCTCGACCTCATGGGCTTTACGCAAGCTGGGGAGGGCTCAGGACTCCCAGGAACCAGGCGCATGAAGAAAAGCCAGAGGGAAGTCTTTTCCAAAGCTTAGGATAAACTTTACCTCCCCTGCTATCAAATGAAACCATATAACCAAGAGAAACAGGTAAAAGCTGAAGGTGGAAATTCCCTGGTTGAAATGAGGAGTAGGAGTCTCTAGAGAATAGAGAACATGTAAAAAATTATCAGTCACTCAGAAAATTCATACTTCTTTGGGAAAAAAAAACCCAAACATTAAAAGATTACACTAAAATCTACTCACTCTCCATGACCAGGCTTGCTTCCCTTGAGCCCTCCCCAAAGGTAACCACATTACCAGTTGGTGGGTATTCTTATTAGACCTGTAATACACACTTGCAGGCAAATCTCTGTCTCCCTCCATAGCACTGTCTTGAGTGTGTTTTATATCAAAGTTACCAGGCTGTCGACCTGTATACACTTGGCACATTCCTTTTAACTGCTGTATAGTATTCCATTGTACAATTATTCCTTATTTTGCAGAGCAGCCCTCTGTTGATGAGCACTTAGGTTACTTCTCTTTTCCCTGGTCACAGACAAAGCTTGTGCATGACTTTCCAGCCACAGGTAAGAGAGTTTCTCTATTGAGGAAAGCTTTTCTAACAACTTGGAAATCAATGTATAGAGAGGGACGTGGGTGGGGTGGGTCGTGGAGATGGGGTGGGAGGAGGGGGAAGGATGGACCGGAAGGCCTAACAGAGGAGCTGGGCTTACATCAGTTTCTGAAAGATGAACCAGGGTTTCAAATAGATGGAGAAAAGAAAGGGGGATCTGGAGTGGGGAGAGGCAGATGCTGTGGTCAAGGTGCCAACCCAGAGGGCATAGGAGGTTGGTGACTGGTGCCAGAGTGGGGGCTGGGGTAGCATGGAAGAGGAGCTTTTTGGAGGGTGGGTCAAGAACAGCTCACAGAGGTGTTTGCAGGTGTCCAAGTGCAAATGTTGGACCCAAGGCTGGCTCTTTATTAGGCACCTAGGTTTACTTCTGTCTTAAAATTGTCAAAGTGGGGGCAGGGCTGTGCCAGCACCTGTCTTCTTCCCCCTGACTGTGTATCCCAGGCCTCTCCTTTCTCTTGCCAACATGCTATCACTCAGCTGTCACCCATGCACAGCAGTAGGGAGGAGCCAGCAGCCAGTGTCACCGGCCTCCCTAGGGGTTAGAGGTCAGGGCCCATCCAGTGCTCACAGGACCCTTAGGAGGCGTGGAGAAGGACACTGCAGGTGAGCTCCCTCTGGGTGATCCAGGGAGGATCTATCACTTGGGTGCTGGGTGGCACCTCATTGCTTCATGGGGATAGAAATCATGGCCATGGTCTGCTCATACCATGGCAGGGAACCATAGTCCCTAAACTACTGTGGGGATGCTGGGGGAGGCCCTTCCGTGTTGGTTCTGAGAGTCGTCACAGAAGTAGGACCCTGGGAGGGACATGGAAGCCCAAGAAGGGGGTTGCAGTGAATGTCCCTTCTCCTGGAGGGGACATCACTCCTAAAGCTCATTCTTGCTCCAGTACAAGCTCATTCTTGCTTTCTAAACTTATTTTAAGATTTATTTTTTTTTTTATGTGGACCATTTTTGAAGTCTTTACTGGATTTGTTACAATATCTCTTCTGATCTATGTTTTTCAGTGTTTTGGGTGTGAAGTGTGTGGGACCAGGGATTGAACCCGCAGCCTTTGCACTGGAAGGTGAAGTCTAAACCATTGGGCCACCAGGGAAGTCCCGCTGGTACAGTCTATTCAGCAGGAATCCTCTGACTATGCCTCTTTGCCCATGAGCCTTAGCACTGGCTCCTCAACCTCTTGACGTCTCCCAAAGTGGGCCTAGGAGTCTGCGTCTTATCTCCTGGCTGGGAGGGTCTGAAGACCAGTGGGGAGTGGAGACAAGGAGTGACAACATGTAGGAAGTCTCAACTATACTTATGGCATCTGTAAGCATCTTGGCCATGGCCTCTATCACCAGCCCCTCTGAGGTCAGCACACATTCCAGGCAAGAGGTCTGACACCTGGTGGGCTTCCAGGAGAGAAAGAGGCCTGAGCCCCGGAGCTAAAGTTGGAGGATGGAGGGCAGTGGGGTTTGAAAGGAAGCTGGAGCTGCTGGCCTCAGGGGTTTCCACTATCTTCTGTGGGCAATAGGGAGCCACTGAAGGTTTTAGAGCAAAAGCAGCAAAGTACCTGCTAAAGAAACATAAGATGGATTGGGTGGGTGGGGAGCCTAGTTGGGAGAGACTGGGTGGTCTGAGCGTGAGTAACAAAGAGCTGAGCTATGGGACAGTGGAGCAGGAGAAAAAGGAGGAAAAGCTGCAGAAGAAATTCTAGAAAACTCAGTAACTGCACTGGAAATCAGGGAGGTGATACATGCCCAGTGGGATGATGTGGCCCAGCTCCTACTGGTTGCATTTTCTTTGGGAAAGCCATCCTAATTAAGGTGACTTTTGTCAGGTGGATGAGTAATTAAAGGAGCAGAACTTCTAACCTTTGAGGCCCTTAGCAGTCCCAGGTCAAAAACAATGGTCTGGTCCTTGGAGACAATTAATGCCAAGGCAACGGAAGAGAGGCCTTTTCCACTACACCCATCTCTGCCCCCAACTAGCTGTGCGCAGGGTTGAAACCTGTCTGGATCTTTGTTTTCTTATCTGGAAAACGGGCACAGTGCTATCCCCAGACTTAGTGGAGCCATTAACTGGGCTGATGGGTGCCGTGGGAGTTGAATGCAGAGCCTGGCATACAGAGACTATGTAAATGGCAGTTGTCATTCATGACAAAAGGATTCCCAGGTGCCTCAGTCGTAAAGAATCTGCCTGCCAATTCAGGAGATGCAGGAGTCCTGGGTTCTATTCCTGGGTCAGGAATATCCCCCTGGGAGAGGAAATGGCAACCCACTCCAGTAGCCTTGCCTAGAAAATCCTATGGACGGAGGAGTCTGCTGGGCTGCAGTCTTTGGGGTGAGGAATAGTTGGACATGACTGGGTGACAGCACACACAGATTCATGACAACCTGGCTGAGGCTTTTCTCCAAGTTTCTTCCTTTTCTCAGCACTGCTCAAGAGTCCTGTCTGATTTCAGATGAGTCTCTGCTCTCAGGATATCCCACACGTCACTTTGTCCCATCCCATCAGTCAATCCTGAATTCCCATGAGGACCACTCAAGGGCCATTTGAACTGCAGGCACTCACAGTTCCACGGGACTCTCCCCAGCCAGAGCCCTGTCTGAGGTCACCACTTCCACAAGGGCATTTGGACTCACTGCCTTGCCTACCTGTGAATTTCTCTCTCCCTTTTCCCTGGCCTGTGATATTGAAGTGCATATTTTTCTTGAACCTGGGTCAGGCAGTGGGTAGCTTTTTTTTTTTTAAGAATTTATTAATTTCTTTATCGCTGTGATGGGTCTTCACTGCTGCTCGCGAGATTTCTCTAGTTGCAGCGAGTGGGGGCCACTCTTTAGATGCAGTGTGTGGGCTTCCATTGTAGTGGCTTCTCTTGTTGTGGAGTATTGGCTCTAGGGTTTGCTGCCTTCAGAAGTTGTAGCACACTGGTTTAGTTGCCCCATGGCATGTGGAATTTTCTTGGACCAGGGATTGAACCCCCGTCCCCGGCACTGGCATGCCGGGTTCTTAACCACTGGGCCACCAGGGAAGTCCCAGTTGTGTACTTCTGTCTGTAATAAAACCCAGCAATTTTGCTGATCCAGCACAGCCAAGTTTTTAAGATGGTGGCCTTGCCCAAAGCAGTGACATAAAAGGACATAAAAGCAGTGACAACCTTATTAACACTTTCTCCAGTTAGCACATAGCTCTGAATGAAGTGCCCTTAAGTGTCCTATGTGCTCTTCTTATCATATTGGCACATTCTTCCTGGCACTAATGAGGTGATGCCAGTGTTCAGCTGAAGAGGGAGGGGATTAACCTTGGGCATCTCTGCGATGGAAGGACCCCCAAATGAGGGGAGGTTCAGGGGCATCTGGGGTCCAGGGAGGTCAAGGGAATACACTGATGAAAAGTCTCTCTGTGGAAGAGGAACGTGGTCCAGGGCTGAGACCTACAAGTTCTTGGAATGTGCCTGATGGAAAGAGGGAGGCTGGGTGGGTATTAGGGTTTCTTCTCTTTGCCAAGAATGGAAATGAGGCAGGACATCAAAGTCCACTCAGCGTCTGGTGGCAAATTCCTGGCAGAGAAGTGAGCTATTTTGTCTTGTGGGGAGAAGTCTGCCTCCTCAGCATATCCACTAGGATTCGCATGTGTTCCTGGAGTTACTGGAATGTGGATGAAGACAGGTGCACCCATTTGAGGCCTAGTCATTTGCCTGTGCATTGATGGCTGGAGGACTCTGTTTGAGGAATGCAGAAAGGGTTAGTGAGCACAACGACACATGGACACATGTGTGGGGCAAAAAGAAACATGTGATCAAAAAGCCTTGCCAAACAAGTCACAGAGTTTATGGTGGGAGGTGACTGTAGATGATACTTTATTGTTCTATTTTTATCAGCTCAGCAATCATTTCAACCTTCACTGGGAAACTCACCACCCCCTGCCTCTACTGAGAGAAAATGATCACTTTCTGTTCTCAAGCCATGAAAATGAACTGACATTACTCCCTGATCCAGGGTAGGCACATGAATCAGACCTGGCCAATCAGAGCATTCCACTCCCCATTGGCTATGGTGAATGGTTCAGGGTTAGGGCAGATGACCCAAGCCCATCTAATGAGGCTGAATTCAGATAATATTGTGAATGAGGAACATTTTGTCTACTAGTGCTTAAGCCTGGAATTAATAGCACTCATGTGGGGAAGCCTGTCTGAAATAAAGCAGAGAGGAAAGAAGAGTTTAGAGATGAAGACACAGATTTCCTATAATATTGACTGAGCACCTGGATTCAGCCATGCCTGAAGCCCACTTAAACAATCAGTCATATAAGTCTCATCTTCCCTTTTTTGACTTGTGTTTATGTTCCTTCAACCTTAAGAATATTGGCTACTTCAAAATCTTAGAGGTAGACTAATCCAATTGCCTCTACTTGAATACCTCCATGGATGGGGAATCTCATTCCTCTTTGAGGCAGGAAAACCCCAATTTAGAGCAGCTCTCTTGGGACTTCCTGGTGGTCCAATGGTTAAGAATCCACCTGCCAGTGAAAGGGATATGAGTTCAATCCCCAGTTTGGGAAGATTCCACATGCCAAGGAGCAGCTAAACCTGAGTGCCAAAACTACTTAGCCTGAGTGCTGCCACTATTGAAGCCTGAGTACCCCAGAGCCTGTGCTCCACAACAAGAGAAGACACCGCAATAAGAAGCCTGCACACTGCAATGAAGTGTAGCCCCTGCTCACCACAACTAGAGAAAGCCTGCGCACAGCAATGAAGACCTAGCACAGCCAAAAATAAATACATTTATTTAAAATAAAAAAAAAAAATAAAAAAAACCTAAGCAACTCTTTTTCAGAAGCATGAGCTTGTGTGCAACTCTTCTGGAAGAAATTTTTAAGTCCTGCCAGCTTGTTACTAACATTTTCATTAATTCTTTCTTTCTGCCACAGTACAACTTCAGTGCAACTCAAACTGTTCTGACAAGTACCTGGGGATGCAGGATGTGTGAAACTGGTAAGCAGGCCAACTTGGAAAAGCAGATAGCTGTTGGGCGCTCAACGTCATCCAATCCCTACACTGGAGCTGTGAGCTCATGACCAACTAAACCAGGTGTGTGGAGCTCTGGCACCGTCACATTACCTTTCTATTAGTTTTGCAATCGTTTTTCTTGTCCAATAATGAACTGATATTCTCTAAGAGATGAGTTGGTTAGATCCTGGCCTATCTTTTTCTTGCCTACTTATTGATACTTTGCATGCGAGATCCAGGGGCTTCCCTAGAGGCTCAGCGGTAAAGAACCTGCCTGCAACGCAGAAGATGCGGTAGAGTCGGGTTCAGTCCCTGGGTCGGAAGCTCCTCTAGAGGAGGGCACAGCAACCCACTCCAGTATCCTTGCCTGGAGAAGCCCATGGACAGAGGAGCCTGGCGGGCTACAGTCCACAGGGTCGCAAAGTGTCAGACATGCCTGAAGCGACTGAGCACTCACAGACAGGTCAGATCCAGGCTCCGAGAGTGTCTGAGAGCTGCTGTTAATGCAGCTGGTGGAGTCCTTGCAAAGGGTCTGCACGGAGATGTCCTAGCTCTTTCCTACAAGGGACCAGTGGGTGAAAAGGGCTTGAAGGTGCGAGGATGCAGATATATCCACAGGGTGGGGCAGGTTGCATACAGCAGCCTCATCAGCCCCAGGCCCTACTGGCTTCAATATAGGCAGACTGAGGCAAAGCTGAGTTATGTGATTCCCCAATGAGGACCGTGGCATTCATTGACTTCTACTGCATAACAGAACTGGCAACTTTCTGGGGTAGGCCTTGGTCCTTCCACAATTTAAACATCCCCAGGACCTGTCTTTCTCTTCTCTGTCTCTGATATGGTTTCCACAGTGTCGTCTTCACTCTCAGTGTAAGCCCCACATTCACATCTTTCTTGAGACCAGCACTCCCAGACTGAGATGCCTTCTCTGGCCCTCATCTAGCTTACTCTCGGAAACAAACTCTGATTGGCCAATTTGGGTCACATGTCCTCCCCAATCAGGTGCTAGGAGTTGAGCATGGAGTACTCTGATTAGCTAGTCACCCTAGAAGAAGTAGGTGTGGCCTCTTGATTGACAGCTCTATCAAAGTCCAGTGGAGTCAGTGCCGTTAACTTACAAAAGGGATATACTGCATACCCCCAAAGTAAGTGAGATCTTCTGTATTCATGGGATAAATTTCACCTTTCAACTCCATCAGATTAGTGTTGGCTGCCCAGTAGTGGATTGGAAGCCTACCACTGGTTAGCAGGGTCTGCCATGGGGGTAAGACGTGGATGCAGTGGACACATGCTCTGTTCTGTGCTGCGTGTGAACTTCTAGGGCGTGAGAGGCTAAGTTCACATCGATTTAGTTTGGAGGGTAGCTCCTAAACACACACGAGAGTTGCTGATCCGGAAATCCCAGGGCACATCATTAACTTGCTCCCAGCCTCTCTCCCCATCCCATTTCCCGGCTCCACGGGAGCGGTTCCTTCCTCCCCATTCAGGGTCTCTGCTTGGACCCGGGAGAAAGCCAGATACTCTAGCTGAGGACGCTTCTCTTCCCCTAGTGGTGGAGCAGGGGTTCTCAACTAGTCTTCTTCTTGGGAGGAGGGGCTGTCCTGGGGCCAGGTGCTTCCTTTTTGCTTTCTTATCCTAGTTGGAAAGGAAACAAAACAAAACAAACACAGGAGAAGAGAAGAGACTTCTGTAGCAATTTGGATGCTTTACTCTTAGCTGATTCTTCTCTGCCAACCAACTGCATCCTGGTTGGTGATAGAAGAAGGGCAGGGGCCAGGACACCTGGGGTTGAAAGCCATCCTTGACTCCATGAGTGGGAGTCGTTGGCACCTTTTCTGGGCTCCATGTCCCCATTCCTGAAACAAGGGGTCAGTCCTTTACAGACTTCTCCTGCTCAGACCCTCTGGAGTTCCATGATAATAGTTGCTCTTTTGTCTTCCTTATAATGGTTTTTCATACAGAGCCATACAAGTGGTTCCTTCTAGTCACACACACAGAGGTGCAATCCCATACATGTTTTTAATTTATTATTATTCAAAATTAAAAAAAAATTGGACCACACCATGCAGATTTCAAGATCTCAGTTCCCCAACCAGGGATTGAAGCCTGACCAGAAGAGTGACAAGTGCTGAATCCTGACCACTAGGCTACCAGGGAACTCCCCAGATTGTTGTGTGTTTTTTTTTAAACAAAGGTAACTTTCAGTAACAAAGAGAACTTGGACCCCACTTGTTCCAGATATATTTGACCTCCATTTGCTTTACTCTCACTGGGCGATGGTTTAACTGACCCCCAATCCATTTTCAGTGATCATAAAACATGAATTCAAATGCCAACTGTGCCTTGTGACTTTTTTTCTTTTTTGTTGGGTGACCTTGGGCAAATTCCTTTGCTTCTCTAAACATGATATTCTTCCTCTGTAAAGTGGGGTTGTCCACTTATTGGGCTGTTGACATTTTCAAATATTTAATAAGGGGTTTGAAAAATCATAAAGAATTGTACAGGAGACAGGGATGAGCTGTTATTAAACTCTCACTCAAAACTGGCCTAAGAATGGGCCAGAAATTCCTTCAGGCCTGTTTGTGCTGTGCCTTGCACGTAGCAGACACGTGGCAAATATTTGTTGAATGATTGGAATCCCAGGGGCTGCTGGAGTTGTGGAGGATCTCCACACAGCACATGGGCTGTGCTACTTTCTGTCCGAGAGCAGGTCTCTGATGGGGCAGCTGGAAGGGTGGGTTGTGGGCCTGGACCAGGGCTTTCTGGTACCTGCTTGGCGCCAAGGCCACTTAATTCGCCCGTCATGAGGCATCTGTCAGCCAAGGTAGGAAGATGGATTTCCAACAGCCGGTGGGGATGGAGCTGGTAGTGGAGCTTGTGTTTTTCTGCTTGTGTTATAGCTGTTTTTCCTCTTTCCTTTTGGGAATAAATTACTGTGGCTTTATAGCCCTTACGAGGGGTTCCTGGAAACTCCAGTTGGATGAATCCCAAAAACTGAATTCTTTTTCGAGTTTCCAACTCCCTCAGATCCTCATTTGGAAGGAAAATAGGGTCAGTCTCCTTGCTTTTTGACAGACACCCGATCACCCTCCACACGGGGTCACCTCTCCTTTTTTGATCTTGGAAATCTTTTTTATTTTTTTCCCCCCAAAGGACTCTCAAGGACATGGCTGAGCCACTCAGAAACTCAGCCACTCCCTGAGGGTGAAGGGAGCACTTTGGAAGCCATGTCACCTTCATGACCAAGTGATCAAACCAATCAGGACAGAGCTGGAGGGTGGGGTGGGGTTGAGGACTTGCCCAGTCTCCTTGTCTAGTCCTGTATTCCTTTCTCCTAAGAAATAGGCATTGACATCCATCGAACACTTTTGCACCCATGTAGGTGCAGAGGGTTTCATAAGCGGCAGTGATGCTTTATTGTCAATTAAATTAAACAACTCCTTGTCCCCGCCCTGTCTTAGAAGAACACTCTGTGCAGCCAAACATCTGTAGCCCAGGATATGCAATCTCCCTCTGTGTCATTTTGCTCCAGACAAAAATGGTGGAAAAGCTGAAATTTATGCCTTTGGAATCTGAGGCATTAACCATTGTAAATCAGCCCTAGGTGCCCAAAGGTAGCAATTACCGCTCTCATTAATAGATTTCCCCAGCCTCGCTCATAAAACAACTCTGGAAATGTCTCAGGGGACAGGGTGGGGGAAGTGTGCCCGGGGATCATTAACAGTCAAGTACCCTGGGCGTAGAGGGAGCCCAAAGCCCTCTCCCCGGGGCCTGCCCGGTGGACGTGAGAGAAACTGCACGCACACAGGGGCCCCCAGACGGGACTGGGGTGCTGCTTGCATGAGGTGGGCGTGTGGCCTGAGCAGAAGCCTCCACATCTGTGCAGTCCCTCCCAGGCACTGGAAAGCACTGGGTCTTGAAGAGCAAAGGGCTGAGGAGGGAGGCTGGGGGGCTGAGAGAAGGAAGGGGGACACAGTGCTGGAGGGGGAGAGGCGAGGAAAGTGCGCATCTCTATGACTACCGGTAACTTTCTTCTCTTGGGAACCCCAGGTCTGGAAGACATCTTGCCTTCAGTAACCACACGGGGACAGTGGGAACCCAGGACTGGCCCAGGGTCCCCTGGCAAGTCAGTAACTAACTCAGTCATGACCGTGCAGAAAGGTGCAGTGGCCTGCCCAGAGTGTTCGGCGTGGACCCTTCCCATCTCTGGTTGGTAGTAAACTGGATTTGCACCCAGGCAATGCTTTCTTCTGCCTGGTCTGGATATGGAAGGGTGCTTGAGCTGTGGGTGTTGCTTGTTCACTGCTAGGCCTCCCAGGTCCCGAGGCTGGGCTGCCTGTGGGGAACGGCCCACGGTGGCTGGGGCGAAGCGGGGAGGGCGGATTTATTATCTCTGGTCTCCGGTGCTTCACGGGTCAGGTGACACGGCTAATCCTTAATTACACCTAATGTTAAAGGTTAGTCCACCTCTGGGATGTTTCCCAGCTTGAAGGTGCCTATGGAAAATTAGTTCATTCGTAAAACAAAGTGTCAGGTTACAGACCCAAATGGTTTCCCCTCATCTCTGGTGGAGGCGGAGTTGGGGTGGGGGGACGCTGCTGCTGAGAAACATCCCGAAGCTAGCCTTCTGACTCATCCGTTACCTCTAACAGGGTGTCAAATGAATGATTCCCTTCTAGAGAGATAGTAACTGTGCCCAGAGGAAGGGTGAGTTCAAAGGGCTTCAGAAGCATCGGACAATCACTCAGACAGACAGAGGTCAGTGTGAGGAAGATGAAGCCCAGGGAATTTCATGCTGATGGTTCAACTTCCCAGTTCCTCCGCAAATGCCTTCCCACCCCCATGCCGCTCTGCTTCGCGTGATCAATGGCGACATTGCAAAGTTGCTGAGAAGTGCTGGGGCCCCTGACTCTGCCCTGGGCAGTGCCCAGGTGGGCCCAGAAGTCATCACAGCGAAGTGCCTGCACTCCGAGGCAGTTTTGCTGGGGCCAAGTTCTGCTCGCTCTAAAGATGAGTTCCCATCCGTCCAAAATATATTAACTCATCCTGTAAGTATTTCCTGGGCCCTCACTCTGCCACGTACTATTTTAGAATCTGGGGATGGATTGCAGTGACCAAACGGACAAAACAAGAATGGCTCCCCTCCCAGAGCTTCCATTCTAGTGTTCGAGGGCACAGACAGAAAACAAATGAAATGTGTTAGTAAAATGATTGTGTTTTCTGACGGTGAGGAGAACCATGGAGAAAAAGAAAGAAAGCGGGGGAGAGAGAGAGAGGAAATATTGACCTGAGTGTGTGCTGTACGTTTTGATAGGGTATTCAGAGAAGCTCTCACCCAAAGTTGAGAGTGGTGCAGGAAACAGAAGGAGATGAGACAGTAAGCCAAAAGGAGATCTCAAAGAACAGACACTCTAGGCAGGGAACAGCAAGTGCAAAGGCCCTGAGGCAGTAGGATGAAAGTGTGTTTGAAGAGCAGCACGGAGGCTACGTGGCTGGAGCAGAGAGAGTCAGGGAAGAATAGTAGAAGATGAGGTCATGGAGAGCAAAGGGCCGTGCATTGGTTTCTGAGCCTCTAGCTTGTGCTCAGCATTCCCTGACCTTGACCACGGATGTGACATGTTGGCTGTAGTGTTTTAGAGTAGGGGTCAGCAGACTACAACTCTTTAGCCATATCTGCCCACCTGCCTGTTTTTGTTGATAAAGCTTGACTGGAACAAAGCTACACCCATTCATTTGTGCGTGCGTGCTAAGATGCTTCAGTCTTGTCTGACTCTTCGCAACCTTATGGACGGTAGCCCACCAGGCTCCTCTGTCCTTGGGATTCTCCAGGAAAGAACACTGGAGTGGGTTGTTATGCCCTCCTCCAGGAGATCTTCCTGATCCAGTGATCGAACCCACGTCTCTTACATCTCTCGGATTGGTAGATGGGTTCTTTATCACTAGTGCCACTTGGGAAGCCCACCCATTCATGTACATATTGTCTTTAGCTGTTTTCAGGCTATTGGATTGGCCAAAAAGTTCATTTGGGCTTTTGCAGAAGATGTTACAAAAAAAGTCAAATGAATTTTTTGGCCAACTCAATAGAGACTCATAGTAGTAGTGACAGTGGATGAACTGAAAGCCTAAGATATTTACTATTTGGCCCATGTTTTAGGGCATGGGTTTCAGAATTAGACCACCTTGGTTCAAATCTCTGCTCATTTATTATCCAAGTGGCCCTGGGCAAGTTACTTAACTTCTCAGAGCTTTATCTTTGTGAATGTAAAATGCTGATAATATCTATCTTACAGGGTTTCCTGAGATTAGATTAAACCACTAATATGAAATGCACACAGTTGATAAATCCAAATACTTATTAAGGAGTCAGCAGTGGGTGCCTCATCCCTGACTCATTCTTAGCAAAAGGCTTCATTGGTCTAAGTCTCAGTTTCCCTATCTGTTAAATGGGGATAATTATTTATGAAACTGAAATGAGATACACTGTGTGGCTTCTAGGAAGCACACATTAAAAGGAAGTTGCTGTTTTTAGTTTCATTAAGTTACCCTCCAACATCTCCTTTGTGTGGGGCCATCTGCAAGTCCTCCAGGATCTGGGAGAAAAAAATCCAGTATCTGTCTGTATATCCATGTGCCACTATCCTGCTGCTGGCTCCTGGAGCATACTCCAGCTGACGGTGCCTGGAAGGGAGTGCGTATTAAAAGACCCTCCCTTCCCCACAGCTTGGCATCTGGCCTAAACTACCTGAAAGAGTGCCAACCTGTTCAGCACGTTTGAATTTGCAAATAATCTCTTATTTACTCTCAGAGTATCCACAAAGCTGAAGCTTGTCATGGGTTTTTATTATGTGGTAATAAGTACTGCTGGGGAAGATCTATCTTTGCAAAGCCCAATTAGTGTATTTATTTATTAGGCTCTTGTATCATCAGGTAAGAGTAATAAATAAGAGGGTCATTATAGGATTCTGCCCACTAAACCCAGTTTGAGCATTTGCCGATGGGCAGGGGTGGATGGCAAATGGCAAGAATTTGGGGTGGGATGGTGGTCGGGGCTTGGGACACGTTGATTTTGTTGGACTTTGTCATGCTGCTTGGCTGTGATGACAATCCACTTGAGTTATATTGCATTAAAAAAAAAAAGTGGCGAGAGTCCAGTGGTTGAAATGCAGACGCCCACATGTATTTATATTTGCAGTGGCTGGGCCATGTGTGCAGTGATACAGCGAACGAGAAAGTTGTGGAACTGAAAATAACATATGTCTGTCTGAAGTGCCAGAGGAAATCGTAGCACGGGCGAGAAGGGGAAGGGTCCAGATTTAGAGATGGGGAAGAAATATGCTCCTTGTTCAACCGTGGTGTTTATACACAAGCCCTCATTTCTGCTCACACATAATGAACAGCCACAAAACTGACAGGAAAACAAATGCAAAACTGGGCAAGTTGATTGTTTCTTCGAGAGTTGGTTGGAGGAATGGAGTTCTGGATTGAAAATAAAGTTCTGGCAGATTGAACTTTGACCCCCACCCCCACCCCCTTTTTGCGGGTTTCTGAGTTCCTGGGATCCGGTTTGTGAGAACGACGCTGTGGATCGTGGCTGAAGCAAGTCAAGGTGGACATGGTTAGAAAGGAATTCATCCTTCACCACAAACCTCCTTGACTTAAAAATGATTAAAATAAAAATCTCCAAACCAGTTACTTTCAGTCCCCTGAGAGCCAGAGGATCATTTAGGGTTTTTCTGGACTCAGGGACCCCTAAGATCACATTTCTCTTCTAGGGCTAGGGTGTTATTTTTAAGCCATGGTTACCAGCCTCCAACTCTTAGTTCCATGTGTCAATATGTATAAATAGATGTGACTAAATTAAAAAAGAAATAACAGGTAGAATTCACATCTTTGTTTTTTTTCTTTCCATCTTCATGAAAACAAGTAACAGGTTTGACTTCATTTTCCACATTTCTCTTTGCCGTTTTGATATTATCAGATGCAGCCCAGTTAACCTCTGAGTCTGATGTTATCAGACTCAGAGCACATATGATCTTCACAAACAAAACTCCATAGAAAGACTCAGTCTCTGACACCTCTCAATGGGTCTGTGACTCATTGCCTTCAGAGCACCCCTGAATCCCAAGCTCAGATCCAGCTGGAAACCTCCCACCATGGCCCTTGGCTTGAAACTAGACCCTCCAGATTTTAACATACATGATGGCCAAGTCACTTACATCTAACTTCCTCACCTCAGTGTTTTCATCTGCAGAATGGACATAATACTCTTGCCACCTGCCAGGATCCAGGAGAGGATGGGAAGAGTTGGAGAAACACTCTTGGTGGGACTCAGAGTAGCTGCTGAAGTGAAATAGAGCCCAATGGCCACTCAGCAATTGTTTTCTGCTTCTTTCTCACCTTACTGGTTAAATGTGATCAACATGTGGTTTTCATGCCCTTATCTCCCTTCTGTTCAGAAGTGAGTTCAATTTGTCAGGCATGCTGGTCCCAGAGACCTGAGCCTGGGGGCTGAGCTATCACAGCTTGAACCAGGTGCCTCCCCTTGGTTTGGTATGTTACACCTCATGACAACTGCCAGAAAGGCACTGCTGGTCCCATTTCACAGATTGGGAGACTGATGTGCAGCTGCTCCTTTCACACCAGTTGAACTTAACTATAACACTTGTGGCAGTTTAAAAAAATACGGTTGTTACAACCAAAGACATATGCAGCTGTCTGTCTGTGGAGAAGGATGAGGCAGGCAGGCAGAAGGCAGGGCATTCAGATGAGGGTCTTGGGAAGAAAGCACTGGATCCTTCCACATGCTGGGTAGTGGGTCTAATAGTGTCCCCCTTACCTCGGAAAAAAAAAAAAATTGTGTCTGCCAGAGGTCAGAATATGCCTTTGTTTGGAAATAGAGTAATGAACATGTAATTAGTTAAGGCTCTTGAGAGGAAATCATCCTGGATTTAGAACAAGCCCTAGGTCCAATGACTGGTGACCTTACAAGAAGAGGAGAGGGACACAGCCACAGAGGGAAGAAAGCCATGAAGATGGGGGAAGAGACTGGAGCCAGAGGACGCTGGGAGCCGCCAGGAGCTGGAAGAAGCAAGGAAGGATGCTCCCCTGGGGCCTCTGGAGGGGGCATGACCCTGCTGACACCTCAATTTTGTACTTCTGGCTTCCAGAATGGTGAGAGAACAAATTTCTCTTGTTTCTCTTTTTTAAGATTTTTTATTAAAATGTGGACCATCTTTAAAGTCTTTATCAAATTTGTCACAATATTGCTTCTGTTTTATGGTTTTTTTTTTTTTTTTTGGCCACAAGGCATGTGGGATCTTCAGTC
This sequence comes from Odocoileus virginianus, assembly GCF_023699985.2. Classification (NCBI taxonomy): domain Eukaryota; kingdom Metazoa; phylum Chordata; class Mammalia; order Artiodactyla; family Cervidae; genus Odocoileus; species Odocoileus virginianus. Next base: position 19,995,385 of record NC_069680.1, read on the forward strand.
CCTGACCAGGATCCATCTTGCACCCCCTGCATCGGAAGGTGGAGTCTTAACCACTGGACAGCCCAGAAAGTCCCAATTTCTATTGTTTTAAGCCACCAAGGTTGGGCAGTTGGTTAGGGCAGTCCTAACACACTAACATTCTCCTGCTGTCCTTCTGGCGAGTGTTTGCATTTGGTCACCAGCAATGAAGGCAGGCGGGAACTCATACTGAACACACACAAGGAAGTGTTGGCTCTGTAAAGGGAAACATTAAATCTCTTTGGTGAAACAAAACAAAAGGCTGAAAAATCTCTGGTCTTTCCTTGGAGCGTGCCTTAGAGACAGGATCTGTGAATCTGTGAGGAGTCTGGCAGTGTAGGGTATGGGATCGGGGCAATGATGCAAAATGATATGATTTATTGCTTTGTTGAGCAATATTTTCAGCTGTGGATCTTGCTTTCAAGCTTAACTTATTGCCGAAACAACCGGCAGGCCAGGGGACTCTGAACACACAGAAAATATCTCCAGTGACAGCAGAAAGAGCATGGCTGATGTTTCAGTGGGGAAGGGGGGAGGTTAGTGGTTTGAAGACTTGATTATGGAAACACAGCACAGGGAGACTGGATGACATCATCACTAACATGACCCTGGAGTTTGGGGAATATTGAAGTAGTTGGTGGAGCCTTATCTCCAAGGGACTGATATGAGAAGTCCTTTACAATGGGACAGCACTGGGATGGGCCTCTAACCCCAACAGGTGAGTGGGAAGTGGTGTAATTAGCATTATTGTGGTAATTGAGAGACCTGGGAAGGGTCAGCCCAAATGTGAGGCCACATTTTGAAGAGGACAAATGACATGATAGATGAAGGAAGATCAGCCAAGAACAAACTACAGCAGTTCAGCTGGGAGATTACTAGAGCAAAATCTAGAATCTTGGCAACAGTTGTTAAGTATCTGGCTATCCATATGTGAGTATATGCGTGTGTGTTATACTTTTAAAAAGAGAGTGAAATATAACAATTGTAAGACTCCACTAATGCCTCTGCAGAAGTTAGAAATGGTAATCTATATCCAAAAGGACACACGCATTTCTAACTTTGGGTGGAAGCTGTTGCTGGGGTGGCTTACCCTCAGGAAACTGGTGATCTGTCACTGGAGGGGGTGAGGACAGACCTGCTGGGGACAGGGGAGGGCTTAGTCCAGGAGAGGGTGGGAGAGGGTTCTCTGGAGCCAAGGGTTTCATGGCTGAATGTCTGCCCCTGCAGAGGAAAGACCACCTGCTTTCGTCCATCTCTCTGCTGGCGTCCAGGGAATTGGTCTTCTCACCAGGCTGTCCATTCGTGCCCAAATCACAGGGGTCAAGAATTACTCAAGCTGATGAAAATGAAAATGTGATTTAGGATGAGATAGCGGCTCCCACATTTTGAACAAGACAATCTAGGCCAGTGGCCCAGAGCCCGAGCTCTGGAGTTTGAAGCCTGAGTTCAAATCCTGCCTCTAGATATATGACATCAACCTGTTTGAGATCTCAGAGCTGTTTGATGCCTCTGAGGTCACGAGATCAGCATAGTGTATGTGATTATCACATTGCTGGATAGGAGAGATCCGGGTTCTAGAAACACAGGTATGCTCAACAGAAAAAAGTTCTTTCGTCTGTCCACTTGTGTGCACCAGCATTGTAGGAGAGGGGATTCCATGAATTGTTTCATAAACATGCCAAAACTTGATATTACCTTATTTAAAAAAAACAACTGTTCTGACGGGTCTATAGCAGTCTATAATTATGATTTTAATGTGCATTTACTTGATTGCTATTTATTTGAATACTCTATTTATTTATAAGCTGTGCTGGGTCTTCACTGCTGCGAGGACTTTCCTCTAGTAACTGTGTGCAGGCCTCTCACTGTGCTGGCTTCTCTTGTTGTGGACCACAGGCTCTAGGGCGTTTGGGCTTCAGTAGCTGCGGTACACAGGCTTAGTGGCTCCAAGGCATGTGGAATCCTCCCTGATCAGAGATTGAACCCGTGTTTTTCTGCACTGATAGGCATATATATATATATATACCTTTTACAATTGAACCACTAGGGAAGTCCTTATCTGAACACTTAAATTTTTTTTTTTCCCATTTAAGACTTTTGCCCTTTTTTTGTGCAGTTGTTGACTTTTTCATAATGAATTCCAGTTCTTGATATACTATGGATATGAATTTTTCAGGCTTGCCTTCTCATTTTCTTTATGAAACAGACATGAACAGAACAGAAATTTTTGTTATTGATCAGAAATTTTCAAATTTTTTAAAGTAAACTACATCTTGGTAGATGCTAATGATGATATAAGATTGAATCATTGTAGGAATTATTTCCTTTGAAATATTATTTCCTACATTGGATTTCTTAAATTTTTATTCTTAATTGTGGAGATTCTCAAATTTAATGAAGTCCAATTTATCAATCTTTTCCTTTATGATTTTTGCATCCTGTTAAGGAAATCTTGTCTATCCTTTGGCTGTGAGGATATCCTCTCATGTTATGGTCTAGAGGCTTCATTGTTTAACTTTCACAATTTAGGCCTATGTTCCCATTTGGGATTGACTTTTATGTATGGTGGAGTTTGGGGTGACCTTTACTTCTTCTTAATCCAGACATCCGTCTTGACCCTGCAGTATGGGTGGATCATTTTTCCTCCATGCATTGCAAATGAATGTTTATTGTAAGCTTCCCAGGTGGTGCTAAAGAACCCACCTGCCAATACAGGAGACCTAAGAAACGCAGGTTTGATTCCTGGGTCGGGAAGATCCCCTGGAGGCGGGCCTGGCAACACATTCCAGTATTCTCTCCTGGAGAATCCCATGGACAGAGGAGCCTGGTGAGCTCCAGTCTGTAGGGTCGCATAGAGTTGGACACGACTGAAGTGACTTAGCACACACGGACAACTATATGTGTGAGCCTCTGTCTTCTGAACTCCGTTCTGCTGGCTCAGTGAATACTTCAGGGATGAATACTAGATGCCCTGGGCCTCACGTGCTCCTGAAGAAGATGGAGGTTCTGAGCTTCTGCCTTCTGAGGAGCTCCTGTGTTTTCTCGGCTGAATAATTTGGTTCATCTCTGCCCTTTGCTGACTTCTTCCATGTATGTGTGTGCTTAGCCGCTCTGTCGTGTCCGACTCTTGCGATCCCCGTAGACCTTGGCCATAGATACAATTAACTGGCTGACAAAATTATCAAGATAGCAGAGGCTTCCATAACATACACCACCTTCTATGTTCTCTTCTAAAGACGCTTTAACTCATTTAATCTTTACACAAAGACATGATGTAATTACTACTATTGTTTTGCTTCTGAACTGGGGCTCCAAGACCACATGGGTGGTACATACAAGATCTGGAATTTGAACCCAGGGGTTCAGCCCTGGAGACCATGCTCCTAAGCACAGTTCTGGGCTTGCTTTCACCCAACAGCAGGAAGTGAAATGGTAGAGGTCACAGTCACCCTGGCCTAGGAATAAAGACATCTGAGCTCTTACCTTGGGTTCTAGTAATACATCTACTGGATGGACGTTTTGGACACATCGATTAATCTCCTTGAACTAGTTTCCTCAACTAGAAAGTGAGAGAGTAGAGTGTTATTTTCGGCTCTGACATTTTACAATTTCATCTCTGGAAGATTCCTAGAAAGACTGTGGAGTTTTTGGAGAGGAGACTGGTGTATAATGGAGACCAGGATAGAGACACAAGAGAGCTGGCTTGAGGTGGGGAAGGAGGTGGGGAGGCGGGGGCAGTGGGAGAGAGAGAGGAGGGAAAGTCCCAGCCCTCCAACCTGTCTCTTCCCATCTGCTTACCCCCTTCAAGGACCCTCCAACCCAGCCTATCAGGTTACGCGATGGAGGGGGTGGTGAGGCCTAGGGGCTAAGTTTTCTAATTGACCCGCCTCCTGGGAATTTGTTTGAGAGGCTCCTGTTTGTTCCCAAGGCCATGGCCCCTGTGTGAGTCTCCTGGGGAGCAGTTTCTCTGCCCAGAGCTGGCTAATTGTTCACCCACCGTGTTCACTCTCTGGTGAAAATCACACCAGACTCTTCCACGTAGACACCAGAGGTCCATGGGGTTGTCTCGTGACCTTGGAGGCCCTCACAATCCGAGGCTGGGGGCCTGGGACAGTCTTTTATCATTAACTTCTGGACAGGGACATTTGGTAGTGGTGGCGGTGGGGGAGAGGAATGGTTAAAAGGTAACTTAGAAATGCCACACAAAGGCATTTTAGACACATTTTATTTTAGACAAATTTAGAAAAGTCAGATACACACAAAAAAGAAGACTGAAAAAGTGACCTGTAAGCACTTAATCCAGAGATAACTGTAAATCTTTGATCTTTCTGTCTGTCTCTGTATGTGTGATATGTATGTGTGTGTGTTTATGTGTGTGTGCTAAGTTGCTTCAGCCATGTCCAACTCTTTGCGACCCTGTGGCCTCTAGCCCACCAGGCTCCTCTGTCCTTGGGATTCTCCAGGCAAGGATATTGCAGTGTGTTAGCATGTCCTCCTCCAGGGGATCTTCCCAACCCAGGGACTGAATCTGCATCTCTTATGCGTTAGCAGCCAGGTTCTTTACCACTGATGCTACTTGGGAAGCCTATATATATATATATATATATATATATATATATATATATATATATATATATAGTGCATACATACAAGCATACATATATATATTGAAAAAAATAAAAATAGATTGTACTCTTCTGGAGCTAGATTTTTAAATTTGGCAATATGTTATAAGCATTTCCTCAATCACTCAACATGTTTTATCATCTTTAATAGTTGCATGACAAGCCATAGGAGATAGTTCCCCATGTTTGCTATTATACATTGATGAACATCCTTATTCACACATTTTCGAATGTGTGAATTTCCTTAGGAAATTTTTTGAAAATGCTAGAATAAATATGCCCCTGTGATTTTGAAAGATAATAAAGTTCTTAATCCTGTCCTTGTCATTACCAATAAATATGTATATGGTACTACTAACATTAAAAATTATATTTTAATTGAATGCTTTAGAGATTACTAACTCTCTCAAGGCCATCTCATTTAATTTTCTGAGTGGTGTATATCTATTAGGTCCATTTATTCCCATTTTACAGCTGTGAAAATTGAGGCCTTAGGAGGGGAAATGACTCCTCCAGGTCACCCAACCTAGAAAGGGATAGGAAGCATGTCTGAGTTCCATCCACTCTGCTGGGCTCCTTGCACCCAGCAGGGCCTGTGAGCCCTCCCAGAAAGAGGCCTCTGCTTGCCAGTGCTCTGGACAGGTCCCAGCAAATGGGCTGAAGATTGACACCCGTCAAAGGAGAAACCCAGGTAATGCCTGCTGGGGCATCAGAGCAGGCTTCCTGGAGCTGAGCCTCAAAGTGGGGAGAGAGGGAGCCCCAGAAGAGTGCAGAGAACACTGCAGGCAGGGCGCATGGTGTGAGCAGAGGGGGAAACCCGACGCCCCTCCCTCCACTTGCTCAGGCCCCTGGGCTGAGATCAGCTTACAGGAGGCCTGTTCCAGCACCTTTGCCAGACACAGACAGTAAATGCGCAGTGTCACAGGCCATGGGATAGTAATGAAAGTTTCATTTTCTGTTAAGCAGCCTTGTGTAGATTTATTTTATTTATTTTTTTTCCTTGTGTATATTTAAATCATTTCATTATACAGATAGAAATATTTTCCTGATTTCTTCTTTTTGCCTTACAATGGTAATAGCCTTTTCCCTGATTATAAGAATAGTATCTACTCAATGTAAAAAGTAAAAAGTTTACACAATACAGAAAAGCATAAAGATACAAACAAAGGCAAGAGGAGGACCCTCCCTATCCTGAGATAACTGTTTAGCGTCCCAGCATCCAGACTCTCTCTGGGCGCACAGACTCAGGGGATTTTCCTTCACAGTTTTACATAAAGGAGATGGAGCCAAACACATTCTTCTAGTGCATACTTCCCCACTCAGCAATCTGTCTTGGACCCCTTCCCTTGTCATTACGTATGGATTTGCATCATTATTTTTATTTATTTTTGTTGAATCTGACCTAAATTAATTCAAAAGAGTCATATTGCCAGTGTATAAAATGTTTGTTAATATGCACAGAAATTAGGGTTTGACTCTTCTCAAAATGACAAGGGCTTTGTCAGCCTTGGTGGCCCGTGAACAAGGGATCTTCCTATTTATATTTTAAAATTTATTTTTATTAGGCAAATTTTCAAGCTACTTAACAGTAGAGAGGAGTGTAAGGAACTTTCCAATACCCATCACCTGGATTCAGTAATGATCAAGATTTTGCCATGTTTGCTTTGTCAATCATTTATTTTGCTGAAATATTTTAAAGCAAATCCAGTTATCTTGTCATTTTAGCTCTGCATCCCTTAGTATGCATTCCTTATATAAAAAAAAAGATACTTTTTTATGCAGCCACAATGCCAGTTCCACACCTAACAAAATGAACCTTGATTCCCTGGAGGGTCTGTCATCAGATTTCCTGACAGTCCTCCAAACTCTCTTTTTAAATAATGGTTTTGTTTAAATCAGGAAGCAAAAAGGGAGAATACTTTTCATTCCACAATTCTGTAAGCTCATCTAGCTAGATTATAAAGACATGATTTCTTTGCACTGTGGTTACTTCTATTTACGGTAACTGACACTAATATTCTGTTTAGGGTAATATCGTATTTTTTTTTTTTAAGAAATTACATTTATTTGATAAAATGAATGAATCAGTTTAAAGAAAAGTCATAGAAACTTAATTGCCATATGTAAAATAGATAGCCATTGGGAATTTGCTGTATGTCTCAGGGAACTCAAACGGGGGCTCTGAGTCAATCTAGAGGGGTGGGATGGGGAGGGAAATGGGAGGGAGGTTCAAGACGGAGGGGACATATGTATACCTGTGACTGATTCATGTTGAGGTTTGACAGAAAACAACAAAATTCTGTAAAGCAATTATCCTTCAGTTAAATAATAAATAAATTTTAAAAAAGAAAACAAAAGCCATAGAATGGATGATATGCAAATACAACAACCTTCTAGAAAGTGGTTTGAGAATGGAAGATACTGCTCATCATCTTTTAAAGGACATTTAGAGTGTTTCAAATTTTTTTCATTACTGAAAAGAGTACTGTAATGAATAATCTTATATATACATAGCTCTATGCCCCTGCCTGGTTATTTTCTTAGGATATATGCTTTAGAAGTGGAACTGCTGATTTTAAAGGCTGTGAGTCTCTTAAAAAATGTGAGTGTGCTGTACTTAATTTAATATTTTGTTCCTATTTTTATCTTTGGTTGACTCAGGGTCCTATTGGGTGTATCAACAATTGTATCCTGATGGCTTCAGGCTTCCTGCACTTTTTCTATTTTTCTCCAGGCTATGATGGCGAAGGTTTTGCATCCACTTTTAAAAGTGCTTCTGTCTCATCCTTTTCAGTACATTTTTCCTTTGTCATTCTCTCCCCACCTTTTAGTTTGCTACTTCTCAAGTACTGTGCGCTGGGAAACAGATGAGTAAGTTTGTTCCAGTTGTACCTAAATTAAGAGTAAATAGAATCTTCAGTGAGGATCTGATGGGACAAACATGAGGGAAGATTTTTCTTAGGTCCTGTTCACCCCACCTCCTTTTAAATATATCCTGCTTCGGCTCTCCAGGGCTGTTTGAAGGGTGGTGATAGTCTTAGAAGCTATTACTTCTTATGGCAGAAACCTTGACAAATGAAAAATATCATGGGTCCCTTGTGTTCCCATAGAGATTTTTCAGGATACAACACGGGTTTGCTGATTGCCTTGCTCAGTGGTAAAGAATCCACCTGCCAGTGCAGGACACGCAGGTTTGATCCCTGGGTTGGGAAGATCCTCTGGAGAAGGAAATGACAACCGTCTCCAGCATTCTTGCCTGGAAGATTCCATGGACAGAGGAGGGCAGGGAACCCTGGAAGGCTACAATCCATGGGGTTGCAAAGACTCAGACATGACTTAGGAGCTAAACAGCAACAATCCTTACACCATTTTGATGTAGCCAGAGTTAGCATGATGACCTCTGATTTGTGGAGGAGGAAGCTGTGGTTCAGAGAGGCCAAGTGATTTTCCAAAGACCACACAGCTGATGGTGGCAGAGCTATGACTCAAATTTTTTCTGCTTACCGCCTGGGCCAGATGCACCTGGGGGTTTGAATAATGGGTGTCTCCCAGAGAAGTGATGCTAGCAGCAAAGAACCAGTACGTCATGGGGTATTTGCCCAGCCAGAGTATGAACAGGGTCCAGGGACTAGGACAGATTCACAGGAATTTGGCTTTTCTGTGACTTGAGACATTCTCAGTCAGAAAGACAGCTGGGCAGGAGTGGGGGCCAAGAACGCTAAGTCCTCATTACTACTCAGCCTCCTGGCTGTGGAAGGAGGAGCAGGTCTCCAGGAGTCCCTGAGTGGGGTCCCGGAGCTGTCCCAGCTGTGTGCTCTGAGCCAGGAAACACCCCACCTCTGAGCCTCAGCTGAGAAGGGGGCTCAGACCCACATCAGGGGCCTTAAAACAGCCGTCCTGGGGAGGCCAACCCCCTGCCACACCTTTCCAAGGCACCTTAGTCATTGAAGCAGCTCTGTGTTTTTAATTCTAAAGGTTTCATTTGAAGGATTCTGATGCCAACATTTTTTCTGAACAATTGACCAAAATGGTCTTGCATGTTTCACTCTCCTTTCCTCCTGAGTGTCCACCCCTGGTTCACAGCATTTCCCCACCCCATACTGGCCTTAACGAGCCCTTGGGAGACAGTCCTGGATGCTACCCCTGCTTCCTCCCCATCCTGCTTCCTTAGTTTCCCTTTTAGCCCCTCCGCCCATCCTGCCCCGGCTCAGTTGCCTGGTGTCCTCTCTGGCCTCCCCCTCCCCTTAGCCTTGGCCCTGCACTTGGCCCTCCATGCCGCTGTGTTCACTGCAGGCAGGAGAAAGCCCAGGATGTCAGGCATTCCAGGCCCTCGGCTCCTGCCCTCTCCTCTGTGTCTAACCCAGGGGACGGTTTCGAGGTTTCTGAACACTGCCATCTCCCATGCATCTAGGGTATAAGATTCCCTTTGCCCGGAATGCTCTTTCTGTCCCTTGTCATCTTGGAGCCCCTGGACTCTTTCTGAAGACTCAGCTCAAACGTCATGTCCCCAGTGAAGCCTCCTGCAAGCACCTGCCTCAGCCAATGAGTCACTTCTGTGTCCTTGCAGCTACTGCTAAGTCTTGTCACAACACCCAGGACTGGGTTCCCTGCTCAACCCCGAGGTCTGAGATTGAAAATTTCACCCCAAACACAGACATTCAGTGCTTCTAGCAAATCTGAGCTCAGCAAACACTTGGTGAATGGACAAATGAGTTTTCTCTGCAACCAGGGCCCTGTGCCACATTCGGGGAGTTTGCACCTTGCCATTTGACCCTGCGAACATGTATTAATATATCCTACGATGTTGACCCCTAGAATTCTCTGACTGCAGTTTTGTTTACACAAACTTTAAAAAATACAGAATGATACAAAAACAGATGTGTTTACAACCAAGACAGGAGGCACACTCTGCCAAGCCAACTTAATGGATTAATTAAACACGGTTTACTTGGTTAAACAGGTCCTGATTTTTGTCCATTTTCAACAATATCAACTCCTTCCTAGGTAGATTTCACAAAGAATATTTGCTTCATTGATCAAATTTTCAGGTCCTCATCAAGTTTTACAAACTGTAACAGTTTCCATTGGAATTCTCTTTTGTGGGTGTTACCTTTTTTTTGTGGTAGATTTTAAAAACTTAATTAGCTTTTAATTTTTTAGAAGAGTTTTAGGTTCACAGCAAAATTGAATGGAAAGTACAGAGACTTCTCCCATGCTCCTCGGTCCCCACACCCGCACAACCTCCTCCACCATGGACCTCTCCCACCATGGTGGCACACTTTTCATAGCTGATGAAGCAACACTGATGCATCATCATGCTAAGTCCAGAGTTTACATTAGGGCTCACTCTTGGTGGTGTACATCCTATGGGTTTGACCATATGTAGAACGACTGCTATCAGTTATGATAGTACTATACAGAATAGTTTCACTATTGCACCAAAAATCCTCTTGGTTCTGTCTATTCATCCCTTTCTCCTCTGTAACTCTTGTGATAAAAATCTTATCAGAATGATTTCAATCTTTCTTTAGTTCCAAATGTATAATACATTTTAACATGTTCAATTTGAACTGTTCGCAGTTGTATTTTGTGTAGGTCACTTCCACCCGTAATGATTGATTAAAAATTAATCTGTATTTATTCTTCAGGTCATTTACGTGAAAATTGTGAGGAACTTCCTACTGGATATTCCAGGCTTCTTCTAGGAACAAAGAGGAGCCAGGTGAAAATGGAAAAGTCAGATTGTCCCTTCTCAGACCCTAATGTCACTCTATTTACTGTGAACACGAGCTGGTCTCTATCCCACCGGAACTCAGAAGGCTTAGGTCTCTGGTCAGGTCATGGAGCTTACTCTGAGGTCAGAATTAAGACCCAAATTCAGCCAGCCTGGCTCTAAAGCTGATGCACTTTTGTTGAGCTCTTGCCCTGTCCTGTAATTCTCCCAGGAGATGACAAAATTTTGTAGAGTCCTTTGGTGGAGGGTGTCCCTCAGATTTCCATGAAAGATCGTGGATCAGACCAGACCAATTCAAAGTTGAGAGACTGGGGAGCGTAGCAAAAGCTTCTTAGAAGCAGGAGACTGCCTTCTAGAACCAGTACTCCGGTCGACCTTGGGTATGACCTTATGTAAACCATTTACATTCTCTGATTCCTGGTTTTCTTATTTGTAGGAATCATTTATCCAGTAAATATTTGTTGGACACTACATGCCGAATGCCAGACGGTGCAATAGGTACCAAGGTTACAGCCAAGAACAAAACGAAGTTCCTGACCCTATGGAGTTGACTCTGAACTAGATGGTCCAAGATGCTAGGGAGTAGTAGGGTCAGGGGGAGGGAGGGGGCATGTTGTAGGGATACAGAATCAGTTTGGGGACAGTCTTTGGCTAAGAGCAGTTGGCCATTGGGCAGGAGAAGACAGACTCCCACTGTGAAACCATCTGAGACACAAATGCCTCTAAAGATATCAAGCACCTGCATGATTTGGCCCCCTTTATCCTCTCTGGCCTTCTTGAGAGAAAATTATCTTTCAACTCACCAGCCAAGTTCTTTCCAGTCTCTCTTAGTTTGTATGCCCCAGAAGTAGGCTCTGAGGTTAGCAATTTGAGTCCTAGCAGTTGATGTGGGAGGTGATCTTAGAAAACAACAGAGGCAGAGCGGAGCAGTAAGGCTGAGAAAGGAAGGAAAGGAAGCCAAGTGTGTCTCATTACAGCAGCTCATTGCTGAGAGCAGTTGGAACTCGATCCTGATGGGGAATTATAAGGGTGAGGAAGCTGGAGTAGTTACCCATCAACTCTTATAGGGCGTTGGCTGAAGGCTGCTCCTAGGGACATTCACTTCCTGGCCTTTCTGATCTGTTCAAGGCACCGTCCGACAGAGAGCCCTCAGGCAGAGACTTCTGGGAGTTTGCAGTAGAGCGCTGTAGGTGTGTGCTGGAAAGGTAAGTGCTAATGTGAAATATGGGAGGGCTGCTGTAAGACCTCAGGGCCTTTGCACTTACTGCTCCTTTGATTGGAGCAGCCTTCTCCCCAGGTCTTTGCAAGGCTGGCATCTTGTCCTTCTGCTCTTAGCACAGTCTCCTCCTCTGACAGACCCTCTGTAAATTAGCATCCTATGCCACTAGTACGCTTCACCATATATTCTCATTTCTTTCTTTTGCAGTGCATGTCACAATCAGAAATCAGCTTCCGTGCTTGTTTGCAAGCACTTCTGTTATCTCCAGTGCCTAGAGAAGCATCTGTCCCATAGTTGCACTTCCAGAACTATTTTCTGCACACACATGTGCCTTGCCATCCGCAGCCAGCTAAATACAAACATAACTTTGACTCCCACTCCCAGACTTGTGACCAGATGAGGGAATAAAGATTGAATTTGGATTATGGGAGACATGAAGATGCTGCTCAGGTTTTCAGGTACATTGGCTAAACATCTGCTGCTTAGAAAAGTCTGACACCTGTATTGTGCTTTGGGGGACAGATGGTAGTGACATCCCAGCAGGGTAAGAGAAGCAATGCCCAATATTGATGAAAATAGTGGAGCCTGCTAGTTCCCCGAATGATTGGATATTTTTACTACATCTCTTCTAACGGCCCACTTGTAGGTATTAAGCGGACAAGAGCCCAGTGAGTGTCCTTCAAAATAAATTTCATGTCATCTTTTTTTGTGTAAAGAGGTTTATTCCATCCCTTCAAAAATCTGTAGGGTATCCTGCTTCTATTTTTTAAAACTATATTTAGTTTGCTTTGAAGATGAATAAAACGAGATGCTATTATGTTCCTTTCTTACTTTGCAGCATCCAGAAATGCCTTTGCTATTAATACTCTAGAGAAACAGATTTCTTTGATTTTTTTTTTCAGTTTAGAAGATCAAAAGCTGCCAGAAATTGTTTCAGGAGAAAAATAAATCTCTGAGAAGTTGGATTTGAAATTCCGAGGGGCCAGTGCTTGCGTCCTCTGTGTCAGGAGTCATGTAATGAGACTGGCTCTAGCTGTGGCATCTGCCCTCTTTGTGTCTCTCCTCCTCTCCTAGGGAAGCCCTGCCTCAGCCTCTACTATCTGCTTTCTCTTATGAAATCATAGAATATTGGGCCTAAATTAAATTTATTGTAAATCTGAGCAGGCAGAATCATTTCCCAAAGACAGTGAGTAAAACAAATGGCTGCCAATCTTTGGAAAAACCCTCTGTGTCTTGGAGCTGAGGACTCAGATTATGGAAAGTTTTGAATGAAGGATTCAATTTCCTTTTGACGTCTGAAATGTAAGTCACATCTCTGTTTCATCACCCTTTTTCTATCATAAAGGAAGTGCCTGGACCAATTCCTTATGCTTTGTCTCCTCTCTGCCAAGAGGTCAAGATTTCAACAACCACCTCTCTACACTTTCCTATGTGCCCAAGGATGTTTGTGCTTTGGGCTGCCAAGAGGACTTGGGGACCTTAGAATGCTAATGGATGGCATTTGGGGAGAACAGAAGATCTCAGAAACCCCATCCGTAGAGGTCAGATACCTGGTAGGAGATAGAAATCAAAGAAGGGGAGAAAGTTTCGATATCACCTGTGTTGTTGCTCTGAGGTAAAACAATAGATTCAAAGAAGATGATGACCACAGCATCTTCACGACACATCCATTGGAGCTGAATCCTGCAGCTGGGTCTTTCCCAGATTTCCTAATTCAGCTTCATCCTTGGATTGCACATAAATATTGAAATGATAAAATTTCAAATATATGCAATAAAATTGAGTAATGGCATAAGAAAAAAAAAGACAAAGAAAAAATTAATAACATCCACCATCCCACTCACTCTGCAAAATGAACAACACTTTGGTATTATTTTATATTTTGTGTATGATATAATATATTAGTATGTATACATTTATGCAATTACAAATATAAACAGGTATGAGTATAAGAATATGGGCAAGAATACTGGAGCGAGTTCCCACCCGCTTCTCCAGGGGTCTTCCTGACCCAGGGATTGAACCTGGATCTCCTGCATTGCAGGCAGATTTTTTACCATCTGAGCCACCAGGGAAGCCCATAAACAGGTATTTGCACATGTTTATAGGATTTCCAGGTGGCACTAGTGGTAAGGAACCTGACTGCCAATGCAGGAGATGCAAGAGACATGGGTCTGGGCTGGGAAGATCCCCTGGAAGAAGGCATGGCAACCCACTTCAGTATTCTTTTTTTTTTTTTTTTTCCCCACTTCAGTATTCTTGCCTTGAGAATCCCATGGACAGAGGAGCCTGGCAGGCCACAGTCCTTGGAGTCTCAAAGAGTGGGACATGACTGAAGTTACATAGCACACACGTACTTATATACACATTTGAACAATAAACATGTGCATGTACATACTTGTCTTGATAACGAAACAAGCATATTATAGATGCCTATTTTGTGATTTTCTTTTCCTCCTGCAATGTTGTGAAAATCTTTTGTGTCCATAAATACATATTTACATCTATATAATTTTTAAGTTTTGGGGGAAGTAATTTTCGACAGTGAAAATGTTGCAAAATAGTACAGAGAGCTCCTTTATGGCCTTTGCCAAGCTTCCCCTGATGTTAATATCTTGCACAACCATGACATGATGATCAAAACTCAGAAATTAATGTTACTGAACTACAGACTCTATTTGGACTTCTCCAGTTTTCCCCCTACCATCCTTTTCTGTCCCCAGAGACAGTTCAGGATCCCACATTGCATTTAATTTTGTCTTAGTGTCTCATCTGTGACAGTTCTTCAGCTTCTTATTTTTCATGACTTTGACCCTACTGAAGCATACTAGTCAGTTATTTTGCAGATGGCCCCTCAATTTGGGTTTTTCTGATGTTTTCTTATGATTGGATTGAAGTTATATTTTTTTGCTAAGAACACCCCATATGTTCCTCACCCATTTACTTCAGGGGTGCATGGTGTTGTTATGTCCCCTTACTGGTGATGTTAACCTTGATTGGTTGGTTAAAGTGATGTCTGCCAGATGTCCCTCCAATGTAAAGTCATTTTTCCCTTTGCAATGAATGAATCTTGAGGGAGATACTTTGGGAGTTTGCAAATATCCTTTTTTGCTCAATGTTAGTCTGCTGATTTTAGCATCCACCAGTGGATATAAATTGCAGCAGTTATTACTGTGATATTTTAATGTTGATTTTCTATCTGCTTCATTCCTTTGTTTATTAATTGAAATTCTTCAGTACAGAGGCCAGTCCTTCCTTCTTTCTCCCTCTCTTCCCCACTTGCCAACCCTTCCTTCCTTTCCTTTTCCCTCCCTTTCTTCTTTCCTTTCCTGTTGATTAATTCATTCATATTAGTATGACCCCATAGATATTTGTTCTATTTTATGGTTATAATCCAATGCTACCTTTATTTTGTTGCTCAAATTGTTTTGGTTTGAACCTCGGGAGTGCTTTCTGGTTGGTTCCTATGCCTTTTCATCAGGTCCACCTCCCACCTCCCCAAACTTCTTTTGAGCACCTTGTTACTTTCTGGCACCTGGAAGTGCTTCATGTATATGCAAAAAATTGTATATTTTCTATGACCAGTGTTGGAATCAACTGGTTCTCTCAGGAGCTTTAGTTCATTTTACTGCAGAGTGGTATTTAGAAATCAAGATCTGGCTAGATGTCCTCACTTGCTTCTAAGCCCATTTAGCGACAAAGCTTGGAGATATGTATTTGGTGCACACACACACACATTTATTTTCATTTCTTAAAAATATCCCCTGAGTTAATGCTGATACCTCTTGTTCAAATCCAACACTGCAGGGCTCATTCTAGCTTTCTCACTTTCCTTATTTTCAACTTCCTTTGTCATGAGAAGCCAGGTTCTCATAATCTACAATATGTTGACTCAATTGTTCAACTAGTCTATACACATAAAGCAGTTTCAGAATAGGTAACTCTCCCTGTAACAAAAATATAGTATTTGTGTACAGTTCTTTTGTCTTTGATCTAAAAATATCCAGTCAACATTTTGTTTCCCAAAGTAGGTTAGTTGTTTTTTTCTCACCCCCTTCAGTGTGGTTGTATGGTTCATTTGTAACACAGTCAGCTTGACTTATTATCCTAGGTCTTCTGCTTGAGGGTACCCTCCACATGCTGAGTTTTTGAAGTTAAGTGTTAGTATTAGTCACCCAGTAGTGCCTGACTCTTTGCGACCCCATGGACTGCAGCCCACCAGGCTCTTCTGTCCATGAGATTTTCCAGGCAAGGATACTGGAGTGGGTTGCCATTTACATGCAGTGAAATTCACTCTTTACGGGGTACAGTTCTGTGGCTTTTGATAAATTCATGGAGTTAATGTCCATCATTCTAGTATCATATAGAACAGGTCATCATCTCCAGCAATTTCTTCACATAGTCCCTTTATAGTAGTCCCACCAAATTGTTTCCATTTCTATAGTTTTACCATTTTTTTGAATGTCATGTAAATGGAATCATACATTATGTCACTTTTTGGGTCTGACCTCCATCACTTAACAAGTGCATTTAAAATTTGCATGCCTTCTTGTGTGCATTGATTTAGTTTCTTTACATTGTTGAAGAGTATTCCATATTATGGAGAAGGAAATGGCAACTCACTCCAACATTCTTGCTGGAGAATTCCATGGACAGAACCTGGTGGGCTATAGTCCATGGGGTCACAATGAGTTGGACACAACTGAGCGACTAACACTTTCACTTTCTTTCATTCCACATTACGGATGTACCACAGGTTGATTTTTTTTTTTCTATTTACTAGTTGAAATATATATGTGGGTTATTTCCAGTTTTTGGCAATTACAAATAAAACTACTTTAAATATTTATGTATAGTTTTTTTGGTGTGTAGATGTAAAATTTTATTTCTCTTGGATAAATACCTGGGTATGGAAATGCTCAATCATGTTATGTGCATATTTAACTTTTGTTAAGAAATTGTCAAACTGTTTTCTGCAGTGGTTGTACCACTTTGAACTCCCTTCAGCAATGTGTGAAAGTTCCAGTTCTCTGCATCCTCATTGATGCTTTGTATTTTCATTTCAAAATTTTAAAAACTGTGGCCATTCTATTAGACATATAAGTGGCATGTCATTGTGGTTTTAAGTTGCATTTTCCTAGTGACTAATGATGTTGAACATCTTTTCATAAGCTTACTTATAATTTCTATATCTTCTTTGGTAAGGTTTTTGTTTATATCTTTTTAACATAAGTTTATATAATCCCTAAAACATCTTTTGTTTATGTCTTTTGCCCCATTTTTAACTGCATTGTTGTTTCCATATTGCTGAATTTTGAAAACTCTTTACATACTCTGGATACAAATCTTATGTCAGAAGTGTGATTTGCAGATATTTTTTCCTACTCTGTCAACAGCATATTAATTTTCTTAACAGTGTCTTTTGCAAAACAAGTTTTTTAATTCTAATAAGGTTTTATTATTAGATGTTTTTCTTTCATAGATTGTGCTTTTGTTATAATATCTAAGAAATATTTGTTAACCCTAGGTCACAATGATTTTTTTCATTTTCATCTACAAATTTTATAGCTTTATATTTAAATTTAGGCATATAATCCATTTAGGATTCATTTTTTATACAATGTAAGATTCAGATTGAGGGTTTTGGTTTGTTTTTTTTTCCCCTTGTGCTTCTTTCTTTAGGTTGAGAATTTTTAAATAAATTTCCTTTTCTTTTCTATTGATTTGTAATTTATACCTCTTTTAGATTGTTTGTAGCTTCCCTAGGGTTTAAAATATGTGTTTTTTGCTAATCAGAGTCTGCTTTCAAATAATATACCACTTCATGTATGGTATAAGGACTTCCAACAATATAGTGTTCCCAATTTCTCACTCCAATTCTTTGTACTATATGTGCATACAGTTTACATTTACATATGTTATAAACACATAACACACTGCTACTATATTTTGACTTAGAGAGTCAATTATCTTTTAGAACAATTAAAGCTAAGAAAAATAAATTTCATTTTACCTTCTCTTTTCCATATCTTTGTTTAGAGACAAGTTTCTGTTTGATATCATAGTCCTTTGGCCTGAAGAACTTCTTTTCACTTTTCTTCTACTATAAGTGTCTTGGCAATGAATTTTCTGTTTCTGTTTCCCTGACAATATCTTTATTTCCCTTTCATTAAAAAAAAATTTGTGCTGGATATGGAATTCTGGGTTGACAGGTGTTTTTTTAACTTTCAGTACTTTAAAGATATCAGTTCATTATCTTCTCCTTGCATGGTTTCTGATCAGTGCTGTAATTATTATCTTATTTCCTCTGTAGCTAAAAAGTCTTTTTCTCTGGCTGTCTTCAGAATTTTCCCCCTTCCTTCTTATGTACCTAGGTAGTATATTTTGCTTTTCTTGGTGTTCTCTGACCTCTCTGGATCTGTAGTTTAGTGTCTGTCATTAATTTTAGAAAATTCTTAGCTTTTATTTCTTCATATATTTCTTCTGTCTCTCTTTTTTTCCCTCTTCTTAGGTGTCTGTCTGTGTCTGCCCAGTTAAGCAAGTTCTCTTGCTTTATCTCTCCCTCTAGGCACTGTCTTTCTCCAGATTTTCAGGTTGTCGGCTGTCCTATGACCTCAGGTTTCTGATGGGTTTAAGAAATGTAGCAATCTTGCAACTTCTGTGTATTTTTTTTCTTATAAGAATAGGAATGAAGCTCTTTCCAGATCTTTCCATCTATAAGTGGAAACCAGGAATTTACAACATAATTTTAAAATAATTGCATTGTATTTTATGCATGTGTTGTGCCTTGTTAAAACTGTTTTCTATTTTTGGCATTTAGATGACTTAATATTTGCTTTTGCTGTTAGTAGTGATGAAGCAATAAATACACTTGGACATGCATCTTTGTGCTCTTATTCTGAGTAGGACAAACTAGTAGAAACTGGATTGTTAGGTACATATCTTTTGAAGAATTTTATGAAATTTTGCCAAATTGTTTCTCAGGAAAGGCACCCATCCATCAGCAAAGACGAGAATGTCCATGATACAGTGTTGGACCTGTAGGGAAGCTACCCCCTTGGCTGGAGTGACTCTCCCTCACCACAGACACATCATTTGCTTGAACGTGCCTAACTGTGAACTTGGATTTCCTAGTTTCGGTCTCTGGCCAGTTTCGGCTATCTGAAGCACTGCCAGAAAGGAAAGCCTGAAGTGGGCTAGATTAAATACTGATAAACCTCAGCCCAGGCTGTGACTACAATGTACTCTTCCAATGACTGATTAAGATATTGGAAGAGCATTTGACATTTCCTGTCTTACGAGTTTTAAACCAGTTCCAAAGCACAGACAGACCACACTCATGCAAGACTGATAGCTCAAATTGGAATGGTGGAGATTAATTTTTGATCAAGGCAACTTCTAATTATTGTGCTGGCAAATAAATAACTGAAACAATCTTGAAATATTTTTGGTGTTGGGGGATGTTGTGGTTTGGATTTTTAATTCCAAATTAAAGTATTTAATGCTTTATAAAGCAGTTGCTATTTAAACTGCCAATAATATTTAACGTGAATTTATTCACCATTTCCTATCCTCATACTGTATAATTTATAACACTAAGCCCTTTCAATACTCCAAAATGCCAGATAAACTTTTCTCATTTGCTCTTAATTTGGTCATGCAGGATAATACCAACATCTGAAGGCTCTTTAAACTGCTTTTTAAAATGCATTCCTGTGAGCACACCCGTGCCCCCTCTGCTCCTTGTCATCATCCATAATTATTTCCAATCCAAAGCGGCCCTTAATGCACTTATTAATCTGGCATTCTCCTCAGTGTGAAGCACATACAGCTCGATTAATTTTTAAAACCCCCCCCTTTTTATAGGGGACTGCAGATGCTTGGCTATTACTGAAAAGCTATTAGAAGTTAACACCTTTCTCTCCCTGGAGACTGGCATCGTCCTAGGCCTCCAAATGCCACCCTGTTTTGCATTATCAGCTGCTAAGACGAAGTATTAGAGTCTTTTTTTTCCTTTTTGCTTCAGGATTGGTAATGCTATTATTAGCTAATGGCAGATTCCTGCATGGCCTGTGGATAGAGTGAAATGGTTCCTGGGCTAAAACAAACAGATTTTTAGATGCTGTGGTCTTCTCAAAGTGTGTACCTCCAACTCTGGAATTCCTGTGCTTCCAAGTGAGACAGACAGGACTGGCCTCCTTGGGGGATGGGGAGGGGGAGAGAGAGAGAGAGAATGAGATTACGTTCTCGGTCTCCCAGTGACCCCTTCCACTTTGGATGACACCCACGGGCCTTTCCAATCATCATGAAAACAACAGAAAATGGCTGAGATTGTTGTGTAATATAAAAAATGCAGGTTTCCTCCTGTTTTCTTAGAAACTACAATAGGGACACAAGCAAAGTGATGGCTCTTGGCTTCATGAGGCCTCAGGATGCCCTGGGGGCCTGGTGGGGACCAGAAGAGGATGCTGACAGAAGATTTTGCCAAGGCCTGTTTTGGGATATCGGGTTTTACAGTGTGGGGCTATGCTTCCAGCTCACCTGCTGGGAAGCAGTAGGGACGAAGGAAGCCAACCTGTCAGAAAATGCTGTTACTTTGGAACTGGTCACAGCCTGGAGTTCCCAGTGAGCAGGGACTTGGGGTAGGACCATGCCAGGAATCAGAGCCTCCAGTTGTTTCCTGGGCTCTGGGGTTGAGCTCAAACAGTCAGAGATGGCAAAAAACAACCAAAGAGGATGCTGACCATGCGTATCTAGTCACACGGTTTCTCTGTCCTTCTTGTATTTGGGAAAACAGGAGGCCAGGAGATGATGCTGGAGATGCTGAAAGAGAGACCATGGGTCATTCTGACTGCAGATCTTCCCAGGAGCCCCTCTGCTAAGGTGAGGACAACTCTGGCACCCACCCATTGAGCCTGGACCTCTGACCACGTGTCCCACCTTTGCTTTCCTGAAGCTTGGCCATTGGTCACCTTGACCTCACCTGTAGACAGTTTCCTTAGGGAATGTTCCATTAAAACATTCATAACCACAGTGCCAGGGAAGACACTCTTATATCCAACTTACAGATGAAGAAACGGAGGCTCTGCAGAGTGGACTGATTTCCTGAGGTCACGCTCTGAGAGGGACAGGGGTCATCCCAGGCCCTGCTACTGCCAGGGTCTGTGCTTCGTCAACCTCAACACCCGCCTCCATGGCTTGAACAGTTTCCCTAGGGTCTTAAGTCTTCACCAACACCACCCTGGTCAGTTTAAGTTGCAAAGGCTGGTCTCTGCATGGTCTTCTTTACAACACTTGATTTCCTAAAGAAACTTTCTCAACGCAGTTTTCTAAAGGGCAGTAGTTAAAAAAAAAAAAAAAAAAAAAAAACTAGACAGGAGTTAAGATGTGGAACAGTAGCCCAAGAATAGAAATAACTCATGAAAGAACTGTTCTAATATTAGGCTTTAAAACAATACTGTTTTTTGTAACACTATAAAGACTATTTGATAGGCAGTTCTATTTTTCCTGGATGCCCTGAATAAATGCATTTTGTTTTATCTCAACATGACATGGCTTATAATTTAAAAGCTTCACTCGACTAATCCGAAAAGATAGTAGATTATGATGATGCTAAAATTACCAATAATAATACCCTCAACACTTTCCATATATTGAGTGACCCTGGGCCACTCTCATGTGCATATTATTATATTACCATTTGGGGGAACTCTG
This sequence comes from Odocoileus virginianus, assembly GCF_023699985.2. Lineage (NCBI taxonomy): Eukaryota > Metazoa > Chordata > Mammalia > Artiodactyla > Cervidae > Odocoileus > Odocoileus virginianus. Next base: position 20,016,695 of record NC_069680.1, read on the forward strand.
AGAGGTTCAGTAACTCTCTTAAGCTTCCAGAGGACAGTTGAAAGGGTCCTGGCACTGTAATTCACTTCTGATATACATTGTATTGTTGCAAAATTTATCTTTTTGGAGAAAGTAATCTGACAATAGCTATTAAGAATAAATACACATATACATTTGACCCTGCAATATGCTTTGAGGAAATCTAATCTACAGGCAGTTTGACCTATGGATTTTCTGCTTCTGGGACAGACAAATAAGGGTATTTTTCTCTAGGATTTTTTGTCATAGCAAAAAAAAGAAAAAAAAAATTCTAAAAGAAGCCTTTTAAAACAAGATTGATAAACTAATCAATTGTGATTAATGATAAATTAGGGTGTTGCTGTAGAGTGGTCTATGATATATTAAGTGTCAGAAGCACACTCTCAAGTAATATCTACAGTAGATCTTACATTTGTAAAAATAAAATCAAACCAAACCAAGGCCATGTGTGTATCTGTAATCTAACTGCATTTGTATGGATATGGACAATATCCTCCTGGGTATTAATATGGTTTGTGAATGTGGTTGGAAGTTTATTAGCTTTTCCTTTTGTATCTTTAATGGATTTACTTGTTAGAGCAAGCATACATTATGTTGTAATACAAGTATCAAATAAAGAAAATAAGAGGAATGACATCACCTGGAAAAGTCAAGGCTGAGAATTTGGGTTCCCACTTTATAGTCAGAGGATGTTAAAAATTACCTGTGCTCCCATTATGGGAAAGGTTATTCCCACAACTAGTCATTTTGAATATGTATTGAGATTTTTCATTTTTTAAATTGCTAGCTCCTGATGTTGTATTCCTACACTTGACTTTAGAAAAGAATTTACATGTTAACACAGCTCAGCAATAATATAACACACTGCAATGGAGATATTCTTCAGTTGTCATAGAGGGCTTGTCTTTCAAATAATTTTTCCTCGTGATTTAAACAGCAGATATGGATGGCAGAATAGATAACAGATAGTGAAATGAAGTAGAGGTTGAATGAGAGCTGTTGCCGAACCAGAATATTCCATCTTTCTAATAAAAAGTAATGCTGATTTAATGCCTGATAATACACTCGATTGAATATTTTTGAAAGGCTGCTAAATAGATTGATTTTCTAATGGACTTTGCTCAAACTTACTCATGCCTTTCTTGTCCCTCAAGGAATATTCTAATTTCAAATGATTGAATAATTGAAATGAGTTCCACTCAGTCTAAAAGTTGTAGTAGAACCATCAGTCTCTGTTGAGAGGAGTTTCTGAGCTCTAGGAAACTTGAGGTGAGATTAGAACCCTGTGCGTAGACTCATTCTCACTCTTGATGATCCAGTGCCTTTCATTTGATGGCCATCACAAGACCACTTCCCTTTGTGCCTGTCTCTGCAGTAATTAATCTTGTGGAAGTCTTCAGATGAGAAAGCTGGACTCCCACCTACTAATTCTATCATCTGTGTCATTTTGGGGTCTGTTTCTATTGATTGATTTTTCTCCTCATTATGGATTGTATTTGCTTACTTCTTGGCATGCCTGATAATTTTTGATTGGATGCATTGTCACTTTTTACCATGGGTGGTGCTTGACATTTTGCATTCCTTTAAATATTCTTGACTTTGTTCTGGGATACAGATAAATTCTTTAGAAACCATTTGGTATTTCTGGGGTTTGTTTTTAAGCTTTGTTGGGTGGGAAGAAGCAATCTTTAGACCAGGGCTAATTTTTCTCTAGTACTGAGACAAAAAATACCTTTTTGGATACCTACTTGATGCCTGTATATTATGAGTGTTCCTCTCTGGCTGATGGGAACACAGACTCTTCCCAGCCAAGTGTGAACTCTGGTGATTGTCCTGCTTGGTCCTATCCTGAGGTTCACCACCCTCTCCCTGACACCTTCTTGAGTAGCTTTCTCGCATGCGTGCACTGATCAGCACTCAGTTAAAGGCTCAAGGGGAGCAGGTAAATGGACAGTTCTTTCTGTAGCTTTCTCCTTTCTGTGCCTCTGTCTTTTCACAGGTACCCCATCCTTCAAATTCCAGCCACCTTGGCCTCCCCAAATTCATAACTGTGTCTCTTCAACTCAGCTATATTGCTGGACTTGTTTGAGTTTCCCCACCTTGTGCCATGGTCTGGAAACTCCAGCGGCAAGCTGGGAAAATCACAAGGCTCATTTTACTTATTTCCTTTCTTTCAGGGATCATTGGCTGAGTTTTCTATTGCCCAAGTTCTGAAAAAAAAATTTTTGTTTTGGCATCTTCTCCATTTTTTTGGTTAAGGTAAGAAGGTATTTCCAGTCCCTGGTACTGTCTCATCATTGGAAGTGGAGACCTTAAAGACTCCCAACACAAAATGCCAGGTGGGTCACTCATTCCCACTGGGCTTCATCACTGTCTTATAAACCTGCAGTGAAGCAGTATCCCTTAGTGGGGCCCTAAAGCTGGAAAGTCTGATTCCAGTCTGGGAATTTTGAACAGGGTTTTGGGTCTATGAAGAAACAAGATGTCCAGGGAGGCTTTGCTAGTGACAAGAGGTAAGATGGTACCTGCCATATGGTACCCACAAGAGCTTCTTTAAATCAGAGATCTGTCACCTTCCTACTTGAAATCCTGCAATGGTGATCTGTTGCTCCTTTGGTGAAAAGAAACATTCTGGTGCTTGCCGGTGTCTGCTGACTCATCTCCTGTATCTGCCTCTGGCCATGCTGGCTTTCTTTCACTTCTTAGACCTTGCCAGCCTGCCTTGCCACCCACTCCAGGAATATTCTCACTTCTAGTCTCTGTTTATCCCTCAAGTCTCAGCTGTGGTTCACTTCCCTAGACTAGCTAAGACCCCTTGGTGGTCTCAGAGCCCTCCGTACCCTCCTTTAGAGCACTTACACCAGTGTGATGACAGGAGGCCTTGTTATCCATGGGTAATCATACCTGGAAAGAGCAAGTTCACTTAACAAGGGAGCCAATATTTCATAGGCAACAGAGGGTATTTTTTAAAAAAATTTAGATTCAGACTTTAGCTTGAAAACTGAACCTATACACCATAAAAATAAATTTATTTTAATCTAATTATTTCCAGTTTTAGGGTCTAATTTCCATCACACATTGTGGTTTTAGAATGAACAAAGTCATGTGTTGATAATTTTGAGGAATGTAGTTTTTAATGACAAAATTGGATAGTGGCACGATACGACTTCCCTAGTTTCATGTTTCTTTATATCTTCACAACACAAACATAAAGAAAGCTGTTTATTGTTGAAAAAAAAAAGCTTAAAGCTTCTAAAGGCTTTCCTAAACCACTTGACGACCCAGCCATTCTGTTTTGACCACCAGTTCATCACCTCTGCCAGCCCCCGCCCCTTCCCTTTGTTACCTGATGAACTGTGAGAGACCCATCTGTCATTGGCTTGGCGTGAAGTTTAAGTATTTCTCTCATCAACCTCATAAAATCTTACATCTTTGGTAAACTCTTCAATTTCCCTCTGCAATTTGTTTGCATTGTAATTGAATTGTACTGTCAGATAACCCAGAATGAAAGGAGATGGATCAAAAGTGATGACAACTCTTTGGGCTGTGATAGACTCTGATACTATATAGATTATTTGAATGGAAACAGCTTACAAGTGGTTGGTTCAGTAATGCAGATTTTAAAATGATTGAGATTATTTTTGTTTTTCTATGAAACCTCATGAATGTGGACATGACTTAATACACACTTAAAGAGTGTGAGATCCTTGTAAAAATGTTCGTGTACTTACTTATATGATGTTTTCTCCCCAGGTGGACATCCACTCCACCAGAAAGGGACCTTTGAACTTCAGGTGCCCAGAACAGTCCTGGCCCAAAGTCAAAGCTCAAGAAAATGTTTGCTGAAAAAATAAATACACAAAAGAAGAGCCAGGAGGAGAGGCACCTGGGTGAAGTTTCAACTTATCAAATTATTCCATTGTCAGTGATTGGAGCTCCTTAAGATCAGAAACATACACTTTGCTGGTAACCATTGGGTGGATTCATTGAAATTCTTTCCTTGTTCTTAAGTAGTGTTTCCTAAGATGAATGCATGACCTAGTGTTTTTTTTTTTTTTTTGTTTTGTTTTGTTTTTTTAACAAGTTCCTTGAATGGCTTTTGAGAGATTCAGGCCTTTACTGACAAAGTTCCATATAGCCAAAATTATGGTTTTTCCAGTAGTGGATGTGAGTTAGACCATAAAAAAGGCTGAGCACTGAAGAATTGATGCTTTTGAATTGTGGTGCTGGAGAAGACTCTTGAGAGTCCCTTGGACAGCAAGGAGATCCAATCAGTCAATCCTAAAGGAAATCAACCCTGAATATTCACTGGAAGCATTGATGCTGAAGCTGCAATACTTTGACCACCTGAAGCCAAGAGCCGACTCATTAGAAAAGAACCTGATGCTGGAAAGATTTGAGGGCAAGAGGAGAATGGGGCAGCAGAGAAATGAGATGGCTGGAAGGCATCACTGACTCAATGGACATGAGTTTGAGCAAACTCCGAGAGATAGTGAAGGACAGGGAAGCCTGGCATGCTGCAGTCCATGAATTGGAGATGACTTAGCGACTGGAAAACACCAATAACAAAGGTCTGTCTCTAGAATTGCTTCTCAGGTCCAGGAAGATATAAGGTATGTCCAGATAAGGAACCAACATTTTAGCCCCAGACCATCTCTCAGAGGAAATGCAATGCTTTTGATGATTTTCTTTACTCAGGAAAATGATACTTTAAAATGCTTACCCTGTGGATATTTTAGATTGTCTAATATTGGCCTTTCACCCTTAGTCACATCAGTAGCCCTGATGGAGGAGGCTACTCCTGAAGACACATGCTGGAAGAAGGACACATTTTGATGTTCGATGTTTTACCTTTCAGGTAAAAATTATGCTCCTGGAAGATTCAGCCAGTGGATTCTGTGGGCTTGTGTACACTCAGGCAGTAACCCCCAGGGTTTACATAGTCCAGTTTGTGAAATTCATGCTAATGACTCTTTTCTGGAAAAGTATCCATTTTCCCTGCTTCTCTCCTGCAAACTTATTCCCAGATGCACCAGCAACCTTAGTAGTGGGTCCTTCTAAGCAATGATACTGAAATAGAAAAATAAAATTACTCTTGGCTAATATATACTTTTTATTGCTTCCAGCCCCAGTTCCAAGAATGCAACTTCATGAAATATCAGTTCCATTCAGAGAGCATTCAGAGGGTCATTATGATCTATTTCAATCACTGAAGAAAACAAAGAAAACCAACATATGTTGCTCCTGTTTACATTTTTTTCCTAGATAACTTTTAAAAAGAAAATCATTGGGTCACTTTCTAGATAAATAAAAATATGAATTTTGGGGTTCTGCAAATTCATAAGATTCATTAAGATTTTTCTTCCTTTTGCAATCTGGGGACTTTCTCTTCCACAAGGCATAGTCCCAACTCTGTTTTTGCATTTTCTGAAAGCCTCACATCCCAGCAGAAAGTTCTTTCTGGATTTAGATTTGATAGTAATTTCCTTTCTTTGCATGCCAGGATCAGTTATAGTTTCTTTCTGGTCAGCTTTTTTCAACCTCATATTTTAGCCTAAGAGTCCAGCAAGATCATAAAATGCTGAAGAAGCATTTTATGTTTATGCTCATAGGTCAGGTAAGCAAATCTCAGAATCTCCTGCCTCGAGGCAAGAAAACTCCAGAGACTCAGCTATGCCTCAGCTCAGTTCAAAGAATTTTAACTGCACTCATGAGTATTTGTGATTGAGATTTAGAATCACAGGATGTGACAGAATTGGAAGGAGTTTTTAATGCTTGTTTAAGTTTGATAATTTAATTGGCTGTCCTCATTTTATAGTGCAAGAACTAGGTGCACCAGAAAGGTCCAGTGACTTGCTGAAGGTTGCACAGTGAGTTGGAGGCAGGGCCCTTGTCTCCTGAGTCATTATGGGATGCCACAATGTAAATAGTTAACTTCTGCCACATATCCAACAGCTCCAAACTTAGTGGCTTAAAACAACTACCAATTATTTAGGTAATGATTCTGTAGGTCAACAATCTAGCCGGGGCTCAGCTGGGTGGTTCTTCTGGTCTGTGTTAAGCATGGCTGATCTTGACTGGGCTTGCTTATGTGTCTGCAGTCAGCATATATGTTGGCTGAGGCTATCTGGTTTATGATGATCTCATCTGGGATGGCTGATGTGACTGAGGTTTCTCTCCTTAGGGCAATCGTGAGGTTCCAGGAGCAGCACGGCAGAGATCCCTCAATGTACAATCACTTTTAAAGACTGCTTGTGTCATGATTGCCAATGTTCTATTGGTCAAAGCAAGCCGCAAGACCAAGTCCAGATGAAAGGAGGTGAAAGAGAATAATTTGTGGCCACACATGCTGATTTCCATTTTTGAATTACAGGGTATCTTACAGGCCATGTTTTTGAGTCTTACTTCTAGTTACCTTCTATGAAAATATTGACATACAGTCTTTGTAAATTAGGTCATGGGATAGACTCTCAAAATCCAATTTTTAAATTTCTGGGAGATTGTAATTTTTTGGATAAAATTTTCCTCCTAGAATATAATCTTAGATGGACACATACATTTTTTTTAAAAGCCATTTCTAGTCTCCCAATTTATGATGGAAATATTTTTCAGTCTTCCAAAATGCTATTAAAAAGAAATATAAAATGTCAGTTTATCTACCCCATTATTTTCTGCATAGCTCTAAGAGGCAATGATGGTTTCACCCTTTATATTTTTAGAGCCATTATATGGTTTGTACATGAGTCATGACCTTTTGGGATTTCAAACCCCTTTGACTTCTGTAACACCTGTGGAGTAGTCAGATGTGGGTTATTTGTCCCAACCCAAGAACCCGATTCCATCTACTTGGGGGCATCAGTGGATGATCCCTGGAGCAGGTGATAGGCAAGCTGGCCTCTGAAGGATGAGTATGGTCAGCCTGATGAAAGGCATGGGCATACTATGAAGCATTTTCTAGGCAAGAGGAATTGGTGGTGATCAACATGAGAACTGAATGTGAGTTTTTATGACTGGAGGGAAGAGAGAGAGAGAGAGGGAGAGGGAGTGTGTGTGTGTGTGTGTGTGTGTGTGTGTAGTGGGAGAAAGGGGAGGGGAAAAGATGGATCCTTCCCTCAGCTGGGCCCACCAGAATCTGAATTCACCTGGAGGGAATCATTAACGTGTGTGAATAAATATTGAAGAAGAGGCCATTTTGCTAACCAGAGGCCAAAACTCATGGCCATCTGGTGCTTCCCTCCAGCTGGGGCAGGTGAGCGCATATGAAAGGATTGGAAGGGTGTGAAAAGAGCCTTTTGCTTGATCGGTGAAGGCAGGTTGTGAAAATGCCACCTCCATACCAGTCAACTCTATAAATCTGAGTGCCTGGAAAAGTTGTATTTCCTCTGAGGAACTGCTGCACTTTTGTTCGGTTGGTTTATTTTAATCTGATGGATGTCACACATGGTTAGACTGTAACTGAATGAAGGTCTCTTTTTTCTTTGGCTGCTAGGAAGCTCAAGGATGACTATTTCTCTAACATATTTTAATAAGTAAAAACACTTTATTGATTTTATAAATAAAAATATAATAATTTAAAAATTTAATCAATACAGGGATGTATGAAAAAGTATTTAAAAATCACTACAACTATTACCATGAGATGAAAAATATTCCAAATATCATACTATGTTTGTATGTGTATACTTATCTATATCAGTTGATATCCACAAATGAGCTTCTATATATCTATTTCTACTTATTTACCTATGTATCTATCTACCATATATCTATTTATCTACATGTATAAAAAGTCCATTCATGAGAAAAAGATCATATGAATTATGCAAGTTATTTTTAATATAAAGTCTTAAAGTCAATTTTATTTGAATTTAAAAGAAGGAAAAGAAGCTAAAGGAAAGTGGAAGGAAATGTTGAAATAAAGTTCAAGTTCAACTTGAAACAAGAGATATTCTTTTTCAAATGATCTCTCTAAGGTTAAGAAAAGAGGTTTTGAAAAAACATGGAGGTTGGAGTAATTATGATTTTCTAACTGCAAGTTTCAATTTTACATACTATCAGTTATCTCCCTGCCATGAAAACTAAGGATGTTCATACCTTCTTTTACGCCCTTTCCCTATTAATTTTTGTAAGTTTTATAACTATTAACCTTTGAAGACTTACAAAATGTTCACAGTTCACACTGAGATTTAGTATTAATTCTTTATCTAAGTGGACTCTCATGTCTAAGATTCTATTGTCACCATTGGCTCTTTTACCACATGTATTCCATTGTTCAAGTCCTGATTTTAATTTATCTCTCAACTGGCTGGATTTCATAGCCAAGTACAATAGTTTTGTTGAGAAGTCACTGTATTCCATCAATTTTTAAAATGTGCTTTGAAATTCTTTTGATGTCTGAGAATGTTTGCTTTTTGCCTACATGCCTGACCAGCACCTTGGCTGAAAGAAGTACTCTGGTCTCCTTTTCTTTCCTTTTGAAGTGAGTGTCCTTTCACCACTGTGACCTTGAATGTTGCCGTGGAGGCCTGAGAGCAGCCTGGTCAATGGTCATTTGCTTTTTATGCCTGGATTACTGAGGACTTGTTACTTTCTAATTGAACTTAAATTACTTAATCAGGACATATCATTGTGTTGAGAATTCTGAGTAAATTTTTTTTCTTTATCTCTGGAACAGTACATATTATGGATTCAGTCCTCCCTGCATTTCAGGCAGTGCTATGTATTATCCAATACTTCTTGCATTCATTATTTTTCCATTCCATTTTTTAATTTCTTTGTATCAGGGATGCTAATTACCTGTGGTTTTTTTTAATTAATGTTTCTTTCATAATGCATTTATATCTGTCTTTTGGTTGCTCTGTTTCTTTTCCCCTTCAGGAAGAATCACCGCAAACTGGACATCCCTCATTGCCTAGATGCTACACTGTTACTTTTTATTTGGCTCATGCTGAATAGTTCTCTTTAGACATTGGTTTTGCTCTCATGGAGTGTGGCTGGCTTCTTGACTTTCTTTCATTGTACTTGAGGATAGTTTGCTTTTCCCCCCTTGGCTATGTTATTTTTTTTTGAGTCAGGTTTATTGAGGTATAATATACATCCAATAAAATTCATCCTTTTTCAGGCATACAGTTCCGCAAATATTGGCAGATGTATACCATTGTATAACTGCTGCCACAATCAAGATCTATACTGTTTCCATCCCCTCACCGAGTTCCCTTGCCCCTCTTTGTAGTCAGTCCTCCCCCAACCCCACCATTCCCCTCTGTCCTCTGGTCCCCACACCTGATGTGTTTCCCATCCCTACAATTTTGCCTTTCCTACAATGTCATATAAATAGAATCATACAGTAAGTCACTTTTGCTCTTGAAACTCCAATACTTTGGCCACCTGATGAGAAGAACTGTGTCTTTGGAAAAGACCCCAATGCTGGGAAAGATTGAAGGTGGGAGGAAAAGGAGAAAACAGAGGATGAGATGGTTGGATGGCATCTCCGATGTGATGGACGTGAGTTTGAGTAAGCTCTGGGAGTTGGTGATGGACAGGGAGGGCTGGTGTGCTGTAGTCGATGGGGTCACAAAGAGTTGGACATGACTGAGCGACTGAACTGAACAATTTTGTCTTTCCTAGAATGCCATATAAATAGAATCATGCAGTAAGTCACTGTTTGCTTATGGCCTCTTATATTTAGCATAATGCTTTGGAGGTTCATCCATGTTTCTTGCAAGAATCAACAGTCTTTACTTTCTATTGCTTTATTGTTAATTTTTATTTATCTATTACTTAACTTTTTATTGAGTATTATTTTACTGTATGGATGTACCACACCTTGTTTATCCATTCACCAGTTAATGAATATTTGAGTTTTCAATTCTAGGTGATTATAAATAAAATTTTTATAAATCTGCACAATTTTTCTTAATGGGTGTTCAGATCCTTTGCTGCATTTTGAGGAATGGTGTTTCATATCGTAGTCACATGTTTCTATCCTGATGCTCCAGTAAAGAGGCATCTGAGTTAGATCCCCACTTCTGACATCTTGCTAAGTAAGTGTCCTCTCCTGAGCTCACCACAGCCAGTTGTGGGCAGGGGGTGTGCACACTCTTTCCTTTACTGGATTATTTTCCCCAATCACCTGTCCAAGAGAGTCAAGGTCCTGATTATATTCCTATTTTTCCTGTCTTTTCTTTTTTTTCCAGCAGCATTTTCTGGTCTCCTCCAGTCATTGGAGAGAAAGCTGTGGATCCCCCTTTGGCTGGCTTCACTCCAGATCTGACATTGCTAGGGGGTTGCTGGCATATTGTTGGCCTCCTGTATTATTCAAGGTTCCCCAGAGAAAGAAATTCAATAGGAGATGCATGTAGTTATATTTATGTTTATTATAAGCTATTGACTCATGTGATGATGGAGGCTGAACACTCTTATGACCTGCCTTCTGTAAGCAGAGATCCAGGAAGTAAGTGGTGTGGTTCCAAGGCCTGAGAGCCAGATGGCTGATGCTGAAGATGTGAGTTGAAGTTTGAAGCCTTGAGCACCAAGAGTGCTGAGCTCAGGAGAAGATCCATGTCCCTGCTCAACCAGCAACCTCCCTGGGCTCCTTGTTTTTTTGGTATTTGGGCCCTCTGTGGACTGGGTGATGTCTACCCACACTGAAGAGGGCAATGTACTTTACTCACTGTATTTCCCCGCACCCCTCATACGTTGGCTGCACCGTGGGCAAGAAGGATCCTAGTTCTTAGACCAAGGATCAAACTCCCGCCACCTGAGTTGGAAGTGCAGAGTCTTAACCATTGGACCGCCAGGGAAGTCCCTACTCAGTCTATTAATTCGGTGGTTAACCTCTTCCAGTAACACCCTCACAGATATATATATATACACACATACATATATATATATATATATATATATATACATATATATTGCAGGTATAACGTTTAACCAGAGAGCTGGGCAGCCTGCCAAGTTGATGCACACAATTAACTTTCACACCCCAAGGCTCTTAAGGGGCTTGGATAGTGGCACTGGACATTTGCTGTAGTGAGTGGTTTTGCTCTGCTCCTTAACTTCTTGTTCCTTCTCTTAGCTAACAATTTTGAAGTTTAAAGTTTTGGGCTGAGCCTCTTTCCCTCATGACTGCTACTTTCTTTCCTTTTTTTTTTTTCTAAAGCAATTTCATCAGCTATTAAAGGAGGGCAGTTCCATATACCTCTATGAACCATCCTAATGCAGAAATCTCTGCTTGCTGTTACAAAACATGCAGACATCTTCAACTGTGCTTTTGTGTGCTAACTTTTCATCTGCCTCATCCTACTATTCTAGTCTGGTTTTCCCTCCCTCAGAATTCTTCTATTTTTAAAGTTTATGATGTTTTATGTTTATTTACAAGCTGTCTTGAATCCTTTTTTGGAATGAAGTGGGATATAAATAAATGCAAAAGATTAAGAAAATATCAGAATCAGTGAAAGGTTGCCTAAGACCTACAGGATCTGGCAGCTATTGGTAGGTCAGTATTTTGGATCTAGTTGTGACTTCTCTGAAGAAAACAGCACTACTTTTCAGGGAGTTGTTTCATGTTAAGGCAGCTGAGACAGCATTGATAGGAGTCACAAACTCAAATGCCTCTGGGGCCAGGCAGGTCCTACTGATTAATGAAGCAGAGTGGTGTAAGGCAATAGGAAGGGGAGGGGACTGTAGCAAACCATGGAGCCCTAGTCCTATCTTAGAATGTTTGCAATAGGCAAGCATGTGGGCTAATCTTGCCAGACTTTTCAGAGGGACCAGATATAAGACAATTGGCCAGGTACTGGTTTTGAACACCCACCACTACTTTTTGTCATGAAATCTTACCTTTGGATGAACTCTTCAATGGAAATCCAGTATGTACAGGAGTGAAAAAGCTGTTTTAAAACTCAACATTCAAAAACTAAGATCATGGCATCCAGTCCCATCACTTCATGGAAAATAGATGGGGAAACAATGGAAACAGTGATAGACTTTATTTTCTTGGGCTCCAAAATCACTGTGGATGGTAACTGCAGCCATGAAACTAAAAGACACTTGCTCCTTGGAAGAAAAGCTATGATAAACCTAGACAGCATATTAAAAAGCAGAGACATCACTTTGCCAACAAAGGTTCATATAGTCAAAGCTATGATTTTTCCATTAGTCATGTACTGATGTGAGAGTTGGACCACAAATGAAGGCTCAGCTTTCGATGATGCTTTCAAACTGTGGTGTTGGAGAAAACTCGTGAGTGTCCCTTGGACAGCAAGGAGATCCAACCAGTCAATCCTAAAGGAAATTAACCCTGAAAAAAAATAACCCTTCATTAAAAGGACTGATGCTAAAATTGAAGCCTCAATACTATGGCTACCTGATGTGAAGCACCAACTCACTGGAAAAGACCCTGATGCTGGGAAAGATTGAGGGCAATAGGAAAAGGGGATGACAGAGGATGATGAAGTGGCTGGATGGCATCACTAACTCAATGGATATGGGGTCACAAAGAGTTGGACATGACTTAGTGACTCAACACAACAAAGGTGAGGTGGCTTAGTTGATTCAAATGTGGCAGCCTGAAGCAGAGAACTCCAGAGGTCCCCTCCTTAAAGGCCACATGATTCGGAGGAACAGTTTGGAAACCTTCAGACTAGATTACTTTCCGTGCCCTGATCTCCTCTTGCCTTTTCTTCTGTGCCTCTGGGAATAGTCTCTAGCTTCCCAGCCCTGGACATGGTGGCTTTGCACATTAGATTGCCCTTGAATTAACTTTCAGGCATGTGTGTGCTTTGCAAATTTGGAAGTTATTTTTGTCTCATGGACAAAATACTGAGTGTGTGTGTGTGTGTGTGTCCATGGGTGTGAATACGTGTGTCTGTGAGCCTGGAGATGAGAGCACACCTGTTTTTCGGGTGTTTATAGTCCTGAGAAGGCCAAGTTGATTGTGCAGGGCACACCTTGAATTAGTGATATTCTAGAACAGAGGTCAGTGAACTACCACCTACGGGCCAAATTCAGCCTGTAGCCTGTATTTGTGTAGTGTGTCAGCTGAGGATGGATTTTACAGTTTTAAAAGTTTGTTAAAATAAAAGACCTGCATACATCCTACAAAGTCGAAAAATTTACTATCTGGCTCGTTACTGAAAATGTTTCTAAGCCCTGTTCTGAAATGTCTTGTATATTCTCATTTGTTGTTGTTCAGTTGCTAAGTCGTGTCCAGCTCTTTGTGATCCATGGACCATAGCACACTAGATTCCTCTGTCCTTCACTATCTCCCAGAGTTTGCTCAGGTTCATGTCCATTGAGTTGGTGATGCTATCTAAACAGCTTATCCTTTGCTGCTCCCTTCTCCTTTTGCCTTCAGTCTTTTCTATTATCAGAGTCTTTACCAAAGAGTTGGCTTTAAATATTCTCATTTAGTCTGAACCAACCAGTCATGAGCCTTTAAATAAGCCTGCTGTATAGAATAGAAGGGGTTTCAGCAGGCTGCCTTGCTCTGCTCTAAACAAGCTGCTACCGCGAGCTTGCTCCCCACTTCTCCTCCTGACCAGCGTGCTGCTCCCCAGGTGAGAGAAGGCAGCCCAGGACTTGACCAGGCTGTAGCCCTGCAAAATCTGCGGCCAGGCTGAGCGGCTCACGTGTCCCTCTCCAGGCCTGGCCCCGTAGGAGCTGGATTCCCCAAGGAACACTACATTGCTGCCACATCGACATTTGGGTCTGCTAAACCGGGTGGCTTCCTCATGATTCCTCTGTCTGAGCCATCCTCCAAGAGTGTGAAGATTTGGCTTGACTTTAGGAGTCAGACAGTCTAGTTTTCTCTGAGCCCGGGTGGATCCCACTGATCCACTCTTCGGGCTAAGGAAGAGGGTTGTGCCGTTGCAGGGGCTCCGCGGCTGTTGCTTCACTTCTAAAGTCTGGGAGGGGCTCTTGGAAGTCATTCCAGCCAGTCGTCTACCCTGGGCGAACCGCCTCCCTGCGTGCCTCCCAGATGCTGGCTCCAGCTGCTGCTCGCGGTGTCCAAGAGCACAGCTCCTCTCCAAGTCCAGAGGAAGTCATCCGCGTCATAGCCAGTGACTCTAGCTAATGGGCACCCTTCTTGGTTCCGGTGGGCCAACTTCTGCTCTGGTCAGCTGTCCTGGGAGCTCCTTGGGCCCCGCCTTGGGCCGAGGAGGAGTGCAGGGCACTGAGAGTCAGCTCACCCCCATTCAAACACGGCTTCAGCCCCAACCCCACCGTGATCCCGCCAAGTTACCGTCTTCCTTCGGGACTCAGTTTCTTCATTTGGAAAAGGCAAAGTGAAGTCGCTCAGTTGTGTCTGACTCTTTGCGACCCCATGGACTATAGCCTACCAGGATCCTCAGTCCATGGGATTTTCCAGGCAAGAGTACTGGAGTGGATTGCCATTTCCTTCTCCAGGTGGAAAAGGCAAAGGTTGGGCTGGATCCCCCAACCAGTGGACAGACCTTCTAAGAGGTTCTTAGTTTTTTTTTTTTTTGTTGTTGTTGTTGTTTTAAATACTCTATTTTTATTTTAGAAAATGGTTGTAAATATTTTCTGGCTCATCTGGCGGGTCACCATACACCTGGACATAGCCATAAAATTTTAGTGCCTAACTTTTGTGTTCAAGAGGACACTGCGTCAATCAGAACTACGTACTTCAGTTCTCATGGGCTGATGAGAGAAAGCGCAGATGTGGCTCAACATTTGTATCCACTGAAGGCCCATGATGTTACGGCTTTCTATGTCAAGGAAGGTTTTTGCAAGAGGTAGAAGAAAAAGCTGAGTGGGGGAATTGAGTCATCACACAACACTCTTTTCATAGCCGTCTTGCCAAATGGAAACAAATCTGTACACGAGCAGCGCATCCTTGCTGTGAGCGGCAATGGCTCTTCAGTAAAAGCATCATCGACAGCATTATTTTAATGCTGTTCATTTTAATTTTAATGTTTCTGTCATTTTGTTGGCATTTAATCCAAGAATGCTTTTTGGTTTTCCAGTTGTGTAAGAGCTAAAAGCATAAAACATTTATACCTAACTTTATATATATGTGTGTGTGTGTTTACTACTATAATAAAAATAATTTAAGTCAGAGTTGGGGCCCTGTGGACACTTTTTTCCCTCTCCAAGGGTCATGCACTTTACCCAAGAATCGATGGTGTAACTGAGGGTCTTTGGACTATGTCTGTAAAGGGCCAGAGAGTAAATATTTAGAATCTGTGAGTCATATTATTTCTGATGCATCTTCTCAGCTCCGAAGTTGTAGTGCACAGGCAGTCATAGATAATATGTAAAGAGATGGGCGTGGCTGTCTTCCAATAAAGCTTTATTTACAAAAATAGGCAGCAGGCTGGAGTTGGCCCTCAGGCCATAGTGCGTGGACCCCTGGCCTACAAGATAACCAAGGCATCTTCCTTCTCAGATACTTAAAGTAGTCTTACTCAGGAGGTGGGTTTTCTCTGGTTTCTCAAAAGACCCTCCTGGTTTCTGCTGTGTTAATTTCCTGGGACGCTCCAAGGAGACTTGCTGACAACCCAGATCACAGGGAAGATTCCTTGCTTTGGCCGTGGTTTCCGGCTCCAGCTCCGGACCCCAGGGTCAGTTGAGATTTCACCGAGTCTCCCCAGGGGACCGCCTCAGCACCTTCGTGGGGGAACGATCCCCACTCCCTGGCACACATACCTTGCCAACATTTGGAGGCTGTTATCAAAATAATCCTGTAGCCCAACCTTATGAAGCTGGGCCCTTTTATCTTTCTTTATAAATCACCCTCTCCCTCCGCTTAATCCTGCCTGGCCCACTCCTCTGAACTCCCTCCAATCTGTCTCCAGTGAGATGCTGGGCTCTGCGGGCTGCAGGCAGCCAGGTGCGGCCTCGCGGAGGCTTGGGGAGAGGGAGGGGTCTCTCTTTCATCTGCAGGGGAGGAGCTTTCGCTGCAAATCCTCACACCTTTTCTCTGCTCTTACTGAATGGAACCCAAGTAGGTTATTTATTCAACATTCTCTCCGCATTTGTTTATTGAGCTCCCCACTAAGTGCCACGCAGCGTGCCAGGCACTGGAAGCATAGCAGGAGATGAAGGCAATGCCACGCTGTCTTGGGATTGACATGGATTGGACGGACAAAGACACAGATCCCTATATATTTTCAAAGTGCTATGGAAGAAATCAACAAGGGTTGAACTGGACAACAGGGCAGTAGAGTACAGGGACTTTTGTCCAGACAGAGTGGTTGAGAAGGCCCTCCAAGGAGGTGACATCCTATACCTAGGCCTAAAAGATGCAAAGGAGTCAACCACGAGGCCAGTGGAGGGAGGAACAACCCATACAGTGAAATAGCATGTGCAAAGGTCCTGTGGTGGGAAAGGGCTTCTGGCTTTATTGTGTGAGGAGCAGGGAGGAGAGTGTCTGCTCAGAGATTCCTGCCTAGGGCTTTTCAGGGCTGTTAGCAGAGCCCTAGTCAGTGCATGCAATCACATACACATGCAGATATGAATACAGGTGAATACTCTTCACATAAAAGCTTAATAATCACACAGTGAACTTAATAATCATTATCAAAATAACTTCTACTTAACGGCAAGGACCAGGCTTCCCTGGTGGTGCCAGTGGTGAAGAACCCACCAACGCAGAAGACATAGAGATGTGGGTTTGATCCCTGGGTTGGGAAGATCCCCCGGAGGAGGGCATGGCAACACACTCCAGTATTCACACCTGGAGAATCTCCATGGACAGAGGAGCCTGACAGGCTATAGTTCATGGGATCACAAAGAGTCAGACACAACTGAAGTGGCTGAGCACAGCACAATGGCAAGGCTCTACACTTTATCAAATTTATTACACTTAATATTCAGAGGGGGCTTCCCTGAAGGCTCAGTGGGTAAAGAATACACCTGCAATGCAGGAGACACAGGAGACACATGCTCTATCCCTCTATTGGAAAGATCCCCTGGAGGAGGAAATGGCAACCCAGTCCACTATTCTTGCCTGGAGAATCCCATGGACAGAGTAACCTGCTGGGCTATAGTCCAAAAGAGTCACAAAGAGCTGGACACAACTGAGTGACTGAGTACACGTGCACACACACACACACACACACACACACAGAATACCAGGGCAACCCTTTGAAGGAGTTATGCCCTCCCTGGCATTTTACAGATGAAGAAACTGACGTTCAGAGAGGTTAAATAATTTTTCCAATGTCACACAGCTAATAAGTGATGGAACTGGGATTCTAATCCAGAGCAGCTGGATTCAAAGCCCTTGTTTTATTTTCACTTTGATTCAAAATTCTTCTATTACATTTGGAAATAAATTAAGTCTCCAGCTTGTTCATTCACACCCTATGCAAGATGCAGGCAATATAGGGGGAAAAAACACAATAGCGCTCTTGAGAGTTCTTGAGAGCTCATTGCTTAATGAATGAGACAGATGACGAAGACAGTACATGTTGTGCTGGGGTCAGTGCAGGGGCTGTGGATGCATTGGGGTTGGGAGGTCAAGGAAGGCTTTCTAGAGCTGACTCTTGGAGAGAAAGGTGGGATTTGGAAAGGTGCTTGAGGCAGAGGGAGCAGCAAGCGTGAAGGCTCAGAGGCATAAAAGTGTCTGCAGTGTTGAGCCGTGGACAGTGTGTCATTTGGCCTGGCTGGAGCCCTGGGTGTGGAAAGGTGATGAGGGCATGCTTGGAGGGTCGGCTGGGTGCATGGGGGTGTGAGGGGCTGTGTTCTGGGGTCTGTGTCCTGTGGTGATTATGAAGAAAACCACTGAGGATCTTAAGTACGGAAGGCTGGGTCAGACTGCCTAGGTTCATACCCTGGCCTCATTTTTCACTCCTGTGTGATCTCTGCATGTGACTTAACCACCATGTGCCTCAGTTTTATCATCTGGAAAATGGGGATAGTGATAGCGCTTCCTTAACAGAGCTGCTGGGAGAACTAAATGAGTTAATTCAAGCAAAAGACTTGGGACAGGGCTGGGCATAAAGTCAGCGCTGAACAGCATTCAGTGTTGTCATCACCATCATCATCATCATCACCGTCATCAATCACCACCATCATCACCCACCATCATCATTTGATGGCTCATGAACATGCCCGTCTTGCAGCTCTGTGTATGCTGGCCTGGAGGAGGTCTTGTTGGAGGCTGGAAGACAAGTTAAGGGCATTGGCAGCGGTGCAGGGGACCCACGAAAGGGCCAGGTTGGGGCACTGGGCATTGCAAGAAATGAACTATTTGGAAGACGAGCAGGAGGTGCAGGTGACAAAACTTGAGAAGCAGTTGGAAGCTCAGCAAGGAGTTGGCACGAGGAGACTAGAATTAGAATCCCATGGACAGAGAGCCTGGCAGACTACAGTCCACAGGGTCGCACAGAGTCAGACACGACTGAAGGGGCTTAGCACGCTTGCACACACAACTGCTCTTACGGCTGTTTTATAGAGTCTCAGAAATGTTAAGTAACTGACCTAAAGTCCAGAGCTAATTAGTGGTAGAAGCTGGCCTGTCTGACTTGACTGCTCTTTTTCCACTGCATTATTTTAGTTTTCCCACTTTATCTGCGACTTCCTCCAACGGCCAGTCTCCCCACCAGACTCTTGTAATTCCTGGGCCTGACACAGAGCAGATGCTTATGTGTACATACAACACTGTACTTCCTGTTTCCTGTGCCCATCTGTGTTTCTGATAGTGGCTGGAAACTGGTCCTTTAACACAGCTTTGCCAGGCGCCTGGCTTAGTGGGAGGAACTTGAGTCTGCGGATTATGATCAACTTTATTTTTAATTTGAATCCCCTCAATAGCTGAGTCATTGGGCCCAGACACCTTCAATGTCTCCCTTTCCTGGGCTTAAACACAAGGAAGAGACGCCATTGTCTGTATGGATTTGAATTGGCTAGGAAGATGCCAGAAAATGTCCTGCCTTGGAGCAACCCAGAGGGGCTGGGCTGTGTGCCCTGGTGGCTTTGGTTGGGAGAAGCGAGTCCTTCTTGCTCAGCCTCCCGCTCCTGGTCCCCAAGTTCAGCCCAAGTGCAAGGAGCTGGGGCCCCAGGAGGGTTGGGAGCTGAGCTGCAAATGTCCGGCCCGGCCTGGCCTCTCTCAGCACATGTGATGCATTAGGCCCCAAGGGCTCCCCAGGGATTCTATTCCCATCATCTCCTTCGCAGCAGTTCGGAGGTGGTGGGAAGATCAAAATGAGCACGTTTGTGTATCATGTGCTGAAGGCTTGTTGGACTGGGGCCGCCTCTGCTGGGGTGTGGGGAAGGAGGTGACATTTGAGGTCCGAGTGAGGAGAGGGGTGAGCCCCGGCAGAGCGGGGTTTGCTGAGGCCCACCCTGGGGCAGTGACCGAGCGGCAGTCAGTAGCCTGTAAGCAGAGCATCCACACTCCCAGGGCCCAGCAAGCCCTGGATGCAGCTCTCTGGGCCCTTCTTTTGTTTCAGGTCTTGGCTCCCCACGTGTCAGACTGTGGATCTGCTTCTGGGGAGGAGGGAGGCTGGCAGGCTGCGGCAGCCAGAGCGAGCCCTCTGGGGACCCCGAAAGAAGTTCCAGAATCTCTGGGGGGGGGCGGGGCACAAATGACCTCCCTCACCCTAGATTCCATCCCGCTTGAAGGGCAGCCCTGGGGATGGAGACCACAGGATCCTGAGAGACAGCACAGCTGAGGGTTTCAGCTCGTGTCTGGCCCCAGGCTGAATGCTGGGCAGTGGTTTTCTGTGGGTGATTAGTTCTTTTAGCCACTGATTCATCAATTTAAAAAATTATTAAAAAACAATTCCTCGCTAAGTGTGAGGAATGAGCCAAGTAAGTTTCAATTCCTGCCCTCGAGAAAAGATGGATGCATATGTAAGTACAGAATAACTAGCTAGTTATAGCATTCCTCTGTATTAGGCAATTTCTGGTCCTCCCACAGTTCAGAAGCTCCTCCCCCACAGCAGTCAACATCCCTTGCAAGATGCAGTTAGGTTCACTGGCCCCTTTCTGATCCTTAGTGAGTCTCTAAGGGTGATGCTAAATGCATTTTGAGTTGTGGGTCCCTCCAGTTCTCTGGGCTTCCATCCCAGTGCCGCAAAGCAACCCCAGAACCTCTGCTCTAGGAGGACTGGGAGCCCAGAACACTGGTTGAGCTGAGATGCGGGTGCTGGGCAGTAAGTTTGGTGCACCTTCTGTAAAGCTGTGGTTCTCACACTCCAGCCAGAGGTGAGTCAGAGGAATGAATACAGGTGAGTTTCCCAGACCACTGGCTAACAGCTCCAGACGCTGCTCTAAGAGCCCCGGATGTTTGGCTCACTCTGAAGGGTCAGCCAGATTATCCCTTGTGTCTTTGTCCCTAGGGCTTGTGCCTGTACGGAAGCTGTAGTATACGTGTTTCTTTTAAGGGCCACATCCTCTCCTGGACCAGGAGGATCTCACACTTGAGGGGAACTGATGTCTCAGATGGTAAAGAATCTGCCTGCAGTGTGGGAGACCTGGGTTCGATCCCTGGGTTGGGAAGATGCCCTAGAGGAGGGTATGGTGACCCACTCCAGTATTCTTGCCTGGAGAATCTCATGGACAGAGGAGCCCGGCAGGCTACAGTCATTCCACGGGGTCACAAAGAGTTGGATACGCCTGAGCAACTAACACTTTCACTTTCTTCCCGGACAGGGAGGCGCCCGGGTAGAGTCCTGCTGGGCCTTGGCCTCCTGGCTTCTGGGCTTGAGGAGGCTGTGTCTTTACAGGTTTGATGAGAGCAGGTCCCATGATGGCTATGGGCATGGACTCTGTCCAAGCACCCCTTCCCCCTACTTGCCCAACGTAGGCAGGAGCAGGAGGAACAGACTGACCCCCAGACTCGAGACGTGTCCACTTGCTGTAGGTCACCAGGCCCTGCTGCTCGGACGGTGATTCATGGGAAGGCCCGAAGGGACAGGTGTACTGAAAGAAGGCTGAGCTCACCTCCTTGGAGAAGGAAGCGTGCGTGCGTGTGTGCTCAGTTGTGTTTGACACATGGACTGTCGCCTGCCAGGCTCCTCTGTCCATGGGATTTTCCAGACAAGAATACTGGAGTCGGTTGCCATTTCCTCCTCCAATGGACAGGGAAAGCCTCTTCAAACCCTCTGGTTGTGGCCACTCTTGGGGAGCAGCTGAGGTCCTCTTTCTGTAAACCAGCTCCATTCAGACCCCAGGACGCTCACTGCCCTGGCTGTAACTATCTGCTCACACCTTTTCCCAAAGCAAATGCCAGGCTTGTTAGAACCCTCATTTACATTTCATTAGGAGGTGTCAGGCAGGGTGTTATAGAACAGAGCTCTTCTATCCCTGAATCCAGAGTTTTCAGGGCAGCACTCAGCTCTAATTCTCCAGCCACCACCTCAGTGGATTGACCCCACCCCCACCCCAAATCAGAGCCTAGGACCATCTGAACCAAAATACTGCCTCCCACCCGTGGAGGGAGCCCCGCCGTGTGTCAGCTTCGGCACCAGGCACTTTGCCTGTTTTGACCCATTGTCAACATAAACCTGAAAGGTAGGTATCACCATCTCCGTTTTACACGAGAGGAAACTGAGGC
Organism: Odocoileus virginianus; assembly: GCF_023699985.2. NCBI lineage: Eukaryota > Metazoa > Chordata > Mammalia > Artiodactyla > Cervidae > Odocoileus > Odocoileus virginianus. The sequence goes on from NC_069680.1 coordinate 20,038,245, forward strand.
TCAGAGACAGTTAAGTGACTCAACCAAGGCCACACAGCCAGGAAATGGCAGAACTGAGTTGCAGACTTAAGTCAGCCTGCCTACAGTTTTCCTGTTCTTTTCATTTCACTAAGCTGACTACCCTGCTACCCAGGTGAAGGGAGTCAGGTGTGACAACTACCTGTATCATAGGAGTTTAGTGTGGGCTCTTGGAAAAGAAATGCAAGAGAAGAGTAAGTGAGGGTGAGAGAGAGAGACTCTGTATGCGGTGTGTGTGTGTGTTTAGGAGAAGTTCATACAACTTTCATCAACTTCTTTTTGTCGTTGTTCAGTTGTTCAGTCATGTCTCTTTGCGGCCCCATGGATTACAGCATGTCAGGCTTCCCTGTCCTTCACTGTTGCCCAGAGTTTGCTCAAACTCATGTCCATTGTGTCAAAGATGCCATCCAACCATCTCATCCTCTGTTACCCCCTTCTCCTCCTGCCCTCAATCCTTCCCAGCTTTTTTCTTAATGTCCCCCAAATCACAGAGCCCAATGGTGGTGTTTGTCCACTACAAGGTACCGTGTGACATTCTCAAGTTGACCACAGCTTAACTGAGCTCCTGGGTCAGAACACCGTTGAGGCATGGAGACCTCTGATACGTGCCTTCTAGAGGGAACATGGCATCACTGCTGTCTTCCGGTCTGGTACTTGGGGCATGAACAGTTTGGAATCTTGTGGAGGAGACACTACGGTGGATTTATCTCAAAGGCCCAGAACCCTGAGGCTCAGAGGAGAGTGGGGAAGTCCTGTTGTCTTCTCTGCATTCCCAAGGACCTACAACCATGACCAGCAGTGTGCTGGCTCTGAAGAACAGTGGCAGGCCTCTCCCACCCGTCCTGGAGAGCCAGTTCCTCCTCAGGTTCGTAACAATTTGTGTTTTAACGCATTTCCACATGCAAAATGTGTCTCGGCATTTTTCATTAGATTTTTAAGGCTCAGATTGATGAGGGCGAGGTGAGAGGCAGACACGGGGGTCTGAGAGACAAAAGGTTCAGTAATGAGTTCGAAATTTACAAAACACGGAAGCAAATGTGGCTTCAATACACCAGCATGACCCTTTATAAGGCTGGAAATTACTCTTCAAAAAATCATGCTGGCCTGACTTCAGAGTCGAATGGACGCGGGGATACCACAGATTGACTTTGAGAAGTGGGTTGGTATTGCAAGAATTTTTTAATTTCCTGTAACTCACAACAATTTTCCCCCAGTGAGACTTTAGAACCACTCCTGCGATGGTACATTGACTGCATTTGTGGAACGATCTGCTGCTTGAACCAGCTGATGCAGAAAAAGAAAACCCAAGGAAGGAAGGACACGAATGGGATTACCTTCCCCCCATCCACCATCACAAAAAGTTTAGAAAAGACTTCCGGGTAAACGAAGGATTGGCCACTTCAGCCTACACATTTTAAAAAGTGAAGTAAAGATGGCGTCCCTTACACTTCTGAACTGAAAAGAATTTGGGAAAAGCAGATTATTATTAATTATTTTTAATAGCTTCTTAATTAGCCCTTCAAACAAGTTTTTCAAAATCCCCAAAGGTGTCTAATTTGCATGACATGTTTTTACTTTTCTATGCATTTCATTAGCAGTACTTCTTTTTTAAAAAACCTAATATGGCAAGACAGTATTACGCTTTCAGAAGGTGAACAGAAAAAAATAAGGAAAAAAGAAGAACTTGAATCATTGCTCCAAAAAGTCTTGTGTTTCTTGTTCCAGTTCGGTAGTGTCTTGCCTGTATCTCAGGACACTTATTAGAGCTTGTCTGTCTTTCAGAAATCACTAAAATCCGTGAGAGTGAAAACCTGAATGGAAGATGGGCTGCTGGACGTGATCCACCAAGGGCGGGGGTTTAGTAGGCAGACAACCCCTTCTTCTTCCCAACAGCAAATCCATTACAATAATGGGCTCTGGAGCCATCAGCAGGTCAGGAGCCCAACGTGTGGACACTGAGCAATCTGCACACGGCTGCTTTTTACAATGTGTGAAGCCAGGCAGAAAAGCGGCACATTTGACTGAGAACAGAGGAGAGCGGCCGAAACCAGCGTTCCCTTTGCATCAGCTTCCGGGGGCGATTCAGGGCCAGGGAAGAGGAGAGATGACACTTGGCAGCCTAGGGCGTGGGGCTAAACAGAGGGCCTGGGACCCGGAAGGAAAGGAGGGGGGAGCTAATTAATGCTTCGCCCTTCGTGCCTTGCACTCCTCCTTAACAGCACCGTTAAGAAAAAATAGCAACATTATCTAGTGCTTAGCATGCGCTAGGCCTTGTCCGAAATGCTTTATTTGAATCATCTCATCTTTATCCTGGCAGCAAAATAAGATCCTTTATTACTCCATTTAACAGATAATAATCATTTCCTATCTCACTTTTATTGAGCATTTACTATGTGGCAAGACCTGTATTATTTATGTATTAACTCAGTGAATCATCACAACATCCAATGGGGTTGGTGTTATTTTTTATTTTTATTTTTTTTGCCCACTTGACAATGAGGAAAGGGAGGCACAGAGAAGTTAAGTAACTTGCCTTGGTCACACAGCTGCTGAGCTTCTGAGATGAGATTTGAAGCAAGGTGGTGGGGCACCATCTATTTTCATCCTTCAAGGCCCATTCCTCCCAGGAAGTCTTTCCTCTCAGAAAGTCTTCCCGTGGATCTGCAGTTCTCTTCTTCTTTGGCCATCTTTTATTATGTGTGCTATCCTCTGAGAGTGTACTCCATGGGAGAGCAGGGCCCTTGTCCTTTCCCCGCTGGATTCTCAGCATCACCCAGCCCATTGCCTTGCATGTAGCAGGTACTCAAGACATATTTGTTGAATGAAGGATGTAACCACTAAACAACTTTGGTTTTGAACTTGAGCGTCGAGTAGAATTTAGCACATAGGATATTGCTAGGAGGTAAGGGACTGTGATGGTTGATATTTGATGTGTCAGGGTTTGGTGTGTCAGTTTGACTGGGCCAGGGAACATCCAGATACCTGGTAAAACATTATGACTGGGTGTGTCTGTGAGGGTATTTCCAGAAGAGACTAGTATTTGGACTGGTCATCTGAGTGAAGAAGATCACACTCACTCATATGATTGGCATCATCCAAACTGTTGGGTGACTATATGGAACAAAAAGGTGGAGGAAGGTGAATGTGCCTCTTGCTTAAGCAGAGACATATATCTTCATTTGACCTTGGGCATCAACGCTTCTAATTCTTGGGCCTTTGGACTCAAATTGGGTCCTACCCCATTGGCTTCCCTGGTTCTCAGGTCTTTGGGTTTGGACTGGGTTTAACTACTGCTTCTCTGGACCTCCCTGGCGGCTCAGATGGTAAAGAATCCAGCTGCAGTGTGGGAAACCTGGGTTCGATCCCTAGGTTGGGAAAATCCCCTGGAGAAGGGAACAGCTACCCACTCCAGTATTCTGGCCTGGAGAATTCTGTGGACAGAGGAGCCTAGTGGGCTATAGTCCATGGGGTCGCAAAGAGTCGGATGCAACTGAAGCGACTTTCACATTACTCTCTGGACCTCCAGCTTGCACAGGGCAGATCATGGAGTTTCTTGGCATCCATAATCATGTGAGCTGGTTCCTGTTATGAATAGAAACCTCCTTTTCTAAATAAATACCTCTATCTATATATCTTTTTTAAAAAAATTATTTATTTATTTTACTTTACAACATTGTATTGGTTTTGCCATACATTGACTTGAATTCGCCATGGGTGAACATGTGTTCCCCATCCTGAACCCCCCTCCCACCTCCCTCCCCGTCCCATCCCTCTGGGTCATCCCAGTGCACCAGCCCCGAGCATCCTGTTTCATGCATTGAACCTGGAATGGCGATTCATTTCAAAAATGATAATTTACATGTTTCAATGCCATTCTCCCATATCATCCCGCCCTCGCCCTCTCCCAGAGTCTAAAAGACTGTTCAATACATCTGTGTCTCTCTTGCTGTCTCGCATACAGGATTATCATTACAATCTTTCTAAATTCCATATATATGCATTAGTATACTGTATTGGTATTTTTCTTTATGACTTGCTTCACTCTGTATAATAGGCTCCAGTTTCATCCACCTCATTAGAACGGATTCAAATGTATTCTTTTTAATGGCTGAGTAATATTCCATTGTGTATATGTACCACAGCTTTCTTATCCATTCATCTGCTGTTGGGCATCTAGGTTGCTTCCATGTCCTGGCTATTGTAAACAGTGCTGTGATGAACACTGGGGTGCACGTGTCTCTTCCAATTCTGGTTTCCTCGGTGTGTATGCCCAGCAGCGGGATTGCTGTGTCATATGGCAGTTCTATTTCCAGTTTTTAAGGAATCTCCACACTGTTCTCCAAGTGGCTGTACTAGTTTGCATTCCCACCATATATGTCTCTTTATACAGTTCTATATATGTGTGAGGGACAAGAAGGCCTGGCATGCTGCAGTCCATGGGATTGCAAAGAGTCAGATATGACTTGGCTACTGAACAACAATATCTATATATCTATCATCTATCTGTCTCTCTCTCTCTATATTTGTATCCTGTTGGTTCTATTTCTCTGAAGAACCCTGAAAACTACAAGGCAAAGTACTGCTTATTAGATTTCAAGGTTATTTGTCTTCTTTTCTTACCTACTAATGGAAATTTCTCTTCTGGAGTCACACTCATTAGCACTCAGAGGCTGCCACGGCAAAATCCTTCCAAAATAGCCCCAAGTATATTCTTGGGGGGAAGAGAAGCTAAGTCACCAACAGGAAGAGTTTGAAATACAGGGCCGGCAGCCTCTTGCCTCTGTGCTGGGGCAAGGATGGGATATTGCAGGCCCCAGAGGGCTTGTGAAGATTTGGGGTTTCCTGGGAGAGCATCAGGGAGAACCCAAAAAGCTTGTGCCAAAGCCACGTGGAAATTTTGTGGTGTTGGTTCATCTTTCCAACATACCTAGTTTCCAGCAACACAGAACTAATCAATGGTAGTAGAAGGCATGTAGTTGGCACCTCTTTTATTATCAGATGCATGAATCAAGAGAGAATCTTTCTCCAGATGGAGCAGGAGCTTAATCGAACAGGTGCAGGACTTTGCTTTAGGACAAGTCTTCAGTTTCCCTCTGGGCTCTCTTCGTTTGCTTTTCCCCACCATATATACCTTTCGTTCACTCACCCACTTTGAGCCTCAGTGTCCTCATCTGTGAAATGAGCAATAATTAAACTTACTTCAGAGGGCCGTTTGGGTGGTTCTGACGACTAAATGAAATGAGGCGTGTAAAAAGCATGGCAAAGTGCCTCCTAAAAGGGCTCAGTGACCATTGGCAGTTATTCTATTATAGACTCTATACTCTTTTCTGAATTAACTGTGAAAAGCAAGAATTTCAGTTCTCCACCAGGCCAGCCTCCGGGGAGATGGGAGCTTCATGATGTAGACGCCTTTGTCTTTCCATCCTTTCTTCCCATGCCTCCCGCCTACCAGGTCCCCAAACCTGCCCCCACCCGACACTCCTTAGGAAAGGACTCAGCCCCAAGTCGAGAAACCCTACAGGGCAGCTCATCCCCAAGCTCCTCTTTTCACAAATGAGATACCGAGGCCCAGAGAGGCTAGGGGCTTGTCTAAACTCACACAGCTCATTAGAGGCTGAGCCAGTTGAACCCTCAGTATGAACTGGAAACACCATGTCCCTTCTCTCCAAGCCACCCATGGTGTCGAAGGGCAGAAATACCATGGGTCCTACTGAAGCAATGATTCTTGACCAGGGCTGGTATAATCCCCAGTAGAGAAGACTTGGCAACGTCTGTAATATTTTTAGTTGTTGTAAGACTGGGTGGAGTGGGGCTGCTTCTAGCATTTAGCGGTAGGAGCAAGAGATATTGTTAATTATTCTACAGGGCTCAGAACAGCCTCCCTAAAGAGGGCTTAGCCTACCCTGGACATCAACAGTATTGAAGCTGGGAAAACCTGTACTAAGGGAATTTCAGAGATCAGAAGGGGAAATCAGTTTGGGGGTCCAGGGGTCACCATTCTACTCCATCTGGATGTGGCCACAGAATAGTCATGGCAATTCACACCAGGAAATCTACTTTCCAAGGCAAAGGGCTTTCACAGGGATCATATATATATATTTTTTAAGTTGAAGTACAGTTGATTTACAATATTTCAGATGTATAGCAAAGTGATTCAGTTATATACATGTGTGTGTGTGTGTGTATATATTCTTTTTCAGATTCTTTTCCATTATACGTTATTATAAGATATTGAATAGAATTTCCTGAACTGTACAGTAGGTCCTTGTTTATCTAATTTATATACAGTAGTGTGTGTCTGTTAATCCCCAGTTCCCGTTTTATCCCTCCCTCATCTTCCCTTTTGGTAACCATAAGTCTATTTTCTATAGGCCACTTGCAGCCATATGGATGGACCTACAGATTATCATACTAAGTGAAGTCAGTCTGAAAGACAAATATTATATGATGTCACTTATATGTGAAATCTAAAAAAAAATGATATACAAGCATTGTATTATTTAAGCCTCACAATAACCCCAAGAAAGTTGGTATGATGACTCCATTTTACAGATGTGAAAAAAATGTATCTGAGAATAGGTACAACCTGCCCAAGGCCACATAGGCAGGAAGTGGGCTGTGGCAGGGTTTGAGGTCAGGTCTTCTGACTATAAGCCCCTTGCCATCCTCACACCAGCTTTACCCCATTCTAGGGCTGGGCCCTCGGGTGACAGACCCCCAGAGTGTGGGGGAGGAAGGACCCATGGCTGTTTAGAAGGGAGCCAACTTCCCAGCCACCTAAAATGAATCCCACGGTAAATTCCACTTCACTGAGTCTCGCTGATCAAAGAAGATTATCATTAGGAAAAACAAATCCTGGGTCTTGGGAACCACTTCCAGTGAGTGTGAAATTTTAACCAAAAGCATTCATCTGGGGAGGTTTGTAGGGCTTCCCAGGTGATTCAGAGGTAAAGAACCTGCCTGCCAATGCAGGAGATATGGGTTCGACCCCCAGGTCAAGAAGATCCCCTGAAGTAGGAAATGGCAACCCATTTCAATATTCTTGCCTGGAAAATTTCATGAACAAAGGAGCCTGGCGGGCTACAGTCCATGGAGTTGCAAAGAATCAGACTGAGTGACTGAGCACACATGCATGCGGAGGTTTGTGGTGCAAGGAAGGGTCCTCGGCACAGAGCAGTCACCGGTTCAAGGACCAGGCCCCATCGAATCTTACCCATGAAGTACCAGAAGTGCAGAGAGGGATGGATCTCACTGAAAAATCACACAGCACATGGGAGGCCCAGGCTGTATCAACAGTCAGGCCTCTGGACGCTGGCTCTGATCCTGCTTCCCTGTGAAGAAAACGTCCACAGAAACCGGCTCAGACCTCCCACACCAGAGCAGAGTGCCTTTCAGACAAAGGGGCAGTGGGCACGTGGGCTGAGCATTAGAGCCTGCAAACCTAGATCCCGGGGTGATTGCAGCCAGCGTGTCTCCGGGGCTCACAGAAATGCTCTCTCTTCCCCTCTGTCCCCTACCTGTACTGGAGCCTGGCGGTGTAACACGTGGTCCCCAGTGGGGCTGGGGCCGCTTGTGGAAAAGAGGCTATCTCTGAGTCAGGGGCCTGTCCAGCAGCAGTCATTCCTGGACCCTGGGTTTTGGAGCCTCAGGGGAGAAGCCCACGGAAACGTGGAAGCGGGGCCTCAGTTATCTGCCTGGTCATACCCATTCGTGGCGGAGGATGAGAACACACCCGCCCAAATGGGGCTCCATGATGGATGTGGAGAAGCAACCAAATGTCCCTCATTAATCACCAGCTCCATCTGGTTCCCCGCCTGATGGTTTTCAGCTGACTTGAAAAAGACCCAATTAGATCAAAACATTTTGACAATTTGTCTTGTGGCATGAACAGGTCCAGATCGAGGCTATGATTTCATCATCCGGGAGGGAGGAAGGAATTGGGGCGTGGGTCACGCACAGAGCTCGGCGGTGGTGGGGGTCTCCCCGGGGAGCCTGCCTGTGAACGCAGAGAGCGGCCCACTTCCTGCTGGCCACTGACCCTGTCAATCTAGAGCCGGCAGGAGTGGGCAGAATGGGAGTGGCCCTGGGTTTGGGTGGAAAAGGCCTGGGTTGCGGGAATATGGGTGGGGCGGAGAAGATGGACACCCAGGAAGGACCAGAAATTTCAGCCACTTGGCATGTGGGTGTTGGACGTGGACCAGGATTAGAAGTGGAGATGTGACTAAGGCCAGGCCTGTTCCAACTTGTGTACCAGCGAGATGCCTGGGGACCCAGCTTCTCAGCCCAGAAATGAGTCGCTCTGATTTCCTGGTGGTTCTGATCCCTGGAGATGGGCTTATAGATCCCAGAGATCCCCTCACTTCCCTTGCAGACTGGGGGACTCCAGAGGGGCCCGAACACAGCCACGGAGGGCAGTCATGTCCATGGAAGCAGAGCTCTTGGTTCTTGGAGACCATGGGTTTAGCTGCCCCCCTTGGAAGTTCTTGTGGGAAGCTCACCAAAAGAGAGCGCCACCAGACTGATCATCACCATCTCAGGTTTGCTCACTCCCTCTCTCTGAGGCATCCAGAAGTTGCCTTAGGACTGGAAAAGAAAATTAGACTGTCTTTCCCGACAAGTTCATTTCCCCAGTCTCCAGGCCAAACATGAGGTGTGTTGGCACCCTGGGGTGAGGAATCAGGCTGGCGTTTCTGGGCTGGATTACTAACACAGGCAGCTGGCCAGGCCAGGAGGCCCTAGGGTACACCTCCCCGGCACTGGCTAGGAAAGCCTGGGACTAGGAAACCCTGGGGCTCAGGGTGTGGGAGGAGGGGGCCTGATATATGGGACTGTCTGCTGCCTCACCAGGAAGGTCTGGTAGGGTCTCCCCTCGGGGGCTGCTCACCGCCAGCAGACCCCTTACTCCCATCCCCCAGCTCTGCCATGTACACCCAGCAGACACAGCCCACCCACTCCACTTCCCCGAGTCAAGCGGTACCCTCCAATTTCAAGGCCTGTTTTGCCGTGTGCAGGCATGTGTGTGCATGTGCACACACACACACGGTGTTCACACTCCCCTCACTATCCTTTACCCCCTTTCCAAGTACTTGTCACTCTTTATCCCTCATCTACCCTTTGTAAGGGGCCCGTGTCCACTCACCCACATGTACTCGCCTTATTTATGAACATCACATGCCCTTGCCACCTCTCACAGACATTCGTGCAGCAACTGTGTCATCCCGGTGACCCACTCTCAGGTCCTGGGAAGCACACGGTACACACACGTGTTCTTGCATGTATCCTTCATCCAGACACACAGCTGGGGAGGGGCAGAGCCAGGCAGAAAACCAGGCACATGTGCCATCCTGGAGAGAGCCCAGCTAGTAACAGGGTGCCTAAAGTCTGACCTGCAGACCTCCAGTCCCCAAATAAATGCCACTAATCTCCCCTTGGCAGACTGGCCTATGTTGCTGGAATCCTGAGCGAGGCTTCATGAATGAATGAAGCCGTTTTGGTCTTTCAGGAGGTGTTTCTTTCCTGTCTCTTTCTGGCTGGAGTCTGCCTCCCTCCTTAGGATTCAGTTCCTCTTTGGGCCTTTATGCCTGCTCTCAGCTCAGCTCTGAGCGTGAGGGTCTTCCTCATGTGCTGGCACCGGAGGATCCTTTCTGGTGCACTGGCAGGACCGCAGGATGCGTGGCCTGGGACTGACAGGTCTGGCTTTCGCTTTGGGTGGAACAAGCCTCCCCTCTCTGAAAAAGGAGAGCGGATTTTAGGAACGCGTGCTTACATGGTCACCAATGACCTTTCTGGATCTCCTGGTCTCTGAGTATCCTTGAGGCCACAGACAGTCACAGTACTTCCTTACAGGACTTGGTTGATATATTTACTCAGAACCCTTTTTATTTGCTAATGACAGAAAAACAAAAAAATCAATCACTTGGCTCAGGTATTCAGGGAGGATAAAGAGGAGTGCTTCTGGGCATTTGAAGAGCCACGAGATTGGCCACCCCCCCCACCCCCGCTGTGTCTCCATGGATGTTTCTGCACTGGCTTTGTGCTCTTAGACATGTCTTTGGCCACTAGCAGCTCTAGAGACTGATCCACAGGGTCTATTAGCTTAGGAAGGAGAACTATTACCCCTCTCTTCCCAGTCTGGAAAAAAAAAAAATTCAGGAGATCTGTGATGGTCTCATCTTGAGTCAGGTGTTGTCCTCAGAGCAGTCACTGTTTCTAGGTAAGTCTCTACTGTGACTGGTCCACCCTGGTAGGACCCCACTTTCATAGCCAGAGTGGCAGATTCCTCCTCATCCGGACCCAGAAGGAGGATGGGTAAGGAAGGATACCAGGAATATGTTATGATTGCCCTCTGCCCCCTCTCTCCACCCCCCACCCCCAAGGATTGGGCAGTAATAACAGTAGAGATTGGCACTCTTTTCTTGGCACAACTGTCTCAGTTTGCAAACTCCTTGGCAAGCTTCTGCTCTAGAACTCTTGCTCAGGACCCTAAAAGAGGCCTTCCTCCACCCTCCATCCCTAAGGAGTGTGGGGGACTTTCTCAGTGAGCAAACAAGAAGGAGCTGAACAGAGCCCTGTTTACAAAATTCAGCCCCAAGGCCAGCCTCAGCCTCTGAACCATCTCAGAGGCTGAACCATCGCAGAACCATTCCTATCTGGCCTCTCCCTGAATCACAGGTGTGATTAGGGATTTTGGCCATCAGGATCCCTAGTCGCCATGGCCCACTGAGTCATGAGCTGCACTTGGGAGCTGCACTCGTCCAGTATCAGGTCTTCATCTTGTCCAGTTCAAGTGTCAGCTGGCCACAGATCTCCCCTGTCCTCTTTTCCGTTGATTTTATTTTGAAAACCCATCAGCTGAGTCTCCCATGGATGCTGGCCTTTCTGCATTGGTTAAGGTGGGAGGTATGAAGTGTGAAGTGAAAGTTGCTCAGTTGTGTCTGACTCTTCGCGACACCACGGACTGTATAGCCCATGGAATTCTCTAGGCCAGAATACTGGAGAGGTAGCCTTTCCCTTCTCCAGGGGATCTTCCCAACCCAGGGATCGAACCCGGGTCTCCTGCACTGCAGGTGGATTCTTTACCAGCTGAGCCACAGGGGAAGCCCAAGTTGGGAGGTGGTCCACACTAAATCTGCCTTAGCAACGTGAGCCCCTCTCGCCCCCCAGTTTCCTGATGGGTGCCCTGTAGCTGAGTCAGTTCATGCCGGGAAAATGTTTCAAGTCTTTGGACATGGAACACTCCATCATTTGGCCCACTTTCTCTAAAGGATTTTGATGGCATTTCTGGGTGAATTGGCTTCAGCAGACTGTTAACTAACTGGATTAATAATGATAGTATGAATCATAGTAATAATGCAAATAATAATTGAGGTGTGGTAAAAAATAATAGCAAATTCTGCCATTTTTGAGCACTCCCTATGTACCAGACACTTCATTCATCCCTTTCATTCAATGTCATTGAAAACTTAAACTCAAATCCTGTGAGGTTCTCATTTGACAGATGAGGAATGCAAGGCCCAGAGAGGCCAAGGAACTCCTCCATGGTCACACAGCTAGCCCAAAATTCAGTTCCAGGTTTCTGTGACCCCAAAGCCTCTACTTCCAACCACCATATCATGTGGTTCAAAGAGCCCAAAACTGGAAACAATGCAGATGTCCATCAGCAGGGGAGTGATGATATCCAAACTATGGAATATTAAATAGTTGCTTAAAAATAATGTCTGCCTGCATGTCCCGCTGTAGAATGATTTCGAAGACAAAGAGTAAGGGAGAAAAGGAAAGTTGCAAAAGGTACAGAGACATTTCATTGAAGTGCTCACCAACCACACAACAGGACCAGAGCTCTATGCATTCACACACGCAGAGAAAAAGGCTGAAAGAATGTGCCCCAACTGTGCCTCATTCTGGGAAGCGGAGTGAGTCTGGGTGAGGGCTAAGGGTTCTTTGGCTTGAGCTGTATTTCTGAGATTTTTTTTTTTGATGAATTTGGCCTCCTGAAGAGAGGAAACTTGTGTCCCGTTTCCTTTAGAAGTTTGACAGCCTAGGTTTACATCCTGGCTCTGCCACTCAGGGACTATGTCACTGTTTTCGGCTCTACATCTGTAGCATGAAAATTACCACCAGCAGTACCACCATTACAATGAGACAACTACTGTAACGATGATGATGATAAAATACTATGCAGGGTTAATGCGATTTCCCAGTCATAGCACTACTGATATTGGGTGCTGGATGATTCTTTGTTGTGCGGGGCTCTCTGGTCTATTGCTGGATATTGAGCAGCATCTCTGGCCTCTACCCAAGGCATGCCAGTAGCGCCCCCTCAACCCAATCATGATAATAAAGACCCTCCCTGGGGGTCAAAATCACCCCCACTGAGGACCACCGGATCAATAGGATGACAAAATGAGTTAATTCATGTAGGTGGCTGAGGAAAGTACCTGGCACAGGGAGCCCTGGTTAAATGTTAGCTCCCATTCATCCAAAGGATGGAGAAGATGGATGGAATGACTTTCTCCAACCGGCCAAACCCGGGGGCAATGGTTGGTGCAGGGGAAGAATTCAAGGCTGGAGGTCAGGGCACCTGGGGTCTGCTTCTGCCCCCACCCCTCGGTGGCCGACTCTGAGTTCATCTTTTCAGACCTCAGTTTCCTCGTCAGTGACAAATGTGGGGGCTGCATGCAGGCACTCGGTTCCCCAAGGAGTCCTCCTCTGACTGGTAGAAGGATGTGAGTGAGCCCCCCGCATCACCCCCCCCACCCCACCCGCCAGCTGCCCTCCCTGGCGGGGAGGCTTCTGGCTCTCCGGCTGGGAATCCTTCTCAGATGCCGCCCCCCCTCCGTCCCTCCACAACTGCAGAGCAGATGCGGCCTGAGAGGCTGCTGCCCAGACACAGGTGGTGCCACCTGCCACAAGTTCCTTGATTCTTGATCGTCCTACAATCACTTTTGGCCCCGAAACAATTTGCTGGGCGAAGGGAGAGGAGGGTCTGGAGGGAAAGGAGGAAGAAAGGGAGGGAAGAGGGGTGGTTCGGGGTTAAGAGTGGCCTTTGAAGTTTGCAAGCATCTTATATAAAACATCCTCAGTCGCTCCCCATTTGGATGATGTCAGGAGAGCATATTACCATCCCGAGATCAAATGCAACAGCCAGAACCACTTGTTGCTCACCAGGCTAGTCATATATCAAGTATTCCAGGCACACGCAATTCGTAACTTTCCCCGAAACAGATTGATATTTTCCTCTTCCACTTTCTGGGAAGGCGTCATCTGACTTTGCTTCAAGTGCAGTTTGGGAGGAGGTGGGGAAATTAAACCAGTGCCCATTGTCTCTGCACACTGCTGGCCACGCCGCTGCTGGGATGATGCCGTTTTATTCTTCCTTTGTGTTCACTTGGTGATGGGCTGTTTGCTATCAAAGCCAAGCAACAAACAGGAAATGTGAATTATTCTCTTAGGCTCTCCAGAACTGAGCCTAAAAGATAAATAGAGCAGCAGGAGTTGACTTTTTTATTTTTATTTTTTGTATTTTCCTGATATGTTGTTGTTTTTCCCTTTTCCTTTTTGGTTATTTTGAACCCGTGAGGTCTTTCTAAAGCAGAGGTATTGAAGAACCAGTCAGACTGGAAGATGGGGATTTTCTCCTGCTTTTCTCCCAGAGAAGTGCCGATTGTCAATTGTGAATCACCGGGGGTCAGCTCTTCTGTTTTACCGATGAAGACATCAAGTACAGAGAACGAAAGTGACTTGTCCAAGGTCACTCAGCCTTGACTTTGGGAAGTTTGTTTATCCTCTCTGAGTGCTGCCCTCCTTACCTGTCAATAGGGATGGAGCGCTTTTCACAACATGGACCAATAGGAAGGCGAGAGAGAGTAGTTCTTTCAATAATTGCTTTCCAAAAGCAAGGGCCCCTGAAACTCCCTATTAGGAGCTGGAATGATGAAGTGAAAATGAACAAGATGTCCCTACTTTTCTCTTCTGCCTTCTGTTTCTTTTCCTTATTTTACACATCTGTGATAGCCACACAGCGCTGGAACTTGGAGCAAATTCAGGCAGATTTGTGAGTCTGTTGTGAGCTGGGGTCACTGTGTGTCCAGTGGAACAAGGCAGGTGGTTTACAGGCAGACTGGCGTCCCCTGGAACCAGCTTGCAGAGGGGACAGTCCGGTGCTGACCTCACCCTGAGGCGTGTCTGACATGCATCTGTTTGGGCCTGTCCCTTTGTGGAGTGACCTGGGTCGTTCATATCAACTCCCCCACCCCGACCCCACCCCATCCCCAAACCCTGTAGTCATACCTGTAGATAATACTGCATTTGTAGCTGCTCCTGGGGGCAGCCAAACACACAAGAGACAGCTCAGCTCAGCTCATGGCCATGTGGACTCTGCACTCAATTGCCTGTGTTCAAACCCTGGAGCTACCAGTTACTAGCTGTGTAACCCTATCCAAGCTATTGTCTTTCTGATGTCAGCTTTCACCATTTTGATTTTCCTTGGAAATTATACATATACACATATAATAGAAGACAGACAACATATGAATAAGTGATAAATCCCTGTGAACTCACTTCCCAACCTAAGCGGATAGATTTCTCCCAATATCTTTGCATCAGCAGTGGGCCTCTTTCCTTCAACCCTCTGCCTCCACAAGACAAGTAGCTGTGATCTTGAAATGTGTCTATGGCTCTCTTCCTTAAAAACAAAACAACAGAACACAACAGAAAACAGCACAAACTTTTTTTTTTTTACTACAAGCTACAGTCCATGGCGTTGCAAAGAGTCGGACATAACTGAAGCAACTTAGCATGCACACAGGCAGGGAGTAGGGATCTTCAACTTTACATGCATGTATGCTCGGTCACTAAGTCATGCCTGACTCTTTGTGACCCCATGGACTGCAGACCACTGGGCTTCTCTGTCCTTGGGATTCTCCAGGCAAGAATATTGGAGTGGGTGGCCATTTCCTTCTCCAGGGGATCTTTCCCATTAAGGGATAGAACTGGAGTCTATTGCATCTGCTGCACTGGTAGGCAGATTCTTTACCACTGAGCCACCTCAATGATTTTTCAGAGACTCTTACTCAAAGCCTGCATTTCTTTCACTTAGAATATGAATGTCAACCTCATGTGGCTGATGCAAGAACTAAATGCATGCAAAGCCTACAGAACTTATTTATCACAGGCCTGCACAGAGGAGATGCTCAGGACCCTGGAGCTTTGACCAGCTGGCATCATTCTTCAGCAGGGTTGGGGAGGGTCCTTTTCTGTCTTCAGTAGTACATTCTGCTGCTACTCATCCTGAACACTTTACCAGAGTCTGCCCTGTGACTCTCACGTTAGAACTTATAAACCATAGCTAGTTTTCTCTGTCCACACAGCATGGGGCTCTCTCTCATGAAGTCTCAGAACCAGCTGCTTAAGTTCCTTGCCAGTAGACCAACCGTTCTCAAACTGTTACAGGGATCTGGCAAAAAGGCAGATCTTGATCCAGTAGGTCTGGGGCAGTTCGGTGATTCTGCATTTTTAATCATCTCCCAGGTGAGTCTGATGCTGCTGGTGCTGGGCAGAGGCTGGGAAATGCTTTTGTCCAAGCTGGGTGCCGGAGGAAGCCCCAGGGAAGCCAGGCCATGGTGGGGGCAGATGGGCCCAGGTCAAGGGCCCAGGCCTTGCCAAGGAGTAGCCTGGGAATGGGTCATGCTCTTTCCATTGTGGAGGGTCAGCTGTTCTTCCAGGATTTCTTTCAATGACTTTATTAAGAGTTGGTTCAAGTTTTATTAGAATGGATAAGAATTGAGTGGCCCCAATAGCCTGGTGTGGTCCCTACCAGAACATTCCAAACAGAAGCTTGGGGAATCAGCTTCTTATTGTCAGTTAGGTGTGGAGTGAGACTCCCATTTTTTCTCACACAATTTACCTTGAAGCCCCGCAAAGCACAGGCCCAACCCAGTGCTGACTCCTATCTCCAGCCCAGGGATTCCAGGGGGCTGCAGACAGGAGAGAGTGCAGGGAGCCCCCAAATGTACAGCCTGGGATTGTGCCCTTTCCTCCCACCCAAAAGCTGCCTTCACCCTAACTGTAGGTAAAATGACTTCATTTCTAGGTAAAACGACTCTTAGCTTTTCATAGCCAAGAACTTCTTGGGATATCCCAACTGAGGGCATTTCTTCAGAACTTACAGGTGACAAAACTCTCACTCTGTGGTGAGCTCAGGGGGTTGGGCTTTCAGAGATTAATTTTTTTTTCAAGTAGAGGCTGATGCTTTTTCTTCATCTCCATCTTGGCTACTGACAGCCAGACATCCAGGAAAGCATGCAAAAACAGCCACGGCTTGTCACTGAAGACATCTATCACTTCTCAGCGCTGTGCATGACCCCTAAATAAGACACCCAAACGGACCTGAAGGGGGCCCTTTTTTCTTCCTATTGGAAATGACAATGCCCAAATAATCTCTGACATCAGGGTAGCAGTGACTCAGATTTTCCGATATTTAAGCTGAGATCCACATGATAGCTCAGTTGGTAAAGAACCTGCATGCAATGCAGGAGACCCCAGGTTAATTCCTGGGTCAAAAAGATCCACTAGAGAAGGGATAGGCTACCCACTCCAGTACTCTTGGGTTTCCCTTGTGGCTCAACTGGTAAAGAATCCACCTGCAATGTGGGAGACCTGGGTTCGATCCCTGGATTGGGAAGATCCCTTGGAGGAGGGAAAGGCTACCCACTCCAGGCTTCTGGCCTGGAGAATTCCATGGACTGTGTAGTCCATGGGGTTGCAAAGAGTCAGACACGAGTGAGCGACTTTCACTTTCACTTTTCCACATGTCCATACCCCAAGAATGATGCTTTGTGACGTGAATTCACTCCTGCTTCTGACTGTAGCAGGACTCTCACCTTTTGGCACCAGCCTGGTAGCTCAGATGGTAAAGAACCTGCTTGCAATGTAGGAGGTCTGGGTTTGATCCCTGGGTCAGGAAGATGCCCTGGGGGAGAGTATGGCAACCCACTCCAGTTTTCTTGCCTGGAGAATCCCATGAGGAACCTGGTGAGCTGTAGTCCATAGGGTCACAAAGAGTGGGACACGACTGAAGTGGCTGAACATGAATTGTATGGATACGAGATTAGGACACACACACACACACACACACACACACACACACACACGGAAGGCCATGTGAAGACTTTGGAAGAAGATGGCCACCTAGAAGCCAAGGAGAGAGGCCTCAGAAGAAACCAAATCTGCTGACACCTTGATCCTGGACTCTATCCTTGACTGTGAGAAAATAAATTTGTCTTGTTAACGTCACCCAGTCTGTGCTACTTGTCATGGCAGGTCTATGGACTAACACATGGGGAGATATTTTCCCATACAGGTCACCGTTTTAAGCAATTCTGTCCCATTCTCTAACAACTAGCAAACATTGTATGTCTCCTCTCAGAGGGTCTGAGTTAATGCCCTTTACAGAGTCCATCCCTGTCTTCGGGAAGATAAGAGGCATGTTCTTGAGTTTGACTGTGCCTGGTAGGGGACTGGCTTCAGCAGACATCCACAGGAGAGATGATGGTGGGCCTGGTGACCAGAGCCTTGGGAAGACCTCCCGCTCGCTTTCGGTCTGCGAAAGTCTGGCCATGGGAATATTTAAGGCCTGCTAGGAATATAACCCAGGTTTTACTTTTTCCTGATCAAATTGTGTTAATCTAGCACCCGCAGTAATAATAGTCATCAGTGGTAGAGCTGTGTGAAACTAGCAATTTTCACTTCACAGGAATTTGCCTTGGAAAATAACAGTTTTTCACCTTTGGAAACCGCCATTTGGTTTCACGAAAAATTCAAGGTGAAAAGAAATGTAAAAGAACATTTTAAATTTTTCATGAACTAGATTATGGCAGAGCTGGTGAGAGGGTCCCCTGCGGTGTGGACCCGGAGCAGAGGAGGTTGGTGAACATGAGAGGAGTGGGGGGAAACCCAGGTCGTGCGATCCCTGTCTTTCCAAGGGCCTCTCTGGGAAAGGGGTGGTGCAAGGGTGGCACCAAACCCTGGGCAAGCAAAGAGGAACACAGGACTTTAGGACAAATCATTATTATTTTCTTTGACATCTTGCCCAGGGTTTTCTGGGAAAGAGTAAGGTTTACTTATGAAGGTCTAACTTATGAAGGTCCGCTACATTCAAGTATCAGTGACTAACCACATGTATCTGGCTTGTGCCTCCTTCGGGTTTTAAACACGTAGAGTTCATTCGTTCAGCTATTACCCAGTTTCCCTTGTGTATCCTATGTGTGCAGTCACAATAGGTACTGGGCAAGCATGTGTGTGTGTGTGTGTGTGCATGCACTCACTTGTGCACAAGCTTTGTGGGGGAGAGGAGGTAGATGGAAAAGCTGAGGGCAAGGCACATAATAGTAGAATAAGATGTCACATCTTTACACTTGAGGAATTGGAAGTCTGAGAGAAGAGACAGAAATTCTACTTGAGACATCTGGAAAACAGTCGTGGGACAAGCCAAGGTACAGGTCGAAGTGTAAGGCCTGGCTCACAGGAAAGAGGTGATGCTTACTGAATTTGTCGGTATAACTCAAGAGCCTTCAAATTGTAGTTCTTCTGAGACACTGTCGTAAGAAAATAATCAGAAATGTAGACCGGGATGTCAGCACCAAGATCTCGCCAGACTTATTTAGAACAGCTCTAATTTGGGACCATCCTACGCTCTAACAATGAAAGGGACTGGCTCAATAACTGATGAGCTAGGCCAGGTCAGTAAACTATGGCCCTTGGGCCAACCCACCTGCCCATCAGTTTTTATAAATAAAGTTTTATTTGCACTGAGCTGCGGCCATTCCTTTCTGTATAGTCTGAAACTGCTTTGGCACCATGATTTATTTCATGGAGTTCTGGAGGCTGGAGATTTGCTAAGTCCACAATCAGGGCACTAGCAGACTCAGCGTCTGATGAGAGCTTGCTTCCTGATTCATGGGTGGCCATCTTCTCCCTCTGTCCTCATGTGGCTGAAAGAATAAGAGAGCTCTCCCAGTTCCCTTATAAGGACACAGATCCCATTTATATCTGCCCTAATCACCTCCCCAAAGCCCCAACCCCAAACACCATTACATTAGGGACAAGGTTTCAATGTATGATTTTTTGTGGGGGAGGGGGACACAAACATTCAGTCTTTGGCAGGTGGGTAAATCAGGGGACTTCCAGAGGACATCTATTTTGATTTGTGGGGTGACAGGAGAAGGGCAAAGCCCCACTCTTCCTTTGTTACCCATGAGAGACTCAAGCTTTCTGGAGTGTGCCCGGGAAGCCTAGAGACAGGCTGCCAGACTGGCCACTTCTCCCATCCTGGGCAAGATGAACCACTGGCATCAGCCCTGCTCACGCAGGCCCCTGGGCAGGGCCGTAGCACACGGACTGAGAAGCCGTTGAGCCTCCACTGACAGGGCCAGGAGTCCACAAGGCCACTCTGGCAAAGGTGACCCCAGCTCCTACAGTGGGTAGAATTGTGCCCCCCCAAAGAACTGTTAGCGCTTCCCTTGTAGCTCAGTCGGTAAAGAATCTGCCTGCAGTTCAGGAGACCCGGGTTCGATCCCTGGGTTGGAAAGATCCCCTGGAGAAGGAAATGGCAACCCACTCCAGTATCCTTGCCTGGAGAATCTCATGGACAGAAGAGCCTGGTGGGCTGCAGTCCATGGGGTCGCAAAGAGTCGGTCACGACTGAGCGACTAACACACACATACAAAGAACTGTTAAAGTCCTCCCCTGCAGCACCCGTTCAGAAACAGGGTCTTTGCAGATGTGATCAAGTTCAGATGAGGTCCTGCTGGATTAAGATAGCCTTGTAAGGAGATGGAACACTGGACAGAGATGCAGAAGAGCCAGGGAAGGGTGCCCTGCAGAGGCGGAGATTGGTGATTCATCCACATGTCAAGGGAAGCCAAACCTTGCCAGCAACCACCCGGAGAGCAGCTTGCAACAGTTTCTCGCTCAGAGCCTCTGGCAGGAAGCAACCCCGTGACACCTTGGTTTTGAACTTCTGGCCTCCAGAGCTGTGGCCTTTTGAGTGTCTGGCCTGTTGTCCAAAGCCAGTGTGTGGGCATTTGCGATGGGATGGCAGCCCTGGGATAGGGACCGCTCACTCCTGGAAGAATGGGCAAGGTCTGGCCCTCTGGTCCCCTTGGGTGTCCTTACACAGGGGGTCTCCTGCACCTTCTCTGCTTTAACCCATGGATGGTGCCCCTACCCACCAAAGCCAACCTGGCTGGGCTTCCAGCTTCCACAAAGGCCAACACCTGGGGGGAGGCACCCAGTTCTTTTTTTCAA
Source organism: Odocoileus virginianus (assembly GCF_023699985.2). NCBI lineage: Eukaryota > Metazoa > Chordata > Mammalia > Artiodactyla > Cervidae > Odocoileus > Odocoileus virginianus. The sequence goes on from NC_069680.1 coordinate 20,058,567, forward strand.
ACTTTTTATTTTGTGTTGGGGTATGGCAGCTGGTCAACAACATTGCGATACTTTCAGATGGACAGCAAAGGGATTCAGTCACACATATATATACACACAAATCCATTCTCCCCCAAATTCCCCTCCCACCCAGGCTGCCACATAACATTGAACAGAGTTTCCGGTATTGTACAGTAGGTCCTTGTTGGTTACATAGCAGTGTGTACATGTCCATCCCAAACTTCCTAACTATCCCTTCCCCCCATCTTTCCCCCTGGGAACCATAAGTTTGTCTCCACAATTCTTTACTCATGCTCAGAGCATCTTCATATCCCCTCTTCCTTCAATCACTCTTTGCCCCGACCTCATCATCTCCATCATCACCATCTCCAAAGCCCCCTCCCCAGTAAAGCACAATCTGCATGCATGCAGCAAGGGAAGTCTCAAGCTTAAAGCTGCTAAAATTTGGGGAGTAAGAATACAGAATTGCAAAGGCAAAATCATGCACAGGGCCTTGGAATGCTCAAGTTCAGAGAAGGGTCCTCCAGTGGGAGCTCCTGGACATGGAGCATGCTTGTTTTGTACACACATTTTCAATGCAGCATCCTTCTTCCTACCAGATTTCAGCTGCCTTTGCCTTTGGTGAATTTTGCATGCATATGTTGTATCTGACTCTTTGCGACTCCATGGACTGTAACCTGCTAGGTTCCTCTGTCCATGGAATTTCCCAGGCAATGGGTTGCTATTTTTTTTTTCTCCAGGGCATCTTCCTGACCCAGGGATCGAACCCATGTTTCCTGTGTCTCCTGCATTGGCAGGCAGATTCTTTGCCACTGAGCTACCTGGGAAGCCAAGCCCTTTTTGCCTTCTGCACTGACGTGTAAATGACTGCTAGCAAATCTTTACTTGGGGGCAGGCTCTCAGGAGGGAGAGCCCAGAGGTTGCTGGCTTTCTGAGGAGCATCTGAAGCTTGACTCTGATACTTACTATCTGTGTGACTTAGTATTCCCATCTGTCAAGTGGGAATAATAGTTAAAGAAAGACTAGAGGTGGAGACATGGGCCTACAGCTTGACAGTAGGTGCCAAGTAAGTGTCTGTTCCTTTCTACTTCCCTTTCCTGGAGGGAGCGAGAGCAGAGGGCCTGATGTCCAGATCAGGGTCACTAATCACAAGCTCGACAGACTGCCCCAGAGTTGACCTTACCTATGGGCCCTGCATTTCTTTTCTCCCTCAAAGCACCAGGAAATCAGGGCTCACTGCAGATTTACTCAGCCCTGAAAACTTGTTTGTCAGGACTCAGCCTCGGGAGGGCATGGGAGTTTCCATTTCCCGTTAAATTACTGAGCAGCCGCTGAGGACCCCTGCTCTTTCCGTGTGTGCCAGGCCAGGTGGCCACCAGCTCTGTGGTCTCATGGTTGCCCACGGCAGGCGAGCCAGGCTTCCTGAGCTGTAAATGAAAACTTAAGATTTCTTCCCTTGGCTGAGTCTCTCATTCATGCAGAAAATGAGACATGATATCAAAAGCACATGGGCTCAGGGTATTAGGCCACCTTTATGGGCCTGTCAAGTCCGGTCTCTGCAGGGCGGAACCTCGTTTATCTGATATCTGTAGTAACTTTTGGACGATTACGATTCCTGGGGCCCAGGCTCTCTTGGCTTTTCCTGGACACAGTAGCGATTCTCTCTACACAGGGCTGGGAAGCTAGTTTTTTCTCTGAGGCTCACGGGTCTGGGTGTTTAATAGTGGGGTTCACATCCCCACGGTAGGCCATCATCCAAGTGGATACTAAGCCCCTGGAAGCTTGGATACAGGGAACAAGGTTGGGGCTATATTTCATGATGCTTCTCCATATAGAAAATGGGGTCTCTGTCCAACTCTCCCATCCCCACCCAAGACATTGGATTGTGAAAGAATAGCATTGGGAAGTTTCCATCAGAGCCCACTGCCTTGTAAATTCTGAATTTGCCAATGGGACTCCATGAATGGCCGTGTTCATTTATATAACTTGCCTTTGTGCTTCTCTGGAGTGGGATCTGACCTGTTTTTTTCTCTTCATATAGAACTTGGTTCAAGAATAAGGACTTGAAAGACCCTTAAGGGTCTAACTAACAAGACGATGTTTGAGCCAATGGCATAAAGGCTGCTGGGAAGACTGGGGCACTGCATTTGCCCAGAGGAAGGGGTGCATTTTTCTAACTCCCACAAAGGTGACTGATGGGCTAGCTGTGGTCCTGAGGAGCAGCTTGAGATATTGGCATGAAGGATGTTCACAGAGGGAACCACAGTAGGCGAATTTGTAGGGGCATCCTCCTTGTCAAGCTCTTTGTGCCCAAGGTCAGCATAACTAGAAGTCACTGTTACCTTCCCTTCTACATCTAACTCAGTTACTATCTGCTGATCTCCTACCTATGTGCTGGGAATATACATGCTCTTTGTATATGTGACTTTTTAGCTCTCATACAGGTATTTTCAGCCCCTCTGCCAGCCCTCCTAACTCAAGCCAGCCATTCCTGTTGCTTTTTTGTCCTGGTGCCATCATCAATCACTCAAGATGTCTTGTTCATTGTTGTTCAGTTGCTAAGTCGTGTCCGACTCTTTGCGACCCCGTGGACCGCAGCACGCCAGGCTCCTCTGTCCTTCACTGTCTCCCAGAGTTTGCTCAAATTCACGTCCATGGAGTTGGTGATGCTATCTAACCTCTGCTGACCCCGTCTCCTTTTTGCCTTCAATCTTTCCCAGCATCAAGGTCTTTTCCAATGAGTCGGATATTCATATCAGGTGGCCAAAGTACTAGAGTTCCAGCTTTAGCATCAATCCTCCCATTGTATATTCAGGGCTGATTTCCTTTGGGATTGACTGGTTTGCTCTCCTTTCAGTCCAAGGGACTCTCAAGTCTGGGGGCTGCTAATTGTCATATTGACATTCCCTGGGTATCTCTCTTGGTTCAATATTCCTGGTAAAAAGAGGTGCAGCTGGGAGGATGGAATGTGATGGCACACACAAGCCCTTAGCACAAAGTCTGGCACAGGGAAGGTGCCTAGTTACAAGGCTGAGACTAGGATGTGACAAGAGAAGTAGGTGGGAAACAAAATTTGAGGTGCCGACCCGGAGAGTGAGTGCCTCTTTAAATGTCAGCTTCAGGCATCTCAGTTACCTCCCCTGGTCCCATCCCCTCAGCTGTGAAGATACAGCTGCTCCTCTGCCCGCTGCTGCCTCCTGCATGACTTACTCCAGCAAGAGCTTTCCTAACTACTCATTACGAAATTTCAGGGGATCCCAAAACCAATTTGCTGGGTATTTTCCACAGCACAGGCAAAACATGAAATAGGACAGAAGAGAAAATATTAAAGTTCTTTTTGCATAATAGGAGTAATTACAGGAAACCCTCTCTCAGCTATACATATGCTCCAAGGCCCAGGCCCGGCAACAGGGTAGGTGGAGCCCAACCTCAGCCTCATGGCTTTGAGTTACCTCCATCCAGGATACATGGGGCTGCTCAAGGTTTGTCTCCCGTCTACTTCTCCAGGGTGTTCTCTGGCCCTCGTTCATCATCCTTGAGACCTCTGTGCACCTTAGGGACAGTCACCGCTTATACTCTGGGCAGGTTGAGGGGCTGGGGCACCTCTGAAGGGTGGGAGCGAGGGCAGAAGATACACAGGCTTGCATGGCCCTGTTGCAACTTGTTTCTGCACCGCCAGGCCAGACTTTCCTGGGGCGACAGGAGTAGCCAACAGGACTGACAACACCGAAAGCGGAAGATGTGAAACTCCCCAGTCCATAGGACTCCCACAAACTCTCTGAAAGAAAAGCACAAGGACCAGATCAACCATCCACGGCGAGTCTGGGCTCCTAACCAGGACAGCCCTCTCCTCCTTGGAGCCTGCCTCCTCCTTTAAACCTTCTAGGTGAGTCTCTACTCCAAGTTGGGAAAGCTCCATGCTCGGCTTGGAGGATTGGCCTGACCCTGGAATTCACTCCCTCCTTTCAGCAGCTAGTCTGTGAGCTTCAGTAATCTTTGTAATTCCTTTCCAGAAACTGAGTGATTTGATCAAAGATTAAAAAAAAGAAAGCATGAAAACAAACAAACAAACATAAAGTTAACCAAGAAGAACCTACTGTATAGCAAGAGAACGATGCTCAATATCTTGTAATAACTTATGATGGAAAAGAAACTAAGAAGTATACACACACACACACACACACACGTACATATACAGTTTAATCACTTTGCTGTACACCTAAAACTAACACAACATTGTAAATCAATTATATTTCAGTAAAGAAAAGAAAGATGAGCTCGTGTTTGTGTGTGTGTATTTGGGAGAAGACCAGCGGGACATTTGGGGTGTGGTTGGCCACACCAAGTCAGGTCTGCTAGGTTTCTCACAGGGGGAGGTGTGCAGGGGTGATTCTTCCTAGCCATCCAGTAGCAACTGGTAGATCACCACCCTCATTTCCAAACACAGACACGACTGCAAAGGAGCACCCCCCTCCACACGCAACTGTTACATAATCACACCAAAAGTATAATAGACATCACACATACATATATACATACACGATAGCATACCCACTTACCCATATACACATGTAACCCCATTGCCACATAGTATGTAAACATGAGCAAACATACATATACACATACACCTGTACCTCCTTTAATGAGAACTATAAATTCTCAGAGACTAAACAGGGTAGATCATGCTAAGAGAAAAAGACATTTCTCCAAATGCCACCTCGTCTTCACAGACTCCTCTCCAAGGGAAAGGCAATTAGAGTATTAATTAAGGTGTTCTCTGTTTCTCTTTTAATCCTTCTTTGGCCATCCTGGACTGAGAGTCATCTGTAGAAGGAGCGGGCCCCCACTTCAGAGCCATCTGCTTACTCACTTATGCCTACACAAAGACCAGGAAATTCTGGTCTGAAATTAACTCTCATCTGCATCGCAGGGCAACTCACCTCTTGAGCATGGCATTCTCTTGAGGGGGGGAGGGAGGGAGGCAACACATGGATTTATGATCCTCCTGTACAGGCAAAGCCCCGGGATTCTTGCTTCTATTACATAGATAGTTGTTAAAGTCTTGATGAGTAAATGAATGAATGAATCATCTTGCAGAGGTTTTGGAATCCAACAGACATAGTCTTGAATCCTTGCTTTGTATTCATATAAAATTGGGCAAGTTACTTAATCATTATGAGCCTAAGTTCCCCATCTGTAAAATGGGCATAATAGTACTGCATCAGTTAAAGATGAAGCTATAGTGAGAAACAAAGATGGCAAAATACAGGGCTCAAAAAATATATGTGCATTTTCCTCTCATGTATCAGTCCTGCATGAATGGCCAGTCCTGCATGAACTGCACAGTCAATGTGCAGTTGTGTTCATTCTAGTTGTGTGGTCATTCCAGGACCAAGACCCCATCTACCACACTGCCCTGCCTCTCAGGGTCATTGTCCTCATCCATAAAGTCAAAATCATTATGCAGAAATGGGAATGAGAGAGAGAGAGAGAGATCACAGTAAGCGGTTTGCCTTTGGAGTTAAAGAATGACCCGGAAGTTGAACACAGAGCTTACAATAACATTCTACTGATCTGAATGTAGTCACATGACCAGACTAGTTGCAAAGGAGCCTGGGAAATGTAGTCCTTAGCTGGGCAACCAGGTATTCAGCTACCATTCTCTTACTACGGAAGAAGGAGTGTTGCTCTCTGATGGATAACTAGCTGTCTTACCACAAATAGCTTCATCAGCTGGCTGTGGAGAGGACTAAGTCAGAGAGTGTGCTTAAGCTGTAAAGCACAGCCTGACATAGTGCCTGCACTTGAGTACTGGGAGCTATTATTTAATAATTTCAAAGGCATCCTTTTAAATTGAATGTTATAATAATGTAATTAGGGTACATATTTTCTTGTTCTTTTGGTGGGGCAGGGTGGGGTGGAAAAAATAAAAGAGTCCAGCCACAAATGTTTGAACAAGATCAGGTGAGTGGTGAGTCTGCAAGGCCAAAGCCCCCCTTCTAGGATGGGACACCTGCTCTAGGTACCTCTCAAGATGGAGTTTTAGAGGAAGCACAGGCACCCTAGAGATGTCCCTTAGGTGTAAAGATATGAGGATTTGGCAATGGCAGCTGCAGTGATGAACATGGAACAACCTATGAATTTGTTCCCAGTAAGTTCTGCTTGTCACACTCAGGAGATAAGTTTCCAGGAGGGCGAGGGAGAAAGCAAGAAGGACATGCATGTTCATGGGGAAAGCTGCAGGAAGCAGTGGGTTACCTGCATTCTAGTCATCTCATTATTGGGTGAATCACCTACCCTTTCCTTGGTTCATTTTTGCCCATGCACAAAACAGGGACCAAAGTGATTCTTACCCTAAGAGGTGGCTAGGAAGCAAAAGCAAGATAATGGGTGTGCTGTAAATGCTGAAAGGCTCTCCAGATGTGAGGAATTAGGGTAATTAAATAAAAGTGGGGGAAATCCATCACCAGCAGTCAGGTGTGTCCCCCAGATCCGCTCAGGCTCATGTGGTGAGTGGGTGGAGCCCGCTACCTGTCCAAGAGACATGCCGTCCCGTCCCCCGCCCCCCGGGAGTGGCAGCAAGACTGTCAGTCTTAATCAGAACTTCCTTTTGGGGAGCGGCTTCCTTTGTGTCACAAACTTGGCACAGTTCAAACCTCTGCTTCGAGAGTTATTTTCTTTGGGTTTTGCAAATCCTCTTTTGCCCGGAGGAGACAGAAAGCTCCACATTTCTTTCCACCTGGAAATCACCACGGTTCTAAGGCTGTCCTTGTTTTCCTGCTAAAGACATATTTGTGTGTCTACACCCCGCAATTTTCCCATGTAACTTTCATTAAAGTTAATTGGCATCACAAGATTAAGGCAGGCAGCAAGAGACAAAGAAGTCAGTGCCAAATGGGGCCTGACTGGGGTGCTGGGAGGGTGACAGGCTTCCGGAGGGGGCGACACCCAGTGGGAGACCCAGGCTTTGCTTCAGGAGTTCCTGCAGAAGGGGCTGGAGCGGTGCCTTGTGGGAAGATCTTAAGCCCAGGTTCCCTGTGCCAGGTTCAGGGCTGAAGACACCTTCTTTCTTTTTTTTTTTTTTTTAATTAATTTATTTGTTTTAAATAAAGAGTCCATCCTAAAGGAAATCAATCCTGAATACTCATTGATAGTACTGATGCTGAAGCTGAAACTCCCAATATTTTGGCCACCTGATGCGAAGAACTGACTCACTGGAAAAGACCCTGATGCTGGGAAAAATTGAAGGCAGAAAGAGAAGGGGACGACAGAGGATGAGATGGTTGGATGGCATCACCGACTCAATGGACATGAGTCTGAGTAAACTCCAGGAATTGGGAGTTCTGGTGTGCTGCAGTCCCTGGAGTCGAAAAGAGTTGGGACACGACTGAGCAACTGAACTGAACTGAACTGATTTATTTTAATTAGAGGCTAATTGCTTTACAATATTGTGGTGGTTTTTCATACATTGACATGAATCAGCCACGGGTGTACATGTGTCTCCCATCCCGAACCCCCATCTCACCTCTCTCCCCATCCCATCCCTCTGGGTTGTCCCAGTGTACTGGTTTCAAGTGCCCTGTTTCATGCACTGAACTTGGACTGGTTATCTATTTCACATATGGTAATATACATGTTTCATGTCCTTTTACACTGTTGGTGGGGATGCAAACTAGCACAGCTACTATGGAGAGCAGTGTGGAGATTCCTTAAAAAACTGGAAATAGACACCTTCTTTCTGATGTAAACTGGCCGGGAAGGAATTTATACCCATTTCTCTTTCTTGTGGTAATTGATAAGAGTAGCACATAGTACAGTCGTGATAGCAGCTGTCCACCGGGCATCTAACAGCTCATCTCTGGGGCGAGGGCTGCACTCATACTTGGATTCTCACAGCACCTCTATGAGGGGTATGGTTATCTGTTATTTTGTGGATGAGAAAGTTGAGACTCAGAGAGGTTCCATGATTTGTCCGAGCTTGTGCAGACAGTACAGAGCAGAGCTTGCATTCAATCCTTGTCATCTGGCTATCTAGCAGGACATCAGCTGAGGATGGGGTGGGAAGGAAGGCCTGCCTACCTGACATTGTTCATAGCTGATGCCCTACCACTTGGAGGGGCTTCCTTGGTGGCTCAGTGGTAAAGAATCCGTCTGCAATGCAAGAGCCACAGGAGACTCGAGTTCGATCCCTGGGTTGGGAAGATCCCCTGGAGGAGGGCATGGAAACCCACTCCAGTATTCTTGCCTGGAAACTCCCTTGGACAAAGGAGCCTGGAGGGCTACAGTCCATGGGGTCACAAAGAGTTGGACATGACTGAAGTGATTTAGCATACATGCATGCACATCTGGGACCCATCCTGTGCAGGGCTGTGGAAGCCTGGTGCAAACATTGCTGACACTCTTAGGGAGCTAGGGTTCAACCCCCCTCTGTCTTCTGCATATTTATTGGGCTCTCTGCATATTTATTCTGCATATTTATTGAGTTCATAGCCCATGAATCCACCCCTTCTTGATAGTTTTAGTTACAAATATCCATTTAATATGAAAACATTCCCAATATTTTTAGAATGTATTAATTGATAAAAACCAAATGATAAAAAGATACTCCAAATTTAATACTATTGTATTTTATACATCACATCTATGTAAATTAATGATAACGGTACAGATATAAATAGGTGATTCACCGGGGAAGTTCACAAATGGCCCATAAGTAAATGAAAAGATGATCAATCTTACTAATAATCAGGGAAATGCAAATTAAAACAACAATAAGACATCATTTCATTCATCAGATAGGCAAAAATTAAGAGTGATACTATCTCGTATTGGTTGGGGTGTGGAGAAATGGTTACTTTTATCTATTTTCTGTTCACAGGAGTATAAATTGATGCAGCTAGTTTGGAGGAGAATGTAGCAGTGATTATTAAAATACAGCACACACACACACACACACATGCTGGGATGAGGCAACTTCACTTCTTGGTAATTCCTCTAGTGTACAAGATGAGATGAACTTGGAAACACTGTGTGAGCATGCGCGTGTGTGTGCATGACAAGCCACTTCAGTCGTGTACGACTCTTTGTAACCCTATGGACCAGAGCCCGCGAGGCTCCTCTGTCCATGGGATTCTCCAGGCATGAATACTGGAGTGGGTTGCCATGCCCTCCTCCAGGGGATCTTCCCGACCCAGGAATTGAGCCCCTGTCTCTCTTGTCTCCTGCATTGGCAGGCAGGTTCTTTACCACCAGCACCACCTTGAAATACTGTGCGTGTGTGTGCTAAGTCGCTTCAGCTTTGCCACCCTATGGAATAGGGAATGTATGGAATAGCAAAAACATTGGAAATAGGTTAAATGTCTGTCAATGAAGGGGTAATTACACAAACAATGGAATAGTCACACAATGGAATAATAAGCAGCCTTTAAACTGAGTGAGCAGATCAAGATTTCTAAGACGGGTAGTTACGTGAAACAAGTGATCAGCTGCAGAATGACAATATTGCCTGTGCTGTTACACGGCCTCCCTGAGAACAAGTCTCATACATCTCCAGGCAGCATCGCAGATTGAGGATCTCAGTTGTCACATTTTGAAATCCATCTCTGTGTTTGAGTCAAGGCCAAGCTTTGCATGAGCTGCTCCCCACAATGACTGGATGGGGGAAGAAAGCTAAAGCCAACCTGTTCCTGGGAGACATAGGACTCCTCTATTGGCCAACTTTGATCTCAAGGATTCTCCACCATCAGTCTAGACAGCCCCACCCAACCTTCTCTCCCCTTCCCTTCCTCAGGGTCAGACTTGCACTGTAGTCTGATGGTTATCTCAGCCTTCCTCCGCGTTCCCCTTGAGTCTCTTCCTACGTGACTCTCGGGCGTCCCCTGTGGCTCAGCTGGTAAAGAATCCGCCTGCAATGCGGGGGACCTGGGTTCGATCCCTGGGTTGGGAAGATCCCCTGGAGAACGGAAACGCATGACTCTCAACCTCTATCCTCTCACAGAGGAATTTCCTACCTTGGTGTCTACTTCTTGGAAGACCCGGTCTAGGGCACACCATTAACACAGCGGTTCTTAAGCGTCAGTGTGTATTAGAATCACCTGGAGGATTTGTTAAGCTACAAATCCCCAGACCTAGACTTTCTGATGCTGTAGGTCTAGGGTGGAGTCTGGGAATTTGCATTTTAACAACTATCCAGATAATGCTGATGACAGAGGACTACACTTTGAGAACCACTTTGTTAATGTATAACATATGGTAATTTAAAAATATTTTTATAGGTTTGCCTATGATCTAAACATGAAGAAAAATATCTGGGAGGCATCACAGAAAAGTTGTAACAGTGTCTTTTCCCGAAAGGTTTGATGGGTAGTAATTGGCACATAGTGGTGTTTAAGAGCATGGACTCTGAAACCAGGCAGCCTGGGTTCAAGTTTTACAACATGTTGGCGGTGTCATCTCATCGGTTTTTAACTTATCTCACCTCAGGTTTCTCATTGGAAAATGTGGATAAATATTAGGACCAGTCTCTAGAGTTGTCTGGAGAAGAATGTAAGTTAATACATGTAAAGCACTTAGAATGATGTCTGGGACATCATAGGTACACAAATGCTATTTTATTCATTTTGAATCAGATAAATGGTAAAGGGATCTTGAACTCTGAGCTCTTTGCAACAAGAATTAGTTGTTTTACTTGTAAAATTAAATGTTTTCAATAAAGAAGAAAAATAGTTGTGCATGTATATGTGTTTGAAACATATTCCATATTCAATCTACATGCGATGTTTGATGAATAAATGCAGAGATTTCTTCCAAGGTTTTTGTTCACCCTCCACTCCTTGAGAGTCCCAAATCCATAAATTTTGACCCTTGAAATAAGCCAACTGCCACTGTCTTATTGGCTGAGTTTTTCAAAATGAGTGTAACCCAAATATAAGTTAGACCCTATGTAGCCCAGTCTATGTAGGGTCATATTCAAAGAAGTGCTATCCATCAGTCAAATCTAACTCAAAAGCAATTCCAAATTTGACTTATATCTCACAACAGCAAAGGGAGATCTATTGAATAACCTCTACAACAATTCTTAGAATACCCTTTTTTCTCTCTCTGCAGAGAAAGTCTGAGAGCACTTGCATGTTAACAGTTAACGGTGTTGGTCCCTGTCACAGTGGATTTATCAAGAAATCAGTTTAATTAAGCCTGAGTGTTAACAGGCCTCCTGTTTTTGAAGTGAGCCACTGCTACTCTAAAAGGTTCCCTTTGCTTGGGCACATAATCCTATTTTAACATTGAACTACTGGCCATGAATCCTTCCTGTCTTGGGGAGATTATCAAGTAAATCATGACCCATTCAGCAAAAGAAGAAGGGTTGTTAGGGAGCGAGAAATTAGGAAGGTCTTCTTTTTGGGGGGAGGGTTGTTTTTTAGATTTTTTTCATACATTTATTTATTTAACTGTTTTAAAAGACTGTTAAATTATATTCTGGATCCCAAATTAGGGATATACATATAATATCTTATTCTACCTTTAATATGTCACCTTTGAAGCATAATTATCTCCACTTTTCAGATGAGTAACTTGAGGTTTAAGGAAGTCAGATAAAAGTTTAAGTCACTTGGCTGGTCACTGGCTGAGTTTCTGTGATCTTTTCAATGTATAAATTTTCTGCTGGACTAGGACATAGGAGAACAAAGCTCATCTCTACCATTCACTAGCTGTATGATGTTGAGAAAATTTCTTAACATCTCGAAGTCTCAGATCTCTCATCTGCAAGTAAGATGGTACCTATCTAGCCAAGGGTATTTGTATAAAATTAAATAAGTTTACAAATGTCAGATTATTACTCATCATGGATATTCTCTAGTGTATTGTGAGCCTCATAGTGTATGGGCTAGTTTTTCCAAATAGAAAACCATGACCAGCAATACTGTGGCTGATTTTGTCCAGCGGCTTACTTATCACTCATCCCAACTCTCTTCTAGCGTATCTTTTTGTATAATAGATGCTCTAGAACTGAAAACAAAACAAATACATTTCCTAGATTACCTTGCAGCTAGGAATTTGCATATGATTTAAATTCTGTTCTGTCTGTGTGTCATGCAAGTCTTGGAAGTGAAGGGAGCAATAGAAGATGGTAGCCACATGTAGGAAGATCAGACATGCTGGTGAGTGGGTGTAGGTATCTGTGTTTGCAGCTGGTTCTGGTAGAGTTTGTAGAGCCCTTAGTTCGGTACCATAGGTTCTGATCAATGGACTACAGAAACCCTGGGTTTTATAGAACAACAGTTTCATGGGTTGGGTTCCCAGTGAAGTGGCCCCTTGGCTAAGTGTCTTTCTTTAGAATCCAAATCTGGTTCTCCAACACCCCTGGAGGTTCTATGAGCTACTCAATTTTCCTTGAAAACAGTCCCTTTCTGCTTAAGCTGACTGGAGTAGACTCTGTTGTCTAGAAATAATATTCAAATACTGACACTGTGTCATGAAGAAATATGGAACTGCAGCTGACAACCTTGAGTGATCAGTTGTTGATTGGTCCATTGGCATATGGCCAGTGCTCTGAACAAATATATTTTAAAATACATAATATGTTTCCAGGTTGCTCCATCAAGGCAAGGAATATAAGCTTGATGGGAAACAGATAGTTTCTGAATTTTCTCTGGATTTTTCATTTGATGAATTATTTAACAGTCTATAGTAATTTGGGGCTTCCCTGGTAGCTCAGCTGGTAAAGAATCTGCCTGCAATGCAGGAGACCTAGGTTCAATCCCTGGTTATGAATATCCCCTGGAGAAGGGAATGGCAACCCATTCCAGTGTTCTTGCCTGGAGAATCCCATGGACAGAGGAGCCTGGTGGGCTACAGTCCATAGGGTCACAAAGAGTTGGGCAAAACTGAGTGACTTTCACTTTCAAGCAATTTCAGACTGAAGGTACTCATGCACTAGGAGATACTGTTTTATTACTCTAATTGAATTTGGAGACTTCAGAATCTGAGGGTGAGAAAACGAGGCTGATCAAAGCGGAACTAAACTCAAAATCTGCTCCATGATGTCCCCTTTATAGAAACCTACTGATGTGAGCACCTGCCAGGGTGTTGATCTGTTTCTGAAACCCATCCTCGCCACCTCCCATTTCACCCATTCTCTCTTCTGCAGTTCTTGGTTCTCTGTTTAAGTCTCCACTTCCACACCAGGCTGTCCCTTCTACCAATGAACTCCAGTGACCATTTTTCGACATACTGTCCATTCTGTCCCTTTAGGCATGATGACACTTTTGCCTTCTGGCTCCATGAAGTAGATGGGTCAGAGTCACTCCGGGCACCTTCTGTATTGATTTTCAGGTTGCGCTGGGGAGGGACACTGGGTACTTTCTCTCACCACTTGTTTTCCTCCAGTGGGCAAATTCCCCTCATGCTCAGTTGCTCAGTCATGTCTGACTCTTTGTGACCCCATGAACTGTAGCCCGCCAGGCTCCTCTGTCCTTGGGATTCTCCAGGCAAGAATACTGGAGTGGGTTGCCATGCCCTCCTCCAGGGGATCTTCTCAACCCAGGAGTCGAACCCATGTCTCCTGGGTCTCCTGCACGGCAGGCCGATTCTTTACTGCTGAGCCACTGAGGAAACCTACAGTTTCCCCTACCTACCATAAAATCTTCATTTCCAAGCCTCCCTTATAGGTGGGGACATGTAAATTTTGTTCTTTAAGATGTAAGATGGTCTCTGAAGAATATATTTAAAAGAGGGGCACGCCCTCTCGACTACTCTACTCTTTCTCCTTTTTTGCTGACTACAGAGCTGAGGATGTGATATCTGGAGCTGCGGCAGCCATCTGGGACCTCATGGTAGAACATAGGCAACAGAATGTCTGAAGCCCGGGACCATTGTAATGCCGTATTAGTCCTGGACTGCTTATCTGTGGACCTTGTTTTTGTGGAAGAGGAAAACATTTCTTCCTACTTAAGTCACTATTATTTTTAGTTTCTTGTTATTAACAATTGACTATAATCTTAATTGATAGATAAATAGCAACTTGTGCATGTCATGCAATGAAAGACTGAAAGGCTAGAAGTCTAGAGGTGGGAGTTTAGCCACCATCAGTAGTCATCTTGAGAATCACAGCACTCAGTTCACTCTGATTGCCATCTATAAAAGTGGTAAAAAAGTGGTTCTTAATTCATTTTGAGTGGTGAAAAGTGAAAGTGTTAGTCATTCAGTCATGTCTGACTCTTTGCAACCCTTGGAATGTAGCCTGCCAGGCTCCTCTGCCCATGGAATTCTCCAGGCAAGAATACTGGAGTGGGTTGCCATTTCTTTCTCCAGGGGATCTTCCCAACCTATGGATCGAACCTGGGTCTCTCGCATTGCAGGCAGATTCTCTACCATCTGAGCCACAAAGGAAGTAGCACCAGGCTCCTCAGTCCATGGAATTTTCCAGGCAAGGATTCTGGGGTGGGTTGCCATTTCCTCCTCCAGGGAATGTTCCTGACCCAGGGATTGAATCATCTCCCTTGCATCTCCCTTATTGGCAGGCAGTTACCACTGCACCACTGGGAAGCCCCTCTGGATATGTATATCTATACAAAATATATCAATGTATCAAAGTACATAATATATAAATATCTATTAAAAACTATATGTGTGCATATATGTATACACATGTGTATATGTGTACACACACACAGACATATAGCTGTGGGTTTTTTGAACAGAGGTGTTGCAAGCAATTTACATAAGTGTGTGATAAGCAGGGGATCTTCTGCCTCTGAAAAGAGTCCTTATCCACACGTTAGCCCAATCCTTAAAACTTCAGGTCAATTCCTAATTGGCACCGCTGTGGCCAACTAAACCAGGAGGCCACAGAGGGAATGGATTACACCTGTCGAGTGACCCCTTGAACAACTCCCCGACTCTGGGTCTGGGGTACACGAGGAAGAATAGGAGCACCTTAGCACTGCGACTGCCTGCGTTCCATTTCTTCCTTAGATAAACAGAGGTAAATCTCTGTCATTGTCTCTATAAGGTAGTTTTAACAGCACTGTTGTTGAGTCAAATGAGTACGAAAGGGAAATAAACAAAGAGACGAGAAAGGAAGAGAGAAGGTTAAGAGTAAACTGAGATGACCACGCTTTGCCATTCAGAGGTTGCCCAGATTTTGCAAAACTCCATCTTCCTGGTTTAGTTAGCTGTTTCTACACTGGAACAAACAGACCTTTAGAAAAAAATAAAAGCTGAGTAAGACGCTTGGCTGTATTCTTAGACCCAAGTGTTCCATGGGTTAGGTTAGCTATAAATTAACCAGTCTGCAAAATATATAAATAAATGAATTGCTTTGTTCCGAGCTATCTCCAGTAGGGCTTTGGCTGCTGGCTCTGAAGCCTGGTGGACGTTCCACTGCCCAGAGCTTTTATAAATACTAATGAGTGACATATTGAGAAAAATTGTACCTACAAAAGCAAAGACTTCTTCCATGCAAATCAGGCCCCAATTCCCCACAGATAAGGATCTTTTTGATGGAACACATGCAAAATCTCCAGCTCTTAATTCTTTCATTAGTATTCCAGGCAGATGACTGCCAAATAACAGAGAAAACTGTCTGAATTGCTGTGTCTGAAACCTAATATTGATTTGTTTAATAGTGTCAGGAAGTCAAAATTCACAAATCTCCTGTCGATTGTTTATGAGGCAGTTAGCAGAGAATTGGTTGCCCCTGCTTAATTAATAACTCATTACTGAAATTTGATTATATGCTTGAATGCTTTAAATGGGTTCTAACACAGCGTCTGCAAAGTGGTGACGCGACGAGGTAACGAGTCTCTGAAAGCTTCCATCTAAGGATTTCCCGACAGTCGTCTGTTTCAGAACATTTTTGACTTTCCTTCCAGGGTCAACCTCCCTGGCATTCATGTGTCAGTTGAAAAGGTGTTCCGGGGTCACATGCACTGAGCACAGGGTGGGTCTAAAATTTGGGATGGAGTTGTTTCTAGAAAAATCACTGATGTGAACAGAATTTATTGATCACTTGATCAGAAGAGACATATACATGGTATTGTCCTTGAGAGCATCAGTTCTGAAAGTAGGAGCTTCTTTTGGGGGGGAGGTGCATGGGATTAACTGGGGAGGGGAGATAGAAAATGCTATACCTTAAGTTTCACTGCTTTTAAAAAATAGATATTCAGCCTGTCTAGTCACCAGGTGTAGACAGACTGGTAGGGTTGGCGCCCAGGGGGTCCCAGCGCCATCTGACCTTGTGCTTGGAGGCTGGGTGGTGGGGTAAGGCGGGGCGTGCTGCACCACTTGGCCCTGTGCCAGGGACAGAAGGGGGAAAAGATGAGAATCCTCGTGAGAGTGACCTCAGAGCACACGGGTGTCTGCCATGTCTCCCAGTAGAAATAGTGTCTTTGGGAGATAACACGTCTGAGGGCTGGGTTTGGGCGTGCTTGGAAAGGCAGCTCTCCACAGACTTGAGATGTAGGTGCTGCCTCCCAGGGTCCCTAAACTTATAGTCTTCACCCCACCCCTGCTGCCAGCATCCAACAAAGAACTGGCTTTGGTAGGGGCATCTCTGGCCAACTAGGACTCCCTAAGTCTCCCTCTCTCTTTTTGTTTTAGGGCAACCAGGCTGACCTGATCAGTAGAAGAAAGCAGGAGAATAGATCCATAGGTTTGCCTCTTTTCTGTATCCTGCCAGCTACTGTGGCGTTGGACAGATGGGAGGAAGGCTGGGGAGGTGACTGGTCTTCCCACCAAAGCATTTCCCTTTAGTGGATAATGGGGTCAAGTTCCCAGGCTGGCCCATAAAAAAATTATTTAGCTCCCAGTGGATTAACACTGTTAATTGGAGCATGGCTGTTGAATAGTATTGCAGGTATGTTACGGGCAAAATAGGACTCTGTGGGCTAGCCTGCAGCCCAGTCTCCACAGAGCATTATTGCATCATTTTAGGACTTTGTTATTCTGGAAAAAAAATAAAAGAGCACATTCTGAATTCCAAACAGCCTGACTCACAAATGAACTTTTGGAAGCCAACCCTTGGTCGTCAAGGACTGCCTGTTTGCAGGCTCGCACAGGGGTTATAAAGGCCTGTCCTCGGTCAGTGGTCAGGGTGTACTCATGAAGGTCACGTCCCATGGCCAGGCTCCTCAAGGAGCTTGCAGTCTGCTTGCTCAGAAGTGGTAAAGAGCAGTTTGAGACAGACCACAATAAAACCCCGAGTGAAAGGATACACAATGTGGCTGCAAGATTTCAGAGGGAAGGCAGGTCGCCGGCAGCTGGTGGGCCCAGGGAAGGCTTCTGGGAGGAGGTGGGAGCATGATGAGGCCTTGAAGGGTGGTCAGATTTCATCAGGGGGTGGTGGAACATTCCAGGCAGGCACAGGAGTGGGCTGGTCAAAGGTAGGTTTTTGGGGACGGCGACTGGCCAGGCCGGCTAGAAAGGAGGGTAATATGACCGGCCTGTCTCCTGCCTGTGATCTTAATTGAACCAGTCAAGCTTTCAAAATGAACAGTTGATCATTTGATTAAGAAGGGCCTTTGACTCTTTCAAGACCCACAGAGACTGATTTTTATCACAGTGGATCAGAACAGTTTGCATGGAGGAATGCTGGCCAGATTTGGGAGGGAGGTGCCTGGCTGCTCCTGGGGGCCAGCCGAAGCTGCTTCTCCCCAGTGGATTGTCCCTCGGCTGGTGGGTGTTCAGGGCGGAGGCCGGAAATTGCCACCCGCTCAGGGTGGCTGGGTCCCAGGGCATCGGTCACCCCTGCCAGCGTCAGGAACTTTATCAAGCCCTGCTTCAAAGGTAAAACCTGGGTTTCTCCCAACACTCTCCAATCAGGAATGTCTCCGGATGGCTTCAGCTTGGGTTAACCAGCTCCAGTGCAAGGGAAGTTCGCTGATGTCTGCCATGACGCCGATTTGTCAAAGTGCTATTAAGGATTTTCAGTTATACAAAAAAAAAAAAAAGGAGTCAACTTTTTTTTAAAAAAAACTCTAATTTATTATGCTTGATTACGCAGCTGGAATGGGAAGGTAGCTGCTGTTTGTAGTTAAATAACTCCTCACAATTTCTTAAAGAAATGATCTTCAAAGCTTTAACGGGTCAGTGGCTCAAGTACAAAGGAAAGATTGATTTTCTTCCTCCCACCCTTTGTTCCCAGAGTTTAAAACAGACGCGTTTGGGTAAATTAGTTTGTCTATGTTATTAATGGAAGAAGTTATTAAACTCCCATAAATATAGGGTGGTATCTCGCTTAAGATGCCAAATTTGTTTTAAAGAGAAAAAAAAATAATCTCAGGAGGAAAATGTGGGAAAGGTCTCTTGGTTCCTTGGGTCTCTTGGTTTTTGTAAACTTCATTTCTGGGTATCAGCTGGGATCAGTGAGCTGGAGAAGGGGGGTGGCTCCAGATACCCCCTAAATGGTGGGATAAATACTGAAGGAAGGAGATCCCTGCACATTAAAAAAAAAAAAAAAAGAAAACATTGAATTTAATGGAAAATATTCAGAGGCCTGATTGTGGTAGAGATGGGAGGTCTGTGTGGGTGGGATGGTGCTGGAACGATAGTCTCTCTACCATGGAGGGAATGATAAAAGACTATCCAGCTTTTAAGCCCAAGGGGGGAAGTGTTTTCCCTTCTCCGGAGGCCTTTGGAGGGGCACTCAGAGAGGACTCGCCGAGGGAGGCAGCCCTCAACCCAGATTCAGGGCCAGGGCGTGAGGGAGACACAGCCAGAGGACCCACCATGGGGGACTGTGCCCAAAAGTGCTGGAGGTTCGAGGCTCCAGGGTGCTTATATGGGCAATTCCCGAACTGTGTACAGCACTTCACAGTTTATAAACCCCGGAATTCGGTGTCTCCTTGAACCTCCCAGTGACCCTGGGAAATATGTAGATCAAGGTTTGGGATCCTGATTTTTCAGATGGTAAAAGTCAAACACAAGCACTGTCCCCCCGATTAGAAAAGTAAAATAAAGAAAATCATTTGAAAAGCAAAGGAAAGCATAAAGAAGAAAACCCAAACCACCACCAGAAGACATTTAGCACTTTGGATTTTTTTTTCGTTGTTGGAACTTTTCTCAGTGGCTGCACACACTCACAGTCACATGCAGGCACACACACATGTGTACAAACACACACACCCACATGTGTACACACAGAACAATGATCAGTGTGCTAGGCACTACTATAAATGCTTTTCATATACTAATTCATCTAGTTCTCAAAGTAAGTCTATCAGGTAGGTACCATTATTATCTTATTTTACAGAGGAGGAAACAGGCACAGAGAGGTTTTGACTTGCCTAAGTCAGTTCAGTTGCTCAGCCATGTCTGATTCTTTGTGACCCCATGGACTGCAGCACACCAGGCTTCCCTGTCCATTACCAACTCCCTGAGCTTGTTCAAACTCATGTCCATTGAGTCTGTGATGCCATCCAACCTTTTCATCCTCTGTCATCCCCTTCTCCACCTGCCTTCAATTTTTCCCACCATCAGGGTCTTTTCCAATGAGTTGACTCTTCACTTCAGGTGGCCAAAGTACTGGAGTTTCAGCTATAGCATAGGTCCTTCAAATGAATATTCAGGACTGATTTCCTTTAGGATTGACTGGTTTGATCTCTTTGCAGTCCAAGTGACCCTCCAGAGTCTTCTCCAGCACCGCAGTTCAAAAGCATCAATTCTTCAGTACTCAGCTTTCTTTATGGTCTAACTCTCACATTCATTTATGACTTCTGGAAAAGCCATAGCTTTACTAGACAGAACTTTGTGTGGGGTCCCAAGACCCCAAATCTGACCTGGAGTTCTTGGGCGTCCAGATCAGCACCCTTCCCACTGTGCGCATGGTAGAAAGAGTCACAAAATGAAACAGAGAGAAGGTGTGAATTCAAAAGCAGCTGGGGAGCACTGGCAGATTCAGAAGGGGCCCTGGAATCTATAGCAGCTGCTGGGGCTGGAAGTACAGCTCTGGGATAAGGCATTTTTCCTGTCACCTAGCATCCTCACCTGAAATTTTAAGTGAAAAAGTAATTTTTAAATTTAAGACTAGGAAGAAATTGTGTCCACTGAGCAACTAAAATGCTTTGCTTCTCTCCTTCATAATTGACTATCTTTCCTTTTTGCTTTTGTCACTAGGAGGCTCAGTGTTTAAACTAGGGAAACTTCTTGATGGTCTGCTCTTGTTTTCACTTTCTCAGTTTTTGTTTCATGTTTACATGGTTCAGTGACATACACGTGTGACACGGTTTCCGGAAACAGTGCCCTTTTGTGCACGCCTGCATCAACTCAGGATTGGCAGCCTCACAAGTGGGGAGAGCTGAGGACACTGACAGTGAACATTCAGTTGTGTGCTGTGTTACTGTTTACAAAGCTCAGAAACAGCTACAATCCTAATGAATTGTCCTCCCAAGCCTCCAGGGAAGGAAAGGATGATCACATTCAGTCTCACTTTTGAGCTGAAGAAACTGAGCTTCAAACAGAAGTGGCTTCAACAAGGTCATGTCCAACCCTCCCTCCACACCCTGAGATTTCCTCGGAAAGTGCTAGGCAACCTCAGTTCAGATGTGGAAACTCCTTCCCTGCCCTCTCCTGACCTCGCCTTCCTGTGTGTGATCATATTTCCATACACATTATGTGCCATATGGGTGGCATGTGAGTTGGTTGAAGTTATCACACTGAGGAACATTTTATATTTTGAAAGTCATATATGGGTTATAATGAATGATGGTAAGTGAAATTGGTTTCTCATTTCCAATAGTAACGTGATGTGTTCTTTTAAAATAAATGTATTAAAACTATTAATAAAAAAGCAAATCAACTGAAAGTTAAATTTTGAGTAAAGAATATAAGGACAGGTGTGTAGCTATGACCAAACTGGTGAGAAAGTCCTATTCTTGGCTCACTGCCAATTTATAACCACACTTGCATATGAGGGCACTAATCTCACAGGTAAGGCTCTTGCCAGTTGAGTTATTCTGCACATCCAAAGGAATGAATCTCTAAGATAAGAATTTCAGGCTAGCAGCAAATGAAAGTCCTTAAGTCTAAAAAAGGCAGTCAACACTTCCAATCAAATATTCAAGGATCAAGGGGCATCAGGAGGTTCAGATTAGGTCCCTTAACCACTATGGCAAGCCAGTTAACCCTTGAGATGTTCTCACAGCTGTAACCTGGGACTCTCTACTACGGCAAGCCAGTTAACCTTTTTGCATCTCCATTTATTCATCTGAAAAATGGGTGACCTCTGCCTGATTAGGTTAAAGTTAAGGTTACTTCCCTCAAGATGGTTCAGGCTTGTGTCACTGAAAGTTTCAATGTTCCTATCTTTCCTTCTAAGCAGGCCAAGCCATTCAATGTGATTCACTCTCAGACAGCACATAGTTGCAAAGGGCCAAGAAGAATTATCTCTGTGAGGCACTCCAAGCTCTTCAAATACCCCGTGTGCTATGGGGGAGTTATTATCTGGGCCTCAGCTTGCTCATCTCCAGGATGAAGAGGATGATTATAGATGATGGCGTGATTATTGACATAGATATGGCCCCAACAGCCAAGATCCTCTGAGTCGCTGTGGTCTTGGGGACTGTGTCCATGATCTCTACTTCTCTCTGTTTCTAGCTGCCCAAAAAGCAGATCCTAGAGAAAGTCTGTCTGCCTGTCTCCCTCCCTCTGCTCCTTTCTTCCTTCTTTTTTTTTCCTAGTCCAGTCTCCATGGTCATAATGCAATTCTCTTAGGAAGGCTTAAGCTCATGTGAGCCATTTGCAAGGACCCTACAATTATCACCTTCTCAGAGATACTTTTGAGAATGAAAGGGCCATTCTTAAATGTTTCTCACAGCAGTAACCTGGGACTCTCTTGGGGAAGTAGCATCCCTTGAGGAGGTAGTTCTCAAACTTTACCATGGGTAAGGAATGTCAAAGGATATTCTCGGGCCCTGCCTTCAGAGATTCTGATTCAATAGGGTTAGGGCCTGAGAATTTGCCCTGGTTCCCAGGTGATGTTGACACTACCGGGTCCAGGGACCATACCTTGAGAAACCTGACTTGGAGCCTAAATGCTTAATAGTTCATAGAACTCATTCACAACATGTTCTAATTGATTCTGACAAAAAGTCCAGGAGGCCTGGAAAATTAATATCAAAGATTCCATGCTAAGCTGAGGAACTAAGACTCAGAGAGGTTAAATGATTAGCCCAAGGGTACCAAGCCACAGTGGGAGAAGCCCTTGTTCAGATTCAGGATGACCAACTCCTGGGCTCTGCTTTAACTCACCAGTCACCCAGCTTCTCTGCTCAGAATTGCATTCAGAGCTGGTTTCGCTGCAATGCCTCCTTCTCAGCAAACGCTCTGACCTAAATTAAAACTGGCTCTTTTAAAACAAGTCAGAGGGATAAAATGTACAGTATAGCAAATGCTTATAATAACTTTGTATGGTGTGTAATCTACAAAAATATCAAATCACTCCGTTGTACACTGCAACTAATATAATATCGTAAGTCAGCCATGCTTTAATTAAAAAAAAAACTGACTCTGCTTTATAAATACCATTTTAGGTCAACCAAGAGGTCAGAGATTTGGGGTAAGAAATTATTTTAGCCATGCTTTTGTCTATATATACATATTTAATTAATGCTTTAGGGTTTTAATCATTTTGATATGCTAATGATATAAAATATTTAAATTTAAATAATCAAGTATAAATTGTAGAACACTTGTGCAAGATAATTTCTATGTTCTCTGTCATTGAAAGAGAGCTCCATTTCTAACACTCCAGCCTGCTACTCAACTTCTATACATTTAATCCTCATGTATATTTTCAGGAATGCAATAGAGGAATGTCTGTATTATTCAACCTCTCTGTACCTCAGTTTTCTCATCTATAAAATGGGACAGGTACTAATAATACTGCCTTAATGATAAGAGAGGTGTGAGGATTAAATAAAGTATTAATGCATGTTAGAGAAACTGGAAGCATGCTTGGAAGATGCTGACTATTTGAAATATCAGCTCTTCTTCTTTTATTTTCTGCTGACACCCATTTTGTTCTACCCATCATCATCTTTCTCATTTTTATTTCTGTCCATCAGTGCTCTCTCTCCAAGTGAGCTCTCTTTTCTGCCCTCTCTTTATCCCTCCAAATCTTACTTGCACATAGTAGGTGACTAAGACCTACTTATTGAATGAATACAAAATTTAAAATGCTTAGGAAATATAGGAGATCCCAGAGAAAAACTGTGAAACTCAAAGCATGAACGATGAAACATTTCCTAGAGGCTCCATGGAGTTTGCTGGAACAGCCCAGCTTGGCCACAACTCAGCTTCCAACATCTCACTTTCAGCTGCATGGTATGTGTTATTGACTCAACAACACAGTACCAGACACAAGATCTTATGGGATTTCCAACATGAGCTGCACTCCAGGCTTGGGAAGGCCTAGAATCGATGGATCCAATGGGAAAACGGAAAATGAGTTGGGGGAGTCTCATTCAGCCCTGCAGGCTGCTGGTGGCTTTGGGAGGGATAAACATTTTCCTCTGGATGCCTGGCTATGAAAGGAAAGAAAATAAAAGCAAGAGTCTCAGTGGATGGGGGAGACTTTGTGGTTTGGTCTAAAATTAGAGCCAAAAGTGGGAATGAATCTTACGCCCAAAGACTGCAGAGTTAGACTTTTTAAAATAAAAATTCTCAATTGTCAGTTGTGAAGTGAGCAAGGAGGTTTCATGGTGCTCAGGACTGGTGACAGGAGGAGTGCTGTTGAATCTCACTGGGTTGATAGGTTTCTGGGTCTCCGGCAGAAGCTCTGACATAGCCTTAAAGATAACCAGTCAATTAAAGAAGAAAACAATCTGGCCACGAGGGTGTGCCATAGTCAGAACCTGCTATGAAATAAGTCACCCCCAAATATATAGTGAGTAGAAGGCAATGGCACCCCACTCCAGTACTCTTGCCTGGAAAATCCCATGGATGGAGGAGCCTGGTAGGCTGCAGTCCATGGGGTCGCTAAGAGTCGGACACGACTGAGCGACTTCACTTTCACTTTTCACTTTCATGCATTGGAGAAGGAAATGGCAACCCACTCCAGTGTTCTTGCCTGGAGAATCCCAGGGACAGGGGAGCCTGGTGGGCTGCACAGAGTTGGACATGACTAAAGCGACTTAGCAGCAGCAGCAGCAGCAGCAGCAAATATATAGCAAATTAAGCAGCCACCATTATCTATGATTCTGTAGGCCAGCAAATGTGGTTGGGCTCAGCCAGCTGGCTCTTCCTTTTTAATATGTTTCCTTGTGCATCTGTGGTCAGCTGTAGGCCAGCAAGGTGGTTTTGCTTCCTGAGTTTGGCTAGATAGTAGCTGTCAGGACAACTTGGACACTTGTCTCTCATTTTTCAAGCTGGCTAGCCTGGCCTTATTTGAGTGGTGATGGCAGGAGTCTGTGTGTGTGTGTGTGTGTGTGTGTGTGTGTGTGATGGAAAGAGGGAGAGGAGAGGAAAGAGAGACAGAGAGCAGGAAATGGTGTAATGCCTCTTGAGACCCACTCTGAGACTTGGCATGGTGTTGCTTCTGCCACATTTTATTGGCCAAGTCAAGTCACAAGGCCAACCTAGATTCAGAAATTCACTCTGCAAAATGAATTCCATCTCTTGAGGAAAGGAACTGCAAAATCCCATTGCACTCTGCTTAACTCCTTGGCTGCCTGTTGGGGGCAGAGACAGCTCACGCAAGGCTGAAGAATAGGCCTTTATCTGTCGAGATGGGGTGAGGTTTCCATTCTGATCCACTGTTAACTAGCCATGTGGCTTTGGGGGGAGTCAGTGAGTCCATTCAGCCTCAGTTTCCCCATCTGTAAAATGGGATCACAGTGTATGTCATAGGGCTTTGTGAAGACTAAAGAGACAACTGATCTGCATATGGTAGGCACTGGAAAAACAGCCACAATATAATGAGTTATATATAATATTAATGAAGTAGAGAATAATAGAATATATGATTAAAGATAACAAATGATGAGAATATCTCCCTGGCATTTCTTAGCCTGGAAGACAGAGTGACATCCAAGGTTTATACCAGAGAAGGCAGATACCAATTTGGCCAGCAGTACTGACCATGTGTCACTTCTGGCCTCCATGGAGTTAGACACCTCCCAGGGCTCTGAGAGATCTGGGGCTTTTGTTCCCCGGGAGGAATCCCATGGAGTGTCCGCTGAGCTCTGGGTAACACACTCAACCTGGTGTCTGACCTCAGCTCTGCCTCAAAGGCCAGATATGGTAAGAAGAGGTCTTAATGAGGAGGCAAGGCAGGCTCTTACTGGCCACGGGAAAGCAGCTCTGGCTTCATCTTTTAAAGCCCTCTGTGCCAGTGTCGCTGAGCAGGGAAAGCTCAGAACAGATAGCAGAGGAATTTGTAGCGTTCTAGATAGCAGAGGAATTTGTAGAGTTCTAGATCAACTATCTTGAACAGATTCTATATCTGCCTGCCAATATGGTAGCCACCAGCCCACATGGCTACTGAGTACTTGAAATGTGGTCAGTGCAACCGAGAAATGGAGTCTTTAATTTTAGTCAAGTATTTATATAGCCACTTGTGGTTAGTGGTTACTGTATTGGACGGTGTAATTCTAGATGGATGAGCCTCTGAAGAGATAGACTTTGAGGAGGCTGAGTCAACTGTTTGCTGAACCTTAGTGGGTTGGGGACATTATCTCCAAGCTGTGTGGGAGCCAGGCCAGGGTCTGGGTATGGGTCAGCTGTGTAGCAGGGCTTTGGCAGACCCTCCAGGGTTGATTTCTGGTTTCTTTCTGGTTCTAAGTTGGGCTGAGAAAAGAGGAAAGCTTACGATTCTGGAAATACAGAATCCAGTAGATTTAGCCTCCCTGTCCCCCTTGTTCTATGCTGAATGGCCACTTAGAGCTCCCAGAAAGGCCAGGGGGGTATACACGCCCTCATCCTTTGCTGTGCCAAGGGAAAGCAGACCTCAGCATCCACGCAAGCAGGCAGAAACGTCCTTCCTGTTTGGATGGTTACTTTTGAATAAAGGATCCACATGGTCCAATGTAGCTTTTGAAGAGGTTAAATTAGCAAACTAGCACTTGCTCACACATGTGTGTATATGACTGCACACACACACACACACACACACACACACACACACACACACACACACGGAGTTTATGAAAATACTTTTGGAGAGCTGGGACAAGATGCCTCAGTCTGAAAAGGCTGAAAGCTTTGCTTCTGCTTTAATTGGGTTCAAAAAGTTGACAAATAAAGTCTGCCTCAGGTAGGCTCTTGAAACTCACACTGCAATTTATTTTAGGACCTTCCCCACATCACAGCACAAGGCGGCTTGCAGAACTGATGGTGGATTTTGCCTAGAGATTTTTTTTTTCCCAATTGCCTTTCAACTCTAGCAGCAACAAATCATCCAAGCCAATCAGTCTTTGTATGAAAGCTGAATGAGCAAGACTGCTCCCTGCCCACCTCACCAGTATCTCAATCCCCTGATATTTCTGATAAAGTTGGGACTCTGTCACAGGCAAATGTGCCGGTTTCCTTTAAAGGAAAGACTCTTTCTGGATCTTTCGATTAATTGACTGAGGTGGAGACCAGCGGCTCCACATGGGCGTTTTGACGTGGTGTGGGCAGCATTAGTCTTCTGCTATTGCCATAATTTACAAGGCTCACATAACCATGTAACGACTTGGTGATTACATGGAAAATATCGTATAAATACGTAGTAATTACAAGTTCATGCAGATTACTTGGTACATTCATTTGAAGTTACCGAGTAGTTCAAAGATTAATTATCCTGTAACTGGCAGCATTTAAATAATTTTTTTCTCCTATTCGAATACACTGAGGCGGACTTCAAGGCTGGCAAGGACGGGGATGTGATGAGTATGATCTGAAAAGAAAAAATGAAATTTGACAGGCATGGATTATTTAAAGCATGCATATGTGAGCTGAACAGCCAGGACACTTTGATGCAAATCGTAGGGGAAAGAGCAGGGGGATGGTGTGTAGAGAAAGGTGCTGAACAAAGTAAGGATTTCCTGCTGGGGACTTGAAATTTAAACAAATAATCATTTAAATGGCGGCCCGGCATTACGTTCCGAGTTGTGTGCATTAATGTCAACATCTGGTACCAACATTTTGACAATTCTATTAAAATGCCCCAGCATTCCCTATCTAACACCTGTTAGCTCTAATTTTCTTTCCTGAGAAGCACACCAGTAGACAGGGTAGATTCCAAATCATTTATCACTTTTAAAGTGCTTCCATATGCGTGTTGGACCCAGCCTGGCCCTAGGCAAACGTTTTCTGAATGCATTAAAATTCAGGACTATTTTTTTTTTAAAGTGTAGACACCAATGTTTCATTGAATTCATGTCTGGTAATTATTAGCTTAAATTATGGCTCACACATGACTTGACAAAGTAGACCATGAATTAAAACACGCGTGCACACACGCACACACCCCAGAACTCTTCAATAGATGCGCCCAACTCCTACATTGCTTGTTATTGAGATGTCAGTCAGTAATCATTAGGCAAACACTCTTCATGGAGGGAACTGCTAAGAGGCCCAGGAGTCCCAAGAGACAATCTAAAAATGTCAAAAATGTTACGGTATAAATGAATGACACCAACAAGAGAACATGTGTTAGCGATGCAAGCAATTAGTTAATATATTACAAGTTTCAACCTCTGAGCAAAACAGGCAACACAAATTTCCTCTTGACAAAAGGCTACAGATAAGATCAGGTGGATTCCCAGACAATACAACCTCCCAGAATTGGAGCAACCCTCCAGCAGGCTGGAGGGCGAGAAGGGGGTCTGAGGAGTCTGGGGTCTGTAGAATGTGAGTCACGAGGTAGGTCTCACTCTCCTTGAGAATGACTGGCTGGACTTCTAGGCTCTTTGCAGAGAAGTGGAGCCTGAAATGGAAGAGGACATCCGGTGTCCCCCGGATCTGGTTCACCACAAAGCTGCCTCCTCCTTGCTGGGGCTTCAGAATGCAAGTTAGAAGGTGGAATGAAATCGCATTGCTCTTTTCAAAGGCAAGGAGGTGCCTGCGCAAGGTGATGGGCATGGGGATATTGTATGGGCAAATACTTGATCACTGCTTTCCAGAGGAGATTTTAAAAACTAAATATTATATATTACACAGTTTCTATCTCCCCCCCACTTTTTCTTCTATCTCTCTTTCACACACACACACACACACAGACGTTTGAAACAGAAAAATCTTCTGACATTACACACAAACAGAAAATATGTTTTAGGCAAAATACACACGATTGATATGCACTTGGACTAAGGATTTGAATAGGTCGCTTAGAAATACCAAGGCAACACTGAGAATGCAAGAAGGCAGGAAAACCTGAATTCACCAACTCAAAATGTAAAAAATTTGTAGACAGTTAAAAATGTCTGTCCCTGTACACACGCACACCTACACTTTCACACTTCCTCTGTTTACTAAATAACATTTCAGCACAGTTTTCATCTTATAAGGAAAGTGTTTGAAACTTGGAATAAGTGCACTTAATTAAAGGAAGGCTGTGAAAATGTGCACTAATCTGATATGACTAATAGCAAAGTGCATGAAATTGCTAATTAGAATTTCATTAAAGGTGCTGCTTTATCAGCCTGTGAATATCACAACCTTTAAAATTCTTTCAGGAGAGCTTAATTCCTTTTCAAACAGAAATATTCTTTAAAGACATTTGATTTGTTCTGAAGGAATTCGTGGCTTAGGCTGGAACTTAAAATGTTGCCGATATTCCAGGAGGTGATATCAGAATAGGAATACAGATCAGGGACTTTGTTTCATTTGCCTGATGAATCCCTTTCTCCCCACCTCTATTATGGATTATCGTTCAAAAACCCAGTCCTGAAAACAGAGTTGAGTCCTGGGTTTATTCCACATGTAATTTGTTTTCTACTGAAGTCAACGTTTATACTCTCCTAAAAGAATAAAGGACAAATTACTTAAAAAAATTTAAGTCACTGAATATAAAATTAAACATTTTAATTTTCATACTCATTTCACAAAATAAAAAGTAGACAATAAGATATTTTTTCCTTAAAGGAAACAAACATTCATTTAAAACAAGTCAGCAGCCTTCACTTAAAAAAATTTTTTTTAAATAAATTACACTGTTTAAAGTTAGGAAAGTCCACTATTAACAATAGCAGATGTATTTTTATTCTTTTTCTGACTTGCTTTCCTAGGTTACAGGATTTTCTTACTCCACAGTTTAATTATTCCTGGTACTAAATCCGCATTTCACCTTGCTTTTTGCTTTAAGATTTTAAAGTGCTGCCTTCTTTCTACTCCTTCATTTTCTCCATTTGCAACCTTATTTATAGATTTGTGGATATGAAATAGATCACTTCTATTTTCATATCCATAAAGCCTTATGACATATCGCTTTCCCTGAAAACAGTTCCCAATGTTAACAATTGTATTTTTTAATTTGCAGTTTTCCCCCGGTTGATGAAGTGTTCTCATGATTAGTAACTGGGTTCTTTTTAATATTCAACTTTGATTGAACAGTTACATTTTGTTACTGAAAACCCATTAATGTTAATGGAAACTACAGCTCACTGAAAGCAGCAGTTTACTTTACAGAAGTTGTTAAAAACCTAGTCTGGCTTCAAATTTGCTGAACACATCAGTTAACAGTGATGTAATTTTGCTGAATTGAATATTTTAAATACACTTTAAAAACTTCGATTTAAAAGCTAATCAGTCATATTTACCTGACGACCATATCTGAAAGGAGAGAAAATGAGCACAGAAGTAACTTTGAGAACGAGTGTGATTTCTCTGGACACTTAAATCTCAAGTGGCTTAATTAGAGTTTGCCCTGATTTTTGCTTCAGCAAGAGGAATTTACATGGCATTTTAGATAATTTATCTACTGGACTAGGTAACAGACAAAAGGTTACATTTTCCCTTCCAATATTTGGGAGGTACATTTTTAATGCAACGATTTTAAAAGATCGGTCTAGACTTAAATGAATGAAAATTAGGCTCGTTAACTGTAATGTCTGCAGCCAGAGGTGGGGTGTCAGTCTTGCCTATCTGTGGGCCACCGTCGTCAAACAAAGCTGCTAATTCGAATGTTTTAAGTTTCAAATTGAGAAATATTGTTCTAATATGGCAACAATGGGGCTGTTGTCCTTTCAAGCACTCTGCGATTGCGGCTTCCTTACGGCTCGTTTTATGCAAAACGAGTGGCAAGTAATTGTGATTTAATTCTTTTCAAGTAAATTACAGTG
Source organism: Odocoileus virginianus (assembly GCF_023699985.2). Taxonomy (NCBI): domain Eukaryota; kingdom Metazoa; phylum Chordata; class Mammalia; order Artiodactyla; family Cervidae; genus Odocoileus; species Odocoileus virginianus. The sequence continues at coordinate 20,088,824 of NC_069680.1, forward strand.
AGTGCGTGACACAAAGCCGCGGCGGACCTCGCTTTCTCTGTCAATAGTTGAATTAATGATGGCAGGAGTAAAAACACCAATTGTGCACCACAGCCCTCCCTCGGCCCCCACCCCTGCCAGGGGGAGACCTGCCAATCAGGCCGCGCCACCGTGAGACTGGGAATCCTCAAGTACCCGAGGATCGGGGGTGGAACGTTCCGGAGTCTCGGCGCTGGGGTCGCGGGGGCCCGAGGCAGCCGCAGCGGTCGGCGTGTGCGTGCCACCGGCCGGGTGCCCGCCGTGGTCGCCAGGGGTTTATGGCGCTGGGCACGCGCTGCCGAGTGGAGGGCAGAAAGGGTTCCCCAGGGGGCTTGGTGGTCCTGGCACTCGGTCTGTGGGTTAATTGGGCCACGCTGGCCTCCCCGAGACTCCCCAGAGGGTTTCCCGAGGCGGCGGCACGGCCCGGGCTAGAGGCAGAGGGGAGGCAGGGCTGCCAGTCGGGTTTGCGGGCAGCGAGGGATGGTTAGGCTCTGCGCTTCGGGGTCCGAGGGCCAGAGGCCGGAGCGCTAGTTCTCACCCAGAATCTGCGAAGTCCGGGTGGGGAGGAAGCCGCTGGGGGAGGCCCGAGGGGCAGGGCAGGAAGGCAGGGTCGCCTGAGAGGGCGGCAGGTTGCGACCCTAGGCTGCCTGCAACCTGCCTGAGTGCAGTAGGTGCTCAATAATCACTGCACTGGCCAGGAACGTTCAGTGTGATCTGATCACTTCCCATTGTACTTGAATGAAATCGCAACATTTTTTTTCTGAGGCCCAGAGGTTCTCTGTCCTCTAGCTTTTGCTGGATTCTCAATGCCAGGGAGGGAATCCTGCCTGCCCTGTTTTCCCTGCGTAACTTTGGAGGGTGACTTGACCGCTATAGCCTCAGTTTTCACAGCAATGGGGGTTAATAGTGAAGTCCTTCCTTCTAGGGTCCTTGCTAAGTCGCTTCAGTCGAATCTGAGCCTTAACCAACTTGTGGACTGTAGCCTGCCAGGCTCCTCTCTCCATGGGATTTTCCCAGGCAAGAATACTGGAGTGGGTTGCCATTTCCTCTTTCAGGGGACCTTCCCAACCCAGGGATCAAACCCATGTCTCCTGCGGTTCCTGCAATGCAGGAGGATTCTTAACCCCTGTGCCACCAGGGAAGCTCTAGGTTCCATTATGAGCATTTAATAAGCTATGGGTAAAGGGCTTAGGATGGTGCCTGGAACAAAGTGAAGTGCCCAGAACGGTCAGCAGGGCTTACTTGGCCACCTTCCCTTTTCCTGGATCTCCATAACGGAATCCCTGCCTCAGGGTCTTTGTACCTGCTGCCAGAGCTCTTGGTCTGCTCCGGTCATAGCTTCTGATTCAGGCCCCAGCTCTGAGAGCCCTTCATGACTCGTCGCTGTCACCAAGTTCTTTGTTTCCTTCTAGCTGTTATCCTCATCTGAATGTTTTTCTCTGTTTGCTTAGCCATTATTGTCTGTTTCCTCCCCAAAATGTAAGTTCCATGAGAATGGGGACTGAGTTTGGCTTGTTTTCTGCAGGTCCCATCACCTGCAGCAGAGACACAGTAAATTCCTGGAGAATGGATGCGCTCTTCTCACTTGTACCTCAAAGTGGTCGAACTGCTTCACCTCTGAGTGCCCATTCCTGTCATTCAAGATAATAAGTGAAATCATTGGCCTGGAAATCATGTTTTCAAAATTAAAAATAGTAAGTTTCTAAAGATTTCGAGGTTCTCAAAAAGGTGCTAGACAACTGGAGATTTTTCTCCATGTCACCAACTTTCTACCTTGACCAGTTTTGACCATGAGGTTGAAGTGCCCCCCATGGCTCCCTGATCCTGCGAGGTGATAGAGGGACGGTGTGAATTTCCTCCCTAACCTGGGCCCAGGAATCGTGTAGACCTCCACCCCACAGCACAGCAATATCCACCTTCATGCTATCTGCCCTTTAGTGTCAGCCTGCTGACCACCCCTCCCTCCCCACACTACATCATGTGGCCCTGGCCTTTTGTCCTCAAGCTCCCCTGACAGAGCTTTTCTGCTCCTTTGGCTGCCCTCTTTGGTATTCATCACAGATTCACACCTGCTTTTTCTCCTCCCAGGAACCAGTTGCCTTAGGCTGGCTCCTGCTGGGTTTGCCAGACCGTCTGAAGGAGCCAGAGAGGCCAGCGGAGGTCAGGTGGGGCTGCCTCAGCAGCTCTGCTCATGCTGGGGAGATGAGTCAACTGGCTCGGATCAACGGGTCACCGTGTTTCCTTGTCCTGGCTGGAGCCAGGGACAGAGTATTTCTGGAAGTCTGGCCAGGCTCCCCATCTCACACCATGTATTTACTCAGTGAGGTCATCATAAACAATGAGTGTCTCGGACACGATGACCATCCTTGGTAGTCGACTCCTGGCCTAGGGTTCTATCTTTGGGAGAGAATTTGGAGAAGACCTCTGGCTATCGGGGGAACAGGAAGTATAAATACTCAACTCATTCCTTGGTGCAAAACTAGTTTCTTAGCACCACTGGATTGGACAGAGTAATGGCTGCTGGGGACATAGATATGGTAATAGCTAACACTTGTTTAGCACTTCTCATGTGCCAGAAACTGTTCTAGGCACCTCATGTGTGTTACATCACTTAATAAAATACTCAAATCTTGATGAAATAGGTTCTATTATTATCCTCTTTTATTCAGGCGGGAACAGGCTCAGAGCAGACATAGAACTTGCCAAGGTTACCCAGCCAGGAAGTGATGGGTCTGAACTTGGAACCAGAGCCTGTGCTTCTAACCAGCACATTGCATTGCCCCTCTGTCAGTCTCCAAGATGAATAAGATGCAGCTTTGACCATCTAGGCGCATAGGGCATCAGAAGCAAACAGAAGGTAGGTGGGAGGGTATGTTTTCCCACACAGGGAATCAGTACTGACTCGTAATGGTTCTTACTATACACCAGGCCCTGTTCTAATTGTTCTACATATATTATTAGCTCCTTAAACCTCACAGCACCCACAGCACCCTAGGAAATAGGAAGTGATGTCATCCACATTTTATAGATAAGACACAGGGCAGTCCAGCCACTTATCCCAAGGTCTTGGGGCAAGTGGATGGCAGAGCTGGGACTGGAACCCACAAAGGGCCTCTCTCCAGGGCCCATACTCATAGCCCTGCCCTGGGTCAGACCTCTGCCCAGCAGTCCTGGTGTTCTGTGCTTGTCCTCAGATGGTTAAGAGGATGCTGATCTTCTTTGGTGTCACCAGAGACACCCTGAACTTGGAGCCCAGAGCTGCTCCTCACTAATGGAAACTCCAGGGGAGTCTCCATGACCTTGTCTGTGAAGTGGAGGTCATGAGGTCAGCTCTCCCCACCTCTCAGAGCTGCTTCCAGGAGTAATGAAAAGAATGGACAAGGAAGAGCCCTGTGAAGTATGAACTGTGATCTCAGAAACACTTGGTTCTGCAGGCCTGGCCTGTGCTGGGTACCCTGGGAGGGGGCCAGGCGACTGACCTACTTTAAAGATCAGGATGTAGGGCCATGAAAAAGGAAGAGGTGATTATTTTAATTGTAAAATGGACAGCTGTAAATGAGGTATCTGGTTTGATGGTTAGAAGCTTGTCTGCTACTTTTTTGTTTGTTCATTTCTAAGAGGGCTGTACTCCAAGACCCTCGGAGAGCTTCATGCCAGTCCAGGTGCTCAGTGCTTTCTGAGCCCCATCCCTGCAGTCCTGTGAGGTGAGACGACATTGTGTCCATTTTACAGGCAGAGAAACTGAGGGCTAATGAATGGAGGAGCTGGGCTCTGAACCAAATCCTGCTGACTGCAGTTCTGGCCTCTCTGCTCTGGAGGGTCCTGGCACAGACCTGGCACAAGGGAGCTTCCTCTCTTTGCTTCTGGACTTCTGGGTTTAGTTGCCCTTTTGTCTGAGGGTCACCCTCTCTCGACCTTGGTACTTTTACGTTCTCACCCCTCCTCAGTCCTGGGGGGTCCACCACCCACACACCTCTGTTGAGTATCAGAGGGATGATCCCACTCTCCTCCACCCACTCACCCACCAGCTTGCTGCTTTCTTGTAAGAGCTTGAAGTCAACCCCTTGACTTCGTGTCAACACCTCTGTCCGAGGGAAAGAGATGTCTCTCCATCCCCAGGAGCTTACCCTGTGTGAAGTGGCATCCAGCAGGACTGGGGAGGAGGGGGACAGGAGCCAGTACAGACCAGGCTGCCTTGGTTCCCCATCACATTCACTCCAGGCCTGCTTCTGGTCCTAGCAGCTGAATTTATTTTGGCTTAAATGACAGAGTGGTCAGAGATGGTAAAAATCTCCTTTTATCAGGTGGACTGGTGTGAGGTTGTGAAGAGGATATCAGCTGCTCTTGGGCTTTCAGTGTCTGCCTTACATGGGCTCTGCCATGGGGCTTCCAATTTTCAAGTGGCTGATGACTGTACTCATGTGTCAGCCTGCTCCTGGGCCCATGGAACTGGCTTGGGCTCAGGGGATGGAGTCTGGGTTTCCCCAGTTACTAGCCATGGGGCCTTGGGCAAACTGCATGACTCCTCTTTGCTTTCATTTCCTCATGCATAAAGCTGGAATAATAGCTGAATGTAGCTCAGAGAATTACTGGGAGAAGTTAATTATTTGTTCCTGGAAAAGCATTTTAAATGATATCTGGTACAGAGTAAGCAGTCAATAAACGTTCAGTTCAGTTCAGTTCAGTCGCTCAGTTGTGTCCGACTCTTTGCGACCCCATGAATCGCAGCACGCCAGGACTCCCTGTCCATCACCAACTCCCGGAGTTTACTCAAACTCATGCCCATCGAGTCGGTGATGCCATCCAGCCATCTCATCCTCTGTCGTCCCCTTCTCCTCCTGCCCCTAATCCCTCCCAGCATCAGGGTCTTTTCCAATGAGTCAACTCTTTGCATGAGGTGGCCAAAGTATTGGAGTTTCAGCTTCAGTGAAACTGAAACTGAAACTGAAACTTCAGTCCTTCCAATGAACACCCAGGTTAGCTGACCCCAAGATACAAGCTCAAGATTGCCTTCTCCACTCACATCTGCCTTCCCACTCAGAATATATAATATGCAAAAGCTATAAAATGGGATGCCTTTAAAACTCCATGTTGACATGAGGCAGTCCTGAAGTGTGTTTTGGGCCTCACCACTCCCTACTGTGTGATCCTTTGCAAGTGACTTCATCTTCGGAGTTCCGATTTTCTTCTCTATAAAATGGATATAAAATTTTAAAAAATTGATGTTAGTGGTGAGAATTAAGTGAATAATGTACATAAAGCAAAGGGTACTAATCATTCTTCCTCATACCCTGTCCCATTTTTCCCCTTCCGTACAAGTTCTTTTGCAAGGCTATGAGATGTGTTCTCCAAACCAGTTTTCCTTCCCTCCTGGGTACACAGGAAGACTACATTTCCCAACCTCCTTTGTGGTTAGAGGCCTCATGTCTCTGAGTTCTGGCCAATGAAATCTGGGCAGCAGTAATCTAGTCTACCTCCAGGCCCAGGGCCTAACATATCTTGTAAGATCTTTCATGCTCCTTTTCTCCTCCGTCTGCCAACAGAATGTGACTCAGGGTGAACTTGGAATCCTGCATGTTGAAGACGGTGGAGCCCCTGCCAGCAGAAGCCTGTCCTTCACTGCCTGCTGCTTATCAGGCTGCTTGGACTAGGACATGTATATTAAGCCACTGAGATTTACGGGTTGTTTGTTACTTCAGCTAGCAGTTAGCCTATCTTGACAAATAAAGAATTTTATAGAGACTCTACCTAGTGTATACACCTGCATACATTCATATTATAAGATTTCCCATGGATTTTAGGGTCTTCCTGGCCCTCATCCCCCTTAAGCTCATCTATATGACCCAAGTTTAGAACCTTACTGCCTTAAAGTACCAGACCCAGCGATTGTTATTAGTACTCTCCTTCCGGCTATAGTTGCCAAAGTGCTTGCTTTCATCCTCACAGTACATCCACCAGATTTGATGGGTCACACGTTACAGGCTCTGGCAAGGGCTCCTCTCAGCTGAGCCCCTGAGACTTGGCCCAGGTCCCTCTGATAAATCCCTGCCCTCCTTCTGGCTTGGGTGAGATGGGATCCTTCTGTGCTGTCTCCTCTTGTTAAATTGAGGGGAGCCTGAAGACTGGGGCTGAGATGTATCCATCCCCTCTCCTAAGAGCCAGCTGCAGGGTTGGGGTCTGGCCGATATCATTTGTTTTGCACAGGATTGTTGATTTCACGGGTCAAGGACCATCTTTATGGTGCTCTGGGGAAAAAAAAATCCTCAGCTTGGATGAAGTTTATAAGAATAAAAATAATAAAGATCTTAATATATTGAATATCTGTTCTGTACCAGGCCTCCTGTTATTTCTTTAGCTCCTTCTCCATCATCCTGTGAAGTGAGTCTTAAGTAGCCTGTGTGTAGAGGTGTAGAGAGGCCAGGCCCAGTGGCCCAGAGCTCCTGGAGGTGGACTGGAGACTCTAACAGGGACCAACTCAAAGGTAATAAAAGTTAACTCTTCCTGAGTTAGGAACTGTGTATCATAAGTGCTTTTGATGAATTATTTCATTTGATTTTGATCATTTCTTTATGGAGTAGGAACTACTATGATTTCCATTTCACAAATGGGAAAACCAAGGCTCAGTGAGGCAAATGATCTCTTTTCCCCAAGGTTTCATGGCTAAAAAAGGTGGTGCCCAGATTCAAATTCAAGTCATTCTTGCTTTCAGACTTGTACTTTCACTCATGCAGTACCTTGCATTGCCTCTTCTGCCACTTGGAAACTGCAGTGGGGACTGGGTAAATACACTTCCAGGGGCCATGGCTTTGGGTGGGGAGCCAGCCTGTGGTCAGGTGGACAGCCCGCTGAGTCAACACCTATTATGTACAAAGTCTGACCCCGTGCCCTGGTATGATAGAGGGGAGGCCCAGACTACCCCATAGCATTGGCGCCCTGGGTTGAGAAGAGAGCTGTGTATCTCTTCCTGCAGCCTGGATAAGTCAGTGCCCTGGCAAGGACAGATGACACAAACCTCCGAGAAGAAAGGGAGCGCCCAGAGAGGGGCAGGGATGGATTTCCCATGGAAGTGGGATTAGACGAGCCTGCTCTGCCTGGATTTGAATCCCAGCTAGCTCAGTGACTTTGGAGAGATTACTTAATTTCTCTGAACCTCCATTTTGCCATGTATAAAATAGAGATAGTAAAGGTACATAGCTCAGTTGGTAAAGAATCCACCTGTGATGCAGGAGACCCCGGTTCAATTCCTGGGTCGGGAAGATCCCCTGGAGAAGGGATAGGCTACCCACTCCAGTATTCTTGAGCTTCCTTAGTGACTCAGCTGGTTAAGAATCTGCCTGCAATGTGGGAGACCTGGGTTTGATCCCTGGGCTGGGAAGATCCCCTGGAGAAGGGAAAGGCTACCCACTCCAGTATTCTGGCTTGGAGATTTCCATGAACTAAGTCCATGGGGTCGCAAAGAGTCGGACACGACTGAGCAACTTTCACTTTCACTTTTTCACCCACTCTAGAGGATTAAATAGTAATATGCAAAGTGTGTGGCACATAGGAAGCTCTTGATTATATACTTGTTTACTCTTTGCATCGTCAGGGACTAGTGGACTTTCACTAGGTAAAGAAGGGAAGCTTAATGTACCAAGTGAGTGTTATAAGCAAAGCTTCAGAGCTGAGAAAACAGAGGGTTTTGTTTTTTTTTTGAGAGTAATAGATGGCTCAGTTTGGCTGGTTCATATGGGAGCAATAGCAGATGAGGCTAGAAAGAGAGCCTGAGGCCAGATTGGTGAGGCCATGAAGAGTCGTTGAGGGGTTTTGAGCAGGGGAGTGTCATAGCCAGAGCTGGGTTTTAGAAAGATAAGGGTGTAGGGTGGATTGGATGGGGACTAATGGGAAAATCCCAGTAAAACACTGTTGTCACCAGCCAGGAGAGAGGGTGGTGGCAGCTGGTAGGGCAGGAAAGTGTGAATGGGCACGCATGGCAGGGGAAGTCCTCTGGAGCTTGGCGCTCTGTAAGCGTGGTGCTGCACGGGGCGTGGGCTACACACACCCTTGGCCAAAGGCAGGTGCGACAGTGGTGCTCATCCAAGTCCAAGAGAATGGCTGGGAACCAACAGCAGAATTTTCCTTTTGCAGGCCCAGGCTTGGGAGGCCGTCCTTCTGGGATCGTGTATCACTGGTATCTTTGTTCCAAGAAAGAGACAAAAGAAAAACTAGAGAAAGGAGGGACCGGCCTCCTTTCAGTCCTGAAAACCCAGGGCACCTGGTATCCTCAGGGTGGCAAAGCCCTTGGTGGTCTGGAAACAGGTTCCAGAAGACTCGCTTGGAAGTGAGAAAGGAGGCAGGCTCCTTTTGGGTTTTCATCTAGGTTTTTGAAAAGCAAAGCAGGCTGGCGAGAGCCGCCTGTCTGAGGCGTGTTTTATCTTAACCTTTCCATGTAATCCTGAAAGCCCACCTAATCAATTGAAGATCATAAAATATTAGACTTAATGCTGCAAAGTGCTGCTTTTTAATTCACATAACAAGCTCCTAAATAATTCAGATAGCAAACAGACCCGGCAAGTCAATGGTGGGAGGCTGCCTGGATCAGCGGGAGAGTGTCAACACATGCCGCATTTCCCGGATCGACTCCATTTCAAGAACCCTATTAAGTTAATTGCTGGTTTCTGACAGCAGAGAGCATGCTGGGAGCACAGCAAGCTTTATTAGCCTCCGTGGCATCTGGAGACATCAGCCATTTTGCCCCTACTTGCAGGCATCGAGAGCAGCATGGAGAAAAGTAAATCAAATTATGAGACAATAAATGCTTTTGGCAACACGTGGGCATCAGATTCATCAGCGGATCCAAAAGAGTTCGAGTGTCAATTGTTGGCTTGTTAAATTTTTTTGTAGCAGCACCGTCTGTTGCGAAAGTCTTATAGGATGACATGGAACGGTGACATCATTTGGCACTGTCTGGCTGATGTAGGTCGACATTAGTGCAATCGAGGGGCCCCCACTCCCTAAAGAAACTGCTGGGTGGAGAGAGTCTGTAAATAGAGCAGGAGCTGGGGTAGACATTTAGAGAGGCCTCAAAGAGTCCAGCTTCCTGAGTGACTCAGTAGTAGAGAATCCTCCTGCCAATGCAGGAGATGCAGGATCGATCCCTGGGTCGGGAAGATCCCTCAGGAAAGGAAATGGCAACTCACTCCAGTATTCTTGCCTGGGAAATCTCATGGACAGAGGAGTCTGGTGGGCTACAGTCCATGGGGTCACAAAGAGTTTGATACGATTTAGTGACTAAACAACAACAGATAGCCCAGCTACTCCACAGAGCCTAAGTGTTACAAGTTTAGGTTTGTAGGCAGATCTGTCTGGGTTTGGAGACCCAGTGGAGACACACATCGTGTTCTGGAAGCAAGTGGAGATGGGCAGGGAAGATGTGTGAAGTCAAGGTCCCCAGTCTTCTGTCCATTGGGAGGTTCCCAAGTAGGCCATTGTTTCCATGGGCAGCTGCTCTCCCTTTGGCAACCCTGATAGATGTTGAGTATGCAGTGGGTTGGGGACATCCTGGCAGCTTGGAGATGTACCAACAGGTGCCACTCTGTAGAATGGGGCTCTGATCTATCCAACACACATTTCTGCTACATGAGAAAACAGGCAGAGAGAGATTCCTCAACTGTCCCCAGGTCACATAGCCAGCCAGTTCTGGCATCATCCCATTTTGTGCTGTTTCTCTTTCAGGCCTTAAGAATGTGGTGCTATGGTGACAACCTTGATTAGATCTGGATTATCATCCTGGTTCAACTGTTTATTATCTGCCTGACCTTGACTTAAGCTAAGTATGTATAATAACTTCTCTGTCCTTCTATCCTGTTGGCAATATGAGGATGAGGGTGCTTACCTGGTGGGAGTTTTATGGAAAGGATCAAATTAATGATAGGTGTTTAAACATGTGGTTAGAATCTCAAGCTCGATAGCTCAGGACTAAGCATAATGTCATTCCCTTCAGCTGTGTGGGCGATTCATGTGAGTCAGAGAGATGAGCAAGATTTTATGCTTCTTGATGATTCTTTTACCAGCAACCTTCCAATTTATTGGCTTTGCACATCTCAGTTTTTACATCAAGTTTATATAAAGTGAGACAAATGATCTGCCAAGTCTCTCCTTGCCCGAGTCCTGAGATCTAGCCTCAGTGTCTGCAGAAATAACACTTCTTCCAAGAATCAGGGCCTTGATATGCTAGGAATTCAATAAGTAAGAACATTGTGAATGACTGGCGGAGACAGGCTGGGGAGGCTGGGGGTAAAATTGGCACAGATAGAAGTACAGCAGGTGGACTTTCTGTTTTGATCCTGGTTCTCAGACTCCCTTGTGTTCCTGGGGTTATTGCACTTTGATGCTGGGAGGGGTCTCGGAGATGGAGTCTGGCATCCTTGGGAAATTGCAGCTCAGAAAGAGGTGGTGACTAGCCTGAGGTCACACAGCTAGACAGCGGTGAAGCCAGTGACAGGGGCTAGGTCTCCTCCTGCCAGTCCTCAGACAGTTAGGATTGACCTTTATGGCATTAGAGCTGATTCCACTTTGCCCAGGAAAGAGAACAAGTGTATACATATGTGTGCGTGATTAGTCATATCCAACTCTTTGTAACCTCATGGACTGTAGCCCACCAGACCCCTCTGTCCATGGGATGTCCCAGGCAAGAAGACTGGAGTGGGTTTTCCATTTCTTTCTCCAGGGGATCTTCCTGACCCACGGATCAAATCTGTGACTCCTCCCATCCAAGAGGGTGTGGAGAAAAGGGAACCCTCTTACACTGTTGGTGGGAATGCAAACTAGTACAGCCGCTATGGAAAACAGTGTGGCGATTTCTTAAAAAACTGGAAATAGAACTGCAATATGACCCAGCAATCCCACTCCTGGGCATACACACCGAGGAAACCAGATCTGAAAGAGACACATGCACCCCAATGTTCATCGCAGCACTGTTTATCATAGCCAGGACATGGAAGCAACCTAGATGCCCATCAGCAGACGAATGGATAAGGAAGCTGTGGTACATATACACCATGGAATATTACTGAGCCATTAAAAAGAATTCATTTGAATCAGTTCTAATGAGATGGATGAAACTGTAGCCCATTATACAGAGTGAAGTAAGCCAGAAAGATAAAGACCATTACAGTATACTAACACATATATATGGAATTTAGAAAGATGATAACGATAACCCTATATGCAAAACAGAAAAAGAGACACAGATGTATAGAACAGACTTTTGGACTCTGTGGGAGAAGGCGAGGGTGGGATGTTTCAAGAGAACAGCATCGAAACATATATATTATCTATGGTGAAACAGATCACCAGCCCAGGTTGGATGCATGAGACAGGTGCTCGGGCCTGGTGCACTGGGAAGACCCAGAGGAACTGGGTAGAGAGGGAGGTGGGAGGGGGGATCGGGATGGGGAATACATGTAAATCCATGGCTGATTCATGTCAATGTATGACAAAACCCACTACAGTACTGTAAAGTAATTGGCCTCCAACTAATAAAAATAAATGAAAAAAAAAGGAAAAAAATAAAAAATAGTAAATAAAATCAAAGAAGACTTTCAAAAGAAAGTTCTACTGAACAAACACTGAAATAAAAGATGTCTGCATGGTCATGGTAAAAAAAAAAAAAAAAAAAAAAATCTGTGACTCCTGTGTTTCCAGCATTGGCAGGCGGATTCTTTACGACTAATGTCACCTGGGGAGAATGTGCCATGGCCCCAAGACCTCTGTCTGAAAATAATAACATCAATGCATAACTAATCTGTAATAATCACAACTGTCATTCCTAAGGGCTGAATTTCAGGGACTTGATTTACATTATCTATGGAGCCCTTTGCGGAGGGCATTACTAGGACTCCCATTTTTCAGAGAAGGAAGCTGAAGCTCAAGGGTTAAGTGGTTTTGCCCAAAATGACACAGCTGTTAAGATTCAAAGATAAGACTTGAACCAAATCTCATGCAGACTTATGTTCTTTTCCTGTGGCAGCACCCTGACCTGCACTGGATTTTGGCTTAGGTTGGAGGTCTCTAGAACATAGAACAGGGAGGGATGGATCACTGCCCAGGGCTAGAACTAGCCAAGATCAGTGGGCACTAGTGAGAAGATGCTGCTGGATGCTCCCCTGGCACTGGGACGTTCTGCCTCCTTACATACTACTCCCACTTGTATTTCCTGCCAAGCATAGGTTAGTAGCTAGGGACACAGAGCAGTCTCTAGTAATTCAATATATATGTTAGTTACTAGATATATATTGCACCCAACAGAAAACTCCAAAAGCAGTGGCTTAGATCCATAAATGTTTCCCCTCTAATGTACAAGGAGTCCTAGGTGGGCTGGTGTGGTGACCTCACGGTCACGTGGGGCCCAATCTGTGTCTCTCTTCTTGCTCTGACATTCCCAACACTTGGCTTCCATCCTCGGGGTATCAAGATGCCTGCTGCCACTCCAGTCACTGCGTTTCACATTCCCGGCAGCAGGAAGGAAGGAAAAGGGTAAAACAGAAGGGTCTTTCTCCTGTCATCTCTTCTTCCTTTCAAAGAAACTTCCCTGAAATCCTCTGTGAGTTTCTCTTGTTTCAGCGACCACACCTTAGTCACATGGCCATACTTAGCAAGAAGCAGAATCTTGAACGGGACATATCGCTACCTCAAGAATATAGAGCTTGTGACCAAGGAGTAATGGAAGAAGCAGCAGGCAGACCCTGCCACGGCACGATTCTGTGGCACCTCTCCTGCTTGCAAAGTACTGATGACTGAGAACAGTGACGTTTTGCATTAGAGAAAACTCAAGTTAGCTCTGGTCCGAGTTTTGTTGAACACACGTGGGGATAATTGGAAACTCCCTGGGATGCCTCAGACCTAGGGTTGGAACCACTGTGCTTTCTGGGGCTGTTTGTTTCGGGGATGGCAACAATGATGAAATCAACAGTAATTCACACTGTCAGCAACTTTCATCTTTCATTGTCCCCTTTCAAAATACGAATATGTTTTATTTCTCTGGATTTCTGCTGTTCATGACACATTTATTCTGTGGGTCTTCTGAGGTTGATTGGAGGATGAGTTTCCTTTTCTGGAGGAGTCACATGATTAATGGCTGTAGAAACAGACGCAGGCACCACTGGGTTGGCTCCACCCACGTCCCAGGCACCGTACGCGTGGCAGGTCATGTTCTTCTCACAACATGAGAATATGGGAGAGGGATTATGATCCCATTTTACCAATGAAAAGTAGAGGCTCAGAGAGGCTAAGCAACTTGCCCAAGATCACACAGCTGGTGCTATGGACTGAATGTCTGTCTCTCCCCCCTCCTCTCACTCCAGCCCCACCACAGCCTGCAATTAATATGTTGCAACCCTCACCCTGGATATGATGGTATTAATATTAGGAGGTGGGTCTTTGGGAGGTAATTAGGTTTGGGTGAGGTCATGAGGATGGAGCCCCATAATGGGATTGGTGCCTTTAAAAGGGGATGAAGTTTGCAGAGCTCTCTCTCTCTGCTGAGTGAGGACACAGTGAGAAGGTGGCTGTCTGCAAGTCAGGAAAAGAGCTGTCACTGCACGCGGACCATGCCAGCACCCTGATCTTGGACTTTCAGGCTCCAGGACTGTGAAAACTAAGCATCTGCTGTTTAAACCCTCAGTCTGTGGCACTTTTGTTGTAGCAGCCTGAACTGACTAGGGGCTTTCTAGGTGATAAAGTGGTAAAGAATTCACCTGCCAGTGCAGGAGATGCGGGTTTGATCCCCGGGTTGGAAAGATCCCCTGGGGGAGGAAGTGGCAAGCCACTCCAGTATTCTTGCTGGGGTAATCCCATGGACAGAGGAGCCTGGCAGGCTACAGTCCATGGAGTCGCCAAGAGTCAGACATGACTTAGCAACTAAGCTTGCCCGTGTGCAGAGCGGACCAGGACAGCTGGTCGGTGCAAGAGCTGTGCTTTCCTTCACACCACGAGCCCACCTCATACATTCCCATCCTCCATGCTCCCTCCCCGTTGCCGACGACGACAACAGGGCCATCAGTGAGACCTCCAAGCCTCTGCTGTCTTCTAAAGTCCCTTCTTACCTCCACCTCCTCTGTCTCGCTTCTCAAGCCCTCCTCTTTTGCAAAGACCCCTTGAAAACTTGCCATAGGAACCCAGTTCCATCACCCGCCCCTGTGTGGGCTCTGCCAGCCACGCCTCCTTTCTGGCCCCACCTGGCTCACGCTTTGGTCCAGCCCACATTCCCAAATCTCAGCTCATCAAGTCATCATAAACCACATCACCTGCTACCTAGGACCAGGGTCCATAAATAGGAACCAAACCTAGGTGGTCCCCATCCCCTGCACTCATCCCCGGCTCACTAAGTGAAGCCAACGACTCTGAGGACAAAACCAGAAGCCCGTCTCCCTGTGGCCCCAAGAGGCAGGAAGGGCTGTGTGTGCAGCTGAGGCCTGGCTGCCTGCCGGCGCCGCACACATCCTCATATACATAATCTAAATATATACTTTGAAAATTGAAAAAGTGCTCACATATAGAATGTGGCTGCGGGGAGGGAACACTCTCTTTGAACATGTCTCTTTAAAGACAAAATTTGCCAAGGGCTTTCCTGCCCTTAAGGAGACACTTGAACATGGCAGCAGATGTAAAATGGAAATTGAAGTGTCTCTCCCAGGCCACCGTACACGTATAAAACAGGCACAATCTATTCTAAGCGCTCATTAATAGCTGGTCTCTGAGGACCCTGGCAGCAGCCAGAGGATCTTACTCATTAAAAAGGTGGCGAGGTAGAGTTTTGTGCCTTCCCTGCTTCTCGCTGTGAGATCCTGGTGTTTAGATGTTGCCAGCAGGCCCCGAGATTGCTGGCACGGGTGACTATTTTCTGAAGGGTCTGAGAGTGTCACTGGCTCACTGGTGGGGCAAGAAACCCTTGTCGCTTTTTGAGGGGGAATTCATTTCTCTTCAAGGTGGGCCCAGAGCAGCATTATCTGAAGACAGGTGCAGAGAAGAGAGAGCTTTAGTTTGTCAGCTAATCAAAAGATCATCAGTGATGTTTAGCAGAGCATTGTGGTCCTCTGAGCGCCACTCTTAATGACACAGAGTCACCAGGCTTGGTCCTGGCAGGGAGGCCTGGAGTCTCTAGACCCTTGGAATCACAGGGGCTGACAGACGGCCCCCTGGGTTTCACAACCAGCAGTGATCACTTGCAAGAAAGCCATTGGTTTATTCTAGCAAAAGAGGATCCTCAGCTTTTTTTACAACCTCCCTTCCTCTTTGTTCTTTGTTTTGATTCTCCCACTGTTAGGATCAGTGTTTTGTCCTTGTCTTCGCCTCTCTTATGGAGAGAATGACATTGTCCTATCCCCACTGGCACATCAGCGGGGATTCTGGACAGTTTTCCAGGCATGGGGAGGTCTGCCTCTCCACCCAGAAACCTGGGTGGAGGCAGGGAGCCCCACTGGCCTCTACACTCTTCACGTTCCAAAGCCATGTTTTCCTGCTCTGGAACTGTGCTGTTGTTTTCCTTGACTTGCTTCCAATGCTCTTCTGGTGGTGGCTCAGATGTCACCTCCTTGGAGAGGCCTTTCTTAATATGACCACTTCCCTGCAGCATTGTTACATGAACACAATTTGGAATGACCTTGTTTACTTGGTAGCTCCCTTGATAACTGTGGTCTCACCCCCACGCCAAGGGTAGGTCCAGGGGACATGGACTTTCTGTCCTCTTACCTGTTTCCTCACTGCTCAGCAAGGAGACTGACCTCCAAAAACACTTGCTTTATAGAATGGGCCAGCAAACAGAGGGATGAATCAGGGGCCTGAAATGGCAACCCACTCCAGTGTTCTTGCTTGGAAAATCCCATGGACGGAGGTGCCTGGTAGACTACAGTCCATGGGGTCGCAAAGAGTCAGACATAACTGAGTGACTTTACTTTCTTTCACTTTACTTTTCTGCCCCAAAGCTGGGCTGTAAGTCACTCCACTGGGAGATTTTTGTGTGTGTGACCCTTTGTAGCTTCTAGGCTGTGGCCCCCAATTCTCCCTGGGGTGTTCCCTGCAGGAGTGCTACAGGGCTGCCCTACCTCGTAGGTTAAATCAGGATCACCCCAAGGCTACAGACCTGAGATTCAGACAAGAAGAAGGTCATGGTATAGAGTTCCCGTAGGAAATGTATCCTTGTTTGTTTTTATGGTACAACATCAACCCTGGATGGAGAAATTCATTTATCTGTCTTCACCCCACATTAGCAGGTAGAAAATATATTATTTTTGAAATGCTAAAAATAAATTGAGTGGTTTAAACTTCAAAATAATTAAGCTCAATATGAATAAAATAGGTTCAGGGTTAGAGGGGGTGGGGGTATACAGAGAACATTCTGGAATTATGCTTACTTGTACGTAAAGGGCACTGGCTCACCCATGGAAGCATTTGAGTTGGCCTAGAGATATGCAGCTGCCATCATTTCACAAATGATGAGGATTTCAACCAGAAATCCTCAGGGAAGAGAAATAGGCAGCAAAATCCATTCAAGGGAGGATTTACTACGCAACGTGTCCACCACTAGGGTCCAGATGCTTTGGCGCTACTATGTATTTGGCTCTGAATGTCTGAGAAGCCAAAGTTAAGAGAGAAAAAAGAACAGATGAGGTTTGCAGGAGGTGCAAGTTCTTGAACTTTGGAGGGATATCAACCAAGAGGGAAGAGCACCGATAATGTTGACTCTTTTGAAAAAAGGATTTCAAATAATTTCTTAAAAGATCAAAGAATTGTCAACCAAGTTCTCAATGTACCCATCAAGCTGCTGAAATATCCCTCCCCAGTTAGTTAAAACCACCTGGGGGCTGGTAATCTGATGGCCCAGGGGTACCACTGTTCAAAATCTCCCCCCAGGCCTCCATCTGAAAACCCACCATTGCTTCCTGGAAAGAACATGTGATTATGCTGCTGTGTGATGGAGGCTGCAGGAATGGGCTGTGTTTAGGATGAGGGGGGCAGAGGGCTGGGACCGTGAGATGTGGGGTTCAGGGTTCGGGGAGATGCTGATAAATGGCTACACTGATTTCACAGTGGGATTGCATGGTGTGGATGGTTGGCGGGATAAAAGTCCAGTTGGGGCACTACTGAACCAAGCTTAGATGTGACCCTGGTCTCATCTGTGCACAAGGCACCCAGAAGTGTGACTGGTCCACAGCATCTTTGGACAATCCCCAGACTGTCCTGACCGCTTGATCAACATCTCTTCCTTCCCTGAGAGCACTGTGTATTCATCTTTGTCTTATAAGCAGCTGATACGACACTGAGCCAGTGTCCCTGAATGAAGGAATGGATTAATGAACTGAGCAAGGGAGTGCCATGACTACTACCATGGTCCAAATCCCATCTTTCTTTCATTTGTTGCTCAGGGTCACTTTCCCCAGGAAGCCCTCCCTGAATTCCCCTGCCCGATTCCACAGGTGCTAATAATAGGCATGAGTCACTGGTGGCTCTACAGTAAAGAATCTGCCTGTCAATGCAGGAGATATGGGCTTGATCCCTGGGTTAGGAAGATCCCCTGGAGGAGGAAATGGCAACCCACTCCAGTAGTTTTCTTGCCTGGGAAATCCCATGGACAGAGGAGCCTAGTGGGCTATAGTCCACGGTGTCACATGAGTTAGACAGGACTAAACAACAACAAGAACAACAAAATAAGTAGGTCTTTTTCATGTTTTCTGTTGTCCCTCATTCCAGCTGGACAAATTCATTTCTTCAAAATAACTTCACTCAGTTCTTACATGTGCCCCACACTGCGCTAAACAGAAAGAATTCAAGAGTAAACCAGACAGACAAGGAGTGATAGTCCAATGCAGCGATTGTTGATTTACAAAAACAGGCAGGGGACAAACCCAGCCTCTGGCCTGTTTTTGTAAATAAAGTTTTATTGGTGCACAGCCACACCCATTTGTTTACATATTGTGTGGGACCCTGCTTTTGAGCGAGAGGGGCAGAGTTGAGTTGTGGTAACAAAGACCATATGGCCAGCAGAGCCTGAAATATCTGGTCTCTGGCCCTTTCAGAGAAATGTGCTGACCCTGGTGGGGAAGACAACCTGAAAAAGATCTTCACGGGTGCGGTGTGTGCCCTGAGGGGCCAGAGCAAGGTGATGTAATTGAGACTAGCTGGGTTGGGGGGTGTGCTCTTGTAGATGGGGTGGCTAGGGAAGAGCTGCTCTCCTGGAAATGTCATGTGAGTGGAGACATGAAGGAGGAGAAAGTTGCGATGTGAACAGCTGGACAGGAGCATCCTGGTGGAGGGAACAGCATGTGCAAAGGCCCTTTGATGTGTTGGAGGAAAGGAGAAAAGCTACAATGTGTGGCCGAGAACATCCTAAACAGGAGGAGGGCAGGAGAAGATCAGTGTTGGAGAGGCAGGCAGGGGTTAGATCTGTGATTCCCAAGGAAGGTGATGTTGCCCTGAGTTCATTTGGGACGGCTGTTGGAGTGCAAGTGTGCTCAGTCATGTCTGAATCTATGCGACCCCATGGACTGCAGCCCGCCAGGCTCCTCGGTCCATGGGATTTCCCAGGCAAGAATGCTGGAGTGGGTTGCCATTTCCGACACCAGGGTATCTTCCCCACCCTGGGATTGAACCTGCATCTCTTGTGTCTTCTGCATTGGCAGGTGGATTCTTTACCACTGTATCACCTGGGAAGCCATTTGTTGGGGGAGGGGAGTGCCATACATGCAGAGAGTAGGCACCAAGGGTGCAAGAGTTCAGTCAGTGCATCCAACAGTCCTACACAAAGATGCACTGGCCTGGGTCCTGCAGGCTTTAGGATGCTCTGCTAGATATTCATGTAGGTAAAAAGCCAATTTCTAATAACCTGAGTCTGGATATAACTCTAATTCACATAAACAGAAAGTAATTTTAGCACAGTGTTAATTATAAATTGAATTTTCTAGGAATGGAACTACTATATAAATTAAGGGATGATTGCTCTGTGTTTTGTTTGGAATGTTACCAAGTGGTGCTCATCATGTTGGGAAAATGTCACCCATGGCAACATCACTCTTGGTATTTGAGTCTCCAAAACAGCACCCCTGTCATCAAGTATGAGTTTCTAGTTGTGACATTCACTATGATTTTACACACAAACACAAGTCCTTGTGTTGAATAGTGAAGTTGTGTCAGAGAACTTTCCAGTTGAAATGCACCTTTTTTTGATATGAATTATGTCTCCCTCCCACATGAAAATTAATATATTAATATATTGACGAAAACATCTTGTGTGTAGATAAATTCTGTTACTATTTCTATTGAATTCTATATCAGGATATCAAAGGAGCATTACAAAATATTGGCTGAGACAAGTCCTGGGACTGGATCCCAAAGTTTTCTGTACATCTCGATACAGGGTTTGGATTTTATGCTGAGAAAAACAAGGAGCCACGGCAAGATCTTAAGAAGAGTGATGGGTTCTTTCAGGCAAGGGTGATGATTACACCTCCTCTTTTTCTCTTTGATCTGCCATCCTTCTCCTTCCAGCACCTGCACAATGCTGGGTGCCCAGCAGGCACTCTGTAAATTAAAGTGCTACCAGCCAGAACAACCATGGCCCATAAGCTAAGCAGCTCTGTACGCCTCCCATACAAATTGAGATTGCCGAGGCCAACAGGGGTTAAGTTGCTTTCCTGGGCCAGGTCACATCTGGTAAGTGATATCTGATAAATAGATATCTCTGTGCTTAAGTTGGGGTTGTTGTTGTTTGGTCGTTAAGTTGTGTCCGACTCTTTTGAGACCCTATGGACTGTAGCCCTCCAGACTCCATTGTCCATGGGATTTCCCAAGCAAGGACACTGGAGTGGGTTGCCATTTCCTTCTCCAGGGGAATCTTCCCAAACCAAGGATCGAAGCTGCGTCTCCTGCATTGGCAGGCAGATTCTTTACCCCTGAGCCACCCGGGAAGCTCTGGGTTGGGGGTTACTCATCTCCTTTTCTTGTCCCTGAGAGCAGTTCTTTGGGGCTTCCCTGTTTGCCCAGCTGCCCACTAATTCTGCCCAGGCCCAGCCCTGCCCGCAGCCCTACCTGCCTCGCTCCTCTCACCTGACTGAGGCTGCAGGCATCATTATGTCCCAGGAGCCAGCTTCTCCACCTTTCGACCCTGGCCAAGATCTAAGAATATCTCTGAGAGTATTCCCCAACACCTGCAACAGATGTGCCCACAAATTACCTGGTCCCAGGGGTGGGGAGCAGGCCAGAAAAGGGCAGTGCTTTCCTAAAAGCATTACACACTTAATTTGCAAAGTTACATCACACATTTGTGCATAGGTCAACTTTCTGGGAGCTTATTTCAGAGCTGGAGGCAGGTCAGAGATCCCGAGTGTGTCCTTCACAGAGAAGGCAGGGAGGCCTGTGAGTGTCAGATTCTTTCACACGAACCAGGGCAGATGGGGAGAGGTGGATATTTGAGGGGCCTGTTTCATCTCTGCAAGGGCCCAGCGGGTGCCTTGGCAGACACCATCTCACTTCTTCCTAGGAAAGCCCCCCCACCAAATGCGCATGCGCGGACCCTCATCTCACAGGTGTGGAAACTGAGGCTGGATGAGGTCAGGTGTCTTTCTACCTCTTACAGACCATGTGACATGGGCAGAGTCTGAGTTTGAACCCAGGTTCCAGACTCCTAACCCTACTTTTTCCCCACCGCCCAATGCAGTGAGAGATGGAATGGGGGTGATATGTGTTATATATTAATTTTTAAAGTGTAGTTGCACATATATATCTGGCTACACTTCAAAAAGTCTTTATTGAAGTATAGTTAATTTACAATATTGTGTTAGTTTCAGGTTACAGCCAAGTAATTCAGTTTTACAATACATATTTATATGTATTCTTTTCCAGATTATAATTTATTGTAAGATAATGAGTGTAGTTCTGTGTGCTACAAAGTAAATGCCCTTATTTACAAGACAGAAACATATATGCCCAGAAAACAAACATGGTTATCAAAGGGGAGAAAAGGTGGGGGAGGAATAAATTAGGAGTATAGGATTATATACACACTACTACACTACTAGTAATATACACACTACTATATATAAAGTAGATTTTAAAAGGACTTACTTAACTATAATTTACAAAATTTATTTAATGGCCTTGGGTACTTTATAGGAGTCACAGAGAAAGCTAGGGATCCTATGTGAGATTACAGCCAGGAATGGACAAGGAACTGTCCACAGAAGCAGTGAAACAGCAAATTGTAAAAATGAGTAAGATTGAGTTCACTGGACAGTTGTGTCAAATTCAGCTCATTTCACTGACAAATTAATTGCCTTGAATTATTATTCTTAATGTTAAGGTTTACAAAATAAACATGGTCATTGCATACTCAGAGGGGACCATTTAGAAGTCCATTTATTTCTGAAACTAATACAGTCGCAAATTAGAACCCTCATTCTTTCTTACGCTTTTATATTCTGCCTCTAAAATATTGTTTCTTCTCCTAGTCATTGTTTTTATTGTGATAAAACATACAGACCTTAAAATGTTTTGTTTAAATAATTTTTAACCGTATCAATAGAGTCCAGTGGCATCCAGTCTATTCCCACTGTTGCACCTATCTATACTTTTTCATGAAAGGTAAGAAATCTCTTCTGAAAATTCTAGCAAAGAATAAATGGATCAAAGGCTTTTGGGAGAAAAGTCAGCCCCGCATGCCCCCAGCTCCCCTTCCCAGGGTCCAGGGAGCACTTGTAAGCAGGTCTGCTTGTCTAGTGAGATGTGTATTTCTGCCAGATTTGCTCATTCGCTGAGACTTACTTATCACTCCTTACACTGATCGAACGTCTCAAACTCAGGCTGCCTCTTCCCTCCCTCTATATTTCCAAGCAACGTTTTCCCGACCAGATTTACATTTTCAAAAACCCTTCAGATAATCACAAACCCAAGAAACTTCCACTCCTCTGAGGTTTAATTAGGAGAAACTGTCTTCCTGGTACTTCCGAGCGCCTGCCTCTAAATTTCTTGGCGGAAAGGCTAGGTTCACAGCGGATGAGCGGGAGCTAGCAGAACCTGTGAATAGCCTCCCCCTCCATCCCCTTCTCTCCCCAGCGACCGGGAGAAGGCTGGGCTGCAGGTCATTGAAATCACATTGTGCGTGTGCCCTCTATCATTAGGACCCAGAGAATGGGGACGATCGGAACGCAGGATAACACATTAGCGATAGATAATAGAGTCTAAATAAACATAATCAGCTTTCCTCTACGTCTCCAGACCAAAGCTTATCTATAAATACCCTAATGACGCCCCACCAGCCAATTACTCGTTTCTTGGAAGAGCCCCTTATTAATGGCGTTTGCAGTGAGGGAAAAACATTAATTATTGGACACAGTGGGATCTTTTACGTGCTGTCTGGTCCGGACAGCACCAATTAATGCAACAATTATTATCAACGACTGTGGCAGCATTCTCAGCGCAGCCACCCTGGGCTGGCTCCATGGGGTGGGAGAACCTGTGTGCTGGGGGACCATCACCCACTCCCTGTTTGGGGGGCGTCTGCTTCTTCCTCACTGCGGAAACTGCTGGAACAAAGCAGAGGGTGGCCAGAGTGTGTTGGGTGTTTCTTATTTTTTTAAAAAAGTTATTTATTTATTTTAATTGGAGGATAATTACTTTACAAAAGTGTGATGCTTTTTGCCATACATCAACATGAATTGGCCAAAGGCAAACATGTGTTCCCTCCCTCCTGAACCCCCCTCTCTACCCACCCTATCCCTCCAGGTTGTCACAGAGCTGGCTTTGGGTTCCCTGTGTCACTGGTTTTTCCTTTCAAGGCTCAGCATAGTGCTCCTGGGGTGCTAAGTAGGGGAGAAGGGGAGGAATCAGGCATTGGTCTGTTGTGTTGAGTTGTTCAGTGAAGCCAGGTAGAATAATGGAGAAGACAGGCCACCCTTCTGCAGAGAGGGGTGCACCTGGCTTGCCCACACTTACCCCCCACCTCTAGTCCCTTCCCTCTCACTTATCACACTGCAGTCCCATGGTTTCTCTCTCAGCTTCTCCAATTCAACTGTGATTCATCTGCCCCAGGACATTTGCACAAGCTTGAAAGATCTCCTGCCCTTTGCAAGGCTGGCTCTTTTCCAGATGCAGTATGAAAATTCTCTTTGTAGTGAGGTCCTTCATGAGCCTGAGCCCATAAAACAACTTGCCCTTAATATAAGTCACTTCTTGTTTCTATTCTTTCCTCAGCATCTATCCCAAATTATATTTAACAAACATTTATCATTTTATTTGTGTTTGTTTCCCCCACAAGAATGCCAGCTCCATGAGAGGGGAGAGTCAGTTTTCTCCAGCATTTCTCTGAGTGTCTTGCATTTAGTAGTTGCTCAATAAATATTTGGTGAGTGAACCAAAGAGTGGAGTAGAGAAACAGTTTATCCTCAAGGGGCTCCATACCCTTATTTTGGCCACTGATGCAAAGAGCCTGACCCATTGGAAAAAGAACCCGATGCTGGGAAAGACTGAAGGCAGGAGACGAAGGGGACAATAGAGGATAAGATGGTTGGACGGCATCACCGACTCAATGGACATGAGCTTGAGCTAACTCTGGAAGATGGTGAAGGATAGGGAAGCCTGTTGCACTGCAGTCCATGGGGCTGCAAAGAATCAGAGAAAACTGAGTGACTGAACAACAACAAAATACCAGATGCCATAAAGAACTAACAGCAATTCTGTTGCAGAAATTCCACAGGGGGGGAAAAAGCCCATACTGCTCTATTAATAGCAATAACGTCTCCTGCAAACTCTATGTGGACTCTGCCTCTGCATTTAAAAACTGATGAGCGTGCTTGAAGGAACTTGATGGGCTATCTTGTAAAATATGAGCCTCTATTATTACCCACATCATGGTACTTTATTGGAGATGGCTAGAAATGAACCTGCCCTGCCCAAGGTATAAAATAGTTGCAGGAATGCTTTTATTTTTCTCTTCGATCTCTTCTGGGAGGCATTAATTACAGAGTACTTTAGAAAATTGGTTCAGAGAAGGCTGGGAGAACTCCCCTGGGCCTTGGTCAGGGCTCTGAGAAGAGGGTGTGCCCTTGTGGTCCTCCTGGAAAAAGAGCTCCAGGCTATTTCTACTACAAATTATCCTTCGGAGTGTTAAAGTTGTTTATTCATGTTATTCAAAATCAGAGTCAAGTTCAAGATGCTTATTCAACCTCACTGAACCTCAGCAACCCCCAGGGCCACTCACCGGGGTCCAGCCTCATGCACCCTTGACTGAGGTGGTCTTCTCCTGAGGTTTTCTTACTGACGTGGGACCATGGAATCTTAAAAGCAGCCGTGGGGAGTCCTTAGCCTAGGGCTGCTGTACAGATGTGGCCGTGGCAGCCTTTACCATCCCAACTCCCCTAAATAACTGTCTCCAGGGAACCACTTAGAAGTGATGGGGACACTCAGGGCATCTGTCAGGGCTGTTTTTGCTTTCATCTCCTAGAGGATGGCAATGACCTCAACTTGCAATGATCTCACTCTGTTTGCATGCCTCCAGCACATTTGGTCTTGACCCTGTGATCGAGTTCAAGACTACCCAGCATCTAGGCAGTTGAGGGGCAGACAGATTGTAAGGTGCTGGAGGGCAGGGTCGCAATGTCCCCACCCTGTTCAGTGCCAGCTTGGCAATGCCAGCTTGGCAGTGTTCAGAAGTCTGAATGCCACGTTGCACTGACATTGTAACTCTTTTCATCTCCACCCTACCCCTCCGACACCCGACCAGCCTGTGCTTCTTGGACAGCTAGAATCACAAACTTGCATCCATCTCTAGTGCCTAGTGCAGGACCCAAGCCCCTGAAGTGACTTTCAGACTTCAGAATGAGGGAAGTCACAGGTCCTTGAATGAAGCTGCCGCAAGGAGGTACACAAGATGACAATTTCCACTGCAGAAGTACCTCCTTCTTCCTTCTCCTTGAGAAGGAGCGTTTGGGATTACTGTGGACTTCTCGATGCTCAGGATGAAAATCAAAATCAAGCGTTAGAGTGAGGTCATTCTGAAGAAGGAGGTCGGCCGATCTGGGTTTGAATCTTGGTCCTGCCACCTACTGGCAGGAGGCATCGAACATGAAACTGAATCTTCCGGCACTTTGGGTTCCTTGTGTCTAAGATGATGGCTCAGTTAGTAAAGAATCTGGCTGCAATGCGGGAGAGCGCGATTTGATCCCTGGGTCAGGAAGATCCCCTGGAGAAGGGAATAGCACCCCACTCTAGTGTTCTTGCTGGGAGAATTCCGTGGACAGTGAAGCCTGGCGGGCTGTGGTCCACGGGGCTGCAAAGAACACAATGAGCATCTAACACACTTTCAAGACAGAAATGGCCAAACTCTCATCACTTGGGTGGAGGGTTCCATGGGGTGATGTCAGTAGAGTGTTTGCTATGATGATTAGGATAAGATAAACCTCTAATAGATGTTAGCTGCTGTGATTACTGTGCTATAAATGGAGAGCTTCAGCACACGGACTGAGGTCAGCTGACAGATTTGTACTGGATGCTCACTGGGGGCTAAGTGTTGTCCTCTGCCCTGAAGATGCCATGGTGACAAAGGTTGAATCTATCCCAGAGAATGTGTTGCACATTAACCATGCGTGGCTTACTGCTGACTGGAACTCACTTATCCTGGAGACTTTGGCCCATGTCCTGCAGAAGGACACCTTACATGGATGCAGAGTGTTTGACAAAGGAAAGGAAGACCAGAGAATGTGGAGTGTGGGCTGCTTCTGAAGGCACCAACGGCAGTACTGGGGTATATTTCACACCTTGCTATAGTCCCCAGATTGCGCTGCATGTGGGCATACTCAGTCAGTCAGTTGTTAACTGACTCTTTGCAACCCCATGGACTATAGTTTGCCAGGCTCCTCTGTCCATGGAATTTTCCAGGCAAGAATACTGGAGTGGGTTGCCATTTCCTATGCCAGGGGATCTTTCAAACCCAGGGATTAAACCTGCATCTCTTGCGTCTCCTGCATTGGCAGGCAGATTCCTTACCCTGCACCACCTGGGAAGCCCCTGGACAATCATTAACCATCTTTAAATCAACCCGTGCCTGCAGGCATGTAGAAATGCCCATGTCAGAGGATCTAAATCATAAATCATGGGCTGCAGTTCAGATTGTCTGCCATTAGGTCTCTAAATTAGGGCTCGTGTTTGAAACTGCTGTTTATTTTCTGTTTGTAGCATGTATTTCTTAATACATGTATTTCTTAATCAACTGATAGATACTATCAGCTGCTCAAGGGGATGACTGTCTGTTTCTCCAGGATACCTTGTAACTCCCTAAATGAATGTCATGTGTGCAATATAGCAGCTATCTTGTTTAGCCACCCAAAATGTACTTTCTAAATTTGGAGAAAATCAGCCAGGCATTTCATGTGCTGTGAAAACAGATAGGCAGAAAAGTATTTCATATATGTAGATTTGATGTATAGGGTCTCTGGTTAATGCCACTTGATATCCTTTGATTCTAATTCCTCCTTCCTCTTTTTTATTTGTCACACTCCCAACCACACACACACACATACACACACATACACTAGTTCCATGCCCGACTCTTTCTCAAGCACAGTGATTCTTGATTTCCTGGACTGTTGAAGAATATGGTAGTCATTTAAAAAGTGTTAAATTCCTTCCCTTAAATTGCAGTGTCTTTTCCAATGATTTCCATGATTATTTAAGACAAATGACTTTTGTTTTGAATTCAGAATATAATTTATTCCAAAACAACAGCATAAGTTTCATATCAGCGTTCAGTCTGTATTGTGCAGTCAGCTGTACTGTGCTATACTGTGCTAAGTCACTTCAGTCGTGTTTGACTCTTTGCAATGCTATGGACTGTAGCCCACCAGACTACTCTGTCCATGGGATTCTCCAGGCAAGAATACTGGAGTGGGTTGCTGTGCCCTTCTCCAGGGGATCTTCCTGACCCAGGGATCAAACTTGTATCTCTTATGTCTTCTGAATTGGCAGGTGGGTTCTTTACCACTAGTGCCACATGGGAAGCAACTCTGGCCTTTAGTGGAAAGATGGATGAAAAGCAATGCTCTTCTAGTTCGGAGGGTTTACCAACCCACAATAGTTAAGGAGTAAAACTCCTTCACTGCTGGCTCACTGCTCTCCACTTCTTATCTGATCACACTTGCATCGTGCTTGCTGCCTCATAGTATTTTGTGGCAAGTTCACTACCTTCTCTAGTGCAGTGCCCATCTGTGAATCTTGTATAATTGGGGTCCCTCACAAAATATGTGTACTTTACGTAATTGCTCTAACCGTGTACCTTATGTAATTGGAAACCAGGAACCTTTGAGCTATCTAATGACATCATATGACTTTTATTAATTTCTGCCTATTTGCTCAGTTGTCCATTTCTATACTTGTTCTAAACTTTTACGAGGAAAGGAAATCCTGATTATGTAGGTACCAACAGAGTTTATTCACATAATAAAAGCAATAGCAAATGAAAAGAAATGAAGTTGGTGATAAACGAAACCCACAAAAATATAAAGCCACAGTACTGAAGACTGTCTTGAGTACCAACAGCACCTTCCTTTACTTTGAGGATGGAAAAGTCTCCTGAGCTCCAGACTGCCTCTAGGTAGACTGCAGGTGAGCAGGCAGGTCCAGGGAGGCCCTGGGGTAGTGAGATAGAAGGCTCTGACAAAGAAAACAGGTCCTGAGACAGACTGATTAGTGAAGAGACCTGGGGTAGTTATTTGGATTTGTGGGGCCTCTGTTTTTCCATCTACATAAAGAATCAAAGTTAGCCCTCATCTTACTGAACAGTACTGGGCGTAAATGAGACAATTTATGTGATGGACTGAGCATAGTGCCCGGTTCCTAGAGAGTGCTCAATAAAGGAAGGATAAATGCTTTTCTAATAGTTAGAACCAGTTAAAGATGGCATGGACTTCCTTGGGGATGGGCTAGTGAGTCCCCTGCCACTGGAAGTATTTAAGAGGAGGCAACGGGCTTCTTAGTTTCTTGTGCAAAAGAATTTCCTGGAGAGAGTGTTAACAGTTGACTTCTGATTTACATAGGTTCTGGGTGGGGTCTGAAGTTCCGCATTTCTAGTGAGCTCAGGTCAGTGGTCCCCAACCTTTTTGGCACCAGGGACCAGTTTTGTGGAAGATGGTTTTTCCACAGACTGGGTGAAGGGTGGTTTTGGGATGATTCGAGGGCATTATACTTATTGTGCTCTTTATTTCTGTTATTATTACATCAGTTCCACATCAGGCATTAGGTCCTGGAGATGGGGGGCTCCTGCTATAGGTGATATTATTGCTACCCTATGACCACACTTGGGTAGAAGGGAGCTAGTTGATTCATTGCGGTTGGGGTTTGCTGGGGAAGACACTTGGCAACCCAGATGGACCAACGAGCTCCGTGTTGTCCTGTTTGGTGGCCGTTGGCCGATTGTGGCCATTAAGCATTTGCAACGTGGCTGAGTCCAAATTCCGATGAACTTTGAGTATAAAATACACAAAAGCTCAGTATATTAAAAAGAAGAATGTAAAATATCTCAATAACTTTTATATTGATTGCATACTAAGGTGATAATATTTTGATATATTAGGTTCAATCATATATGAAAATTAATTTCACCTGTTCCTTTTTATGAATTTATTTAATTTTTTACTATGGCTATTAGGAAATGTAAAGTGCCATGTGTGGCCCACATTCCATTCCTATTGGGAAGCAGTGAGCGGACCATTCCCGAAGTCCCCCTTTGCACCCAGGGATCTGTGATTTTCACGTGGATGCTAAGCTGATGTCCACATGTGTGCGGGTGTGTGTCTCCTGGAGAATGTTGGGCATGTTTCCTCCCTCTGCTGATGGTGGTGAGCAGGGGAGAGATGGCTCTCCAGCCTCCTGATTGCCTGGGGTGTAGGGTGAGGAGGGAGCCTCTAGGTCTCTCCACTTTTCCCTCCTTCCTCATCTCCTTCAGAGCTAACAGGCACCAAAATGCCTTGCCCCTACAGAATAACTAATTTCTCCCTTTGAATATTCATTGGAAGGACTGATGCTGAAGCTGAAGCGCCAATACTCTGGCCACCTGATAGGAAGAGCTGACTCATTGGAAAGCACTCTGATGCTGGGAAAGATTGAAGACAAGAGAAGGGGGTGACAGAGGATGAGATGGTTGGATGGCATCACTAGCTCAATGGACATGCGTTTGAGTAAACTCCAGGAGATGGTGATGGACAGGGAAGCCTGGTGTGCTGTCGTCCTTGGGGTCGCAAAGAGTTGGACCTGACTTAGTGACTAAACACACCTTTGAAAATGTAATTTCTCGAAACCGCCTTTCTGGAGGAAAGCAAACTTTGTCTTTTACCCAGAGCGCCTTACTGAACTTATACCTCACCACCAAAAATAACAAAAGCTGCCTGGGGGAGACATTTCCTTTGAGAGCTGGGTGTTCAGGAACCCAGGAGGCAGAGGCCCTGGCAGTGTCCATGGACTCATGTCATATCCTGGAAGGTCGCCGGGTGGATGTGACTTGAGGCCCCCTGAGGGTCTCAGGAAATGAGTCCTGTCACCTTGCATATGACATGGCAATCAGAAGTGGGGCCTGTGCATGTCAGAGGTCAATGCTAGTTTAACCTCATAACTGCAGACTTTTAACATCATCTCTAATCTCTGTTCCCCATTTCCAGCCTCCTGCTATTTTTGCAATATATGGTTGGGTTTTTGCATGCATAAAAGTGAAACTGGAATCTGAAAACCACCTGCTATATCATCTCCACCATTTCCATCTTTCTGCATCTGTCAGTATCCATAGTGACCGCTGGATATGAGGTGCTGATTTTTGCATGAGGAACAGGCTCTTCCCCTGTTCCTATGACTTTGCACAGCCATCTCTTTGTATGAGACCCAGTGCAGTAAGCAGTAAGAAGCTTGAATCCAGCCCCCCTCTCCCTTTCTACTTGGGGACTTCAGACAAGTGGCACAGGAGTTCTGCACCTTGGTTTCCTTTCTGGAAAATAGTGACTTTGACAACACCTGCCTCCCTTCTCGGCAGAGCTCTTGTGAGAATTACTGAGATTATATGGTAAGGGGTTGAGAAGAGTTCATGGTCCTGGAAGACTGAATACGTGATGGCTGTTATTCTTGGCTAATAAGCACTCCCTGAATGGCTGCCTCTTTTTTCAGCTGGCAGAGTACCTGAAAGAGCCCCCAGATCACACACCTGGGTGAATAAGTCAGGTCCCGGGTGGCGATGATGTAACATACCTATTTTCAGTGGACTTGGCAGTTCAGGGAGTGACCCATTCTCTTGCACTTCGTCGAGGTCATTGCAATGGATTTCATCAACCAGCAGGTCTGGAAAGGAGCTTTTCCTGCCACTCTGGACCGCTTTCACCCTGTGCGAGTCAGGGCTGGGAGGGGTGGAGGGACACTTCCATGCAGGCATCCACGTTCAGCTTGATGAAACAGAGGTGGGAGGCAGAGCAGATCACACGTGGCCCCACTTGACTCCCCTGGGACATTTGCTGCATCGCCAGAGAGGGGGCTGGATTTTTGTTTGTTTGTTTAGTTTTTGGCCTGGAAAAAGTAAGTTGGATTTTCCAGGTACGTGCAGGACCTTTTGAAGATTGAATGACAGCGTCCTGGGGGTACACATGTTGTACAGCTCCTCCTGTTGTTCCCAATGGAGGGTGACATGGTTCCTAAGTATCTCGTTGGGCATCCTTGTCTGGGAGAATTTCTGAAGAATTCTGAACTTGCACCCTGGGAAGAATCCTCGTGAGTTTCTGTACCACCAATCCAAACAGAGCAGAGGGCTGCATGTGAAAGAAAACTCCAGCAAGTACAAAGAACCTGGGGGTTCAGACTGTTTGGGATGAGACTGACTGTGAATAAAAAAGTATAGATACACAACTGAATCGTTAACTGACCCAGTGTAAAGTGAGTTGCCAGAGCTGGTAACTGATGTCAGTCATTGAGTCAAATCAAATGAGGTCTATGCGAAGAGCAGAGGTTTGGGCCGGACAGTCCTGGATTAAAATCTTGCTCCACTGCTGTTGGCTGCGTGGTCTTGATCAAGTCACTCAACCTCTCTGAGCCCTGGCGTGCATGTCTGTGGGATGGAAGGTGAAGCCAACTCTGCAGGGCTGTCAGAGCAACTGGGAAGGAGGCAACCTGAGGCCTCCCGAACCTCCTGGTGAAGACTCAGGCTCTGCTGGTCCTGAGTGAGCCTTGGCTCCCTGGCTGCTTTACATCTTCCAGGTTCAGCTTAAAGGTCACCTCCTCAGTGAGGCCTTGGCTGATCACTCATGGAAATCACCCTGCTCCTCCCACTCCCTCTTATTTTCCATTGCTTCCTCTGGTTTGTTTCCTTTCTGGCTAGAGATACAGTCTGCAATTTTCCTGTTTGTTTGTGTTTGTTTATTGTCCTTTTTTATTTGTTGATCACTGGCTGTCTCGGGTCATAAGATGGAGGTCACTGATGGCAGGGGCTTGATCCATATGTGTTGGGACTTGGAATGCCTGACTCACAGCAGATGGCTGGAATATTTAACCAAAGGTCCTTGTAAACAGGGCAAGCTTCCGAGCCTCGCTGTTGTTGTTATTCAGTCACTAAGTCATGTCTGACTCTTTGCGACCCCATGGAGTGTAGCCTGCCAGGCTCCTCTGTCCAAGGGGATTTCCCAGGCAAGAAAACTGGAGCAGGTTGCCATTTCCTTCTCCAGGGGATCTTCCTGGAGCAGGGATTGAACACAGGCAGGCAGATTCCTCATCACTGAGCCAGCAGGGAAGGCCTCTGAGCTGCGTTAGTCCTCAGTTTTTCTGTGTCTATGGCACTGGGAGCCACTTTAAAGGGTTGTGGTGTGAAAAGGATGCACTGAGATCCAGCGTGGGTTTCACTGAGTACAGTAAGTGAGTGACACATGGCAGAAATCAATAGTGTTAAATGATATCATGAAACGGCATATGGAGTAATCAGTGTCGCCTCCCAAACATATATATATATGTATTTCCCCCTCTGTTCCTCTATGAGTTCGTTAGTCTTACTTGCAAATACAAGCTACACAGAATGGAAACATTGGGCTAACAGATGCAACCCTGAGACACGAGAGAAGAGAAAACAAGAGTTTTCAAAACCCACCGTTTCACTTATTACGGCAGTGGAAGGGTACACTCATTAACATCTCAGCTGTCTGAAGGAGTCATCCTAGATGGGAAAGTCATTATCTTTAGACTTACTGGTACATTCCATCAAAAGGAGAGCACAGCTCTTCTCCTCTGTAAGTTTATATAAGGCCATTTCTTCGTGAGATCATCTCTACTAAAAAGAACTGATATTTCCTCATCAATAAGAACTATGGAACAGAGTGGATGTCTAGTTTTTTCTTTTCTCGAGTGACAGGAAGGTCAAAATTAATTTCAACATTCAATCATAGTATTAGCTCTCAAGTTTGTACTCTGACTTATTTCTGTTTTGAAAAGAAGCAGGACTGAAGGAAATACTAATAAATGTGTTTTATAAATGTGATTTGCTTAATAAAGCCCTGTGGCTGAGTTTTCTGGGATGGAAAAACTACCCCGATCCTTCTTAACTTTTGCCTTGGCATTTGTTGAGAAATCTCTGTGATCCCGAGCGTCTCTCTCTCTCTAGCTCTGGTCTACAGTGTCCTCAGCTGTTAAGAGAGGAGTTTAGACTGAGGGAGGCCTTTCTGGGCACCTATAGATTGAAAATGGCTTCACATTTTTAATGTTCTAATGAGCAGTGACACCCTCTCTTCCCATCCCACTGTGTCTCAATGCAGTGAAGCAGGAATTCTTTCCAAAATTTCTTTTGAAAGCCACATTGTCTCTCATCCAAAAGAAAACTGATGGGGAATCCAAGTACATGAAACAGATCAGAGCAGAGCTCCTGCGGTTGAAGGGAGGGGTGGGGTTATGGGCGAAAAATCCTCTCCCCTTCCAGCCCTCCCCCTCGCAGCTCCCTCCGGGGCACCTCTGAACCATCCGCAGAGTTCCAGGGAACACGGCTCAAAACCACAGTATTGCAGGATTGCGCCACAGAAACAGAATGGAATTCACTTTCTAAAATCTATCCGCTTGGAACCCAATCTCGATGGTAAGCTTCTCAAGGGCCAGTAGTATCTGGCGGCTGTTGAAAACACACGTGTGTGCGATGAAAGGGACGTGTGAGTTCAGCAGGCTGTTCTCATTTCAGAGGCTGGAGTGGCTTTGCCAGTCCAGTACACACCTCCCAACAGCTCTGAGTTGTCTTTTTTTTTTTTTACATCTTTATTGATTTTGTTACAATATAGCTTCTGTTTTATCTTTTGGTCCTTAGGCTACTAGAGGCACGCGGGATCCTAGCTCCCCGATCAGGGATCAAACCTGCACCCCTACACTGGAAGGCGAAGGCTCAACCTTTTGGACCACTAGGGAAGTCCCCCTTCATCATCTTTTGGGGCCACGGAGCAGGGGGTCCCTGGCTGCCTAGGGATATGAAGCGTGTGCTTCTGTGGCCTTTGCACCAGAATGATTTGTGACTTCTCAGGTGCAACTTCCAGTGATGCAGTTAACATTTCAAAACTTTGCCAACCACAGATTTAATTTCTTTGACCCTTTGGGGATGTTTGAGCAGTAGCTCGAGTACCACATTTGCACTTTATGAGAATGAAGGAAGAGGGACACGGAGTGGAGGCAGGGCAGGAGGGGAGAATTTCCCAAAACTGTGTGAAAAAAGGATGGAAAACATGGTTGAGTTTCTGCTTAAAAAAAAAAACAAAAACTTTTTTTTTTCTTCAATTGAAATACTGCTTTAAAGCATTGGCAGGCTTACAGAAGTGAAATGAAAAACAAATCCCACAAAAATCCTGGAGTACCATAAAAATAATGAATAAAGTAGTGCAAAATGTTTTGATTTCAGTAATATTTTTCAATAAAGCTGGTGCATTCCAAACTGGGGCATATTTATCTTGAAGGAAGCCCTCTGCACCATGGCTTAAGAGTTTACAACAGATCTGGTGGTCTTGGTTGTGATATGATAACAAAAGTTACTCACGTAGGGAAAACGGCATGGGCCTTGAAAGTGGGCTGATCTGGGTTTGAATCCCTCCTCCCCTTTATATTACCTGAGCCTCTTTGAGTGAGTGACCATGCTATCTATCTACTTTGAGTTTCCTCACCTGTAAAAATTCTAAGAATAATGCCTGTCTCAATGGGAAGCTTACATGAGTGGAAGCTGCTGGGGTTGTGTGTGGGCACTGGGACCTGAGCTTGTTTGGGTAAGGAGAGTGATTCTGTATTTGTGCCCAGAGCTTTGCAAGATATCTGTAGTATCACACAAATCTCATAGTGCAGCAGCATGGGAAACTGCATCTCTGTCCTTGTTCTTAGTTTCAATGGCTTTTTTTTTCTTTTCTGATTATGCAATTAATATATATTTACTGGAGAAAGCTTGAAAACTAAAGATGGATATTAAGAAGGAAAAGAAATCATCCTTGATTCCAATAAAAGATTGATGTGTTTTTCTATGTCTACAAATAAAATTTTTCTTTGGTTGAATTTATATTTCTTGGCAAAAAAAGAGTCTTATTCATTGGAAAATTCAAATATATTAAAATATGATTTTACATACTATTCTTTCCTTATAATTTCTCAGGATACTGTATTTTTAGTCTTACTGAATTTGTTACAATATTGCTTCTGTTTTGTTTTGGCCTTGAGGCAAATGGGATCTGAGCTCCCTGAACAGGGATCAAAGCTACATTGGAAGGCAAAGTCTAAACCACTGGACCACTAGGGAAGTCCCAGAATACTATTTTTAATAGTATAAGAGTAATACATGTGCATTGTTAAATATTCATAAAAAGTGAATTTCTTCACAAGAAGAAATGGAAATATTACCTACTATCTCAATTCACAGAAATAGTCACTGTTGATATTTCGTTGTATATCCTGCTATTCCTTTTAAAAAATTTTATATATATGTAGCAATTCATATATAATATGCATATTATTATATATGAAGTATAAACTTTATATATAATAAACTGTTAGTTTTCCAGTTTTCTTGAAATCTAATTGATATATAACATTGTATAAATTTAAGTTGTACAACACAATGATTTGATATGCTACATATTGTGAAATGATAACCACAATAATTTAGCTAACATCCATCATCTCACATGGTTAAAAATTTTTTTTCTGATGAGATATGTAAATTTAAATTTTAAAACTTAAGTTGGGGACTACCTGAATAACCACCACTACAGACTATTTTCTTTGGATGAATATTGCCTCGAGAATCTTTCCTACATCATTAACTTTTTGTGTGTGTCATAAGTTTTAATAGTTGATAATATTTCAATGTTATATATCATAGTTTATTAATTCCCTAATTTTAGCTAGATTTCAATAGCTTATTATCATAGGCTTTTTTTAGTTGGTGAATATCCTAATAGTCTAATTTATGCTATATCTGGGCTTCTCAGATAGCTAGTAGTAAAGAATCTGCCTGCCAGTGCAGGAGATATAAGAGATATGGGTTTGTTCCCTGGGTTGGGAAGATCCACTGGAGGAGGAAATGTCACCCCACTCCAGTATTCTTGTCAGGAGCATCCCATGGTCAGAGGAGCCTGGCAGACTATAGTCCCTGGGGTCACAAAGGGTCAGACATGACCAAGTATCTGAGTACATGCTATATCCATGATAAATTTTAAAAATAAATTTCTAGTGGACTTGCATGCATATTTTTAGGTCTTTTGCCAATGTACCCTCTAGCAAGTCTATACCAATTTATCCTTCCACTAATAGTACATAAAATTACCTACTTCCTTGTACCCTTATGGTTATTATACTGGTGATACTATCAAAAAAAAGGAAAGTTTTGTTAATTTGTCAAAAATTTTTGTACCTGATTGTAATTTACATCTTATATTAGTAGTATATTTTTTTCTGTTTTGCATTATCTTCCATATCTTTCACATATTTTTCTTTTTCATACCTGTTTATTGTAGTAAAGAAAGAA
The DNA here is from genome assembly GCF_023699985.2 of Odocoileus virginianus. NCBI lineage: Eukaryota > Metazoa > Chordata > Mammalia > Artiodactyla > Cervidae > Odocoileus > Odocoileus virginianus. Next base: position 20,124,852 of record NC_069680.1, read on the forward strand.
ATACAGAAAATTAATAAAATACATTAATTGAGTACAAATAGATTAGTTTTGGCAATTGTACACATTTGTATAAACACTCAGATTAAGGTATAAAATATTTTCAACACTTTAAAGTAGAACAAAACCTCCACAGATCTATTTGTCTATTCATGTAGTAATGCCACATTAAAAAAAAAAAATCACATACCTAGGAATGGCTCTTTAAAAAGGTGTGCAAGACATCTGCTCCAAAAACTACAATATGTTACTGACATAAAATTTAAAAGACCTGGGTGAAAAAAAAAAAAAGACCTGGGTAAATGAAAGGACAGACTATGTTCATTGACTGGAAGACTTTATGTTGTAAAGATAGCATTCTCCCAAAATTCTTCTATAGATTAAATGTCATCCCAAACAAATTCTAGAAAGCTTTCTTTTTCCTTTGTGGAGTCAACAAGTTGATTCTAAAATTTATCTGGAAATTCAAGGCTAAGAAATGCCAAGTCAATCTTGAAGAAGAAATGCAAAAGTAGATTTATACTACCAGGTATCAAGACATGGTACAATGGGAATAATTAAGACAAAGGAGTATTATGTGTAAAAAACTTGAACAGATGTTTCAAAGAGGATATTCAAGTGGCCAAAAAAACATATAGAAAGTTTCTAAACTTTGCAGACTCTTTACGACTGAGCCAGGGAAGACAAACTATAGTCACCAGGAAAATATAAATTTTTAATGTGATACACATTATATCACAATGTGATACACACTTGCCAGAATGACTGAAATTAAAGACAAGCATACTACATGTTGGAAGGACATGGCAGAACTGGAACCCTTGGTACAGTCACTTTAGAAAATGGTTTGACCACATCCATTTACTTTAAACGTATGTCTTCCTATGATGCAACAATTCCATTCGAAGGTACATATTCAGCTGAAATTCACACATATGTTCACCAAAAGATAACCTTCATTAATGAAATGTCCACCAGCAGCAGAATGGATGAATTGCAAGATATTCATACAATGGAATACTATTTGGCAATGAGAGTGAACAAACCACAGATACAAGTAGAAACATAATGCTCAACATAAGAAGCCAAACACAAATGACTCCACACTGAATGACTCCACCTATACATGGAAAATTCTATCAATGAAATAAGGCCAAATGAACCTATGATGTTAGAAGTCAGGAGAGTGGTTACCCTTTTGGGTATGGAGTGGCTGTTGGGGCATGCTGGGGTTCTGAGCTGATTGTCATATTCTGGTCTTCATCAACTCATTATATGGGTGTCTCTTTTTGAAACTTCATTAAGCTGTGTACTTATGATTTGAGTACTTTAAATTTTATACATTATTTCTTACTTTTCCCCCCAAGGAATGGCCAATGCTGTTTAATCTTTTTGTTTTGTGTTGCTGGGAAGAATTTTGAGGCCAGACGGGTTTCCCTTTTTTGGGTGGGATTATAGTAGTTTTCCTAAGACTAAAACCTAATTATCAGAATATTTCTATATATTGGCTATTTAAATTAATATTGTCTGATCTTCAGTGTCCCCTTGTATCTAAAGACTTAATTCTTCTTCTTCTTTTTAGTTTTATAAAATTTTCTTCTATCATTTGTTATATTATTATATCTTCCATCTCCATCTTTTTGGCTATTTACATTGATTGACAGTCTGGATAAATGATAATTAAATCTGGTTTTAGAAAAGGCAGAGGAAGCAGAGATCAAATTGCCAACATCTGCTGGATCATCTAAAAAGCAAGAAAGTTCCAGAAAAACATCTATTTCTGCTTTACTGACTATGCCAAAGCCTTTGACTGTGTAGATCACAATAAACTGTGGAAAATTCTGAAAGAGATGGGAATACCAGACCACCAGACCTGTGTCTCGAGAAACCTGTATGCAGGTCAGGAAGCAACAGTTAGAACTGGACATGGAACAACAGACTGGTTCCAAGTAGGAAAAGGAGTATGTCAAGGCTGTGTATTGTCACCCTGCTTATTTAACTTCTATGCAGAGAACATCATGAGAAACGCTGGGCTGGAGGAAGCACAAGCTTGACTCAAGATTGCCAGGAGAAATATCAATAACCTCAGATATGCAGATGACACCACCCTTATGGCAGAAAGTGAAGAAGAACTAAAGAGCCTCTTGATGAAAGCGAAAGAGGAGTGAAAAAGTTGGGTTAAAACTCACCATTCAGAAAACTAAGATCATGGCATCTGGTCCCATCACTTCATGGCAAACAGATGGGGAAACAGTGGGAACAATGGCTGACTTTATTTTTTGGGGCTCCAAAATCACTGCAGATGATGATCGCAGCCATGAAATTAAAAGACACTTACTCCTTGGAGGGAAAGTTATGACTAACCTAGACAGTATATTAAAAAGCAGAGACATTACCTTGTAAACAAAGGTCCGTCTAGTCAAGGCTATGGTTTTTCCAGTGATCATGTATGGATGTGAGAGTTGGACTATAAAGAAAGCTGAGTGCTGAAAACTTGATGCTTTTGAACTGATGTGTTGGAAAAGACTCTTGAGAGTCCCTTGGACTGCAAGGAGATCCAACCAGTCCATCCTAAAGGAGATCAGTCCTGGGTGTTCATTGGAAGGACTGATGCTGAAGCTAAAACTCCAATACTTTGGCCACCTGATGCGAAGAGCTGACTCATTTGAAAAGATCCTGATGCTGGGAAAGATTGAGGGCAGGAGAAGTGGATGACAGAGGATGAGATGGTTGGAGGGCATCACCGACTCGATGGACATGGGTTTGGGTGGACTCTGGCAGTTGGTGATGGACAGGGAGGCCTGGCGTGCTGCAATTCATGGGGTCGCAAAGAGTTAGACATGACTGAGCAACTGAACTTAACTGAGTCTGTTGAATAATTTTAAAAAATCCTTCCTTTTAAAATGTGCATCTCTTTATTCTGGGAAAATTTCTTGGCCTTATTTTATATTTCATTGACTTAAAACTTTAGAAGTATTCAAAAATTGCTACTTGTTGCTTTCAATTCAGAAATTGTGCTCCCCATCATTTAATAGCATTTCCTGATCTCTGATTATTTTTAAATTACCACTTGCTCTTGATATGGTGTTGAGAATACAAATTAGATAATTCTTAAAAATTTCTCCTGTTTATTGCAGTACCTATTTCTTAGGAAAGTACTTTCTCTGATTCCTCAGAGGGTTCTGTCTTTTTTTTTTTTTTTTGCACATCATAATCTTTTGGTAGAGATGCTCAGAAATTGGAACTAGGTTGGATTCTTTCATTACATACATCTTTACTATGTATTTGCCAGTCATTCCCCTAAGTCCTGAAGATACAGTAGTGAATTCTCCCTGAACCATCCCTGTTCCCATGGTTCATAAATGAAGCCTGTTGAGAGTAGATGGAATATGGGGAGGCTGGCATTGTGGATTTTGATATTTGCAAATACTGTTCATGAAAAATGTGAACTTTTAGTCATAGATAGGAAATTCATTGTCCAACTTCAACAACCTGAACTTCAATAATTAACGGGCCAATATCATCCTGAAGAATAGGAGGCAGCCCCAAAACTCAGTCAACGTTGAAGAATAGCCAGTCAATGTTGTTAGGATTCATAGAAAGAGCAACCCCTCCTGCTGTCACTTTCTAGGCAAACATTCCTGAGGAAGTTGGCAGATGGGAAAGGAGGAGTTAAAAATCACTCTATGTGATGCTGAAATCCTAACTTTGTCTACTGGGTTCAGTTTGTAGCTGGTTGGCTTTGAAGAGTTTTCTAGGGAGTTCTGTTGCCCAAACATAGATGGGAGATGGGGTGTTAGTGAGATAAACTTAAGATCTAGGTGGGACTTGGTTCTGTGTCCTTTAGGAGACCTCTCAGCCAAAATGAGTAGCTGTGCCAGATGGTGAATTTGTGAGAAGCTCTACTACTAATCAGGCTATGTGTGAGTCCAAAACCAAAATTGGTCTAAGGAGAATCTGGTCCGCTGTAGATCCTCCCAGGCCAGAGAGAGTGGAAGAAGGGTGATTCTCCTTGCAGGCACATGCTCTAGTCAGCGCCCCCCCGACCTCACCCCAGTTTGCACAGGAGGATGTTAGTGGATATTTTCTCTGCTCATCTGGTGGTTAAAGCACGTATCTGTGGATACAGCTGGAAACCCAGAATGGCAGGTATCTCACAGGGAAGAACAGGTCAAACTCGTTGCCACTGTTGTGGATCCTCGGCTTGTCCATTCCTCACGGCCACCCAAATCCCTTTCTTTATCCCATATAGTGTCCAGTTGTGGTATTTTCTGTCCTGCATTGTATCCATCCTGTTTTCTCTCTGAATTAAATCATTTTATCTTGTTATGATGTATCCAACTTGCAAGCTGCATTAAATTCCTTAGGAAATATCAGCAAGGTACCATTTAAATGAATCAAAATAAATAAAACATGGAGGGGCAGTTCCCTCCTTATTTGTCCACCAACTCTGTACTTCTGGGAGGCTGACTGTCTTCATATAAATAATAGGAGGGGAATTGCTACATTTCCTAGCTTATACCTCAAGGCAGAGAACAAGTCATAAACTCTTCTAGCGCAGAAAGGGACAAGAATTATTCTTTCCAGCCTGACCTTTCCATAAACTCAGAGGCAATCAATCCTGAGGATTCTCCACGTTGCCTTCTTCCTTTCACAGGTTCTTGATGCATGAGGGGTGAGGATGGGAAGACAAGAGTTTAAAAGAACCAAAAAATGATGGTCAGAGATGAGAGAGAGGAACTAGGGGAATTCTCTCTATTCACTGAGGGACCAGTGACATCTTCACCATCTAGGAATCAGGCCCAAATCCCAACCAGGCCACAGACTCTCTCGATTGAATTACATGGCTTGAATTAAATGTAAAGAACTGATAGAAAATTCTTTGGGATTCTGAGTTTGTTCTTGACTGGTCATGAGGAGAAGTCACCTATCTTTTCTTTGCCCATCCATCCTTCCAACCACCCCTAGCCACACTTCCATCAAAAGCCCAGCATTTAGCAAAGAGTCAATAAATGCTGGCTTTTATGATTGTTACAATTTGTCCAGTGTCTGTTGTAGGTGAGGCCATTGCAGACCTCCTCTTCCCAGAGGCCTGGATGAGGATGCTACAGACCACATGTGAGATTATGCTATGAATACCTAGTATCAAATGAAAAATGTGGGGCTTTGCATTTTTTCCTCTCTTCCCTAGTAGTTCCTGCTTCCTAGCCAAAGGAGAAACTGTTTAGAAAAATCAGGCTATGATTACCCCCAAGAGAAAATATGTTTTGAGTCTAGTGAAGGTCTTTGCTGAGTGACATTAATTATACTCATTTAGATTTGACATTATTAATTAACCTTCTCAGCTGTTTATATTGTAGCCTTTTATTAAAACAAAATGATTAAAACAAATAATTAAAGAATATTACTACCACCTTAAATGTGCACATCGTCTTAAGCTTACAAAAGGCTTTTATCCACAATCTCACATAACCCACATTGATTCTACCATGTGAATATGGCAAGGCTTATTCTTTTTTTTCATTTTTAAATTTTGGTAAAATATACATAATATAAAATGTATCATTTTTAGCCTTTTAGAGTGTACAATGCAGTGGCATTAAGCACATTTGTAACATTGTGCAACCATCACCATTATCCATCTCCATAACTTTTTCATCATCTCAAGTAAAAACTCTATACCCTGTAAACAATAATCTCCCATTACCTCCCTTCTCTAATACCTTAGTAACCTCTGATCTACTTTATGCCTCTATGAATTTGACTTTTCCAGGAGCCTCACATAAATGGAGTTATGCATTATTTGTCCTTTTGTGACTTCTTTCACTTAGAGAAGATCCCCTGGAGAAGAGAATGGCTACCCACTCCAATTTTCTTGCCTGAAAAATCCCACGAACAGAGGAGGCCAGCAGGCTACAGTCCATGGGGTCACAAAGAGTCAGACATGACTGAGCTAATAACACTTTTGCTTTTATAAAATGTCTTTAAGAGTCATCTAGGTTGTAGCATATATCAAGATTTCTTTCCTTTTTAAGATTGCATCATATCCCACTGGCTGTACACACCACATTTGTTTATCTATTCATCCTCTGATGGACATTTAGATTGTTTCTACTTTTGGCTATTGTGAATCAAGCTGCTGTGAACATTGAAGAGCCGTATTTTTACTCGAAAAATGAAGCTTAGTGATCCACCAAGTCTTGTGGAGATAGAGCCCAGTATCCAGTCCTGAGTGCACGTTAGAATAGCCTGGGAACTTGAAAAAAAAAAAAAAAAAAGAAATCACTCTCGACCACCAGAATGTCAGATTCTCTGGAGATGCAGACTGGACAGAGCAGTTTAAAAAACTCTCTAGGGGACTTTCCTGGTAGTCCACGGGTTAACAGTCCACCTTCCAATGCAGGAGACATGAGTTCGATCCCTGGTCAGGGAACTAAGATCCCACACTGCCATGGGGCAACTGGGCCCATACACTGCAACTGCTGAGCCTGTGCATCACAAGTAGAGAGCTGGCCACAGTGGAGACCTAACACAGCCAAATCAATCAATAAATACATATTTTTAAAAAATAGCCCTCTAGGTGATCCTTCTGTGCAGCTAGAATTGAGGGAAATAGAGCCCAGGCTGAGTCACTCACTGCCTTTTGCAGACTTTCTCCTTATATCTTCTGTCTCTCTTTTATTAAAGTCACGCATCACAAATCAGTGCACCAAAGTAGATCCTCTTTGTGTCATTTTAACATATAACTTGGGGCAGGAAAAATAAAACAAAAATTTTAAAGTCCAAATTCAAGTGAAAACAAAAAACACCCATCCCCTCAACACCGTGAAGCCAAATGGTGGTTTGTTGGCCAAATATATGGACCTATTTGTTTTTTGCATTTTAATCATCGTGTTTTAATAACACACCACAATACAAACAATTGTGTGGGTTAATTCAGCTCTATTTAAGAAGTCTTGTTCTGTACTCCAGAGCTGCTTGTTCTGTCTGGTTAAATGCTCATGCATTAAAATGCTAATAATTAAACTGTTACGATTGACTAATGAACTCTGCCAGCGATAAATGATGGTCTTGTTAGATTCACCGCCCAGCAAGCCTCCTTTTGTACTGAGAAAGTTAAAGGTTAAAGTGCTCTTGAAACCAGTGAGTGGATCTAGAAGCAATTACAATTTTTTCCCTGAAACAAATAGTTACTACAATAATGTTTCAGTTCCAAGTCAGTAAGAGTGAAAAAAGAAAAAAAAAAGAGTGGCGGGTGGAGGGAGGATGGCTCTGAGCTCTATTCATGGAGAAGGATGTGGCATTCTCTTTAGCCCGCAGGGCAGATGACATGGTTTTCCGGACGAAAGCCTGCTTAGACAGACATCGTTCTTAGACCCAGTCTTCCCAAGAATGCAGACGCAAATGGTGAGTTTTCAGGACACGGCAGCAGGTGACCCAGCATCGTGGGTACTACTTAGAGCAGGATGTTTATGCAATGTAGAAAGTTTCTCCCCAGTTCTCTATGTGACTTGGGAGAAGCTGCTTAATCTCTCTGGACCCCAATTTTCTCATTTGAAAGAGCAGAATCATAATCACAAATCTCTATGGCAAACATTTTCTTTATCCTGCTGAGTAACTAATTCCCGTTTTTTTCCACTCAGCCTCCAAGCCAAGCCTTGCTCCCGGGTTCTCGGTTCACAGGGTTTGGGTGGGGTGGGGCTGGGGGAACTGATTGCCACCCACAGGCTCCAGGGGCGGGGCATGTGACCAGCCCAGGCCAATCAGAGCTTCATCTCCCTCTGGCGTCAACAGGGCTCCATCCGAACCAGTCAGAGCAAATTCTGGGACTGCAGCTAGAGCCCTCTAGAAAGCAACAGCCCTTGACAGTGGACCTGAGCCTAGAAGGATATGAACCTAGAGCGGCTCTGGCCGCTGTAGCAGACGGCCTTCCGGACAAAATAGCTGAGAAGAAGAGGCAGATTCTTCAGGAGCTGGATCCAGACTTACCCAGGGAGTTTTCAGTGACTTGCGCCAGAATCTCCCTTGTGGTCCCCCATAAGCTGGGTTAGGCTGCGTTTCTATTGCTGGCCAGGAGTTCTTCCTCATGGCCAAGGAAGGATTGCAAAGCTCAGACGCAGCCCTGCCTACTTGGGCAGCCCCTCCGAAGGCTCCGGTGTGACAGGAGCCGCTTCCTTTGACTCTCAGCATCACAGGATTCTGGATGTTGCCTGGGGGCTGGCTTTGCGGTTCTAGGAACTTTCCGTCTCCAACAGGGATGGGAATTCCCCAAGGTCCGGGTTATCATACCCCGCTCACATGTTCTCTTCCTCAGATCCTTAAAGTCATGGACAAGGTGAGCCTGGCTTGGTCAGATGTGGCTAAGATGCAGAACTGACCAAATTCCACAGCGATCATGGATCTGAAAGGCAGGGATGGCAGAGAAAAGCCTAAAGGCATTCAGGGTCTTCCCTCCTGGAGACCCCATGCCTTCTTCTAAGTAGGCATTTTTTTTTTTTTTTTTTCTGAAGGAAGAAATGGAAGACTCTGCTGAAAAAAATGAACCAAAATTATAAACTCAATTCATTTGCAAGTTTCCTTAGCTCTTCTGCTCTTGATCTTTGCTTAGCTCTTCTGCTCTTGATCTTACCTTAGCTCTTGATCTTTGGACTTGAACTTAACGCTGGTTACATTTAATCAACCCACATAGTTTCTCCAAGCACCTGGTGACAGTGTGTTTTTGGAAGAGTTATAGAGAGTGCAAAGCTTAGGATCTCAAATCAGAACACTATCCAGGTGACATACAGCAGGCCACTGCAGCTCTCTGAGGGTAGTGATGCTCAGAGGATAAAAATCCTCATCCTGGGATGCTGGGGGAGTAAGCTGAACCGTGGCAAGGATGATTACCTATTTGTATGGAGATCTTTAGTTTCTATAGAGTTTTCACATCTCCCTTTGTGTTCAGCAAAAGGCATGGAAATGAAAAGCATTATACAAATGTAAGGGGATTTATTCCTTTAAATTCCTTCGTGGTCACTTCATGCATTTCTTGTCTCCCTAAAAAGTTAATTCTTTTGACAAATATTTACTGAGCATCTACTATGTGTGCAACCTTTTGCTAGGTGCTGAGGGTATAGCTGTGAAAATGAAAATGTGGTGTCAGCCTTCATGATTCTTTAATTCATAGTCTCCTTCACAAAACCAAAATATCCACAAGGGCAGGAACCATGTCTGTTATCCATCCTTCCATCCACCTATCCACCCATCCATCCATCCATCATCTATGCATCTACCTAAAACAAACATTTTTGAGTAGTACCATCCATGTGCTGGGCACTGATCTGGTCACTAGGGAAGTTGCAGTGAACAAGACAAGATCTCTACAGCTTACATTTTGGTGGGTGGAGAGAGACAATAAATGAAAAATCGAATACAGGTGGAACCTATCCCGGATAATAAGTGCTATGGAGAAAAATAAAACAATGCAGTAGTAATGAGGGATGTAGTGTGATGAGCAATGGGGGTTGACCCCCAGGACCTCAAAGAAACCTTCAGATTTACCTCCCAGATTTTCTTCAAAGGACAGAAAGTCCTGGTTTTCACTGGTCCCCAACTGGCAGCTGGCCCAGTTTCCTACTAGGACTCCTGGGCTCCTGCTTCCGTTCTCTTCTTAGGAAAGAAACAAATGAAAAGAAAGAAATAAGGAGTAAAATTTCTAGTATCCAGCCAAGGGCCTGGCATTTAGTGAGCACTCAGTATCAGATGAATGAATGCACAGATGGATAGATGGGTAGATGGATGAGAAGGTGTTGTCATGGAGATATATGGGGTGGGTTGAAGGCTGAAGGCAGCCCCGAAGTGGACTTTGGTAGTGTGGATGTCTCACCCTCATCTTTGCCCACTGCCCCTGAGACTGCCCATGGAAAGAGCCAAGTTTAGGATCTCAAATCAGAACACTATTCTGGTGACTTCCAGCAGGTCACGGAGGATCCTCTGGGGAAGATGAGATGGGAGGAAGTGGCACTTACAGGAGACTCCCTGAGTCTCTTGAAGACCTTTCCCCCAACTCCCCTGGCATGAAAGGCAACTCAACCTGATCCCTGGGGCAATGTCCTGGCCCAGAGCCTTGAAGCAAGGGGTGGGGTCCTGGGGTGAGGCTCCAATCCAGATGACCACAGGAATTCCTCTTCCTGGATCCACTCAAGTGCAACAGAGGCTCAACTGGCAGCTAAAGTAAGTTAATAAGAAAGCCACATTGTGTACCTAATGAATTTTCTAAATCAATTATGAAACAGTCTCATTGGTCATTTGTTAATATCTTGAAACCTTTACAAATTAATTTTACTGTATTTAAAAAACAAAACCTCTCACAGTCTGTTAACTCCATAAATGTGTTTTAAATTTGTTTTTGAATGCAACAACAAGGTGTGTTGGGGGGGTGGAATGGGTGTGGGTGTGTGGTTCAGACTGATGATTCCCAGATAAACTGCTTGGCGTTTGAATGGAGTCCACCTGTCCATTCACAGACACTGTTTGGCGGTCAGTGTCAGTGACAGTCCTGTCCTGGAGAATGGCAGCTATGGTACTGTTGCCCTATGTGTCTGACCAGCCTGGGCCAGCAGGGTGGCACCTCTGGAGATACTGCTTAAAAATGCCACCCGGCCTAAGGCTAGGTCTTCTCCTGGGGCAGAGTTAGTGGCTGATGACTGTAGTAGGCGGCACTGAGAGAAAGGGACCGTATGAATGCAGCCACACTGAACCCTGGAAGGCAGAGACACAGGAATCAGAGCTGGGAGGCCTGGTTAATGAGGAGGTCACCAATGCAGTCCCCAGAGGCCAGGCTACCTGGAGAAGCTCGCAGCAGCCCCATTCAGTGAAGTACTGTTCTCTTAAGCCGGTGGCATGGGAGCAAATCCGTAGGAGGAGGCTTTGCAAGACTCCAGAAGCAAACTGCTCTCGCTAGGCCATTTTCACTTTGGCCAAGTCCATGCCCAAGTTCGGTTTTGGGTACCCTGTTTGGAGAAAATTGCAGGGATCCTGGAAAGAGGCCAGGGGAGCTTACAATCGCTTGGAAGTGTTGAAAGGCAGGATTAAAGGAGCTAAAAGTATTTAACATTTGGAGGGAGAGAGGGACAGAGGATGTGGAAAGGTGGGGACGACTTAATGGCTCCCCACTTTCAAGTCTGCCAGTCATTTCCATTAAGACTAATGATGGGCTTTCTTTTGACTGGAGGGAATTAAGTTAGACCTGGGGAAGGCTGACTTGAAGTAAAGGAGATTTATCACAGTAATGACCTCTGACTGGGGGTATAGAATCTATCTCTTCCTGAAAACTTTGAAGAACATCTCTGTCTTCTGAACAGCAGGTACAGTCTTCACTGCAAACCAGAGTCTCATTCTGATTTGATAGGCTTTATATATATATATATATATATACACACACATATATATAGTTTTTTCCTTTTTATTTATTATTTAATAAATTAAAAAAAATTTTAAATGTATTTATTTATTTTTATTTTTGGCTGTGCTGGGTCTTTGTTGCTGCACAGGCTTTTCCCTAGTTGTGGCAAATTACACTATAGTTGAGGTACATGGGCTTTCATTGCATTGGCTTCTTTCATTGTGGAGCACCAACTTTAGGGTTCACCAGCTTCAGTAGTTGTAGCTCCCCAGCTCCAGAGCACAGGCTGAATAGTTGTGGTGCACAAACTTGGTCCCTCCACAGCATGTAAGATTTTCCTGGATCAGCGATCAAACCCGTGTCTCCTGCCTTGGCAGGTGAATTCTTTACCTCTGAGCCACCAGGGAAGCCCTGATCTGACAGTTTTTTAAAAATTAAAATTTTCTTGTTTCCCACCTTATATTATGTGTCTACATAATCGCATTTCTCATAGTGAAATATAGCTATGTTAAATTTCTATTTTTAAATAAATCTTTTTTTTCCCCTGACTATATGCTTATTGTGAGTAATTCTGAAAACAGACAAGTACCAAGCAGAAGAAACAAATTGAGATAATCCCTGCTAAAATTTCTTTTTTCTTTGCTGGACACAGAAATCTATAGAATTATTCCATCTAAAGGTTTGTACTTTGAATTTTTTTTAGCTTAACCCTGCTTCAAAATTATTTTCCTGTGTCATTACAAAAACTTTCAAACTTTTTCCCTACATTAAATAATGTATTTTTATTGTTTTGTTTACAAATGAAATACAAAGTAATGTAAAATATATTTCATAATTACCTAATAGGAAAAAGGGAAGACACAGTCCCTCCTTTAAAACTACCCCAAAGGATAATGACTGGGAGCAGTTTGGGATACATTTCATGATATGAACCCTTTTTGGTGACTGTGTAATATTCATTCAAGTAGATATACTACATTTTATTTACTTCCATGTTCCCATTGTTGAACAGCTACATTTTTAGGTTGTCACTGAATTTCTGGTCTTCTCTTTTTCACTGTTTATGTGTTCGTTTATTTAGTAACCACGGGCGAGTCCCATGTGCACAGTCCCAGAAAATGAGGATGAAGGAGGGGGCAAAACAGATGGAACCCCATGACCTCAGGAAGCTTCCAGTTTGGAAAAGGGCACCTGACCATAAACAAGTGAACACAGAGGGTGTCGGAGGTGGGAAGTGCCCCGGAGAAGACTCTGCAGGGAAGGCGGCAGAGCGTGCCCCGGGGGGCCCCGCTGGAGGGGCTCCTGCGTGGGTTCCTGGGCGTGGGCACAGCGCTCAGCCTGCCCTCCGACCTTATGACCGTGGCCCACCTCCTCAGCAGACCTGGGAGGGCCATGTCCCTTCCCCTTTGATGCCAGACCTCCGCCTTCCTCCTTTCCCACATCTGTTAGAGTTGAGTCTGGAGAATTCGACCTCAGGCTTTTTCTTTCATGTGAAAACTTATCGGAAATTAAATTAACGTCAGCCCTTTGCCTGTTTTCTCACCTGCTCAATAAGCAACACAATTACAACAACCGGGGACTGGGCAGAGATCAAAACCCCACAAGAGGAGACAAGCCCCTTCCTCAGGACTCCCAATTCTGCCTCCTCAGAGATGGCCCCCCCAGACTGGGCTTTTTACAGCCTCAAAGCCTGGTTCCCAGGTGGCCAGAGTGGTGGACGGGCCACCCCAGCCTTTGTCTACCCATCAGAGGACCCCTGGTTTGCGTGAGGAAGGCATTTCCACCAGCACCGCGCCCAGGCCTCCCCAAGCCTCTGACAGGAGGCACCACAGTCCTTCAACCAGGCGGCCAGGGAGGGGGTCCCAGTTGCCTGGCCTGGGTCTGCCCCACACTCAGCAACAGCCATCCCCTTGGAATACCACCTGTTCGGGTAACAGAGTATCACTTAATATTTCACTTAAGTCACCAAAGAATAAGCATGTTGGAACACTGAAAGCACCATCAATTTGATAACGTTTTAAAACACAAAAATAAAGATTTTAAAAGCATTTTGTGAGACAGGAATAAAGTACAGAAAGAAAAGTTGTCTCCACCCCAGCTCTCTCCTGAGTGTCCAGTATGCTGGGTCTGTGGTCTCTCCTCCTCCTCACATACACACATCCCCTGAAAGAAAGTGAAAGAAAGTGAAAGTGTTAGTTTCTCAATCCTGTCTGACTCTTTGCAACCCCACAGACTGTAGCCCACCAGCCTCCTCTGTCCATGGAATTCTTCAGGCAAGAATACTGGAATGGGTGGCTATTTCCTTCTCCACGGGTCTTCCATGACCCAGGGATCAAACCAAGTCTCCTGCTTCGCTAGCAGATTCTTTACTGTCTGAACCACCAGGGAAGCCTGCACATACCCTTTTATTGTTGTTGTTCAGTCACTCAGTTGTGTCTGACTCTGCGACCCCACGGACTGCAGCACGCCAGACTTCCCTGTCCCTCACCATCTCCCGGAGCTTGCTCAGGCTCATGTCCATTGAGTCGGTGATGCCATCCAGTTATTTCATCCTCTGTTGCCCCCTTCTCCTCTTGCCTTCTATCTTTTCCAGCATGAGGGTCTTTTCCAATGAGTCGACTTTTCACATCAGGTGGCCAAAATATTGGAGCTTCAGCTTTAGCATCAGTTCTTCCAAAGAATATTCAGGTTGATGTCCTTTAGGATTGACTGATTTGACCTCCTTGCAGTCCAAGGGACTCTCAAGAGTCTTCTCCAACTACACAGTTTGAAAGCATCAGTTCTTTGGGGCTCAGGTTTCTTTATGGTCCAGCTCTCACATCCATACATGACTACTGGAAAAACCATATCTTTGACTATATGGACCTTGGTGGCAAAGTAATAGGGGCTTTATTTGTTGTCCTTTGGAGATGGAATCCTACTTTATAAATTTCTCTCAACCTAGTTTGCTTTGAATACTTCATGGCTCTACAAGTCAGTGAATCTGAATCCAGCTCAATCTTTAGTTTTTCAAGGTCATAAGCACCCACACACAAATAATTTGTGTATTTAAGATTTTATTAAAATGCTGATTTTGAGAGCAGACTTTTGAAAAACTTGCTTTCCCCCTCTTGTTCCCCCACCCCCACCTCCAACTCAGGCTAGTAATCTGTTTTCTGTCCTTCTACACCCTTTTTCCAGGTGGCACAGTGGTAAAAAATCCATCTGCCAATGCAGGCAACTGGGTTGAGAAGATCCTCTGGAGTAGGAAATGGTAACCCATTCCAATCTTATTCCATGGATAGAAGAGCCTGGGGGGCTACAATCCAGGGGGTCAGAAAAAGTCAGACATGACTGAGCACACACACACATACACACACACACCCCCTTTTAAGTGCTGGTAGAATGATACATAGATAAATATAGACCGTACAAGATGATGCTTCCACGAAAGGTACTGCTGCCTCTTGCTTTTCTCATTCACCACTATGCTATGGAAATCCACTCCACCCCCCAATCTCATAATGAAGTTATGAGATTCACTCATAGTGGGCATACATCTGATTTATTTGGCCATTCTTCCATTGATGGAAATTCATTTAATGTTCAGCTTTTATTCTTGGTTACTATGAACAATGTGCTAAACATCCTTACATGTTTACATGCAGATCCATATCTTTTAGGTAATTGCTTTTCCTTCTATGGAATAGGCTCCCAGGAATGAAAGTTCTGAGACTTCGGTATGATTTAAGATTTAAAAGGAAAAAATACTAAAGGAGGAAAACAAATGATTCATGTTATATAAGCCCTTAGCTAGGAGCTTCTGAAGCTGGGACATTTTTCATGGTCTTACTTTTCTACCCTCATTCCTAAATGGTTCAGAGTGTTCCTTCTGCCTCTTATAGATAGAGCGACAGGGCTCTCAGGCCACTCTCACATTCTCGCAGAGGCTGGTGTAGGAGGAAAAATACCCAAGTAGGGGCAGGGGCCTCTCACTAGCTTTGTGATCTTGGACAAGTCTCTCCATCTGCAAAGAACCCAGTGGATCTGGTGCAGAGAGCCAGGTGGTTGGGGAACCCCATGAGGAGGCAAAAGGTTTGGGAAGGTGCAGGCATCAGCCCTAGTAAGGCTCCAACTAGAACTTGCTTTTGGAGGCCTCAGCAGGGGATCAGTATGACCCAGCCTGCCTCTCCTTCCCATACCGACAACTGTGGCCTCCCTGGGGGATTCAACTCAGAGTTTCTTTTCCTTGATGAAAAAAAAAAATCACTGCAATTGAGCAGAATAAGCAACCATCCATGTTAGTCTCGACACAACAATGAGTCATGATGGATGAGAAGGAAAAACCACAAAGGCTTAAGGTGGTTTAGAAAAAGAAATCTTTGTTTGAAGCTGGCTGAAACAATCTCCACCCGTTCATTTGGCCTTGTTGTTCATTAACCGCGTAGCTAGACTGGGATGAGCCAAGGGGTGGGGCAAGCTGAGGGTGGAGCTGCGTCTCACACTCGTCCTGCACACACAATGGAGACTTGGACAAGAATAATGTGCTGAAACCTGGCGTAACATTCACCTGGTGTCCTGGCGCCTACGCTGTGATATGTGCCATTGGTATTACGACCTGGGGGAAAGGGGTGGAGACAGAAGCAGTAAAGGGCACCTTTGATTTTGAGCCAATCGAGAGATGCTGAGCTCTGCCGGGAGGGAAGGGGGTTTCATGCAGGTGACTTTATGAAAAGTTTCTCCATATGTATAAAAATCCCAGAGACATCTCAGGACTTCCTGGAAAGAACGGGAATAATCAGGGAACCTGGCTCTGCAACCAAACAGCTTTGATGACCTTTTTGGAGGCACTTCACTTCTCTGGGCCTCAGTTTACCCACCTGGAAACTAAGGTCATTAGACTAGATGAATTCCAAAGCTACGGTCAGCTGTGAAATTCTAAGTACCTTTTTTTTTTTTTAAATTAAAAAGAACATTTAAAGAATATAACAGAAGAAATCACTTCTTATAGAGAAATCAGAAAACACGAATGGACCAAAGAAAGAAAATCGAGCAAAATGTGAAATCTGAAATTAAAGTACTGAGAATAAAATTGAAGAAAAATTATAATAAATTGAAATCATATGACCGAGCAGTAAATATTATTCACCAACTCATGTATAACCTCATGGGTTTTTAAAAATAGGCCTTTATATCTTTTAATAAAGATGAAAAAATATAAAGTTTGTTTTTCTAGTAAAGAGGGGATCAATCTAGACACAGAGCATTAGAGTATGCTTATTTGTAACTTAGCGTGACCCGTGGATTTCTGTTCACATACACAGTGAAGCTCCTTTCACATCACTATCAACTTCATGTAAATAACACCTGCCTGGTTCTTCAGCTGAACTAGGATGAATGGGTCTAAATTTCATTAATGCTAGGCACTCAAGATGTTTTGCATTTTCAATGTTATACTAAGGCTTGAAGAACAGCCTGGTAATTACCTCTCACATACATCTTAAAATTATGTCCTTAAGTAGGATGGTTAGAAAGGTGTAAATGCATAGGTTATGGCTGGTGTGTATCAAGAGCAGAGAGCAGAGACCAAGTGGGGTCCAACTTGGTTTTTGAAGGGGAGGAGAGACCTCTGAGTCAAACACTCATCATGATTTTGTTGAAGGGAATCTCTAACTGTGCTGACTGGGGTAGGGGCAGAGCCGGCAGGGGTTGGGTGGCTGGTTGGTTAGTGAGATGCGTATAACCGTGTTCAGGTGGCATACCCGCTGTGTGGGGAAGGGTCTATGTGACACGTCTACAAAATCTTTCAGAGATGTGCACCGAGTCGTGGGCATTGATGAGGGGGGAGTAATCCTGCATGGCTGGGAACTCTGGAGAATGTTCTCTGATAACAATCACTTGTTCAGCTATTCCCTGAGGAAAGAACTAAAGGGTTCTCCTCCATTGACTCTTGGAATGCCATTTCATTGCCCTCTCATTATGAGAGAGAAGAATAAAAGCTGAGGTCTCATAAACAAGTGCTTGCAAGATTACTGAGATAATATGTAAAAGCATTTGAATTCCTTCATGAACAAGAAAAAAGTGCAGAGTAGGTTCAGTGGTCCTGATAACTGAGCAGATGGTGGAGGTGCCACCTCCTGAGGACGGTGTGTGCTGTGATTCACAGGGAGCCCCTCTGTACCCATTTCACAGATGGGTGCCCTCAGGGTGTGGCAGTCCAAATGATGGGATCAATTCTATGCAAGGCAGCCACAGGAGAGGTAGAAACCTGCTGCTGGTCCTTGGATGATCATCCCTGCCTCGCCAGCTTTAACCGTTGAGAGGTTGGAATGAGGTAACGTCTCAGAATGTCCTTTGTAAACTATAAAATATTATATGTCTATGTGAGAGATTACCATGACTTATAAAGCTAAGTTACAGCAAATTCTAAATGAAAAACTCAAATGGCCAGGCTGTCGATGGCTAACTTTTCACATTTATTTTTCCTAACGGGACAATAAGGATGGTGAACATGTACTGAATTCTGCTATGTGATCTACAAGGTTCTGAGATGTTAACCCATTTCATGCTCACAAAATCCCTGTGAGGTGGGTGCTACAGTTATCCCCATCTCAGAGATGAGTAAACTGGGGTGCAGAGAGGTTAAATTAATTGCACAGAATCATGCCATCTCTGGAGAAGGAAATGGCAACCCACTCCAGTATTCTTGCCTGGGAAATCCTATGGACAGAGGAGCCTGGTGGGCTATAGCCCATGGGATCGCCAAAGAGTCAGACATGACTGAGTGACTAAACAACAAAAATGCCATCTCTATGTACTAAGTTGGCTGACTCGTCATCTTTGGGGCATCCATAGATCACAGAATAATATACTCAGAAAAAGAGGACTTGGATTTGAGTTGACAATTAATGCACCTTTGGAGAGTCTAGACCAACCCAAAGAGGTGTCCTCCTGTTTTGCCAGTGCAAGGCTGCCCCTCCCAGGATCCTCTGTGCTCTATGCATGTGTCTCTCCTGGAACAGAAAGGGTTAAGTTGACCCACAACCCTCAGGACCCTGAGACATTTTCCTTCTGGGCCACATATGTAGATGGGCTCTGAAGACGAACCTCTCTCCTCCTTGGAAATCATGAATTTTTATGAAGCCTGCCCAGAATTCCCAGAATTCAGCCGGGTGCACTTTGCAGACCCTAAAATGCTGTCACCATGGAAGGTTTCATTGCTTGCACCTGCTAAAACATTTGAGGCATTTGAGAAGCAGTGAAACACATTTGCTTTTCATTTTATCTGACTTTGGAAACCTTTGAAGTGTTTAATAGTAGAGCCCAGGAAAGATCCCCGCCTCTTAATCATTTACTGGTAAGTCACATTCTCGGCTGGTAGCCTGTCAAGCAGAAACTGACCTGAGCCCAGTTTTATTAAGTGTCACATGCCCAGTCACTGTTCATTAAAGGTGTTTTAAGGTTTGAATTATGTAATTTATGAGAAAAAGAAATAAAAATTCCATTGTTTTATTAATATGCAGCCCAAGATCTCTCTCTCTCATAACAAATGAAGGAAAGTTGGGTGAAAGGATTGGAGGGGGTGATGGAGGTGGCCTTCCATTCTCTGGCCTTCCTTGGCCCCTAGCACCCCCACGTCCACTCCACCCAACCCCAGGCAGGAGCCTGGCGAGTAGCCAGCACTCTGGGAAGGCAGCCATCTCAACCTGTCTTCCTGTGTCCTCTGCCTGAGACCTGATGACAAAGCAGCCACCTTCTTCCTCTTTCCAGCTCTTCTGTCTCTTTTCCAGCAAGGCAGGAAAAAGCATTTCTGGACTGACCCGGGGTGATGGGGTGAGTCACAGTCATTGAGAACTAATGTCCCTTGCTTTCAGGAGAGCTGGGAGAGGGTGCAGTGCTGGGCACACAGCCACCTCCTCCAGGCAAATGATTTCATTGGGTCCTCACCTTACCTAAAGGAAAGGGGAGCCAAGGTGGGATCCCTGGGCTGCACTTGTCCTTTTGTCTCTGTAACCGAGGACATCCTTAGCCCAGCTCAGCCTTCTTGGAATCATTCAGCTGGGCAGTCCGGAGGAGCGGCTGGACTGGACCAGGCAGCTTGTGCCTTCTCTGAACTTGGGCTCTGTGCACAGGCCCAGCAAAGTTAAGCTGCAAGGTAGAGCCTTCACGAAGGACATTTTTCTCCCGCAGATTCTCCATTTAACATCAGAGCGCTTGTAAGTCTGAGCCCATTGAAGGCTCTGCATGCGGTGTTACTCTGGGTGGGGTCTCCCTTATCTGACACGGTGGGACCTCTGCTTCTTCTTAGACCGCCAGTCTGCTCCCTGGCATCTCAACAAAGATGAGGGAGCCAGCCCTGCCTGCCCTGGGGTACGGTGGCTTTGAATTCCTCCGGGGTTGTTCGCCTGTGTGCATCTCCCTGTGATCAACCCAAAAAAGCACCAACAGGGGAAAAGTCATTTTCCCAAATGCGGACAGCCCAGAATATTGAGACTGTGATTAGGGTTTGAAAGCTGATGCAACTGAAGGTATTTCTCTCCTGCCATATGCTCCCCCTGACCACCAACTTTCCCCACAGGAAAAAAATTGTGAACTTGATTTTACTTTTGAAATTGATTTTCTTAATCAAGTGACTCATGTGTTTACAGGTGCAAAGTTGCACCTGACTTTGCCCCCTTGGTTCAAATTTGTGAGTTTTTAATTCTGAAAGGGGATCTCAGGTGCTAAGGCTTTCTAAGACATCTCACAGGAATGGTGTAAAGTTTTGAGAACAAGGGCCTTTTAAAATCTGGGTGGAGAGGGGGCAGGGCATGGCAAGAGCTGAATGAACTCCTGTTTGGGAAGCTCCCAGCCAAGGCAGAAAACGAAAGGCCCTGTTTGAAAGAAGAGTGTTGGTGGGCCAGGTTTTGCAAACGGACCGTCAATCATTAACCCACTTAATTTTGAATTACTGATTCCACTGATATTTCACTAGCTGGCTGCTGGCGACCTGAACTGTAGGGGCTGTTGTCTTTGATCTGCCAGGCCAATTTCCATTAGCAGTAAAACCACAGACCTCTGCTGGGCCACAGGCCAGCGAGTTCTAACATCTCCCAGTGTCTTGGAGGAGCTCTGAACTGCTGGTCCCAATGCCGAGAGAGCCTTGGGTAGAGTCTCCAGAAGCAGTCATTCCAAATCAATCAACTCATTAATTTTGCACAATTTTTAGTTCTGCAGTAGGCACTGGGAAGCAGAGAGAACTGACTTATTTCAGACAGTCAAAGAGATAGGGTGTCAGTACATAGGGTTCAGTACATGCTTTAGTGGAAAAGAACAGGCAGCTGTGGGAGCTTTGAGAGGTGCATCAGGGAGGACTTCCTAGAGGAGGTGACACCTAAGCTGAGACCTGAGGCTGGGATAGGAGTTAGCTGGGCAGAAAAGTAAAGGCAATTTCAGAAAAACCTTCTACATCTTGGGAAAGAGTAGAGAATTTCAGTCACTGATTGGTTTGAAGAAGGGATGGGTAACTGGAGTAGATTCATGGTCTAGAGCAGGGGTCCCCATCCTCCAGGATCTAATGCCTGATGATCTGAAGTGGATTTGATGTAATAAACATAGAAATAAAGTGCACAATAAATAAATGCTCTCGAATCATCCTGAAACCACTCCCCCCCCCCCCCCCCCCGGGTCTGTGGAAAATTGTCTTCTATGCAACTGGTCCCTGGTGCCAAAAATGTTGGGGACCACTGTTCTAGAGGATCAAGTGTGGCAAAAGGGGTGCAGAGAAGCAGGAATGGGAGTGGGGAGGCCAGAGATGAGTCTGCCATTAAGAAGGAGGTTGCCGAGGGGGCGTTGGGGTTTCACAAATCCTAATTTGAGACTTCCCCGAGATGGCTCAGCGACTGGAAAATCTGTCTGCAGTGCAAGAGACGCAGGAGACACCAGTTCAATCCCTGAGGCAGGAAGATACCCTAGAGAAGGAAATGACAACCTAGTCTAGTACTCTTGCCTGGGAAATCCCATGGACAGAGGAGCCTGGTGGTCTACAGTGCCAAGACACTGACTCTACTGAGCAACTAAGCAATGAGTGCACACATACACACACACACACACACACACACACACACACACACACACACAGTCTAACTTGGGCAGATGTGGTGCAAGGGATTGGAGGCAAGATCCTCCTTGGAGACCTGGCTCTCAGAGATGACAGGACCACTAAAGGTGGGGGCCTCCTGGCATCTGTCTGAGCCTGAACCTACTGAGCCCCTACTCAGAGGTGGAGACCCTCAGGCAGGTATAGACAGACACAGGGAAGAAAGGACTTGGAGGTTGATGGGAGGCGGCGTGCTTTCTTTTCAAGTCAAGGAAGATTTAATTAGGCTGTTGGATAACTCTGAGGAATGAAAATCGAGGAGATAACTTCCCGTGGACTCTAGACACACAATGGGCAAGAGCAGGACCAGGGCAGCCAAGGACAGTCCTGTAGGTTTATTTAGTACATAGCTAGGTCACTGTGGCAGGTGGCCCTGGGTGGCATGGAACTTGCATCAAGCATCAGGGAAACTTGATCTGAGGGTTGGAGGCTAATTTTTTTCCCTCATAGAGTGTGGTGAGGTTGGCAGAAATACTCACTATACCCAAAGGGACTCAGTCCTTTGTTTCAAAAAATGGTGTTAAATGTGGCCATCATCTATCAATCATAATTATTTTTTTAATTAATTGAACACTTCCCTGATAGCTCAGCTGGTAAAAAATCTGCCTGCAATGCAGGAGAACCCAGGCTGATTCCTGGGTCAGGAAGATCTGCTGGAGAGGGGAGAGGCTACCCATTCCAGTATTCTTGGGCTTCCCTGTGGCTCCGCTGGTAAAGAATCTGCCTGCAATGTGGGAGACCTGGGTTTGATCCCTGGGTTGGGAAGATCCCCTGGAAAAGGGAAAGGCAACCCAATCCAGTATTCTGGCCTGGAGAATTCCATGGGTCCATGGGGTCGCAAGGAGTCAGACACGACTGAGCTACTTTCACTTTCTTTCACTTTACTACGTGCTGGCTCTGGTGCGTGTTTTCATGTCTCAGTTCATTGAATTCCCCCCCATCCCTGAGAAGTGGGCATCATTATGTCCACTTTCACTGATGGGAAAATTAAGGCTCAGAAAGAGTAAATGATCAGTGCAAGTTCTCATGGTTGACACTGGACAGAGTGGGGGAAATGTCAGAGAATGACAGGGTCAAAGCATTAAGGGCTGGGGGTGGGGGCATCTGATCCAATCTTCTCCAGCCGTACCCTTTCCCAGGCTGTGGAACAGCAAGGCACTGTCTGCCAGCTCGTGCAGCACGGTTCTGATTCCCTCACATCTTCCCCTTCACTCTGACTGTGCTGCTCACTTAGATGAAACCACTTATCTCTCTTTTTCAAGGCACCGAATGCAGCACTTCCTGAAGATCAAGCAGGCAGAGAACAGGAGAGGTTTGCCGCAGCCAGCCCTCCCTCTAACTGCTTTCCCGCAGTTGGCGGCCTGGTGAACGGGAGCGGCCCATTGAGGCTGGAGGTGAGGGCATCGCATCTCTGCTCCCACTGTCAGCTCTGCAGTGATTTCTGTGGCTGTGGGAACAGCATGTGGGTGACAGCGTGCTGCTGGCTAGAGCTGGTGGTGGATGTTGACCCCAGAGAAGCTGAGAGAAATGGGGGAGAATACTGCTTGTCTCTCAGCTGCCACAAGTCAGAGCAGTCTGATACCATCTCTGAACAGTTGACAGCCTCCTCTGGATGGTGCCTTATCCAAACAGACTGCGTTTTCCTGGGGTGGCTGTGAGAGAGAGCCCCCTTCTGATTTCAGAGCAAGTTCTAGCGGTGAAACAGGAGGCTGGTGTGTGTGCATGCTAAATCGCTTCAGTCGTGTCCGACTCTGTGACCCCATGGACTGTAGCCCACCAGGCTCCTCTGTCCATGGGAGTCTCCAGGCAAGAATACTGGAGTGGGTTGCCATGCCCTCCTCCAGGGGATCTTCCCAACCCAAAAATTGAACCTGCATCTCTTATGTCTCCTGCAGAGGCAGGCCAGTTCTTTACCACCAGCACCAGCTGGGAAGCCGAAGTGGGAGGGCTTAGCCTCTATTCTGTGCTGGGCCCTCTTATAGGCACCTTATTTATTTCACTGACCCCTCCTGGTCACCCCCTTATGACTGATACCACCCACATTTTCCTCAGCTGGACATCGAGGTGGGAGGCTTCAACATAATGTCCAAAATCTTGGCAGCAGAGTTGGTGCTCACTTGCTTCTGGCTCATTCTAAGGGGTGTCTGGGGGGTGCGGCCTCATGCAGAGGAGACAGTCTGGAAGTGCAAAAAATGTGTTACAGTCCAACAACAACAAGCAGAGTGCCATCATTTTAGATAGATCTGTTCTTCATAAAAGCAGTGACTACTTTCCAACTTCAAGTTAAGGGATATTTTCAACATATCCGAGTTTGAAATTTAACCCAACACCATTGAGATTTTTACCCAAAGGTGACAGTTATGCTGTGAGAAAAATAAAACACAAAAACTCTACCTGCCACCAGATGAGAAGAGGACAGGTGCTGGCTTGCCAAGAGAGGGAGGCAGGTTTAGTGTCATGGGAATTAGCTCCAAGTTGCCACCTAAAGGCGGGGGGTGGGCACAGGGGCCCAGGCCAGGTGTCCATTCCCTGAGGCTGAGAGGTGACATGATGGATGGGACAGGGTGTCGTGGGCCGTCCCTTCAGGCTGCCCTGGCCTTTCACAAATGACCCCCACACTGCCATTCTCCCTAATCCGGTGACTTTCAAATTGTTTATATACATAGCCTTGGGAAAGCCCTAAGTCCTACAAAAACTTTTAAAACATCATATTTTATTTCAATAATATAAAAAATAGATCCTTAACAAGACATCTAAACATATCTTCTCTGTTAAACTGATGATCTACCTTGTTGTAGAATAAGACATTTCATTTTGCTGTATCTCAGATTGGGGTTCAAGAGGAATTCTTCAGAATCTCTGAATGATTTTTTTCCTTTAAATGGAATCCACACACAGTTGAGGTTTGAGAAATCTGGCCCTCATATAACACTACACTTCCAAGCCCCCAAGCTCAAATACGATGAACAAATGACCAGGAGAGACCCGGGTAGCCCTGCTCCATGCCCGCAGGCTTTGGCACTGGGGGAATAGAAGAAGATCCATTTGCCGACTTGGCTCTTCTTGCCAACTCTAAGCAAAACCTGGCTTCAGAAATGATGAAACCCACCTCAGTGGCATGGCTGCCAAGCTGGGGGACACAGCAGGGTCCCTGGAGACTCAGCCCACTTGAAATGGGAGTAATTTCCTGACTAACCCCTGATTCTCCTGGAGGTGGCTCCTGGAATATTGCTGAGTTTCCGGTTTGGCTGCTTTGGTCTGAAATGGCAAACATGTGCTTCCACTTTCGTGTGCACTGTTAGATATGGAGGACTTGGGATGTTGCCCATGTGTATCTGCAGCCATCACAGCCACTGGCTGGACATAGACCGCTGGGTTTGCATCAGCAACAATAGAAACACAGTAGCAGTGGCAGCCAGTGTTTACCAGGGTCCCCTGTACGATGCTGTCTCATTTTATCCTCCTTCAGAGAAGGTGAGGGCGTTGTCTTCACCCTCCTTATAGATACCCAGGCTTGGACAGGTCAAGTAACTCGCTCAAGACCACCCTCTATAAAACTGCATCCACAACCACTTCTCCCAGATTCAAGCTCCGTGAAAGGGGTTTGCTGAATACCTACTGTGGGTAGATCCTTTTTCTTGAGTGCAACTGGGGATGACATATCTTGCCATTTAGAATCATGAACAAACAACAGTCATTTGTTCCATGTGGCTACTGAGCACTTGGGATGTGGCTTGTCCTAACTGAGATGTGTTGTGAGTATCAAGAAACTTCAGTGTCAAAGACACTCTGAATTGAAAGATAGTGCAAATCAGAGAATGCAAATCACTTCATTAATATTTTGTATTGATTATATGTTGAAATGATAATATTTTACATATATCGGGTTAAACAAAATGTATTATTAAAGCGAAGTTTGTCTATTTCTTTTTACTCTTTTGGTAAATGTGGCTGCTATTAATGACATTCCGTAGGACTCTTGCCCTTTTTCTACCAACAGCACCACCCTTGATGTTCTTTCTGCTGCTCACACCCACAAGATTTCTGTCTTAATCTCAGGCTGGTTCAGACAGTTCCAGATTTCAGGCTTCTCTGCTTGTGGTGATGAAGAGGACCGGGAGGAAAGAACTGCGTTTTTCCTTCTGCCCTGCAAGAGCAACAAGCAGAGGCCTGTGTGCACAGAAGAAACTTTAGAAGTACAGTCGATTCTTATTATTCATGGCAGTTAATGTCCTAAGGTTGCTTCAGGGGCTTCCCAGGTGGTACTAGTGGTAAAGAACCCATCTACCAATGCAGAAGACTTAAGAGACGTAGGTTCGATCCCTGAGTCGGGAAGATCCTCTGTGACCGGTTCGTTTGCCGGCAGGCTCCGGCACCTCTGGAGGAGTACATGGCAGCCAACTCCAGTGTTCTTTTCTGGAGAATCCCATGGACAGAGGAGCCTGACAGGTTACAGTCCATGGGGTCTCACAGAGTCGGACACAAGTGAAGTGACTTAGCACACACTCACAGGCAAGGTTGCTGCAGACAATGAAACAGCAAGTAAGGAAACATTGCTCCTCAGGGAAATATAGGGTTAGGTTTTCATGATCCACTTCTTACAACATTTTTGCCAGCTGATCAATACATATTCTTGTTTAATGTGTGCTTCTGTTTAAAGGAACTTTACTAATATCTACGTACACATGTGTGTGCATGCTCAGTTGTTCAGTTGTGTCCGACTCTTTGCAACCCCATGGACTGTAACCCACCAGGCTCCTCTGTCCATGGGATTATCCCAGCAAGAATATTGGAGGGGGTTGTGATTTCCTCCCCCAGGGGATCTTCCCAACCCAAGGTTTGAACCTGTGTCTTCTGCACTGGCAGGTGGATTCTTTACCACTGTGCCACCTGGGAAAACACACGTACAAACAAGTGGGTATATATAGTTGGTATATGTAGTTGATTCTCTAGCATTGAACTCACAGCCACCAGCACTGTAACTCATACCTGAATGAAGCTTATCTAACACTCCATAAGGCACATCGCAGCTTTCTTGAGCTGGGGGTGCCAGACAGTAACATGCTCGAGGACCTTTTTAAACAGTGAGCTCACCACCAACGAAAAGCACAAAAACATGAAAAACACAGCACTAAATATGTCGCAAAAAGAACATTTATGAACAGGAGTCTGGTGACTCAAAATTTTCTCCATTCTGCGCATGTCTGCACATGACCACAAAAGCACCTGCGAATACTGATTTGGGTGCTACAAATAAATTTTATCCAGGAGGTGAATACAGAATCTACAAATAATGAAGATCGATTGTGTTTGTTAATCGAGGTCAGTTCTGACTCTCACCTGCCACTGGCTGCTGATCTTTTGTGCTCAGAATGTACCCTGACAGTCCTGCTTGTGTCCATTTAGCATCAGCACACTCCCCTCCATGGTGGACCAGAAGGTGGTGAAGCCTTGAATTCGGAGGAGAGGAGAGCGACTGGAGTCAGCCCTGGACTCACAGTTTGCAAATCTCACGGGACTTGGGCAGGACGTGTCACCTCTTCAAGCCTCAGATCTCCAATCTGTAAAACAGGGGTCATAACAATTTATCTTCCCGCCTTGTGAAGATCTAATGAGATGACTTTGCAAAAGTGCTGTGGAAGCAGTAAATAATCCACAGACATACAAGATTTACATGCTTTCTTGATAAGCTTTGAGCTGGGGTTTGAGCTGCTAGGGTTTGAACCCTGAATGGCGCTGACTGCTACATGAGCTTGAGTGAGTGACTTAGATCCTGCCCTGTGAGATGACAATGATACTAACATAATATGTATAGGGATGCTATAAGCTTTCAACGAAACATGCGTCTAAAGCACTTTAATTCCCAATGAATAGTGGCTATTCCTACTGTAACAAGTGACTGTGCCCCTCATTTGAGCAGAGTGATGGGTGTAGGGGAAGTCAGAGTGAAAATGACAATCACAGGAAAACTCACCAATCTGATCACATGGACCACAGCCTTGTCTAACCTAATGAAACTATGAGCCATGCCGTGTAGGGCCACCCAAGATGGATGGGTCATGGCGGAGAGTTCTGACAAAATGTGGTCCACTGGAGAAGGGAATGGCAAACCACTTCAGTATTCTTGCCTTGAGAACCCCATGAACAGTATGAAAAGGCAAGAAGATAGGACACTGAAAGGCGAATTCCCCAGGTCAGTAGGTGCCCAATATGCTACTTGAGATGAGTGGAGAAATAACTCCAGAAAGAATGAAGAGATGGAGCCAAAGCAAAAACAAAACCCAGTTGTGGATGTGACTGGTGATGGAAGTAAAGTCCAGTGCTATAAAGAGCAATATTGCATAGGAACCTAGAATGTTGGGTCCATGAATCAAGGCAAATTGGAAGTGGTCAAACAGGAGATGGCAATAGTGAACATCGATGTTTTAGGAATCAGTGAACTACAATGGCCTGGAATGGGTGAATTTAACTCAGATGACCATTATGTCTACTACTGTGGGCAGGAATCCCTTAGAAGAAATGGAGTAGCCATCATCGTCAGCAAAAGAGTCCAAAATGCAGTACTTGGATGCAATGTCAAGAATGACAGAATGAGCTCTATTTGTTTCTGTGGTAAACCATTCAGTATCACAGTAATCCAAGCCTGTGCCCTGACCAGTAATGCTGAAGAAGCTGAAGTTGAATGGTTCTATGAAAACCTTCTAGAACTAACAACCAAAAAAGATGTGCTTTTCATTATAGGGGACTAGAATGCAAAAGTAGGAAGTCAAGAGATACCTGAAGTAACAGGCAAATTTGGCCTCGGAGTACAAAATGAAGCAGGGCAAAGGCTAATAGAGTTTTGTCAAGAGAACACACTGGTCATAAAAAACACCCTCTTTCAACAACACAAGAGAAGACTCTACAGATGGACATCACCAGATGGTCAATACCGAAATCAGACTGATTATATTCTTTGCAGTCAAAGATGGAGAAGCTCTATACAGTCAGCAAAAACAAGACTGGGAGCTGACTGTGGCTCATATCATGAACTCCTAATTGCCAAATTCAGACTTAAATTGAAGAAAGTAGGGAAAACCACTAGACCACTCAGGTATGACCTAAATCAAATCCCTTATGATTATATAGTAGAAGTGACAAATAGATTCAAGGGATTAGATCTGATAGACAGAGTGCCTGAAGAACTATGGATGGAGGTTTGTGCCATTGTACAGGAGGCAGTGATCAAGACCATCCCCAAGAAAAACAAATGCAAACAGGCAAAATGGTTGTCTGAGGAGGCCTTACAAATAGCTATGAAAAGGAAAGAAGCAAAAGGCCAAGAAAAAAAGAAAAGACATACCTATTTGAATGCAGAGTTCCAAAGAATAGCAAGGAGAGATAAGAAAGCCTTCCTTGTGATCAATGCAAAGAAATAGAGGAAAACAATAGAATGGGAAAGACTAGAGATCTCTTTAAGAAAATTAGAGATACCAAGGGAACATTTCATGAAAAGATGGTCACAATAAAGGAAAGAAATGGTTTGGACTTAACAGAAGCAGAAGATATTAAGAAGAGGTGGCAAAAATACACAGAAGAACTAGACAAAAAATATCTTCACAACCCAGATAATCACAATGGTGTGATCACTCACCTATAACTAGACATCCTGGAATGCGAAGTCAAGTGAGCCTTAGGAAGCATCACTATGAACAAAGCTAGTAGAGGGGATGGAATTCCACTTGAGCTATTTCAGATCCTAAAAGATGATGCTGTGAAAGTGCTGCACTCCATATGCCAGCAAATTTGGAAAACTCAGCAGTGGCCAAGGGACCGGAAAAGGTCAGTTTTCATTCCAATCCCAAAGAAAGGCAATGCCAAAGAATGTTCAAACTACTGCACAATTGCACTCATCTCACATGCTAGCAAAGTAATGCTCAAAATTCTCCAAGCCAGGCTTTAACAGTACATGAACTGTGAAGTTCCAGATGTTCAGGCTAGATTTAGAAAAGGCAGAGGGACCAGAGATCAAATTGCCAACATCCGTTGGATCATTGAAAAAGCAAGAGAGTTCCAGGAAAACATCTACTTCTGGTTTATTGACTACACCAAAACCTTTGTGTTGATCACAACAAACTGTGGAAAATTCTGAAAGAGATGGGAATACCAGGCCACCTGACCTGCCTCCTGAGAAATCTGTTTGCAAGTCAAGAAGCAACAGTTAGAACTTGGACATGGAACAACAGACTGGTTCCAAATAGGGAAAGGAGTATATCAAGGCTGTATATTGTCACCCTGCTTATTTAACTTATAAGCAGAGAACATCATGAGAAATGCTGGTCTGGATGAAGCACAAGCTGGAATCAAGTTTGCTGGGAGAATATCAATAACCTCAGATATGGAGATGACACCACCCTTATGGTAGAAAGTGAAGAAGAACTAAAGAGCCTCTTGATGAAAGTGAAAGAGGAGAGTGAAAAAATTGGCTTAAAACTCAACATTCAGAAAACTAAGATCACAGCATCTGGTCCCATCAGATATTCATGGCAAATAGATGGGGAAACAGTGGAAACAGTAAGAGATTTTATTTTGGGGGGTTCCAAAATCACTGAAGATGGTGACTGCAGCCATGAAATTAAAAGACACTTGCTCCTTAAAGTTATGACCCACCTAGACAGCATATTAAAAAGCAGAGATGTTACTTTGCCAACAAAGGTCTGTCTAGTCAAGGCTATGATTTTTCCAGTAGTCATGTATGGATGTGAGAGTTGGACCATAAAGATAGCTGAGCACCAAAGAACTGATGCTTTTGAACTGTGGTGTTGGAGAAGACTCTCAAGAGTCCCTTAGA
Organism: Odocoileus virginianus; assembly: GCF_023699985.2. Classification (NCBI taxonomy): domain Eukaryota; kingdom Metazoa; phylum Chordata; class Mammalia; order Artiodactyla; family Cervidae; genus Odocoileus; species Odocoileus virginianus. The sequence goes on from NC_069680.1 coordinate 20,155,179, forward strand.
CTGCAAGGAGATCCAACCAGTCCATCCTAAAGGATATAAGTCCTGAATATTCTTCGGAAGGACTGATGTTGAAGCTGAAGCTCCAATACTTTGGCCACCTGATGCGAAGAACTGACTCAATGGAAAAGACCCTGATGCTGGGATAGATTGAAGGCAGGAGGAGAAGGGGATGACAGAGGATGAGATGATTGGATGGCATCACCAACTAGATGGACGTGAGTTTGAGTAAGCTCCGGGAGCTGGTGATGGACAGGGAGGGCTGGCGTGCTGCAGTCCATGAGGTTGCAAAGGGTTGGACACGACTGAACAACGGGACTGAACTTATGGGTGTAGGGGAAGTCACATGAGCCTCAGCATCTTCATCCTTAAAACTGGTACTAGAACCTCCTCCTATCATCGGGTGAGAAGTAAATGCCCCAGAGCATAATGCTATTTTCTTGTCTCCCTTCATCTGTTTACTCCCCTTGGACCAGCATTTCCTCACCTGTTAAAGGGGAGAAAAGCCCCTGCTCAGCCAGGTGACCATGTGACTGGAAGAGGTAATTTACTGAGAGCACCAAGCACCGCGCCCAGCACCTGGAGAAGGCCGTGGCAGGGACACGGTAGGTCCATCTGTCCTTCCTGCATCTTGCCTCCAAATGGGCCCAACAAACTGCTGGGCAGAAACAAACAAAACTCAGTTAAGGCTCACAGAGAACTTGAATTTCAGGAAGGCCAGGCTCACTGATTCCCAGGAGGATGCCTGGCTTAGGGGAGGAGTTGGGGGTAGGTGGGTGGCTGGAGCGGTCACCCTCTGGACCGAGGAATTTGATTCTCTGGAGAGTTTCACGTGTAAACCTCTGGGGTCAACCTGGGGCAGACCTGTCGGGTTTGGAGAGCTGGCGGGGGTGGTGCCAGGGGGGTCATTTGTCTTTAGCCTCAGGAGATGGTGAACTCTGGGCCTCTGGAGGCATGGAATTGGGGACCAGGAGGGATGTCCCACCATCCTTCTGCTTTCTCTCACCCAGCTTCTAAGGAAATTCCATTGCATTGTATTTACAAGGCATCCCCAACTGTCAGCTTCCTTGAACACAATGTATTTAATAAAAAGCCATTAAGCCTTGTAAAGCTGTCAGAAATCTAAATGACACTTGTAATAAAATCTTGTCGGGTGACCCGTTCCGGTTAATCAGGTCCAGCGACATCATCACCCGCGAATCTGTCTGATACCCAGGGCGCTAGGTCTATTTAGACAGCTTTATGATCCACGCGGATTTGAGTTATTAAAATTGTACAGTTTTGCAAGGAATTTGGGATTTAATAAAGCAGCGGAGAAACTACAAAAGGAGCAATAACCTTCCCAAAGGCCAGTCCTCCGGGTGCTGGGGGTGTGTGCTCTGGCTAGTCACAGACGTATCTGATGCCAGGCACTCACAGGGGTGATTTTATGTCTCTATAATGTGTGTATCTGGCATCTGCAAGGCTACAAAATATATTACATGGTACCCAATGACTTCAAGGTGGTGAATTGTGCTTAAATGTAAAGATTTATGGATTTATTCAATTACAAGAAGATATTACCACCGATTGCATATTGGCTCTATTAAGCCTTTTTTTTTTTTTTTTTTTTTGAGAAAATACAACCACTAGATTGTAAATATCTTTGGCCATGCTTACCACCTGTGTGGTTTCTAGGGTGCTAGGGCCTTTAAGGCATGACTTTACTTATCTTGAACTGCAAAAGTTGAGCTTCATGTAACCATCAGGATGAGACAGACAGACAGACACAGACAAGTCATATCCATCTGCTCAATAATCTATAAATTTAGACTAATGAGGCAGATATCAAAAAAATGTGTTGGGTGCAAGGTGAATAAATCACACCTGGTCTCCTGGCATAAACTGGCACAGCGTTCCTGATATGGCAGTCAAATTATTCCATTTGTTTCTAAAGATATTTTAATCCCACATGACCTCAAACTTCCCGTGAACCAGGGCCTGGACCCAAGGCCGCCCACGGCCTTTGCAATAAATCCGTTGTCTCCCTTCTCAGCCCTCAACCCAGGCCCATAGATCACCTCTCCCTGCATCTTGCTTCAATTACTCAATTAACTGCAGTAAAGTTCTTGTAGGTTTTGCAGATGTTGCTTTATTATCAAGACCTCAGATGAACAGGAGAGTTCAGGAGCCGAGGTTATAGGAAGGTTGATGGGGGAAGGGCTGGGATGGGGCATAGGGGATATTCCCAGCAACCACTGGGGGCCGAAGGCCCGGAGAGAAATATTGCCCCCCCCTTCCCCCCTCCCACCACTCTTCCCTGTGCCGTTAAATGCCCTTCACTGCTTGGGGGAATTTGCGATGTTATCTCACTGAGAAACTGCTTGAGAGAAGTAGGTATTCCACCTTCTGATGAGATAATGCTGTGATTAACAGATGCTTAATTGGGTCATTTATCAAGAACAGGACCTGCCCCCAAGTCAGTGGGCTAAGTAAATTATTACCCACCCTGCAGGTGTTGGACTGGCAGATCTATTACTCTTCTCGAAATGGTCTTCAGAAGATTTTATATGAAAAGATGATTTATTCCCAAAAGGAATTCTATTGTGCTGTTATTTATCCCGAATGTAGCCTGGTTCTGCCCAGCCCCTCTTCCTTCGTGCACAAAAAAGGATTGCTGAAAATTAGAATCACGGAGAGGGTCAGAGGCAGAAGGACTCTTAGAGATCAACTAGAACAACCTGGCCATTTTACAGATGTCAACACTGAGGTTTGAGCAGACTATATCCAATTACATAGCCAGTTAGCATATTGGCAAAGGTATTTTCCTCCCTTTTTGTTTTTCTTTTTTAAAGGGTGGTTTCCCTAGCTGATGTTAATAGAATTCCTCGAAAGCAAGAATTTAATTGTGAACAAGACATGTTTATACTTGAAAATAAGGTTTCTTGGCCTTGGCATTATTGACATTTTAGGTGGGGATTGTTTTGTGTTAGGGGTTGTCCTGAGTATTAGAAGATGTTTAGCAGCATCCTGACCTCTACCCCCTAGATGCCAGTAACATCCTCCCTCCTGGACAAGACAACCAAAAACGTCTCCAGATATTGCAAATTCCCCTCAGAGGCAAAGTTGTCCCTAGCTGAGAACCATAACTTTAAATATTGTCGTCATTAGCATCATCATGAAATTAATAATGTGAATACTAGCAGCTAACTTTTATTGAGTGCTAGGAATGGTTGAACACTTCTTATCCATTCTCTCATTTAAACCTCACACTAACTTGATTATGTGGGTATTCGTATTAGCCCATTTCATGAGTGAGAAACTTTCAGCTCAGGGAGGTTTAGGTTTGCCCAACTTCTTGCAGCTAGTAAGTGCCAGAGGTGGGGTGAGCCCCTGAAGCTCCCATCCATACCACTGAATAAACAATGAAGCTGCTGAATTTGGATTCGTTATTAAGTGATATAACTGAACACATTTGTTTCCTGGTGTCCCTCGTAGCAAACTTCTCTTTGAGAGTCTGTTGGAATAATAAGTCATCTTGTTCCCACATTACAAGGAAAGCAAAATGTGGTTTGTCTATGGATATGCTGTCTTCCTTATAGATGATGACGTAGTGTCCTTCTGATATCTAGAGGAAGCATGATGCTTGTCCATGTCGTGGATGAAGGCACCCATGGCTGTAAGCTCACAATGGAATTAGGAGCATCTGAACAACCATATTTCATGAGACAAACCTCTTTAGCTATATCCAAAATTTCCAAAGAAGCTCAGCCTGCTCTTCTTCAATAGACTGAGTCAGACGGCTTCCCCAGACCTGGGAGATGTCTGATATTTGGGAAAAATTTCCCAGGTGAAAAGCGATGAAGGCCACGGCTCTAAAGGCAGAGTGTGTTTCATGCCAGGAAATAAATTATATTTAAAACAGTGATGTGAGGTGAGACACCTGCATGGGGGATTTGTTATATCAGTGTCAACAAGTGTGTCTGGGCAGCTCTGAGGATAGTGTTTGGGGGTAAAATAAAAGAATGTCTTTGAGTGTAAACTTCCCCATCCCACCTGTAGCAACTGGCAACTGTTCCAGATTTTATGACTTAGTACTTGGATTAATCTGACTTTTACCACTTCTATTTTCTTTTCATCATGATTTCTTCATCTATTTATTTTATCCTGTTGTGAACTGTATATGGATGTATGCATGTGTTTATATATATATATATGTTTGCACATATATGTGTGTATATAGATATGTGTATCTATGTATATACCTATCTATAATGTGTGTGTATATGTGTGTGTGTGTGTGTGTGTGTGTGTGTGTGTAGTCCTTGTGGTAAGTCATACCAAATCCTTCATAAAGAGGAAAGTATAGGTAACAAAACTGTGATAGTGTAAAAGCTCCAAGGACTAGGTTTCACTCTGGAGTTTTAGGGCCTGGTGATTACTGTAGATCATTATGAAATGTTGTGATTTTATCATATTATGAAATTTTGATAATATTTTGTGATATATATTTATCACATAATACATGATAAATATCACAGTATTAAATTTACCCACCTTCCCATCAGCACTTCCATAGGCTGCTGAGTGCTGTTGGCACCATGCTGTCAGAGCAAAGACCAAGCCCCCAGCGACACCTCGAGCCAGATGCATGCTCCTGGACTAGCGGGACTGCTGGACCCTTTATTTACTTACTTCCACCTGTTTCATGTTTTTCATTCCAACAAGAGTCCTTGTCTGTCAAGAGAGGCCATACGTCAAAATGCTGCCAGCTCTAAAGCACTTTTTCAAGCTCAGGCTCTCTTGTCTGTTCTCATCCTAATCATTGACTGTACTTTTTCTATCCAAGCTAAGATGATGTGCAGGTCAAGCTGAGGTCTCATATGAATTAACGTGAGCTCCAGACTCAAACAGAGTGATGGTAAACACTGGCATGAATTCTAGCTCAGAGAGAGGCAGGTCTGCAGGGTGGGGAAACCCCACTGAAGGCCATGTTTTCTACCCAGGACATTTGTTTTCTTCATTACATGGAGAAAGACATTGGTGCATGCCCCAGGGTAATATGTGGAGGGCATCCATAACTTCATCTATACCTATCCCAAGGATCTCATAAAAGATATAATGTTTAACCCACATGAAAGATCAAGGAAGATGAAACTAGATAAAGCTCAGAGAGATAACGGGCTTATTCAGCAACTGACCACATTTGGATTTAAACCCTGACCTGTCTGATCTCGATGGTAAAGAATCTGCATGCAGTACAGGAGAACAGGGTTCGATCCCTGCGTCGGGAGGATCCCCTGGAGAAGGAAATGGCAACCCACTCCAGTATTCTTGCCTGGGAAATCCCACGGACAGAGGAGCCTGGCAGGTTATAGTCCATGGGGTCGCAAAGAGTCGGACATGACTGAGCAACTAGCACACCATCTGACCCCAAACTTGACATTTCTCCCTTACATTTTGCTGCTAGAGGAAGCAATCCCAGGCCCTTCTGGATGCCAGGCCTTGTCCCTGGTACCGTGGGTGTGGAGAAAAGCACACCCCTGCAGGGTTCTCTGGAAGGCCCTTGGCTACTCCCGCTGGCAATCTGGGGTCTCTAGTGGGGACCTCCTCTGTAGCTGGCTCCATGGAGGGCCGGGCTTGGCTCTGCCCCTTTCTTTTATCGGTGTTGTTACACTTGTTTTTCTCTGCCAAACAGGCAAAGCCCTGGTTCCCTGGGTTTTGGCAGCCCACTTGTGGCCCCCTTGCAGCCCCTGGCACAGGTTGGTCATGGGACAGGCTGCAAAAATACCTGCGGACAGACTGTCGATGGATCTGGCCTCAGTTTTGATGGGTGAGGAGGGACCTGCTAAGTTGCTCCTGACAACTGCCATCTTTCCCGTCTCCAGGCCCAGCCTGAAGCCACCAGCTCATAACACACCTCCCCACCCACAGAGAAAGGAGAGAAAGGCAATCATTTCAGATCCTGAGATGTGAAAGCTGCCTGTGGCCGCCCCCACCCCCTGCGGCTGCCCTTTTCTCCGGCCTCCCTTGAGGGGCCGGCGGGCTTTTATCTCAAGGGCCGGCTGCTCTGATGACTCCTGTACCTGGGGGCTGCGGGGAGGGGTGTGGACTGTTCCCGAAGGAGATGAATGCCCATCACGCTCCCTCTCGGGAAAGGCGGGGATTTTTTTCTAACTGAACTTTTGCTGGCCTTGGCTATTGTTAAAATCCCATTTGATTATGTCCTGGAGCTTAAAAGGGGTGGTGGAAGCTGAGGCTCCTGTAACCGGGTGCAGAGGACAGGGGTGGGGGCTCTCATTGGAGCAGACAGAAAGCAGACCCATTCCTTTCTGGATGTTTGTAGGTCACATAACCTAGGCTTCAGGGTAGAATTGATAACCTGACCCCAAACTACAGTTGGTAATCAGGCTTATTCACTTGTACACCAAATCTTTATTGAGCACCTACTGTGTCCTAAGGCCCAGGAGGATGGTAGGGCTCAAATGACCAGGCACTGCCTTCATGGATTGTACAGATGAGTGGGTGTCACAAGTCAGTCCTCATCAGATATTCCCACAAACAGGTATTGGAAGAAAAACTGGGTTAGGAACCATGAAGGGATGGAGCTGAGGAGGGGGCCGTGTTTGGATTGGGCACCACAGATGGTTTCTTGGAGGAGGGAGCCACGTTCTGAAAGACTTGAGCTGGGAGGAAGTCATTAAAGGGAAGAAAGAGGAGCATTTGCGAAGGGACAGAAGAGCGTCTGCTTCGTTTGAGGGTCTGAAAGGTGGACAGAAACGAGGGCAGGGCTCCCGGGGTAAAGCAGACAGAACTTTCCAGAGCTTGCAAAGATGACAAAGGCTGGCTTTACACAAAACTGAGGTGGCCTTTCCTGGGGGCTTCCTTCTGTGGGAGTGCCTGCACCGCCTATGCCTGTGTTCACCCCACCCCCCTCCACAAAGCCTGCTCTTCAGAAATAATCTCAGGCCAGTGGCGCAAATTAAAAGAAAGGAAGGAAGGAAAGGAAGGAAGGGAAAGAAGCAAAGTTTCTTAGATGGTGAAACTGTGAGGGACAGACAGGTAGGATATGCTCTCTGCCCCAGGATGCTCACAGCCTCCTTAATCTGTCCCCATGGAAACATCTGCAAGACCTCAGAGGTAAGGACCCAGCAGAGGGAATTATGGGAGTTCAGAGAAGCCCATATGGGCACCAGCGCAGGTGGATGGGGGGCTTCTTATTGGAGGTGGATTTCTGCAGATTTACTTGATGACAGGTTAAGCGGACCACCCAGGAGGGAAGTCCTGTGTTCCCCCTCTCCAGGGAGCTCTGTCTTTCATGCCTGATGTCTGATGGGAAACAAAAGGAATTTCAGGAGCAGGGAGGAGACCCTTAGAAGGACTGGAGCCCCTTACTGTGGAAGAACCCACATTCCTTGTGAGAAGAGAAGGCTCTTTGCTCTAGTAGATTCTTCCTCCTGGAAGAATCACAGGGCACAGGAGACGTGCCGTGTGCTTTGAGGAAAGTTGTCAAGACAAGACTGAGCGCCATGGTGGACAAACTCAGGAAAGAAACCCAGGTCTTGCCCCTAGAGACCTTTTGGAGAAGGGTGGGACTCAGATCCCACCAAGATGCTTCCTTATCATTTTTTCAGAACTCAGCTCGAATGTTCTTCCCTGGTTTTTAAGGCAGACAATGTGCTGGTCACTTCTGTCTGTGCCTCACTTATTATGAGCCTGCCAATTCCCACCTCAGGGCCTGGGGCTGAATATGCGAACAAGATGGTTTTAGGGCCCCCAATGGTGTAGTGAGTCCCAGGCTGCCGGCACTGGGCTTCAGTCCTTCCCCCGCTCCCCACCGCACTATCCTAGAGGCAGATTCGTTAAGCGACCTTCCTTTCCAGGAGGGGGCGCTGACCTGAAAAGGTTCACTGCTTGGTCAAGGTCACAGTCACCCACGTGACTTTGAGACTGTGCTGCCTGACCTCCCTGAGGCTCTGTGCTACCCTTTGTTGCCTTTCCCAGTATTTTTTCTAGTGCCCTGAGCAGTGGCTAAAGCGTGGTGTGATCGGTTGACTGGAGCCCTCTGAGCAGGTTCCCTGAGGAGCCTCCTTGGCCCCATTTTACAGATGGGAAGGATGTGGCCAAGGGCAGGGATGTGGAGGGAAGTGCGTAAATGAATTACTCCAGTCCCGGAGGGAGTTAGCGGCGGCCGGGATAGTCGGAGGCGGGCGCAGGCCAGTTTCCACTCAGCTGCCTGAGCCGCACTCCTAGGGCCCTGCTGATAATTGCTCATTATGTGCTTAATCTGGGCACAGCCAGGCCTGGCAGCGGAATTGCATCACATCAAAGCGAGCTCTTCAAAGGAGCAGAAAGCTGGCCCCTGGGGTAATTAGCAGAGGGCCTATTCTCTCCTGCTTAGGACAGTTGGGGGGTTTCGGGCAGGGTCCAAACGGCACGAAGCAAAGCTCCGAATCGTTAACTCTGCTGAGCTTGGACAGGCAAGGCGATGCCTCAAATCATTCAGTTTGTGTGTGTGTGTGTGTTTGTGTGTGTGTGTGTGTGTGCGTTTCTTTTATAAGCTGCTAAGACAGTTTTCCGCCCGCCTGGCCCAGATGCCCTGATCAACTGAGTTGCCCTCTGCATTTCTAGAACCCTGTGGACCCTTTCTCTAGACTGCTACGTTCTAGAGGAGGTGAAGAAAGCACACACGTTCACACGCACATGCACTCATCACTACCACGACCCCAAAATAAAAGCTGAAACACGGCGACACCACCTGGCTTGTGCAGAGTTCGGAACCACACCACCGTGGCTCCATCTCCCCAGCCGTCTGCATGGAGGGGCCCCAGGTGGCAGCCCCGACTGGCGGGGTGTTGGTTCATCCATCAAAGTAGAACTCGGTCAGGGGGCAACAGGTCTGCCATGAGGCCTCTGAGAAAATCAAAAGATGCAGCTGGTTGCTGAGCACGACCTGCCTCCTCCCTTGCTCGGCTGGAGGAGACAGGCAAGGTGATGTTCTGTCTCTAATCCCATTTGCAGGCCCCTCTTGCACAGCCAGGTACCCCACCAGCACGGCGTGGAGGTGCGGAAAGTGCTAAGAGACGTTATAATGGAGTCTGGTGCCTCTTCTTGATGGCCTGTGGGGCACGCAGGCTAACAGGCCTGAGTGCGTCTGCTAGCTGTGAAACAGTAGTGCTGAACTGGCCCGCAGGGGACCTGAGACCCTTTGCGTGTCTGGCAGGGGAAGTGCTGATTCCAGGACTGGTTGGTGCAAGAGAAAAGAATAGGGTATTTTTTTTTTTTATCCCTGCTTTAATAAATGACAATGTTTCACTTTCTTGAAAGTTGGGAAAATAATTCATCTTACCTATCTCTTGGTCATGCTCACACTCAGTCCTGTCCGACTGTGACCCCACGGATTGTAGCCCACCAGGCTCCTCTGTCCATGGGATTTCCCAGGCAAGAACACTGGAGCAGGTTGCCATTCCCTTCTCCAGAAGATCTTCCTGACCCAGGGATAGAACCTGCATCTCCCGCATCGCAGGTGGATTCTTTACTGCTGAGCCATCGGGGAAGCCCACCCATCTCTTAACCATATTTGAATCTTAAATAATGTGGTTATTAATGTGGCAGAACTTTTCTGAGCCACGTGAGGAAAGCATTCTTAGACACTGGACAAAATCCATCAGAATGGGGGGTGGCAGTGAATCACAGGACACAGGGATGTTATATTTAATAGAAATAAAGCCATCAACTTACTATTTCCCGATAATGCAGACAGTAGCCCAACAGTGTCTTCATTTATGATTTCTGAGCATGAAGATTTCTTGTATCAGTTATTCTGCTAACAGTGGGAAAGAAATGATTGACCAGACACTTCAAGAGTCAGTTGAGAGTGAACATTACCCCATAAAGGAAGTCCTTGTGGCCCCAGGAACAGAGTCAGACACTATTGTTTTTAAAATGATTTAATCTAGGGCCATTCCCTTTTAGATCTCTCTGCCTCCTGGTCTCAGGCTCTCTACCCTACTGCTAGCTTCTGTCCTGGGGGCAACAGGCCTGGCATGAGGCCTCATATGATTCATGAGCCCCATGCTGCAAACATGAATCTTTAAAATAACTTCACAAAATACCTGCTGCCTGGCTAATCATTAGGTGTGAATATACCACACACCTGCTCCATGCCCCCTTGGTCTCTGTGTTGAGTACATGGGACGTCACTTAGGGCACTTTGGGGAGTGGTGAGGCCTCATGGTAAGAAGACCTTGAGACCAGGGTTTGAGTCTGTCATTCACCAGCTGGTCGAAATGGGCAGGTCAGCCTCCATTTCATCGTCTCTAGGACGGGCTTTGGGGGGTGTGAAGCCATCTGGACTGGGGACACGTCTTCCGTGGTGCTCCCCTCCCCGCCTCCACATACGGACACTGAGCTTTTTGTCTTCAAGCCTTTCCCTCTCTTCAGTTCAGCTTCTCAGAGGATAAAGCATGAGCTTAATTTTTCTCTGTGTTTAGGAGCAAAGTGCCTGGCACACAGCTGGTCCTCAATAAATGCCTAGTGAATAAGAGAGCACCTACTTGGTCTAACTTGAAGCTTGGAGATATACATAGAATAACGGGTACAGTCCGGGCTGGTTTAATACTTTATGGCCCAGGGAAAAAGAAAACATGGGGTTGCTCGTTCAGAAATTACTGAGAGTTTTAAGACGTGACAGAAGAGCCCTGAGACGAGTGCAGGGCCCCTCTGCACGCTGGGCCCTGGGCGATTGTTTGGGTCACAGCATCGTTACCGTGACCTAACGGTGCTCTATCCGTCTGCCTGGGTTGCCAACAGCAAAGAGCCCAGTGGACATCTTAAACAACAGAAATTAATTTTCCCACAGTTCTGGAGGCTGGGCGTCCAAGATCAAGGTGTCAGCAGGCTGGTTTCTTCTGAGGCCTCTTTCCTTTGCTCACAGATGGCCACCATCTCCTTGTGTTTTTATGTCCACTTCCCTGTGTGTGCATCTGTGTCCTGATCTCCTTACAAGGACTCCAGTCATAATAGAGAACAACCCACCCCAACGACTGCATTTTAAACTCCATAACCTCTTTAAGGACCCTATCCCCAAATAGGGTCATATTCTGAGGTACTTGGGGTTAGGACAGGGAGCACGGGATGGACAGGGAGGTCTGGCGTGCTGCAGTCCACGGGGTCACAGAGTCGGACACGACTGAGTGACAGAACTGAACTGAGGGGTCAGGACCTCAAAGTAGGATTTGGAGGTGGTTGTTGTATTGCTGTTGCTCAGTCAGTAAGTTGTGTCCAAATCTTTGCAACTCCATGGACTGCAGTGTGCCAGGCTCCTCTGTCAGCCACTGTTTCCCTGAGTTTGCTCAAATTCATGTCCACTGAGTCAGTGATGCCATCCAACCATCTCATCCTCTGCTGCCCCCTTCTACTCCTGCCCTCAACCTTTCCCAACATCAGGTCTTTTCCAATGAGTCAACTCTTCACATCAGGTGGCCAAAGTGTTGGAGATTCAGCTTAAGCATCAGTCCTTCCAATGAATATTCATGGTTGATTTCCTTTAGGATTGACTGGTCTGATTTTCTTGCACTCCAAAGGACTCTCAAGATGCAATTCAGCCCATTATATGTACCATCACGTATAGATGCTCTGTGGTCATCATTCTGAATTTGATTTCAACCACAGGCTATTGCAAAGAACTAACTCATTAGAAAAGACCCTGATGCTGGGAAAGATTGAAGTCAGGAGGAGAAGGGGATGACAGAGAATGAGACGGTTGGATGACATCACTGACTCCATGGACATGAGTCTGAGCAAATTCCAGGAGTTGGTGATGGACAGGGAAGCCTGCTGTGCTGCAGTCCATGGGGGTCACAAAGAGTTGGACATGATGAGTGACTGAACTGAACTGACAGGTTATTTCAACCCTACCCTGTAGAGATTTGTGTAACTTTTACTTTTTGTTGGTTATAAAAGAAAAAGGTGAAGAAGTAAAGCTCATCATTCATCCCATCATCCAAGGATGAATGCTTTGAAACATCCTTTTTGTCTTTTTTCAATACCATCTTTTAAAAAAAATTAATTAATTTTATTTGGAGGCTAATTACTTTTCAATATCATAGTGTTTTTTGCCATACATTGACATGAATCAGCCATGGGTTTATATGTGTCCCCCCTCCTGAAACCCCCTCCCACCTCCCTCCTCATCCCATCCCTCGGGGTTGTCCCAGTTCACTGGCCCTGAGTGCTCTGTCTCATGCATCGAACATGGACAGGCGATCTATTTCACATATGGTAATACACATGTTTCAATGCTAGTCTCTCAAATCATCCCACCCTCACCTTCTCCCACAGAGTCCAAAAGTCTGTTTATATCTGTGTCTCTTCTGTTTGTCTCCCATATAGGGTCATCATTACCATCTTTCAAAATTCCATATGCTGCTGCTGCTGCTAAGTCACTTCAGTCGTGTCTGACTCTGTGCGACCCCATAGACGGCAGCCCACCAGGCTCCCCCGTCCCTGGGATTCTCCAGGCAAGAACACTGGAGTGGGTTGCCGTTTCCTTCTCCAATGCAGGAAAGTGAAAAGTGAGAGTGAAGTGGCTCAGTCGTGTCCGACTCTTGCAACCCCATGGACAGCAGCCTACCAGGCTCCTCCGTCCATGGGATTTTCCAGACAAGAGTAATAGAGTGGGGTGCCATTGCCTTCTCCAAAATTCTGTGTATATGTGTTAATATACTATATTGGTATTTTTCTTTCTGTCTTACTTCACTCTGTATAATAGGCTCCAGTTTCATCCACCTCACTAGAACTGATTCAAATGCATTCTTTTTAATATCTGAGTAATATTCCATTGTGTATACGTACCACAGCTTTCTTATCCATTCACCTACCAAATGGCCATCTAGGTTGCTTCCATGTCCTGGCTATTGTAAACAGTGCTGTGATGAACATTGGGGTACACATGTCTCTTTCAGATCTGGTTTCCTCGGTGTGTATGCCAGCAGTGGGATTGCTGGGTCGTATGGCAGTTCTATTTCCAGTTTTTTAAAGAATCTCCACACTGTTCTCCATAGCCACTGTACTAGTTTGCATTCCCACCAACAGTGTAAGAGGGTTCCCTTTTCTCCACACCCTCTCCAGCATTGTTAGTAGACTTTTTCAATACCATCTTGATGGTACCGACTGAGATTGTACCATTTAGGATCTTACCTAACCCACCCCACTGAATAGTTTGAATTGATTTTGGGAATTTTTACAGCAATATATCATATTCCAGACTCATCCACAGTTCTCAGATGCTGAAGTCACTTCCCAGGATAGGTCAGTAGCAATTCTGCCTGGGTGGGCACAGGTGATGCCATCCCTGGAGCCACCTTGGGGCACTCAGACCATAGGGCAATGAACCCACCCAATCCTTGTGGGATAAGGCATTTCTTGACCCTCAACTGACTGGGAAACATGGAATAGAAAAAAGAATGTGAAGGATAGCATCATGATTTCATGGAGGAGTCTCCATCTGTCCACAATGGTTTCAAAGCTAATTGCTATGATGTGATGGCTCAGCATTCATTCCTTAATATAGTTCCCTCAAGAAAGAAGAATTTAGTCCACCAATTATTTTATCTCCTTTATACTTTCTTAATTGCAAAAGAATCTAAAAATATAATTGTCATACTTGAATTGTGCAGTATCTTGTTTAGAAAGTTAGGCTGAGAGAAAGCAATTAAACTGTCAAAATGTAATTGTTTCTCATATTTAATTTATAGTGGCTCCTTTTCATTTACTTTTCATGGTGTTGGAGTTAAAAGCAAAGAAACTTACCAGGGCAACTGGTGGTTACAAAGTGAAGATGGTGGGGCTCTGAGCTTGGGTGGCAGCTTAGCTACTGCTCTCAAATGAATTTGGGTTAATAGTACAATCTGATACTCAACTTCTGAGATACTGGAAGCACAGAATTAGCTGGTTTGGGGCACAATGGACCATTTTGATGGAAGAAATGAGAGAGTCAATTCCTAGGTAGGTTGATAAGAAGTCCAGGATCCTCGCAGAGGAGAAAGGGGTCTGGGGCTTTCAAGAAGAAAAAGACAAACTTTTTTTTTTTCCTACATTGCTTTGTTTTAGTCAATATAACAAAGTATCTCCCTTGAGAATATGTTTCTCCTTAACAAGAAAGTTAAGGACATATGTTAAAAGACATATGTTTGGGGAGTGGGTCTGCTAAGACCTTTCTATTGTTAGTTATAATCTTGTTAATTTAAGATGTATGTTGTGGGAGTGGGTCTGGTAAAAGTGTATAATGAAAAGCGAAGTCACTCAGTCATGTCCAACTCTTTGCAACCCCATGGACCGTAGCCCACCAGGCTCCTCCATCCATGGAATTTTACAGGCAAGAGTACTGGGGTGGGTTGCCATTTCCTTCTCCAGGGGATCTTCCTGACCCAGGGATCGAACCCAGGTCTCCCGAGTTGCAGGCAGATGCGTTACCATCTGAACCACCAGGGAAGCCTCCAAAGTATATAAGACCCTGATAAGACTAGTGAGCGGGGGCACTTCTATCTATGTCAGAATCTGTCCCTTTTCACTCTAATAGAACTCTGCTACACAAAAGTTCTCGAGTGATCAAACCTGGTCCCTGGTCCTGAAGCTAAATCTTCTTCAGAGATCATGAATCTGACACTGTTCACCATAAGCTACCAGAAATACACTGTACTGATAGTAACTCCAAAACCCAACAAAAGAGCAGGGATGTGTGTGTGTGTGTGTGTGTACAGATACCATGGGTTACTGCTTTGTTTAGGTAGCTCTTGATTTCCTTATAAGTATAAATGAAGGATCATTAGTTAAACAGAATGGGCATTCTTAGTCAATTTTCTCAAAGGGAAAAGTCACACTGGCTGGTTATATGTGTGTGTGCGTGCATGCATGCTAAGTCGTTTCAGTTGTGTCTGACTCTGCGACCCCATTGACTGTAACCCACCAGGCTCCTCTGTCCATGGGATTCTCCAGGCAGGAATACTGGAGTGGGTTGCTATTTCCTTCTGCTGGGGATCTTCTTGATCCTGGAATCCATCTGCATCTCTTAAGTCTCCTGCAGTGGCAGGCAGGTTATTTAGCGTCATCTGGGAAGCCCCAGCTGGTCATGTAAATGTTGTTTATTCTGGAAATGCATATGAAGCATTGATGTGATGTTTCAGGCTAGGCTCCTGGGAGCTGGAGATGGACCTGACTTGATTTCACTCCTCAAGCTGCTAAGAGCCAAGTTGGGGAGACAGAGAATTTTGATTGAACGTCATAAACACTGAGATACAGGTAAGAAAGAACAGTTGGGAAACCGCTAAAGAGGGAAAAACATCCTGGATGACTACACACATCTGCTCAGATGCAGCAAAAAGTGTATGTAACTCAATTCAGGAACATTCAGTTGCTTGCTGTACTGGGGACATAATCCCAGTCAAGCACAAGCTCAGTCCAGAGCCTGTGCTCTAGAAAGGTTTGGCCCATGAATGAGGCAAAATGAAAGAATGAAAAGTGAGCAGAGTCATAGGTGTTCCAGAAATATTTGACAAGTGAGTGAGGTGAACTGTAACAAAGATGAGTACTAAACACTGCAAAGAATATCCAGACGAATGAGACAAGGCCATAGTTCCTGCCATGGAGGAGATGGGGTGGGAACTGGTGGGGAGTGAGGCTATATTCACTATTCAAGCCATTTCTTTTTTATAGCATTTTCCCTTTTACTTCAAATCTAACTGGGACTTCCCTGGTGGTTCAGTGGTTAAGACTCCACGCTCTGAATAAAGAGGCCACAGTTTCCACCCCTAGTTGGGGAATTAAAATCCTGCATGCAGCTTAAAAATAAATAGATAAATAAAAATAAAATAACAAAAATAACATAAAAATGCCTTAAAAAGGGGTGTGTGTGCAGAAGATGCAAGTATATATTTAAATAAACATTAAAAAAACAAAATCCAGTGCATGCATGCTTAGAAGGACATAATATCACTTACATGATATTCCTGCCAAAAATGTATAACCTGACTCTAATCATGAGGAAACATCAGACAAACCCCAAGTGAGGGATATTCTTCAAAAACAAAAAAAAAATTAATAAACAAAATAACAAGCATATAAACCCCAAAATTGTCAAGGTCAAGAAACACAAAAATAGGTAAGGAACCATTTCAGGTTAAAGATAAAAAGAGATGAATTTCCTGATTTTGATAAATGTAACACTCTTGTAGTTAGGGATCAGGAGATACAACAACTGAGGGAGAGAGAGGAGGGACAGAAGGAATGAGAGGACAAACAGGGTCAGATGTAATTGTTTGGTGAACCTGTGTTTCTGGAAGTTTCTAGGACTTTCTTGCAACTTTTCTGTACCTTTAAAATAATATCAGGGACTTCCCTGGTGGTCCAGTGGTTGAGATTTTGCCTTCCAATGCAGGGGGTGCAGGTTCAATTCCTGGTAGGGGAGCTAATTTCCCCACGTACCTCATAGCCAAAAACACAAAACATAAACAACAGAAGCAATACTGTAACACATTCAATAAAGACTTTTAAAATGGCCCACTTAGGGCTTCCCTCACAGCTTAGTGGGAAAGAATCTGCCTGCCAACGCAGGAGACACAGGTTTGATCCCAGATCTGGGAAGATCCCATGTGCCCTGGAGCAACTAAGCCCGTGTGCCATAATTGGTGAGCCTGTGCGCCAGGGCCCGGGAGATGAGACTACTGAAGCCCACACACCTAGAGCCCGTGCTTCGCAACAAGAGAAACCACGGCAGTGAGAAGCCCCAGCACCACAACTGGAGAGTACACCCGCTCTCTGCCACCAGGGAAAAGCCCGGGAAGCAACGAAGACCCAGCACAGCCAAAAATTAAGTCAATAAATATATAAAATTATGAAAAAAATGCTTCACATAAAAACTTAAAAATAAATAAAAGAATCTAAAAATAAAAAGATAATACAAACTAATTTTAGAGATTTTGTAAATTCAGAAAAGCTCATGGTGGCCCAGAGAATAAAACTCAGTCTCCTCCTTCCGACATCGCTGTGCTCAGCAAGCTGTCATTCCTTCCCAGACTTCCCTCTGTGCTTTTGTAGAGTGTTTAGAATGTGCTGAACGACCTTTTAACTGTGCATTGTGTGATATTTCTTGAGCACTTCTTGTGGTTATGGACACACGTTGTCAAAGAGGTCTGCCTTGCTTACTAACATGTTTGGTTTGGCGATGGGAGTTGTACTCCTGATACGTGGGCGTTTGACAAAGTGGTTTGGCGGCAACTGCTGACTGCTTTGCCATAACAGGTGGGCACTGCCCGCATCCTTGTCAGTCACCAGCCCTGGATGTGGTTTCCCCATTATCCTCCAACTGCCCTCCAGCCACTGGTCTTCTTTTGATTTTTAAAGCAGGGTTTTTCAGTTTGGTGCTATTGACCTTTTGAACCAGATCATACTTTGTCATGGGAGCTGTCCTGTGCTTTGCAGAAGGCTTTGCAGCATCCCTGGTCTCCCCCAAGCTGATGGCAGTAGCGCCCCTACCCCAGATGTAACCAAAAATGTCCCTGTTGTGCGTGCATGCTCAGTTGTGTCAAAAGTGTCCCCACACGTTGACCATTGTCTCCTGGTGGGGGTGGAGGCAAATTTGTCCCCATGAGAGCTGTGGTTCTAATGTCAGAGACCACGAAAGGGGTAGAATACCCCCTCCCCCCCCCGCCCCGCCCACAGCTCACGTCCTCACTGGAACTGACAGGATTGGATTATCAGCAAAAAAGAGCCCCTGGACCAGGGTGTCACCCCTGCCTCGGCTTCCTCAGTGGTTACATGGAGGAATTAGCACCGGTCCTGCTACCTCTCATGAGATCGAATGGTGCACATTATGCAGTGAATCTGTGTAGGGCTTGTATATCGATGGTCTGTGAGACAGTCCAGGGTTCTTTCTCAGGATGAGAATAAAACAGCAGTCACTTTGCAAACTCAAAAGAGTGCTTAACCTGCAGATTCTTTATTCTCCTCCTCAAGTTGCTTGCCAAAATATCTACAGATCTAGAAAACTGTGATAGGGACAGTAGTTTTCGATTTCAAAAAACCTGTTTTATTTTCTGTCTGGGTGTACAGGAAGATTCCATTTTCCAGCCTTCCTTGCAGTGAGGTGGCTCACATGACTGAGTTTTAGCCAATGGAATATTGGTTGAAATGAGGTCTCCATCTCTAGCCTGGCCCCTAAAATTTCCTCCGTGGGCTCCACATATTTTTTTTATTTATTGGCCAGCCAGATTCAGTCCAGTGGAGAACTCTGGGTGCTGGGGGATGATGAAGCCTCTAGTCAGAAGATGTCTTGGATCCTAAAAATCTGGGTGGAGCATAACCCCTCCCCAACAGGCTGTTACAGGAGCAAGACACAGATTAGTTGTATGAAGTTCCTGAGATTGTTTGTTACACAACAGGATAGACTTATCCTAACACAGGTGACCAGAGATCAGCATTGAGAAAAACTCCAACGAAAAGGCAGAACAAATCAGATTCTATGACGAGTTACTCACAGGAAGAATCCACAGATGTCGCTGAGTAGAGTGTTCTTGCCTCTATGCCTTTGGTCATCTCATTTCCACTGCTGGAATTTCTCCCTTTACTACGGCCTCCATTCATGTCAATATTGTCTGTTCTTTCTGATCAAGTCAAGGAGCCCCTCTTCTAGGAAGCCTTCCCTAACTGCCTAGCTTAGAAGTAGCCTTTCCTTCTCATGAACTCCAGTTCCATCCTGTAATGTGCTCATGACTTTGTTTTACAGCTATTTGCCAAACTTTTCCCTTGATCATAATTGACTTTGTGAAAAGGAATACCCCATGTACCATTCATCTTTGCACCCTACCCCCAAGTCCCCGAAACATAACAAAATAATGAAATCAAAACACCAGCATACTGTTAATCAGACACAGTTTCAACACACACAGAATCACTGTTAGGAAGCAAATTACAATATTACTTACATCATAGCATTTGTTAGCTGCTCAACTAGTTCAGGGTTTGATGGACCCTTGACATAGATGTCTCATACAACCCCTGCCAAGGATCCTAAAAATTTGGCATCTTTATTATCCCTGGTGGGCAGTTTTCCCAAAGCCATACCCCAGAACCCAGGTCCCATGCACCACAGACGCTCTGCCCCCAAAACTGCCAAATGTCAATTACTCCCTTTGTGTCTCTAAGAATTTGTCATCAGACCCAAAGGAGAAGGTGAGAAATGAGACAAATCGCCTCATCTGTAAACAGTAAGGAGGGCAGAATGGGATTACCAGCTGACTATAACTATTGTCAGACAAACACTAGCAATGTGATCATTATAGTTTGGGAATACAACCCAACAATGCTTCACTTTTAACTGAGAAAAACAGCTGTGGACATGGCCAAGCTTCCCTGCCACTTGTCAAAAAAAAAAAAAAAAAAAAAAAAGCAGAAACTGATAAAGGTAGAGTTTGTGAAAGAAAGATCTACCATCAGCGGGTACAATCAGAATTTGATTCAGGTTAGAAAAGTTGATTTTTCCCAGGTTGCTTCACACAATTTCCTGCTGTGTAAGACTGGGCTTGGAATAGCTCTTCTTACAGTCACCGGCATAAAATAAATCTTTCTTTGATGCTCTTTCAGAAACAGCAGCATTGCATCATGAAAAAATGCAATGTTTTTGTTTTGTTTTGCTTTTTAAATACTGACCATTTGGGATTCCCAGGTGGCACAAGTGGTAAAGAATCTGCCTGCCAATGCAGGAGACACAAAAGATGAGGGTTTGATCCTGGGTTGGGAAGATCCCCTAGAGGAGGAAATGGCAACCCACTCCAGTTTTCTTGCCTGAAAAATCCTGTGGACAAAAGAGTCTGGTGGGCTACAGTTCATGGGGTCGCAGAGTCAGACACAATTGAGCCCGCAAGCAGGCCACACCCACAGAGAACTACATTTGTATTAGATTCATATAGTGCCAGTACTGCCAAGGCAGGTAGACTGCAGCCCACAAATCAGTCGTGGACTCTTTAATGGTGAAAAGCAGCCTTGGGCATGACTGCTGCCCTTGGCCATTGAACCGTCTGTGGATGTCAGCATGAAACATGGACCTGATTCACTTTCAGAACTTGGGACGCCTTTGAATGTTCTGAACGTGGTTCTAAATTACAAACCCTGACTAGTCAGGAGGTCTCTTGTGTTCCACCAGTTCTGCTTGCTTTCCAAATAAGAAATTATTTTGAGGGACTATCAACTGGAAAGAACTTGTATGCTTATAATCAGGATTTTTAAACAATGGTAGCAGCTATCTAGCCGGACAGATACAATGTTGAATTCTGGCATTGCCTCTCACATCTGTGTGACCTTCAGCAAGTAACTTAACCTCTCTGAGCCTCAATTCCTACTTCTGAAATGGGGAGAATGATAGCACCAACTCCACCAGATTATTGTGCAGATTGGGATCATCAGGGTTTGCTGGAGTGACTAACGCCTAATGAGTGGTGAGTAATTGCAGTTTTTATTGTTGTTACTGATGTTATCAGCACTGAAATTAGTTGTGTGCAATAGCACATGTTATTCTTGTACACTTGAGATTGTATGCAATTTAGTCCTTTAGGTGAATAGAACTGCTCGGATGTACTCAATATGTGCCTGTGCTCTCATTAATCTGTGCGTCTGCATTCATGCACACATGCGAGCACCCACCCACTCACCCCCCCCCCCCACACACATACACACACACACAAACACAGAGTCTTTGTAGGACATCTTATCCTGGTTCTCGGGCCCCTGGGCTGGGCCACACTGGCCGGCACGGCTCGAGTTTCTCTGTCTTGCTCCCACACATCCGCTCTCCCCTTTGCACGTCATTACCTTTGATCCATCTGGTTATCACAGCCAAGTTCTCTCTTCTTCAACTCAGGCTCCCTCCTCACTGCCCACTCCAGCGCTCAGCAGCTCATAATCTTCTTATCACACGTCATCTGTCCACTCCTGTCTCCGCACACTGCGCTTTCCCCCAACCCAACCCAATTTTCTTTCTGAAGCTCCCCATTTTCTCCCTGCTTGTCTTCTCACTCACTTCATCATTTTAAATCTGACCTCCGGAAGCCTTTCTCTTCCAGACCCCTGGCAGGTACAGGAGTCTTCCTTCCAACACTTCTGGCTAAGTTCCCCCACCCTGAGCTGTGATGGGTCAGCCAGCTTTGCTGGCAGAGTCTCCTGCGTGGGTCCCACCTGGTTTGCTTGGAGCGTTCAAGGGCCTGCGGGCTCCTCCTCATCGGAACAGCTCACGTTTACTGAGCATTTGTGCTGGCGTGCTGCCTGCATGATCTCACGTGTGGTGGTAGGCACTTGCTGTCCTCATTTTATAAGTCACAGCACAGAGGCTCAGAGAAGTTAAGGTGCTTGGTCCAGGCTGCAGAATTATTAAGCAGTGGAGCAGGGGTTTCAGCCTGGGTGAGTCTGACTCCAGGCACCTTGCTCTTAACTGGAGGCAAAAGCCCGCAGTCAGGATGTTGGAACAATCAAGGGCCTGGCTTTTATTGTTCCCTGTACCTGAATTCCCCAGTGGCTCAGCTGGTAAAGAATCGGCCTGACAATGCAGGAGACGCAAGAGATCCCTGGGTTGGGAAAATCCCCTGGAGAAGGAAATGGCAAACAGCTCCAGTATTCTTGCCTGGAAAATTCTATGGACAGAAGAGCATGGTGGGCTACAATCCACGGGGACTGTAAAGATTCAGACACGACTGAACACATGCACATGCATACGTACCTGAATTAGTCATTCATTGATGTGAGGGCAAGAAAGGACCTGGCGGAATCTCTGAGGTGCCCTTCTCCCAAAGCCATCTTGACATCTCACCTTTTCCCCACCCTCTTAGTGAAGTCACCCCCACCTGTTGACCTGATCATTCGTTTAGCTGTTTCTCCACCCCCACCCCCCACCACCTTCCATTTCCCGGGTGTTACTTGGTACATGGCATTTAGGAGGAACTTGCTAAAGGTTCAGGGCAAGAATGATCTACAGGAGATAGTGTCATAGGTAACTCAGGAACAAAGTTCTGCCCCCCGTGCCCCCTTGTCTTGTAGGTTGACCATTTAGCTCCCTTTCCCAACTCCCCACTACAAAAGGCATCATCTAGGGATTCACTCTTGGGAATTCCCCGAGGGAGGTCCCATAGGCGTGTCACACTCAGTGGCTGCCTTCTTCATCCAAGTCATGCAGCTTGGAGCTGACATCAGCATCTCTGCCAGGCAGGGTGGCTGCTGAATGGGTGGGCAGCTCACACTCCCGGTCTGGGAGTCCAAGCCTGAACAATACAGGCTGTGTGAGTGGGTGAGGCGGGGGACAGCCAGCACCGTGGACCACAGGGCCCAGAGGAAGCTGTGTACTGTGACAAGTTTCCTGAGTGGGGGTGGCCACCACCCAAGCCACTGGGCTTCCCCGGGGGTGGGGTAGTGGGTGTGGCTCTATATGCAAATCCAAAATGCCAACAGCTGAGCATTATTCCTGCTCAATCCTCACCACATCACTATGCCTACTTAGTAGATGAGAAAACTGAGAAGAAGAAATCAAATGATCTATTCAAAGGCAATTAGTCAAGCAGGGGAAGAGTGAAAGTCAAGTCTAGTTTGAGAGTTCCTTGGACACAAAGAGATCCA
The DNA here is from genome assembly GCF_023699985.2 of Odocoileus virginianus. Taxonomy (NCBI): domain Eukaryota; kingdom Metazoa; phylum Chordata; class Mammalia; order Artiodactyla; family Cervidae; genus Odocoileus; species Odocoileus virginianus. The sequence goes on from NC_069680.1 coordinate 20,177,808, forward strand.
ACCAGTCAATCCTAAAGGAAATCAATCCTAAATATTCATTGGAAGGACTAATACTGAAGCTGAAGCTCCAAATACTTTGGCCACCTGATGCAAAGAGCTGACTCATTGGAAAAGACCCTGATGCTGGGAAAGATTGAGGGCAGGAGGAGAAGGGGGCAGCAGAAGATGAGATGGATGGATGGCATCACCAAATCAATGAACATGAGTTTAAGCAAACTCCATGAGATGGTGAAGGACAGGGAAGCCTGACGTGCTGCAATCCATGAAGTCACAGGGAGTCAGACATGACTGAGTGACCAAACAACGACAACAACAACTGATACCACATGGTCCCAAGGAAGAAACAAATAGCCTGAGACTGAAGGAGACACCTGGGCACCCATGGGTGCTCAGGTCCTGTCACTGGTAGAAAGAAACAACTTTCTGTGGCTGGGCAGCAAAATAGCAGCCATCCTCTTTGGAATGGGTTCCATGTCAAATCCCTTCCTTAACCCAGACAGAAGTGATTTTCTTTGCACTTGCTATGAGCCAAGAAGGGACGGGGCATAGCTAAGTGGAAACAACATGGTCTCTGCTCTCAGTGACATGGTGGGCTGGAGCAGGAAGGGACAGAGAAGCGAGAGCAGCACGTAGCACATCACCCTTGTCTCTGGGCCCTGGGGAGAGAGAAGCATTCATTCCAAGGGGCCAGGGCATCTCTGGGAAAGCTTCTAGGGTCCGGTGGCAGTTGAATTGGGTCCTAAAGCATAACAGACTTCGGACAGCTTGTTCCAGGGCTTGCATGTGGCCTGGGACCATTGGCTCCTGGATACAAAACTTGGAACCTCCCGGTCAGGAGAGAGGTGACATTTGGGCAACAACCAGCAATTTTAAATTTCATGGGGCTTCCTTTCAACAGCTCTTCCTTTAAGTGGAGGAGTGGGGTTAGTGATTATGGGCTCTTAGTAGGGGCAGATGGCCCTGGTCCTAAGTCTTCCTAGCTTCCTATCTGTGATTCACTGTGCCTCAGTTTCTGTATCTGTGAAGTATGTTCATGCTGAGTCGTGCCTGTCTCTTTGCAACCCCAGGGACTGTAGCCCACCAGTATCCTCTGTCCATGGAATTCTCCAGGCAAGAATATTGGAGTGGGTTGCCATTCCCTTCTCCAGGGGATCTTCCCAACTTGGGGATCATACAAGGGTCTTCCACAAGATTACATGCCATCTGAGCCACCAAGGAGGCCAGTTCTAGTAGCTCTCAGCTCTAGGGCTTGGCACGCAGTGAACACTCGTTAAATCAAAGTCTTATCATCATGATCAACATCACTCATGATTATTATTTCTGTAGTCAGCACTTGGGCAGAAGTAGGGAGGTGAGGGTGCTGTAGCAAGAGCCCCAGCCTTGGTTTCCCCCATCAGGCCTCTTTAATGCTACAGCACATTTTTTGCCCATGTCTTCCCTTTAGCTACCTTCTAGATTTGTAGGGTGGGTCCTGGGCTCTGTAAAACGCTGTGTGTAAGAGACCCACCAAAGAGGAATGGACCTCTGTATGCAGAAGATGCCAGCTTGTTAGCCAAGAGGGATTTGTTTTAAAATGATCCCCGTATCTTAAATAAATCTGATCTCAGCTCTGCTACTGAGAAACTGGGTGACTTCAGGCATCTACATCATTTCCATCAGCCTCAGTGTCCTCTTATCTCAGAGGGGATTGAGGAGTGTAAAGGAGTTAGAGATGTCTGCTTCTAGCATGGTGCATCGCACCCAGACAGCACTCATGTAGGAGCTGTGGTCTTCCTCCTTCTCTTTCCTGCCCTTCTCTCCTCCTCTTTCTCTTCCTCCGTCCTCTTTTTCCTGAAACCTACTCTCTTCCCCTTTTTGTCTAGACTGACTCAAAGTTTCAATCAGCTTCTGCAGCAACCTCCCTTAGGGATTCTGGTTATGGTGCCAGCAGCAAGCATGAGTTTCAGCCTGCATGGCCAGCTCCCTGGCTAACCATCTGATTATGGCAAGAGGACAAAGGGCCTGTGGGCCTGTGGCTGGGCCCAGAGCTCCTCAGATCTGAAAGCAGGACATCGAGTGTCCACAGGGCTGCATCTGGGTGGCCAGACTCTCCAATCCCACTGGACAGAAACTGTAAGCTGTCCTAGGTGCTGGGCTCCTGCCAGAGCAAAGAATGTCTTGTGGGCAGAGCCTTTCAGTGGTGCAAGGCCTGTGTGTGTTAGTTACTCAGTCGTGTCTGACTCTTTGCGATCCCGTGGACTGTAGCCTGCCAGGCTCCTCTGTCCTTGCGATTCTCCAGGCAAGAATGCTGGAATGGGTTGTCGTGCCCTCCTGCAGGGGATTTTCCCAACCCAGGGATCAAACCCGTGTCCCTTTCATCTAACCTGCACTGTCAGGCACCACCTGGGAAGCCCATATAAATGTATAACTATAAAATTACAAATAGTAGTAAATGCTATAAGAGAAATAGGTAGGTGCGAAACAGAACCTAATGAGATTCTGGAATCTCCTGGAAACGATCAAGAAAGGACTCTTGGAAATTTAAGCCAAAAGTTAAGGGACGAAAAGGACCAAAAGTTGGGACGAAAGAGCTGCAGAAAAGGCATGGGGTCAGGGAGGGGTCTGAGTGTGGGGTGGACCAGCGGACAGGAGAACCCAGGCAGAGGCAGGAAGAGGTGAGATCATACAAGGCCTTGGATTCCATGGTCAAGGGCCTGCATTTCATCCAAGCTGGGGCAAGGGGCAGTCCTGGCAGGATTTTAAGTAGGGAGGGGACATGAATATTTGTGAACAGGGACCATGTTCATAGGCAATAAGAACCAAACTTCACCAGTCTCCATCTCTGCCTCTCTCTGGCTTTTCAGAACTGACTTGGTAAATTTGTGGGCTATTAAGTCCATTGGGCCAGATCTTGGTAGGAATATCATAAAAATATCTGATTTCATCCATCAGAGGACAAGCACCCTGGATGAGGCGGGTAATTGGGTTACCTAACTTGGATGGAGACTTACAATCCTGAAATTCTAGAGCGTGTTCATTAAATACTTAATAGTACTTACTGGGCTTTCCTGGTAGCTCAGCTGGTAAAGAATCCATCTGCAATGCAGGAGACCCTGGTTCAATTCCTGGGTCGGGAAGATCCCCTGGAAAAGGGATAGGCTACCCATTCCAATATTCTTGGGTTTCACTGGTGGCTCAGATGGTAAAGACTCTGCCTGCAATGCTGGAGGGAGACCTGGGTTTGACCCCTGGATTGGAAAGATCCCCTGGAGGAGGGCATGGCAACCCACTCCCGTATTCTCGCCTAGGGAATCCCCATGAACAGAGGAGCCTGGTGGGTTACAGTCTATGGGTCACGAAGAGTCGGACACGACTGAGCTACTAAGCATAGTGCAGTACTTACTATAGGCTATAGTGACCCTAAGAGGCAGTACAATTTTTAAGGAACGTCATCATTTCTCTGCAATAAACAAAAATATAGCAAACCTCATTTTTGAACCCCACCCATTTGGAATTTGCCACCTATTTCTGGGCAGTTCTGCAAAGCTGAGATGAGGTCACAAATGCAACATGATGACCACGTAGTAGGTTCTTAAGAAATAGCTGTTTCTCACCCATTTGCCTTTTGTCTATAGAAAATAGGTTTTCCAAGCAGGGGGAAAAACCCCCACGTATAATTAGAATGATAGGCACTTTCCAATTTGGTTAAGGCACACATTTCAATCACTTTGGAAACACCCATTCAGGCACAATTGCTGGGCTAATTATAAATCACTCCTTTTTATTCATTAAGCCAGAGTCCCCAAGGGCCCCCACAAAGGTGTGTTCTGTTGGACTAATTCAAGGCCTTCTTGTTTGACAGCCCTCCTTTGTCATTCTGGGGCTGGGGGACAGGCTGAACAGGTGTCTAACAGCTCAGCAGGGTCATATCAGGTTCTTACTGAAAATGCTTAAATTTCAGAAAACACGCTTGGCCTCACACTACAACCAAGTCCATATGAGGCGAAGGGATGTTGTAACGGGGCTCCTCTAAATGTGAATGGACGGATAAAATGTCCCTTTCTTTTGTATCAGTCCAAACTGGAGAGGTTTGAATAGTTAATGATTTTTGGAAAGTATTATTTCTTTTGATAAGTTTCCCCCTTCCCCTGGGCCTGATGGGTGAAAACTCTGCCACAAACTGGTTTTGCAGTCTGAGATTATATTCCAAATTGTCTGCTTGAAGTTATCCCAAGCCAGTTCCTTGCATTAAAAAAAAAAAAAAAAAGTGTATGCAGTGTTTTTGTTCAGTCATAAACAGAACCTTTGTGGTGGAAAAAAAACTACACATAAATATTATTTTAAAAACATAAATGTATAATGAACTTGAATGATTCTATGTAGTCCAACCAGATCAATCAAAAGTAATTCACGTTGATTGGTCACAATTTTTAAATTTAGGGCACACTTATCTGAATATAATAATTATTCAAAAAAGAGAGATTTGAGGTTCCTGGAGGGTACTTTTTCCCACACTCCATCTTTGCAAAGCCCCAATCAAGGCTTTTTCTTGATGGTTATAAAAGGAATGACATGGAATCACCATTAATTCTCACGGTCAGTGTCCTAACAGTCCTATGATATTGGAGGGAGAACATATATCTACTACTTTTCAGGTGTTTAGGGACCAGGGGAGGCAGGCCAGGCAGAACTGTCATTCTGGATCCCACCCTGTGGCTCCACCCCCTTTCCAACCTTTTCCATCATGGGATTATTTTATCAAATATACTGTTATTTATTTATTTTTTAATCAATGTCTCTTTGGAACTTCAGTGACGAGATTGTTTAGTTTAGCTGAATTTTAGATTAATTTTCTCTCTGGTCAAGAGTGATAGAAGGGAGATTCATGTGTAGCTTCTGGTTTATGAATGGAAACCCTCTTGTTTAAAGAAACGTTTGTTTTTACACGAATGGGCCAGTGAGACAGTTCCAGATGCAAACAAAACAGAGCAAAATAAAACAAAAATGATGAGAGACAAATGACAGAGATATTGATCAATAGAACAAGATACAGATTGAAGGAACAGATCCCCACACACATGATTAATTGATTTTTGACAAAGGTGCAAAGGCAATTTGGTGGAAAGAGGGTGGTCTCTTCAGGGAACAGTGCCTGTATACAGTGAAAGTCAACCACAATCCATACCTCACACTTTCTACAAAAACTGACTCAAAATGAACCACTGATCTAAACATAAAATGTAAAGACTTTTAGAAGATATACCAAGCATATCTTTGTGACATTGGGTAGCAAATATTTCAAAACCAAAATCTTGATCCATAAAAGAAAAAATATGATAAACTTGACCTTATCAAACTTAAGACCTACCCTTCAAAAGACAGTGAAGAGAATTAAAAAAGACAAAACCCACCACACATTAGGAAAAAATACCTGCAAAGCACACATCTAACAAAGGACTTGTATTAATATCAATAATTCTTATAAAGAACTCTCAAACTTCAATTATGAGAAAATGAAAAACATTTCTTAGGAAATGGGCAAAGTATTTGAATAAAAGTCTTCACCAAAGAAGATGCAAATAAACAAATAAGTGCAATAAGCACTATTTTACAGTGCAAATAAGCTTGTGAAAAATGCTCAGAATCATTAGCCATTAAGGAAATGCAAATTAAAACTATAATTTAGAAACCACAACATATTAATTAGAGTGGCTATTTTTTTAAATCTGAAAATGCTAAATGCTGGCAGAGAATGTGGAGAATTAGAACTCATACACCACTAGTGAAACGCAAAACAATACAATAACTTTGGCAAACAGGCTGAATTTCTTATTAAGTATACACTAGACATATGACTCAACAATCCTATTTTAGGTATTTACTCAAGTGAAAGAAAAACTTATGTTCACACAAAAACCTGTATGAGAATGTTTCTAGAAGCTTTTTTCATAATAATTATCGAAGTTGAAAACCATTCAACTCTGCCTCAGCTATGAAAAGAACAAACTTGTGACAGATGTGTACAGTAGCTACTCCATTAAAAGTATGCCAAGTAGCATCACTCAGGATGTCACATGGATATCGTATGTTGTCATAAGAGGGGCATTTCACCTTTGTAGGATGTTCCCCCCAAATCATCGACTAATCATGAAAATATCAGACAAACCCAAATTGAGAGACATTTTACAAATCACCTGAGCAAGACTTCCCTGGTGGTCCAGTGGTTAAGAATCCTCCTGCCAATGCAGGAAACACAGGTTCAATCCCTGTGTTAGGGAAGATTCCACATGCTGGAGCAACTAAGACCACAAACCACAACTATTGAAGCTTGCACGCTCTAGAGCCCTAGAGCTGCAACTGCTGAAGCCTACATACTCTGGAACTCATGCTCTGCAACAAGAGAAGCCCCTGCAATAAGAAGCCCACCCGTAGCAACTAGAGAGTAGCCCCCATTCACCACAACCAGAGAAAGCCTGCGTGCACGGCCAAATTAATTAATTCGTTAATAACTGAAAAAACACCTGATCAGTACTCCTGCAAACGGTCAAGGTTATAAAAAACAAGAAAAGACTGAGAAATGGTCACCATTTTTCCGGAACAGGAAAAAGGACATTTATAAGAAAATGGCAGAATTCAAATAGTGTCTGGAACTTAGTTAATAGTAATATATCAACGTTGGTCTCTTTGTTTAGACAAATATGTCATGGTGACGTAAGATGTTAACCTTTGCAGAAATGAAACATGGTGAAGGGCAAGTAGGAACTTTGTCCTCTCTTTTCAACCTTTCTGTACATCTATAATTATTCCAAACTGAAAAAAAATTATTAGAAAAATAAGCATGGCAGCCATGTAGTGAGCACTCAATAAATGATGACTATTGCTACTCTTTTGAGGAGAAAGCCCTGGCAGAAAATGCAGATTACAAAACTTTGCGACAATTCATAGATGGTAAGTTAGCCCTTACAAATGTTATTTCACATATTAGGTCATAACAGCTCAGATCTAGAAGAGATGGATATATTACCACATCCAACCCCCTCATTTTCCAGATGAAGAAACAGAAGCCCAATAAAAAGCAAGAAGAGGAAAAATAACAGTGATTGAAATAATAGAAATAATGGTAAGAATTTTTTTTAAAAGGAACAGCCACAAATAACAGTAAATAATACATAAATAACAGTAAATAATACCTACGGTAACTCAGGCACTGTTCTAGGTGTTTATACCCAAGATCCCACTCATAACAACATTACAAGATACATTTTATAATAATGTCTATTTTTGTAGAAGAGGAAGCAAAGTTAAATATCTAGCTCAGGGTCACATAGCTTGCACAGCTGAGCCTCAAACACAAGAGAAGAAAGGGAACTTAGATTCACTGAGAACTTACCACAGAGCAGGCAAGATGCCCAATGTCTCCTAAACCTTAACTCATTTAATTCCTTACAAAATTCTGTGAGATCCATCCCATTATCCCAGATTCACTAATAAGGAACTCAAGGTTTACATAATTGTCCTGCCACGCAGCTGGCAGGCGGCGGAGCTGGGATTTGAACTTAGATTCACCTGCTCCTATTCCTGCATCCTCTTTCCCATACTGGTCTCCTCTCAATACAGGTTCAAGGAGCCAGAGGCTCTGCCTTTTCATTCACTGTTTATTCCACATTCAGGAAATCTTAGCTTTCCTAGTTGTCCAGCTTCTGCTGTTTCCTGTTTTACAAGCAGAAAAGACATCATCTTCTCTCCATAATTCCTTAAGACTCAAGGAGCTGACCTAGGGCTCTTAAGATCCTCAAGACACAGAATGACAACCATGTCCATTCAAAAAATTCAAAGTTCTTCCAATACCAAGAAAATATTAACAGAGTCAGTAAGATGTTAACATATGACAATATTAGCTGAGGCTGATGTCTGATGCTTTGGCCAAGCACTCACTGTCCGCGGCTCAGAGGGTCTGAAAAGTGTTACATGTATTTAAACATATTGGGGAAAATAGTACAAAGCGATCATCTGTTTGTATCCCCTTGCACATGTGGCCACAAATGGAACACATTGGAAAGGTTATGAGAGATCAGGAGATTTAGTGAACAGGGCACAATACAGCTTTGTGGTCCGGTTTATTTTCTCATGACAATGTAAAATATAGATTGAGATGAACTCAAATCCTTCATATTTAGTTTTATAGCTTAAATTCATAAATTCTCTACATTCATTAGAAAGTGATGTACTATCTTCACCCACTTGAAAAGATAGCATCCCTGGGGACAGATACAAGAATATTAAAAAAAAAAAAAAGCCTGATCAAAGAAATATTGCTTCTTTTCTCCTTTCATTGAACAGATGTGCAATGTGTCCAGAGAAAGAAATAGAAAAATTCCTGAGTGATTTATTTGATGAACCTAGTTTTAACCAAGGTTATTGCATGCCTGATATCATGACGGGGGTTATTAGTTTCTAGTTGAAAATGACCAGAGAGAATCCTGTTCACTTCATCAATATGGTCCATTTATAGGTTGTCAGGGAGGCGACACCGTGCAGCCACAGCACTTTGTCTTAGACGTATTTCTCTATTAGATGGTTGCTGTCTTTATCATGAAGACTTTTGGTTATTTAAGAAAAGCCAGACCAGAAAGATACATCTGTTCTATCCCAGCATTTAAGTCATTAAAAGCAGATGCATCCCTTAGAAAAATGAATCCTCAATTCAAAGCCACATCGCCGCAGAAAAAGACATTACAAAAGTCTCATTTGCCACTGAAAAAATAAAAACAGACCAAAACAACCACATTTTTTTTCTTTAGGCTTTGCTGGAAAGAATACTGTGTAGGAACCAGGGGTTCCCAGACTTTGTGAAGCAAGAGAATTATTTTTTTTAATTTTTACTTTTTTATTTTTAACACCAAAAACAGCAACAAAATTATTTTTAAAAGTTTGGGGTGAAGGTCCCTCCACATAGGATTGTCAGCTTTTAGTTTTGCTAAATAAACTCATTCACAAGTGTTTCCTAGTGTCTCCATCACTCTGTAAGGAAAGGACATTTTAAGACATGTCAGATTTTAAAATAACATAAACGTTTAAAAAGAACACCGTATCAGAAAGAAAGTGTTCATTCCTGGGTGAGAGAGCTGGAGGTTGCTTTCTCTATAGACTGAAGAAGCTGTGATCGCTTATCAGAGGGGGCCTGCAACCCTGGGAATCTCTGGAAAATCTGATAAGATCAGTGACAAGGTATTGATGTTAGAGGTGGAAACTTCTGGTTCTGGAAATTTTTTTTTGGTAATTTCATCATACTTTACTAAATTGTTTCAGCACTAACAGTAATAGAAATAATAAAAAAAATAAAAATAAATAACAATGAAAAATAAAAATCTTACTTTTATTAAAAATAAAATAATAACGATGAGTAGGTAGTACTATTTATTAAAGTACAGACTAGATGTCAGCTGCTCATTATGCACTTGCTGTGTTGGTTTCTCTCAATTCTTGCAACAACCCGTGACCCTGGGAGCATTTCTGTTACCTGCGGGATAAGGTAGCCGTGGCGCAGAGCAGTTACAGGGCTGGCCCGAGGCAGCCAGCCCTGAGTGACAGAGCCGGGATTCCACTCCAAGTCCTGGTGAGTCAGAGGCTGGGGCTTAACCTCAGCGTCCTGCCTCCTTCAGATTTCGCTCTGGTGTGCTCTCCTGTCCCAGGCTCTGTTTTCCACACGTGTGCTCAGGGTTTTTGTTTTTTTTTTTTCATCTTCAAATCCTCAACACTCAGGCACAGTGCCTGACAAATGGTAGACACCTACTCCCGATTTCTAAACAAATGTATAAATGAAGACATTCAGTTAGAGAAATTTGTTTTCAAGCATAGGGTGGTATGATAATTAAATGAGATCATAGACGTAAAACACTTAAAACTGCGCCTGACATAGCACAGGAAGCCATTGATAGGTGAGTGACTTTCATTACCGGCGTTAAGCAATCAGCTCCCCTTTGAGAAAACTATCTTGGCTTGATCTGCTGGAGAAATTCCAGCAATCTTGCAGAGGAATCTTCATACAGGATATCTTCTATAGAAGGACTCAAAAAACTCAGAAATGATGATTTCTAAAATGCCCACATTTTTCTTCCTCTTTTGCTATACATATTATCATTATAACATGTCATTCTATTATACATGCCATATGACATATATCATATGTAAATTAATGTCCCTTATCTCATGAATGAAGGATGTGCAATTTAATAAAATAAAATCAATCTTTAGGCCCTCCCTGATGAAATAATTTTTAAAACAAATCTTGCTTTGTTGGGCCCCAAAGTTATAAGTGGTTGAAAATCAGGGTTCCCCTGTGTATAGCTTAGAAATACAAACTTTCCCTAATTTGAAAAGCAGAATTGACCAGTGCTATTTAGAAAGAGCTCCCTGACATTCTCTGTGCGTGTCCTTTACAGATACAGTCTTAGGCTCAAGCTTAGAATTTTCATTCTCCTCTACGGCACTGTGAAAGCTGCATTGCGAGTCAGACTGTATTACTAGTGTCAGGGGCATTGTATTATTCTCCCAGACCTTTGCTGAAAATTTCCCAAGATGGTAATGAGAAAATGATTACAGCAAGCCCCATTTGTCTCTGATTTCTGCACCCTAGATTACCAGGGTTCCAGGGACCATCCTCCCCAAGGCAATCTTGGGGACCAGATCGAGAAGGTGATGTTCCTGCTGATTTTTATTTCAGTCGGTGATACTCCCTGCTTCCTCCCCTGGACAGATGTTTCTCTGAGCAAAGCAGCCCTGGCTGCTGAAATGATTTTAAGTCTCTCCCATCAGCAGGACTGGGGGACAAGGAGGCTGGTTACTCTTCAGCCCTTCAAATGGGTTAAAGTGTTGAAAGTTGGGGTTACCACGATAGCAGCAGGATTTATAAATGTCTCAGTTCCCTAGGTTACATTGTGGAAAGCAACTTCATTGCATTTTGCCTTATAAAATAGACATTACCCAAGATAAAAAGGACAGGAAAAGAAAATTTGGGATAAAGTAGACTTATGCTTGTTTATTTTACCCCAGGCAGAAACAGGCTAATTTTTGACAATGTGGTACCCTGTGTTTGGGCTCAATATGATGTCAGTATAGTGAGGTTTAGTCTCTGGTGCTGAGAGGTGAATAACCATTTTCCATCTTTGCTCATAGATGGAGAAATGTAAGCGGCTTCAAAATACTGAACAGTTAGATGTTACTTGTAATACATTATTCTTACCAGACAGACAATGTCTGAATTGAGTTTTATAAAAATAATTTCACAGATAAATGTACACCTTAAGAAGAAGTAGAGGTAAAAGTATATTTTTTATAGATAATACATAAAAAATATTATCTTTCATAGATAAATAGGCAAATTATCTTTTTTTCAGAGATGGGTGTATTTTCCAAAGAACTTAAAGTCAACTAAGAGCATCTTTTTTTGCATCTTCTTCATGAGTAAATTACACAGAAAAGTCCTACAGTCACATAACATAAACTTCTGCCCAAGCAGACCACTTTCTTTAATTCTAGAACAACATAACACCCCAGATCATCTCAATCTTCTGCACACTAATATCCCTCAGATGAGGAACAACTGGACTTTTGTACTGGAAACCCCATTTAAACAAATGCTGTCAAGGATGCAGAAGGTAAAGATGTTTGCTCTATCATTTTCAAGATCGTCGCAAAGAGTTGTTGGCTGACTGGCTCCAGTCCTTCAGCAGCAAATAGAACAATTACAATGTAAAAAAAAAAAAAAAGTCAAAAAACCCCCACCTCTTTTCTATAGTAGATCAAGCCCCGAGGGTTATTTTGTTAAAAAAACAAAACAAAACACAAACCTAGTCCAGAATCAGTTTTTCCTCCTTCCTCCCACTGCTTCCCTTTCAGTTTGTTTTTAAAGGTTTTTGTTTTTGTTGTTTTCTCAACCAATTCCATCTGCACTTGTGAATGATAATGAATTGGTACTCTTGGAGGAACTTGAACTTCTTGGATAAAAGATGTGTTCGATGTTTAGGTCGTTAACATTGACATGATTATCTTCAGAGTTTGGCCCCATTAACTTGATTATTGAGTCACTGTTTATTGTCATAGTCTGTCACAGAGCTTAACAACAAAAGGTTGTCAGCACGAAAGGATCCAAGTGATGCGGACAGAATGACTGATCTTCTTTTGATGAAATAGTTGCTGTTACTTGCTCTCGCTTCAGGGTGGATGACATAAAATGCTTCTGACTTTAACACCAGGACAATCATTTTCAAGCTCTGTTGAAAATCTGCAGATTTGAGTAAGTATCAGTGTCCTTAAAAGTGACCGTGCCCTTTGAGCCCATTCTACTTCTAATTCTACCAAGGGAGCAGTAAAACATGCAGATTCATGTTCAAAACTAGTCATTTCAGTTTTGTTTAAAATAGCAAACAATTGATGGCAATCCGAATGTCCAACTATTGAGCCAAGTAAATTATGTTATCAAGCACAATACCACGATTCAAAACCAAACCTTCAAATAATAGTTACTAATATAGGGAAAATTCAAGGACGGCATGGCAACTAGCTCCAGCATTCTTGCCTGGAGAATTCCATGGACAGAGGAGCCTGGCGGGCTACAGTCCATGGGGTCGCAGAGTTGACCTGACTGAGCGACTAAGCACAGCACAGCACAGCATAGGAAACATTCATGGTCTATTGTTAAATAAACTAAGGATTAAAAAAAAAAATGTAAGCAGTAAGCCTAATGTTCCAGGATGTTACATACTTGTGTATAGGTAACAGCAAAACCTGCAGGATTTTTCTGGTTCTTAGCCCTGGATGGGGGGAATTATTTTTATTCATTCTTAGTATTTTGCTTTTCTCGATTTTCTGCCATCAGTACACATTTCTCTGATAACTTGAACAATAATAAATGCAAACTGAAAAAACTGGAAGGAGGCAAGCACTTGTATTTATCTGAAGTATGGCTCCATGGTCAAGTACACAGGTAAGCAGACATGCAAAACCATCTCACGGACCTACTCTTCCAGGACCTATGTGTTGTCAAAAGGAAGTCCCCAAACAAGCTTTTGCAGCTCCGAGCCCTTTATTAATGCCACATGTGCCCTTGTAAGGTTAAGTTATTAAGTGATATACAATAATTGTCTCTACTCCAAAGCAGACATTTCATTTCACTCGCCTCATGTGGATCTATTTCGGTATCATTTATCACAGCCGCTTTTAAAGACCCATCTCAGTGGGCTGCTTTCTCTTGTCCCTCTCTTTGAATGCAAGCCAACCTAAATGGCCCCAGTAAGAAATTTAATATAATTACCTATAGGAGCGCACAGGGGACAATGAGATCGCACCAGCTTCCGAAATGGAAAAAGGCGTTTGGAGGCCCCTCATCTTCATTCCTCCCCAGAGTTAATTTGTCTGCATTTCCTCCCTCGTGGAGAACGCTTACACGCAGCCTCACAATGACCTGTTTAGTTGGCGGTGGAAATTATGTCATTTGCAAGCAAGCTTTCAGCTGTGATATTTTATAATTGTTAAGATGAAAACCCGATAATCCTCTCCCCCTTCACATAAACTGCAATCCATCTTTAAACCTGTGATAATTCCGAAAACCTGCCGCTTAATAAACTAACAAACCCCAGGCCTATGTGATTTTACGGGGAGTCAATCTTTGATCAGCCAAGCTGAAATGGGTCTGATAAGGGGACGCCCTTCCACTCTGGGAGTCGCCACTTGAGTGGGTGATTGCTGTTTCCTCCCCGTCCTCAAGTGCCAAATAAGCAGAAGTCTTCCTGAGCTTCTTATCTCTTTCACTTTCTTCTCGAGATCTCTGTCGCTTTAATCCGGCATGTCTGCTGCTGGTTAACAAGGAAATCCTATGTCAATTATCGCCAACAACTTCCTGCTGCGAAGCAGTGGGGAATCAAAGCGTTTGAGAGCCTTTTCACACCAGAGAGTGGTGCAGGGCCTAATTAAATGGCCCTCATATCCTGCAGCCCGGTGGAGGCCACATGATAGATAGCTAATGAAAGATAGCCTAATTTTTCTAAGAACCGTTTGGAAGCTGGTGGGCTGTCCGGTGGGTTGCAGGTGTGTCCTGGAGTGGGACTGTGTGTTTTCTCTTTTTCTACTTCTGCTAAATGTAGTGGACCTGTTGTTGGCATTGGACAGCAGGATCGGGAGAGAGCCAACCTTTGGGGAGATTGCATCTTCTTAGAGTTGCTCTCTACATCCGAGGTCCAAATGGAGCGAGAGAGGGGCGTGAGTGAAGATACAAAATGACGTGATGTTCAGACCTGGAAGGAGCCCACTGTCTGTGGAATGATTTACCTGGCAATGTTAAGTTTCACTTTCTGATCAAGGAATTCTCTGCTATTTAAAGATATTCACTTATTTATTTATTTATTCAGCTGCATCAAGCCTTAGTTGCATCATGTTGAATCTTAGTTCCCTGACCAGGGATCAAACCCACGTCCCCTGCACTACAAGGCAAATACTTAACCACTGGACCACCAGGGGAGTTGCTGATAGTGCTTTAATAAAATCATTTGATAAGATTGCTGCCAGTCATTCCTTTCAAGTGACTTAGTCCCTGAGGTACACATACTCTATAGACAAATGAAACTAAAAAGTATGCTTTTTATTCTATTACTTTTTTGTGTGAGAAATATTTTTGTGACTCACATTTTGTGACTCAATTTTTCTTTATCTGGAGCAGTGATCCTCAAAGTGTGGTCCCAGGGCAAGCAACTTTACCTGGCAACTTGAAAGCAACTCAAATTTCTCAGACCCTACTCCAAACCTTGTGAATCAAACACTCGAAGGGTGAGATTGATGACCCCAGTTTTAACAAGCCATCCAGGTGATTCTGAAGCATACTAAAATGACTAGAAGCTCTTTTGTAAATGGCTAGTTTGGATTGTTAATCATATATATCATCATTTGTTTAAAAAAAAAAATCCAGCAGGTTACATAGTGGACAGACACTGCATGTTATTTAACCTTGATATGATGTCTGTCTACATTTTATCAAAATGCATGTATACAAGCCTGGGATCATTTCCTGAGTTCTGACTCATGATGTAGTACCTTACTGAGTGAGGCGACTTTGTTTTCATTTGTGGAATCCGGAGATGGGAAGTGGGGAGTATATCCACTGAAATATTTAAACCTGTTTTCCAGAGTTGTGATTCTTAGGCTTGCAGATTAAAACAAAACCTAGGTACCAATAAGGCTTGTTGCTTATTTTGTTATGAAGAATATTTACCCCCTCTAACATTTAATAAAAGAAAGGACAATTTTTAAAATGACAAAAAGAAAACTTATACGAATTTTACAGAATAAATGCCAATTCTTTAAATGAAATGAGGTTTGCTTATGAATAATTCATTCTGTTGTCTTCATTTTTCTCTTTTAATTATAGATTTGGGAGTTCTTTGCCATGGAGTGGCATTGGCTTGGTTAACTGATATGTAGAAATGGCTAGTGTAGGTTTTTTTACAGACAGGAGGTAACACTTTTTAACTTGGAAGCTTGTAACTCTTATAACTTGGAAGCAGTCATGTCACTCTCCTGCTTAAGATTATTATCTGTTTCATGGAATGAAAAATTTCTCATAACATCATTTTAAGTGCTTTTTAGTTTGACCCTCAGCTCACTTTATTAAAATAATTGTTACTACTAATAATATTGTGCCTATTACTATTATTACATCTACCCCTACTATTTCTACAGAATGCACATTAGACAAAACTCACTCTATCCAATCATTCTGTAAGGTCATTTATGTGGATAACCTCATCAACCACCAGATACTATTGTTATCTTGATTTTTACAAATGAGAAATTGAGGCACAGGAAAGTTAGATTAATTGCTCAATTACTAAATGAGAAAACTTGGGCTGAGAGTCAAGTGGCTCAGCTATTAAATAATTGCAAACTGGCTGCTATAGCTCCAACCATCACACCTACACTCCAGGAAGGAAGAAGGAGGAAGAAAAGCAGTAAAAACCTCACCTAATAACTTTGGCCTACATACCACTCTCATGAACTTAGTTGCATGGTCACTCCTAGCTATAGGGAAGGATGGGATAATAGGTTTGTTGTTTTTTTTTTAATTTTGCACATGATTGCTCCCTAGTAAAATTAGTTTTGTTAGTGTGAAAAGGGAAAGATGAACACTGAGTGAACTACCAGTAGTTTCTCCCCTGACACATGACATTCTCATTCACAGTGGGGAAGAATTCCACTAGTTCTCATGTGACTGAAGGACTTCAGGTATATCAGGTGGGCTTTTGCCTTCTGGCTCCTTCACTGGGACACAAACTTAAGTGGTATATGAAGGGGCACACTTATCACTCCTCTGGGTGTGGGAGTGATAATTATAAAGTGACCATAAATATGGCTATGTGATTGGAATATTAAGACGAACCCAACTCTGTGCATTTTACATTTAGCTATGGTTTGATCTAGGACAGTCTAAAAATCATTGACTTTTCATCAAAATGTAAAACGAAAGCTTACCGCATTCAAGTCATCCATTTCCTTTCCCCAAACATCACACTCATACTGTGTCTGGCTTCTTGGTAGGGGGACACTCCAGGGCATCATCTTCACATCTTTTCTCTCCCACTGCCTTTGTTGCTAGTCTGTTCTCTCGTCTACATTGATGTGATGTCAGCACATGCCCACAGGCTCACCCCACAACCCTCACCTGAACAACAACAAAAATGGATCATAACATTGTAAGACCAACGATGACTGAGAACTTTAAGATTCTATTTCCTCTAAGTTTTTCTCAACAGCATTCAATTGACTTCTGCCCAGGATTCCAGAATATCCTAAAGATAACAGTAGTGGAGATTTTGTGGGACATTTGTTCCTACATTGAAATGTGAACCAGTTCTTCAAAATTCTAATTTGAGTGTTTTCCTTATAAATGAATAATTTAAATATCAAATATCTTTCTTTGTGTGTCTATATTAAATATCATACCTTTTAAAAGTTTGCTACAGATTCACAGAGAAGTGGGAAGAATGAGAACCATATTACAATCTATCACTATTTGAATTATGGTGGGTTAGTTTAGCAACATCCCAATGGGGTGAGAACAGAGGAAACAGAAAGAGACATTTTCCCACAGGGAAAAGCACACAGCTTTGGAACGAGACCAGTGTTTGATACCAAGCTTGGATGCTTACTGGCAAACTTCCTAAGCTTTTCCAAATGCTGGTTTTCTCATCTGTAGAATGGGGTGCTGTGAATGACGACAATTAGAGCAGGGAACATTTATTGAGGGTGTCTCACAGGTTGGACACTAAATGTATTATGTTCATTATTTTATTAATTCTCATCATGATCTGATGATGTAATTACCATTAACATTTTTATGACAGTATCTGTTTCAGTTATCTATAGCCACATGACAACCCCTGACTTTCAGTGGTAAGCAGTAACCCTCCCTCTAGCTCACTTTGAGCTGGAAACTGAGGCTGGGCTCTGTTGAGTTATTCTGGTTCCCAATGGACTCTCAAATCTCTACAATCAGCTGCAGGTCAGCAGGGCAGCTCTGCCTCGGGGATTTGGCTGTTGGGTGACAGGGGTGATTTGGGTCATAAGTCTTTCCTTGTGAAGTTAGCTAGCCTAGGCTTGTTCATATGGCAGAAGCAGTGTTCAGAGAGAAAAACAGACAGAACATTAGCCCTGTTGAGACATAGGCTCAAAACCAGCATATCATCACCTTGCTGTGTTCAGCTGGCCAAAGCAAGTCCCATACCACCAAACCCAGATTCAAGGAGTGGGGAAATGGACTCCATCTCTTGATGGAAAGAAACACAAAGTCTCCAAGGAAGGAGGGCAATGGTAGACAGTTTTGCAAACAGTCTCCCAAGTCTCTACCTCATAGGGTTGTTGTAAGGATTCACAAATAGTAATAGCTAATCTTATTTAATTCTCATAATAATCCTGTGATATAGGTATGATTAGTGTCTCCATTTTACAGCTAAGTGAGCTGAAGCAGGGAGATGTTCATTTTCTTCCCAAAGTTGCAAACGGCAAATGAGGAGCCAGACTCGCATGAAAGCAGTTCAGGTGAAATTTGACTAGGACAGCACCTGGGTTAATATATGATACCAATGTCAGTTTCCTAGTTTTGAAAACATGTCATGGTTACCGAAGAATTGATGGTTGGAGGAAGCTGGGCATAAAGGTCATAAGAACTTCCTGTACTGTAGTTTGCAACTTCTTGTGAATCTTAAACTAAGCACAATTTTAAAAAATTGAGGCAGTTCAAATACTGAGCTAATATTCTTTATAGGAGGACTATAGTGGCTAGTCACTCAGTAGGTGTTTAATAAATGTTAGCTTCCTCTGCTGAAAACCCATTATCCATTTAAAAGTGAAGAGATAGCATCTCAAGTTCCTAATTCAGCATAAGCCTGGGCACCACCTCAAACAGGCTTGGAAATGACCACTCCAATGTGGCCTGGGGAAGTCTGGGATGTAGCAGGACTACAGCTGGCCTCCCATTAGGGCAAACTTCGCAGTTACAGGGCAAAAGCGGATGTGTTTCAGAATTTCTGCTCTTCGAAGATTACTTTATGGAAAATCTTTTTCAGATCTCATGGATCCCTGAGGAGCCTCAGCTTGGAACTGGGAAAACTGTTGGGAAGTCTAATTAAAAGAGAACAACGTGATACACGGATTAGTCGAACCTGATAGGGTCAAGTCAGGCATGGTTTCTTACCTCTCCTCCGAGTTAGTGGAGAAAAATTCTATAACAGGAAAAAAAAAAATACATTAGCAAATGATAGGGTACAAATAGACCTAGTTAGGTTGGATTTTCACAAAGAGTGAGATAACAGGCTTTGAAAAAAAACTTTAAAGGGAAATAAATAGCCAGGTGTTAGAGTCACAGAGCTGGCAGAACAATAATAGTAACTATAATAACTAGGAGGCAGGTGCTGCTGGCAATGGACGTGGCCGTGACCTGCTGCTTTAGCTAGTTCCGTGAGCCCAGCGCCTGTGCATTAATGATTAGAGGAGAAGCAGGTGATGTCCAGAACTTTGCGGAGGATGTTTTCTCGTAATGGCCAATTGGTTTTACATGATACCTTGACAGATGAAAATAAGGACTATACTCATAATGGTAATAATGGCAGTAATCATAGCATTTATTGGGCACTTATTCTGTGCCAGGAACTCTTTTTAGCATATTACCCTTGTTATCTCATCGAATCTTCACAATCTTTTATGAGTGAGGAAATTGAGGTCTGGAGACATTAAAGAACTTTTCAAGGCTTGCAGGGGAAGCAAGGATAAAAGGATGCCTTGTCCCAGTGTGGCATTTTGGAAAAGCGTTTTGGGACCTAACACCCACTGCGGTCACCTTCCCGATTGTCAGTTTTCCAGGGGATGTGGAGCGTCCAGGCTTGGAGCAACGAGGCTCCAAGGTCACTCTGCCCCAAGGACAGAAACCAGGGTGCCTGCTTCTCAGGTGGAAAGTGTTGAACTTTCTCCAGACTCTTAGTTTTTGAGTATTTCATCTGGAATTTATTTTTGTTTATGACGTGAGATTTGAGATGTAGCATTCACCTCCACCCCAAGGGCCAACCAGTTCTTTCTGCGTCATTTGGTTTATAAACTACCCTCTTCACATTGAATCAAAGCGCCACCTTTTCCATATATTATGTTCTCATATACGCTGTGAGCTCTTTCTGATTCTCTGTTTTGCTCTTAATCTATTAATGTGTTCCTGTGTCAGTGGCATATTGTTTAGATTATAGTGTAGTGTAGTATATGATACACACACACATAGAGGTATAATATAATATAATGAGTTTCACAATGTTGTAGGGTAACCCCTCCAAATATTGTTCCTCTTTCAAAATTCTCTTAGTCACTCCCAGATAGCTGTTACTTACATATAAGCTTTAAAACAGCTTCATGCGCTGCCAGTATCCCCAGCACCTCGATACATAAAGCGTACAGGGATGCCGAACTGAATTGCGTTTTATTTCTAAGTTAATTTGAGGACTAATACTTTTATGGCATTAAGCTTTCTTTACTAGGAACATGATATGTTCCTCCATTTCTCTGGGCCTTATTTTAAGATATTCAATAAGATTTTACAGCTTTCTTTATATAGGCTCTATTCCTTTATTATTAAATTTATTCCTGGTTAATATGGTGAATAGGATTTTTTCACTTCCCTTCTGTAACTGGTTTTCACCAGTGTAGCAGGTACTGTGGCTCTGGTCCACATCCATCCAGACTCCTGACTGAAGTGCTCCCAGGTTGACGTCCTTCTCAATGTGCCAGTGAATTAATACTCTCTAGGAGACTGATGGGAAATTAAATACAAATGTCCCAGCTCCCTCTCCTCTCTGTTACCTCACCCCTAGCTCACCCTTACGGCCACATGAGAAGTCCTCTATGGCCAACGGATGCAGGAGAGAAACCCAGTCTGGGGCTCACACGTGGGTCAGTTCAGTGTGTTGTGGCCAGCTAGAAATAAATGTCACCACACTGCATTCATTCATGGGTGACCCTGGAAACTGGGAGGGGAAATCCTTCCAGCTTCAAGGAGTAAACCCTAAACTTTGTCATGAACTTGATGTGGCGGGAGACGTGATCTGACATAAGGATAAACATAGACTCCTGGGAAGTAGTGAAAGGTCTGGCTGGTTGGACGCAGATCTGAAAGGATTAGATCAGAGGCAAAGAGGTCTAGGAAGATAGATGTGCATAGATTCCAGGCAGTGGCTTCAATGTGACCTACATCATTGTCCACCATCACTATCCATTTGCAGAGGGGGCCCGAAACAACACATTAAAAGTGGTATCAGCCAGGCCTTGCCCTGTCCACCCTGGTGCTTGCACAACAGGTCCATGAATGGAGCAGTCAAGGCAGCTCCCTTTCATCATGGCTGATGCATCTCCTGCAGATGCTGCTAAATATGTGAGCTACCAGCTGCAGACCAATGCTGAATCCGCAACGAGACCAGTCCTTGAGCAAAGAGAACATGACTTTTGGTGATAAACTGATTACATTGGAACTCTCACTCTGGAGGAAGTGACAACTTGTCTTTGTTAGGATTGAAACATACTCTGGGCTTGGGTTTGTCTTTCCCACTATTCAAGAGCTCACAGAGTTTCTATATTCTCACTTCCCCACCAAATTCTTATTTTCAAACCCTCACCCCCCCTCCCATACCTCATTTTATTGTGCTTCAGTTTACTACATTTTGCAGGTATTGCTTTTTTTTTTTTTTTTACAAATTGAAGGTTTGCAGCAACCCTGACTTGAGCATATCTATCAGTGCCATTTTCCAACAGTGTTTGCTCACTTTGGGTCTCTGTGTCACATTTTGATAATTCTTGTAGTAGTTCAGACTTTTTCATTATGATTATATTTGTTTTGGGGATCTGTGATCAGTGATCTTTGATGTTACTACTGCAGAAAGATCATGGTTCTGAAGGATCAGATGATGGTTAGCATTTGTTTTTAGCAATGAAATATTTTTTAATTAAGGTATCTACATTTAAATTTTTTTCTAATTCAGTTTAGTTTAAGTTATATTTGTTCTTGGGTGTGCTGGGTCTTTGTTGCTGCTCCCGCATTTTTCTCCAGTTGCGGTGAGTGGAGGCTACTCTTTATCGTGATGGGCAGGCTTCTCATTGCAGTGACTTCTCCTGTCGTGGAGCACAAGCTCTAGGATGTGTGGGCTTCAGTAGTTGCAGTGCACGGGCTTAGTTGCTCTGGAGCATGTGGGGTCTTTCTTCCTGGCTCAGGGATCGAACCCATGTCCCCTGTATTGGCAGGCAGATTCTTAACCATTAGATCACCAGGGAAGTCCTCTACATTTTTTTAGACACAATGTTATTGAGCACTTAACAAACTATAGTATAGTGTTAACATAACTTTTATCTGCACTAGGGAATGATTTAATTGGAGTCAGTTGCTTTATGGTGGTGGTCTGGAATTGAGCACACAGTATCTCTGAGCTATGACTGTGTTTGGAGATAGGGCCTTTATGGAGGTGGGGCCCTGGCCTCACAGCTTTAATCTTCTTTAAGAAGAGACACCAAAGAGCTTGCTCTCACTCTTTCTCTCTCTTTACCCTTTGAGAACATGGCGAGAGGGTGGCCATCTATAAGCCTGGAAGAGCATTCTCACCAGGAGTAGAACCACATAGATCTTGCACTTTCCTGCCTACAGAAAGATGGGAAATACATTTCTGTTGTTTAAGCCATCCAAGTTGGTATTTTGTGATATACAGGAGGGTTAAATATATTTATTAAAAGAATAAATAAATGAATGAAAGCGATTATTCAAGTTAAGCATTTTAGTTCTTTGAGGTTAGTGATATAGTTTAATAA
Source organism: Odocoileus virginianus (assembly GCF_023699985.2). Classification (NCBI taxonomy): domain Eukaryota; kingdom Metazoa; phylum Chordata; class Mammalia; order Artiodactyla; family Cervidae; genus Odocoileus; species Odocoileus virginianus. Next base: position 20,200,161 of record NC_069680.1, read on the forward strand.
AATATATTGTTAGTTAAGGAATGATGTTAAATCATATGAAATTACCATTTTACAGATTAAAAACAACCACATATCAATAATTTCATATGGCTCAATCTAATCCATATCTAACCTAGAATTTTAAAATAACATTTAATATTTCATATCTGTGGCTTAATAGAATACTATTTAACATCCATCTGAACTTCAGCCAGTCTGATCCTTCTTGATGATATAGCATGGTAGCTTTGGACTAAAGCTTTAAAGAAATAAATCCATGTTCAAATCTTGGTTCTATCTCCTGCTATTTGTGTGACTTTGGGTAAATCACATAATTTCTCTGAGCTGAAATTTCCTTATCTATTAAATGGGAAAAATATTTTCTTCATAGTGTTGATATGAAAGTCAACTATGATGTTGAAATAAAGTAATTGGCACAATGCCTACACATAGTAAAGGATCAATAAATGATTTCTAATGATACTCTTATTAATTTGTTTTGGTTGCCTCTCTGTAATATATTTAATGTCTTGTCCTTTCAAAATCAATTTATAGTGGTAGATAGTTGTGATAGATGTCACAATAGTGTTTTGCTTCTGGGTAGGAATAAATATTGACTACGAAGAGGCCTGCCTGAAGGAACCTTTTTTTAAAAAGTTATTTATTTGTATGCACGGCATGTGGGATCTTAGTTCCCTGTCCAGGGATGGAATCTGAATCCCCTGCATTGGAAGTGCAGAGTCTTAATCACTGGACCAGCATGGAAGTCCAAGAAGGAACCATTTTGGGGCTGAAAATGTTCTAAGTCATAATCTGAGTAGTGACCACATGAGTGTACACCTATGTTAAACACCATGACTGTATACTTAAGATTACTGCAGTTTTCTGTTTGAGTTATAACTCAGCAGAATCGTGGCCTATTTGAGGAGTGGGGACTAAGATGGGGAAGAAGCTGTTTAAATATCCAGCAACATGTGCTCAGTCACCAGTCATGTCCAACTCTTCGTGCCCCCATGGATTCTAGCCCACCAGGGTCCTCCGTCCACGAAATTCTCCAGGCAAAAGTACTGGAGTGGGCTACCATTTTTTTCCTCCAGGGGATATTCTCAACCCAGGAATCGAACCCGAGTCTCCTGTGTCTCCTGCATTGCAGGCAGGAGCCACCCCGGGCAGCCCTCACCCAGCAGCATACACAGAGGCACTTAAGCACTGCATCTTATTTCGTAAAAGCCATCACGTATGCTGCGCCTAGTCTCTCGGTTGTGTCCGGCTCTTTGCGACCCCATGGACTGTAGCACACCAGGTTCTTCTCTCCATGGGATTTACCAGGCAACAATACTGGAATGGCTTGTCATTTCCTCCTCCAGGGGATCTTCCCGATCCAGGGATCCAACCCCAGCCTCTTGTGTCTCCTGCATTGGCAGGCTGGTTCTTCACCACTGTGCCAGCTGGGAGGCCCTCGTAGCTTCATGTAAAATTCCTCCCCCTATTTTCCTTCTTCCTGTGCCCACCTTGCCCTTCAGCCTCTCTGCCTTTAGAACCTGCAGCACATGTTCACAACGCAGCATGCAGGTAGGTGTGGTCGTGAAAAATGGCAAAAGGGGAGTTTTCAGACAATCTGATGAGCAGCAATGTACAATTTATACATGGGGTGTGTGTGTGTGTGTGTGTGTGTGTGTGTGTGTGTGTGTAAGGGTGTGTGTGGAATGGAGGTCAGCACAGAAACTTCTTGTTTCTGGCAAATGAGTCAGTCAATACAGGATGTTAATTTAGTTGAGAGATTGTCATCACCCTACTTATGAAATTTAAAATAAAGGCAATACTTCTTATTGAGCATAACCTCTCCCAACCCCGACTTTTTCTCATACATACACTGACATTTAGGACATTCCTTTTGTTTAATTCCTCTTACTATAATCAGGGGGGCTTCCCTGGTGGCTCAGCGATAGTAAATTCACCTGCAATGCAGAAGACGCAGGTTCGATCCCTGGATCAGGAAGATCCCCTGGAGAAGGAAATGACAACCCACTCCAGTATTCTTGCCTGGGAAATCCCATAGACAAAGAAACCTGGAGGGATACAGTCCATGGGGTTGCAAAGAGTTGGACGCAATAAACAATAACAATAATCAGGGACCTCTCTTACTATGTTCTCTGTAATGTGTTTGTTCCTAGGAGAAATCCCACTGTTTTCCTATGGTTGCTGTTTGTAAGGTCATGTCTACATACCTCAGGAGTCTGGACTTTTCTGTGGAAGCCATCAAAACAAATGCCTACCTCAGCATAAATGAATACTTTTAAAGACTCCAGTTTCCACATGGCCTAAAACATTTCTGAATGCAGGGAGGAAAAGGAGCAGGTTTCCCTTGGACGTATGATTGGATAAAAATCTATCAGCTTGGTCCTTCTGGCAGCCGTGCGGATATTACCACGGTTTAAACTTCCTGGAACCTTCTGGAGCCTCACGGAGCGTCAGGGAAGAAGGTCTTTAATCAGAACTCTTTTCCCAACCTTCCCCTGCACGTTTATCAAAAGCAACACCAGCAGTGAGACGATCAATCGCCCCAAACCGTTTTTAGATTCATCTCTTCCTCAGAAGAAAGGGAAAAGTTGTTTCAATTCACACCACACACCGCTTTATGAAGATGATTTCAGTCATGATTTCCTATGTGCCTGTGTGAAAAAAAAAGAGTGGAAATAAAGAACGAAACCAATAAAGGCCAAACCAAAAGCACATGTCCCAAAGGGGCGCACACCAGGCAAACAATGACTGCTCAGCAGATGAATCCACCGAAATGTGAAATATTCCACGACATCGTGGCAGCTTTGAAATGCTACACTTTCTGGTGCTCATCTGTTAATCATCTGAGAGGACCTTCCCAGCTCAGCAGAAGGGATGGCCTTCTCTTTCTAAGCTCACACCACTGACAGGGCACACAGCTCAGCACTGAAGTGATAGGACGAAAAGACAGCCAGCAAACCGCTGCACGAAGGATAAAACAAAGAAAGAACCAGGGAAGGAGAGAGGGTGAATGAGCTATTTGTACCCCTTTCACTTCCAAATGAAAATTCACTGAAGGTATTTTCCTGCATATAAGCTTTCCTTTGAGTTAGTTTCAAGATAAGTCATGAAACTATAATCATATTAATGATTAATGATACCAGGAAAGCAAAGTGACATAATGAGAAGATTTAAGGTTCTACACGAAAATATTTAAAGATTCTCTTAGGAAATCCATCTACTTTAAGTAGTATCTTTGAAAGCAAAGAAACCATCAACAGCCCTAAATTTAAGACCATACATAAAACACCTCCCCCACTGTTATTTTTAGACAGGGTCATTCCAGATATCTAGGAGTTGGAAAAGACTGCTTTCCAGAAAACAATAGTAACCCCAACCAGAAAGAATGTGTCAACCTCATACAATATGATACATTTTGGGACACACGGCGTGAGTGTGAAATAAACTAGGTGCATGCACCCACATGCTCCGTGTGCATCCCTTTGTGAGCAACGAGATTTCCTGTGACATGGACCAGTGCAAGTGACAAACAGTTCAGGCAGGGACCCCGGGCTGTTGCATACCTCCAAGGAAGACCTTTCTCCTATTTGAGACGTGCGTGCTTAGTCGTGTCCGGTTCTTTGCGAACCCATGGACTGTAGCCCACCAGACTCCTCTGTCCTGGGAATTCTCCAGGCAAGACTACAGGAGTGGAAGATCCTCTTTCAGGGGATCTTTCTGACCCAGGGATCGAACTCACATCTCCTGCAGCTTCTCCATTGGCAGGCGGGTTCTTTACCACTGTGCCACTCAGGAGGCCCTTTCTCCTATTTGAGGGAGAGTGTCTAAGTATCCAAAGATGCATGAGGCTGTCCACAGGATGCTGACATTGCCAATGGCATGAGTCAAGCAGATTGGTGGCCATGTTGGACCAAACCAGTAGTTCTATTACTTTGCTGCCCACAGAAACGCTGGGGGAGCTTTAAAGCCATCCTACCTACTGGCTGCATCAACCCTATACGAAACTCAGGCATCTACATTCTCTGAAGTTTCCTAGATGATGGAATCACCCAGGGCCTGGGTCAAAGTTCAAGAGCCCCAGCAGACAAGTGTTTCTCAAAACTTCTCTGAGCACAGGCCACCTGGGCATGCTGTTGAAATGCAGATTCTTACTCAGTGGGATGAGTCTCAAGGAGAGTCTGGCTTTTCTAACCATTTTCCAGTGAGGCCCCACCTGCTGGTCTGGGAAACATACTTGGAGCAGCGGGTCCCGGGATGACTCAAGTCCTCATCAATCCTGAATTTCTCTGGGATTCAGCATCAAAGTGAGGAAAGAAATAGGGTACAGTGGTTAGGTAGGGTGGCTGCAAGCTGAGGGCAAGCCATTTTTCTCCGAAGTCTCGGTTTCTCCTTTTGAACAGAGAAGGGGCTTGGGAAGTAATCCAGGGCCTCCTCCAGCTCTCACTCTCTGGGACTCTGTGGGGTGGGGTGGGGTGAGGACCCACAGTTTCTAGAACACCCCAGAGAAGACTGGCTACAGGGTAGGTTGGGAGGCCTCTTGGGCTCCCAAGTTGTCCCTGTGCCCTTGTCCTTTATTGATCTGCACTGTTCCTCCAGAGCGATCAAGTCGGGAAGGCTGCAAGGAGGAAGAGGCAGGGCGGAAAGATGAGGGTGCAGACCTGGGTCAGGGTGAGGATCAGAGTGAGCCCTGGTGGCAGTTTGAGGCCTTTGGGTGGAGGTCGAGGGGACAGCACGAGAGAAGCCATTGAACCCCATGGAGAGATAGGAGCAGGACCAATGGAGACATGTGGACAAGATGAAATTTGCTTTGCTTCTGAATCAATAGTCCTTAGTATCTACCAGACTTTCATTTCCATTAGAGGTTGAGTGCTGTAGGGGAGAGAGGAGAGAATGAGAAAACCTCCCCCTCCCCACCTCCAGTGGAATCACCTTTTATCCTAGCAATTTAGTGCCGTCCCCAGCTCCCAAAACCTCAGCAGCTAAGTGGACACATCCTTGTTAGAAAACAGTTGCAGAAGTGTTTATGGTCCCAGAGCATGGCCCTGGGTCTCTACTCCCCCTTTAGCAGATTGCTGTTGGTTTCTCTTCACTAGGGTGCCAAGTTTCCCAGTTTTCTTGCAATTGAGGGATTTTAGGATTTGACACTTTCAATGCTAAAATTAGTTAAGTCCTGGCAGCCCGAGGCGAGTCAGTCACCCTCTTGGCCACAGCCCCTCGGGCCACCTCTGACTTCAGCTGCAGCTGTGGTGGACAGTTCCTATACAATCTCAAAGGCGGTTGCACCTCTCCTTTCTGTCACTAGGCCTTCTCTAAAGCCCCAGAAGTCTAGAAGGGCTGTTACTGTTCAGTCCCTAAGTCATGTCCAACTCTTTGCAACCCCATGGACTGCAGCACAACAGGTTCACCTATTTTTCAATGTCTCCAAGAGTTTGCTCAAATTCATGTCCATTGAGTTGGTGATGCTCTCTGTCTCATCCTCTGCCACCCCCTTCTCCTTTTGCCTTCAATCTTTCCCAGCATCAAAGTGGGGAAGTTAATTCTTTGGATGGCTGAATGGTTCAGGCTTCCCTTCTTTGGAGAGACAGTTCTGAGGCACATTGTATGTGCTTTCTCAGAGGGCTGCAGTGGGGCAAGCCCCAGTTGCCTGTGTCAGTAATTTCTTAGGAGAAAGGTAAGGGGATATTTCACCAACCTGCTGAATTTTCCCCACATGACCTGGGGGACTCTGGGAGCAAAGTTATCCACGAGATGGGAGAGTTTCCCAGCAATCAGCCATCATTTCTGTTTGTCCACACAAGTGGAAGGTAGCTTTTGGAGTGCAGCTTAGCTTCACCTTCCCTCCCCCGACCTCCCTCCCCAGGGCTCAGCTGCATTTAAAATTCAGTCACTGTCATCAGCAAACCCCTCTGAGCAGAAACAATCCCATCGTTCTCTCCCGACTTGCAAAGGTGTTTAAGATATCTAAATATTTTAAAGGTATCTACGAGGATTGCATTCTTTTCTTAGTGGTGACTTGATGAATAAATGATGCCCTAATTTCAGTTTAATTATTGTCTAATGCTCTCTAATTCATTTCAGATTGGTGTTTAACTTCTTTCCAACTTGACGACCTTTCAGGCAAAACTGATCAAAAAAAAAAAACCCGAAGCATCCTTTACATAGGAATGGATTATTTGTCTCTAGATATCAACTAAAGAAAAATAGCTGTTCAAATCCCTAATATTTTTGGCACTTTGTAAATTTAAACTCCATCCAAAACACATCTTTAAAAAATAGTTTAAGTCAGGGAGGGATTTTTGCTCAGAGTCTAAGATTTTGTTCTGCCAAGTTTGAGCATGGAGCTGATTTTTACGGTTGAATTATAAGCCCCTGAAAATAGGTTTATTATGGAAGTGTGAACACACAACTATAGCCCATAGCAACATGAATGGCCCTGTTATCATAATGCTTATATCCTCTCCTTTGTGCTGAATCGGCAAAGCAAGACACCTGCTTTGGCCTTTTTGCTAATGCGTGTCAGTGTCAGTTAACAGCTTGTGTCCCTCTTTAGAAGGATGCCCCAAAGTTTTTAGTAATCCTGGCATTGCCAGAGACCCCTATGTCTCTATCTCAGGAATTAATTTATCATTTCCAGTAGGACACTTGGTGACGTTAGAAATACATTCTCTGGTGGAAGGAAAACTGGAGGCTCTGGTGAAGGTTTGCTTTAGTTGTGGGTGTGCTTTGCATGGGGCTTCCCTGGTGGCTTAGACAGTAAAGAATCTGCCTGCAATGCAGGAGACCCGGGTTTGATCCCTGGCTCAGGAACACTCCCCAGAGAAGGGCATGGCAACCCACTCCAGTATTCTTGCCTGGAGAATTCCATGGATAGAGGAGCCTGGCGGCTACAGTCTATGGGGCTGTGAAGAGTTGGACATGACTGAGTGACTAACACTTTCTTTCATTGTGTGGATAGTTAACTGCTAGCTATCAAGCAAGTTTCTCACTAGACAGAGCGACAGGTGTTAATCCCCCAAGCACGTTTCTCAGGGCCAGGAAAGAGAGTATGGTGTATTGCTTCCAGGAGGAATCTGTGTGCGATCCTGTTACTTGTCCAAAGTTCAAATGTTCTACATTCTTCAGGCATCTGAAGTTTTCCTGAAGAAGACTACATGTTTATTTTCTGTAGTTATTAAACTACCAAGTAGAACATTTGGAATTCTGTTGTATGAAATACAATTTCCATAACAGAATTAAAATTATACTCAGCTGTAGGGGAAATCACCATCGTGATTGGCTGGCAAAGGCCATCCCCAATTATGGGCATCTGCTCTCAGAGGTTCAGTCTCTGGGTAAAAGATCATAAGCACCAGAACTGCCTTAAACTTGTGCATGATTAAACCATAGAGAGGAAAGTTTGACATTCGTCAGCTCTACATAGTCTGATATCAGTAAGCCTTAACCCTACTACCTGGAACCCTTGATTAGGTAAGGCTTGGTTTCCTGCCTTCTCCTCCACCCCTCCCCAGCCTTCAGCTCAGAAATACTTTTAAGAATAAGAACTCCTGGCCTTTACTGAATGCTTGCTGTGGGCTTCCCTTCCTTCTCAGCTGGTAAAGAATCCTCCTGCAATGCGAGAGACCTGGGTTTGATCCCTGGGTTGGAAAGATCCCGTGGAGAAGAAAGGCTACCCACTCCAGTGTTCTGGCCTGGAGAATTCCATGGACTGTATAGTCCCTGGGGTCACATAGAGCCTGACATGACTGAGCAACTTTCTTTCTTTCTTTCTTTTACTGTGTGCTAGGAAATAGTGTAAGCACTTTCTATGTATTAATACATAAAATCCTCTTAACAACCCTGAAGTAGGTGCTATTATTATTTCCATTTCTACAGAGAAGGAAATAAGCTTAGCAGTCAAGCAGAAATACTAGAAACTTTGGCTTTGCTGACAGACAGACCTCCCCAGTTTACATCTCAGCTCAACCAGGCAGGTCTCAAAGCTACCAGATAGCATCTTAACTCTACTAGGTAACAGCTATGTGACCTCAGGCAAGTAAGTTACTTAGGATTTCTGTGCTTCAATTGCCATTAAAACATTAGTTCTCTAAAATGGGGATAACAGTGTGAAATTATTGGTTTTTATTTCTCCAAAATTGGGATAACAGTGTGAAGTTAAAGGTTCTTGAGATAAAATTTTTTCATTTTAATTAAATAAGAGAATCTTATATTCAGATTATGAAATACATTTTAAAATTCTTTTGCAGGTTATTGCACATGAGTTTAGGTTTTCATATTCTCCAAACATTATGATACATCTCTAACAGATCATGGTGTATCTGTATTTCCCAGCATGGAAATGAGGAGTGGATGAGAGAGGAACCAAGAGCAAGATGGTATTTTTTCCTTTTGAAAGCAAGTGCTGCAAAGATTACATAAACCTGAAGTTGCCTGAGAGTGAAGCCAAGATGGAAAGAAACAGAGGTAAGAAAGAAAAATAGCAACTCCCTCCCCCGCAAAAAATCAAGCCCCCAAATATGTCATCCTAGCACCTTGATCCAGTCATGAACCTACAGTTACATGACTTCACTTCTGTCGTCCATAATTACCACCCTTCCCTGGCTAGTTTGAACTGTTTCTATTACATGAAATAAAAAACTCAGTCTATAGGTGGAAGAAGTTAACTGCATGCTGACCACCATTGTGTAGTCTCCAAACCAGTTGGAACCAGGTTGATAATTGAGATTTCTGAAACATCACCCTGTTACTTCACCATCAACCAGTCAGAAGGATGTTCACAGGCCGATTTCACACTCTACAACCTCACCCCTAATGTTGCCCTTAAAAACCCTCCCCTGAAAGCCATCTGGGAGTTCAGGACTTTTGAGTATCAGCTAGCTGCCTGTCCTCCTTGCTTGGTCCCAAGTTGGGCACCTTGCAAAAAAAACCTTCACCAAAAAATAATTCTAAAATAATATCCTACTTTATTTCCCCTTCGCTCTTCTCTTCCACAATTCAAATCTAATCTGAGAGATAGCGCAGTATCTAGGCATCCATTCTTCTTTCCTCACACCCATCCATTCCTCCTTTCACTTATTCATTCATTCAACAAACATCCACTGAGCATTCATTTAGAACCAGATGTGAAGGAACAAAGATGAATGTGCTCCTGCTCCTTGAAGAGTTACTTCAAAGAGTTACCCCCAAACTGCAAACCCAGCCAAACAGTTACTATATTTTAGGAATGAACAATTAGAAAGGTAGTTGTATGAATGGGGTGGTGTGACTTTGGAGGAAATTTCTTAATATCTATCTTTATGTTTCATTTCTTAAAGATTTCTTAAAATATTGCATAGATTATATTTTAAGTTTTAATAGAGTTCCCACCTTTTCCATAAATCTCCTAAACAGAATGATGATGTATGTTTGAATGAAGGAATGAATTTTGAAACTTCAGACCCCCTCCCCATGCACACATTCTTTGCACCACCCTCAAAAGACTCCAACCTGAAGTCAGGGGAGAAGAGTGTGCTAAATATTTAAACAACTTGAAAACCCCTGTTATCTTCTGCTGAAACAAGATGTGACTTTATCTCCTCATGAAATGAAGGGATCCTTTCTCAAGAGCTCCTCATAGAAGCCCTTAAGTCACTTCCTATGAGTGTCCTTTAATCTCAGATAGAGGTCCATCATCACATAGATGTTATTTAAACACGTGCCTAAAAAACTGAAAAAGGGGACTTCCCTGGTGGTCTAGTGGTTAAGAGTCCACCTGCCAATGCAGGGGACACGGGTTCTATCCCTGGTCCTGGAAGATCCCATGTGCTGCGGGCAACTAAGCCTGTGTATCGCAACCAGTTTCTTCTTCAGTTTTTAAAAAAGCTATTTATTTATTTGATTTTGATTGCACTGGCTCAGCAGCAAAGACCCAGTGCAGTCAAAATCAAATAAATATATTTTCTTAAAAAAAATTGAAGAAGAAACTGGCCTGTCCAACTGATAAATTATTTTTCAGACAATCCTCTCTAGTTAGGGCACCTAAATCTTATCACAAAAGTGATCAAACATAATGTAAATTTATGAGGAATGCATCCTTGATTTGTTTTCATTTGAGATTATTGTGGGCTTATTTATTTTGCAAATAAACTACGAAAACCTCTAATGTGCAGTATTATTTGGTAACATGATTGGGTTTAGAATTCACATTGGACATAATAGGCTATCAAAGGAAACATCACATCAGAATCTTTTTTGTTGTGTGTGTGAAATATTCAAAGTAATTACAAATGTGACAAAATCTAAATTGTATGTTTAGGAAGGAAATGGTGTTAAAAACTCTTGCTTGATGTTCAGATAATACAAGCAGCTTATAAGCCTTTGTGCTTTGTTGTCTGTGTTGTAAATAATATCAGAAACATCCCCCAAATCATGGGTTATTTATAAAACACTGACCAAAAAATCTGATGTTTTTTAAAGAATAAAGTTATACTTTTCAATCTTGTTCCATATAGCCATCTTGCTTGTGCACATGCTTACCAGTTTTCATCAATATTTTAATTTTTCATAGTGACACAGTCAAATATATGATTACATTTCAACATAATGATGCCAATCATAAGTTTTGGATGGTTGAGAGTAGGGAGAATTTTCATTTTGGTGCTGACCAAAGATGAGAGATGGGAGACACTTGGGTCACTTTAAAATTTTTTATTTCTTTATTTATTATTGACTTACAAGATTATATTTGTTTCAGGTGAGCACAGCTCACAAACCACAGAAAGTTATTATATAATATTGGCTATATTCCCAGTGCTGTGCATTACATCCCTGTGACTTATTTCATTATTATTAGGTTTTATTATTATTAGGTTTTAATGAGTCACTTTTTATAAAAGCATTTTTAGAGAGAGGTGGAATAAAAGTTGGGGGTTGTAAAAAAAAGAAAAGAAAAGCTCCATTCCATTCCCCTTTCTCTCCCTACATAACCATCTTTCCCTGGCCCACTCTAGAATTCTGGGCCCAAATCTTCCAACTGATAGCATGTCTCCAGCCTTCCAATCCCTGTATAAAAAGGAGGAGAATCTTTTCTCTTTTGGCACTTAGCCTCCAAGTATGTGCTCAAAGGGACAATGTTGAGACCAAAATAGGAAGAAGATGTCACCTGGTAGCAGTTTCTATAATGCCGTGAAATATTGATATTTTGACCTAGAGCAACCATGGCAGTCGAAGTCTCTAGAGTAGCTCTTCTCAAACTTGAATGTGCAGAAGATTCACCAGGGGTCTTGTTAAATGCAGGCTCTGATTCAGGAGGTCTAGGATGGGACCTGAATTTCGGTGTTTCTAACAAGCTCCCAGGTGGTGGCAATGCTGTTGATCTTCAGACCACACTCTGAACAGGGAGGTTCTAAAGAACCTATCTTATTGGAAGAAGAATTGAGAGATGAAGAAAAGTGTGCATGGAATTGGCCTCCTAAGACTTAACCAGTTCTATGCCAGCCAATGCAGCCCACTAGCTCTGACGAATAACCAAAATATTTTTGAGTCGTTGTGAAGTTCTGGGCTTCTTCCTTTTATTTATGTATATTACTGTTATCCAAATCCTTGCTGTTATTGCAATCCCCAGTTTTCAAATGAGGCACAGAGAAGTTAAGTCTCCTGTCTAAGGTCTCAGAGCTAACAGCAGAAGAAGGATTCTGGGGGCCCAGTCTGCCAGAATCTGTATTGCATGCTCTAAATCACAAGGCTATCCTTCCTTTGAAGATGTGTTTTGAGCTCTTTCCATTCTCAGGACCTTTGCATATGCTGTTCCTTCTGCTAAGATTGCCCTTCCCCACATTTTGCCTGACTGCTTATCCTTGAAATTTCAGCTGATATGTCACTTCTTAGTGAGGCTTTGTCTGACTTTGTCCTCAAATTAAACAAGCCCTGCCTTCTGCTTTTTTACACAGCATTGCTTTCCCTCATGAGAATTGAAAATTTCTCACAAACTATAAGCTCTATAAAGCTGGGGACTGTTTATTTCACCAGCCCCTAGTGCCATGTCTAGTACAATGACTGTTCTAGTACTATGTCCAGTATAGCCTGTCTCGTTATTAGACTGACTGATGTGAGTGTGAGCGTGAAAGTCGCTCAGTCATGTCCGACTCTTTGCAATCCTATGTACTATAGAGTCCATGGAATTCTCCAGGCTAGAATACTGGAGTAGGTAGCCTTTCCCTTCTCCAAGGGATCTTCCCAACCCAGGGAAAGAACCCAAGTCTCGTGCATTGCAGATGGATTCTTTATCAGCTGAGCCACAAGGGAAGCCCAAGAATACTGGATTGGGTAGCCTATCCCTTCTCCAGGGGATCTTCCCAACCCAGGAATCGAACTGGGGTCTCCTGCATTATAGGCAGATTCTTTACCAGCTGAGCACTCAGGAATGCTATCAGACCAACCAATAGAGTGACTGATTTACTAAGTGAAGGAATGAATGAATGAAATTTACATTCTGCAAATACCAACTAAGCCACTAGGGGGCAGGTATATGCACTGCACTTATAGATGGATGCAAAAGTACCACATACGGTTAACATAACCAAGAAAATAAATTCAAGTGGTATTATACATCTCACATGTGCCATGTGACAATGGCCATACAATAGATGGAATAAGAAACTCATTTAAATTACAGTAAAGAATGAGAATATGACTTTCAAAAGTCCACTCATTTCTAACTTTCTGATACAGTCCGACCAGACATCAAAGAAAAGAGTCTGAGATGAATTTCAGATTTTTTGGAGCACACTTCTACTTTTATTCCTCTTTGCTCAAATCCTGCCCTAGATATAGCAGTGTGATTTTCTTCCCAAGTGTGCAGGGAACTTGGGGAGCTGACACCCTCAGAGAAAGATGGATACAGTTCGTCATGGAAGTGTGGTCCATGGATGCTCCACAGTGAGTTACCAGGATGTCCACCACGGTGAGAGGGAGAATCATTGTTATGGCTTGAGTTCCCCAGAAGCAGACCCTGATATGAGTATTCTGGGCAACTTGTCTGTTGAGAGATGAAACAGGGATAGGAAGGCAACTCTCAAGTGGATATTACCCAGCCAGTGACCACTGAATGTCCAAAGCTTAATCCCAAGGGGAGACTCTGAGAAGCATTAGGGTCCTGCCTCAGTTATTCCACTCAAAGGATAAGGAGCTCAGACATTCACACCCTACTCCATTCAGGGGGAAACTAATATTCAGGCTGTTATAGCCTGCCTGAAGTGGCCAAGACCCCTTTCTTCTAGGATCTGTGAGTGGGCCCCTAAGCAGAAGTACAGACATTGGCACAGTCAAGGGTTAAGGTCCTAGGGAGCTTGGTAGGATGCTGATGTTGCCCACAACAGCCATGCTGATTCACAGCCTCATCAAGAGGATGAATCTTGGAGCTGATGGGCCATGATTCTAACTCAGAATTTACATCTTAAGTTCCTCAAACCCCTGAGTACCTCCAATGCCCCCCAAAGCCACCAAGACAAAGGGAATTCTATGGCCTAGAGTTGTCAGTATCCCAACTTCCACCATTAATGTGGTCATTTGTCATCATGAAGGAAGCCCGCTTTATCAATGCCACTGTCCCTTCATTTCCAAACTTTTGAGATGCCATCTTCTAAGTACAGATACGGTCGTGGATTCTGGTCTACCATCCTGTGTGATCTTGGACTTGGATCTAACATTTTCTGGCCCTTTATCGCCCTGTCCGTGGAAGGAAAGTGAGGGTACCCTCACTGTGTCCCCTTCACAAGGATGTTATGAGAAGAGATGAGATAGTATCTGAAAACCACTCTGAGCTCTGGAGAAAAGTGCTCTTATGAGCTATATAAATATAAGTTATTACACAGTATTATTTTAACCTGGCCCAAGTTTAGATTAGTTGTATGAATCATTCATCAACCTTTACTTTGTATAATTAAAAACGTGTGGTTCTTAGAATCTTTGTTTGGGAGGCAAGTTAATGTGGCGGGACTGGGATTGGCAAACTCTTAGAAGTCAAAGACTTCTGGTCTAAAGACAGATGCGCTGATTGATGGGGAACGTTCTATTATCAGTTCTCATTTGGCAGTATCCTCAGTCAGCTTCCTTAGGAGTTTATGATTCATGCTTTTCTTTATTGGCCTTTTTCAGATTGCCAACTCTCACAGTATACAGAAGGTATTCACGAGTAGTCTCCAGTTTTTCATTTCACCCCCAAGTGAAACCTATGCCATGTATCTGCTGCTGAGGCCTCCTATGCGCACTAATATGTCAATGTTGCTTGATTCTGGGAGGATAATTGACAATAATTCACTCCTTTGGGAGGCACAATGGCCTCCCCATTTGGGCTTTCTCTCCAAATGTTCAAGTGCCTAATTTAAAATGTACCCTTCCTTAATATGAATTGCATTTACCACAGCAGTGCATGAACAAAAAGCTGCAGCAGTGCATGAATGAATGCACCAATATGACAGTTAATCCTATGAGCCTGTGTGCTTCTTGATAGCAGTGGTTATAGTTCCCTCATTTTTGTGTCTCCTTTGAAATGTCCAGCACAACACCTGGCATTCAATGGGTGCTCAACAATGGTTAATTGAATGAGTGCATGCTAATAAAGAAAGGGAAAAAGAAATAAAAACACAATGAACCACTGAACCCAAGGATATCATTAGCTATGGTCTCCCCATGTGTTAGTTATTAGCTATTAGTGGTGTGGGTGGTCTGGGAGAGATGGACTAATTCTTCTGTTGGCCACAGTGGTGTCAAACAGTATATTAACTATGGGAAACAAGGGTGTTGACTGGATTTCTGCTGTGAACTAAATGTCCCCTAGTGACTCCCATGAATTAGATACATGCCCCAGGGGCCCAGGCTATTTCTGGCTTGTAACTGACACAGTGGAAGGATCTGGTGGAACAAAAGGATGTCAGGTAAGGTCTGCAGGGACCATCTGAGCCTGCATAAACACAGCAGGATGCAAATAGTTGACAAATCCCACCCAAGTGTCACTAATGACTGGGTTATGGGATACAGTGCAGGAGGGTAACTGACATTTTAGGAGGGGCTTAGGGGGAGCTGGCACCCCCAATTCTGCTATTTCCTTCCTTTTCAAGCTTCATCACGAAATTTCTGCCATGGTCACTTGCACTTATGTTTAAGGAGTTAACTGACAACACCCTCGAACTCTATCACAAATAAACCAAAGTAAACAGATGACTCAGTCTATTACAGATGAATCAATATCTGTAATGATCTCTAGCTATGATTCTGTCCATTGATTTTTATCTTCTTTTTAAACAATTCTATTTCTATTAATTTTTAACTTTAGCCATTTCTTCTTTGTTTTAGCATGGGAAACACACTGCTCACTTCCTCAATCCAAACTTCAACTGACCTGCACTATGTTTTTTTCTTTTATTTCAGGATTTAGGAGTTTTTGATTCCATCCTAAATTGTTAAGTGGCTTGTCCGTTAAAAGAAACCAGCAAACTATTAAAGACTCTTTTAAACTTCTAGGACATCAGTTCACTTTTTCAGGAGAACATTTTGAAGAGATGGGGTAAATGAAGTAGAAACATTCAGATTAAATTTCCTTTGAAATCCATGGGTCTTAAAATTAAGGGAAAGTGATTGGCAAAACATGTTTTGGTTTTTGCCGAAACTGAAATGTTTGAAAAATAGTTCAAGATGTTCTTCCACACCCCAACCAAATCCATCTGGGGCCGTCCATCTTTAGTTTAAATCTATTCCTTTAAATCTATTTCTATCCATCCACTATGCAAAGAACATATCTCCTTATTGCAGCCAGAGGGCCACCAAATTTTTCTAATGGAGAAGAACGTGTTGGAAAAAAGTAGATATACAGTCTTAGGTCTTGTGTTGCTGCTGCTAAGTCGCTTCAGTCGTGTCCGACTCTGTGGGACCCCATAGACAGCAGCCCACCAGGCTGCCCCATCCCTGGGATTCTCCAGGCAAGAACACTGGAGTGGGTTGCCATTTCCTTCTCCGGAAGGTCTTGTGTTAGGCTTATGATATTCTTTTCAGAAGAAGAAAGTTCTAGAGTAGATGGCTGTGAAAAGGCTGTTACTCCTAGACTATGAATCATGGCAGGAATGTGAGAACAGTTCCTTTGCTTATGTATCTATCATCTATCTATTCATTCTTATATTCAACCATTCATTCATTCAATAAGTATTATTGAGTGCCTCCTATGTGCCAGGGATTGTAGGAATATGAAGGGAAGTAAAAGATTGCCCTTGATCCTAGGGAGGGATAATCTTCTAGGGATATTTTTGAAGTGTAATTGTGTGAAAGGTGCCATATTCGGGGCTGAGTAGGGTGCTAATGGTGAAGAATCCACTTGCCAATGCCTGAGAAGTAAGATACATGGGTTTGATCCCTGGGTCAGGGAGATCACCCGGAGGAGGGCATGGCAACCTACTCCTGTATTCTCGCCTGGAGAATCCCATGGACAGAGGAGCCTGGTGGGCTACAGTCCATCGGGTCACACAGAGTTGGACACGACTGAGCAACTTGGCACGCACACAGAGACAAGAGGAGGAGACAGACCAGCCTGGGAATAACAAATAGAAAAACTTCATGGAAGAAACAAAAGGTGAGACAAGATGAAGATGAAAAGTGGAGAGTGGTTGGAAAACCATGAAGCCTAAAGGAAGAGTATATCGGAGCATTAGTTGGGATATTATTCATTCTAACAGGTAGACCAAGGAGAGGTTGAGGAAAGCCAAGTGGATGCTCATTGGGGTGGAGGAGGATTTGGAGAAGCTATTCCCCCTATTGAAGTTCTTTTCTTTTCAAAATTTGGTTGCTGGCTCTCCACCTATCTTGGCAGCTTTCTGGTTGATGCAGAAAGTCAGAGTCATGAGTGGAGGCCGAGATCCGCCTGGGCACATGTGGGCCCTCCCTTCTCTCTGGGTCTTGACCAGACTAGGTGATCTGTAAGACCCATCAGAGAATAACTACATAGTCCTGGTTCTTGAAATGATACAAACTGTAGATTCCCCCTCCCCTATTCCTTTTTTTCTACTTTTTATTTTTTATTGGAGTGCAGGTGGCTCAGTGGTAAAGAACCTGCCTGCTAATGCAGGAGACACAGGAGATGAAGGTTCAATCCCTGAGACTAGAAGATCCCCTAGAGAAGGAAATGACAACCCACTTCAGTATCCTTGCCTGGGAAATCCCATGGACAGAGGAGCCTGGCAGGCTATAGTCCATGGGATCGCAGAGTCTAACACGACTGAGAACACATACATTTTCACATCCATTTTTGGGGGGCTTCCCAGGAGGCTCTAGTGGTAAAGAACCCGTCTGTCAATGCTAGAGTCCTAAGAGACTCAGGTTTGATCCCTGGGTCAGGAAGATCCCCTGGAGAAGGGCATGGCAATCCACTCCAGTGTTCTTGCCTGGAGAATCCCATGGACAGAGGAGCCTGGTGGACTATAGTCCATGGGGTCGCACAGAATTGGACACAACTGAAGCAACTTAGCGCCCACACACACACAGCAGATTAACAATGCTGTGATCATTTCGGGTGAATAGCAAAGGGACTCAGCCACACACAGGCGCGTGTCCATTCTCCCCCAAACCCCGCTCCCCTCCAGGCTGCCACATAAGGTTGAGAAGAGCTCCATGCGCTCTACAGGAGGCCCTTGTTTCTCCTCCCCTACTTTTTATTCTAATTCAGCGTTGGGAAAACTTGGTGCAGAAAGTCTGGTTCACTTTAGAATTCCGATGTCTCTGGGTGCGTCCATGTTAACCTCTTCACAAAATAAAGTACCACGAAGGGTTTTCTCACTTCAGAGAACAGCCAGGGGCCCTGGAGACACGCCTGTCTTGCTGACTGACAAACAGGCTTGGATGACACTGGGTTTTGACTATAGCTGTTTGGTTATGGTTTTTTTCTGAGTAGTTAAGAATGGCAGTTTCCTCATATTGCACTGAAACTGCCAGTTAATTTGTAGCTGTGTATTCACCTAATGGCTGAAAAGCTAGCTGTCCTTTGCATACATGAAAATGGTGGTATTAGTAATTGGGTTTTTATGTGTGGCATAATATGTGGTTTGGAAGTCATTATAGGATTAGAGGTAATTTGGAGATTATCAGCCCCATGACATCACCTATGGGGGTTGAGACTGGCAAGTCCATGCTTTCTGTGATTCAGATGACAGGGTTTGTAGGTCAAAACCTACCTTACGTGTAGGTCAAGTTTTCTGCTCTCTTGCCCAAGATACGATATATATATAGGAGAATCTAGGTGACCTTACAGCACATTGTTGCCTGACATTTTTTTGATAAGCACAACATTATTCCTAAATTAAGAAAATATAAAAACAATGCAGAACATGGATGGACCTAGAGATTATCATACTGAGTGAAAAGTCAGAGAAGGAGAAATCATATCACATCCCTTATGTGGGGAATCTAAAAAGAAATAATACAAATGAACTTACAAAAGAAAAGCAGACTCACAGACTTAGAGAATGAACTTACGGTTGCTGGGGAGAAGGGATAGTTAGGGAATCGGGGATGGACGTGTACACACTGCTCTATTTAAAATGGATATTCCATGAGGTCCTACTGTATAGCACAGGGAACTCTGCTCAAGGTTATGTGGCAGCCTGGATGGGAGGGGAGTTTGGGGAGAATAGATACATGTATATGTATGGCTGAATCGCTTTAATGTCCACTGACTCTTTGCAGCCATTTGAACTATAGCCCTCCAGGCTCCACTATTCTTGGGACTTCTCAGGCAAGAATACTGGAGTGGGTTGCCATTCCCTTCTCCAGAGGATCCTCCTGATCCAGGGATTGATCTCAGGCCTCCTGCACTACTCTAATATAAAATAAGAAGTTTAAAAAAAAAACAATGTAAAGTATACATGTGGAGGCCAATCCCACTTGAAACTAGTCCTTTCCCCTTTTCCAATTTCAATTCTAAACAGCCTAGAGGATTTGGCATCATTGTTTCCACAATTTTATCTAAAGTGTCATGTGATACTTCAGTCCAATAATTGGCTTTTAGGAGTCTGAGCCTCTTTCTGATTTTCAAATTGAGAAGTGAGCGGGTCTCTAAAACCTTGGGGCTCCTCGCCTGCTTCAGTCCTTCTTTGGCCTCCTCTCCTCATCAAGGCTTTGTTTTCTTCCCTCCTAGAACCTCTTTCTCCTCCCTGGGTCCTGTCCCTAGACTCTGTCAATGCGTTGGGACAAGCTGGAAGAGGATGACTCTTTCCAGGAGTTAGGAGATTCACATAGAAGGGATTGGCAGAGGCCACTGTGGGGAGGTTTTCACTTTCTGTTCCAGGCTTCTTTAATCTGTGCCCTTGGACACGCTGCTCATCTTCTCTTGGCCACAGCTGGGAATGAGAGTGGGAAGAAAAGTGTCACTTCCACCAGAATCTGAGCCCACAGTCCTTCTAGATGCTTCCCCCCAGCTCCCCTTGCTCATGCCTCTCCAGCACTTGCCTGCCTCATCAAGATGGCTATTTATGCCTGTGTCTCATCCATGCAACAGTAAGCTCTGGGAGCATGGAGGATGTGTGGTTGACATGTAGACACCTAGTAATAGACAATACATGAGTTAAAAGAAAGCGAAATGGTTCCTCATGGCACAGGATTTTGTGAGGTCAAATGTGGGAACACACGTAAGCTCCCAGGGCCCATGTGTCACCTCCTAGGCATCACATAAAAGTCAGTGTCCTTTGTTCGGCATTGTGTTGTAGAGGCTTCATCAAGGCTTCCGGGCTGGTTTGTGTCCTCGCCAAGATTCCTCGAGGCTCTCTGCACCCTCAGAGACACACTGGGAGGGCTGGAAATGATGCACTGTCACTCGTCAAGTGTCAAGGAAGTAGTTCCTACTCACCAGGGCTTCCCCACGTCCCCAGCCATCCCTGTGAGCAGAGACTTCTGCAGGGAGATGGCTGGGCCCTCAGGAACCCACAGACTCAGCCCAGCAGGGACACCAAGCTCCAGACATGAAGGAGGGCAGAGGTCAGTCAGGAGTGTGCTAAAGTCAGAAGCTATGATGAATCTAGAAGCCACAAGAGGTGTATTTAAAATATATGAAATACAAAGACAGTCAATGTAATAATTTTCTTTGCACCCTTGAATGTGTGGACTGAGATTCACACCTGCTACTTAGATTGGCATTTAGGAGCTGAAACCATCCCTGGATAGGACTCAGATCTCTGCCCACTCAGAGATCATCCACCAGTCCCTGGGTGTAGAGTACGTGTGTGTGTGTGTGTGTGTGTGTGTGTGTGTGTGTGTGCATATAGGCTTTGAGCAATGGGGAAGTCCACGTGTTTTCACTTTGTGACCAAGTATTCCAGAGTCCCCCAAAGTCTGCTTTCAGATGTCATTAGCATTATCAATTCTCAAATTTTCTTAAGAAGCACATTTCATGTGGTTCCCTAAATGTTAGGACTTCTTTTACCCCCAGACCCAGCAGAGGACTTTCAGAGGGTTTCCATTAAATGACCACAATGAAATGTGCCTCATGCCATGCTTGAGAATCCCCACTTTAACAGGGCCTGCTCTCTTGCTGTCTGTCGGCCTCGGAACTACTCAAGTATGTCTCTAATTTGTGCTGCTCTCGGGAGAAGTATCAATAGTGAGAGATCACTTTCATAAGCGATATCATATCCTGATTGAGCATTGCCAGGGAGTCTTAGGCCACTTGGTGGTTGCATTGGCCTCAGATCCAATTACAGCTATAAAAGTGGTTTGCATTAGAAGTTCAGATTCTAGGATTTGATCATTATAAGTTGGATAAACCACCAAAAGAATGTGAATTGCCTTCACTAAAAGGATGTAATAACCCAGAGAATATCTTTCATATTTCAAATTCAGGAAATCCAGCATTGCTTTCCTCTCTGCAACTAACCCTTGAACACTAGTCACAGCAGCCAAGGTCTGCATTGGGATCTTCTGGAGAAGGTCAAGGCAACCCACTCCAGTACTCTTGCCTGGGAAATCCCATGGACAGAGGAGTCTGGTGGGCTATGGCATTGCTATGGTGGGCTATGTCCATGGCATTGCAAGAGTTGGACATGATGTAGAGACTAAACTACTACCATCACCTCCAGATCCTCCAGCAAAAGGGATTTTAGTTCTTGGATAGCCAAAGGGCCTTCCTGCAGGGCCTCTTGAAGAGCTGACTGTGAGAACAGAGATGCAGGGATGCAGTAGCCAAAGGCAGTTGTCCTAGGCTTGTGCTAAGTGCCCAGAGATTTGAAATGGTCCCCTGTCCACCTCCCCCTTCAACTGAACTCCTCCGGAAGGCTATAATATTCCTGCCCAAAGCTGCCCAACTGTGGAGGCATTTATGTCTTCGATGCCCCGGCAAGGAGGTTAACAGGCAATACATCCGTGCTGGATATTAAAGAAATCAGTTGTCCCTAAAGACTTTAAAAGGCCATTACCCTGGCTGGCAGTCATGAAAGGGCCCAGGCCACTTCAGAGTCTGTTCACAAATGTGACCTTCCATCCGTTCCTCTCTCCATCTCAGAGCAACTTACCGACAAGCAACACCCATGCCCTTGCTGTTCTCTGAGCTGGAACCCACAGCTTAGTAAAGGCTCAAATGGCTCAGAAGCCTGGGTGGGAGCCCCAGCTTTCCCTAGAGGGCCCTGGTTACCCCAGCACACCAGCCACCCCAGCTCTCTGTCAGCCTGACCACTGCTCATCTGATCCCCGCTCTGTTACTGCCCTGAAGATGCAGACGCATGTGAGTCAGAAGACGGGAAGGCAGAGCTGGCAGCGCTTGTCCTCCATATTTTCCACCTCCCCCCCCACCCCCACCCCCAGGACCCCCTCCCCCACCACCGCCATGCCCAGTACAGACGACCCAGTCATGGGACCTGGGAATGGGCCCCTCAGACTACTGACCAGGGTGAGCTACAGCCACGTGCCTTTGGCCGGGAAAGCTTTTTTGAGAAAGCGAAAGTATTTATATAAACAGTTCATGCTGGGAATTCTTTGCGGCATAGAATTACTTCAAAGAGAAATCAATATATAGACCAGTAAAATGGTTTGCAGAAACTAGCAGTAGTGCCTCAACTGTTTGAAAGAAATTTTACTAGACATATTTGCGGCAAATTTTGGCATTTTACGAAAAGAACAACAGGTTTCATTTATTTGATTTTCCACAGCCCTGCAAATGCCCTTTCCTCCCTCCCTCTCCCCATTTTATCTTCCTCCCCGTCCCCCTCCCTCCTTCCTCTCCCCTTCCCCCTGCCTCTCTCCCCCTCCCCCTCCCTCCTCCCTCCTCCCTCTCCCTCCCCCTCCCCCCTCTCCCTCCTCCCTCTCCCCCTCCCCCTCCCTCTTCCTCCTTCCTCTCCCCCTCCCCCTCCCTCCTCCTCTCCCCCTCTCTCCTTTCCTCCCTTCTTCTTTCTTTATTTCCTTCCTCCCCTCCTTCCTTCCTTTCTTCTTTCCTTCCACCTCTTTCTATAACTTTCCTTACCACCCTTTCTTATTTTTTTAAGAAAGAAATTGCATCCTACTGTCTTCTTTCTAAGTAATGACATTATTTTAAAATCCAGAGTTGAGCTGCAAATGAAAATTCTTTGTTGCCTTCTCCATATGAGAACTTAAATGATTCTCCAATGTTAATTTAACTAAAAAATTGCCAAGTACTTTTTCTTTTTAACTGCAGAACATCAATTGTTATGAAATGGTCCAATTCAGTGTGTGTGTGACTTCCAAATTTGCTAAGAGATTTGATTCTGAAGTTGGATCCACTGACTCTTGCATAGAATAATGTAAAGATTAAGAAGCCACCCCATCCATGGACCAGAGACTCAGCATCCAATAGCCCGTGGAGCATGCACCTCTCAGTCTACTTGCAGGGTGATAAGCAACTCTCCGGGCTTGTGGAGCCCGGGGAATCCTGATCCTGATAAAGGCACTCAGATGACAATGCGGGAACTCACAGGAGAGCCGGCGTCTCTTGCACTTACCAGCTGTAATTCTGAGCACGTTATACAGACAAATCAGGCCCCCCCAAGTAATGTGCTTTCACCTCGCAGCAAGCCGCGTTTGAGTTCAGGGAGAGAAAAATGTGTATTAAGAGAGCAGGTTAAAAATCGACATTATCCCAGACTTTCATGAAATCAAAAATGATGGCCATGATGCTAAGTTATTATAATGTATTTATTACCAGGATTGCTTTCATATTTAACCAATTTGGCCCATCTCGAGACCTGTTTTAAAATGCACCACCTTGCCCACCTTTCCCATTTTCATATGAAAAACAGGAAAGCAAAAACTAATTTACTCAGAGAGACACAGAGCCTGTTTGCCCGTTTATCTCTTACAGACCACCCCTCAGTCCAATGTTGACAGTACATGATATTCCATTAATCTGCCTAATGAAAATTTAACCAGTGTTATAAACAAATAATTGGCTATTATCCTCTCAAAGATCCCGAATAAATTACTTCTGCTTATTTTCCCCCCCTCTCTCAGTGCTCCAAAGCTAGCCCTTTCTGATGGATGTCACAGGGAGAGGGAAGGGGAGCATCCATCCCACCCCATTCCGGTTTGCTGGCAACTGCGTTGTCGTGGACAGACTACCCTGGGAACACGGGGATGGACCACGATGGGGTGGGGGAGGGGTGGCAGGAGGGACAGCCCCACCTGTGGGTGACCAGCTTGGCCCATCTTTAGGAACCACCTTCTACATCTCGAATATCTGCACACTCCACCCTCCCCCCCAAGTTTCCCCCTGTTCTTGTCTTTTTTCTCCCTTCCATTAGATGTCTCCTTCCTCCCAGCTCCTACCCTCTGAGTTCTTTCAAGAATCTTCATCTCCTCTTCTCAGCTCAGCCACACACCCAGCAGCCCATCCATGAGTCCTCTTACTGCACTCTGTTACAATCTTCACAGCAAAAGGTCTGCTTTCAAATGGAGTGCCCAGTGCCAAAACAGTTGGCACACACTAAGTTGAATAATTCAGGGAAACTATTTGGATAAGGGACAGACTCTGTTTGTAGCATTATGTTGCAACAGGCAAATTGAAGGAATCTATTTCAAGTCATTATTGGTAAAAAGCAGTCACACCTCCAGAGTCCCATGTTAAAATTAGAATGACTCAGCAAAGTGGCAGGGAATTGAAAGGAAGAATCTGAGCCTGTACTCAGGATATTGCATTGGTTTCCTTAATTTAATCATCTGTCTTCTTGACTAGACCACAACTTTTAAAAAAAGGGATTATGTCTTGCTCATCTATTTCATTGCCATATAATATGTAATAAAGTGAGTGAATGAATGGATAAATGTAAACATTGTGGGCTCCCTTAAGAAAATTTCCTCTTAGGAGCAAAGGCAACAAAACTATTAGAACAATAGCTATAAAGAAAAAAAATTTTTATAATAAGCCTCTTTTCTTGACGCCCTTAGATTCCTAATACCCACAATTCAAGTGCCACAGTTTATGCTGCAAACTGCAAAAATGAATTGAAATAGCATTTACTTTTTCTCTTAAATGCTTAGTAAAAAAATCACTGTTCATTATGAAACAGTACAAAAGAGTGGAGAGTGGTGATTCTCATGCTGTGCTTATCAATCTATCAATCTTTAGAATGCAAAGGTCATCTAGGAAGTTTATTTTATGTAGATCTTCAGGCCCCCTCTTAGGTTTGGATACCATGGACTTAGGCATCTGCTATTGTAATAAGGAGGTTCTGATGTAAGTGGTTGGTGGACAACTTCTTAAGAAATGCTGCTCTGGTGGGAGCTTAGCATATTTGGGAGTCACCTAGAGCTTCTTATTAGGCTCGGGCTTCCATAGGCTATGAGCGAAAGGTTTACATCTTCGAGAAGGCCCCTGAGTTTGGTCCTGGACTGGAGGAGGGGAAAGAGGGAGTTGTCATCTCCTATCCTGGCCCCAGTGGCCACTTCAGCCTGTGCACCTCTATGATGAGTCTTCACCTGATGTTGTTCATTTCATCCATGAGCCAGTCCAGCTTGCAGGTGAGTCTGGCACTTAAGAGCAACGTTAGGACTGGAAATCCAGAATTAGAACTCAATCAGTAGTCTCAATAATTTGGTACTTTCTTCCAAAGTATAAATTTCCAATAAATGCTTGCTCAGATTCACAAGTCTGTAGCACATCCATCACAGTGGAAAGATATTACCCAGTGACCAACATGGGTGCTGATATGTTTCACATTTATCATCTCATTTGATCTGCGCAATGACCCTCTGAAGATGCAATCAGAGTTCAGTTTTCCCGTCCAACAGATGTGAGAGCTGAGGCCCAGAGCAGCTGGATGAGAAGCTGCAGAAGATGTTCTTAGTTAAGAGCACCGTGATAGAGTCAGATGGAGATAACAGGGAAGACAGGGCATCAGGTTATCAGGATGGCCTTGGGAAGGATGGAGATGATAAGATCCCTTCCCAGACACTAAGCATCAGTGTGGATGGACATCAGTAGCCCTGTTGAGTTGGAAACTTTACCATCTACACTAATGGTGTGTTTCCAGGGATGGGACCTCACTCTGACATCCCATCATTGAGGTCTCATCACTACTACTGCTAAATTTGCAAAGCTGCCTCTCAGGGTGTTTGAGACAGCATATGTAAAGCATGTGGACTGACCTGCAGTAGGGGCTGAGTTATTGATAGCTGCTATTATGGTAATTATTGTCCTGACCTCAGAAACATGTAAGCTGCCTTCCGGGGTAGTCCAGCCAGGCCCAGTGCGAGGCAAAATTGCAAAACAGGTGTGATCATCCCAGGGCAGAGGGCTTTCTGGTGCCCTCAGATGCCACAGCTGGCATTATGGCCCCACAAGGCTGCACCAAACCCTCCTCTAATCCCCCGTGAGGCCACTGTGGGAACTGGTCTCAAATGGGGAGAAAATTCCTAGAGAGAGGTTGGAGGTTACTTTGTAAACTTCTGGAGATTCTATTGGATTGGAGAGTGTCTAATGGACAGAACACTTATTTGGCTTGGTCTAGGCTCAGAGGGTGGCACCAGTGGTAAAGAATCCAACTGCTATTGCAGGAAGATGAAAGAGACATAGGTTCAATCCCTATGGTGGGTAAGAGCCCCTGTAGGGGGCATGTCAACCCACTCCAGTCTTCTTGCCTGGAGAATTCCATGGACAGAAGAACCTGGCAGGCTACAGTTCACAGGGTCACACAGAGTTGGAAATGACGGAAGTGACCTAGCAGGCACATGCATGCAGGTTTATAGGAAAAAAAAAAAATCTGAATTTCACTGGAAAATAGACTATTTTCTCCAGTGACTTCAAAAGCAAAGACACTGAATAATTTGATTTCTGATAATCAGTTTTTTAAAATTAAATAAAATATAGCTTAAGGAAGAGATGAAAAATATAATAATTCCCTCTGAATTAGTAATCAAGGGCTTCCCTGGTGGCTGAGCTGATAAAGAATCCACCTGCAATGTGGGAAACCTGAGTTCAATTCCTGGAATGGGAAGATGCCCTGGAAAAGAGACTGGCTACCCACTCCAGTATTCCGACTGAGTGACTTTCACTTTAGTAATCATTAAATCATTCCCATGGGTATCAGCAAGGGAAGAAGAGGTAATTCACGGGTGCAGCTGGCTGCAATTCTAGAGAAGTCTGTGGGATTCACTGTCTAGCTCCTGACGTCAACATCATCAGTGGCCACTGGATGAAAATGTAGCACCTGCGGTTGCTGTTGTGACAATGACTGAGCTAGACTGTGCACAAGGAGCAGAAATTCAAATGGAATTAAGTTCTCCTGTTTCCTCTCGTCCCCTCCCTGGTCTGATCAGAACTGGGGTGGGGCGGGGTGAGGTACCCACCACGGGCTGTGGTCCTTTCTGTGCGATCCACCAGCCACGCCCACCAGTCTACTGGGGTTTCTGAATACAATGCCAATCATTTGCAGGTCACATCTTAGATCTAGTACAAATCTGCAGTTGCCTCTTGAGAATCCAACCTGCAGAGTCACTCCAGCAGCCCAATTCAGGATGATTTGAATATAGGTCAAAGGGATGATCCTTGGCAATTTTTCTTCTCTCATCCCATGGCTCCAAAGACTGGGAAAATTTGTGAGCATCACTGGTCAAGAGATAGAGTAGATATGTCACCTTGGGAAATTATTCTTCCAACATGTTGAGCGTGAGCATCACAATAATACTAATAGAGCTAATATTCATTGTGTACTTTCCATATGCCAGGTACTGTTCTAAGTCCCTCCTTGTTCATTAACTCATGACCTCCTTTTGAGGTCAGCACTGGTACCATCCTGAGTTTACAGATAAGAAAGCTGAGGTGTGTATTAGGTGACTTGTCCTAAACTACCTGGGAAATAACGGTAGAGTCAGGATTAAACTGAGGCTGTCTGCCTCCAGTGCCCATGTGCTTTGTCACGGCACTAAACTAGGTTTTTCAATCACTTTAGACAACATCCTCTTCCAAACGTCTGTTCTATAGATTCTCTGGGAGAACCTCGCTTTTAGAAATGGTAAAATTGGAGGTTTTTCCTTCCTCTGGTAACGAAGTGCCAAGAATGTATCAGGGGCACGCGATGATTGCCCAGAAACCACACAGCCTATCGTATGTCATTCCTCATAATTTATTTTTATGAGAATAGTTAAGTGGTATCAGCATTTTGTAAGCGTGTATTTATATTTGTTAATTTAATTTATGCAAATGCCTCACTTATGTAAATCATACACAGATCCACATCAGGATATCTTTAGTGAAATTACATGATTAAGATATTTAGGGATCTAACATATATAATCAGAGAATGCAAATTATTTTTACTGCATGTTCTTTATGCCATTAAGTTCATAAAACGTCAACAGTCTGGTTTTACTAAAGCTCGCTTGGCAGTGTCTTGGTTGCTTTGGTCTTTATTTCCTTCTTGCTCCATTTTGTTGCTTCTTCAATGACCAGCTCAGGCCAGGGTGTTGCTGTTGTTCAATCACTCATTCGTGTCCGACTCTTTGCAACCCCATGGACTGCAGCACACCAGGCTTCCCTGTCTTTCACTATCTCTCAGAGTTTGCTCAAACTCATGTCCATTGAGTCAGTGATGCCATCCAACCATCTCATCCTCTGCTGCCCCCTTCTCCTCCTGTCCTCAGTCTTTCCCAGCACCAGGGTTTTTTCCAATGAGTCGGCTCTTTGCATCAGGTGGCCAAAGTATTGCTGAGAGAGATGGAATTGCAACTGAAGCAACATTGGAAGCCCCGCTTTTTCGTCCTCTTCTGAGGGGTGTGTGAGGTTACAGAGTTATAAACACAATACTGTATATGATAGCTGTCCCAGAGCTTCGGGCTTTATCCATCCTGATAATGGTGTCCTGATTACCCATTCGTGGTGCTGCTAGGCAGTTGTCATGAATAATAAACCTGCCCCTAAATCTGGACTGTCCGTTCTGAGTTTCTGGCATGTTGCTTCAATGGGAGGTGAGATTTTTAATCTCATTTCCATGACTTTATATCTGATTCCGGGATGGAAGAGATGTATTTAATACTGCGAGCTTTAGGAATCGAAGATGGTCAAGGGTGGTAGGGATCACTGTGCTCATGCTAGTAAGACAAGAAAATGGGGGTTAGGGGAAGACCTGACACGATCTTCTGGCGATCACACCTCAAAATCCAGAACATTCAGCTGTGCACCTACAAGAGCCTGCACTGCTCTTTGCAGTGGAAGCTGAAAATGTCATCTTCACAGTAAAAGCTTATCATCTTCACCAGCTGTCTTCCCCACTCCCCTGTGTTGCTTATGAGAACCATTGACCACCACTAAATATATACATAAATCCTTGTTTCTCCTCACCCTGGAGTCTGCTTCTTAGGGTTGCCCTTATGAGAAGCAATGAAACAACACTCATGGAGCATGTGTCTTTCTGGCCTTCCTTTTGTAGCTCACATTTGGAAATTCTGTTGCTTTTCTGACCATAACATCTGTGGGTATCTGACATGTTTCTATGGGTCATCCAGGTGTCCTGACTTTTATGTCAATTTCAGGGCCCTGAAAGATAACTCTGCCCCCAGGACTCAAAAAATTTTTTTGTATACCTCATGGCCTGTATTTTCAGCCAGTCTATCCCTTATATATCATCCAAATTTGGAGAAAATCTAACAGTTTTTTTTTGTGTGTGTAAATTGGATTATAGACAGAATCAATTTGAATGTAGATTGTATCTCTATCAGAGTAAGCACTTAATAAACTATTTTAGAAAGTCACGTCACCATCATTTGAGCTATTCACAAAGGAATTTCCAACCCACCCCGAGTTCCTGTGGTGGGGTGGAGGGTGGGCAGCTCAGGGCATAGCTACTGGTTCCCCATGGAAAACAACACAATAATCATACTTTTCCAAATGGAAAGAACATCTACTTTTAGCTCAGACCCTAAGAGAAATGCAGATTGGTCGCTCATCACATGAGGACAGGAGACCCTGGGCCATGGGATCAGGGCTGCAGCAAAGGACACTTGCTGCCCTCAGGAGCCAGAAGGCAGGCAGGCAGCCTCCGTATGCAGCACTTGGTGGGGATGAAGGGAGCCTCCCGTTCCTGCAGCTGTGGCCAAAGGATGGTGTGTGTGCTCAGCCGCTCAGTCACGTGTGACTCTTCGCGGTCCCATAGACTTAGAGCCCGCCAGGCTCCTCTGTCCATGGGGTTCTCCAAGCGAGAATACTGGAGTGGGTTGCCATGCCCTCCTCCAGGGGATCTTCCCGACCCAGGGATGGAACCCATCTGTCTTATGTCTCCTGCACTGGCAAGTGTGTTCTTTACTGGTACCTGGGAAGCCCCAAGGATGGTACACAAAATGACAATTGAGTGTTTGAGAAATCGGAGGTACAGAGCTTGGTCTCTGTCTGAATCAGATAAAAAGTTGCCTTGAATCTTAGCTGCTTCTTAGTTTTGTCCTTTTGTTTCTGCTAGCTAGAATTCCTGTCTCTCCTCTTCACCTGGTCAGTTTCCACTTACCATGAACATGTGTCAGTCGCCACCTGCATCTCACCCCCTCCCTTCCTTCCTTCTCTGGGCTGCTCTTAACAGTGACCAGACCTCCCAGCACTCTCTATCCACCACACTCCTGTAATTGCCCATCCAGTCCTGGGCACTTAGAAGTCATTTAACAAACACTTATTGAATTGATGGATGAATGTTTCTGTGTTTGTCTTCCATGCCCCTTGGGGCTGTGATTTCCTCGACAGCACAGATCATCTTAGCCAAATCTGTGTCCCCAGAACCCTGCATGTGTTTTGGGCAGAAAACATGTTTCTGAATAACTGAGTGAATTCTCTCAAGATGGTAGACAGAATTCTCCGAAAATGGTCATCTATAGCATATTTGGACTAAAAGGTTTATTTTTAGGGGAGAGAATTGGGAAACAGCAGTGTTTTTTCCTGAGAAAATTGGGAACAACATTTCCACCACAATTTTAGCAAAAGAGTACAGTTAAAAAAAAAAATAGATATACCTTGGGAGGGAATGTAACTTTGCCTGGACCTGCCTCACACTTCAGCGATGATTGTTTGTTATAAATAAACACATGCATCATTTATTTTTAGCCTTTTATAATCTCCTTTGGGCTCTGCCTTTTCGGCAAAGGTCAAGAAATGAGGAAATAAATGATATTTTGGAAGTCAATCCTCTTTCCTAGGAGAGCTCAGGTGGTGAATAGCATCCTACCTGCCTTAAGCCTCTGGCTCCTAACCTCTCACTGATGGTTTTCTGTATCCTTACAAGTCAGTGAATCTCATGAAGCACATCTAGGTGCAGTTTTTGCACAGAAGAGTGATTAAATATGACCAGAATGTTTTAATTCAAGGAGACCTGTTCTCTAATTAAAAAAAGAAGATGGTTCACAGTTTTCACACTTGCTTCCCAGAGTGGATTCATTTTCAAGTGAGGAGCCAGCATTGTCTTGTTGCAGAGCCTCCCGTGAGCGGCTACCAGCTGATGGGCAGCTGTCTTATTCCTTTTCCTTTCCTGTTTACATTTTTTTTTAATGTAGGAAACTTGTATCTTGCTTCTGCTAACCTTCTGACTGCTGGCTAAACAGATAATTGGAATTTTTAAATATATGACCAATATGAAGTATAAGAAAAGGCACTTTTGACAATAGTCAATGCCCAGTTATGGTCTGAGTTGTAAAACACCAGTCAAGTAGGTTTCAGCAACCCCATGTAGCTCACCCAGAGCAGCGTCAATCCAGAGGGAGGGGGATGCAAGGTCTAATCCAAGTACAGTCCCCTCTGCAAAGTGCCATCTCTCTTGGACTTGACTGAAACTTCTGAGCTCCCCTGGATGCAGAGAGGTGGGTGGTTCGTGGTACTAGCATCTAGGTAGGAGCTGTTTTGGACTTCCGAGGTGGCTCTAGTGGTAAAGGACCCACCCACCTATGTAGGAGATGTGAGAGACCCAGGTTCGATCCCTGGGTCTGGAAGACCTCCTGGCTGAGGGTACAGCAACCCAGTCCAGTATTCTTGCCTGGCGCATTGCATGGACAGAGGAGCCTGGCCAGCTCCAGTCGGCTCACTCGCCCACCAGTGGCTCACCAGGCTCCTCTGTCCACGGAATTTTCCAGGGAAGAATACTAGAGTGGGTTGCCATTTCCTTCTCCAGGGGATCTTCCAGACCCAGCAATCGGACTTGGGTCTTCTGCATGGCAGGCGGATTCTTTACCAAATTGGTTATCTCCCAATACAAAATAGAAAGTTTAAAAAAGGAAACACCTTTGATGGCTTTAGTTCAGAGACTGATCGCTACAGTTCCCTCCTACACCCTCTTCCCCACTGTCTTTCATGGTCACGGAACACGGACATCATTTGTGTACAACCAGCGCTCAGAGGGAAGAAGCAGGATAGACAGAAGCAGATTCTCTTCCCTTG
This sequence comes from Odocoileus virginianus, assembly GCF_023699985.2. Taxonomy (NCBI): domain Eukaryota; kingdom Metazoa; phylum Chordata; class Mammalia; order Artiodactyla; family Cervidae; genus Odocoileus; species Odocoileus virginianus. Next base: position 20,232,013 of record NC_069680.1, read on the forward strand.
ACAGGACTCCCGGTGGGCTGAGAGGCCACGTTCCACCCACCACAAGAAGAGAACCCAGAGGTCGCTGTAGCCATCCCACTACCCCAGAGCCAGATGCCATCAGCAAGAAAAAAAAAAAAAATCCTCCAGAAAAAAAAAACCTGAATGAACAGTGTTGCACATCAGTGAATCTGTGATTCATACATATTCAGAAGGAAAGTGAGTGAAAAACCAGTGTTTCAGACAGCTTCACATTTCCAAATTAAGTTAATAAAATAAGATTTCCAATGTAATGACAAATTAATTCTTCTTTTCATAAGTTTATTAAAATAAGCGTCTCCTATCTTCTAACTAGCGCTGACATATGCTTACATAGATACATCCCACCCAGTAACCTAATCTCCCAGCAATCTTGAAGCAATTAACTCCTTCTAATCTTGAGCTAACAAAGCCCACCAAGCCAAAGGCCCCTGAGAGCGCCCCTCCAAAGGTTCGCTTGGCAGCCTCCCTCCAGCTCTGCTCAGAGGATCCTAAGAGGGTGAGCCCAAGTGGTCCATCCCCGCGATTCCTCCAAAACAACCAGATGAGTCAATGCAGATCACAAGATCTTCATTAACTCCTTAGTTCTCTGCTAATTAACACAAAAAGAATGAGTTGAATGCCTGACAGGCAATGACTGACCAATTGCTTGGTGGTTAATAGGATGCAAATGACATCTAATGAGGGTCTCTCCTTGTAGTGTGGGCAGCTGGCTTACTATTTTTGTTGTGGATTTTCAAGAGTGGGAGCTCCGTGAAAAGAGTTTACCTAATAATTTAAACTGCAGCTGAGTTTGTGACATAAAGTCCATGCATTCATGTAAGTCCTACACATGGCAGAATTATCTTAAGCTGCTAACTACAAGGTTTAACAGAAAATACCATGATTTAGGAGGGGAAAAAAATACAGCCCCAGGCCCTTCCAAATGAAGCATAATATCTGTTGATTCTATTAAGTTCTGTGATGCATTTTGGATTTTGTTTTAATGTGACAGTGGCAAGCATATTACCAAAATTTTGCTTTTTTGTTCATCCTGACATAGATAGCCTTGGCAATCTGTTAGAGTTTTCTAATGTTGGCTGCAGAAACTAAAAGTCTCATCCTCAAAGATTGGTTTTAGAATACAATGAGAGAAATCAGACCAAATCTGATTTGTGTGTTATCAACAAAATGTGGATTCAATAAGGGGGTTTGAGCAATGAGGTCAACCATGTAGACCAAAAAGGAATTTTACTACTTATTGTATCATTTATTAATTATAATTAAGTGACAGACTTCTAAACAAGAGCATAAATGTTTAAAAAGTTTAATGAAGACACATTCTTCTTTACTCAGTACCATCCCCTTAACCTGGATGGGGAGGACTCTCCGTTAAAATTCTAAATTCTTTTCTCAACTCAGATCTTTAAGAACCTTCCTTTTTACTAATACATTGAATTGGCAGCTCACTCATTGAAGAGACCTAGCATTGCCATGATCAATCCACTCTGAAGTCTGGCTTAACAATAAAAAGTAGAGAATGGTTATCATGAAATTTGAAAGAATTATCACTCTATAAAATCAATACTCTGAGTTTGGACAATATCCAGACCCATCTTACTGGTACCTGTTAAGTTTTTCAATGACTAGAACCTATTGGGCATATGAGTAGTTCAAATTTATGTATTCTATGAACTTTCAAGTTTAATGACAAGCAGTTTCCTGCTTTTTAATGTGAGAGGACCAGTGAAAAAGAGATCTTGGTGGTCAAAATTATTGGTTGTTGCCTGACATTTGTAAGGAGTTTCTGGAAAGGTGATTTACCAAAATTGAAAACTTCTAATGTCTTTTAAATTTCAGGATCAGTTAGTGGTACCTTTTCTTCTTCTTCTTTATGGGATTTTTCTTGAACCCAGCCTCAGAAGATATTTACCCTTCTTTGCATTCTGTAGACAGGCTTCAGGCCTTTGGAGTAGCTGCTCCTTCTTCCTGGAATCCTCTGTTCTGGATGTTCTCCTGGCCCCTGTGGCTCTTTCAGGTAGGCCTCAGTTTAAATGTCATCTTTACAAGTCGGACCAACACTTGAAGCAGCCCCAGATCACTTCCACCCCATCTGCCAGCATCAGTTCATGACCTGTCTTCTTTTGTTTTCTGGCTGTTGTTTAGTGTCTGCATCCCCACAGGTCTGCAAGCTCCTGGAGAGCAGGGCCCTTGCTGTCACTGCCGTTCCCAGAAGATGGAGAGTGCTTGGTATTCAGAAGAGCCTCGGGATATGCCTGTTGAATGACAGGATGCTGGGTGCTCCTTCCAGAATGCAGGGACCTTTGCACTTCCGTGACCTTGATTGTCTGTTTTTCTCTGCCAGATTGTCTTCTCCTCTCTTCCCTCCTGGGAAAGCCCTGCTCAGGCTTCAAAACTCTGTTTAAGGTATTCTCTTCTTCACAGCTTGTCCCATGATCCTGAAGAAGAATTCAGCTCCCCATCTTTACTGATTAAACCAGCAGGGCACTGACTTCTGATGGTTACAATCTCTCTGTCTCCTTGGCTGCCCTTGGAGCTCATAGAGGCTGGGAATCTTACCTAATTTTACTTTGAGCCTCTCACACCAAGCACAGTGCCAAGAACTTGAAGGTCTTCAAAAAGAAATGAGTTAACAATGAACCCACCCCTATTTCAAGGAGAAGGTCTTTCACCAGGAAACTCTAGCATAAGTAACCATCAGAGACAGAGCTACTCACAGGTCATGGCTTATACTTCATTTCTAATCTCCATAACTCTCTTCCAGGCATCCCCATTTTACAGATAAGGAAACTGGGATTCCAAGAGATTAAGGAACAAGCCCTCAGTGCTCAGGAAATATGGAATTGTGGTGGTATTAGAATCTATTTGGAAATGAGGTCAAATCCTAGGTTCCTTTTGCTAAACTTGAGTATATTTTATTGAACATTAACACTAGCTCACCAATCTGTTGGCTTCTTGTGAGAAGTTCCCTATGGATATTGATTTCTGTATTGATTCTGGGTTGGTTGTGCAACTGAGCAAAGAGCAGGTTTTACTGTTAGGAGTAGGCAGAGTTAGTGGGATTGAGTTACTATAGTTGTTATTATATTTTAAACTATTATTTTATAAGCTTTTATGCATCCCAACTCCTTAAAATTAGGCAAAGGGGACAGAAAAAATAGGAGAGGGAGAGAGAGGAAAGAGAAAAGAAAGGTGGCTAGGCTAGTGGTGGAGTGTTAGTAATTGCACACCTTTGTATGAGAACATTTGAGCCCTTGAAACTCTATCAGCTTCTATGGCTTGGGGGAAACCTGCCTCAGTGTCTCCATCTATAATAAGGCTTTCCTACCATCTGCTTTAGACAGCTCTGTGGAAATCAGGAAATGGGGAGGGGGGAAAGATGTTTTAAGTAGAAGTTGTTTTAGAAAAGAACACTTTTAAAATAATTATGGGGATCCATAGTACCATTATGGGACCTTTCCTGGTGGTTCAGTGGTAAAGAATCTGCCTGCAATGCAGGAGATCCGGGTTCAATCCCTGGGTCAGGAAGATCCCCTGGAGAAGAGAATGGCTACCCACTCCAGTATTCTTGCCTGGAGAATTCCATGGAGAGAGGGGCCTGGTGGCCACAGTCCATGGGGCTGCAAAGAGTTCGATACGACTGAGTGAATAACACTAATGGTACCATTATCATGACTCAGCTTGACCTTCTAAAGCTTTCACCAAGTCTTTGGCACTGTTTTCAACCAAGCAAGCAGCAAAATTCCCTTGGAAAAGCCCATTCCCACCCCACATGAGTCTGGCAATCAGACATCCTGGGGAAGGTGGCTTGGAGTCTGGAGAGAGAGGCCTCCTCTGGTGACAATCTGAGTTTGGCTGATAAGCTAGTCTGAAGCATGGAGGCAGTGTGATTGCTAAAAGTTGTAGAAAACTTTGAGGTCTTCTCAGATGACATTTATAAACATGGCAGATTTTGGAGCTTCAGGGAAATGCATTTCAGAGTCAGGTACCATAGATAGACAAGTTTTCATGATCAGAGAGGCCTGGCATGCCCACAGAGTCTTGGGTTAGTCATCTTTCTTATTTGAAAATTGGCTAAACGCATGATCACGGCATCCAGGAGCATCTTATTCTAGAAGAGATATTCATGGATCCCACAGTATTTGCCCATAGGCTACCAGCCCAGGAACTTTGAGCATAAGTGATTTGGAGTCATTGGGCACCAGCTCTGTTTCCCCCTGCTCTTGAGATGCACAAGGTCTGAGAGTGGATAAAGTGCAGTCAATTTAGTTGCCAGTGGCCTTTCGTTATTAGTCCCCTAAGAAAATCTATAGTTACAGATGAATGACAAGGAATACACACCGAATACGAGAATGTGAATTACATGGCATTGAAGCCCGCAGTGTTCAGGGGAGAAAAAAACTGAATATATGAGAAAGACTAATCCCAAGCAAATAAAAATTCTAACAATTGCCTTTTCAACCACAGGCTGTCGAGAGAGCTGTGAAAATGGCAGAGACTCAGTGTAAATCTTTCCCCCTTTTTATTTAAATGAAAACATCCTTGTGTATTATATATACTTAGGATGTCACCAATTTTGGAGGTAATCTTTTAGGTTAAGCATGTTCCCACATTAAACTGATAATTATCCTTCCTTCTCATCTTCTATCCCCCTGACACTCAGCATGCTGGATTTTTGCTTCATGTTTTATTTATGGGGCAGAATTAATATGCAGATTCACAAAAACGTAAAAACTCATAATTATTCATAAAGGGCTTTAAGGTTATTTAGTACATTTTTATGAAACTCTGGTTTTGTGGGAACGTATGTTTGAAAGTTGTGGAAGTCGAAGAAGGTTGAGTCCTAGGATGAAATATAATCCCCAAGTGATCAAAATCTTTGAATAAAAGTATTTGTCAGTATTCATAATCTATATTTATGTGAAATAATGGGCATTCATATCCTTGTAAATATATTCAAAACTGGCTTGGCAAGAGTGAAGTTCTAGTTAGATATTTTGATCACTAAGCAAGAGTAACAAAAGACAGAGTTTTTTGTTTGTTGCCTATCTGTACATTCTTAAGTGCATTTATTTACAAATATGCTCAAATCTAGGAAAAAATGAACAGCAATTGGAGTTGGATACATTCTATTCTTTCTGGAGTAAGCAGAAAGAATCAGATGGCCACTGTTGATAGAGGTGACCGTGACAGCCTCGTAGAACTGGGTAAAGAGCATCTGGGAACAGCTGTGAGGATGACGTCTCTACCCTTTCCTATCCAGTGATGACTTGGCGTCTTCAGTCAGCTCAAGGTTGAGAACATTTTAATGGTGAAGGTGCCTTGTTGAACAAACTCTGGGGAGGGTGGCCCAAAAGCATTGACCAAAGGACGTGTGTGTTTTGAGGATATTCCTACTGGAAACCTCTGGAAATGTAAGATAATCAAATGCAAGGGGTAAGAAGCCCATGGGTGCTTTGAAAATTCCTCTTTACAATGGAGAGGCTCGGGGAAATGGAATAGAAAGAGCATGGACTTTGACCTTTGGGACCTAGACCTAGATTTGAATCTCAGGTTTGACACTCACCAGCTGGGTCATCTTGGGCAAGTCAGTTAACCATTCTAAGTCTTGGCTGACTCATCTGTTAAAGAGAGAGAGGGACAACACATATTTTCAAACAACTGTGAGATGTAATGATATAATGGATTTAAAAATCTCATACAGCACCTGGCACATAGTAGGCACTGAAGAGCTGTCAGCCCTTTTTGTTATGCTATATTATTTTGCTCTAGACTTTTTATTAATATTTCAACCTTAAGTGCACATATGTGCTCACACACAAAGATGAAGATCTACAATATCACCATGATCTTTACATTAAATGCAGCGATGGCTCAATGAGAGAGGTGCTAATCTATTTTCATTGCCTCATGTACATTAAATTATTTCTAATAATATCCTATTTACCAAAGGCTTACAAAACATAAATGTATATGAAAACAGAGCTATCTTCACAATTAGAATCATTCTGCCTGAGAGAAAAAAGAGAAAGAGTAATCCTCTTTTAGCAGCTTCACTATGGGTTTTGAGCACAGTTTTTATTACATGCCCCCTCATGTTTATCTTCAGAGATAATACAATTGCATATTTAACATCCTCGAGGCTTTTTCTTTAGGAATACACACTTCTCCGTGAGGGTCAGGGTGGAGAGAGGGCAAAGGATGAAATGGGAGAATATCCCCAATTTTGTCAGGATGGGCAGCTCTCCTCTGAATGATATACAATAGCAGAAGCCAATTTTTAAATGACTCAATAAAAATACTGATAAATATTTAAGCCTCTTAAATACAGACATAACCTGCAGACATGACAGCCTGAGCAATGAGTTCCACTGATTTCATGAGAGTAAAATATCTGAATGAGCTCACAGAGATTTCACTGGTCTGCTGAGTGAGCAAAAATGTCAGATATCTGTATTTTACCTGATTTCTCCTATTTTCCCTTCCTAACTGGAAATGGCATCTAATGAGGAAATCTGAGTAATTCTGAAGATAATGCGATTGTATTACTTCGTGGTGAGGAAATTATATAGATTTCTTATGGCTACATATAATTAACCTGTTTGGTGCTGATATAAATATTATATATGCATGTTCATGTATAAGATTTATATTCCTATCCACCCCCAGCCAATTGACAGCTTATTTTCACACTAGACTGAAGCCCTGCTCTAGTAGGAAATTCTGTTGACTTTTGAGAAGGCTAAAACCATCATGGTTTTGAGGAATATACGCCATAAACTGTTCTGCCTGCAATATGGGAGACCTGGGTTCCATCCCTGGGTCGGGAAGATCCCCTGGAGGAGGGAATGGCAACCCATTCCAGTATTCTTGCCTGGAGAATCCCCATAGAGGAGCCAGGAGGGCCACAGTCCATGGGGTCGCAAAGAATTGGACACAGCCGAGTGACTAAGCACAGCACAGCACACCATAAGCTGTGGGGAATAAAGTCAATTTCAGTATTCTTCACTCTGAGTTACTGCAGCAGACACTTAGCATGAGTCTGAAAGTGAAAGTGAAAGTCACTCCATCGTATCTGACTCTGCAACCCCATGGACTGCAGCACGCCAGGCTTCCCTGTCCGTCATCATCTCCTGGAGCTTGCTCAAACTCATGTCCATTGAGTCAGTGATGCCATCCAACCATCTCATCCTCTGTCGCCCCTTTCTCCTCTTACCCTCAATCTTTCCCAGCATCAGGGTCTTTTCCAATGAGTTGGCTCTTTGCATCAGGTGGCCAAATATTGGAGCTTCAGCTTCAGCATCAGTCTTCCAATGAATAGTCAGGGTTGATTTCCTTTAGGATGGACTGGTTTGACCTCCTTGCAGTCCAAGGGATTCTCAAGAGTCTTCTCCAACACCACAATTTGAAAATATCCTTGTTTTCTCACTGGCTTCTCCTTCCCTTCAGCTTCCCAAAGCTCCTTTCCCACGTGGTGATATTGATGGTATTACCAGGTTTCCAGGTGTCCTCGACTTAAAGCCAGGTATCATCCCTGAGTCACCCCCAGACAGCTCCGTGGACACATCTCTCCCATCCTTCCATCACCTTCTATCATTTCCTCAGTTCTCTCCTACTGCCAGACACAGACTCTCATCAAGTCCTGCCAAGACCCTCAGGGTGGGGTCTTTGATTCCAGCTGTTGCCACAGCTGCATCTAGAACCCCTAAACCCCTCCACTAGCTCCATCAGCCTCCTCCTCTCTCCTCGACCAGGCACCTGCACAGCTTAAGAGACCAGAGTTTAAGTGTCTGTTTGGTTGGCAAATTGCCTTTATAACATCCAACCAACTGGAAGCCAGCACACTGGCTCATCTTTGTCACATGTTGTGAATTGTAGGCACTATATCTTTTAAAATTTTCTGTAAAACCCAGCATGACACTGGGTAAAGGAAGGCTTTTGTTTGTTTTTTTTTTTTTTTTTGAGATTTCTTTATTTATTTATTTATTTTTAAGGAAGGCTTTTGATATGAAATGTCCATCTGAAGATCACAGTAAATGTTTTTTGAAAGTGATTTTTTTAATTTCACAACTCTTTGTTCAGTCACTAGGTCACATTCCACTCCTTGCGACCCCGTGGACTGCAGCATGCCAGGCTTCCTTGTCCTGTGCTATTTCCCAGAGTTTGCCCAAATTCATGTCCATGGAGTTGATGATGGTATCTAACCATCTCATCCTCTGCCACCCTCTTCTCCTTAATTCATACCTGAGCCTATTTCCCTTGAGAAAAATGGAAGCATGAAAAGATCTAAACTCTCTTTGAGTGTCATTCCTAACCCAGGTCCCCACGCTCAAGGTGCCCACTTTTATATTTGTGTATTTGTGGGGGCAGAGGTGAGAAGTACTCTTTTCCCTTCCAGACCTTCCCGTGTATATTTGCATATGTATGTATCACACAGGTTTTTGGTGCAGCTGTTTGGGGGAAATCTCTCCTCTTTCTTCTAAAGCTAAACGCTGTCTAGGTGATGGATTTCACAGCTTGAGCAACTTCCTGCCTGAAACTTACCATGCTCTGTTGCTCATGTGTCTTTGTCCCGGTGACTGTCCCTCTAGCTTTGCTCTTAACACAACGCACATCTTGGATGCAAAGCTTTGTAATCTTTAGAACCTTGAAGCCATATGTAGGACATTATAGAAAGTAACAAAGGGACTTTTGCTGTTGTTTGCTTGTTTGGAGGAACTGCTTTTCCATTTCAAACACCATCACTGCAAAAGCTATAAAGCTCCAAGGATGCCTCTGGAAAGGCTGGGTTGACTGCAGCCTAGCCCTCTACCCCCGCCCCCATCTCCCAACATGTTGTAAAGAAGTGACTGGATCCACTTGTGTTTGAGAGAAATCGCTTGTACCCTGATGAAGTGCTCAATAACTCCGTGGTTGGAAGCTGAACTCTGGATCCCAGAGTGGGCCAGCTCGTATACATCCCCCTCTCTAACCAACTGCAGGGTCTTGGAATTTAATATACTTTCAAGTGAGTTTTAGTACGTGTGACATTTTTGAACCCAAAGCCAAGTTCAGAGGAATGGCAGTTTGGTGAGACAGTTCTCAAGATGTGCTGCTGTGTCTTAATGAGATCCTGATCTCAGAGGTGAGGCAGTACTACCTCGGGCTTAATAAGGATGCAAATTTCTCACTTCCCTCTAGAAGCATGGTAGTTAATGAATTTAGCTAAAAGGAGAAGCCCCCAAACCCATCCAAATGCAGAGAGGTTCCCTCATACAATTGGTTAAACTGAGCTAATGATGTTAATGAAAATTACCCTGTACTTTTCCTATCTAATGTGGTCAAGTTACTTCGAGGCCCCCGTTTTACCTACCCCCAGGGAAGGAGGGACAGTGATAGTATCATTCCCCTGAAAGTGTTGGGTTTCTGTTTATTTTCAACACAGGCAGCTGGTAAGTAAATTTATCCTCAAAAGGAGTGACCCTTTTAATGGTTCTCATTTACCTGGGGGAAAAAAAAGTAACTCATTTATACTCACTTAGCCTTAGTTCCCCATTCTTGGTCCCAATTGGTATACCTGGGAAATGGTTTTCACCAACGTTGTCAAGTTTAGTTCATTGGTGAGGGCTGCCTGGATTGAGAGTGTGGTCCAGGGCCACACCAGAGCTGTGTGGAAATGCATGGTGTGATTGAATAGTGGTGTCTGGGGCCGTGATTAGTGAAGTCTGCTAAAGAAGTGGTCTGGAAAGGACTGTTCTTTTATATTAGCTGTTGCTCTTAGTTACCATGGGATTCATTTCACCCATGGATTTAGGCACAATTAAGCCCTTCATTTTGCACAACAGATGACGGCAATCTTGGCATTTTTTAGTTTCTCTAGAAGAGACCTCTTGAAAATCTAGAGATCTAAGGATTTCTAAGCACTGCATTGATCCTTAGAGAAATGACAGAGCTAAGGCAGAAAGCAGATGTGTTCAGGGGACCCTGGAAATGAAGGCCTGGCCTGTTTTTTGAAAATGCTGAATCCTGCCTTTTCTGCGCTCTTGAATCTTAGCTTTTCTTTGGAAAACTTTTTGAAATTCCCTGGGTATAGTTAGCGATGTTCCAAAGGGTGCTCACTTACACTCTGTGCTAGCAATGATGATTCTAAGACTTATCCAAAACCCTCTGAGTCAGATGTTTTGGGGAAAGCCCTGGGAATCTGTATTTCCATATGTTCTCCTCCCTCAGTTCAGTTCTATTCAGGTGATCAGTCGTGTCTGATTCTTTGCGACTCCATGGACTGCAGCACGCCAGGCTTCCTTGTCCATCACCAACTCCCAGAACTTGCTCAAACTCATGTCCATTGAGTCAGTGATGCCATTCAATCATCTCATCCTCTGCCATCCCCTTCTCCTCCTGCCTTCAATCTTTCCCAGCATCAGGGTCTTTTCCAATGAGTCAGGTCTTCACATTAGATGGCCAAAGTATTGGAGTTTCAGCTTCAGCATCAGTCTTTTTCCAATCAATATTCAGCACTGATTTCCTTTAGGATCGACTGGTTTGATCTCCTTGCAGTCCAAGGGATTCTCAAGAGTCTTCTCCAACACCACAGTTCAAAACCATCAATTCTTCAGTGCTCAGCTTTCTTTCTCCTCCCCTAGGCAGGACCAAATACATAATTTGTGTTACCCAATACAAAATGAAAATTTGGAGCCTCTTATTCAAAAAATTATTAAAATTTAAAAACAGTGTCAACAGAGCATTAAACCAGGTAGGGAGTGGGGGCAGGCTTCTAAAAGGAAGCTGGCCTGTTCCCAAATTATTCTGATGTGTACCAAAGTGTTAGAGGCCTGAATTAGTACTTCACCCAGAAAGACAGAAATGAGACTATTCAGGACATCCATCCCTCCCAAGTGGTGGGGGTGGGGACGCAGATAGGTCAATGTCAAATAAATTCCCAACCCCCTCTAACGGAGAACTGTGTGTGTGCTAAGTCACTTCAGTTGTACCCATCTCTTTGTGACCCTATGGACTGTAGCCCTCCAGGTTCCTCTGTCCATGGGATTCTCCAGACAAGAGTACTAAAGTGGGTTGCCATCCCCTTCTCCAGGGAATCTTTCTGTCCCAAGGAGTGAACCTGGACCTCCTGTGTCTCTTGCATTGCAAGCGAATTCTTTACCACTGAGCCACTGAGGAAGCCCCTAATAGCGCAATGGAGGCCGAGAATTCCCCAGCCCCACTTGGCACCCTGTAAGAGCTCCACCAACAACAGCATTTAGATGGTTTCTAAAATCTCAGCTCTCCCCTAAATAGTCCCAACTTGATGACATGGAAAACTCATGGCTGTTTCATGGGATCCTCCCTGCCTCCTGACTCACTCAATGAGTTATCTAACCAAAAACCAAACTAAATAAGGCCTGCAATTCAGTAGACCACCAGAGAATTATTAGAAATCCATTTATGCACCAATTCCTAAGGCTCATTTGTTGGACTATCCAGTATAACTGCCACCACTGAAACTGTTAACCACCTATGCAGTGTTCAAGCTCCACAAAAAGGTTTGGAATTCAAGGTTCCACTTCTATAATAGAGATATCTATTATTAACTTATGTTAGTGTCTTCATTTATAGAAGCAGAAGGTACAGACTTCTAAGAATTCTTAATATCTTGCTTTTCATAATCTTATTGTTTTTGCACTTCTTTTTTCTGTACAAAGCATATATATGACCATGACCCTGCTCGTGTTCTTCCTAGTGCCTAGAGATAAAATGTCTTCCTCAGTTTTGCATTTCAGACTACTGCAGCTAATATCTTAAGGCAGAAGATTGAAAAAAAGTCATAAACTGCAAAATAATAGCAAATTGTGATTTAAAAACCCAATAATGAAAAAAAAAATGAGAAGAGGGCAAGCAGTTGCTCTGTATCCTGAAACCAGAGGTATCCTCCTTGAGGAAGATTATAGTCCATATTTTTTGGTTTGTAAGTTAAAAATAATGAACTCAAGCCATTTAAAGCAAAAAAAAGATAAGAAAGAAAGAAATCATGCTGCACTTGAGTCCTTACTCCATGTCACTGGGAGGGACCAGGCTTCTCTGTTCCTTTTGGTTCCTTGCCTCACCCTTCCTCAGTTTCCTGTCAACACTTATCTTTTCTTGTGTGGTCAAAGATAGCCATTGAAAGTCCAGGTACCCACTTAACAGACCCAGTGGATGGAAGGAAGGAAGGAAGTTGCTCAGTCATGTCTGACTCTTTGTGACCCCATGGACTATACAGTCCATGGAATTCTCCAGGCCAGAATACTGGAGCGGGTAGCCTTTCCCTTCTCCAGGGGATCTTCCCAACCCAGGGATTGAACCCAGGTCTCCCACATTGCAGGCAGGTTCTTTACCAGCTGAGCCACCTTTATCTTTATTGGCTCTAGAAAGACTTCGGAGGCTGATCGTCATTGGTCAACCTTGAGTCACAAGTCAGAACCAATCACTGTGGCCAGAGCTAGGTTTAATACCTTGTAACTTCCTGAAAAGGGTTTGCCCTCTTCATCTAGCATCTCATTGACTAAAGGTGGGACAGGCTGATTTCAAAGGAAAATTTGAAGTTTGCTATGAAAGGAAGTGGAGAGAAATGCTCAGAAGGTATATGCAGCAGAGGTCCACCAAAGGAGATGACAACCTGAAATCTGATGAGAAGAATCTAGCCTTGCAAAGAGTGGAATGGGAAGGAACATTCCAGACAGGGGTGGTAGGAAAAACTGATACTTAAAAGAAACTAATAAAAGGCCTTTGTGTCTGAAGGGTAGTGAGCCAGGGCACCAGTGACTTCAGAAGAGTTTGGAGAGATCAGCAAGGATTAGATCTTTAGAATATTTTAGGCCAAGGGCATAGAACCCATCATGACTCTTCCTTTTTATAATATATGACAGAGTTGTTTGGAGATCTTTTAGAAAAATCTCTTATTTAAATTTACTAGATTTTTGACATTTTAGTTACTCTGTTCCAAAAGGGACAGACTACCTTAAAAGTGGCAAAACAACACATCATCACATTTGACTTGGAGATGTTTGATGCTAGCTAACCAACTATTTAAGAAGCTTTGATTTCAAGATGTAAAGACTCCACCAGGCTGTTACTGTTTAGACCAATTTAGACCTCCAATCTTTTAAATTTGCACAAAAATTCTAAATGCATTACATGCTGCTAAGATTTTTCAGATTCAACCAGAACAGGGGCATTTTATTTCCTGAGGATTTGGAAGTTTGCTTGTATTAGCTGTATTTAGAAAATTATTCAAAAACTTTCTAATTCAGACTGAGCCAATCTGGATTTTGAACACTTGCTATGATTTTAGCATTTCATCTGTTTATTTCTTAATATCTAGCCAGGTTAGACTAAAGTCTTTTCATCTCGAATGGCATGGCTACGCATTAAAATGAATGGAAAGAAACTGACTTCACAACACACGCGCGCGTGTGTGTGTGTGACTTTTTGTCACCAATCAAATCACACTTTTCTTATTAATAGAAAAACACTTATCTTGAAAACAATGAAGAAGACAAAACAGAACAAAGTTGTATGTGACTGACAGCTGGTTTCCTTGGGAGGTGGCTTTCATAACTTAGAACTTGGCACAAATATGCCAAGCACAAGAGGACTGAGGTAGCAGACCTTATAAGCTGGTATTGCTTCATTCATATATTGTTACTTTTGCCCATCTTATTCCACTGCAGCGTTTTTGTCGATTTCTCTTGCAAGAAGGCAGGAGCCCCACAGTGATCTATCATGAGCTTTTCTTCACTAGAGATTTATTTCAGTTTCGCTGTTGTTATACTTAACATGACAGATGTTGCAGCATTTTTTTTCACATAATACCACTTTGAGTCTCATGTTATCCTTAAAACCCTACAAAATTTTAGACAGTCCCTCTGAAATAATTTCCTTCTCCTTTGGAATTTTATCTTCAAGAAGGTCTTTTCCTCACTATTTGTGATGGTATATTAAAATAAAGTTATGTAGAAAGGGAGCTGTTTACTCATATGTTTTATAACTTTGGAATTAATTGCTGTTCAAAGATAATCACCCCAAGGCTGGAGTCAGAGAGTCTCAGCTCAGTTCAGTTCAGTCACTCAATCATGTCTGACTTTTTGCGACCCCATGAATCGCAGCACGCCAGGCCTCCCTGTCCATCACCAACTCCCAGAGTTTACCCAAACTCATGTCCATCGAGTCAGTGATGCCATCCAGCCATCTCATCCTCTGTCGTCCCCTTCTCCTCCTGCCCCCAATCCCTCCCAGCATCAGGGTCTTTTCCAGTGAGTCAACTCTTCACATAAGGTGGCCAAAGTATTGGAATTCAGAGAGTCTACATATCTACTAAAAAGGAATAAAAACATTCCTTTTGACTTTTCCACTTCTGTCCCCAATTTGTGAGCAGGACTCCATGGTGATAGTGGACTCACTTAGGAATATTCTAGAAACCAGCTGCAGGCCATGTTTTAATAGAATGTATTTGAACCATAGTCAAATGCCTAAAGTACACCCTCTGTGCTCTTCTAGGAAAGTGAAACTGAGCTCTTATTTAAGGATTCTTTAGTTACTAGACTTAGGACACTCTGACCTGGATGGCTTCCCAGATTGCCATCACCTTGTCTCAGATGCATTTTCAAGACTAAGGTTTATCCAGAGCCAGCCTAGTGGTTGACCATCAAGCCCAACCTCCCCCAAGGCAGCCTAAACAGTTATTGACAGGCTGCTGCGGTCTTCCTGACAGCTAATGGTGGAGTCACCTGACTCTTTGCCCTCCTGGGCAAGGTGAGGGCCCCATGTTGTGTTTGTGTTCAGTCACCAAAGAGAACAGCACAATGTAAAGTATCCTCTAATGTGCTAAAAGCCTCCACGAAGGATGGGTAAACAAACAAAGCATTAAGATGGCTTTCAAGCCAATCTGTCTCTCTCTCCTAATTGTGTGGAGAACTGACTGACAAAATTGATGATCCTTAGGATCAATTTCCTCCTCATAGGTCATTACTCAGCACAAAAGATCCAAGGGCCACAGGTTAAATTCCAAACTCATTGTTCAGCTAGTCAATGGACTGACACCAGCCTCCCTCAGATTGTTCCCCACCTCTGCCCTCTAGGAGGTCTCTCAGCCACACTCTTCTACTCTTGAGCTCACCACACTGAGCCTAGGACATTCTTTTTCTGCCACCTCCATCTGTAGCCCACACTGGACATACTATCTGACCTTTGGCATTTATTCCTAACACCCTTTTCATATTGTCTCTGTGTCAGGTAAGATTCTTTTGATGGCAAGTGACAGAAAACGCAAACCAAACTGACTTAAGAAAAAAAGCAAAGAGGAAATAATTTGTTGGTTGTTGTCACTGAAAGAATTTGTGGGTGGGGGTGGGTTCTGATTTCGGGCAAGTCTTAATCCAGAGTTCAAATACTGTGCCTGAGATCCAGTTTTCCTCTTTCCATTCCTGAGTTCGGGGATTCCCCAGTGGCTCAGCAGTTAAAGAATCTGCCTGCAATGCAGGAGATGCAGCAGGAGACGCAGCTTTGACCATCCCTCGGCCAGGAAGATCCCCTGGAGAAGAAAATGGCAACCCACTCCAGTATTCTTGCCTGGGAAACCCCATGGACAGAAGAGCCTGATGGGCTACAGTCCATCGGGTCTCTAAGAGTCGGACACGACTGAGCATCTAAGTATATAGTATATATTCCTTAGTTCAACATCTTTGGTGTTGATTTCTTTCTGTAGTCCCACGTGGATGTAAGGTGACTGTCAGCGGTTCCCAGGGCTCCAAACTTTCCGTTTCCGATGCAGTAGGAGACAGAAAGATCTGGGTACCTCACTCGCAAAAGCTGCTTGATCATAGATAGGACAATATGGTGCACTCATCAGCTTGATCTAAACCATGTGTTCCAATCTCAAGCAGGCGGTGGAGTCAGATCCACCAGAAGCACGTGGACTGAAGGGCGGGGGAGGAGTGACTTCATGAAAGGAGAAGAGAGAATGGATACTGTGAGCAGAGATGTAAATGTGTCCCAGGTAGAAGCTAACCTGAGGACAGAAATCTTAGCTCCTACTTCTGTGTTTTCCTCAGGCTTGAGCACCATACCCTGCATTTAGTAGGTGCCTAATGAGGACATCAATTGATTGATAACTACCTACATACAATCTACATAGTATCAAAACCAGAAATAATAAACACTTTAAAAAGTGTACCTAATCAAAACTTTGCCTTGATGGCTCTTGTCTTCTGGCTGGCAAGTGCCATCCAGCTCACAGTGATGGTGACTGTAGACATAAGCTCTGTTTAGTTGCCACATGTCTGGACAGGTGCCTGAAGCTGCCAAAGCAGATGGCCTGGCAGGATGCTGGTGGTTCCTCAGATGTTGTTGTTGTTGATCGGTCACTAAGTTGTGTCTGACTCTTTGCGACTACATGGATTGCAGAATGCCACACTCCCCTGTTCTTCACTATCTCCCGTAGTTTGCTCAAACTCATGTCCATTGAGTCAGTGATACTATCTAACCATCTCATCTTCTGCCACCGCCTTCTCTTCCTGCCCTCAATCTTTCCCAGCATCAGGGTCTTTTCCAATGAGTCTGTTCTTCATATCAGGTGGCCAAACTATTGGAGCTTCAGGCTCAACATCAGTCCTTTCGATGAATATTCAGGGTTGATTTCCTTTCGGATTGACTGATTTGATCTCCTTGCAGTCCAAGTGACCCTGAGGAGTCTTCTCCAGCACCACAATTCAGAAGCATCACTTCTTCAGCCCTCAGCCTTCTTTACGGTCCAACTCCTCGGGTGAAGTTTCCTTTTACTGCATGAAGTCTTCCATGTCCTTAAGAACAAACTGTCTGTGGCTTTGCATTGACTATTGTCCATGTGGGATGCTGACTTATTCTTTATCTCTGGTCATGGTAGAAAGATGGATTTCTCTTCCTATAGTGCAAGTCAGTTGGAAGGGGGGTAAAATTACTGTGACTGGGATTCTAGATGATAGAGCAATACTATTTACTTACTTACTTAACAAAATATATCTGGACCCCGAACTGAGCTAGGCACTAGGAAAACAGAGGTGAGCAAAAGAAGAAATGGCCCTTGCCCATAGACCTTGAGGGCTATTTGCAGGGATACACATTCATCAAGCTACCTGTAGACAGAGTACACAGTACTTCCTTCCATCACTCTTACTGTACTGGCAATGACTGACTAGTATGCTGTTTGATTAACTGCTATTTCCTCTTCCATTCGGCTAAAAGTTCCCTAGGTTCCTATTTGTACCTTGGATCCTTACTTTCAGGATAACACTTACCATCATCTGGGTGCTTAAGAAACATTTGTTGATGGAAAGAAAATTGAATGATTCAAATCATGAACCTATTTTATCTGCATCTAGCATTGTTCCTGAGCTGAAATAAAGCAGAATAGTTTTCCTTTAATCTGATTTACATAAATAAATATGATAAAAGCTTACTTAACCTTCTCTAAAGGCTCATTGTACTCAAGATGATCAGAGACTGTGCTAAAGTATTGACCTATCATTGTCTACTACGAAGGTTCTGATCTATTTTAGTGAGAGGCAGGAACAAGAGATTTGATTCATTCATTCAGCTGATATTGATTGGGCATTTGCTAAATGCTAGCCACTGCTCTAGGACTAGACATGCACAGGGAGCAAGACCAAACCCTTGCCCTCATGAAGCTTAAAATCTTGGAGAATTCTGTGCATGGAAAGTGTGTATGTATGTGGGGGAGTGCCTTAGTGTCCCACGACTGCTGTGACAAATTATCAAAAACTTGGTGTCTTTATTCTCTCACTGTCCCGGAAGCCAGAAGTTGGAAATGAAGGTGTCAGCAGGGTTATTCTCTCTGGAGCCTCTGAGGGATAATCTGTTTCATGCCTCTCCTCTAATTTCTGGTGGCTGTGAGCAACCCTTGATGTCCCTTGGCTTGTGGACACATCATTCCAATCTTTGCCTCTGTCTTCAGTAGCCTTCCCTTCTGAATCTCTGCCTCTCTCTCTTTTTTAAAGATTTTTTGATGTGGACCATTTAAAAAGTCTTTATTGAATTTGTTACAACATTGTTTCTGTTTTATGGTTTTTGGTTTTTGACCGAGAGGCATGTGGGATCTTAGCTCACTGATCAGGGATCGAACACGCACCTCTGTATTGGAAGTGTGGAATTTTAACCACTGGACCACCAGGGGAGTCCCAAGTCTCTGTGTCTCTGATCTGCCTCTTCTTTCTCTCAATGACACTAGTCATTGGATTTAGGGCCCACCCAGATCCAGGATGATCTCATTCCAAGATCCTTCACGTAATTACATCTGTAAAGATCCTATTTCCAAATAAGGTCCCACTCACAGGGACCTGGGATTAGAACCAGGATGTATCTTTTGGAAGGGAGAGGGGACACTATTCAACCACCATAGGGAATCTTGCTGAATCTCACCACCTGCCCTCCTATGCCGACCCCTCTGGCCAGTGACCTGTTTTGACACCATGCCTTCCCTGGTTGCCTGCCTTTCACGGCTTGTTACTCAGACCTTCTCAACCTCTCACACCCCAACCACTCTGGCTCTGGTTCCTGAGGCCCGGAACTAGCCAGCTCAGACAGAAAGAAAGGACCCAATGACCCACAGCCAGCAGTCACTGAGTGAATGCCTCTTAAAACTTTTCAAAATAAAAGAATGAAATAAAATTGATAAGACTTCCATAGGCAGGTATTCGCCTTGAGACATTAACAAACTTTAAATGTTTGTGGCTTCAAAGGAGAAAAATAAGACATTTTAGTGGGGAATGACTAGTTTCTGGTGGATAATTTGATGTTGTGTGACATTTATAAATCAAGAGAGAGCAGACAAAAAATCTAGAGAATTATCTACAGCTGAGAAGTAAAAAGAAGGCTGTGATCAAATTTCTGAGGCTGACCAAGACTCGACACTGAGATGTCAGATAAATTAGGCACCCACATCAGCTGCGGACCTCTCACCTAATTTAGAGAAGTGATATTCACAAACACTGTCAATATTTCTGAGTTTACAATCACACCTTTGACTGTTGACTTAAAGCATCTAGTTTGGTTCAGGCTACTGGTGATGTTTACACTTTGGAATCTATTATGCATAGAAAAATTAGGGATTATCTTTGACCTGGGTACCACATATTCTTATGCAAAACTAAGTAGGGTTATTTATTCATTTAATCAATTCCATATGTTTGCTATCATCATCACCATGTAGAGCAGATCTGATTTCTGCTGAGGTCAAACCAACATCGTCCTGTGTGTGGGGACGGTAGGTCTGATTGTGAACACAGATAGCCTGGTTGGCATTCAGACCGCGTTAAGCCTTCCTGACTTCTGCCACACAATGGACTCGTTTTTCCTGAGAGGTTACGTGGTACTCAGAGACAGAGTCGAGAGATTTTCTTCTTTGTGAAAGTACAAGTCAGGCCTAATACGTGGGCAAAGTTTGACTTGGCTTTTTTTTTTTTTTTGCTCAACCTGGAGTAGGTGGAAGATGAGAGCTCAGACATTGATGAAAAATGCCAGCAAGTATTGCAACAGGTGAAATCGTGACTCAGAGAGATGACATTTAACTACAAAATCACACTAGCCTCAGTGACAACTGTGTTCCAAGCACTGAACTTGGCCCTAGTGCTGCAAAGAGGAATTCTTTACCTATTTACCCCTAGTTCTCAGACAGACAGACAGACGGACACACACACACACATACATACAGAAGGGAGGGTGGTAGGGGAGAAAGGACATATAAAGGCTAAGGAGATTTGTATGAAGAACCCATTAATTCTACGGGGTTGAGGCTGGAATGGAATTGAGGAGGGAAAAAAAAACCAAGAAACAATTCAGAGAAGTATTATATCTTTACGTTACTGGGCAAGGCCAGTGGAAACGTTCCATGCAGAAGAGATCCCTGAACAAGGCAAAACGCAGCAAGTGCATGGTGTTCAGGCACCGTGGAGCTTTTCACGTGTGGGGGGTGCATGGGGCAAAGGACTCGGGGCGGGGGACTGGGGTAGTGATTTGGTAAGAAACCCAAGAAGGGAAGTAAGATGGGTTGTGAAGAGCCCTTCATGAAAAACTATGGATTTAAGGTCTTTCCTGCAGCTGACGGAGAATCAGGAAAGATTGGAACAACAATGCCATAGTGCTTTAGGAAGATGACACAGAAGAGGGGAGGATGCGGAGTAAGGAGGGGCTGGGGCAGTTGGGCACACTTGGAGGCTACTTCTATCATCCAACTACTATACTAGGAAGTAGGTAGGGAGAGACTGGAGTGGAGATGAGGACTTGATAAGTTAGAACCTGGGGCAAAATGAGGTACATCTGCCTGAAAGGGACTAAGGAGCCCTTGCCCAGCGAGCAGGGGCACATAACTCTGGAACTTGGCAGGGACAGGCTCTGCCGCTCTATCAGTGTCTCCCTGACCTTCATTCAACCCATTCAGCAGATGTTTGTCCAGCATCCAGTATGTACCAAGCATTCTACTAGGCACCAAGGATTCCAAGATGAAGAATGAATGAATTCCTATATACTTTAATGGACATCCAGAAAAAGTAAACGAGAAAAATGGTTTCTCTCGCTAGTGATTAAAAAAGAACAAAATTAATTCATCTAGAGATACTATTTTCTAAATGCTTTTAAAATTTTTCCAGGGAGTTCCTTGGTGGTCCAGTGGTTAAAACTCTCTTCTCTCACTGCCAAGAGACTGGATTCCATCCCTGGTCAGGGAACTAAGATCCCACAAGGTGCATGGTGTGGCAAAAAAAATTAAAAAAATAAATAAATAAAATAAATAAAAATATTAAAAAAATTTTTTCCAAATGACATGGTCCAAGGGCCACTTTGTGTGCTTTCATTTTCAGCCACATCACACACCAGGGTAGCCTCTATGTGTTCCTGCCTGCCTGGCACTCTGCATACATTATTGCTGGATTTGGGAACATCTCAGCTCATGGGACCTGCTCTCCCCAGCAGACGCCAGACCCTTGAGCCCTGTCTCACCCCAGCCCCACCGCAGATGGTCAAGCGGGTCCCGAGCAACTGAGCAGACTGTCCTGCATGTCCATGTGTCCGGGGAGGGGGGTGACAGTGCCAGATCAGTCCTGGAGCAGAGCTGGCACTTGGAGGGAAGCAGCAGGATGTAGCGGAAGTGGTTGCTTTTCAAGCACATCCCTGATGGCTGAGAGACTGTGCGCTCAGACAGGTTTGGTCAGCTCCATCTCATGATGCCAAACAAGACAAGTGTCCCGTGTTTGGGAACATTTCAGAAAACTGCAGTCCGTCCACCTAACTGAGGTCTCATGCTGTGTTGAATTTTGAAAAATGCATAGAGGTGTGGAAGAGATGCTTCTGTGATAGGTCTAATGTGTTCAATATTTTAGAACAATCAGCGTACTTCCCTGTAACATGGAAACTGTATCCCTGTGAAAGGTTTTTATTTTTTTTTTCTCCCAAATTAAGGTATTAGTTCTCTTGAGATGGTAGAGTTAGGAGAGGGGCTGTAGTTTTAATTTTAAAAACTTATTTAAAAGACCCCCCACCCTTGTCCTTTGTACCTGAGTTGGCAGTGAGCTGCTGGCCACACCGCTCCTCCTCCCACGCCAGCCATCTCAGTCATCACCTGCCCTGGAAGCTTTAAGAATCATCTTCCCCAGGGCCTTTTTCACCGTTTACTCATTTGCCACGTGAGCCCAGGCGCCCAGGTTTCCCTTCATCCCCTAAAACCTCATCCTGGAGGGTCCAGTACCTACCCTGGCTGACATCATCCCCTCCTGCCCCCTCCGCCCCCACCCACTTCTCTGGGTGCTCCCCAGACTCAGAGTGGGCCAGCCTCTGCAGCCTTCTGCATCCACACGTCTTCCCAGACATCCTCTGCTTTCTCGCCCTGAGGATCCATTCTCTCGGAGCTTCTCAGAGGCTCCTTCCTCTTCCACAACCTTCCGATAAGTGGGTCCCAAACAGGTAGGTGGGCAGATCAGGTGGTGAGGGTGGGGTACATCCTCTCCTGATGGCTTCTATTTTCTCAGCAGGTGAAAGTCAGGAGGGGAATGCATTGGTGGTTTGAGGGGAGGAAAACATAGGGAGAAGTGTGGATCTCCCCACAAACACACACACACACACGCACACACATGAGTTCTGCCCTATCTCAGGAAATCTTCAGAAACCTGATGTTCAAGGGGGTCTGAGAACCAAGACTAAGAATCCCTGCCTAGAGGAAAAAAGACCAGCCAGATCTGGTTCACAGAGCAAAGTTAGAACAAAAATAAGTTTAGAAACAAGCATAAACAGAGACGTAGGTATCATATTATGCAACTCAAATCAGTAAAAATGAATGCTTAACTCCTTTAGGAAAGATGAAGCCCTTAATTGGGTTAAAAAAACAAAATCCATCTCTCTTCCTACTACCCTCCCTACCCTGAAACAAAAACAAAACACCCTACAGTTTGTTTAAAAATAAGCAAAGGAGCAAAACTAGCAAGCAAATATAAAATAAAATAAACCAAGGGTAGAAGTTTTAGCCTCAAAGTCCAATTCAAGCAAAAACAAAATTTCAGTTGAGCTGAAAGAGGTCATTCTATGTTGGCAAAAGTCACAGTTCTTAATATATCTTCTGAATTCTATTTTTTCCTCCAAATAATTTTCTTGTCCTAGAGAGACAAGAAAAATAATTTTAAAGTCTTCATATTATGCAAAATACCTTAAAGATTTTTGAAAATCTACAATGTACAATTAAAGTATATCAGTTTGTGCACATTTAAGTATTAAAAATTAAAATATACAGAACACAATTAGAATTTGTGTTCTGTATTAGAATACAATACAAAATTGACAGACTGATTTTTGAATTGGGTATTTTTAACATCCCATTCTTGGTCCTTGTCTGATGAGTTCATTAAAAGTCAATAGAGTATGAGAACAATAAACTAAAGCTGAATCAACAGCTATAAAGCTTGCACCTTAACCACAATTCAGCATACTAAAGTTTGTGTTAAAATGCATGTTTTTTTAATGCATAGAATAAGTGTTGGAAAATATACAGCAAATGTTAATAGTTATCTTTGAGTCATGTAATTACTGGGGAAAGCATTTTCCTTTTATTATTTTTTGTATTTTTAGAGTATTTTTACAACTTTTAGGTCACTTTTACAATAAAACAGAAACTAAGTAAATAAAAAACAGAGGATATTCCTTAATATCACTCTTCTCAATTCAAAACCTGTCAGTGTAAACATTTTTTTCTTTCAGCACCAGGAATCATGCAAAAGCTGTGTGAAAATTTTGCCAACACACCTGCAGGGGAGGGCTTAAGATGTTTTCCAGTTTATTTTTCTTTTTGTGGCGTATCCAGTTGTATTTGGAAAACTGTTCATTTTCATCTGATACAGAAGTTATTAAAGGATGCCAATTTCATGGGACTGCTCTCTCTTTTTAGATTCAGGGCAGAATTTTTCAAAACTGTACATAGCCATTTGAAAGAAAAGAATGCTGTTTTTGAATCATTGGGCAGTTTGCAGGTGGATGCTGGGTTCCAAGCCTAGGGAAAATTCTCGTGGGTGAAGGGGTTCTGCAGGATATCATATGGCATAACCAATAGTGTAAGAAAATTCCAGAGACCGAGGAAAGGGTAAGTAGCGGAGAGCACTGAGAATCCTCCTCACACTTGGTTCCTTTGTGGCCAGTCTTTCTCAGAAGAAAAGAACAGGTGCAGAGGGAGTGGCCCCTCAGAATATGCCGGTTTTATTCCACATCTTTTCAACAGGCACCAGTGAAAGGAACTGGCTGCAGGGTGAATTCAAAAGCAGAAAGAAAATAACATGATAGAATATTTCTCAAAAGAGTTAAGAACAAAGATTCTTGATTCCCACTCCTCCCTAGCAGGAACCATGAATTACAGGTGGACATTCAGAAAGTAGTAACTTCTTAATTCAAATGAATTTTTACCAAGTTGACCACAAAAATGTAGAAATACAACTGATTTCAGCTGTTACTTATTTATTAAAAATCTAGAGTTTTAGAGCCTCTGCTACATTGCCATTTCACAGGCAACTGTATATTCAGATATATTCTGGAAGGTGTGGAAAATTTGATGAATGAAACTACCATGCATAGTATATATGGTAGCAACAGTAATAGATGGATTAGAGGTGGAGTGTATATCTCAATCAACCCCTTCCATATTCATGAAACACTTATTTCAGCATCATCACGCAATCTGAATTGTGAAAGAAATTACCTAAGAAAACGATCTGGCTGACTTATGGCAATGAGTCAGGTAAAGAGTTAATTCCATGGCTCCTGACTTTCTCAAACACAAGAACATTTTTTTTTAACTTCAAAACCTTCCTCAACATAACTTTAGTTGTAATTTTAATGTAAGTTCTTTGAAAAGTAATACATCAAGAGTAAAAATTAGAGGTCAACAGTAATTTGAAATTCAGTAAAACACTTCTATAGCTATTCTAAATAGAACTATATCCGTCCAATATATACTAACCGGGGATCTTTTGACAGTGATTTTAGCCAGTGTGGATTCATAGACCCCTGGAAGTATTGGAGAAATCTAGGCCCTCAGAGAAACTCTGGGCTAAATCCTTGTGGTAGTTATTAGTGCTACTTTCCCAGAATGTTTGATTCTCTTCCTCAGTATAGAGACAGGATAGAATTGCACTTTCTGACCTTTGAAGTCTCATGACTTGCCTTGGCCAATCAAATGTGAGTGGAAGTGATGTGTGTAATTTCCTGGCAGAAGCCTTTAAGAGCCAGTGGTTTGCCCCTCCCCTTGTCATCTGACACTGACTGGCAAAACCCAACATGGCTGAGGTTCCGTCAACCAGTCTCTGACTGAGAATGACACACAGGAAAGACCCCAACCACTCATACTAAGAGAACTATGAAACATCAGCTAGAAATAAACCTGTTTTTGTTTTTTTTAAGTCATTGAGATGTTAGAGATGTTTGTCATAGAGATGTTTGTTACTGCAGCAAAACCTGGCTCATCCTGACTTTCCCAGTTCTTTAAGATGGAGACTTACTTGTTTTTTATGGGTAGATCTTCTAGTCCACTGTGTCAATCACTTATTCCAAAGTATGTATTGCCCAGTTAGTCTAAGATCTTCCTTGCAACCTTCTACAAACTCAGAGACGATTCCCAAATATATTTCCAGCTACTGAACTGCCATCTCCTATGGTTCAGGATTTTTTTTTCTCTTTAGAGATCATTTATTTTAGCCAGGAAGGCTTTTGTCTAAGTAAATTTTTCTAAGGAACAGAAAGAATATGGAGAAGAAATGATTAACAACAAACAATAAAACATGCTAGGCCAAATACGGAGGCCAATGGAAAGACAAGAATATCCTAACTACTTAGATGGGACTCAGGTAGGCTTGAGGAGAGTAGCTTGATCTGAAATTAAGACTTTATCAAGAAGGAACTGAGCAACCCCATTCCATCAAGTTTATTCAGTAGCCCCTGGAACTCCCATCAGAATTACTCTAGGCTGCTTCCTTTCACATATCATACCAGATCTCTCCTGGCAGGCCTGGCATTCTCTCCCCATTCACTTAGCTATTGCATCAGCATTTCTGAAGTCCACTTTGACTTAAGACACTTTGCCTGCAGAGTACAGGCTTTAATACAATTTGCAATCAACTGTGGAGAAGCATATTTCTCCCCATGAAGAAGCTGACAACCCAGCACAGCACGTTAGAATCTCCTGGGCAACTTTGACAAATATTGATGCTGCGATAGCATCTGAAATCAATTAGACCAGAATCTCTGAGGTGAGGGTCTCTGAAAAAAAATTAATGAAGATACCTTTTTGTTTCATCATCTTAGGTCTTGGAAAGTAACTAATTCTCTTCCTATAAAAGTTTTATACATATAAGTAATGTTGAAGAAAGAATTATACCCCAGCTTTCTAATGAGCAATCCCAAATGATCTAATTCCCAGATAAGACTTCTCACTTTTATAGTATTTGGTCCTTTGTGGGCTGGGTGTTTAGTCGCTCAGTCATGTCAGACTCTTGCGACCCCATAGACTGTAACCTGCCAGGCTCCTCCAGGATTCTCTAGGCAAGAATACCGGAGTGGGTTGCCATTTCCTTCTCCAGAGGATCTTCCCCACCCAGGAATCTAACCCGGGTCTCCTGCATTGCAGGCAGCCTTTTTACCAACTATGCTACAAGGGAAGTTATCTATTGCTATGTAACAAGTTGCTACCAGTGTAGGGGTTTAAAACAACGTGCATTTATTATTTCACAGTTTCTGTGGCTCAACCATCTGGGTCTTGTGCTCAGGATCTCAAAAAAGATGTGATCAAAATGTTGACCGAGCTGTTTTTCTTGGTGGACCTCAGAGACCTCCTCGAAGCCCATGTGCTTTTGGCAGAATTAGGTTCCTTGCTACTCTAAGCAATGGCACCCCACTCCGGTACTCTTGCCTGGAGGATCCCATGGACAGTGGAGCCCAGTAGGCTGCCGTCCATGGGGTCGCTAAGAGTCAGACACGACTGAGCGCCTTCACTTTCACTTTTCACTTTCATGCATTGGAGAAGGAAATGCAACCCACTCCAGTGTTCTTGCCTGGAGAATCCCAGGGACGGGGGAGCCTGGTGGGTTGTGGTCTATGGGGTTGCACAGAGTCGGACATAACTGAAGCGACTTAGCAGCAGCAGCAGCTACTGTAAGACATGTCCTCATTTCTTGTTGGTTCTCATCCCAGGGCTGCTTTCAGTTCCTAGAGGCCATGGCAGTGTCTTGCCATATGGCCTCCTCACAGAACCTTCCACAATATGGCAGCTGACTTCTTCATGGCCAGGAGGAAAATCTCTTCTGAGCCTTTCACCTGATAAAGTCAGGTCCACCCAGGACAATCTGGCTTGTCATTAACTTAAAATCAGTCTGTTTTTGAACTTTTATTACAGCATGGCGGGCTTCCTTGTTCATCATCAACCCCCAGAGCTTGCTCAACTCATGTCGATCAAGTCAGTGATGCCATCCAACCATCTCATGCTCTGTCATCCTCTTCTGCCTTCAGTCTTTCCCTGCATCAGGGTCTTTTCCATTGAGTCAGTTCTTCGCATCAGATGGCCAAAGTATTGGGGCTTCAACTTCAGCATCAGTCCTTCCAATGAATATTCAGGACTGATTTCCTTTAGAATGGACTGGTTGGATCTCCTTGCAGTCCAAGGGACCCTCAAGAGTCTTCTCCAACATCACAGATCAAAAGTATCAATTCTTCAGTGCTCAGCTTTCGTTATGGTCCAACTCTCACATCCATATATGACCACTGGAAATGCCATAGCTTTGACTAGACAGACCTTTGTTGGCAAAGTAATGTCTCTGCTTTTTAATATGCTGTCTAGGTTGGTCATAGCTTTTCTTCCAAGGAGCAAGCATCTTTTAATTTCATGGCTGCAGTCACCATCTGCAAGTGATTTTGGAGCCCAAGAAAATAAAGTCTGTCACTGTTTCCATTGTTTCCCCGTCTATTTGCCATGAAGTGATGGGACCAGATGCCATGATCTTCGTTTTTTGAATGTTGAGTTTTAAGCCAGCTTTTTCAGTCTTCTCTTTCACTTTCATCAAGAGGCCCTTTAGTTCCTCTTCACTTTCTGCCATAAGGGTGGTGTCATCTGCATATCTGAGGTTATTGATTTTTCTCCCAGCAATCTTGATTCCATGATTAGCATGTTATGCCACACAGTTTCTAAAATCATTATGTTATTTGTGTATTTTCTTAGTATTATGATGACTCATAATAGACAGGATCATCATCAGCAAAATCATCACTATCAACATCTTCATCCTCACCCAAATCCTTCTCTGAACAATAGAAAAATTACTATAAAGAGAGATTAGCCCCTCTTTCCCTGCCCCTGGTCTAGTTCCTAGCCCCTGCCCATTGTAGTAAGTTTATGGTCAACAGCTGTACATTTCTGGCTCATTTTCAGCCTGTTCCCAATTATGACCACCACCTCCCCCCAGTCTTCTGAAAGTTCATATTTAAGATCCATGTGTGAGAATCAAAATTGTTTCCTCCAACTAAAAAGAACTTGCTTGCCTGATGATACCCTAACACATGCCCACATCCAGTCAATGTTAGAAATCAGTCTAAGTTACATAACACAGATGCTAAAATGATATTATCTCCTAAAATAACAGAAAGGAGATGGTGACTGCTAGGCAAATAAGATGATAGTATTATAATAGTAGTGATTTGTAATATATAATATTAAATTAACAATATAGCAATTAATGTAAGAAGGTAGTAATTAATAGAGTAATGTAGTGAGAGACTAGTAATGCAGTAATATATAAATAATAGTAATTTGATATGGGAAGGCTATGGATGCAGATTGGGAAAGATTTCAATGGTCAGATTTTAGGCACTAAATAATAACAAGGATATTCTTCCTGGTTTCTTTTCAGTCCAAGTTCTCTATTTTCCCACAAAATGCAAAGCAAAGGGGGGAAATATGAGGTACTGATTATTTGATACTTTAGTAGCAATCATGAAATAGGTTGCAACCAATTCTCTGTCCAATAAATGAGCAGTCAGAGTGAAAAAACAAGAGCAGTGTGATAGAGATATTAGACAGAATGCTAACAAAATTAACACCCAGGGGAATTTTTTTATAAGTTTCTACTTTTCTGAGATTCAACATTGATATGTTTTTCTCATTTGGGTTCACTAAGTTATGTTTATTATTAATTCAAATTCGCAATATTGAAGGGGAGATATTTCCCATATGGTCCCATATGGTTGACATGCTGCTCTGGAGGTTCATAAATTTGGAGGAGTTTTGATTAACACTGACAGAAAACCCTTTGAAAACATATGGCTATATATACATCATGTCATTTCTAATAAGATGACACATCCTTCTTCACTTTTCCCTAATAAGATGAGTTTGGTTGTATTTAAGAAACATGATAATACTTTGTTGATTTTTCTTTATGGGAGAGAAAAATTGCATAAAAATAAACTATTTTGTTGTTGCAGCAGACGTTGAAAGCCTAGCAGATAGTCTGTGGGAACGAAAAAAAAAAAAAGAGTGCTATCCCTAAGTACTTTTTATAGATGCAATTAACATGTTGTAAACTTGGAGTGATTTTTGACACCCCCCCCCACCCAATTTCCTTCTTGGTGACTTTGGTCCACATTCCACCTTGCTGAATGAGGATTCATCTTCTTCTCATCAGGTTTTAGATCTGCTCTCAGCTGTCCTCGTTGATCACAGCTTTCATAGAGTTTTGGCTGCAAAACCATTCTCGTCCTTGTTAACGTACGTTTTCAAATGAACAGTTATCTTTATTTCTTAAGTTAATTTGTTTCTACTTCTTCTGAAACCCATTGCAAGAAATTAATTTTTGAGACTTTGGACATTAGCTGTTGGCACTATATTTTGAAATATAACAAATATGGAAAGCAAATTGGCAACTTGGATCAGGGATCTTAAAAAATAGGCCTATGCCTATTTTTGAGTCAGTAATTCCTCTTTAGAAATCCACCACACGGGAATAATTTAATATGTGAAGAAAATTTTATCATCAAAGATGCTTATAGTAGTGTTATTTATTATAGCAAAAAATTCAGGAAAAATTTAAATGGCCAAAAAAAAGGACGATGGTTAAATAAATGTTGATAATTCTCCAGAAAACATTGATAAGCTGCAGGGTAATAGTGGAGAATTAAAGTTAAAGTGCTAGAGTATATCCAACCCAGCGCCTAGTGAAATGCACACAATTAGTTTCTGTAAAAGGATAAAAGTTCATCAGTAGTTACTAAACAGAGAAGAGCCTATAAATTCATGTCATAAACTAATAAGTGTCTCAGCCTAAGAAGGAAACAAACGATTGTGCTGTGCCGGACTGACCCATCCCCCACCCCACCCTGAAGAAAGAGAAAAGAGTTAATGAAATGCTGAGATATCTCATTAATACCTTTCAGTTTGGGGAGAAAACGGAGGAACTGAGTGGGTGACTTGGAGAAGACCCTAGCAAATCTTATTTCATCTTAAATTCCCTACATTTCACACAGATGTCAGCAAAGGGAGGTGCACGTTCCCAAGGCCTGTCATTTCCACTGAGTCAGTTTGGGAAACAAACTAGTGTATTGGGTACTTCACAGGACCTCAGAAGAAAGGGCAGGGCTACGTCCCCTCTAGTGAGCTTCCTGCATCTCCTCATTCCACTCCATACCACTAGGCTGAGAAAAAAAGGAGACCAATAGGAATACCGTCAAACTCAAAGAGGGTTTCAAACCCAAAGAACACAGAAGCCCCAGGAAAACTGGAAATTATAAAGATGTCTGCCACCATACTGTGGCATAAAGAAGGTCTGGGCAACCATGCAAATATCCTTTAGAAAGAAGGGGGTACAAATTTTCTTTTATAAGATGATTAAAATCTGAAAATATAATGTAAAATGTATATTCTCTCTCTCTATATATAAAACATTATATATATATATATCAACTATAGTTTATATCATGGTATTATATGATTAAAATGTCCTAAGAGAGTAGAAATTAAATGTCATCACCAAAGAAAAAAGCTACTTATGTGAAGTGTTGGATGTGTTAATTCAAGGTGGTAATCTTTTTACACTGAAAGAAAGAGAAAGAAAGAAAGGAAGGAAGGAAGAATGAAAGAAAGAAGGGAATGGAAAGAGAAAGAGGAAACAAAACATAGATGAAAAATTCAGGCTGGATGAAAACAATTTAAGAAACAGAATAAATTATTCTAGGAGATTTTCCATGGTGTAGAAAAACTGAGAAAATCAATAAGACAAAACAGCAAAATGAATAATAAAATAACAGAGTGAGAAGAAAAGGAATGGTGCAACAATTGAAACACTGAGAACTAAAACAATATCATTACAATACATTTAAATTAGCAAGGAAAAGAATAGATACAAATAAAAATTAGATGACTGGAATGGAGAGATTCTTGAGATCATCATAGTGAACACAGAAGTATAAGCAGAGTAAAGCAATGTAAAAGAAGATGGAAATTGAGGATAATCCAACATAAGGAAAATTAATTGGCTTCCCTGAAGTGATACTCCAAAAGAACAGGAAAAGTGCTTTTGAGGCATAATAGTGAAAACCAAAAATCTTTGAAAGGAAGAAGTAGATCTACTCACTATGTTCCAGAGAAAAATTGATAGTGCAGTCCACGTGGAGATGTGTCTTGGTTCAAATAGTAAACTCAGGAGGAAAGAACTTTTTAGAATATATTTTTTATTGAGGCATAATTGATTTATAAGACTATATTCATTCCAGGTATATGACATAGTGATTTGATATTTGCATAAATTGCAAAATGATCACTACAATAAGTCTAGTTACTATCTGTCACCATAGAAAATTATTATGATATTATTGACTATATCCCCTAAGGAATAAAGAATTCTTCAAACTGTCAGGGAGTAAACACAAGCCACCAGCAAAGGAAACGGTGAGGTTGGTCTTGGACGTGCTATAAATTTTCCATGTCAGAAGGTGATGTAGAAATTTTTACAAGATTCTGAGGAAAACAAAATGATTTTCTAAAACTAAGAGAAAACAATTGACTGTTTGAATTTAGAAAGTCACAGGCAGATATTCTCAAACATGAAAAAATAGTGAAATATAGCATCCATAACCCATTTTTAAAAGAATATCTGATAGAGGGGACCAGCTAACCAAGAGGTGAATAAAATACAGAATTTAAGCAAGGAAAAGTTGTGGCTGAAAAGACTAGTGATGAGTCATGAATCCAACTAAATATGGTCTAAGATCTAACGTGAGAATTTAATTGCAGAACAATGTACACATTATTCACCTGGGAAAAGTCTGTAAAGCTGCAAAAGCAATGAAACTGGGGATGGGTGTTGGGGAGAAAGATGGTAAGAAATATAAGAGAAGTAATTTTATCTTTTTAGTTGGTGAATAAATCATGCAATTAAAAATTTAATGACTCCAACCTCTTAATTTTTTCATAATACTTATTTTAAAATTTGGGCTTCCCAGGTGGAACTAGTGGTAAAGAACCTGCCTGCCAATGCAGGAGACATAAGAGACGTGGGTTCAATCCTTGGGTCAGGAAGATCCCCTGGAGAAGGGCATGGCAACCCACTCCAGTATTCTTGCCTGGAGAATCCCATGGGCAGAGGAGCCTGGCAGGCTACAGTCCATGAGTCTTGCAAAGAATCGGACATGATTGAAGCGGCATCACACAGCACATTTTAAAATGTAGTGTGGTCATTTAGTAAACAACTCTTACAGTAAAGAAACATTAATCTGTGGTTTAAGATTTCTTTGTGTTTATTCAGTTTTTTTTTCTGTTAAAAAGAAGTAAAATTTTTCTCAGTTCAGTTCAGTTGCTCAGTCGTGTCTGACTCTTTGCAACCCCATGGACTACAGCACGCCAGGCCTCCCTGTCTATCACCAACTCCCAGAGTTTACTCAAACTCATCTCCATTGCTAGAGAAGAAAATGGCAACCCACTCCAGTATTCTTGCCTGGAGAATCCTGTTAACAGAGGAGCCTTGGTGGGCTCTGTCCATGGAGTTGCACAGAGTCGGACACGGTTGAAGTGACTTAGCATGCATACATGCATTGGAGAAGGAAATGGCAACTCACTCCAGTATTCTTGCCTGGAGAATCCCAAGGACAGAGGAGCCTGGTGGGCTGCCATCTATGGGGTCGCACAGAGTCGGACACAACTGATGTGACTTAGCAGCAGCAGCAGCATTGAGTCCATTGAGTTACTGATGCCTTCCAACCATCTCATCCTCTGACATCCCCTTGTCCTCCTGCCTTCAATCTTTCCCAGCATCAGTGTCTTTTCCAATGAGTCAGCTCTTCGCATCAGGTGGCCAAAGTATTGGAGTTTCAGCTTCAGCATCAGCCCTTCCAATGAATATTCAGGACTGATTTCCTTTAGGATGGACTGGTTGGATCTCCTTGCAGTCCAAAGGACTCTCAAGAGTCTTCTCCAACATCGCAGTTCAAAAGCATCAATTCTTTGGCTCTCAGCTTTCTTTATAGTCCAACTCTCACATCCATACATGACTACTGGAAAAACCATAGCTTTGACTAGATGGACCTTTGTTGGTAAAGTAATGTCTCTGCTTTTTAATATGCTGTCTAGGTTGGTCATAGCTTTTTTTCCAAGGAGCAAGCGTCTTTTAATTTCATGGCTGCAGTCATTACCTGCAGTGATTTTAGAGCTCCAAAAAATAAAGTTTTCTATCATATGCTAAATTCAAGATGGTACCCTGCATTGTAAAACAAAGGACAATAGTGGAAAAACTGGTAAAAGATAAAGTTTGGAGTTTAGATAATAGCAATTTACTGATGTTAATTTCTTAGATGTAACAAACCTACAATGGTAATATAAAATGTTAATAGGAAGAGAGTTTGGGTGAGGGTGTGATATCTTTGCACCTTTTCAGTAAATTTAAAATAATTACAATATAACCCATTTCTTTAAAAATAATATGCATCATATCCATATATCCTTTTATCTACATCTTTATGAAAAATGAAATCTAGGAAAATGTTAACAAAAATTTAACATTGGCTGTTTCTAAGTCATTGGCTTCATGGTGATTTGCTTTTTTGTGTAATTTTTGTTCTGTTTGAAGTTAACAGATGAATGTCATTTTTATTACAAATGCTATTAATATTTCAAACTTTTTTTAAAGAAACAAGTAAAATAGTGTTGTGCCCTTTGCTCAGTTGTTGAGTCGAGTCCGACTCTTTGCCACTGTGTGGACTGTAGCCCTCCAGGCTCCTCTGTCCATGGGATTTTCCAGGCAAGAATATTGCAGTGGGTTGCCATTCCCTTTTCCAAGGTATTTTCTTGACCCAGGCGTGGAACCCGCCATCTCCTGCACTGGCAGGCAGACTCTTTACCACTGAACCACCAGGGAAGCCCTAAAATAGTGTACGGATGAATATTAACATGGGGAATGCTTATGATAAAATAGTTCATGAAAAAACAGAAGACAAAAAATAAATTCAAGAGTAATAATTTTATTTCAAAAATATATTTTTGAAAAAAAATGACTAGAAGGAGCTATATTAAATTATTGCTAGTATTTGATTTGGATTAGTTAACTTTCATTTTTTTATTTATGCATTTAAAATTTTTACAGTGGTTTAAACAATGAATATACATTCATAGTAACTGAAAAATAAACATTACAGTTTTACTGTTACCCAGTGAAGTTGGAACTGGCAGTTGGCAAGTCAACTGGAAAAGTTAATTAAAGCAGTGAATCATAAAATGTGATATATACATACCTTAAAGATTTAATTTTAACCTAAAACATATGGATGTTCATTCACTTGCCACTCTTTTGATGTTGTGCCAAGACCCTTTCTTTGTGTCAGGGTCTGCTGATCAGAGTTCTAAGCTGTCTTTCTTTCAAAACCACCCATAATGCATCATCCAGAAGTCCCAGTTTTGGTTTCTTTAAGGCAGAATGAAACCTTTCAGAAAGCAATTTTTCTACATTTTTGCTCTTCCCCCAGTCTTTTATGTGTGTTTTACATACACCTCATTTGATAGTAATTTATCGTAGCAACTTGTCTTCATCAAATCTTTCATCACACTATGTAATAGTTATGTAAATGATAAGCATATAGTATTTGCATAAACAGTTGCCATCACAACTAGCATAAATAGGTTTGGGAACACACATGGTTGATTCTTGATCATCACGACTGGTGGGAATAGAGACGTGGGGTCTTAATAGTGACTAGTCTGAGCTATAAGAATTCAAGGTGCTGCGGGCCTCTTTGGGGAGGTTTTACTGAGGAAGGCAGGACCCTTACCTAGTTTTGGACCCTTACAAATTGATGAAGTTGAGCAAGATTAGGACAGTTCCTATACATGAACGTAAAAATGGCAGACTCTAATACAAATCTTGCTACCTTAAGTGTGGCAGAAGGAAACTAGCATCAGATTTCATCTTGATTTGCTACTGTCTTCACTTTTTATACTGGATAGCTAGCATACCCTCTGATGTTCCTTCAGCATAAGATACTGATGACTGACAAACAGGTCGTTTGGATCTATTCTTGTTGGCCACCCTCTGAAAGCTAGTAATGGTACTTCTGTTGTACAGATGACGAAACTGGGGTGCTTAAAAGTGCCCAAAACTATGGATACTCACTGACAGATCCAGTGGCAGATTCTGTCCCAGTTGTGACAGATCCAAGATTCATACCCAGGTCTATGTTCTGACCCCAACAGCACTGCTGTTAATACTCTGCCACAGTGGTCTACTTCAAAGGGATAGACAGTCCTTGACGTATAGTGGTTCAACAACTATTTTCTCACTCTATCATAGTGATAAAGCTATACACAGTCGGTAAAAATCACACTTCAAATATTGATTTTTTTCTAGTGATGTGCTATATGATACCCTCCCATGATGCTGGGCAGTGTCAGCGAGTCACAACTCCCAGTCAGCCTCACAATTATGCGGGTGAAAAACTGATACCCTTATTACCATTCTGTACCTGTACAGTATTCCATAAATTACATGAAATGTTCAGCACTTTATTATAAAATAGTTTAGATGGTTTTGCCCAACTGTAGGCTAATAGAAGGGTTTCCTACTTGGCACAGTGGTAAAAATCTGCCTGCCTGTATGGCAAAAGCCACTACAACATTGTAAACTAATTAGCCTCCAATTAAATACATTAATTAAAAAAATAATAATTAAAATAAAAAAAAGAATCTGCCTGCCAGTGCAGGAGACACAAGAGATGTGGGTTCAATCCCTGAGTCAGGAAGATCTCCTTAAGAAGAGAATAGCAATCCACTCCAGTATTCTTGCCTGAGAATTCCCATGGACAGAGGAACCTGGTGGGCTATACAGTCCATGGGGTCACAAAGTGTCAGACACAACTTAGTGACTGAGCATTCATGTAGGCTAATGTAAACATGAACACATTTAAGGTAGACTGGGCTAATCTATGATGTTTGGTAGGTTGTGTGTAGTAAATGCACTTTCTTTTTACAATATTTTCAATTTAAGATGGTTTCATTGGAAAGTAAATCCTTGGACTGCAAGGAGACCAAACCAGTCAATCCTAAAGGAAATCAACCTTGAATATTCATTGGAAGGACTGATGCTGAAGCTGATGCTCTAATACTTTAGCCACCTAATTAAAAAAGCTGACTCATTGGAAAAGATCCTGATTCTGGGAAAGATTGAAGACAAAAGGATAAAGGGGTATCAGAGGATGAGATGGTTAGATAACATCACTGATTCAATGGACATGAATTTGAGTAAACTGGGAGAGAGTGGAGGCTGATGAGCTTGGTGGCTGCAGTCCATGGGGTCGCAAAGAGTCAGACACGACTTTGTGACTGAAACTCCATTGTAAGTTAAGGAAGATCTATATAGGGTTAATGATTAAATAATGCTATGAAATCACACAAAGAAGGAATTTTAAAAATTGTCATTTTTATTGCTAATGTACAACAGCTTTGCTCTTATAATATCTGATAACATTTCCTTATTTTTCTGGGTCTTAAAATCATTAGTGATACAGAAATAATATGAGTGCTATGCCATATACCTCTGTCCTACATACTTAGAATATTCATTTCCATCTTTCTATTTTTTGTCCATCCCACAGGAATCCTATTCTCTTTAAGATCGTCCATATCCCAGATGTCCTTAATTTCACAAGCACTGTCTGGAGTTCCAACTACATTCTCAGCCTGAAGATGTGCCTGGGAATACTGGGCCCCTTCGTTAAGCACTGTGTCAGCTGTCCACAGTTTCCCTAGGCTGGCAGCTCTGATCTCTTCTGCATCACAAGTCATGTCTCTTTACACTCTTACCAGCTTATATCAATTTTCATAGATTTCATTCTCAATATTATTTCTTCATATCTTTCCTCCTTTTTACAGCTAAGCTTCTCTAAGAAGGGATTGAAATTTGATCTCCATTCCCCTCTTTATCTTCCGTCATTTCCAGCATCTAAGATCACCAGTGGGCCACCATTTTTCCAAATCTAATACTTTTTTGTTCTCATCTTTCTTGACCTCTCAGGAGCAAACAGGTGACATGTTCGTCTACACCTTTCTTCTTCTTTTTTTTTTTTTATGCCTTCCTTCTTGAAAGATTTTCTTGTCCAGAGCTCCAAGACATCATATTCTCCAGGTTTTCCTCCCACTTCTCTAAACCCCTTTGTCTCCTCTCCTGGCTTCTGTTCTGTTGAACCTGTAGATGCCGAATGATCCCAAGGTTCTGTTCGATGACCTAAACTGATCTCATCGAGCCACTGACTTCTAATGCTGGCTCTATACTGATTATTCCTACATTTATGTTTCTTGCCTCTTCCTTTCCTTTAAGCTCTAGATGCATACATCCATCCTCCTAATGGGTATATACACTTGAGGGTGTAACAGGCATCTCAAATGGGACATATACAAAATAAACTCTTGATGACTCCCAGTTCAAATCTACTCACTAGCCCACATCTTGCCCAGTGGGTAAACGACTTTACAATTCACAAGTGACTCAAGTTAAAATTTTAGATGACATCCTCGATTTCTCTCTCTTCCTGCCTCCTCCCCTGACATCTCCCTTTATGACAGGGCTCCCAGTATCATTGTGTTTGGTGTTTAGAGCTTTGCACTTTGCTTGTCCTGTCCCCCCCACCTAGGAAACTCTTCCCCTAGATACTCACACAGTACCCCCCTCCAAACTTCTGCTCAAATGTTACCCCATCAGAGAAGCCTAAGGTTCCTCCACTCTTCTTTCTCCATCTGTTAGCCTATTTCTCCCTCTTACCTTCATCACTCATATTTTTGCTCATTTGTTTATTCTCTGTCTACTCAGCTAGGTTGCAGGGAGGAAGAGGGGCTGTCTTTGACTCAGTACTGTGTCTCCAGAGCTTAGGACCTCAATTAGGGGCTTAAAATATATTTGTTTAATTAATAAGTTTGTGTCTTGTTTATCATTGTATCCCTAGAGCCTCAAACAGCCTGTGGCACGCTATAATAATAATAACACTAAAATGAAAATGAAAGTGTTAGTTGCTCAGTCGTGTCTGACTCTTTGTGGACCCCATGGACTGTAGTACGCCAGGTTTTTCTCTCTGTCCATGGAATTCTCCAGGCAAGAATACAGGAATGGGTAGGCATTCCCTTCTCCAGGGGATCTTCTTAACCCAGGGATCGAATCCAGGTCTTCCTCATTGCAGGCCAATTCTTTACCATCTGAGCCACCAGGAGGCCAAACAACACTAAAAATAACTTTTAAATCATTAGAAGAGCTGAGACTTATCTAGCATTGTCTATGTGCCAGACACTGTTCTCTGCTCTCAATCAAGCTATCATTTAGTCCTCATAACTATAAGGCAGGTACTGCTATTATCCTTGTTCACAGATTAAGAAAATGAGGCTTAGAAAGGAGAAGTAACTTTCTCCAAGTTACATATATGGTGAAAGTGAAAGCTGCTCAGTCGTGTCTGACTCTTTGCGACCCCATGGACTGTATAGTCCATGGAATTCTCCAGGCCAGAATATTGCAGTGAGTAGACTTTCCCTTCTCCAGGGGATCTTCCCAACCCAGGGATCAAACCCAGGTCTCCCACATTGCTGGCAAATTCTTTACCAGCTGAGCCACAACGGAAGCCCAAGACTACTGGAGTGGGTAGTCTATCCCTTCTCCAGCGGATCTTCCCAACCCAGGAATTGAACTAGAGTCTCCTGTATTGCAGGCAGATTCTTTACCAACTTTCCCTTATCTTTCTCTTTCCCTGATAAGGGAAAGCCCACATATACAGTTAAGTAGAGTCATGAGGATGCAAAATCTGGTGGAATAATTTCAGAGCATATGCTATTAACCACTTAAGTATCAATAAATGAATGACTTATAAAATGGCCATAAATAATCTCTTCTGTGACATCATCCTTAAGGCTTATCAGTGCACAAGGATAAGATAGTTATTGGCTGCTCTATTTACTAGTAGAAAGCAGTAGATAACAGTAGGAGAATGTATTAACCAATATTATATTGTATTAAAGTACTACCTAAAATGTCAATAAATATCATACTAAGACTTAGTAAAATTTTCTAAATAAAGATTATATATTTTAATTGCTTTCTTAACCCTCAGAAGGGTTAAACACCACTGATTTTCAAAAAAGAAACTTCCATATACTAATTTATGCATATCTATCTATCAACTGTCGGTAGGAATGCAAAAGGTCACCCCAGCTTGCACCAATAGGTGTTTCATAAGCTAAATGGTGATAAAGAATTAGATCAGCCAAAAAGCCAACCTAAAAATGGAAATGAATATGTACTTTCAGCAAGCCATTCCTCACAGGATATAAATTATAACCACTTCAAGATATAGTAGGTGTTCACTCAAGTTTCTCTCTGGGTTTTCATAGCCCTTAGACTATTACGTTTGAAGTAAAAGTTAATAAAAGCCCAGAAACAAATTTGAAAGGGTATTGGTACCAAGAGATTAATTCGAGAGTTTTTAGAGCAAGTACCCTCCACCTTGAATGACTTTGCAATGAAAGAAGAGTGTCATTCCACATATGGTCGCAGGAATGCCCTAATGCAGAATCAGCCACCACTCTTGTGGCCTTACCACCTTCTCCCACAGAAGGAAAAAAAAAAAACAAAACCTGAGCTCTGTTATTGGCTCTTGGCAGTGGGTAAAACATAGCTTAATGTCCCTTACACCACCAGGGAGGCTCTGTGACTAGCAGTCCACCTGGAAAATCTATTTTTCAAACATAATCAGGCCCACAAGGCTAAGAGGCAGAAGGCAATTCTTTTGACCTGAAAGGTCTGAAGAATATCAGCAGGTTTTGCCCACAGAGACCTAGTGCAGTGAGGAGTTGAGACAACTGCCAAGATCACTCGAGCCAAAAGCAACACTCCTCCTTGAATTCTGACCGACAATCCTCTT
This sequence comes from Odocoileus virginianus, assembly GCF_023699985.2. NCBI lineage: Eukaryota > Metazoa > Chordata > Mammalia > Artiodactyla > Cervidae > Odocoileus > Odocoileus virginianus. The sequence goes on from NC_069680.1 coordinate 20,271,979, forward strand.
CCCCCTCACAAAAAAAGCAAAAACTTGTGAAGAAAAAAAATATATCGATCAGCATGATTGTCACCACATATATTGGTTGACTTCACCAGGAACTCGAGGGAAAAACAGCCTCAGGGATTCCTGGGCCAGGGACCTAAAGGTTATTAGAGCTGCGGTGTTGAATGATTAGGATACGATCCAGCAGAGATGACTGAGGCCCTACAGGGACCTTCACCACCCGGAAGGTTGACATTAAAATTGGACCAGTCTGGAAGAGTCACATTTTACCTTGATATCAGGCAGGTAGCCCCAACGAACAAATGAAGCTTCCATGAGAGGCAAAACCCTGCAATTTTCACTTCATTCTTTTCTGGTATATAACAAATGTTCTGGCCTGATGTGACATTTAAACCTTATAATACAATGTTGTGGGAACACAAATGCAGCACAGCAAGGATTTTGTGAAGGGGCTACTAGGAGGTTGACTTCAGAGTTTTCAAGTCAAATTGGTTTATAGTTACCTGATTACGGAAAGAAACCCCAACCACTATTCCTTGAGTCCCAAATTTGGCTCACCTCAAGTTTGAGGGAATTCGTTGGTGCTCTCAAGGTATGTGTAGCCAATCGGTAAAGGTCTACAGAATTTTGACCACATTTAAGATAGAGTGAAGCAAATCTTGAACTTAGTTTGGGGGGTGACTTTAAATTTAAGATCTGGGTGACCTTCTGAAATGATCACGTAGGAGCTCTGAATTTATTTTCTACTCTAATAAGTTCTGCTGAGCCAGACAGGGCTTGGCTCACCTGGTCTTCCTGCTGATTTCCAGATCTCCAGTTCCGACCAAGTCACAATGTGACGGGAACCTCGCCCTGCCACATGGACCGTGAGACTGGAGCCACCACCGAGGAAAGCCCAGGTGAGTGGACACTTATGCTGCACATGCCACGTCACCTGTTTCCAGGGAAGCAGGAGTGGGTCCTAACACGCTGTGGCGGGGTCTCACGTCAGGTGTGCCCTGGAAGGCCATCCAGGCACAAGCAGACACGGTCCAGAGGCAAGGGGGACCTAATGCCTCACTGGAGCAGCCCTCAACCAGTGGGAGGCGGGGATCTAGGGCTAAGTGTCCTAGCCTCCCTCATCCTCCATGGTGGGAAATTTGGGCTTCCCTTGTGGCTCAGATGGTAAAGAATCTACCTGCAATGAGGGAGACATGGGTTTGATCCCTGGGTTGGGAAGATGCCCTGAAGAAGGGAACAGCTACCCACTCCAGTAGTCTTATCTGGAGAATTCCATGGAGAGAGGGGGCTGGCAGACTGCAGTCCACGGGGTCGTAAAGAGTTGGACACAACTGAGCAACTCACTTTTCTCTGAATCCTATGTGGTTCTTCAGAGGGCCCCCGGCAGGTGGTGTTTAGCTCTTTACCGTTGTACACAAGGGCTCTCCTCCTTTATCCGTCTCTTTGCCACTCCCTCACGTCCACTTCTGGGGTCCCCTTCCAGATAAATTACTTGAGCTTTAATCCTTGTCTCAGAGTCTCCTTTCACAGGAACCCAAACAAGATGTCTGCCAAAGGAGGTGAAGTGGGAAAACACACACACACAGACACACACACACACACCCAGCCCCCTGTGCCCAGTAATATGTATCCCTCAACATGTCTGTCATTGAGTCAACAAATCTCCCTTTCTCTGTTTTACACAAGGCAGTTGGCATTAGACTTTTCCTCGCTTGAGACCACTCAAGACCCAAATAGGACGTGCACTCGGACAAAGCAAACAGATAATTACGCTTTCCCACTAGTTCTTCGTTGACAACGTCTTTGTGTTTCTAGCTCTTAGCGTGATACCTGACACACAGTAGGGTTCAAAGAACATGCATTAGGTTAATGAATCTCTAGCATGTGTTTTTACACCCCTTGTTAAGAAGAGGTAAGAGGAAAGCTTGGCATTTTTAGTGAAAGTCGCTCAGTCAAGTTAGACTCTGCGACCCTGTGGACTGTTGCCCACCAGGGCCCTCTGTCCATGGAATTCTCCAGGCAAGAATACTGGGAGCCTGGTGGGCTATAGTTCATGGAGTCACAAAGAGTGAGCGACTAACACTGACATTTTTACATGTTGTATGGTGAGGGCCCACATTTAGCTGGCACACACCGGGATGGCCATGCTACAAGCAGTCACCCCCTGAGTCTCCAAATAGCCCCCAGCACCTCCAGCCACCCCAGCATTCTCCAGAAATCCCCAGATTCCCCATGATCCAGCAAATAAAAGGTTAACACCTGGGCATAGCACCTGCTCTGATTGGCCAGTTCCGGCCTTGCTAATTGTATAATATTTGGAATATTACCCTTGCATAAGGCCTAATATTTTCACTCCCTGTGCTCCTTTAAAATTAATCCTCATGAAGCTTGAAAGTAGTGCAGCATAAACTCCTTTAACACAAAAGAAATGACTTTCCTCCAGACCTACCATACTGCTAAAAATGCAGAGGAAACAGCTTTCTTGATAGTCTCTGCATGAATATTAATACTAGTTACAATATGCCTGCAGATGTAGTCGTGGGCTTTGCATCTGGCCACATGACTCACTGAGAAATCAACTGATCTGCAAAACTTTTCCTCCCTCCTTCCTACAACTCCTCCCGTGAACGGCAATGTGGGATTCTTTTAGACTTTCTTTACCCCACAGCTGGTGCCATTTGATAGATTTTTTGGCACAAGAGGAACTCCCATCTGTGTCCCAAGTCCAAAGCAATCAAGAAGTTTTAGAGTTTATTTTCTTCATGTCTTTTCCTTCCTTCGTCTCCCTGGATTTTCAGAGGTAAGGTAGTTCTTCAACTTTAAGAGCCAAGTCTAACTGTGGCCTCTTTGTAGGCAATACAGTGTATTTTCTCTGTACAGTAGAGACGTCATGGATAGGTTCAAAGACAAGTGATCATACTAATGGGACTCCAAGTGGAATTCTACTACAAGTGAGCCCAGGGTGTAAGGGAGCACATGGAGGGCACTTCTAAGTGTACCACAAGGAAGCTTCCAGAAAATCAAGAGAAAGACCAAAAGACCACTCTTGAATCTAATCTTCCATGTACAAGATACAGGAAAATGCAGAACAAGAATTTTAGCTAAGGACAGAGCTGGGTCCAACCATCAGGTGCAGATGAAACTATTGAGAAAAAAAAAATCTGCAGAAGATTTCATGGAACATAGGGAAATGGCTGAGGAAGAAAAGCGGAAGTGGGGGTGGTGTTGAAGTGACATCAGTTTCAGATGACATCACTCCCACAAGCTCCCTGGCTCTGTTTCTTCTCTGTCTCCCAAAGTATACTCCTCTTTGAAAGAATCTTTTCTTCCTAGGACCCTCCATGAGTTCCCTGTGGCCACTAACAAATAATCATACACTTGGTGGTTTAGAACAGCAGAAATGTATTGTCTTCCGGTTCTGGAGGCTGCAAGTTCAAAATTAGTATTTCTGGGACAAACTCAAGATGTCAGACAAACTGTTATCGACCTGGGCTGTGGGCTCTTCATCAATGGTACGGAGAAGGCAATGGCACCCCACTCCAGTGTTCTTGCCTGGAAAATCCCATGGACAGAGGAGCCTGGTGGGCTGCAGTCCATGGGGTCGCTACAAGTCAGACACAACTGAGGGCCTTCACTTTCCCTTTTCACTTTCATGCATTAGAGAAGGAAATGGCAACCCACTCCAGTGTTCTTGCCTGGAGAATCCCAGGGATGGGGGAGACTGGTGGGCTGCTGTCTATGGGGTTGCACAGAGTTGGACACGACTGAAGCGACTTAGCAGCAGCAGCAGCATCAACGGTAATTGAGAAGAGGCCAGATGAGAAATTTTGGCAAGGCTTTGTGGGGCCCTAGCTGCAGCACAAGGGAGAGAGAACAAGTAACAGGAGCCCTTGCTCACCCCCTGGGAGGAAGAGCTGAGTCCTGAATAGAGTGAGAGTAGGGGCTGATCAGTGGGTTGGGCCAGAGGGGTGACTTCAGCAGTCTGCCCACCCCCTTGTGGTGCTGTGTGCAGGGATCATGACCAGTACCCTGCTTTTGCTCCTGGCACCTCAGAAGTGGCAGATGGTTTTTGGCCTTTTTGTACCTTATTGTCCATCATTTGACCCAACAGAATGTGTGTAGTTATTTTTAGCCTCCTTATAGTTTCGTTGTATTTGTAGCTGGAGGAGATGTTTCTCTATATACAAGCACTGCAGTAAAGGCTCCCAGGTCCCAGGTCCCAGCTTGCCTCAGCACTCCCTATAGAAGCTCAGGGAAAGAGTTCATTCTTTGACTCTTTCAGCTTCTGACTGCCAGCACTCCTTGGTTTATGACCACACCCCTCCAAGCTGTGCCTCTGAGGTCACATTGCCCTGCCCTCTTCTGTTCAAAGTCTCCCTCTGCCTCCCTTATAAGGACACTCGGAAGTGGCTCAGTCAGTAAAGAATCTGTCTGCAATGCAAGAGATCTGGGTTCAGTCCCTGGGTTCGGAAGATCCCCTGGAGAAGGAAATGACCAACCCACTCCAGTACTCTTGCCTGAAGTATCCCATGAACAGAGGAGCCTGGTGGGCTACAGTCCATAGCATCACAAAGAGTCAGACATGTAGTAGCGACTAAACCACCACCACCACCACAGACAATCTAGAATATCTTCAAGAGCCTTGATTGAATCACATGTGCAACATCTTTGCCATATGTGGTAACATTCACAGATTCCAGGAATTAGGATGTGGACAATTTTTGGAGGGTTCTGCCTACCATAGATGGGATGGTAGGAGACCCGGGTTCCCCACCTGGGACCTCAGCCCTCACCAGTCTAGTCTGAGTCAATAACACTTGATTGTAAGTCCTGAAGACTCTAGGGCTTCCCTGGTAGCTACCTGCAATGCAGGAGACCCAGGTTCAGTCCCTGAGTAGGGAAGATCCCCTGGAGAAGGGAATGGCTACCTACTCCTGTATTCTTGCCATGGACAGAGAAGCCTGGCGGGCTACAGTCCATGGAGTCATGAAGAGTCAGACACGACTGAATGACTAACACTTTCACTTTCACTGAAGACTCTGCCTCTTGGGAGCTCTCTCTGGACCATAGGACCAAGGGATTAAAGTTTAGAGAATAACCTTCAGGCAAATCCAGATGTGGGGTTAGAGGATAAATACCAGACTTCCTCTCTCCTTGGGTGGGGCAACTCAGAGATGGTCTTAACTGTCACTGTTCCCAGGAAGATGGAACACTAGCTGCCCCGACGTGGCCTGTTCATTGGTCATGCACCTTCATCAGCTTCCTCTCTCTCTGTGCAACATCCCCTCCCCTGATCACGCTTCCTAGACTGGCCTCTCTTATAAATTCCTGGCAGTCACATCCTTGTCTCAGGGTCTGTCCACCCAAAGACAGATCTCCTGTCCTTACCTGGTGATTCAGCACTATTTCCAGACACCTGATCTGTGAGTTCCTGGGAGGGAAGGGTTCAACTTCGATAACCTTTATGGGGACTTCCCTGGTGGTCCAGTGGTTAAGACTCTGAACTGCAGTGTAGGGGACATGGGTTCCATCCCTGGTCAGGGAACTAAGATCCCTCATGCCAAGCACTGTGGCCAAAATAAATAAATAAACAAACAAATAACCTTTCCCTTCCCTTGCCCAGGCTTGCTGAAATGAATGACAGAGAGGATTAAAACCATCTTCACAAGTGCTAAGTCTGAGAACCATAGGGTCCAAGGCTTTGGGAGTCAGGTGACTTTGCCCCTGGGAGGCAGACCAGCCTACAGCCGGAAGCAGGGCGGCGAGGATCAAACTGTTTTCCAGCAATATCCTAAAAGGCAAATTGTCATATTAAAAATTCAGGGCACTCTCCCCCCGATTCCTTTCATGTTGGAGGATTTCAGTGTTCCCTCTGAATATAGACCATGATAGTGTTAATCTCATATAAATAGAAAACAGCCCCAAAATGTATAATAATTGCATACACCACTCCTTTTGTCAACTTTTTTATTTAGTGCGACTTTCTGCAGAGCCGGGTTTTATTATATTATGATACGACAGTAATCTTTTCCGAAGCTTTCACTTTATTTTGTTACATTTATCTCGCGCGCCAGATTCACACTCCCACAGTAACCATATGGGGAAAAGCCACAAAAGCTGTTAAGTACATTTAATTACTGTTTTGATGAGCTCATATTTTAATTATGTTTATTGATTCTGTGTATATTGAAATAGTTTTAGCATTTCCAGAAAAAAACATGGAATCAATATGCAGCAATTACTGAACATTTTATGATTGTGTGTGTAATTAAAACTTTCATAAACTATTTTTGAAGAACATTTCCGGCCTAATCCTATAGCAGTGATTAACTAGGTTTCTGAGTGTGTTTAGGTAAGCTTTGGTTTTTCTTCCATGTAGAAGGAAAATTGGGTTCAGTGCAAAATATGTTTACAGTCAAATATTTCGGACTTAAAATGTCTCCCTTACAAAACAGCAGAACGCACATATTGTACCTTCCATGATTTGCTAAAACACCGCTAACAATGATAAAACACAAATTTAAACCTCCTAACAATTCGATGTTGCCAACTCAAAGATTACTCCAACTGTCAGCCATACATATGTTGTTGCTAAGTGACAGATTTTTTTAAAAAGAAAAAAACCCAAACCCTTCCATGCCTGCTTCATTCTTTTCTTCTGCCGATTGACGTTTTTACAGACCTTAAGGACTTTTTATTTGAAAAAATAAAACTGCACAAGCCCCACATTTTCTTCAGAGAATGAAATTAGTGTCATGATCACTTTATACATTTTAGTACTCTCAGTCTGTCCATGAGAAAATGATGTAAAATAGGGAGTTGTCTCTTTAAAAAGTGATAACAGATTGCCTATCCAGGAGCAAACATTTCTAGCTCAACGGTTCACCTGGGTCTATAGCGCCACAGCCTCAGCCACCTCCATCAGCATTGCCAGAGGCTTTGGGAAGTCACAGATTTTACAGTCCCTCTGAAGGTCTCTGGATAAATCTTTAGAGAGAGTCACTGGAATCTGAATTTTAAATGCAATGAGGTATCACCTCACACCCTCCAGAATGGCCATTATTAAAAAGTCTACAAAGAGTAAATGCTGGAGAAGATATGGAGAAAAGGGAACCCTCTTACACTCTTGGTGGGAATTTAAGTTCATATAGCCACTGTGGGGAGCAGTATGGAGGTTCCTTAAAAACCTAAAAATAGGGCTACCACATGACCCAGCAATCCCACCACTGGGCATATATACTCTGAGAAAACCATAATTCAAAAAGAAACATGTAACCCAGTGTTCACTATAGCACAATTCACAATAGCTAGGACATGGAAGCAACATAAATGTTCACCAACAGAGGAATGGATAAAGAAGATGTGATAAATACACACACAATGGAATATTCAGTTCAGTTCAGTCACTCAGTCGTGTCCGATTCTTGGCAACCCCATGAATCTCAGCATGCCAGGCCTCCCAGTCCATCAGCAACTCCTGGAGTTTGCTCAAACTCATGTCCATCGAGTCAGTGATGCCATCCAACCATCTCATCCTCTGTCGTCCCCTTCTCCTCCTGCCCTCAATCTTCCCCAGCATCAGGGTCTTTTCAAATGAGTCAGCTCTTGGCATCAGGTGGCCAAAATATTGGAGTTTCAGCTTCAACATCAGTCCTTCCAGTGAACACCCAGGACTGATCTCCTTTAGGATGGACTGGCTGGATCTCCTTGCAGTCCAAGGGACTCTCAAGAGTCTTCTCCAACACCACAGTTCGAAAGCATCAATTCTTCAGTGCTCAGCTTTATCATCCAACTCTCACATCCATACGTGACCACTGGAAAAAACATAGCCTTAACTAGACGGACCTTTGTTGGCAAAGTAATGTCTCTGCTTTTTAATATGTGTCTAGGTTGGTCACAACTTTCCTTCCAAGGAGTAAGCGTCTTTTAATTTCATGGCTGCAATCACCACCCACAGTGATTTTGGAGCCCCCCAAACTAAAGTCAGCCACTGTTTCCAATGTTTTCCCATCTATTTGCCATGAAGTGATGGGACCGGATGCCATGATATTAGTTTTCTGAATCTGAATTTAAGCTTTAAGCCAACTTTTTCACTCTCCTCTTTCACTTTCATCAAGAGGCTTTTTAGTTCCTCTTCACTTTCTGCCATAAGGGTGGTGTCATCTGCGTATCTGAGGTTATTGATATTTCTCCCAGCAATCTTGATTCCAGCTTGTGCTTCCTCCAGCCCAGCGTTTCTCATGATGTACTTTGCATATAAGTTAAATGAGCAGGGTGACAATATACAGCCTTGACGTACTCCTTTTCCTATTTGGAACCAGTCTGTTGTTCCATGTCCAGTTCTAACTGTTGCTTCCTGACCTGCCTATGGGTTTCTCAAGAGGCAGCTCAGGCAGTCTGGTATTTCCATCTCTTTCAGAATTTTCCACAGTTTATTGTGATCCACACAGTGAAAGGCTTTGGTATAGTCAATAAAGCAGAAATAAATGTTTTTCTGGAACTCTCTTGCTTTTTTGATGATCCAGCAAATGTTGGCAATTTGATCTCTGGTTCCTCTGCTTTTTCTAAAACCAGCTTGAACATCTGGAAGCTCACAGTACATGAATATTACTCATCCATAAAAAGGAACAAAATTGGATCATTTGTAGAGATGTGGATGGACTCAGAGACAGTCATACAGGGTGAAGTAAGTCAAAAAGAGAAAACAAATCTTGTATGTTAATGCATTTATGTGGAATCTAGAGGGCTTCCCAGGTGGCGCTAGAGGTAAGGAACCTGCCTGCCAATGCAGGAGACATGAGATGTGTGTTTGATCCCTGGGTTGGGAGGATCCTCTGGAGGAAGGCATGGAAACCCACTCCAGTATCCTTGTCTGGAGAATCCCATGGACAGAGGAGCCTGGCAGGCTACAGTCCATAGGGTCATAAAGAATTGGACATGACTGAAGCGACTTAGCACACATGTACACATGTGGAATTGAAAAATTGTATGAAAGTGAAAGAGAAAGTCATTCAGTCATGTCCAACTCTGCGACCCCATGGATATGCAATCCATAGAATTCTCCAGGCCAGAATACTGGAGAATACAGCTGTTCCCTTCTCCAAGGGATCTTCCCAACCCAGACATCAAACCCAGGTCTCCCTCATGCCAGGCAGAGTCTTTACCAGCTGAGCCACCAGGGAAGCCCAGAAAAAATGGCATAGATGATCTTATTTGCAAAGCAGCAATAGAAACACAGATGTAGAAAACAACCATACGGACACCAAGCAGGGCGGAGGTAGGGGAGGTGGGATGAACTGGGACATTGGGAATGATATATTAATATATACACTATTGATACCAAGTATAAGACAGATGGCTAATGAGAACCCACTGTGTAGCACAGGGAACTCCACTCGGTGCACTGTGGTAACCTAAATGGGAAGGAAATCCAATCCACCTGCCAATGCAGGAGACGCAAGAGACTCAGGTTCAATCCCTGCATCAGGAAGATCTCCTAGAGTAGGAACGGCAATGGACTCCAGTATTCTGTGGATAGAGGAGCCAGATACCAGGGTCAGAACGTGAACTTATCTTTCTCAAGGTCAACTATTCACTCCACAACGAGTGATACCCTTGGTAGGTATTTTTGAAGATGTTTGAAGAATGTATGTGCCTTCTGCTCAGTCTTCTCAAATCTCCCATATTCGACATTTGTCTCTAGATCCAGCCAGTCCATCAAAAAGCTGCATGCCCAGATCCTATTGCTCTGGGGCCCTGCAGAAATGCTTTTCTGAAATGCACTGTGGCCAACACCTACTGATCCTTGCTGAGGGTCCCGGAGTAGAGGAGTGCTGCTCTAAGTGTGGCTTATGGATTGGAGCCAGTCCTGGAACTGTGGGGTCACTGGTGCCCAAAGATGGGGGTGGGGTCTGGTCACTCTGCAGCTGTTCAAGAAAGACTGCTGTGTTACCTGTCTGCATTACTCTGGTTCTCCATGATGCTTCTGGGAAGAATTTTTGTTTATTGTTGAGTGTTAGTGAGGGCTTCCCAGGTGTCTCAGTGGTAAAGAACCTGCCTGCCAATGCAGGAAATGCAGGAAATGATCCCTAGGTGGGGAAGATCCCCTGGAAGAGGGCATGGCAACGCACTCTAGAATTCTTGCTGGGATAATCCCATGGACAGAGGAGCCTGGCAGGCTGCAGGCCATGGGGTCACAAAGAGTCAGACACAACTGAGTGACTGGGCATGCAAGTACTAGTTAGACTCTTTCCAGTTGAGGAACTGGGATGTTTATTCATCATCAATCACTCCCTTTTTCATCTGACTTTAGGAATCATAATTCATGTAATAAGGTAAATCTGGCAGGTAATTAAATGTGAATCTGAGTCTGTGGTAACAGGGGTGCAGGGTAAGATGGGTGGCAGGTGGAGACTATGTCAAACTAAGAAGCACATAACCCACCTCAAGACAGTCGTAGTCTAATTTTTTTCATATTCACTATGGAAAATTTTAAACATATACAAAAATAGATATAATAAACCCTGTTACATGTATCATTCAGATTCAGAAATAATCAACATTTTGCTAATCTTACTTACCTATTCCACTTAATTTTTAAAATTTCTGCTCATGTATTTTAAAGTAAGTCTCAGATATGGCTTTACTGGCATGTATTCCATTATCATACCTAACAAAATAAGTGATAATTCCTTAATATCCTCTAAGTCAATGAATATTCAAAATTTCCAAATCCGAATAGCTGGGTTAGACAATGTCCACACATTGCATTTGGTAATTACAGCTCTTATATCCCTTTTGTTCTGTGATAGTCTCTCCTCCCACTGATATTTGAAACAGGTTAAAAAGTTTCTTTTTAACTCTGTACGGAACAAACAAAAATGCAACTTCATTTGGGTTTGTCCCAAGGGCTGCCATTTTGTGATGTCCTCCGATGTTCTCTAGGGACCCAGATATTTGCATTCAGTTTTTCTCCTGGGTTTGACTTCACATTTTAATTTCTATTTTTCTGGGTTCTGATTTTTAAATTTGACATTTAGGTTACCAGTTCATGATAGGTGTTTTTGCCATAAGCCCTCAAATTCTTGAGAGGATGTTTTGGGTTATAAGTAAGTTTGAATTACTTTAATAAATAAGATAAACTCAATAATTTCTTTCTAAATGTGTTTGAGATAACAAAGTCCCCAGTAAGTCGAATCTCAGTGTTTAAAATTTAGAGATAATAAGCAGATTCTGGAATTTGGCAATTACACAATAATTCAGCAGTGTTTTTGATATAAAATTCTACTGAAAGCGACAGAATTGGGATATGCACCAAGATCTCACTGGCTTTTTAATGGCGTTTTTTGAAGCCCTTTTTATAGTATTAGACAGAAAAAAAAATAAAACAATGAAATCTAAACAAAAGCCAAATAAGGCTTGTCAGCAAACCTTCTCTGGTATTTCTTATTTTGAGGACTGGGAGATTTTCAGGCCGACTTAGTATACATTTGCTAAAGGGTTAACAAATATGTGTGCACAAAGGGAAATACTTCCTTAGGAAAAGATTTATCACCTTCTTTCTCTCAGGATTCATATGTAACATGTATATGTAGGGCAACTGCTTATAATTTGCTCATAAGGGAAGAACAATTAACACATGCATGATTTTGACAACACGTGTTCATTGGGCTCCTGCTGTGTGCTCAGCATTATCCTGGGTCTTGTGGGGGATTTGAAAAAGTATGAGGCAGTTTCTGCTGTCAAGGAATTGACAATCCAGTGGAAGAGTGGAAACTAGCATCTGGAGAGAGGATATTGGCTGATGAAGTGTGTTGTTAGGTTAACAAGCAGCACCTAAGGATCTTGGTGGACTCCCACCTTGGAGACTCATGGCCTCCCCTCACCACCTTCAGTCCAGCCTTGAGAAGCTCAACAGCAGACCCCTCCTGAAGCAAAGATCCCTAGGCTCCTTCCAAGGCTTTAGCCATTCCTCTTTTGCAGGTATTTCCCTCAAAATAAGATTCAAACTCTTCCACCAGAAATTAAATATCCTCCTCAGTGTCATCCTTATTTTCCCAGCTTCATCCCCTTGATTCTTCTTTCTATTCCTAAGCATATAGGTGCACACACACCACATGCACGCACATATACATGTGTTAAATTTCCCAAAGTGCTTCCTCCAAAGATCCTATGGTTTCCCCTTTCAGAATGGAGGGCCACTGTGGTATAAGAAAAAAAAAAAAAAACAGGCTTTGGATTCAAATGGTCCTGCATTTGAATCTCCATCACTTGTGAGTTGTGTGACTTTAGTTAAGTAATTTAGATTCTCTAAGCCTCAGTTTGCCCATCTATAGAAAGAAGACAAAAATGATACTCACTTTCAAAGTTGATGGACATTTGTGATGTGTCTACGAGGTGGCCACGTGTGGTTCTCGACTGGAAACCAACTAGATACTTCAGGACTAACTTGATCTACCACCCCACCAACTGGGGTGAAAATTCAGGAGCATAGCTTGAAAAAGAATGAGGGAGGGTCCCAGTCTTAAGGAGTCTGAGCGGATAACCAAGTCAGGGACTCTGGGAAAAAGATGGATGCTGAAACAGCAGAGAGGGGGCAAGGTCAGAATCAGGATAACAAGATGGGTGATTTAGCACCCCAGACCCAGGTGTTGGCCTTCTCTTCCTTGTCCTCCTGGCTTTTCTCCTCCTTCCAGCCACTCCTCCAATGCCAGACAGGGCCATCTGAGACTGCCCAGAGCTGCCGCACCCAGTAACCATGCTCACTCAGGGCTGAGGCTGTTGACAGCCACTGACTTTGCCACTTGACTCCGGCTCTTTAAAAGTCCAGTTTCATAAGAGAGTGTTGTGATCCTGGTGGCATCTGGAGGTGCGGCTGCCTGTGCCTAATCAACCCCAGACCAGCTCCATGTGCATGACGGGGATCCTGGTCCAAATGTTTTGAAAGTTTCCAAAAACGCCATCCGTCTGAAGAGTAAAAGGCACCAACACTGAAAGCCTTGAGGGTTGAGATAGCGGGAGGAGATGACAGGGTACTCAACCAAGAAATTGAATACGGCTGAATGTTCTGCATTCAGAGGCTCAACACCATCCCCTCCCCCAAATACACCCTGGGCTCCTGCAGACCACTGTGCCTCCAGATGCAGCAGATGCAACATCCACAGCTAACCATGCTGGGCAGCTCTCCTCCTGTGACCTGGCTCTGAGAATCCTCTTTCTGGTAGTGGCCAGCACACTTAGGGTCAGGCGCTTAGGGCCTCCTGCAGAAATGATGAAAATCATGAGAAACAGAATTCCGGCCAGCACTGGCACATGGCTGTGTGCATGAAGGTGCCTGAATTTGGACCTGTAACAGAATTAAGATTGAGACAGAAGGGAACGGTGGACCTCTGCATGGCTCTGCTGCTCCCTCCCTTTCTGAAGTCATTTCCATCCCACAGGGAGTCCAGCTGGGGTCAAATTTGGTCAAAGAGCTGGCTAAATTTCTCTCCAGTACACAAATGGCCAATGTCCTTTGTTCTATTCTGGTCAACAGGGCTCAAGGACCATGTTCCTCTCATCAGAGAGTGTTTTTCTGTAATAAACACAACAACTGTCATTTATTGAGCACATAATATACACCAAACCTAGTACTAAGAGCCTTATATCATTGCATTTAAGTCAAATGACAGTATAATTATTTATATTATATTATATAATTATGTATATTATATATTTATAATTAATATAATATTAATTATACTATGTAATTAATTATAATTATATAGTTAATAGTATACAGTTATATCACATTAATATATCATTAATATAATGTTAATATAATATAATTATAATTATTTATACTATATAATTATATTGTTTGATTATTAATTAATTATATTAGATCCAAGCAATAGCTGTTACTATTGACAAATTACAGATGAAAAAGCCAAGTTCATGGAGGCTAAGATAAGGACACATAGATAGGAAGAGGAGGGGTTGGGATTCCAAAGGACACTGTCTGTTTCCTTGAAGCCTCAGCACATTCATTCTCTTGCTATCCACATGAGGCTTGGCTTCACCAGCTTGGAACTTCTCAAAGTGGGCATAAGTATGTCCACTAATATGGCATACTATGAAGACTGCAACTTCACTAGGCCATGGGAGAATTCAGTCCCCAGGCAGTGCCACAAGTTAGATTAGATATGTTCTCAAAATAAGATCCATGATGTTCATCTGCCTTCAGATCCAACTCTTCGCCATTCCTTCTGCTCTTTGACATTGTGTCTACTCCCTGGGTGTCCCCTGCCCCTGCCCAGGACTGCCCCAACAGCCGCATGATGGCCCTGGGGCATGTGCCCTGCCTCCTCTTCTCCATTCTGCCTCAAGTATGAACGAGGATGTATTCATTTCTGAGGGTTGCTGGTTATAAAGTACCAAAGACTGGATAGCTCAGACAACAGAACTTTATTTTCCCACAATCCTGGAGCCTAGAAGTCCAAGATCAAAGTGTCATAGGCTTGGTTTTTCCTGAGGTCTCTCCCCTTGGCTTGTGGATGTCTTGTTTTCTTGTGTCTTCTTCACTCCATATCGTCTTCCATGATCTTCTCCTGGGTATGTGTGTTTCCCTATTTTCTCTTTGTATAAGGACACCAGTCAGAGTGGTTTAGGGTTCAACCTTAGTGACCTCATTTTAACTTCCCTCTTTAAAAATGCTATTTTCAAATAAAGCCACATTCTGAGATGCTGAGGCTTAGGACTTCAATATGTCAGTTTTGCAGAAGCACAATTCAGCCCCTAATACAGACCCTTCTTTTAGTTTCCACAGTAGAACTACCACCATTTCACAACTTTTTTCCCTGAATATTTATATTTTTAAAAATTATTATTGGACTGTGGCTGATTTACAATGTTGAGTTAGTTTCAGTTGTGTAGAAAAGTGAATCTGTTATAATACACATATATCCATTCTGCCCTAGATTCTTTTCCTATTATGGAGTATTGAGTAGGGTTCCCAACTTTTAATATGACTTCATGGATAGTTCAGAGAAAACAATAGAAAGCACATCTCTAACCACCCTGCATATGGGCGCCCTCAAAACTCACAAGTGCAGACCAAATCCCCAGGCTACCTGAAGGACATTACCTTGCTTAACTCCTAATCTGTTCACTTGGCAGCAGCATCTCTCTTAAGCCACTGAGATCAAACTCACATCTGTATCTTCATCCAGACCCAACCAGGAAAGTCCAGAGGGAGAAATACGTTTTTCTGTCTCTTTGGTCTGAGGCCACTTCTCCCATCTTCCCTTCTTCCCCCAGGAACAGCCTCTTTCAGGGTGACTGAGAGTGTGAATATTCATTACCTCATGGAAAAAACACACTCCAAGTTGGACAGTCTTATTAGAACACAATGTACATTGTCAGTATATGTTCCAGTCTAAACTATTGACCCTTACAACTGTGTTGAACACTATGGCAGAGGCTTCTGGCTGTTCCCCCAAAGGTTTCTATTTCTTCTTCCTTAGTGCAGAGACATGTCCCCAGTTCCCTTCTACGTAGGTAAGACAACAGGACTGATAGTCACCAGTGGAGTGAGAGTGAAAGCAACATATCCGTTTGGAACCACAGTGAGTAAGGAGCAGGTATGTCTTCCCAGGTGGCGTGGAGGTAAAGAATCCGCCTGACAATTCAGGAGACGCAAGAGACGAGGTTTGATCCCTGGGTTGGGAAGATCCCGTGGAGAAGGAAATGGCGACCCACTCCAGTATTCTTGCCTGGAGAATTCTATGGACAGAGGAACTTGGCAGGCTGTAGTCCATGGGGTCTCAAAGAATTGGACATGACTTAGCGACTAAAAACAACAACATGTCTTCTCCACCATCTTTCCCAATTGACTGTCTGGACATGAAGTCCTCCAAGGCCCTAGAAAATGACAGAGTCACAAGAAGGAAGGAGTCTGGGTTCCTGAATCATCTTGTGAAATATCAACTGCCAAATTGACATCTGGTTAACTGCATGATTGTTTTATAAACAAGAAATTGACCTGTGTTGACTTATGCTACTGGAATTCAAGGTTGTGTTAATTAGCAGATATTGTTTACTTTGATGAACATAAGCACCCATAGGACAATGCAGATGGAACTCCATCAGGTCAGATTCAGTTTCCTTTCTTGATCCTCCTATCATCATGATGACCAGCCCCTTCATGAAGCCTTGAATGACTACAGCCACTATAGCCTATGAGCTTGCCCAGAATACACGTGTGTCCCCAAGAACAAGCAGGAAGTTAAAGGTATACCCATTCTGTGTAAACAAACATGTCTCAGTGAGATTTTTAGACCATCAGTTGTAATTAGCATTTAATGTCTACCTCTGAGGAAAATTAACCTGCTTACAGATTTAAATAAATATTGTATTTTGTTTTGCTTCTGATTTTTGCCCATCAATATTTCAAAAATCTTGCTGTGGACTGAATGCTTGAGTTCTCCTCCCAAATTCATATATTGAAGCCCTAAGTCCCAGTATGGTGGTATTTGGAGACATGGAGGCAGTTAGGCTTAAATGAGGTCATGAAGGTGGGGCCCCATGACGGAATTTGTGTCCTTATGGGAAGAGGAAGAGATCAGAGTTCTGTCTCTCTCTACCATGTGAAGAAACAGTGAAAATGTGGCCATCAGCAAACCAGAAAGAGGGCTCTTGCCAGGAACTGAATCAGCTGGCACCTATGGACTTGCCAGACTCCAGACAGTCTGGACTATGAGAAATAAATGTCTGTTGTGACTGAGAAATAGATACCTGTTGTGCTGTCTATGATATTTTGTTATAGCAACTTGAACTAAGACAAATCTTAAGGTGAATCTCAGCAGAACTGATTCATTCTACTCTTGGTATTGTTCTCATCGTGGCAGGCTTCTCTCTTCACCAGTTTAGTGAGTGTTTTCTATGATGCTGCAACCAATTAGCACAATCTTAGTGGTGCAAACAACACAAATTTATTGTCTTAAAGTTCTGGAGGTCAGAGTCCTACAAGATAAAAGGTGTCAGCAGGTCTCTGTTCCTTATAGAAGCTCTGGGGAGTATCTGCTTTCTTACCTTTTCCAGTTTCTAGAGACTTCCTGCAGTTCTTGGCTCATGTACTCTTCCTCCATTTTCAAAGCCAGCAATGTTTTCTTTTTTTTTTTTTTTTTAAGATTTTTCTTTCATGTGGACCATTTTTAAAGCCTTTATTGAATTTGTTACAACATAGCTTCTGTTGTCCATGTTTAGGTTTTTTGGTCATGTGGCAAATCTCTTGTGGGATCTTAGTTCCCCAACCAGGGATTGAACCTTCACTCTTGCATTGGAAGGTGAAGTCTTAACCACTGGACTGCCCTGGAAGTTCCCAAAGCCAGTGATGTTGGGCCAAATCTTTCTCAGACTTTCTCTCTGGTTCTCAGGAGTGAAGAAGCTTCTCTGTTTTTAAAGTTAATGAGAAAATTGTTAAGATAATTAACAAAAAATATTTGAAAAAAGAAAAAAAGCACTCACAGGGTTAGATTTGGCCCCAGTGGGTAATCCACAATAATCTCATCTTAATGTTCTTGTCTTTAATTGTGTCTGCAAAGTCCCTTTCGCCATGTGAGGTATCATATTCCAGGGTTTTGAGGATGGGGATGTGGGCATTTGGGGGCTGTAAATGTCATTTTGCCTATCATGGGAGGTTCTACACACTCACACACCTCCTTAAACCAGTTTGTAAAACAACACAACAAAGCAAAAACCTCCTGCTTATGTCTAGAAAGATGTATCTTTTCCCTTGAATTCAGTATCTGTGCCTCAGTATTCCACAGTATCTCTAGTTTCATTGCAGTGTTTGTGGCAGATGGAGACAGAATCCATGTACATCTAACACTCCAGCTGTTCTCTTGGGCAAGCATAACAAGAACTGAGCTGAGGCTCCAGGAAGCATGGTGTGGTGAACAGAAAGCAGACCCCAGAAGCGAGCTTTGCATTGCCTTTCAGGATTGATCGTTGGGTTTCCTTGTTTGTAAGACGAGGAGGAGAAAGGGTTCGTTCAATGCCTCCAAACTCTCCTTCAGTTTTTACTTCCCCAGAGTCTGATGCCGGGTATTTCCACTCTGTTCTCCCTCCTACCTCTCCTCTGAGTTGCCTGCTGCTATGGAAACGTGTCCTCAGGGTCCTACCTCCATCATTCTTTTCTCATCTCTCATTTTTCAATTCTTTCTTAAACTCACCTCCTGCCATTGATTTCAATATTGTCCTCTGGATTCATTCCTTGCATTTCTGTTCTCAGAATCACCCCTGGGATTTAGACATTCACTCATTTCAGGTGCTTGGCTCATTTGAGACATGATCCCTCTATAATTGTAATATGCCTGGGCTTGTGCTTTCTGTATGATTAATCAAGTTATGACCCCGGCAACACAGGCCTGTTTCAAACTTTTATAAGATGCCTGGGAGTTCCAACACTATTTAGGGGAAGATATAAATAGGAATTGTTCATTTGAAAGTCCTCCCAGGTGTTGAAAAGCAATCACCCGGTAACACCAAGGTACAGGATTAATATTTTTTCCAGAAAGACTCTATTTCTACTTGCAGATTTACAGATTTTGTACTTTAGAAAGGTGGACAGAAGTCTTCATAGGCCCATCAATCAACACTTATCTTTCAAACAGCCTTCTGGACCTGGGTCAGTGGAAAATTAATTTCATAATAGAACCACAGCTTTCTTCTTGGGAATTTGAGATGTTTGTTCATTGCCAAAAGCACAGGGCTATAAAAGATAGTCCCTCATGTAACAGATCTTACTTCATAAATGTGAGATCAGGGTAATCCTTTAGAATGTGGGGAGACTCTTCCAAAGTGGTGGGGCTAAAGGCCACAAGTGGTATCTGCTGCTCTGGGCAATTGCCCCAGGCAATGGCACACAACTTGGCAATGACTCAGCATCAGTATCCATTCTTGACTCCTCTTCAGCCATCACTGGTTTCTCATGTGAGAGTCCATCTTTCCATATTGAGTGAGAGTCTACCACTCAATATTGCTCAAGATGGTCAAAGTCTTGACATTTGGTCAGCCAGTCCTGTGGCCTTTCTTCTGAAATGACCCCATGTCTCCACCTTGACCATCCCACTTGGTCTCCTTGACTTGCAGCTTCAATTGCTCTGGCAAATTAAATCAACTATCTACCACCTGCTACTAGAGTGCTCTCCTCTAAACATGCATGGGATGAAATTGGTTTAAAGTCTAATGTTTGCCCATATCCTGCTAGACAACATAAAAACTCCCAAACATGGCCCCTCACTATATGGTGCTGTAGTCTCACCTACTCGCAACACCCATCGTAAGCTACTGCTATAACTCTTGACTTAAGCAGTAAGAAAAGCTTACCGTTTCCTCATACACCATGAACTTTTACACCTACCTGGCCTGTGATCACACTATATGCCTTACCTGGGATGCTGTGCCCTCTTTTCTACCTTCTATATCCTGTTCATCTTTTGAGACTGAGTTGGATTTCTTCCTCCCCAATGGGTCAATTATTGAAGCATCAAAAAAAAAAAAAAAAAAAAAAAAGAAAAGAAAAGATGCAGAAGGCAGCACATCAATGTTTGCTTTAACATCCCAGGATCAGGGTGGGCAGCAGGCTGGGAAAAGAGAGGAAAATAAACCAAAAATGAGGGTTTTTAAAAGGTTACAGTTTTTTAAAATCATATGATATCTATTTACACAAAATATATTTGGGGGAAAGTTTCTCTTCAATAAATGATGAGTGGAAGAATGGCCCCCAAAATAAGACTATCTCGGGGTGACAAGAGTGCAGGTAATTTTTGTTGTTTACCCTCCTCCTTTCCCGAACTGTTCCCCTTGATTTCAATGAGTGCACATTGGTTGTGCTCAGAGTCAAAATGCAGACCAAACATGCGGGGAAGAGGGTTTCGTGTGTGTTGTAGACAATTTACATCTAGTAACACATTGGAGCCTCACAACATCAGTAACTACCATTGCCCTCCGTTTTCAATGAGATACAGAGGCTCAGAAAAGATCATTAACTTGACTGAGTTAACATGGCTCATACATTGCAACACCTGTCTTGATCCAGATTTGACCACAAGGCAGAACTACTTCGCTAATTAGAAAAAGACACCTATGTCATCTTCACACTGGGAAAGTGAAAGTGCTTCCCCAGCCTGGTGCTTTTCATGATATGCCCATGATCGGTCCACCTGCCACACTCCTCTGGGTTGTTAGAGCGCAACTTCATCACATCTTCATCCTCCCACCCCAGCCCTGGACTTAGAACCTGCTCCCAGGGTAAGTTTACTAGAGGAAGATGGATAGCCTTTGTTCTCTCTTTCCTTGTTCTCTCTTCTCAAATGTTGAAGCTGGAGAAGGAGTCTGAAACACAGTATTTTTTGGTTTATATGAGTTCATGTACATTTACAGTATGAAAAAAACCTGATTTCTAATATGTACCTTATTAAACTTATTACTGGGTTTTAAATTGCATGTGAAGACTGAATTCAAAGACTAGTAAAAGCTATTAAGCCTTTAATATAGAGTGGAAGTTGTTATTTTTAAAAATGCACCTCTGTGTTACATACACCCCAAATTAGACCTGCCAGAGAAATGGACTATTTTACAGTTATCATTCATGGAAACTTCAAGGCAAAGCTGACTGACTGTAGTTTCTGCTTGCTTAAGGGCCATATTTCACACTGCAAACTTTTAGCCATGCTCTTGCAAGTCATAATTAATGTTAAAGGGAGCCTAAAATTATCACAATTTTTATGGTGGTGAATTAGCAGGGAAACCCATGACTAGTTTCACCACAAACATTAGGTGGAACCATATTTTGTATTAGTCACTGAATTATGCACCCATTAGAAAGATGCTTGGGATAAACTGGACTTTATTGCACCCTCATCATTTCATGAGCTGCAGCTAACTGCAAGAGTCAGGTCAACTTGCAGGTCGAGTTGCTTGGGAAGTTCTTTTAACACAGCACTGGGAGGTAAGCAGCAGGATGCCTCACACAGAGTTGACTTGCATACAGAAGGCACTCAGCATTGAATGGATTAAACCAAATAGCAGGAAGTTTTCCTGGGCAGGGAATGAATGCACATGCAAACCTGCCATGGGATATAATTGCAAGACCGGCCACGCCCTCCAGATTAGGAAGGTCAATGTCCTATTCCATTCAGGCTGCTGCAACATAAATCTATAGATTGGGTAGTTTATAACAGCAGAAGTTTATTCCTCACAGTTCTGGGCACTGGAAGGCCAAATCAAGCCATAGACAGATTCGGTGTCTGTTGAGAGCCCATTCCTTCATTCATAGAAGGTCTTCTCACTGTGTTCTCATGTAGCAAAAGGGGCAAGGGAACCATCTAGGGTCCCTTTTACAAGGGCACTAATCCTACTCATGAGGGCTCCACCCTCATGACCTAATCATTCCAAAACTGTACCTCCAAACACCATCATGCTGGGCTTCAACATATATATTTTGAGAACATATATGTTCAACATTTAGCCCATCACAGTCAGGAAAAATTATTTTTGTGGGGAGCAGAGAGGATCCCTTTCTGATGCTTAAAATTTACCCCATTTACTGGAGGGTACATGTGTGAAAACATAAAGGGAATTCCTTTCTCCTTCAGCTCTCTGAATATCAAAGATTAGGTGCTTCAGTCACTTGGGAGTAAATTGAAGGACTAGAATTAATGAAAGAATAAACGGACAAAATTCTGAGAGGCATTTTATAGAACACAGGAGGATAATGAACATGTCTGTTTGTTCTCCTATTATATCCCCAGCACTTATCCAAGTCTGCTACTTGGAAGACACTTGGCAAATATTTGTTAAATGAATGAACAAAAGCCCAGGAAGTCCCTGGAGCAGTGATAGAAAAGAAGATTCTCCTCTGGTCCCTTCCTCATTCACCAGGGGACAGGTGTGAGCACACCCCAGGGGAGAACCAGAATCCGGTAGCAGAGGGCTGAGAGCCATGCTCCTCCTCAGCCTCTCCTCCTGGGGGAGGAAAGTGCCAGTGATCCTGGGAAACCACTGAACCTTTGGCTTCTGGATTTCCTCACTCAAGGAGTGAAAATGAGAAATTAATAGTGACCTCTATTCCCTAAGATTACAGGGATTAACTCAACAAGACTTGCAAAGCGCTTTTAAAATTCAATGTTCAGAGCTGAGACAGCAGGCTGCTGTGCTAGAGGGGAAGGGCTTTCCTGCCCATGGGGTCACCCTGGGGCCTTTGTCAAGAAGGAAAGTAATTTTGAGATAGTGATCAGCAAGGGTCAGACCCAGGACATCAGAGATCAAGGCAAGGGAAGGAAGAGGCCAGTCAAGGGACAGTGAGAGGAAGGCAAGGCCCTTGTCTTAAGTGGTCCCCAAACAATCCCACAACAAAAGGCAGAGAGGGTATCCAAGTCCTACTCCAGTCAGTGAACTTAAACCTCAGCTTCCCTTCTGGGGGAAATGGTTGGATTCAGTATGGCTAAGGGCCCTTTTCAGTTTGTCAACTGATGACATCTCTAGCCTCTGGGGTGCACATCTTCCAAGAAAAAAGGGGAGCTGAGTTTTGAGCCACACCCACATTCTACAGTCTATAAGATAAGCTTACCTTTGGTTGGATAACTTGAGTTTTGCCAAACTAGAATTTGGAAATATGAATAATTTTGGAAGTTGTTTAAAATGCAGACTTGGAACTTAAAAATGTAGTCCCTTCAAGTTATTATTCTTGCCTTTTAATTTTTTAAAACAAAACCAAAAACCCAACAGAAGGAAAACCAATGACTTTTACTCCCTTTTTTTGAATTACAGGCTTGAAAATTACCTGGATGATGAAGCTCTGTTGAAGTGGTCAATGTTCACAGCTTCATGCTGGGGGAAAGATGTGGCTTAGGAGCTGCCTCCATGGCCATGAATGAGCATGAATGAGCGTTGTCTGAGCAGGTCACCAAACTTTCCTCTCTTGCATCTCTGACGTGTTGGACTATCACTCACATTAGAACTAATATAGGCAAAGTGTCTCATTCCATATTGCCCCAGGGAAATGCCTCAATCCATTAACATTACTGTTTTGGAATTGTAATTAGCAAATAAACATTTGAAGCATGTGATTCTCTAAGTATCGCACATGTAAAAGATAGCAGTTCATTTGTTGTTGTTCAGTCAGTTGTGTCCGACTCTTTGAGACCCCATGAACTGCAGCACACCAAGTTTCCCTGTCCTCCACTATGTCCCGGAGTTTGCTCAAACTCATGTCCATCAAGTCAGTGATGCCATCCGACCATCTTGTCCTCTGTCATCCCCTTCTCCTCCTGCCTTCAATATTTCACAGCATCACGATTGTTTCCAATAAGTTGGCTCTTCGAATCAGGTGGCCAAAGTACTGGAGCTCCAGCTTTAGCATCAGCCCTTCCAATGAACATTCAGGGTTGATTTCCTTTAGGATTGACTGGTTTGATCTCCTTGGTGTCCAAGGGACTATCAAGAATCTTCTCCAACACCACAGTTTGAAAGCATCAATTCTTCAGCACTCAGCCTTCTTCAAGGTCCAACTCTCACATCTGTACAAGACCACTGGAAAAACCATAGGTTTGAATATACAGACTTTTGTAGAAAAAGTAATATCTCTGCTTTTTAATATGCTTGTCTAGGTTTGTCATAGCTTTCTTCCAAGGATCAAGTGTCTTTTAATTTCGTGGCTGCAGTCACCATCTGCAGCGATTTTGGAGCCCAAGAATATAAAGTCTGTCACTGTTTCCATTGTTTCCTCATCTTTTTGCATGAAGTGATGGGACCGAGTGCCATGATCTTCATTTTTTGAATGTTGAATTTTAAGCCAGCTTTTTCACTCTCCTCTTTCACATTCATCAAGAGGCTCTTTAGTTCCTCTTCACTTTCTGCCATGACTTTTTGTCATCTGCATATTTGAGTTTATTGATATTTCTCCTGGTAATCTTGATTCCAGCATGTGCTTCATCCAGCCTGGCATTTCGCATGGTGTACTCTGCATATGAGATGGCTGGATGGCATTGCTGATTCGATGGATATAAGTTTGAGCAAGCTCCTGGAGTTGGTGATGAACAGGGAAGACTGGCATGCTGCAGTCCATGGGGTCACAAAAAGTCAGACACGACTGAGTGACTGAACTGAACTGAACTCTGCGTATAAGTTAAACAAGCAGGGTGACAATATACAGCCTCGATGTACTCCTTTCCCGATTTGGAACCAGTCTGTTGTTTCTTGTCCGGTTCTAACTGTTGCTTCTTGACCTGCATACAGATTTCTCAGGAGGCAGGTCAGGTGGTCTGGTATTACCATCTCCTTAATAATTTTCCACAGTTTGTTGTGATCCACACAGTCAAAGGCTTTAGCATAGCCTATGAAGCAGAGTAGATGTTTTTCTGGAATTCTCTTGTTTTCTTGACCATCCAACAGACGTTGACAATTTATCTCTGGTTCCTCTGCCTTTTCTAAATCCAGCTTGTACTTCTGGAAGTTCTTGGTTCATATACTGTTGAAGCCTAGCTCAAAGGGTCTTGAGCATTACCTTGCTAGCATGTGAAATGAGTGCAATGGTGTAGTAGTTTGAACATTCTTTGGCATTGCCCTTCTTTAGGATTGGAATTAAAACTGACCTTTTACAGTCCTGTGGCCACTGCTGAGTTTTCCAAATTTGCTAGCATACTGAGTGCAACACTTTCACAGTATAATCTTTTAGGATTTGAAATAGCTCAGCTGGAATTCCATCACCTCCACTAGCTTTGTTCATAGTGATGCTTCCTAAGGTCCACTTCAATTTGCACTCCAGGATATCTGGCTCTAGGTGAGTGATCACACCATTGTGATTATCTAGGTCATTAAGATCTTTTTTGCATAGTTCTTCTGTGTATTCTTGCCACTGCTTCTAGATCTACTTCATAGATACTAATGAATAAGTATCTATTCATTTGTAGATACTTCCAACTCATCTAGCCACTAAGATGACAAAAGCATTAAAACAAAGAAAATGAACAAAACATCCCACCCCAGCCCCCTGAATATCTATGCAGTTCTGATCACTCAAAGAGTACATGTGGCCAAAAAAAAATCTTTTTTTTCCAACATCAGTCGAATTTAGCTCAAATCATGGTAGCCCCTTGAGAAAAATCACAGCGCAGGGGAAAAGGGCTAGGGGCTCACAAGTGCCCAGAGTCACCCCTAGAGCACCAAAATCTGTGATACTATACTATGAGGTGTTGGTGCAAAAAGGCAAAATGCTTTTTGTTGTTACTGGCAAGTGTCACCTGTATGTTTCTTTTCCCCCTGTTAACATACCATCAATGGAACTGAGTAACTCTTCACATTACAAGGAGGTCATTTTTCCTCCCAAGAAATTAAGAGCAGGTCACTGAAGGAAAGGGAAATGAGAGCGTGCCTGATGATGGGGAGAAATCAGAGAGGATACAGAGTTTCATTCGGCATGGCCCACGGAGCAGTCTCAGCTCTGAGGGCAACCCGATAGGGAAGCTAGAATCTCCGTCTATCGATGTACTAAATTGATGGCAATGAAACGAATCCTCCTCAGACACAAAAGTACGCTTGTTTTCAGATTAATGTATCCTGAATGTAAGCTTTTCAGTCCCCTCTCTGAAGGAGTTAACGCATGCTTGCTTCAGGCACAGGCTGAGCCTTGCTAGTGCTATTTTTTAAAGTATTTGTTTGCAGAAATGAGCTGACCACTTGCTCATTAATACACAGAAGGACTCTTTGCCTGACATCTCAGGATACAAATTCACAAGGACACTGGAGAGTCTGTTGAAATTGATGAAGACAGAGAGACAAGCCAGGTTGCACACAGGATGGACGTGACATGCTTCCCCTGGCAAAGGCTGAAGTCGTCTCTGCCGGGCCCCTGCTTCCTCCTTCCACTTGCTACAGAGCATCTCAGTTACCTGCTGTTAAACATCTTGGCCTTATCTTTGTGTAACCAATGCCCATTTCTCTTTTCAAAAGGGACTACTAGGAAGCCAGGGTATTGTGTCGAATTTTAATGGGTTATTTTGTTCCACGTGCGTTGATTTCCAAAAAGTCCCAGAGTGGTTTCCTCTCTCCTGGTTCTTTAAAAGTGAGACTAGGAATGCTCATCTTGGCTGATGGGGAGTGTTGACATCTTTCTAACAGCTGAGAAGGCTCAGTGGTGTGAAATTTTAGAGAAAAAAACAAATTATATGGGAACTAATATTTTAGGATCTTTGAAATTAAGATATGGTATTTGCTTGAAGGCTAAAGTGAGCAAGGCCAGGGAGCATAGACACTGCCCCCTGGACGCATGCAGTCATGAGAACCTCTCAACAAATGGTGAGATTGACTTCCCAAGAGTAACGAGATGAGTAACTCCATATTCTTTCTTAAAGACATCTCTCAGCATTTGAACATTGGGGGAATATAGGTGCAATTTATGGAAATGTGTGAGCCTAAAGGGTTTTCTTTTCTTTTCTCTTTCTTTCTTCCTTCCTCCCTCCCATCCTTCCTCTCTTCCTTCCTTCATTTCCTTTTTATCTTTATTTTTTTGAGAAACTAAAGTCAGAATTTTGCCTTTAGAGTTCAGTAATTTCCTAGATTTCATATCACGGGAAAGATTCTGTACCCAATGACCTTGGCTTAGGTTGAACTTGATGTGTGTCATATTGCGGTTCTCATGGATAACTACCACTTTCCAAGAGCCCTTGGAGGGATCATGCTTTTTACAGTGTATGTGTAGCAAACTTTTCTGCTAAACAGAATTTGGTCTCAACCCAAGTATAAACTCCTTCAGTTTTTAGAGAGGCTATTATGTCCTGGTTTTGAAAGCTGGGGGCAGTCAAATTAGCTCTTCTACATACAGCTCTTGGAGGCTTTTTGCATAGCTGGGATACACTGTGTAACTAATGGTCTTGGGATGGTGAGCCAATCTCTTTTCCATCCTTCGCCCATTTTTTTTTTCTTTTGTCAAGGAAGCTATATCATGGGGCTTCCCAGGTGGCTCAGTGGGTAAAGAATCTGCTTGCAATACAAGAGATGTGGATTCGATCCCTGGATCAGGAAGATCCCCTGGAGGAGGGCATGGCAACCCACTCCAATATTCTTGCCCACAAAATCTCACTGCCAGAGGAGCCTGGTGGGCTACAGTTCATGGGGTCACAAAGAATCAGCAATGACTGAAGTGACAGAGTACACACTAGCACATACACAAGTTGTGACATAACTTTAATGTATACATTATTTTTCTTGTTGCTCAAGAAACAGACAACTGATGCATTGAACAAATACAAGTCTATTTCAAGAAAGACATGATTCATTCAGGTACTTCGTAGGACATTCAATTCCCAGGTCCTGTTTACTATTCTTCCTCTTTCCCATGTAGTTGTAATGAGTTAGTACTCATCCCACACAAGTAGCTAAGAAAAGCCTGCTTACTTGGGCTGTCATAGCAGCCAGCATTCTCTCCCTACCCAGTCAAAGTATCACATCACACCCCTTGCCAGCTATATATTCCCAAGTTCAAAGTATAACTAATCCATTTTCTGGCCCCAAATTCCCAGTGGGTTCCATTGATTCCTAGAATACTGAGTAGAGAGTCTTCTGCTTGTCTTTCGAAGTCTTCATAATGTGCTCTTAAAACCACGTTCCCATCATCTTCCCCTTCTGTTTCACTTGGAAACTGAATGCTTTGTGTTGCTTTGAACACACTGTGTACTTTCCATGTGCAAGTTCTGTTTACGTAGTCCTTTTCACCAGAAGTCTCTCCACTCCCAGCTTCTGCCTGCTGAAATCTTCCTATGTATTCTCAAATCCCACTGGTCCATGCAGACTTCCTAATTCCCCTCACAGATGTGACCTTTGCCTTCTTCGCCAGGAGAGCCCTTCCTTGATCCCACCCTATTAGAGCCATTTATCCACTGGAGATCCCACTTCTACTTGACTGTACATTTGCAAGGACAATGTCATCTTTGTAGCTAACGATGCTTTGCATTTAGGAGGCCCTCACTCTCTGTTTGTTGCAATGAACTAAAGGATTCTTAGTGCTTTCTTTGAACCCCGACACTAGCATCATAGATACTCACATAAGAAAGGACCCTAAGCTGGCCCAATGCTTGATGCTTCAACCAGATCGGAATCACGTGGGGATTTTGTGACTGAGGATTAGGCAAAGTTTCTTTAGACTTTGATCTCTCAGCCATATGGATGTACAAGGCATGATCCATAAAAGAAAAAACAATTTGGACTTGGTCAAAATTAAGAACTTTTGTTCTGCACAACACCCTCTGAAGATAAAATGATACACCTCAGAGTGGTATAAAATATTTGCATGTCACATATTTGACAAAGGACTTGTATCAGAATAGGTACAGAGCACTCTGGATTTAACAGAAAAAAACAAACAACCTAATTAGGAAATGGTCAAGATTTGTACAGACTGCTTCCTCAAAGAGGATACATAAATGCAAATGAGCACATAGTAAGGTGTCCAACACCGTCAGTCATTAAAGTTATGTACATAAAAATAGAGATATAATGAGATACAACTCCACACCTATTAGAATTGCCAAAATTAAAAAAACTCTGTCGATACCAAGTGCTGATGATGATGTGAAATAACTAGTTGATACCTCATATGTTGCTGGTGGGGATGTAACATGGTACAGCCTCGCTAGAAAACAGTTCAACAGTTTCTTATAAACATACACACAACATACACCCTATCAGTCACCTTCCTGGTTATTTATTCAAGAGAAATGAAAATGTATGTTCACGCAAAAACCACTATGCTAATGTTTATAGAAGTTTTATAGTAACGACCCCAACTTGGACACAACCCAAATGTCCATGAACAGAAGAATAGATAAATAAATGGTGGCACATCCATATCAAAGAATATTACTCAGTAGTAAAAGGCATCAAATGATTGATTGACACAAACAACTTGGATGGATTATACTGAGAGTTAAAAGCCATTCTTAGAGAGTTTCAGGCTGCATGAATTCACTCACATAACATCCCAAAGTTTAACACTACAGGAATAAACAACAGGTCAGTGGTTACCAGGGGTTAGAGCTGGAGAAAGGGTGCAGGGATCAAGGGAGTTTCTTGTGAAGGAATAGCTCTGTATCCTGATTGTAACATTATAGCAGGAGCTTCTAGAATCTAAAATTTCATAATCTACACACACACAGTGGGCTTCCCAGGTAGCACTAGTGGTAAAGAACCTTCCTGCCAATACAGGAGATGTAAGAGACATGGGTTCGATCCCTGGGTGGGGAAGATCCCCTGGAGGAGGGCATAGCAACCTACTCCAGTATTCTTGCCTGGAGAATCCTCATGGACAGAGGAGCCTGGAGGGCTACAGTCCATAGCGTCACAAAGAGTCAGACATGACTGAGTGACTTAGAACACATGCACGCATATACAATACTCAAGAAAAGACTCTTGAAATCTGAGTAAGATTTTTACCTAAATGAATAGTATCACACCCCATGGGACTTCCCTTGTAGCTCAGTCAGTAAAGAATCTGCCGCCAATGTAGGAGGCCCAGGTTCGATTCCTGTGTCGGGAAGATCCCCTGGAGAAGGAAATGGCAACCCACTCCAGTGTTCTTGCCTGGAGAGTCCCTATGGACAGAGGTACCTGGCAGGCTACAGTCCATGGGGTCTCAAGAGTCAGACATGACTTGGCAACTAAACCACCACCATGGATAGAGGAGCATAGCAGGCTACAGTCCATGCTGTTGCAGTCAGATGTGACTAAGCATGCATACAAATGCACCCCCTCCTTCCACACACACACACACACACACACACACACACACACACACACGTCAAGTCCCAGCTTTGACAATATACTGCCCTTATATCTGATATCATCATTGATGTTGTCAGCAGGGAACCTGGGTGAAGAGTAGGCAAGAATTCTCAATACAAAATTTCCAAATTCTTGTCAGTCGTAACTATTGCAAAATAAAAAGTTATATTAGAAATGGCACACAAACACATATAAAATTGCAATTATGTTAAGTGCTGCACAGAAAAATGCAGGATGTGATGGAAACCTGTGCTGGTGGGATTGACCTGATTGTGAAGGTCAGGAAAGGCTTGAGAATGAGTCGAGATCTGTAGGAAGGGTAGAGGTTAATGAGGTGAAAAGGGCCAGGAGGTTGAATCCAACTCCCTTGCTTCGGAAAAGTTCAATAAGGTAGGAAAATAGTTCTCTCCGTGAACCTCCAGAGCTAAAACACATGAAAATACAGAAAAGCAGTGATGTCTCAGCTAAGGTGGATTGAGAAAGAAGGCTCATGGGGCTTAGAAAATCCCTAAGCTGCCGGGCAAGTTAGAAG
This sequence comes from Odocoileus virginianus, assembly GCF_023699985.2. Taxonomy (NCBI): domain Eukaryota; kingdom Metazoa; phylum Chordata; class Mammalia; order Artiodactyla; family Cervidae; genus Odocoileus; species Odocoileus virginianus. Next base: position 20,302,325 of record NC_069680.1, read on the forward strand.
ACAAGGGGGAGGGATAGAGGGGTGGGGGTGGGTGTGTACCCCAACAAGTTAGGAGCCCTTGGAGCAGAATCCCAAATCTCTACAGGACTGCTGGGATATGTGCTAAGCCCTAAGTTCCCAACCACGGCTGGAGAAAGGATCGCCCATTCACAGGTGTCTAGTTTAGCAGGCTTCCTAGGGGCTCAGGGGTAAAGAATCAGCCTGCCAATGCAGAAGACATGGTTTCGATCCCTGGTTTAGGAAGTTCCCATGGAAAAGGAAATGGCAACCCACTCTACTTGCTGGGAGAACCATGGAGCCTGGCGTGCTAGAGTCCACGGGGGTCACAAAAGTCGGACATGACTTACCAACTGAACAACAACCACAAAAGCAGGTTTACAGAAGGCAACTGTATGAGTGCACGCCCGTGAGCTTCTTCTACATTGTAGAGTATTCGAGAAGAAAGGAGTAGATGTCAGACTCCTTCCCTTCTTCATACACCTCCCCTTTAGCCTGGACCATCCAGCAAAGAAACTGACCTCTTTGAATTACAGCCTTCGTATCCATAAAGTGATCTTAGATCAAACGACCTCTCTGCTGACTCAGTCTTCACACCGGTGATACAAGTTTCTGAATTTTCCTCCCATATTCAAATTATACTTTCACTTTTGCCTAACAGCTCACCTTGAGGAGTTACTTGGCTAAAAAACAGAGGGAAACTGTCATGTCTATATTATGGAAAGACACTTCCTTTTAAAGTCAGCCTTTGGCTTGAGAGAGTTCAGTGGTGATTTGGAAGCTAGGGTACAAGGCACAGACTATGCTCCTGGATCTCTGGAAATGATCTCATTAGGTCAAACACAAAGGATGGTTCACACAAGAAGTTTCAATGAAATGAGAGACTAGATGTGTTATGATGTAGCCTTCCAACGAAGGGAGGATTTACATTTTCTCTTAAGAGTCATTTGACTGAGCTAATATTTATACATTTAATAAAAGTTTCAACATTTTAGTTAAAATGCTATTTTTATGTAGTCCACTGATCAGAAAGATTTAAATTACATTCATTAGTACTATCATGTTCAGTGACTGAAGCTATAACATTAGAGGGAGCCCAACTGATGGACAGAAATATATTTGCTTAACAAAAAAGAGAGAGTAAGACAAAGGCAGACAAGACTAGGAAAAGATTTTTTTTTTTTTTGGAAGGCTGACATTTTTCTACTGATCTTCCTTCAGAGCAAATTATTCCCTATTTTTCCACCTAGTCTGCTAAAATCATCACAAATATTTTGAATGACTGCATTGAAAGGTGGATTTAGAACATTCAGAGCTCACAATGGTCAGGTCTAAGGATGCAGAATGGTTATGTATGGTTTCATTTTAACTCTCAACCAACCAAAACATAGGTGTTTATCTTTAAGCCTGTGGAGCAGAAGCATCTAATTGATCCCACTTGGGAGACAGACAGTGAATAATGGGCCATTATATTTTGACGGACACACAATTGCCTTGAACTTGTCAGGAGTTCAGGTGTGGGGATCCAGCTACCTGGGGCAGTGGCTGGAATGTAATGGTTTCTGAGCTCCTGATCACGCATCTGCCCACTGCAGCCCTTGTAGGGCCCAGCTCCATTTCACGGGAATAACTCACCTATTCATGAACAATAAGGTTCAAATTGTACTTTTCTTTAACACAACATTAACTCTCAAAGAGCTGGAAATTCAGCACTCGGTTCTGTGAGCTTAGATTGCAAATCAGTCACTGAGAACATTATATGAGCAGTAATCCCATTAAATATATCATCTTGCAAATATCTAAATCCAGTTAATTAACTTGTATTGCAAGAGAGCTCGGAGATATAGTTTTCAGAGAGCAACCATACATTTTAGGGCCCTAATTATACTTAAAGCAAATTCCAGGCTCTACTTTTTATACCAAATAGGTGGAAAACTGCCTTCTAAGGAAAAAATGGACTGATGGAGGGCTCTGTTTATGAGATTTGAACAGAAAAAAACATTAAAACATCTAAAAAAATTGAGTGCTTTCTTGCATAAACTTTTTACTTGCCTTGTCGGGAGCTTTTTTTAATAAAAGGATTAAACAAAGTCTGCCATTTTAATTAAAATTCATAGCAATACAATGTCATCTTTACAATGGCTGTAGAAATTAACTAGCTTCTGGACTTAGTGATCCTTCAAGGTCCATAATAATTTGACTGTAGTGTGATACCAAAACCCTCAAGATGTATAAACTTTAAAATAATCATAGTATTAAATAAATATTAAATAAAATAATAATTTCACTAATGAAACTCCCATTACTGAGTTAGAAATATATGACAAAAACACTGAATATTTTTTTTAGTGGTCAGTAATTATCTGGAATGTGTACAAATACAGTTATATAACTGTCTGAGATGTATATATAAACATACATTTGCATATATGTATTTTGCATAAAATTTGCATGAAGAGAGAGAGAGAGTGTGTGTGTGTGTGTGTGTGTGTGTGTGTCCTCTGATAACACTCACTCTCTTTCATGGTTGCTTTGTACTAGCCCCAAACCACTCACCATAGTGGATCTTTAGTGGTACTTGTCAGTAAAATAAATCCTTCCAGAATATACTTCTGATTAAATGTCATGAAAAATCCACACTCTCTAAGTGTGAAATTCAAGAATAACTTATTTTGAAATAGCTTAAATTGTGGTTTCTTTAGACTATTGTTTAATACAAACATATATATGTTTGCTATTCTAAGAAGAATAGCAATAAAGTATGAGAATACTTTCAATATAAATAATACTTTACTTCCCAATAGTTCAAATTCTCATCCTATGCATTAAATTCATTTATATGTATGGAGAATATATGAACTAAAATGTTTTGGAGAATCTTAGCTCTAGCTGAAGACTGGAGACAGACACCATTTTTAAAAGATGTCAGCAGGATTGGATTTATTCATGCTAAAATCCACGACCCCATCTGGGGCATTGTGGTTCATTATCCTGAAGAATAAAGTCCCCCCCAAATATTCAAAGAATGTTCCTAACAATATCATTCTCACTATCCAAATGTCACCATCATAAAATATATCATCTTATTTGGAAAATATGTCTTACTGGGTGCCTATTCCAAAACAGTTTTCAGGAGCTTATGGTATTCAAAGCAGACTTAGAAACTAAAGAATCCAGTTCACTAACCAGTCTTCTTTAGGTCTTTTTCAACTGAAATCTACAGAAGGTCACTTGGCCTTTATCATCAGAAATAGGAAATCCATCAGTAGATTTCATTACCATAAGGATATCAGGACTTCTGATAGAGTGATCACTTCAGGAGAATGTACATTCACTTTCAGAAAAATTTTTTAGAACTATCACTTCATAATCATCCTCTTAAGTGTTTGCTACACATTTCCTAAGTACCATTTAGTAATGTATATGAATTGTCATGTATTCCTCCAAACAGCCCTGTGAGATAGGTACTATAATGCATCCCCGTTTTACAGATGAGGAAATCTGCTTAGCAACTTCTCATCTACTGAAGGCCAAAGATTCAGCAAGTTAAGAAGCTGGGATTCAGATCCAGGCCCATCAGACACCAAAGCCCATACCTTCCTGCTCGGAGCTGCACTCTTCCGTGGACAGACACACTGCCCTACACCCTTAACTCTGCAGTACTCAGTTTTGCTTTTGTAAACACACTAGAATTAAGAATACTAAAGTGCAATTGCTGGGTCACTTGTTACAGTGGTGCAGAGGTGGTTAGATTGATATTAAACATTCCACAGCCAGCAAGATGTCCACCAGCCGACAGTGAGTGGAACTTTGGACAGAAGAGCTGGGATTGCATTGGCGTGTGTGATGTGGGTCACGGTGGCTGCCCAAAGCCCCTCCCTGGCCCGTTTGCTTAGGCAACATGTGTGTTGCTTGTTTGGACACATTTTATGGGCCAGGTGGGAAGAAAACTCTTGGGTTCCAGGATGTGAGGATGTAACTTGTGAGCATCTAGTGAAAGGGTTAAGTGCCTTCCAGGCCTCCCCGCTTTCCCGTCTCCTGGATCATGTTGTCTAAAGGCAAGGCTCCCGGCCCCACAGCAAACTGAAGACATATCCTAATGACAGTATAATTAGAAGTATCATTGTGGTAATGATTCTTTTCATCTGGAGAACAGGCTGTGCAGAAAAGGCCTCCCATTCAGCTCATTCCCCCTGCCCATCTCTTTGCCTTTCCCTAGGTCAGCAGCGCAGGGTTAATGCCAGGTGTCTGACAAGTCCTCAGTCTCGGGGCTCATCAAACTAATTAAAGAGAAACACATCCAAATTCTAGTGAATTATTTTACTTTAAAAAATGCCTCCCATTCATCTGGCTTGGTGGGTTTGATTAATGAAGATGACAAAGAAACTCTTGTTTCTGCAATCCACAGCCACTTGGTTCGGGTTCAGTGGGCCCAGGGAGAGGCATCCAGACCTAAATCTGGTCTTTCTTTCCTACTTAAAAATCCAAAGAGGTTGAGAAGTTTCTGATTTTATCAGACCTGCCAAGGCAGGAAAGACAAAAACATCTTGATCCACTAACTTGACGTAGCCAGAATTTATTTGCTTAACTTAAATACCCCTTAGAAGACTTTTCGTTGTTTATCTGTCACACATAGAATAATCCAAAACATTAGGAAAGCATTAGATTAATCAGTACATTTTAATATCCCTAAAATTAATAAACCCTAGAAGGATACCCTTCAGAGAAACCTTCATGGCACCCATCCCCAGGCCTCCATCCCATGGTGCTCCTATCCCCCTGGGAAAATTCCTACTGGTGGCAAATATAATGAACAAGGATATGTCGAGATGAATTTGGGAGAGGGAAATAGATGGTTTGATTCTCAGTGGGAGTGATTTGTTTTAATCAAAGGATTTTTAAATCTTATGAATAATTAGGCATCCAAAGTACATCTTGGATAGAGTTGTTTGCTGCATTAGCAAGATATGTCTGCATAATTAGCTCAGTAAAGCATTTGAAGATAAATTTGAGCGTTTAGATTAAATTTAGATTAAAATGCATATGCTCTTTCCAGGTTAAAAATAAAATCCAACAGACAACCGTGCTAATAAACTTCATATATTAAATAAAGCATAGATACTTAAGATGTAGCTTTTAATAACGTTAACCAAATTCATCAAGAGATTATGTCTTTAAGACCCATAAGCTGTAAATACCCTCTTCAATTCTCCAAACCCTAAAATGCCAAATTTTTCAATCCAAAATCTATCCATTTGGTATTGAGACATTAAATGACATTTTATGATTATCTTTAAAATAATTATTATGCGTCTGAACATCATTTTTAATTTCATCATGTATTTCACCTAAGATTTAAGAGAGATTTTCTTTCACCAAGTTTCTCTTAAAATTTTGAATTTATTTCTGGGAACATAAATGTTGTGCTGATTAAAGCTATTTAATGAAAAACATCTTTCCTCTTTTTTTTTTTAGGCTGAGTGAAAATTCAGTTCTGTCAATACTATCTTAACCAGCTTTGATGAACAATGAAAATCAGTTTATATCTAAGAAATAAATTCATACCTGTGATGTTCAATGGTTTCCAAATTTAAAGTTTTCATATTTAATCAGTAAATCCACATTCAGGTGAGTCTCATGTTTATTTGAAAAGAACAGAAACTCAACAAATAGCTTAAATGGAGTCACTTAGAACAATGTGTCCTATGGGGTTTTAAGAAATACTAACTGCAGGATATTAATAGGTATTATGGGGGAGAAGAAATAAAACCGTTTTTCCTTTAACCCGTTATTACAAACATTTTAAAAGAACAGAAAAGTTAAAAGGGTAGACAGCTTAAAAAACATTCTCCAGGTAAACAAAGCTTAGGAGCTTCCTTCACTACAGGCCTTCTTAGGGCCTTTAATATTCCAATATACACAGCCATTTGCAAAAGAAGAAGAGGAAATGTACCATGTTCCATATTTATTTGCAGCACTTTGCATGTTTGATGTTCCCTTTAGTATCCTCGAAAAATGCTGATGTATGGCAAAACCAGCTGTTTTAGGATTTCCATTTAGAATTAGACCTGAAAAAGCAGAGAACTTGGTGCTGAACAAGTTAATAAAAAGAAAGATGCTTTGGGAAAATCATGGTTTGAAAAAATTATCAACATTTGAAAGGTTCACAGCATAAAACTGACAAAAGACTTTGGAAGAAGATTCTCTTGCAGCTGATTTAAATAAGCTTTTGTTGTTGTTTAGTTGCTAAGTCATATTAACTCTTTGTGATCTCTTTGCGATCCCAGCAGGTACCTCTATTAGTGGGATTTCCTAGGCAAGAAGACTGGAGTGGGTTGCCTTTTCGTTCTCCAGGGGCCTAGATCTGGGATCAAACCCGTGTCTCCTACACTGACAGGAGGGTTCTCTACCACCAAGCTACCAGGGAAGCCCCTTAAATAAGCTACCTTGTAATTTGCTAAACTCTCCTTTCTCAAATGGACTCAGGTTGTTCTAAAAACCAGGCAAGGATCTGAAACTGGCAAGAAAAGAATCCAAATGAATAAAGGTCTTGTTTCTCCTTAATCCTACCACTATCCCATTAAGTCCCTAAAAAAGTAAAATGTGGCAATTTAATTTTTTTTTTTTTTTTTTTCAATTTAACCTGGACACTAACAGTAGGTTTGTTGATGGTTTAGGCAGCAACAGGCTTGGGCAAAAGTAATTCTGAAATTCTCTATAATTCTTGCTCTACAGTGTGGAATCCAGTCAATGCAAAATGTGTTCTGTGTTGTATTTTCCTACCTCCTTTAAATGTTAAGTTGGATTTTTGAATGCATGGCTTTTACATGTTAAGAGTGAAATTAATTCATCCATGAGCATGTTGTAAGACACAATAAGAAAACTATTATTTAAAGATAGTTACAAACCTTAAAAAATTTTTATCATTACTTTATTTCACTTCTTGCTCTAATCCTGACAGGCAAAAACTCAACCCTTCAACCAGCCTGATAGAGAAAGCATTACTATCTAAAAACACAAATCTTATCTTTCACTCTTATTTCCATACTAAAATAGTTTATTATGTTTTTTTTCCCAGAATCTTCTTTTTTTCACCTAGGGAACAAAATCCCAACTATGGATTCAAAATGACAGATTTTGTGGGTTTTACTATTCAGAGATGATGTCATTTGTGGGGAATTTTTGGGTAAACCATACACTCTTTTCAGAAACCTACAATTACCTCTCTGAATAAAGAGATCAATGTCATGTTTTTAGAAATAATGGCTAATGATATGTCTCCCGAAAGGAAGTGGCGTTATTAATTACCTCACTGTGAACACACAGTTTATAGACAGCTCTGAGGGCCACTCGCCCAATTAAGTATAATGACTAAAGCTTCAGTTAGTCCATCTGTACAGGCTTCTAGATTAACAAGCCTGCAGCTTTACGAGACTCGTAAGACTGATATGCAGTGAAGCAAGCTCAGAGGCTGTACCTGGGCTTTCTGGGAGATTTGCTATTATCTCACAGCAGGAGGGGGAAACCCGCACTTATTTTTAATCACGCACCTTTGTTTTCATGGGAGATTTGTTGACATTGATCACCCCACTCCCCCTTTATAGGCCAAGGTGCACTCATTCACAGTATACATTGATACATATTTAAATACATATAAAAATATTTAAAATTTTAATATTCTATTTATATACTTATAAATAAATTTTCTGTTGTTATTTAGTCACTGAGTCATGTGCATCTCTTGAGACCCCATGGATCTGTGGCCTACCAGGCTCCTCTGTCCTTGGGATTTTCCAGGCAAGAATACTGGAGCGAATGCCATTTCCTTCTCCAGGGGATCTTCCCAACTCAGGGATCGAACCCACATACCCTGCATTAGCAGGCGGATTCTTTACCACTGAGCCACCTGGGAAGCCCTCTATAAATAAATTATGAAAGTATAAATATAGAAAATTTAAATATTATATTCATATATTTACATGTAGACTATAAAAGTATATATGGTGGTTTAGTTGCTAAGTCACGTCCAACTCTTGCGACCCCTTGGACTATAGCCTGCCAGGCTCCTCTGTCCATGGGAGTCTCCAGGCAAAAATACTGGAGTGGGTTGCCATTTCTTTCTCCAGGGGATCTTCCTGGCCCAGAAATCGAACCAAGGTCTCCTGTCCTGCATTGCAGGCATATTCTTTACCAACTGAGCTACAAGGGAAGCCTATAAAAGTATATATAATATAGAGTAATTTATATCTGTATCTTATATTTATGTATAAATTATAAAGGTAATTGTATAATTGTATATTTACATGATATAAAATATATAAATAAAATATATTAAAACACAGAACATAAAATGTATAAAGCTATTACATATTTTATGTAAGTATAGTAAATACAAAATAATATATATAAATATTAAACTATACTACATAAAATATATTAATACCCATTCACATGTGAAGGTGACAAGAACAACACATTATAACCTAAGGAAATCAAGGTAGACTTTACCTTGGTAAAGTCTAGAATTTACCTTGGTCAAGAATAAAGGCATGACATTTTTAAAATCATGTATTACAAAATACGTATCCCAACCCAAGGATCAAACCCTGGTCTCCTGCATTACAGGCAGATTCTTTACCATCTGAGACACTAGGGAAGCCCTGTATATATACACACATATTTATAAACACATATTTATTATTATTAAATGCTCTTTTTCTTTCGAGCAGTAATGTAGGCTGATAGTGGAGCCCTTACCATAAATCCATGTTTTAAAATTAGTACAATTCTTTTAAAGAAATTACTGTTTCTTTCCTCAACTGCTTCCATAAATATAATTTTTTTGCAACTTTCCTACTTTGTTTGCTCCCTTGGTTTTTTTTCTAATTGGCTGTGGGAGCTGGGTGTTGAGCTCTGAGGAAGGATAGCAATCCTTAGGGATGGATTTTCAGGTACCAAAAGGGTGGGGACACCTGGGCCCAGAGCCTGGGCCTCATTCTCAGCTTCCAAAGACCTCAGGTGAGGCCCAGAGTAACACTTGACAAGGGCTGCAGCTGGACTCCAGGCCTACGTTCGGGCTCGCAAGTCCTGAGGATCACTGGGCTGGTCTGGGGTACCCAGTCCCCTGATTTACGACTTCCACAATGAACCAGCCCCTCCCCACCTGAAGAGAAGACAGCCTCTTCCCCAGGGCTTGCGAGGATTAGAGATTCCTCTTTATAATTCTCTTTGAAATCCTGCAGTGAAAAACAGGGGGCCGGCCTCACATCTGGGGGCTTCCTGAGCAAGCACAGAATGGCCCGGACCTTGTCTTAACAGAGGACACCGTCTGCTCAGCCACCTGCTGCTTCACCCTAGGTCATCCTGAAGGTCAGGAACACGATGATTCACCCAAGACAGGTGGCCATGCGGAGTCCTGGTCTTTCCCTCCAGCATAGACACCCCGGCAATTTCCAACCTGCTCTTTAGCTCTGCTACGAGGATCAGGTCTGGGCTTGGGGGGGAATTGCAGCCCTCAGGTACATTCGTGCTGGATTCTTGAGCCTGTCAGTGTCTGGGTTTTCTTTTGTTCTGTTTTTAAGCACAGTCCCCATACTTTTTCCTCCCTATGTTTATTCACAAATATTTTCTGAGCACCAATCATATGCCAGATATTATCACCTATGAGGAGAATAATGAGGCAAGATGGAAACCCCACCTTTACCACCTATGACAGTGACCTTGAACAAATTTCTTAACCTCTATGACCCTCAATTTACCCACCTGCAACATGGGGACTAGACACTCTATGCCAAAGGGTACCCATAGAGATTACATGAGTAACAAAGTGCTACATGTGACTTGCCTGACAATTTATTTGATACACTTGAAGTGAAAGTTGCTCAGTCATGTGCAACTCTTTTCAACCCCATGGACTATACAGTCCATGGAATTCTCCAGGCCAGAATACTGGAGTAGGTAGCCTGTCCCTTCTCCAGTGGATCTTCCCTACCCAGGAATCAAACCAGGGTCTCCTGCATTGACAACACTTGAGGAACTTGGTAAATATGTGCTTCCTCAGTGTTGCCTCCAAAGGTTGGTCAAAGCATTGTGCCTCTACATCTGTGTCTCTATTCCTGTGCTTCAAATAGGTTCATCAGTACCATTTTTATATATTTCATATATATATATATGTGTGTGTGTGTGTGTGTGAATATACAATATTTGCTTTTCTCTTTCTGACTTACTTCACTCTGTATAACAGACTCTAGTTTCATCCACCTCAGTTCACCTGACTCACATTCACTGATTCACATTGTTGTACAGAAGAAATCAACACAACCCAAATTTCACTCCTAGAGAAACACTTGTATGTGTACACCAGGAGACCTGGATAAAATGCCTGTGGCAGAATTGTATATGGAGCAAGAATTAGAAACTGTTGAAATCCCAAGAACAGTAAAATTGATAAACAGTGATATAGTCAAAGGAGTAGTATGCAGCAATAAAAAATAATGATATGCACCCATGTGCATAAATCCTAGAAACATATTAAGTGCATAAAAGTATGTCACAGAAGCATATATAGGGTATAGCTCTACTTTATGCAAGTCAAAACATGCAAAAACAAAAATATGCATATATGTATATTTTAGGGAATGTATACATGAGTGGTTAAACTATAAGTAAGGGGACACAAGTCACAAAAGTCATGATAGTGATTATCTCCGGAGGGAGAGACCAGGACAAGATCAGTGGTCAAGGAGAGGGTACAGTCTGGGAGAAAGAGAGCTTCATATATGTTGGTAACATCCCAGCGTCTGAGTTGGATAGTGGGCACACAGGTGTTAATTTCATAATTATTTTTTAATCATATATATTTATTATATTTACACATGTGTGTGCTATATTTCATAATGAAATATTTAAATGTTTCCCATTGCATTTGATTCTTGGAAACCAAGAATTTCCTAGGAGAACAAACATGTATACATACAAGGATTTTCCTTACAACATTTATAGAAGTAAAAGTGGAAGCAACTAGAACATCCCAATAAGGAAATATTTAAACAAATTATGGTATGATCATTTTTAAGGAGAGTTTTTGGCTATTGGTGAATGAGAATGGAAAACTAGAAAATGAATAAATCTGCCACCTTCCAAAATATTGATACTACTCAGAAGACAGACTGGACTAGAAATTAGGAGGTGGAATTCCTTCAGGGTTTGAGCTATTTACTGACCAGAGATGTTCATTTAAATGTTATTTCTGCTTTGATCTCAAGCCACAGGAGCATAATGACACAAAGCTCACATTTTAAAAAAAATATGAGTAATTTCTGGCAGAGACTTTTTCGTCTTTCTCAAAAAACTTATATAAGCAAGGGAATGAGACTTTGAATTAGAAGTCTTGAAGAAACATGATGACTGCACCTCTTACCAGGGTGGAGCTTAATGGGCATGCAGGAAGCCCTAAGCCAGAGATAAAATCAATAAAGAGTCCTGTGCTAGAATTTTTCTTCCCTATTTTCCACCCACAGCATCTTCCCTGGACACTAGAGAGACAAGCAGTGATTCTCCAGGGCCCCATCCTGCACCTAGACCTTGACTTCTTACAGCTACACTGTCTTCAAGTGTCCACTGGGGTAGAGATGTGAACTCACACTGTGTGGGTATTCCCTGTTTTGACACCCACTAGTTCAAGCATTTTTATGTCATTTAGTAATGATGACCAAATCTTTCTTCTGATCGCCAAGCTCATCCTAGCATTTCTCCCTCCCCTATTCCAGATTGGCAGGGGACCCAAGAATTACTTGGTCCCACAATAACCTGCTAGCCAGCAAGTCTAAGAAGGACAGTCCTCAGTCTGTGTCACTCCCCTTCTGAGATCTCAGGATGGGAGCAGGCTCTCTTGGGGGGTCTGGACTGTCTTCAGAGTCAGAAAACAGCAAGTTCAGCCTTCATTCACTAGCTGTGAGCAGTGCTGGAATGTGGCAAGGCCAGGTGCTGAGAGAGAGGGTCTGTTTAGAAAATGTTATAATGGTTCACCTCCCATCTGAGCATTCACTCACTCATTCACTTGGCAAATATTTGTTGAGATCCTACTCTGTGTCAAGCATAGCGTGGTTGCTGGTATGAAATGGTCAACAGACAAACATCATCTCTGACCTCAGGAAACTTATAATCTAACCAGAAAGACAAGGAAAAAACAAATATGCAAAACTAATAAATAAAAATTACACCTTCTCTGACCAAGAGCGTGGAAAGAAACAAAGATGCTGAAATAGAGAATGATTAAATTAGGGAATAACTCATTTTAAATAGAGGGTAGATAAAGTCTTCTCTATGATGGTTCTTTAAGTTAAGAAGGATGAAAAGAAGCAGGACTTAGAGAAAATAAAAAGGGAAAGGATCTTCCTAGAACTGGAAATTGTTAGTCTCTCAGTTGTGTCTGGCTCTTTCTGACCCCATGGACTATAGCCCATCAGGCTCCTCTGCCCATGGAATTTTCCAGGCAAGAATACTGGAGTGGGTTGCCATTCCCTTCTCCAGAGGATCTTCCGGACACAGAGATCAAACCCAGGTCTCCCGCATTGCAGGCAGATTCTCTACCATCCACTAGGGAAGCCCGGAATAGACTCAAACCTGTGAGATGGACAAGTATCTGGCACTTTGTGTACACTGAGGGAAGCCCATTTGGGGGCGGAGGGCAGTTAGAGAGGGGCCAGAGTGGGCAAGTGGACATGGGCCAGGTCACGCGGTCCCCTTCCATATTGCATAACGTCTGCTGACCCAGCACATGGGTCTAAGGATGTCGGCTTCCTCCTCCTGTTATTGCCAGGTGACATGGGCCACCATCAGACTAATTCTCTATTTAGACTCAGAGAGGCCAGTCCTTTCCAGGCTGTGCTGTGGGAGGTTCATATCCGGGATATACTGACTTCCAGGCTGACAGAGACAGCCTCCTGTGGGGCCCTGCCAGCCCACTCCCAGACCAAAGGCACCATGTAGCACTCTAGAAATGTTATCTGCAAGCTGCTCTTTAGGGAGGATGGGTAGATGAGCCAATCCTAGTGATTAACAGTCCCCCAAGTTCCTAAGTGCTCATCATCATTCCTCCTAATGGGAACTGAGTCATCAGAAAGCATTCAATCTTCTCAGGCCATTCAGACAGGCTTGCTCTTCATAAAACCTGAAGGAGGACCAGCCCAACTGCTGGTCCACCTGGCCAGCTGAGGATTAGGTAATTCTGAGAATGCAGAGCTGTGAACGGAGGGAAATCAAAGGGCCTGTCTGGCTCATGGGGCAGATGGAGGAAGCAATGCTTTTCCAATCACACTCACACCCTCCTCTTCTCTGGGCCTGTGGCTAAAATCCAATGGTCACCAATGGATGGAGGGCACCTAAGGTTAAAAGTTCTTGAGGAGAAGTTTATAAATGCTTAATGGCAGCTTTAACTTTTCTACTATGTTTTTTCATCATATACATGTATCATGCCATGAAATAAAATGTAGAAATTTCTAAACCCCCTGTAATCTCACATAAATATTTTCCTCTTTATATAGTCACTTCTTGTCTTTGCCCTTAAACTTTTTTACATAGTTGTAGTTATATATGTACATACCTGTGTTCTTAAACTTTATATTGTACTGTAAACACTTTTCCATTTTCCTTCCACCTTTTGCAGCTTACATTTTAATAACTACATTATTATATTACCACATAAACGTTCTATAGTTTATCTAAGCAACACCTTTTTTTTTGAGATTCATGTGACTTTAGTATTTTGCAATCATGGAACCCTGTAGTTGATATTTTCATGCATATAACCTTTTCATTTCAAATTTTATTAGGAATATGATATCATTAATTTTAAAAATACATGTGTTCATCCATATATTACCATCTCTTCTTTTCAAATGTCCATTATTTTCCTAAAGATATTCCCAAAATTTAGTGGGAAGCTGCTTCCTGGTGAAAAATTTTCTCTCGTAATGACTTGAAATGCCAAAGATTCAGATGTTGCTTTGGTCAACTTCCCATTCAGTTTCATCTAGGATGTCCTGTGCTTTTTCTTTGTGGAAGAGAATTGGGCGCAGAGGTCTTATCTAGCCTCAATTTTTGCAACAACTTTTTCCATCTTAGATCTACTTAGACAGCTTCATGGAATGAAGAAGGCTTAAGAGGGAGGAGAGGACAGAGGAATCTGTCCTTAGATAATTAGTTATCTGTCATCTGGAAAGGAGCTCTAAGCCAGAGAAGAGTGAGGCTCCCTGCAAGTCAGAAGTCCCTCCAGCAAGGATGCTGTAGCCCATGAGTTCTGCCCTTCCTGAGAATATCTTAAGCTTACTCTTTCCTTCTTTTTTATTGGAGTATAATTGTTTTACAATATTGTGTTAATTTTTGCTGTACAACAAAGTGAACCAGCTCTTTGTTGTTGTTCAGTCGCTCAATTATGTCTGACTCGTTGCAACCTCATGGACTGCAGTCTGCCAGACTTCCCTGTCCTTCACTATTTCCTAGAGTTTGCTTAAACTCACATGTGTTGAATCAGTGATGCCATCCAACCACCTCATCCTCCGTCCTTCTTTTCCTCGTGCCTCCAACCTTTCCCAGCATCAGGGTCTTTTCCAATGAGTCAGCTCTTTGCATCAGGTGGCCAAAGTATTGGAGCTTCAGCTTCAGCATCAGTCCTTCCAATGAATATTCAGGGTTGATTTCCTTTAGGATTGACTGGTTTGATCTCCTTGTGTCCAAGGGACTCTCAAGAGTCTTCTCCAACACCACAGTTCAAAAGCATCAATCAGCTGTATGTACACATATATCTTCTCCCTCTTGAGCCTCCTTCCCTCCCACCCACCCTGATCCCATCCATCTAGGTCACCACAGAGAACTAAGCTGAGCTCTATACAGTAGCTTCCCACTATATTGTATAGTAACACATATATATGAAATCTAGAAAAATGCTACAGATGAACCTATTTGCAGGGCAGGAATAGAGATGCAGATGTAGAGAATGGGCATGTGGACATGGTGGGAGAAGAGGGGGTGGGATGAATTGGGACAGTAGCGTCGATATATGTAAACACTCATTCCTTCTTAACCTGCTGAGTTAGAGGCATTTTACCAGACCCTCCTGAGCAAACTTCCCAACTTTTAAATCTGTGTTGAACTAACCCTTAGTAGTTACAAACAAGGGCACCAAAAATAGAAGTATCTTCTTAATGGGGTTGCTTAGAGAAGAATTTTTCTCTGAAGATTATTTTTCTTATGAAAGAAAGCTTTTAAAAAGGAGGGGGATGGAGAGAGGTTAAGGAGCAGAAAGTTTCCTTTTGACAGTTCTGTTAAGATTATCCAATCCTGTTTTCAGCTCTCCTTAACAGATGGGGCGAGGAGTTACAGGCATGGCAACTTTGATAAATCTAAAGAGTGACATTTCTGAGAATGACTTTTATCAGTCTATCTCAGTGGAGAATTCATGTTGCTATAAAACAAAACAAAAAAATGCCAAAGAATTTACTTCTTTACTGTCAAATTGAGATTTGATGGAAGAAACAGCCAGGCAATTAATTATATTTAGGAACCATGCATCTTGGCTTTGAAGTTAAATGTATTTCCCTGTGGCTTTATATTGAGAACAGCTTTTATTAAATTCAATTACTTTTCCCTCTGGTCCGCTCCATAAAGGTGCACTCACAGAGAAGGATGGCTCTTAACAGAATTATTTCCACTGGAAAAGATGATGATAAAGTGGGGTTGGTCACTTAAAAAAGTTGGTCCTTCATAAGCAAAATAACAGGTGACAGGCTGTGTTCCTGGTGTCTTCAAGTTCAATCGCCTTCTCATCAGTCAACAAAACAAAGAGCAGAAAAAAGAAAATGAAAGGGTCTTCCTGTTTTCCATTTTGCTTCTTTCTTGCCTGTATCATCACTTAATGCCTTACCTTTTCTCAGAAGAGACCAACTCATCTATGAACCCTTAGGCCATAAGATTCTTCTTAAGATGCTCCCAGCATTAGAATATTGTTGGATTTGAGAAGAGCCCAGAACACAAGGTCTGGAAATAACATCATTGGAACGAAAGTCATCAATTCTAGACCCACTTCTCTCTCTAGCCATATAAAACTTAATCATTTCTGTTGCATGAACTTTATTTTCTTCTTCCGACCAGCAGGCATAGTGAGTCTTGCCCTAGCCATCCCATACAACCATTATGAGTAGCAAGAGAGATCGTGAGATAATTGCAAAGCATTGGCACCATTGTTATAATAAATTATGACTAGCGGATTTCTGTTTCAATACCACTTAAAATAAAACTGTGGCTTTGTTGAGTCATTTTCTTGTCCAAGTGTGCTCAGTTGTACCTTACTATATGTAAAGAATGATTTTACTCTCCCTAACTCACACAAGCAAAAATGTTTTAAAAACCTGATATATTACTTGATTAGAAAATGACTGCAAAAGTTGACTGCATCGTCAACCAATCGGGTGGCAGCTCCCAAGGAGGGCATTTTCTAACCAAAAGAATAATGTATTTTTGTAATAAAATGACCAATTTTACAAGTCCCAGGCATTGCTTTAAAAATGGTTATATTAGGATCAAAAGCTTCAGGGCCACCTGGGACCAATAAGTGGTCTGTTTCCTTCAGAAACATCATCTACTTTAGCCCCAATCCTATGGTTCTGGCTCAGTGAAATTAAGAAGCATGAAAAACACAAGGCAAGCCCAGAGAGCTCATAGAAGAAATTATGTAGGTAAAATTCGATATTATGGGTAGGTAATTTTCCTCCAAGTTTGTGACAGAAAGAAGCCAAAGTTACAGCTACAATCAGCATGCCTTCCACCGGCCACACACTCCCAAAGTTGGATTCAAACACTCAGCAGCAAAATCTACAAGTGGTCTGGCTACATGCCACTGAACTGGGTTGTTCAGTCAGGCTGTCCTCTCTCATTTTTCACTGCTGACACTGTTGGGGACATGAGTTCTAAGCAATGTCAGTTTCATCAGGCGTGTCATTACCACCTCTTAGGGAAAACCTCCTTAATGTCAGAAGATCATTAAACTGCCACATCAGGACTTCAAGTGGATGGAATATATCTTCTGGCACTTTCTTTGGGTACACTGAGCTCAGCTGTTCTGTTGGCTTTGAAAGAAATAAAAAACTTGGACGTCCAAATGTGTTGACATCACAGCACAGTGATTAAATCCCTGAGACATTCTATGTGCAGTTGAGTCAATGGGATCAAGGTGGAACATAGGAGATAGTTCTGAGATTTAATGCCCTTGGAACAGAGTATGACTACCATGGAAGGATAAGCAGAAACACAGGTGGTGTATCCTCATTACCAAGCTATTATGTTGATTGTCTACCATATACAGTGAGTTTTTCTAGGATTCTGGGGAAAGACATAAATCTGTGGGCTTGTAAGCTGAGTGAAGCAAAGACCATGTCAGTCTTGTTAGCGTATCTATCCATAGTGAGAAGCCTGGCGCCCAAATGTATCATGTTCAATAAATGCTTTATAAATAAAATGAACAAATGACTAATGTTTAAGATGTTGGGGTGGGCCTCCAATAAAATTATGGAATAATTACAGATGTCTAACTATACCCTTCCAGCTCCAGTCGTCAAAAACAAAAGAGGTGGACTTATTTATGAAAACAAAGAAAGGTGCCGTTTGCTTACCAGACATTTTAAGGTTTCTTTCGCATAGACAACTTTGTCATTGCAAGAATATAAATACGCTCCTACAGTATGGAAACTTTCAAGACTGGCTTCTGTCACTCAGTATAACTATATGGAGGTTTGTCCAGGTTATTGAGTGTATAAGTCCATTCTTTTTGTTGCTGAGCAGTGGGCCGGCATATGGATGTACTAGCATTTTTTAACCATTCACCTGTTAAGGGACATCAGAAATGTTTCCAGTTTGACTCATTTGAAAAGACACTGATGCTGGGAAAGATTGTAGGTGGCAGGAGAAAGGGATGACAGAGGATGAGATGGTTGGATGGCATCACCAACTCAATGAACATGTTTGAGTAAACTCCAGGAGTTGGTGATGGACAGGGAGGCCTGGCGTGCTGCAGTCCTTGGGGTCACAAAGAGTCAGACACATCTGAACGACTGAACTGAACTGACTTCACCTGTGTCCTGAGCTCCACCTTGGGGTAGGAAGTTGGGATCGGCTTCCCTAGAATCATACAAAACCCTGGACAGAAAATGGATGGTAAAGAAGGCAGCGATGTGGAGAACTGACCAAGGTATTATCACACAGTAAGGATTCTATGCAGCGAGTGGTTTCCTTTCCTGGTGAAGGTCTAACCTCAACGTCAGCCTTTTTTCCAAACTGATGCACATGAAATTTGAGGCCCTATGGCCACCAGTCCCTTCTTGCCCTTCTCTGACTTGTTACATTTACCACCCTCAACACATACTGAAAGGTCCTTGATCCTTGGTTCCTGCTCCATACCTTGTGTCCAATGGTCCATGGGGGTGAACCTGCTCCCTCCCTATCTCCTTCAGCTTCCCACCCAGACACTTTACCTCTTTCTCCTCTGCACGGCTGCACACTCCATCATCTGCAGGGGCAGACTGCTCCAGAGGGCTGCCAGTCTCTGCCTCGTGGCTCTCAAGGTAAATTTCACTGTTTGTAATTTTAGAATTTTAGAGAAGAAAGGAGCAAGGAGGAATGGGAAATACCAAACCATCACCATTAGAAACTCTTACAAGTGTCCTGCCCCCAGTTCCTTGGGGTCAACAGCCCATCCTATCTTACTCTGACTTGGTCTTCACACCCCCTGCCTCCCATCAGCTGTGTCCCACCCACACCAGTAGCTGACATTTACAAAGACTGCATCTCGGGCCCTCTTCAAAGAGTATCACATATATTTCATTCTTACAATGACTAATTGCTCCATTTTAAAGATGAGGAAACTGAAGCTCTGAGAAACTCAGTGACTGCTCAAGGTCACCCAGCTTAATAACCAACAGAGTCAGGAATCGAATCCGTGCTGTCTAGCTACAGAGCCCACTGTGCTGGCTTCTCCAACGTTCAGAATTTCCTTGGCTCATGACTTTCACGCGAATTTGGAGGGGGCGGGTGCTACCTGACTACCCATCTTCCCTCAGTAATTCAATTAATGATTAAAGAAGATAGTAAAGGCCAGCAGTCATGGGACACAGACTCTGTGCAAGGCTCTAAACTAAGCACGTTAACTGTAAAGGTGCTCACATCACACAGAAATACTGGGGAAACGAGGTTTAGAGAATGTAAGTAACAAGTTCAAGGTCATTCAACTAGTTAGTAGGGGAGCCTGGGCTTGAACCCAGGTCTTTTGATGCCAGACTCCATAACCCCTGGCCGCTGGCCTATAGTGTCACTCCACTTCAGTCCTTTGGGCAGCCTCAGGTCCAGGGGGATCAGTTTCTCTCCCAGGAGACTCCTCATCACTCACAACCTCAGGAGTTCATGACACCAAAGCAGGGCATCACGTGCTCAACACTTTCCCAAATGCACACAAGCGGCTGATTTATTTGAAGTCCAGGGTGTACATGGCATCGCCAAACAGAGTGAATCAATTCTGAGCTAAGCTCCTTAGGAACTTGAAAATGAAAGTGAAAGTTGCTCAGTCGTGTCCGACTCTTTGCAACCCCATGGACTATACAATCTATGGAATTCTCCAGGCCAGAATACTGGAGTGGGTAGCCTTACCCTTTTCCAGGGGATCTTCCCAACCCAGGGATTGAACCCAGGTCTCCCGCATTGCAGGTGGATTCTTTACCAGCTGAGCCACAAGGGAAGCCCGAGAATACTGGAGCGGGTAGCCTATCCCTTCTCCAACCCAGGGTCTCCTGCATTGCAGGCGGATTCTTTACCAATTGAACTATCAGGGAAGCCCCTATTTTCATTATTCATTATTTTACATTATTATTCATTAGTTTATGCTCAATAATTACCACAGTGCCTAGCATATAATAGCAGCTCAATAAATATTCAACAAATGAATAAATGAGTATTATTTTAGCTGAAGGGTTAGCATCTCCTTTAAAAAACTTCTACCCAGGTAATATGGCAGGTTTGCACTTTGCTGAAAATACAGGTCATAGACCAAAGCAGGAGAGTGTGGAATCATAATCATTTCACTCAGTAATTAGACCTTGCATGCTAAGTCACTTCAGTCGTGTCTGACCTTTTTTGACCCTATGGACTGTAGCCTACAGGGCTACTCTGTCCATGGGGGTTCTCCAGAATACCAGAGTGGGTTGCCATGCCCTCCTCCAGAGGATCTTCCCAACCCAGGGATTGAACCCTTTTCTCCCACATTGCAGGCAGATTCTTAGACTTGGTGTTAAGTAATGCTAACACAGCTTTGATGCTTTTCCAAATAGGAAACTGCCGAGAAAAATAAAATAGGAGGAAAACAAATGAGAAAGAGATGCATAGAAAGGAAAACCCACAAGAGCAGACAATTCAGGTCAGAAGTTCAGGAGGAAAGAGAAGTAAAGACTGATCTCAATAAAATGAAAAACACGGAGTAATCCCAGGCAAGGGGGAATCAGAAGGAAGCTCGCAATGCTGGGGCCAAAGCAAAGATTACAGAGAAACTTTGGAAAAGTAGAGAGTCAGAAGAAAAGCAAAAGTCAAATAAATAATAAAACCTGTGTGAATAAAAGCCCCACTGAGACCCTGATAAATGTAACTTGTCACATCCAAAGGAAAGTCCAGCAAAGGAGGGTGCTGAGAGATAGAAGAGATAACCTGGGGAAGAGTTTTGCTTTCAGGATTTGATTTGCTTACTTATTTTTAAAAGGAAGGTGAGCACAGCTGTTCAATGACATCAATTTCCCAGGGGTGGCTGGCGCCTGTTTGCATACCTACAAATAAAAATAAAGAAAACTCACTAAATTCCTGGCCTATTTTACTGTGGCTTTTAAGACAGAGCAAAAGATAGGCTTTCACCGAGTACTGACACCTTAGAATTTCCTATCAAATAATTTGACATTTGTCTCTGAAATGTTCTTATCTGTTGCTGATGGATGTGAGGTTGTCAGGGTTGTCTCTGTGGTCTAGAAATGGGTTCTGTGAAACCCACCCAGGGGCCTGGCTAATGTGCACTGACGACAACTTATCCTTAAGGAGGAATTTGCCCAAGGTCACTTGGAAGGAAGGGTTCATTGCAAGATGTGGCCAGTCTTGCCCACTACCATGCAGGTTGGCAGAATCAAACCTCATGTCTTCATGGCCTTTGATGAGCCTTTGGGGTTACTTTGCTTCACTGAATAACAACCAACAGCAGTATATTGCAGCACCATCTAAAAAAAGCATCTCATTTTAGGAGGGATTTTTCAAAGTAGGGTTCCCTAGGAGGGCTTCCCTGATGGCTCAGTGGTAAAGAATCCACCTGCCAATGCAGGACAGCTGGGTTCCATCCTTGGGTCAGGAAGGTCCCCTGAGGAGGAAATGGCAACCCATTCCAGTATTGTTGCCTGGGAAATCCCATGGACGGAGGAGCCTGGTGGGCTGCAGTCAGATGGTGGCAAAAGTGCTGGACACGACTTAGTGACTAAACAACAACAGTTCCCTAGAAAGGCATGGGGCCAAGTCAAATCCACTGTCCCCTCAAACCATACCTTTCCCCTCTTCCCGCTGGCATTATCCCCAATGAGATCCAGGCATGAGAAGATCAAGAATGACTTTGAGTGACAAATGCAGTTACCAAGGGCAACCTGGGAAGAAAGGTGGGGGTGTGAGCTCCTCCTCTCCAAGTGGCTGTCTTTGTGAGTCTCAACCAATTGCCTTCACCCCACCCAAAGCACTGAAAAAAAGGATTTGTCAAAATCTTTTTCTGCCCTGAGCCTTTGCAGTCTGTTCTTCTCACATCAATGGGCTATCTTCCATCTTCAGGACCCACATAGAGGTCACCACCCCAGGGAAGCCCTTCCAGATTCCTGGTCTTAAGGAGATTCCCTGACTTTATTGACTTACAGAGGTTCCTTCTTTTCCTTTCCAAATGTACTACAATTTATAACCACGTACCCAGTTATCTGATTGTTTGCTCAATTCCAGGCTCCATAGCCCTGCACTGGAAGCCCCATGAGAACAAGGACCTTGCTCTCATCTCTACAAGTAAATCCTCAAAGTCCAATAGCATGCCTGGTCCACGTAGTGGGTCTACAGACATTTGCTTCACATATGATTGTACAATCCTAGAAATGGCTCTACTCACAAATACAGGTGACTCTATGAAGCGTTAATAAAGCTGACAAAGCAAAGTAGCTTTTGACTAAGAAAATAATAAGGTCAAAAATATAGAAAATTATGAGCTCATTCTAAAGAACAGATTCATCAAGGACTTACTCTCAAGGATCTACGACAATATTGTATGCAACCATTTCATACTTGTTTTAAAGTACTTGTAATAATTCTACAGGAAGTTCTTGAAGAGAAATGAACATATTAGAAGGAAAGTTGGGTCCTCAGGAAGAAACACAAAGCATTAAAAGTAATAAAGTTATTTTTTGTCTTCATTTCCTTAAAATACATATGAATTGAAAAAGCAGAATACAATATTGCAGTTTATAATGTATATAAATGTAAAACATGAAAACTATAGCTTGTGGTTTGGCAGTTAGGTAGAAACTAACATATAAAGTTCTCTGTAAGTAAGATTTCCATATTTTATATGTAACTGCACAATAGTAACTCTCCGTAGACTGTAAAAAATAAAAAACGGATTTTGCAATCTTTAAGGCAATCATTTAAAAAAATGCAGAATTATAGCTAGAGTTAATAGACTATAGTTATTAACTATAGTTATATAACTATACACTAGTTAATAACAGGGAATTCTCAAAAATATTTAAGCAAATCAAAAGAAGGCAGGAAGAAACTGAAGTAAAAAAGGGGAGGTGATAATTAGAGAATAAATAAAGTAGACAATAATAGATCTAATTTCAAGCATATTGCTATTCACATTAATGTTTTTTTAATATTATTTTTGTGGTTTTGTTTGCTTATTTAAAAAATTTTTTTGAATTTATTTTTGCTGGGTCTTCACAGGTGCAAGGGGTTTTCTCTAGCTGTGGCAAGCGGGGGCTACTCTCTAGTTTCGGTGCGTGGGCTTCTCTTTGCAGTAGTTTCTCTTGCTGTGGTGCACAGGTACTAGGTATGCAGGCTCAGTAGCTTTGGCTCCTAGGCTCTAGAGCACAGGCGCAGTAGTTGTGGTACTGGCGCTTAGTTGCTCCAAGTCACTTGGGATCTTCCCGGATCAGGGATCAAATCCATGTCTACTGCATTAGCAGGTGGATTCCTCACCACTGAACCACCAGGGAAGCCCCTAAATGTTAATGCTCTAAACATTCCACTTAAAAGAGAGACTGTCAAAACGAGACTGTCAAAATCAGTTAAAACAAGAAAGAGCCAACTATGTCCTATGCACTTTACATATGCTAATTCACTCAAGTCTTATTATAACTATCAGGCTCTATGAGGCTGTGAAAGATGAAATATGCTACTGCCCAGCTCACACAGCCACTGAGGGGCAGAACTGGCTTTGAACCCAGAAGTGTGGCTCCAGGACCCACTAATCTAAGATTTACAGAATAATCCTAATTAAAACATTCAATCAGGATTTAACCTAAAATTGTGGTATACTTGTATTTTGAGGATAGGTGGAAGGGAGGGAGGAGAATGGGAGTAAGTATGAGATAAACTTAATCTCATCTTGCACAGGAGAAAACTAATAGAAAAATGCCTAAAAATCATGATCCGACGGAATGCACTATACATTTAATGGAGAGACATGGAGATATGTTTCAGAAGAAAGAAATGGAAGGGGCCTC
Organism: Odocoileus virginianus; assembly: GCF_023699985.2. Lineage (NCBI taxonomy): Eukaryota > Metazoa > Chordata > Mammalia > Artiodactyla > Cervidae > Odocoileus > Odocoileus virginianus. The sequence continues at coordinate 20,326,144 of NC_069680.1, forward strand.
TAGCCAAAGGAGAGTTCTGCAGTGTGCAAGAAGGGCACAGAGCTACTATTTTTCTTTCTTTTCTTTGGCCAAGCTGCATACAGGATCTTAGTTCCCTGACCAGGGATTGAACCCATGTCCCCAGAAGTGGAAGCACCAGGGAAGTCCTGGAATTATTATCTTTAACTTTTTCCCTTGTAGCAACTTTTGACATTTTACAATTATTTGTGTTTATTTGGTCTGATTGAACCAAACTTCTGAGAGGACGTGGCAGGAGAGTGGATGGGGTGGGCAGCTGAAGTCTGTGTCAGTCAGCACCAACTCAAGGCCCAGGTGGGAAACAAAATGGGAGCAGCATCTGCTTTAGCACAAAATGCCAGATAAGTGCGAGCTGACCCTCATCCTCTGTCAGAGGTGGGATGGGATGAGGGCTGTACATGCTTATTTTAGACAGCGCAGTTGCCGGGCACAGCTGGGTGCTGAGACCTTCAGCCCAAGCTGGCTGCTGCTGCTGCTGCTAAGTCACTTCAGTCGTGTCTGACTCTGTGCAACCCCATAGACAGCAGCCCACCAGGCTCCCCCATCCCTGGGATTCTCCAGGCAAGAACACTGGAGCAGGTTGCCATCTCCTTCTCCAATGCATGAAAGGGAAAAGTGAAAGTGAAGTTGCTCAGTCGTGTCTGACCCTTAGCGACCCCGTGGACTGCAGCCTACCAGGCTCCTCTGTCCATGGGATTCTCCAGGCAAGAGTACTGGAGTGGGTTGCCGTTTCCTTCCCCGGCCCAAGCTGGCTAGATCTTCTAAAAGTAGTTGAAAAGCTGGATTTTTAAATCTCGGCAACTAATTCAAACCATTTTGCACGTATTGCATAGGCCAAACAAAATATAACTGAGGGCCTGATTTGACCCATCTGTCACCACCTTGCAGTCCTGTGTGGTGTGTGTGTGTGTGTGTGTGTGTGTGTGTGTGTGTGTCTGTGTATCTGTGTGTGCGCGCGCATGCACTATAGTTAGGAGTGGGGCAGTACTTGAAATGCAATGATCTGCGTTCATTACTCAGTTAATCGTACACCACTACGCCATACGTTATTTATTGTTCCATGTGTGACCCCCCTATTTCGTAAATTATATTGTTTATTCTTTATTTCCTGCTCCCACTGCCCACTGCTACCACATCCAGTCCCTCCAACTGACTCAAAACTTTTTTTTGCACATGTTCTTGTAAAATGCATACTGTTTTGCATGTAAATACTGCTGATTTAAATAAATAGTGCTATTATATAGATCTTACTCTGTGCCTTGCTTTTTATCAGGATTATGTTTTTCAAGTCAATCCATGTTACAGTGCAGATATCTATTTTGTTATTCCCAACTGCTGCATAGCATCTGTGGTCCTCCCATCCCCATATCCACTTTCCGCAGTTGCTTCATAGTCCCACTATGAGAAACAATGCTGCAATAAATGTCTTTGTACCAGTCTTGTGAGAAACCTGTGTGAGCATCTGCTTGGAATACACCCTGAAATGCAAAATTGCTGAGTCACAACTAAAGAGCCTCTTGTTGAGGGTGAAAGAAGAGAGTGGAAAAGCTGGCTTAAAATTCAACATTCAAAAAACTAAGATCATGACATCCTGTCCCATTCCTTCAAGGCAAATAGAAAGGGACAAAGTGGAAGCAGTGACAGATTTTATTTTCTTGGGCTCCAAAATCACTGCAGACAGTGCTTGCAGCCATGAAATTAAAAGATGCATGCTCCTTGGAAGGAAAGCTATGACAAACCTAGACAGTGTATTAAAAAGCAAAGACATCACTTTGCCAACAAGGGTCTGTATAGTCAAAGCTATGGTTTCCCAGTAGTCATGTATGGATGTGAGAGATGGACTGTTAAGAAGGCTGAGAGCCGAAGAATTGATGCTTTCAAATTGTGGTGCTGAAGAAGATTCTTGAGAGTCCCTTGGACAGCAAGGAGATCAAATCAGTCAATCCTAAAGGAAATCAACCCTGAATATTCATTGGAAGGACTGACACTGAAGCTGAAATTGCAATACTACGGCCATCTGATGCGAAGAGCTGATTCATTGGAAAAGACTCTGAAGCTGGGAAAGATTGAAGGAAAAAAGAGAAGAGGGTGGCAGAAGATGAGATGATTAGATAGCATCACCAACTCAATGGACATGAATTTGAGCAAACTCCAGGAGATAATGAACGACAGGGAAGCCTGGTGTGTTGTAGTTCATGGGGTCACAGAGTTGGACACGATTTAGTGACTGAACAAGAGCTAGATATGCAGGCTTGCTGTGCACCGTCCTGCCTTCCAGTCTCACAGTCACGGTAGGAAGGTGCATATATTCCTACATCCTCACCAACACTTGGCATCATCCAACTTTCTTCTTCCCAGCCTAATGGAAAATGAAACATTCATTGAGTCCAGTGGGTACTTCCAGAATAAACACGAACAATTTATCTTGGGAACCTCAACAGACTTAAAAAACTTGGTGCTCATCCTCAGACCCAAAAGGTAGGTGATTCTCCCCACTTTATAGTTGACTCACTACACAACAAAAGGCAAAGTCAAAATCTGACTGTACCTCTGAAATGGTGAATTTCACCTACTGCCAAGGAGGGATGGATGAGAACTGCCTTTCTAGCCATCATATTCCCCCATCTATTCAGTTCAGTATTCCAATCACTAGAATGTACTTCTTGGGTGGGACTAATAAGACATACTTTGTACTATGATGTTTTGTCAAATTCAAAGAATAATGAAAGTTACGTAAGTAAAAGTCCAAAGCATAGTCTCTAAAATGAATTTTTTCAAGGGACTTAAGAAAAAAGTCACAGTCTCAATTTGAGATGAAATGCACTATGGTCACAGAAAAGTTACTCTAATAAGAGCATATTATTATTATCTAGTTCAGAGTCTTGACTGATGCTGCCTTGTCATTATAGAAGTTGCTTTTTTTCCCCCTCCTTTTTGTGTGGCATAATATATTCCCCAAATAGTTTGGTACTTAAAAACATTTTCCCCTAAAGCAGCAGGAGTGATTATCATGAATGATAAGTAAATTTGTCAGCATTAGCGCAGCAAAGTAACTTTCATCAATCTACACGAGACTTGTCTGAAGGCTGGAGGGGCATTGCTGACACACAGGCTGTCAGTTCTGGAGCTGGGCTTTTGGGTGTATGCTGTGTTTTGTTTTCCATTCTGCCGTTGCGAGAATATTATGGGTAATTTAATATTTTCTAAAATATTGAAAATCCTTTTAATTGAATAAATTTACTGAAAAGCTTCATAGATTTAAATGGTCTTATGAGTCATTTTCTAGGAAAGATTGATTTCTTTAAGAGGATCCAGCTGTAACTTGCCTGAAGCATTGTACAAATTCTTCAGGAGACCTGATGACTTTTTCTTGTCAGCCTAGTTGAAAATGATACTCAATAGTTCTGTTTATCAGTGGGGAAAACTTGTTTAAACACATTCAGAATGCTGCTCCTGTTTTTATTAAATCTAATCCTTCTGTTTCCCTCCTTAAGAAGGTTTAAATATAAACACAATCAAATTTGTTCTATGTGAGCTGTTAAAATCCAACAATAATACAAAGAGGACCAAAATAGCTGAACCATAATTCACATTGGAAACACAACTGCCATTTACTTATTTATAGGACAGAATGATAACAGCCAAAGGAAAAAAAAAAGAATGAGGAAAGACCCTGGCCACAATTAAAACTAATGAAATTGACTTTGGTAATCCTAGACTCTAGATTTCTCAGGACAGAGACCAAGACTTAGCCTTCTTTATAGACTCAGTTCCTGGAAATGAGCCTGTCTGCCAGCAGGTAACTTACTGAAATTGCAGCCACCACAATAAATAACATCTCCTTCCTCCCTACTTGGGATGCACAGAAGCCAGACAGCTGGAGACAAAAATACCAGCTCTGTTCAAGATAAAGCTAAATTAGAGGGCATGGCAGCATTGTGAATACAGAGTGGCCTTCTGAATCCTTCACCCTGAATTAGATGGAGTTGGCCACTCAGCTCTGGCCAACTGGAGGTCCCCCTACAACTGGGAGCCTGTAAGTTCACTCCCCCCAGAAACTCGCTGCAGCCAAGGAGGTGCGGCTCTTTTCCCAAACCCGCAATCAGGTAAGCCACGCCCATTCTTGGGCGGGGGATGGGGGTGGAGAGAAGCTGGAACTTTTCCAAAGGCTTTTATCCTTCTGGAAGCAGAGTGGGAATTGTTATCCCTCTACAAAGACATACAGTCTTTCCTGGTGGCTCAGTGGTTAAGGAATCCACCCGCCAATGCAGGTGATTCAGGTTTGATCCCTGGGTAGGGAAGGTCCCCTGGAGAAGAAAACGGCAATCCACTCCAGTATTCTTGCCTGGGAAATCTCACGGACAGAGGGGCCTGGAGAGCTGCAGTCCATGGGGTCTCAAAAAGAGTCAAACACGACTTGGCGACGAAACAACAGAGACATACACCTGTGGACGTGAATGCTTAGCTGTTTAGTAGCTAAAGACCGGCTGTTTTTGAGACCCCACAGACCGGACCGCAGCCAGCCAGCCTTCTCTGTCCATGGGGATTTGTGGTTTTAAAACTGTATGGGCTTCACTTCTTATTGTGGTAACTGGAATATGTGTTAGCAAATACCCCTCCAAATTTAAAATTCATCTCATTCTTTAGATCCATTTTTAAAATCTGCCTTCTATTTAGATTGAATCATGTTATTGTCAAAGGAATTGCTTGGTCATACTTTCATTTATATACTTTCATTTTACGTCGGTTCTGTATTCTGACTTAGTCTACTCTTTCTCTAAGCTGTTGCTAGGGAAACTCAGTAATTCTAAGCATAGCTACTTGAATCAGGACAATGTTCTTAATGACCTTAATTGGCTAGGAAGAAGAATCCCTGTTATAGTGTTTTCTATTCTGTTTTGGGCTTTTAGACTTTCCGGATTGTGACAAATATTAAACAAACGATCACTTTGATTTGGGATTTCCGGCTCAAATCAAAGTCACCATTGTCAAACACTTAAGGAGAGGTGATGACACCAGGGAGGGCTCTGAGGTATAGAATGCAGACATGCAGGCATGGGCATCCTAGGGCATTTTTTGCAGAGTGGCTCCCCTGAGGTTCAGATCAGTAAGGAAGACACCTGGGTGTCTATGCTCTGCAGGTGTCTCCCCCACACTGTGGTCTTTAATTTTCACACAGTTCCTTTTGTATCATCTTAGCCCTGGGTTCAGATCAGGATTGATTGCTCAAAATTGAGCTACTCGAATTACATCCAGCTACTCCTCTGGATGTTTAAAAGGCATTTTGTAAAAAAATAAAGGCGAAGAATGTAAAACTTCAGATGTGCAGTTTTAGAGCTGGGGGATCATCAAACCTACTAGCCCTCCAACCCACATCCTTGAAATGGGGAAACAGAAGCAATCAAGTTCCTAACTTGAACAAAATTACAAAGGTCATCAGTGACCAGGTCAGAGCTAGAACTCAGGTTTTCAGATCCTCTGTCCATCTTTCATCATCTCTGCTTCTCAACTGTAGGGAACTTCCAGGAAGAATAGCCAAGAGTCAAGAGAAGAAGGCAGTGTGACTGCTACCTTGTTACCTGTATTCTGTGTTTAGTGCTGAAGCATTTCACCAAGGTCAGCAGTAAGTTGTAGATTGCACATTCTGGTCAAAGTGTGGCTGTCTCTTGGTCCTCACATTTTCCAGCTTTTATTTCTCTTCACAATATACTTTATACTAAAATCCAACCCCACTGGCCAGATCTGAACTCAAATCTGTGAAATACCAGTAAGAGGTGATCCCTAAGTGTGCTTCCTTGCTTTAATGGACCCAGAACATAAGTCATTAAATTAGCCTTGACTATTAAGATTTATTTGTTTGGGGTGTTGTTTTGGGGATCCTGGGGATTCCAGCAGAATGATAGGAAAGTTTTGGTATTAAATTTCAAAGTGTGAAAGTGATAAGGTCAACACCAAGGTGAGAAAGGGCGGGAGGGCCCCCAGGGAAGAAGAGGCAAAGACACCATTTACACACACACACACACACACACACACACGTGTGCCCCAGCTCCAGGGACCAGACTGATTACAAACATCCACCAGGCACTGCTGTTTGGAAAGGCACAGGGCAGTCCAAAGACACCATTTACACACACACACACACACACACACACACACACACACACGTGTGCCCCAGCTCCAGGGACCAGACTGATTACAAACATCCACCAGGCACTGCTGTTTGGAAAGGCACAGGGCAGTCCCGATCGGGTCCTTCTGATTTCTGAAAAGGCCATCAGCACAGTGCATCACAGCTAAGAACTGGACACCTGGGGCAGCCACAGAGCCAACTCAGGGGAAAGGAGGGTGGGAAAGGCCAAGGATGCTGACAAGAAATTCATGACAGCCCCCGAGGGGGAAGAAGGAAAAACCCACCCAAAGAGGCCCAGGAAGGAAGCCTTGACCAGGTGGCACTGCTTCAGTTTAATTAGACAAAGTGGGGAGGGGAGGGAGGGGTCTGAAAGCAGAGACACCTGGGGAGCCAAGGGGAGACCGGGCAAAGGTTGGGAAAAACAAACCACCTGGGACCCTGATGGAAATGCTCTCCAGCGGGATGAGGTGTGGAGGAGGCAGGTCAAGGAGGCTGGCGGAAACCGGAGGGCAGAAATGGAGGCCGTGGAAGGGCAGGCACTGCCCATCAGGCAGTCTGCCGTCAGTCAAGAGAGGTCAAAGGAACTAGGAAGGACAGGGATGTTACTAAGAGAATGTCCTCACCTGGGATTAATAAGGGATAAATGTCAGGTCAGGAGATGGCATAAAGTACAAGAGTCTAACCTAAAAATGTCCTTTTTCTTCTTTTCTCTCTCTCTTTTTTTTTGGCTATAACTATCTGTTTACGAACAGTATGATTTTTTAAAAATTGAGGTATCGTTGATTTACAATGTATAAATTTCTGCTGTACAGTAAAATGATTTAGTTTTGTATATGTATACACATACACATTCTTTTATATTCTTTTCCATTATGACTTATCAAGGGATAGATTGAACATAGGTCCCTGTACTATACAGCAGGACCTTGTTGTTTATCCATTCTATATATATCATAGTTTGCATCTGCTAGCCCCAAACTTGCATTCTATCCCCTCTCCTCCCGCCCTCCGCCTTGACAAACACTAGTCTGTTCTTTATGTCTGTGAATATTTCTCATACAGTATAATTTTATGAAAGTCAAATTAGATTTTTTGTCTCCTTTTTTTTTTTCATTGAAAAATTTCAATCTCTCTCGGAAGAGCTGAAAGAAAAATGCACTTTTTACTCATGTATCCTTCACCTAGATTTACAATTGTCAGCATCTTGCTACATTTACTTTTAGCTGTCTACCTGTAACCTTTTCTCTGTCATTTGAAAATAAGTTGCAAATACCAAATGCTTCATTTCCTAATTTTTTAACATGCATCTCCTAATAATAGGCCATAACTATCAATATACCTGGGAAAATTAACATTAATTTTATTTAATATATAGTTAATTTTCTCAATTGTCCCTCAAATATCTTCTTTTTGGCCTTTCATTCCTAATCCAGAATCTAATATTTGGGCAGTAATATTGTCCAATAGATTTGGGTTTATTTCAGGAGCAGGTTTTAATTTGGAGCAAGTTTTTTGTTTTTGTCTACTGTTTTTCGTGACACTGAGGTTTTAAAAGATAACTGACTAGAATAAACTATGTTATGGATTTGTCTGATTGCTTTATCATGATCAGATTAAAATTAAATTATCTTTGGCAAAAATTCTAATGCCGGAGATACTGTCTTTCCTTGAAGGAAAACACACCTTAAAGGTTTCATCTCAGAAGAACTGATGCTTTTGAACTGTGGTGTTGGAGAAGACTTTTGAGAGTCCCTTGGACTGCAAGGAGATCCAACCAATCCATCCTAAAGGAGATCAGTCCTGGGTGTTCACTGGAGGGACTGATGTTGAGGGTGAAACTCCAATACTTTGGCCACCTGATGCGGAGAGCTGACTCATTTGAAAAGACCCTGATGCTGGGAAAGATTGAGGGCAGGAGGAGAAGGGGATGACAGAGGATGAGATGGCTGGATGGCATCACCGACTCGATGGACATGGGTTTGGGTGGACTCCAGGAGTTGGTGATGGACAGGGAGGTCTGGCATACTGTGGTTCATGGGGTCGCAGAATTGGACACAACTGAGCAACTGAACTGAACTGAACAGGACAGAAAAGATTCTAGTCAGAGTAGCATTAAGCCTGTTCATTTCTTTACAATTTACATTGATGTCATGGTTTCACCAAAAAAAAGATTTTCAATAATTATCTTAGTCACAAGCAGATCTTTACAATAGTTATTAAAAAGCCAGCTATGAATGGAACACTGATTTTGATGCTAAAATCCCAGGCAAAGAAAGCAACATGGTAAAGAAAGAAAATTCTAGAACTTCACAGTCCAACTCCTATAGAAAATTAAAAAAGAGATTCCTGGACTGAATTCTACCAGAAATGTATCATAAGAAACATGATGAGCAGCATCTTCCTGTGGTTCTCCAGCAGAAGCAGCATCAATCTTCATGGAGAGCCTGGGTCACAGGGATTCTGCTTTGACAGGAAGGGCCCCGTGTGTTCTGGATGCCAGATGTGAGAGTGAGAAAGCTGGTGGCTTTGCAACTGGAGGAGTCTGACTCCTCTTCTTGACCAAATGGTGAACCACTCACTTCAGCAGGGCAGTGGTTTATCTGGGGCTCTGATACAGACCCCCAAATTATATAAGGGTGGCTAAAGTCTAAAATCAGGCTAATAGTCACATATTCCTAAATTAATCAAAAGATGCATCTTCTTTAGTTCTGAAAATGGCACATGCATAGAAAACTAACACCAAAAAGAATTTGAGAAATGAGAAACTAAGCTGTCTCCTATGCAAACCCAATTGTATTCTACAGAAGTAACCACCATCTCAATATTCTTCCAGAAATGTTGCTACATATGCATACATACCCATACATATTTTAAAAATGCAGATTACTCGTGCTCTCTATACTTTTCTGTTGCCTTTTTCTTACCACTTCACAAAGTAATTGGGTATTTTAGCACACCAGCTTATACAAGGATCTCATGCTTTTTACTTGCTGCATAGTATTCCATTAGACATCATCAACTGTTTGACTAGCAGCCAATTTCTAGTATTTTGTCAGTATCAAGAGTGTTGCAGTCAACATCCTTAGAAATTCATGTTGGTATACACTTTCCAGTATATTTGTAAGATAAATTCCTGGAATAAAATTGCTGGACATCAAGGGATGTGCATTTAAGATACTCACAGATATGATAAAATTGCCCTTCAAAGAGTTTGTTTCAAGTTACGCCTCAAATAACCCAGTATCCATGTCCCCTTCTCTTGGCAAGCCTGTGCTTTAACACAGCTGAGTCACCTGACAGGCGAAACATGGCATCTTCCTTGTCTTTTCTAATTTGCAGATGTTCATAAGGCTATTTGGATTTTTCTTCTGCCTGCCTTCTGAGTATTTTCCGAATGGTCTTTTTCTTATGGGTATAGGAAGGCTTTTTGTATTATAGAAAAATGAAAACTTGTCTGTCATTTGTGCTGCAATGTATTCCCCCCCTTTTTTGCCTTCTGATTTTGTTTGTTGGATTTTTTGGTGTTGTTCAAATGTTTTAAAAGTCATCTGTGGTCAAATATATCTATCTTTTCCTTTATAGCTTTAGATATTGTGACGTGAATACAGAGGCCATCTCCACTGTAAACCAAACAAGACAGAAAAAAACTCACAGTTTTGATACATCTCACATTTTATGTTTAAAATTTTAATCCATATAGAATTACTTTTGGTATAAAGAATGAGGTATGGATTTGAGCTTGCATTTTTTTTCCAAATGGAATTCAGTTGCCTTAAGTCTATTTACTGACTGACCCACCTCTTTCCCATTACTTTGATGTTTGTTTTTCATCTTTTGAAGGTAATTATTCTAATTAAAAGGCTAAATCAGGCTCATTAGATCCTGGGTATGAAAATTTTTCAGTTAGTTTATTCAATTTAGAAGCTACTGGCAAAAAAATTCCTTTTATATACAATTCTAAATCCATTCAGCAGATGGTACTTATTTTTTCTCCAAACCAAAAATTCATGTGTCATAAATGTTGATGAAGTTTTCTTAAATGAAATTTACTCCCATTCATCTTTCATTTCTTAGCAATAAGGCTGCAGTCCAAGTGGAGAAGGAAAATGAATTCTCTGCAATGCAGAAAAGGATAACATAAGACTATTTGCATCATTACCTTTAATTACCCAAGAATTGGTCCGTTACTGGAGATTATTCTGTGTTTTTTTTGTTTGTTTCAGTCTTGCTTGGGATACCTTCCAGGTTTCAGCTGCATTAAAAAAAGTTAATCTCATGGGTTAACAACGAGTCATGGAAAAACTGCACATGAGCTCATCATTAGTTCTTTATGTTACCAGGTACCTCTACTGTTAACTCACTTCTAGAATCTGTATTTGTCAGAAGAATTGAATTCTACCCTCACAAGAAGGTAATATTCAAGTGCAATCAGTTGGTGCTGCTAAAATAAACTTGAGAATACTTTGCAGGGCTGCTTCAACTTGACTAGGCCTTAAAAAGATTAAGAAATGCTCCTTAAAAAATGGGCAGGGGTGGGGAGGAGGGCATAAGGACTTCAGGAGCCCTAGGCAGACATCACTGATGGAACAGAATCCTATTTCCATTTGTCCATCTTGCTCACCTCTATGTTACCATTTAGAACAGTCCTTTGCACATAGCAGATATTCAGTTGGTTGAGTGGAAGGATGGAAGGAAGGATGGGTCAGTGGGTGGATGGGAGATTCCAGATGTAGGACTCACCAACTTCCTCGACACAGCAGCAACTGTTGATGGAGCAATTAAACATTCAAGATGAAATCTATTTTCCATGCTACACTGAGGTTTTATTCTTTACTCATTTTTCCTGACTATTCAATGAAAGACATGTATATTAAAGAAAGCACTTCAATCAGAAAAGGCTGTCTTGCTTGGTGTTCTCATCGAAATGGTTTGCTCATTTTTGCATCATGATATAATTAAGAAAACTGTTTTTATATCTCAAGTTTCCATAAGTCTCCTAAACAGAAGTGGGTCGATGTATACTCCCTGTTTCAATTAGGGACCACTCAAGGTTTCTTTCTTTCTCATTAATTACAAATATAAGCCAAATGAGAATGGGAGCTCCTCCTTTCATCAAGGACAATGGAAAGTGTTTTTATAATAGCCATGGTTGCAGTATTTTAAAGTACAGATAATTAAAATCTCAGCATGTTGCCATCCAAATCATATACAACAAAAAAGTAAAATCTTTTTACACCATATTTCAAAGCACCAGCCACTTGGCTCCTTCCTCCCCTTCCTCCTCTAACAGCCTCTTCTTACTCAGGACCTGGAATGTGACACATGACTTGTAAGTGGGAGCCGGCAGCAAAGGTGAGCAGCCATTTGGTTCTGTTGGGCTTGCACACAAACAGGGAGTGTTCACAAGCCAACAAATAGCGAGAGTGGCTGATGACAAGCTCTTACTAAAGTCAGGGAAGGACTGAAGAAGCTGCTTCTTACATTTTGGTAGACTGCCTGTAATTTAAAATGAACATTTATTTCTGCCTGTTCCCAGTTTACACTGTCAAGGTTTTGGTAGTAATCATTTCTCCTCTAGATTCAACTTCCACTGCTTTTTAAAAACCCTTGCTTTTATTCATTTCAAAGGAGTTGGCTTCCCTAAGAGATAACATCACTGTTTATAACAGATATTCATAACAACCATATGGACCTTAAAAAATCATCTGATCACTCACTTAAAAAATATTTATTGAGTACCAACTAAATACTAGGCACTGTGCTACATCAATGTCAGGGCTACAATGGCTAGAGGCTCAAACTCTTTGCCAGGAATTCTTTGTATATATTTTTTTAAATTACTAGTAGACTTAAAACCATAGGCAAATAAATGCACAAGCCTGTGGATTGCTGGAGGTCAGCAAAGCTCAGATAGAACACTTGGCGTGTAGTAGAAATGCCAGAAAAAAGTCATTCATATGATGTCTCATCCCACAAGAGGTTTGAGGTGATTTACAAAGACATATGAGCTTCCCTGGCAGTGCAGCTGGTAAAGAATCCACCTGCAATGCAAAAGACGCTAGTTCGATTCCTCGGTTGGGAAGATCCCCTGGAGAAGGGACACACTACCCATTCCAGTATTCTTGGGCTTCCCTGGTGGTTCAGGCAGTAAGGAATCTGCCTGCAATGCGGGAGACCTGGGTTCGATCCCTGGGTTGAGAAGATCTCCTGAAGGAAGGCACGGCAACCCACTTCAGTATTCTTGCCTGGAGAATCCCCATGAACAGAGGAGCCAGGCGGGCTGCAGTCCACAGGGTAAAAAGAGCTGGACATGACTGAGCAACTAGGCACAGCACAGCACAAAGATATATATAATTCAAAACAATGAAATAAATGAGTCAGTACAAAGAAATATGGATATTAAAATAATAAAGGTGGGAATAAATTTGCCATTTAGATATGCTTTCTGAAATTCATTTAGTTACTCAGGAAAGCCAACCACTAGTGATTGACAAATGGAAGAGAAATGTAGGTGAAGCCTATTTAACATAATTTCTTCTGCAAATAGGAAGAATTTAATGCACAAACAAAAGGCATTTGTAAGATGATTGACTATACTACATAATGGTCATGCTCAGCAAGAACACATGGAAAAGGTATTGTTATTGAAAGAACTGAAAATTACGCTTTTTTAAAGAAACATTCTTTTATGTGTGAACAGATGTATTTTCTACTGCAGGACACAATGTTTTTTAATTAAAGCATGCATCAAACTAAAAAAATAAATAAAATGATTAGCCAGTCTGTGGAAATCAACAGAAGGGATAGTCCCAACCTACCTTAGGTGGATAATAATAATAATAAAAAAAATAATAATAAATACCTAGGTGTCTGAAATCATGTTGAAGAGTAAGGATCAGACAAAAGGTGGAAATAAGCTAGTATCTAAAAATAGTGAGTTCTATGCCATAGTTAATCAGAAATTAAGATGTGGTAGATTGCTGTGGTCTTATTAAGGCTTTGACAGTTGTGTTTGGGGGACACCCATGAGTGAGGTCACTCCTACTATTGTGACACCAAAAGATAAGTCAGTAAACAAAGAGAAGGTTTAATTTTGAGGACATGTCTAATGTTTAGACATTAGAACACAAGAGTTGAAAGCAGAGAAGGCAGGGCTGAAGGGTGAGCACCAGGATTAAGATTTACCATTGGCAAGGCACTCCTGTGGCCTGGGGTGGGGTGGGGGGACTAAATTTTGTCCCATATAGATACCATTCCGGGGCGGGGGGGGGGACTAAATTTTGTCCTAAATAGATATCATTCGGCACATTTTAGAGGCAAGCATCATGATGACAGGTGTCTAGGCTAGATAGTTCATCAGGTGGTGGGACCCTTAAATAACAACAAGCCTCCTGGAGTGAGCGAACCTCCTCAGAACCATTCTTGGCTAACAGGTGGGTTGACTAAGAATCCAAGTGTCTACAGGCAGCTGAGTGGCTGAGAAAAGCTTTCAATCTTTCACAAGCTCCCTTTCTCTGGGGAGACCCACCCATGGTGCCAACCTGACCTCATCCTTCACCAATTCAGAGGAAAGAAACAAATAGGTTCAACTTCCAACCAGATTTAAGTTTCCTCCAAGGCTTAGGATTCCCCTGCACCCAGCTCATTGTTTCCAAGATTACCAAATTTAACCTGATGCTCCTCCCAAGCCTGTCCTCCAGGCATGACCCCAAGACACCCAGGTTGTCCTAGTTGCGGTTTCCCTCTCTGGTCCACTTCACAAAGCAGCCTGCTCGTCCTGGTTCCCACACGGCTGCCGCCGGTACTCCGCTCTAACTTCTCACACTTGGTGAAGGGAACACAGAAACACAATTCTAATCAGCACTAAAATGCCAATATTTTTATTTAAAATCTATTCACTTAAAGTCAAAGTGACATCTTAATGCCATTCAGCACTGATGACATTGATTCACCTGATGAAAGTTAAAAGATGAGAGTGAAAAAGCTGGCTTAAAACATTTAGAAAACTAAGATCATGCCATCCGGTCCCATCACTTCATGGCAAATAGATGGGGAAACAATGGAAACAAGAGACAGACTTTATTTTCTTGGGCTTCCAAATCACTGCAGATGGTGACTGCAGCCATGAAATTAAAAGATGTTTCCTCCTTGGAAGAAAAGCTATGACCAGGCTAGACAGCATATTAAAAAGAAGAGACATCGCCGACAAAGGTCCATCTAGTTAAAGCTATGGTTTTCCCAGTAGTCATGTATGGATGTGAGAGCTGGACTATAAAGAAAGCTGAGTGCCAAAGAATTGATGCTCTTGAACTGTGGTGTTGAAGACTTGAGAGTCCCTTGAACTTCAAGGAGATCCAACCAGTCCATCCTAAAGGAGATCAGTCCTGAATATACATTAGAAGGACTGATGCTGAAGCTGAAACTCCAATACTTTGGCCACTTGATGAAAAGAATTGACTCATTGAAAAATACCCTAATGCTGGGAAAGATTGAAGGTGGGAGAAGGGGATGACAGAGGATCAGATGGTTGGATGGCATTACTGACTCAATGGACATGAGTTTGAGCAAGCTCCAGGAGTTGCTGATGGACAGGGAAGCCTCGCATCCTGCAGTCCATAGGGTCACAGAGTCAGACATGACTGAGTGACTGAACTGAGAATTGAGAATGCCACTCAGCAAAGTAATTAGCCCAGAATAAAAAAAGCGCTTCATTTTTGGAAAGACTTCCTGCTAAATTTCAGACATTTTTAATTAAAATACAAGGATTGTCTTCACAAACTCTTCCTGAATATTTCATGTGTTTTCTGCTTTATTTGCTGTGCATATCTTCACAGTGTGCGTATTATTTTTAAGTATTCCTAACAGATGGCTTCAAGTGCTACATATTATATAGCATTAAGTGAAGAGCTTGGTAAACAAATGAGTCAAGGATTAAAATATTTTACAGCTTATAAATCATGAAAGATGTTCAATAACAGTATATTAATAAAAAATCTTTAAATGTAAACATAAAACATTCAATACTGCCATTGGATCGGTCAACTGTTTATGACAAATGAATTATTTCTTAAAAGAAGCGCTAGTCCTATATGGTCTCAGATTATAACCTAAATTAATCTGAGGTTGGCAACTAGTTTTCCTATGAGCCTGGCCTACTCCTGCTTTCTCCATCCAATTCCCCAGGTTTCTCTGCCATTTTGCCCTCATTAATGCCTCCTTCCTAACTAGGAAAGGAAATGAAATTCATAAGTCAATTTATTACCATTTGTCCAACTTCAGCAAAATTTTGCTGAAAGAAGTTGAAAGCACAGGTTCAAGTTGAGAATTCAGAATAATCAGCTGTGATTTTAATGATCTATGCTCTCTAGTTCCTTTTCTACAAGAGACTAATCTAGTGGTTGGCACTAGAGTTTCCACTGAGGGTTTGTGCGGTGATTGAAACAAAGACGACCAAAAAACCCAATAACTTTTGCCAATGTACAGATGTCTTTGAATCCATTTTACACTGTTAACTTTTTAGCCCTTATTCCACCAAGGGATAAAAACCAATGAGATAGTCTGCTACTCAATGTTTCTCTCTCATGTGTGAAAGAAAGTGTTGGTTGCTCAGTCGTGTCCAACTTTTGCAACCTGGTGAAATGTAGCCTCCCCAGGTTCCTCTGTCCATCGAATTCTCCAGGCAGGAATACTGGAGTGGGTAGCCATTCCCTTCTCCAGGGGATCTTCCCAACCCAGGGACTGAACCTGGGTCTCCAGCATTGCAGGCAGATTATTTACCACTGAGCCACCTGGGAAGCCCTCCTCTCTCACACTACCCTTATTTTAAATTGTTATTTTCAACCTAGTACGTAATGGTCTTTTCCTAATCATTCAGCATTTCTAGAATCTGATGCAAGATCTAACAAGACTCTTACATTTCATTCTCGATTTCCCCAGAAATGAGAACTCGACTCAGTTTTGATTGTGAAAATAATGTCAGCTTTTTATGAACGATCTGACAAAATGCTTACAACCAGCAGTTACAAAGTGCCTGTTAAATAAAACCTCTCACCTTCAGGCCACAAGCTGGCTTCACCCGTATCAAGGTTCACTGCCCAATTTCACACATACATTCAAAAACTTTATTCTACTGCATTCCATATGTGGCTGTATTGTTTCCTTTCTACACTAATATCTCGTACTCCACTTTTCCAGACCTCTGTGAGGCTGAGAAGGATGCCCTCCTGAATCAAGTTTGGCCACCACATCAGAACAAAGGCAGGCATTCTGGCAGTTTCACATTAAGGCCTGTGTGCATTTTTGCCTTCCCTATCACAACAGCGAATCTTACTGCACAACAAACATTTAGACGCATGAGCAGCATTAACTATGTATCTATTCTGCATAATGTATTGTGCATATCTTACAAGCAGTCTATCTATATGAAGTTTTGTCAGACAAGTTTCTTTAAAATGCAAAATATTCATATCATCAAAAAACTAGGAAAAAAAAGAAAACCAACCAAAACATGTTCATAAATTCAGGACTGGCAAGGAAAAAAAAAAAAAAGATTCTCTAAACTACATTAAACTAAGAGACAAGGGAGTGGGTCTCTATCTCAGTGGTACTTAGATTTAAATATGCATTTGAACCACCTGCAGTTCTTGTTATAGTGCTTTCTGGGTCATGTCCCCGGAGTTTTTAATGAAGTGGGTCTGGGGTTGGGCCTGAGACTCTGCATTCTTCCACGTTCCCAGGTGCTACTGCCATTGCTGCTCTGGGGACACTACTTTGAGAACCAGTGATCTCACCAACCGGCTTTCCAGATCTGGCTGGCCAACTCCTTTAAAAGTGCAGTAGAATTTTATTTTATTTATTTATTTTTTTTTGAAAAGAACATTATAGGCAGTGATATCAGCTAGTAGAAGGATGGCAAGTGGTGATTGTGAAAACTGATTAACATCTTTTACTGTTGTGGTTTTTTTTTTTTTTTTTCCATTTATTTTTATTAGTTGGAGGCTAATTACTTTACATCATTACAGTAGTTTTTGTCATACATTGAAATGAATTAGCCATGGATTTACATGTATTCCCCATCCCAGTCCCCCCTCCCACCTCCCTCTCCACCCAATCCCTCTGGGTCTTCCCAGTGCACCAGGCCCGAGCAAAAAGTGCAGTAGAATTTTAAATGGCTGATGTACAAACTCAAAGAGACTATGGAATCAAGGACCACTGTACTTCAACAGAAAAATGTATTTTACTTCCCTAAAACACATCACCCACCACCATACTGACTTTAGATGACTGGAAGCTGTCACACACCATATGTGATATGACCTTAACACAGGACAGTATTATGTGCTAAACTGACCGTTGGGATACTTAGTTTTTACCAAAAGGCAAGACCACCATAAATGACATTGAAAAGTCATAGTTACCACAAAGGGGTGTGTGTGTCAGTTCCTAGCTAACATTCTGGAAGGCTCTCATCACCAGAGCAGCAGCCCATGGACTGTCAGTCAGATGACCTGTACCGCCAGGCTTAGAAGCAGGTGCACTTCAGAAAGGCTTTTTCTTTATTGCTGTAAGAACATCTCACATGAGCTCTACCCTCTTAACATATTTTCCGTGCACAATACAGTACTGTTACCTGCAGGCAGCACGCTGCACAGCAGGTCTCTAGAACAGACTCACCTTGCATAACTGAGACTTCTTTAGTCATTGAGTTACTCCCTACACTCTCCCGCCTCCCGCCCGAGCCTTGGGCTGTGGTTCTACTTCACACGGGCCCTGCATGCCCCTTGGCCAAGCCAGGTTTACACCAGATCATCTGTGTGTGAGCTAAACAAGCACACTCTGCACTGTTCTGGTGATGATAATGATAGTGGTACATCAGAAATAGGGACGCACTGGACTTCCCCGGAGATCCAGTGGTTAAGACTGTGCTTCTAAGGCAGGGGCCACCAGTTCAATTTCAGGTAGGGGAACTAAGATTTCACTCGTGCTGGTGCAGTTAAAAATACTTTTTTTTTAAATTAAAAAAAAAATAAAGATTCAGTTAGGAAGAGACTGTGTACTAGTGGCCTACAGTTTTTTTTTTTTTTTTAAAGAACCAGTTACCAACATTTGGACATCATATTTCACATAAAAATCTGTGTTGTCAGTCACTGAGACAATCAGGTTTAGCAACCCTGGCCTAATGTTCATTTCTATCTGGCCACCATGAGCTGGGGCTGAGTTCAGCTTTCCCACACCGCCACTGTCCTCAGTAACCCCTCCTCTCCTGCCCCTGGCCTGCCTTCTCCTCCACCGCACCTATGCGGCCCTATAAACATTTCAGTTTACAACCCCTGCCCCAAGGTTGTGGTGTAAATGAGAAGTTTGCTGGGAACCGTAAATAACCATAATCTCTGTCTCATGTACTTTTGTGTTATTCACCAGAGCACAAGAGAATGTGACATTGTAATAATGACCATCTTTACTCTCCTCCAGTTTTTTAAAATCATTTTCAAGCTTTGGTTCTAATATTATTAAAAGTGGACCATATCTCACACTTGACAATACACCTCTGAATACCTCTGAGAGAGAAATCTGATTTCATGCTTCCTACCATACATTCCGGTTTTTGAGTATGTCTAACAAATGATGAAACCCTTGAAATTTCAAGAATTAAATTTTAGGGGTATAAGAACAGAATCAAGCACTTCTAGTTCATGTAATTATAGGTATGTAAGAATGTGGCTTGTAAACATTTGTACAATCATAAAAATGTGAAAATATGACATTTGTGTTATCATGTAAAATCATTTAGGGGGAAATGTAGAATGCTGGGCATCCTACAAGCTTATTACTTGAAAAGCTGAACAAAAAACATTTCTGAGAGGCATTGCAATAGAGCAAACCTACATGGAAAATAGCCACTTTAACAGAGTAACAACTCTCTACTCCCGTTACCCCAAATATCTTTGTCTCAGTAGACTAAGGAAAATAAATGTGAGTGCTAGTGACAGGCAGAAAGGGGAACGACCTAGAGAAATACTGGAGGAGGTGATGAGATACATTAAATGGACCTCTAAAACTGAGGACAATGAGGGGTGAGGAAGGTATTCTGTCTGCAGAGAACTCCCTTGTTCCAAGTGTATATTCCTTACCTTTACAACTACGATGTGTGGATCACGTCTCATCTAGAATGCAACCACTTAAC
This sequence comes from Odocoileus virginianus, assembly GCF_023699985.2. Classification (NCBI taxonomy): domain Eukaryota; kingdom Metazoa; phylum Chordata; class Mammalia; order Artiodactyla; family Cervidae; genus Odocoileus; species Odocoileus virginianus. The sequence goes on from NC_069680.1 coordinate 20,345,475, forward strand.
ATCCTGCCACACCCACCATCATCCCACGCCCTTCGATTCCTGCTGCCCTCGGACAGCATCTGGGATGGACAGGTGTTGTATGCCTGCACTGCAGGCTGAGAGGCCTGGAAGTGGGCAGGAGTCGGTGGTCTTCGCCAAGAACCAGACCATAAACAGTGGTGAGAAATGCCATGGGACTGCCAACTCTAGTCTACTGTTGAGTTCCGGAAGTAGATATTCTGTTAATCGTCTTCGATTTCCCCTGAAAGCTTGTATAGTCCTGACCTTTGAAGGCTGTTGTGAAGAATAAATGAGATAATGCACTCAGTATAGGTCTCAGATTCTATACAAACATTCAAGATGTAATTTTCCACCAAATCGTTAAGTTCTGTCCCTGTGAGGGGATGGCGTATTTATAAAGGGCTGCTCAACAGTGTCCACGGTGAGGTATAAGCCACTCTCTCAATGAATTTTCAAAATTATTTTCATAGTGAAATGAGTCTGCAGGTATTATAGAATCCTTGCTGCGACACATCAAATGATAAGGCATCCAAGTACTGCATTTTTAGAAGAAAAGGAGGGCTCATGGACAAATGCATATTCATGCTGTGCTATCTACAATAAGAAATTACGACAACCAGATTAAGATTAAACACTTTAATCAACTATAATAAACCAATAATCATATATTATATAAAAATTCTGACTCATGCATCAGATTACATAAATTACACAACTGTCACATTATGTAATGCTTACATACTTCTGAGTTTGTACCTGCAAAAGTGTATACAAGTTACTAGAGCATTTTCCTTAGTAATTGTAATACTCCTCAGTTATAAATAATGCTTGTATTTTTCAAATACCTGCTAAATATATACATTTCTAGATCTGCAGCATTTTTTTTGTACCTCAAAATACAAACCACCTAGAAGACTTAAGATTATAAGCCCAATGCATCGTTTGTTACAGACTTCAGTTCCATTGTAAGAGTGGATTTTTTGACATGGAAAATAAATGAAATAAAATGTCAACTCTAGTTTAATGCTTGAAGAGCCTCTACACTTCTTATTAAATACATCAGAAAACCCTTCATATGCAGATTAATTAGTTAAAGTGCTACCTATTGCATATTAAATACTTCCAATGAGTGCATCTGGATTATTAAAGTTATAAATCTGTGAAAATGGGGGCTTTCGGTGTGGGCTGACAGACCCTTCCATCTACAATTATGAGCCAGCAGCACTGCAATCCTTTTCCTTTTACTTCAAAGAGATCGAGGAAATGAGCATGCTTCGTATTTCACTTACACACACGAGTGACACCAACCGTATTATAAGACATATGAGCACACAGACATCAGAAAGTTTCACCTGTTTTGCAAATCCAGGGTAGGCTGCTTTTTCTAAAAAGCTACAGAGGAAAATAAAAGCTCTAGTGTAACAATTAATAGGTATATTAAAGGCAGCAATTTTTTTCTTTTTTTTTAAGATCTTTTTGCTGAAGAATAAGCACTCTTACGAGGGTGGAGGAGTTGGTGAAGGATGAGAAGAAAGCAAGTCTGTCACTAACGAGCTGAGTTTTACTTTAGGTTTCCACTCATGAAACCCCTTTAAATACAGGGCAACATTCACAGCTGGAAAATTACAAAATCTTCATTTGCTGTTAAAAGCAACAGACATAGTTATGTATAATCTACTGATAATACTACATTCATGAGAGGATGGCAGAACTAGGCTCAATGCAGAAAATAGCAGCAAAAAGCAATACTTAAAAAGAGTCGTAAACGGGTGACACGCTATTTTATTTACAATTATAAGATTTACTCCCTGGTATTCAATAAATGAACTTGAAGCCTAAGTGGTAGGAGTGTATGTTCAATACTCTGAAGCTGAATTTTAGAACCTGGAGGGGAGCTGGTTGTATAATTACACTATTTAAAAAATATCAGCAGAGACATTTTTAATTACATAACAGAACTGTGTTAGCTTAAGACAGGTTTGAGAGTATTACAAACATGGCAATTTTTTAAAAATCCTCTTTTTTGTGGAAATATTTTTGAGCATTCCTTTTTTAAGCATGAAAGCAGAAGTAATCTGTCTATAAGCTATTGTGCTGTGCATTAATGAGTACATATGTTTTATTTCCACACCTAAGTTACTAACAAAACATACCATTATACTACTTAAAAGTTACAGTTTGGAAAAATAAACCAATGTGATCTTCTGGCCTTTTTTCTACAATGCTAGAAATTAATACTACTCCACTTTCACTTCCACTCACAAACAGGAAACACTGATATGTTTACGTAGGAACTCATTTTTACTTTTCATTTTTAGTTCATTATATTGACGAATTGATTATGAAAATGCAAATTAAGTCTGACTCTAGGTCATGAATGAAAGAAAGTTCATAAACATCAGAAAGGAACATTTCAGGCAGTGATAAATGCAGATTCAATTTTCAATACAGTTCTTATCTCAGAATAAAGATAAAAATGTTGATGCAGTTATAGCCAAATCATTCACCAAGGATAAGTCTAATCCTTAACAGTTTTCACACAGGCCAAGATTCTCTCCTTAAAAATGAATTTCCTCATTAAAAAAATAGTAGTCCCCAAATCTTACTTTTTCATGAGCTTTGTTTACACAAAGCATATCCCCAGTACAACACTGGTATCGTGGGTCATTCTATAGAAAGTAAATTTGGCCAAAGCATACTAAAATATTTGCAGATAATCTCATAATACTGAAAACACATTGATTCTAATACTTTTAAAAGTGTAAGAAGAGCCTCAATTATACTAACAAGAGAAAAACTAAGAATTGTGCAACATTTAACAAATGTTAACTAAAACTGGCACCAGGTTAAAAAATAAGAACTACTAAGACCTCAAATGAGAAAATAAAATTTTATACCAGACTGTGAGGTTTACTACAGAAATTCAGAAGTGAAGGAAAAAGTTGGTAAGAGCCGTTTTTCCTTCTCTATTTCCTCATATTAAAAATTATTTTTTGTATTAACATTTGGGATATTTTTTCAGAATTTCAAAATTTGTGCTCTCATAGGAAAACTAAAGCAACTCAGAAAAATACAAATAATAAGGAATTTTAGCTTATGAATATAAACTTGGCCAAGTATTATCTGATCCAAAATATTAAACTGAGCAAAACAATTACATGTGCTTTGTTATTTAACTCTCAATGAAGTCTTAGTAGAGACAAATTTTAGACAAAAATGCATTTGGTAAAAGATTGGGGAATATATGTCTCTGTATACAGGTGAACTTTTCATTGTAAATTTCCCAGAAGAAACAGATTTCAGTATTACACAGTATGTATTTCAGACTTAAAGTTAAAAAATGAGCAGCAGATAATTAGTAATATTTTTGTATCAGTTTTTCACTTTAAAGATTAATTTTGTACAAATATATACAGAAAATTCATGAAAGTAGTCAACATTTTGGGAGAGCAGACTTTATAAAAGTTGACATAGTTTTGTGATACTGCTTTATTTTTAAAGGGTTTCAAGTATGTAGAACAGTATAAATTGTCATCCTAGTAAAGATCTGTTCTAAGAACTCACCCCTCCTTTAGTAAATCTTATTGTGGTTCAGAACCCAAATGCAACCATCTGTTCCACTATTTATGTAACTTGAAACCAAGCCTAATTCATCATTCCTAGAATTTGCTCATTGCTCTGGGTTATCAGGCATCAGAATGATCACCTACTCCCCCCCAAATTATCTTCAGATATAACTTCCTAATATTTTCTTTGCTAGTATTTTAAAGACATTCAAAATCTCAACAAAACAAATCACATTTGCTTATCTTCTGCTTATGGCTCAAACAAAGCTCAGATATTAAGACAAAAAACTAATTAAAAAAACTCATGCTGTTGTGAAGTTAATGAAGTTTCCTAAAATACATCATTCTTTGAAAAGGGACTTTGGGTCATTACTTTGGAAAAAGAGAAAGGATCTGATGGTAGAATAATATATAGTAGCAGCTTATTTTGAAACCAAGGTTCATATTGTCAAGAGTGATTTGAAGCAGCTTCTCTAAACAAACCATTTAGAGTATTAATAGCAATGCTGATTTGTTTTGCATCGATAGAGCACACATATATTTCCAGATTAAGAAACCCTAATTGGTATCCTGTAATTTTAGAGGCAACCAGTTGTTTTTAAATGTTCTAAAAACACACGTATATATGAGGTATATGCACGTATTTTACATACAAAGATACATGAACATCTAGATATTCATGTACACATGTATGTATATAAAATATGAACCTTTTTTTTAAAATTAGTGTTTATAATGATCATTACTCCTACAGCTAAATGTCTATAAATTGACTTTTGAGAAACCAACCATAGTATCAATTTTGCTTTACAAGAAACCTGTTCCTGAGGAATACGTCATGTACTTCTGAAGATACTTCGAGGCCTAAGGGAGATTAGTGAGCCAGCACCAGCACCTAAGTGAATCCTAAGGAACGGCTTATTCATGAGAATCTGGCCCTTTTTCACTTTAAAGGTTTAAATTATTGAGCTCACTTCAAAGGTCACTCTTGATAGTCCCTGCTAATATTTACAGGCGAAACGACTTTTCACAATGAAGGAGAGTATGTAATGAAACCCGATAGCGTGGTCTGTCTTTCAGCACCAAGCTTTTCTTCCGTTTCCCGTCCTGTCTCCCTTTCTTCCCTACGCCGCCCCCCCGCCCCCGATTGTAAGGGCAGTACCCCTGGCTTGTTAACTGCTGGGGAATCTGCCAGCCTTCCTGGCCGGCTCGTAGGGCACTCTGAGGATGCTGGGCGTCTCCTCCATCACCCTGACCAGGAGGTTGTCGATGTAGTCCTCCAACTCCCGGATGTGCGCGTCCCTCCTCCTCAGGAGCTCTCGGAGTCTCGCCAGCTCCTGCAGGGCCCCCTCGTAGGTCGGACTGCGGCAGCCCGCCGCGCCATCAAAGGGGCTGCTCTCCTAGAACAGGAGGAAGACGGCCGCTTCAACAGAGTGCGAGAGGAAGATGGCCAACTGCTCTAACTTCAGCTTTTCCAAACCCGCCTCCCGATCCTTGGCGAGAACCCGTGGGGCAGTTCTCGGGAAAGGACGAGCGCAGACGCACGCCTTGATTACAGCTCTGAATTCTTCTAAAACCACTTGTTACACTGTGGACAAATGTCCTAGTGTTAAGAAGTTGACTATATAATTTAAGATTAGATTAACAGATAAAATGTTCTATTATAATTTAAGAAGATGAAACCAAAAGATCTGTAAGAATCAACTGTAGGAAATAGAAGCAGCTACTGAAAACTAGACCTTTGGACATTAATTTAGTCCTCATGGAACTGCTTCCACTGAACTAGAGCTTAATGTTATGCTTTGCCTTTTTATTGAAGATGGTTACAAGAAACAGCATTATCAACTCTGCTTCTGCAATTTGTTACGAAATGTTGCTGGCATTCATAACTATTATAAATTATTATATAATATTATAGTTATTATTATATATATTATTATATAATAATATTATGTAATAGTATATAATAATAAAAAACCCATGGGCAACCCTTGCAAGAAGCTCCATGGGAATAACTACCATTTTAACTTATAGGCAAATAGACCTTTTCCTCCTCTGAGAAACTAGTCTATTTTTCTCCTTCTAGTAGTAATACCTGTACAATTTATTTCCCTTTTTGCCCTGGTTGTCAGGAAACTCTGAGTTCCACTACTATCATGCTAACAATATTAGTGTATCTGCAGTCTCCCACTTCACTTATTTTGTTTAATCTTATTCTGTTGGTGAAAATTCTTTTAACACAAAGGTAAAACATAAGCCAAAAAGGCACTGATTAATGTTTATTATAAAGCATCCTATATTAATAGAAAATATTTCTCAGGAATTTCATCAAAAAGGCACTGTATCATCATCTATTTAAAGTGTGTAATACTGAGATTTTTCATTATGCAAAATGTAAAGTAGCAATCTTTTTGGCATTTTATATATAGTTCTATCACTACATTCAACAACTGGAATTGGTGTTCATCACTTTCTTTCCAAACATCTCCTTTCGGCTTTAAGAAAATACACTAAAATCCTGAGCAAACTGACCTTGCTCTTAAGGACTAACAGTGTCTAATCTATTCAGCAGAGGACTGAGAACCAGGACTGATAAATACAGACAGGTCTTTTTCTTTTTCTTGTCATGGAAATTAGATTTGTATTCATTTTGAGGATCTATTTTAATTTGCTATGCATCCAGGAGTTTTCATCAGTAAAGTCAAAGTGTAACTTTTCATCCCTTCTTTCCCTAGACCCTGTGACTGTGCTGCTCCGAAGGCATAAGCAAGAGCACAAATACCAGTATGTTTGTGTTAGCCAAGAACACTCCCTTCTCTAGCTAGGATAAAGGCAAAAAAATATTCTGGGCTGCAGACTTCTCCAAGCCACAGAATCCCTAAGGTGTCTTAGAGAAGACATAGCTTGCACTAGACCTTCAAAGATCCTGGAAGGTACAGATGTGTACGGGAATCTCCAGCAGTGGGCTCTGCTTGTTCAAAGGAGGAAACAAAGCTCAAGGCCCAGTGGTCAATAAAGGTGATCAGCAGAGTACGGCTGGGAAAGAAGGTTCAGGGCAGGGCACAGAGAGACAGAGACTGAAATGGGGGGTTCCAAACAGGCCACCAAGGATGTCTAATGCCATCAGACTTAGTGCTATGGGAAACAGAGCCTACTGAAGGTTTTGGAAGAGAGGAAAGAAGAGTAAAGCTAAGTTCTAGCAAAATGGTATAGCAGTGGGTAAGACCATTTGGAGGGACCACGAGGAGTTACAAAGTTATTTAATAGTATGTGGTGCATGCATCCTCAGTTGTGTGATTCTTTGTGACCCCCATGGATTATAGCCCACCAGGCTCCTCTGTCCATGGAATATTCCAGGCAAGAATACTGGAGTGGGTTGCCATTTTCCTAGCCCAGGGGATCTTCCCAAGCCAGGGATCAAACTTGAGTCTCCTGCATTGGCAGGTGAGTAATACTGTGCCACCTAAGAAGCCCCCAGTTAACAGTACAGACAAAAGTTAGTAACAGCCTCTACTAAATTAACAGAATAGAAAGGATGCTAAAAGGAAGTAAGTTTAAATTCTGTTAGGCATATTAAAAATAAAGTATTTTACCATTAGAAACTGGTACAGATACAACTTTATGAGTTGTGATATCTTTGTCCCCCAAACATTTCAAAATATTGTTTTACTACTAAACTAAAGGACAATTCTGGAGATAAGCTGGTTTACTTTTTAGTTTCTTTTCTTTCAGAGCAATTAACCTTTTGTTAGAGTAAATACACACACATATTTATAAGTTTATCTAATTGGTCACAAGTAGTCTAGAGATATAAAAGTTATAATTTTCTAAACACATTCTTATTGACGTTTATTATACTAAGCATGTTTCTGGGGGAAAAAAAAAAGGTAAGAAACACCATAGAGGCAAGTATATTTAAAACATTAATTGAAAATAAGCTACTCTCTTACTTTAACCAAAGTAATTCTGTACAAATTTGAGACAGAAACCCACATAGGTCTCACTTTTCCTTCTCTGATAAATGAGATGTTCTCCAAGTTCCCTTTCAACTCTTACATCTCCTGGTCTACAAAGTGATTTTTCTGAACTGCATTTAAAAAAAAATAATAATGTCCAACTAATGTGATTTCATTTTTCTAATACAACATTTACTGAAAAAAATAGCAGTTCTTCTGAGAACTGCAGGGATTAACAAAATTAAACTAAATGAGATTCATTATCAACTGATTGTTTTACTTTTTTTTCTTAATTTAACATAATAATACTGTCAGATTGAGCCTCTCTTAATCAAATTATACATTTAAGAACTGATTTCTCCAAATTAATTAAGTGATAATATACACTTAGAAAATCATTTATATTGTTACATTTAACACTATACCGGCACTACCAGAGAATGTAGCTAAAATAAATTTTTAACATTTCTCTAAAATGGGGATTAAAAATATCAGAAAATTCTTTTATTTTGACATAAGTAGCTTGAATCAATGCCACGATACAAGTCAATCTAAAATTTAATCTCTCAAAATAATCAATTATTATCACACAATATTATTCAATACTTTACAGCCATAATCTAGAATATATAAATCATTAACTGGCTTATTTTTCTATTCACAATCATCTAATAATTATAGGGAAATAGATTTCTTGGAAATACACTTCTGAGCTTTTCAATAAATTTTCCATTTGTCCTTTTATGTGAAAATTTTACCCCAAATTTCTGTATCAAGTTTCTATGCCAAAAAAAGAGAAAAATCTTAGAAAGACATGTACTATATATAAACTATGTTCTGTAGAATAATATAAAATAATTAAAAACAGTTTTATGCCTAACTCCAGATTTATCTCATATTTGAAAATCATGTAAACCTAATTTTAAGCATAAGATTCTGAATTGACTAAATATACTCAATAAATACAACTATCTTTGTTTTTGATATAATTGCAAATAAAATAAAGATTAATACATACAATAGGAAATAAAAAATATTTTCTAAAAAATTTTCTAAAATATTATTTTGCTTAAGAACTCTCAGGCAAATATAAAAATGAATTATTTTTTCAAAAGATACTTTCAATACTATTTTTGGAAAAGCTAAAATTGAGAAATCTCCAAACTTACCAGACTCAAATAACTTAACACAGGACTCCTAAGTACTCAATATTTTTCCTCTAGTACTCCATATAGATGGCACATATGTTTTTAAGATGTCTTCTTATATTGAAATTTAATGTAATTTTTCTCCCCATTCCTCTTTCATAACCAATCCTTTTTATTCCTACCCGACCTCTGTTAAAAATTTCCATACACAGATATAAGAAAATAAGTATTGGGTGAGAAAAAAGAATTACTACATGAAGCTTTCTAACTGGAATTTTAAATAACAGTTGTGCAAACGACTTTGATCTATTTTTACTTTACTCATAGGCTAGCCTTTTAAACTAGGAAATGTATATTTTTTACAATATTTAAATTTCAACAAAAGCAAATTATCAAGACTCAAAATAACTGAAGATTTAAAGAAAGGTTGTCCTGGTAACCAAATATTGGTGGGGTACTAACTGACATCCAAGGCTACTAGAGGAGGGAGAGAGAGATAAGATGAAGGCTTGGCATTCTCTGATCATCTCATTATTGTTCTAATGAGGAACTTTGCTCTGGGAATATCATCTCAGCTACTTTCACATCTTTTGTCCTACTCCCTTCATCTCCCTTTCAGTTCTTAATTAGGCCTTAAAGAGCTCACACTGCCCTTTCAACTGGCTACTGCTCCTGTTTAAACACTGTGCTTTCACAGACAGGTGTTGGCACTAGCATATAAGACATACAAACTTAATTACAAAATACTACGTCCAGAAGGGGGAAAAAATATAACTTAGTGGATGGCTATTATTGGAGAACTTAATGTAAATTACTTCAAACATCTTATAATCTTCAACATAAAACTTGTTCAAATACTTTTTTTCAATAACGATCAGTAGGAGGATGAGCTTTCTCCTCTTAATTGTATCTTGCAGTAAATTAACAACACCTAGTAATCCTTTAACTGTCATTTAGAATAGTTAGTATTCCAGAGAAAAATAATCACACATCAAGGATTCTTTTATCACCTTTAAATCCCTTAACTAAAACAATTTTCACATTTTATTTCTTTAAAGAATTCTAAGGATGCTTTTGCAGCAATAAATTACAAGATTTGGAAAAGTACATTTACAAGCACACAGAAGTTGTAATTAAGGTTACTTAATAAACAATAGCTGCACATTAAATCGATTTTTTGATGTTGCATTTTGTTTGAGATTAAGTAACTGCCTGATAGAATTCATTTTACTATCTGATCAAAGGCTGATTTCATATATTCTGATGTTTCTTGCCAGACTGGCATGATATAAAGACTTGAGTATTTATGAAACATCAAAACGTACAAATCATTTACATAAAGCAGCAAAAACACAGTACAAAGTCCTCTGCTTCTATAATGTTTTCTACCATTTTAAAGACAACTATGTTTAGAATGGTTTACACAACACCATGGTTTCTTCTAGGCCTATCACATCACAGAAAATTGTGATATGTTACTGCTTTGAAAAATTCTTATTATACATCTGGATCACACACATTAAGGACAGATGGTTCAAACAGCAACCACCAGCCTCTTGGAATAAAGGCTCAATTTCTGTTACTCAGTGAGAATGTAGTTTCCTACCAAGACATGTGTCCATATTTTATAAAGTAACTTATTTTCTAGGTTTAATATAGTATTTAGAATTGACTGAAGATGTTACTGAACCTCTGAAGAGAGATCGAAAACTGAACTTGAAATAACAATGAAATGAAGTTAAAATATCTGAATAATCCTTGCAAAATATGCGAGTTAATTTAGCAGGTTGCTACCAAGTCTGTTAACATATTTGGTTTCATTCTGACTTAGAAGGTAAATGTCCTACAGGTTCTTTCAAACACACTTTCCTGGTTAAATGGATCTCTTGCCAGGAAGCTTTCCCTTGTTAAATATTAACAAGCAGTTTTATTTTTCCTTCAATCTTAGTCACAACAACAACAACAAAATGCTAGTTTTCTCCACATGCTCTTATTTCATAACAATTATAATGTTGACTTTGACATATAGCTTTCTTATTCATATTTAAAGAGCCTGCAAACAAAATCTGTATATTCTAAATGAACTTCAATTCTAACTAAAACTGTTTGCTTATACTTCCATAGATCATACCTAAGTCACACCCTATGGTATATTTTGTGTTTCTTTCTCTGCAGATTATCACACTAAACCATAATCTGTAGGTAACGGAGGGATTCACGGAGATGGAGGCCTTTTCAAGAATGTGCCACAGACAGAAAGACAGCCTGTGGCTTGGTTTTTGGTAATTCTCAAACCCTCGATACAACTTACCGGAATCTTCCTGAGGTCCTCATGACTTGTCGGATTCACATGAAAACTGAGCAACAAAAGACAAGCATAAATGTTAAAAGCATATCACAGTCCATGTGGGAGGAAACATAAAAGCAGAACATTTCAACCAGCACTGCAACAACAATTTCTAAACTCCTACACCACCTGGGTGACTGACATTTAATCCAGGATGTAAAAGAAAAACAAGATTTACGCAACATTCTATACTTTTAAACTTTGAGGGAGAACCCTTCAGTTAATACTAGAATTGAAGAATTGTATCTTTAAATACATAGTTTCTAAACATGTTTAACGATAAGCAAATTTACCTAGTCAGCTACTTTATAAAATTAAAGTTTGTAATATTATTATTCATTTAATACATACACCCACCTTAGGCCTTCTGAGATAAAACTAAGGAGACTTAAATAAATTTAGGGTGAGAAGCATGTAGAATGAAAGAGTTGAAGCCATCTTTTAAAACAATTATTCCTATAGGTGTTAGAAAAATTAACCTTTAAACATTTTCCTATCAAGGAGAATGAATTCAGAGCTGTGTGAACCATTTCTGTCATTAATGGATTTCTAAGTAGCTGGTCTTCAAAATTTAAATACCCAAATGGACCAAAACAAAATGGATTTCTTCCATGCAGAGGATGAAAACATCACAGCTGAATGTTATAATCATTTTCCTCTTTAACACATGTCCATTAGGAAGGGGACTGCAACCAAAAAGAAGCTAAACTTCAAAGCCATCTGCTGAGTAAATATTTCATCATTGCTCTTCAAGTTTATTTTTTACCTAGCACTTAACGACTATTAACCATCAGAACCTCTACAAAGCATTAATGTCCTAGGAACCTTTTTAATCCCCACACCCCCCCCAAAAAAGACTTCACTGTTAAAGATATATATATATTTTTTCATTATCTGTGCAAGTAACTGGAATCCTTTGAAGAAATTCACTTTGAAAACTTTTGACTGCATGCATGAAAAGTCTGGACCCTGCAAAATATCTATTTTCACAAGTACATGTCCCAAGCTGTAAATCCACAGGGCATGTGTATGACCACCTTGAGAGAGATTCTCACATAGCCAAGGTTTCATTTGTTATGACTAAAGGTTGTGGTAGTAGGTACCAGAACTGGTTGCTGACCTCTTCTGCCTAGAATTCCTGTGGATAAATCTGGCATCTCAGTAGAGCCTGGTGACATGGTAGGGAAGATTGAGACATGTTTTAAATACCAACGATGCACCATTTACAGGCAAGTTTGGCTGACACATTTTCTCATTCCCTGCACCTCACCGTCTTCATGGTGTTCTGTGTGGTCCCAGACTAGAGTCACTGTACCAGCAAAGCCTCCAAAGTCTGACAATAGAGTGGCTTAGAAGAAAACAATAACAAATCCAAAATACATCATCATGTGGTACCCCTAGGCCTACAGCGCCTCAGGAGCAGCTGATAACACGCGCGGTTCCCATCCTCCCTGGTTTTCGGTCCAAGGAGGTCAACATGAGGGCCCACGGGACTAATCTCTCCTTGACTGTTATCTCACAGTGTGCAGTTCTCTAATGGGTCAAGAAACACATCCTGCGGTGGCTCTCCATTTGACTCTGACGGACTCTCAGCCTGACAGCACACCACAGTGGGTACAGGCAGAGAGGTGGTGGCGTGGACTCAAATCCTGCTTCTTCCCTCTACACTCTTGCCTTTGAGTGTGTCTGGGTTCCCTCATCTATAAAATGGGAATCCTAACAGGAGGAATGTTAACAGTCCCATGGAAGACTCCTGGGAAGATCAAATGAGATGATACTAGGTAAAATGCTCAGCACTGGTGGCTAGCAGATAGCACATGTTCAGTAAATTATTTTATTGAATGAATATTTGCATATTGCTTATACTGTGCCAGACACTGTGCTAATAAGCACTTTAACCAAAATTAACTCATTTCATCTTCATAACCCTTAAGGTAGGTATGAGTTTCATTTTCAAAAGAAGGAAATGAGTCACAGAGAGGTTAGGCAGCTTCTGGGAGGTGAGTGGTGGAAGTGACACAGTGCTAGCCCTGTTTTCTGCTCATGGATCCACTTAGTGAGCACCGGCTGCACGGCTGAAGCCCTGAACACACAGGGCATGAGGCATGAGACACGCAATGTTTTGAGTGAGCACACAGGAGCAGGGGGAAGAGAGCACTCCTGAGTTAAATTCTTAGACCACCCAGAGGAAGGGAGCATTCCAGTGCAGCAAATCAGCCAAGGAGAGTCTAAGTCCAGGAAAAAGTAGGACATAACGCTACATGAAAGATAGGCTTGGCAGTCCAGAGAAAGAGGACAGTGAGGACCTATGTCGTCTGCTACTGCAGGACACCAGGAGGCTGGCACAGGCAGTAGGGTGGGAGGGAGCCCTTGAAGGGGAGTCATGTAAGAGACGAGGCCCCTGGAGCTGATCCGCAGAGCAGCAGGCCACTTCTGACAACTTTAATCTTTCATAAATGCTACTAGATGTTTCACAGGGGCTTTCCTGGTGGCTCAGATGGTACACAGTCTGCCTATGATGCAGGAGACCAGGGTTCAATCCTTGGGTCGGGAAGATCCCCTGGAGGAGGGAATGGCAACCCACTCCAGTATTCTTGCCTGGAGAATCCCACGGAGAGAGGAGCCTGGCAGACTACATCGATCCCATCACATCCTTAAAGAATAAACAGTATTACACCTGTATAAATCTCATTACATGTCTCAGGAATGCATGATTAAACTAAGAAATAGAAATGTTCCTATTATATTTATTGTAATAAGAATTTTAAAGGAACAAGGCACTTAGGACAAAAATTTTACCAAAATCACAAAGCTAATAGTATGGACAATCCAACGGCTTTAGCCTATGGGATGAAAGTGAAACTCAGAGACACCTGCAAAGGGTCTGTGAATTGCCAAGAACGGTCGCAACTGGAAGGGAAGGAGGTGTGGAGCGCAGAGAGCCCTGGTCTTTGTACCCGTGTGTAACCTGAGTGCGCCCACACTCGCAGCCCAGCTGAGGCCAGAGCTCTGGGACTGGCCATTGTCTGAAATCCAAAGGCAGAACCCGTCCCCTGTGGTCGGCTTTATATTCACAAACTGACGTGTCAAACACATGACCAACCCAGTCATTCACAGCTGCCTCTTCTGATCTGTCCTTAAGGGGGAAAAAGAGTGAACTGAACTGGACTGAATTAGCTTGGGGAGAAATGAAATGTCTCTATTTATCGACGTGTGGCACCAATTTGGGATACCTTTCCCCTTGGACTGCTGTCCTCGTGTCAGACAAGATACTGAGGAAGATAGGCTGACTGCTCAACTGAGTTGCTGACGGGTTAAGGAAAATGTTTTTTAAATCAGGTATAAAAATAAACAGACATGCTCATACTGAAAAGGTCTTACACAAATTTAAACTTCACAATTCAAAAACAATTATTTTTCAAAATCAGGACTAAAAGAGTCGGGTGGCAGCAGGAGATTTTAAAGTACCTTTAGACTGATAAAAATATTTTTAAATTCATATTTTTAAAAATATTTTAAACTAACAAAGGCTTTAAGTTAACATTCTGAGGTTTTTAAGTTTAATAAAAGCTTATTTTTTTTACCTTGTGGTATTCCCAAATTTTAAAGAATTTTTAATTAACAGTACTCAAATTATTTCAAGGGATCATTAGTATCTCTTCAATAACGTCACATAAATTTACTTTGAAGTCAGGATAAATACGGAGTAAGCAAATTAGTGAAACTTAAAACTGTCCTTCAATTTCTGCTATGGACTAGCTTCCCACAGATAAGCCAGAAAAGCAAACCAACGTTTATAAAGTGATAAAATGACAGAAATCACTATGGCATTTGGCAGTGACCTGAGTTTTTTTCTTTGTCCTTTCTTTTCTCTTTTTAAAACTCCTTTTGTTCTCTTTTGGATTGAGAATACCTAAGAAAGGGCAGATATGGTTAACGGTGAAAAAGTTTATCAAGACAAAAAAAAAAAAAACCCACAGAAGAACAAAGATCTATTAAAACTGATTAATGGAGCTGCCTCGTCAGTATAAGACAATACAAACTGTGTAAATTCCTGGCTCTAGGATTTTATATCTTTCAAGGAGAAGTCATATAACAACACTTGAAATTCTTCTGAAGGCATTTAAAAACAAATATTATTACATCTTCTATGACACATCTTTCCAAGATGTGTTACTCTGGAATTATAAAGCTAAGTCCATTTTAGCCTACAACTTGACCCATTTTGTATTAACAAGTGAGTTCAAGTTATCTGCAAATTTCAGGAGGTGTCCTGCTTGTCTGGGAGGGGGGTCAAAGAGAGGAAGAGGAGTGGAGGAGCAACTTTCTTAAGGACACCATTTAATTCCTTATGTTGTACAGAAAGCACATTAACTACTGCAGAACCCCTGACATTAACTCTCCTCAAGGGAGGGGGCCCTAATATTGGTCTTCCTGTTTAGCTGAGAGAGGGGGCTCTGCAGACCTGGAGCTTCACTGGCGGGAGAGACATAGTTTTGGGGGAGGGGTGGAAACTGAGAATTATAATGCAAAACCTTTAATGAGTGTGAAAAGAGGAAAAGTGAAATATGCCCTTTGCAGAGCAGGCGGTTAAGGACACTGCTCGAGCCACAGCCGGCACTGCTGGACTTCAACCATGATCCCAGGTACCCTGGTGAGCACTTTACATGCTGCCCCCGCTTAGTCCTTGAACACCACAGAAGAGGAAACAGGCCTGGCAAAGTCAAGGTAACAACACTGCTCCAGGTAACAGGGCTACTGAAGGGCAGAGTCAGGATTCAGAGAAAACCGCCCAAGGTCACCATCCAAGCTCTCAGTCACAAAGGGTACCTCCCACACAGGGCTCCACTGGGAGCTCAGAGAGGCAGGTCTCAAGGCAGCCAACACAACTCCTGAGTATTCTTCCAGTCAGAACGATTGAGAAAAGTGCAACACGTGGGCATTCTTACAGACAGAACAAAGGCTGAAAACCACTTCTTTGTCTGTCCCCTCCTAACTCCCCAGCTCCATTCTGCCCATCTCTGCACCCAAGATGGCTGATCGCAGGAAAGCACACCTCCTGGGCCCCCTTGCCCATTGGTTTCCAGCTGTGCTTGACCACTGGAGGACAGATAGAAGGGAAGACAGTATTTATTTCAGCCCCCCAGTCCCAGCCTACCACCTTCTCAGCCCCACGGCACTACAGCTTTGCCAGCAGCTTCTGTACAAACAGCCACAGCTGTTCCTTCACACCTATGTGTGGCAGACCCTTCCAGACACGGCAGGTCCCTAGCGCTATAATATCCCTTCCCTGCTGTCCTAACCCCGGCCAGCCCTCCAAAGGTGATCTCTTCATTCAACTTTCTTCAATTATTCACTTTGAGTGTGTTATCTGTTTCCTGCTAGGAATTTAACTGATGTAAAAATATACAACAAATGCCACACACTGTTCACTCAATAATTTAAAATAGGACAGAAAGAAAGAAAACCAAACTGTAGTTCTGAAATGAATAACTGAAGTGACTGGGATATGAATACTACTACTAAATATTATGCTGCCTTCCAATTTATAATACATTTTCACGAACAGAATTCCTTTAAACATGTTTCCCAAGGAATAGGAATCAATAGACTGGAATACAGTCTCCCACAGTAAGATCCCATAGTTGAAACCCCATCTGATCCATCTCACCTTAGGATCCTCCCACTCCCTCGCTCCTACTGGACCTGCTTTGTGGACCCCCACTAACATCCCAATTGTTTCCTAATCTGTTTGTATTTACTCACCCCTCTCAGCAGAGCATATTTACAGCCCATCATCCCTCAGATGTTTTCCCACTTTTATTTTGCCAATCTCTAACCCCTCTCAAGTCCTTCCTGCTGTCTTTGTTACTTTACTGACTCACCTTTATAACCTGAAACACATCCTCACCACCCATCCTCACTGCTGCTTTTATGAAGGTTAACAACAAATCATTTTTATTTAAGGCAATAGCCTCATTCTCTTTAACCTCTCAGTTCTCTTTGAAGAGTATTCTCTCTTTCTAAGATCTGTGATCTGTGATGGCCTATATTTTCTCCTATGTTTCTGATTACCAGCCATTTTCCTCGTTCCGCCCTAGGTGGGAGACACTAGCCATTTCTAAAGGTTCTGCTTTCAAATTTCTTTTTCCACTCTACCTTGGTGATTTCGTATCTTCTCACTACTTCAGCTGCCACCACTATAAGGACTGATGACGGCTACATCTTTAATCTTCGACCACAACTGCTTTATCCTTTGTAACAATACCTCCTTTACAAAAGTCTGTTCAGTTTCAGACTGGGTATATTACTTGCATCTCAAAGTTGTCCCAAGCCAATCACCACCTCGACTCTTCTATCAGTTCTGACTTTCCTCTTCTGGTACAAAAACGTGAAGCCTCAGAGGCACCCTTGACTCCAGTCTCCAGCCTGCATGCCTCATCAGTAAGCTGTCAGGTTCTCCCTACTCAGCTTCTGGACGTAGATCTCTCATTGTTTCCTTGCTACTCGTTTTCAGTGTTGGTTACCCTTCTGCTCATGAGACCACATGACCACCTACACTAAAACAGCCTGGACCACAGTAACAGCCTCCTCTCAGGCTCTACCACCCTCCCTCCATCCCATCTAGCTATGCAACAGGCGTGGGTAGGACATTCTAAAGCTTAAGTCTAATCTCCTCATCCTTCTTTCAAAAAACTGGCTTCCCACCTCCTCCAGGACAATAACAAAACTTCTTAGTGGGGCTTTCAAAACCGATTGTGCTTAATTATATCTTTTCAAACTTACTGCCCACCACCACTCAGCACCCAGGTACAACCTATTAAATTGCTCTACATTTCGTATTTTATTTTTAATTAGGAAACAAAAACTTCATTACCTATTTCAAAAAATTCGGATTAAAAGAGATTTTAAATGGAACATTTTTTTAATGACAAAGTGCTAAATCCGATGTAAAGTGTATGAACCTAGATACAGACCTTACATCCTTCATAAAAATTAACTCAAAATCAATCACAGACCCAAAAGTAAAGCATAAAACTACAAAACTCCTAAAAGATAACACAGAGAAAATGTAGATGATCTTGGGTATGGTAATCATTTTTTAGATACTACACCAAAGGCATGATCCATGAAGAAAGAAAGAATATACAAGTTGATTAACATTGAAAACTTCTGCTGTACCAAAAAAAAAAAAAAAAAAAAAAAAACCACTTTTGTTAATAGAATGAAAAGTCAAGCCACAGACAAGAAAGAAGATATATCTGATAAAGGACTGTTATCAAAATATACAAAGAACTCTTAAAAGTCAACAACAATCCAATTTAAAAACAGGCCAAAGATTCCAACAGATCTCATCAAAGACACACAGATGGCATTAGGCATAAAAAGATGTTCAACATATGCTACTGAGGAAAAACAAATGAAAACAATGAGATACCATCACACACCTACTGGAACGGCCAAAATCTGCAACACTGACAGCGCTGACACCAGCTAACGCAGACAAAGGTGTGGAGCAACAGGAACGGTTACCACACGATCCAGCCACTGCCTTCCGCGGTGTCTACCCGGAGGAGCTGAAAACTATGTCCACACAAACACCTGTACACAAACGCTTACAGAAACTTTACTCCTAACTGCCAGAACCTGGAGGCACTCAAGATGTCCTCCAGTAGCTAAGTGGATAAACTGGTACATCCAGACAGTGGAATATTATCTGGTGCTTAACAACAACAACAAAAACCACCTCTCAAGTCATGAAAAGAACGTGGGAAGCTTAAATGCACGTCACTAAGTGAAAGCAGCCAGTCTGAAAAGGCTACAGACCGAATGATTCTATGTGACCTTCCGGAAAAGGCAAAAGCTAGGGAAACAGCACAAAGACCAGCAGGTTCCAGGTGTCTAGAAAGAGGGACAAGTCAATAGGCAAAGCACAAAAGATTTTTAGAGCAGTGGAAATACTCCATGTGATACTATAAAGATGGAGGCATAACACTGTAACACTCTATACACTATAAAGAGGAAGGCATATCATTACACATTTGTCAAAAGCCACAGAATATACCACACCAAGAATGAACCCTAATGTAAACTACGGACTATGTATAGTTCTGATGTGTCAATGTAGGTCCCTCAATTTTAACAAATGCATCACTCTAGTGGGGAATGTTGATAATGGAAGAGACTACCTCTGTGTAATGGGAAGATGTATATGGGAAATCTCTATACCTTCTGCTCAATTCTGCTGTGATCTCAAGCTGCTCTATAAATAATTGTTTTTTAAGTCTGCATTTTGGGTATCTATCTTAATCCCTGAACTCCCTACTTCTTTCTACTACAGGCTGCTTGAAGAAAGGAACAATATCTCAATCTTTTCAGTCCAAGCATCTGACACAGTACCTAGGGTATGGCAGATGCTTAACAAATGTATGTTGAATAAATTAATAGCCAGTGCTTAATAAAAACTGAGCTAATAATTGACTGACTAAATAAACAGTTGATCAATAAAGGCTTTGACAGGAAATAATCAAGTCCCCAAAGAGCAGAGGAAATCAATTTTCTCAATAATTAAGATCACTCTGATCTAGACCTGACAGCGTTATTACTGGAGGTGGGGGGGAAGGGAGGGGGCTCATTCTTTTTAAGATAGAATTACTCTGATACTTAAAACTACCAATATGAATTGAAATAAGTTTCAAACTGGTGACTTCTAATAAAATCCATTCCACTAGCCAGTTTATCCAGTTTACCAACCAGGTCTACCAGTTTGGGTATTTGATCACAATAGAGATTAAATTGAAAATTCTCTGGTAAATCCTGAAAACATTTCATAAAGGTTCAATGTTAAAGGAGTTCAAAGAAATGTTAACAATTCCTTTTACAAAAACCTTTAAAAATGAAGTGCCTGCAGAGAGATTCCACTAAAAAACAAAACCTTTGGCACATTTCAATTATGTCTATTACACATGCAAATAGGGCTTAAGAGTCAAGGTGCAACTCAATACTGCTTTTTTCCTTTCTTTTGAAGGGGGAGTTGGGGGAAGTGAGTACCAAATCAAATTAATGCTACTAGAGATTAAAATACTTCATTATCTCTCCTGGGACTGGGCATGCACACTGATACCTGTATGGCAAAACAGAACCTAACACACAAATGTCCATGGGGATTAACAGTAATTTACTTATTATTCTCACAGGATATCTTTTATGAGATCTCGTAGGCAAGATGATTAAGAAATTGTGGTCAGTGACACCACAGATCATGGACAGCAAATTCAGACCCAGCTGCTTTTCTATCGTGATATGGTAATCACTATGTTATTGAAGAAGTCCTAAAACTTGAGGACTGAGGGATATTCATGAAATTAAGGCATGTTTCATCAAGAAAATCATGTTTGATCAAGCTTAATTTATTGTTTTTTCCTGGTGAAGAAAAGAATTAATTATAAATAAAATGTAGTCAAACTGAATAGCAGAAAACAAAACAAAAAAATAGTCAATCAATTTACAAATTTCCAAACACAAGTCCCTATGAATTCTGAGAGTTCTCCATTTCTTTAAAACTAAGCTTCTCAAACTTTGTTCTCTTCAGTACTCTGCCTGATGCATGAGAATAAATCTGACAACAAGCATAAAATTGCATTGACATCTCAAATTTAACTTAAAAATTCAGGTAGATTTTTACATTTTATTCCATACCATAATCATGCTTGTCTTAATACAAAAAAATCTTTTCTCCTTAAATTTTTAGGAACCTTGTCACTCTGGGAAGTTGTGCTGTGATTACCCTGTTGCTCTGAGTAGACCGTGGCCCACTGTCTGCTGTAAATTCATTGGAGTCTTTTTGAGGGTATGGGGAACAGGTAGGAAGACAGTCCTGAAAGCCCAACAATGAAACTGGGCAGGAGTGATGAGAACAAGCCTCCAGGGCCCGTCACAGAGCCAGACCCAGCTCAGGCGCTCTCTGTAATCAAAACCAACCCAGCCTCGATCAGCCTTTTCCTCTGAGGTTGAAGACAATCTGGGCAGAGGTACCTCTTCCATGAAGGAGGGGACAAAAGAGAGTTGGCCCACAGTGCCCTTGGCCAAGAGTACCACAAGCTGGCTCTGCACCCAGGACAAAGCCGCATCTGACTCTTTTCAACTCTATGGGCTGTAGTCCACCAGGATCCTCTGTCTATGGGATTACCCAGGCAAGAATCCCGGAATGGGTTGCCATTTCCTTCTCCAGGAGATCTTCCCGACCCAGATATCAAACCTGGGGTCTCCTGCATTGCAGGCAGATTCTTGACCGTCTGAGCCACCAGGAAGCCCAAGTTCTGGGAAAGAAGCCTTGGCACCCTCTAGTCACCAGGACGGCCTCCAACATTCAAGAATATCCCGCAAGGAGTTGTGGCCAGAAAGCACCAGCTTCTTTAAACCATCATCTCTGCAGGGCTTTCAAGACGAGGTACGCGAGGCCACCAGACTTCCTGGGGCCCTCCACAGGGTGACACAAACCCTGGGCTCTGTGTATGTATCCTCCTTGGAAGCAGAGCTGCGGGGGTGACTGGGAGATTTCCGGCTATGCTACACCTTAGGCTGAAAGCCCAGCCGTAAGAAGTCTTGGCAAGTTAAGAGCTGATTTTCCAGGACTATGAAATCGTGCGATTTTGCCAGAAAAAAAATTATTGTTCCGTGTAAAAATACACTCTCTAGCCTCTTCTTCCAAACAAGAACTTTAAAAAGAAAATAATATTTACAAGTACCCACTTATTTGGTTAGAAAGGATACACTACTACCTGGAATTTCCTAAGGCAGGGACCCTTTTCCCGAAGTGGACTCAAACTTTGAGGAGTTTTCCGTAAGCAGCAGTTATCCTTCTTACTGTGACAGCTTTGAACAATTTAATTTGAACTCAGTCATGTGAGTTCAGAAAAACTCATCAAGCTTTAAGGTAAAGCCACAGCTTAGATATTTACCCTGCACTGTTCTTATTAGTGTCATGTAATAATTTCTGACCACAGGATTATACACTGCCTTCAAAGTCATGAATTTTCTACTTAAATAGGGAATACTTTTACTTAATTTCAATGTGGTATACAGTTTATTTCATCAAAGATTATCACTGAACATACACATTGAAAAGAATTCTTATGTCTTTCTTTCTACCAAATGTATGTTCTTTATCAGTCAGTGAAAAACATGAGCTCGTAAGTTCTTTTATTTATGATTTATGATTTTCAAAGCTGAGAATATAGTTACTTGTAAATAATTTAACTTATTCAAAGCAATTGTTACTGATCCTATAGATGCTTTGTAGTAAGACCATAGCAAGAGCTACCATTTCCAGCTTTTACCATGTGGCAAACCTACCTTTAGCATTAGCACTTTATGGTGCCTTACATCATATAATTTCTTCCACAACACCAAGGCTGTGATCCCATTTTACAATGAGGCTTAGAAAGGCTAAGTAAGGTCAGACAGATATTCAACAGACTCAAATCCAGACCTGAGTCCTAAACCTGAATTCTTGATACCTAAACTATACTCGCTTTAGGATATTCTACTATGACTATATTTATATTTTTACGTTACACAGAAAAATCCTCTGGTCGAAGTAGTTAATCAAATATATCTTCTGAATCAGACATAAAGTTATATTTGGTATGATCTCCATTTTTAATTTATTTGGGGAATTTAATTTCTTTCAAAGTGCAAAAATCTACATGAAGCAATATATTGTACACCTCAAGTAAACAAAACATGTGATTAACCTGAATATCCCCATTCCCACACCAGGCTCCATAACAAAGAGGCTGTTATCCTTAACGCAGAGCTGCTGCAGGGCACTCACTAATTGGCTCCTGGAAGCCTAAAGGAGCAAACACACTTCCCCAGGAACCTACCAGACAGGGAATGACAGACCAAGACTACAACTCCAACTGGAAAAGCAATGGTAAAACTACTAAGTAGTTAGCAGACAATTAAAGATAGAACAGTATATAGTCACTGTTATAAAACATTCTTTCAAAATGTATCTCATAATTTTTAAAATAAGCTTTCTTGCTATGTACTAAAAACTACTCTGTCCACTCACTCCCCAAGGTGAAAAATCACACTCAATGGTCAAGAACAAAAGTTCAAAGGCCTCTTCCTTGAAGAAGCATTTCCCAATCTCTAGCAAGCTCTTCCTCTCCCTTTTCATAACAAACCGTATTCAACACAGTTCACTCGGCCTGGATTACTGGTCACTGCTTACATATCCTTCTCCCTAGCTTAGAAGGCTACTTGTAACCTATGAATCTCATCTTCACCTATCCACCTCCAGCCACCGTAGAGTTTTACAAACATGTTTGTTGAAATGACCTTTAAAAATTGGAAATCTGAATTAAGTTTTATTCTGGGTAAACTGACCCATGTAATTGCTATTAAGTGGTATTAGCACTTTTGTCAGAAAGATATCTAAGCTTAAAATAAATATATAAAATACATAAAACATTTTAATTTGCTGTATACTATATTTAGTTACATAATATTGTACTTTAACATTTATATTAATTTGTATAATTTACATTATAATTATTATCCATTATATGATGTGTGTGCATGTGCGCATGCTCAGTCCACTAAGTCATGCTGGACTCTCTGCGACCCCACGGACTGCAGCCCGCCAAGCTCCTCTGTCCATGTAATTTTCCAGGCAAGAACACTGCAGTCAGGTTGCCATTTCCTCCTCCAGAGGATCTTTCCCACCCAGGATAGAACCAGCATCTCCTGCGTCTCCTGCATTGTCAGGCAGATTCTTTTCCACTGAGCCACCTGGGAAGCCTCTGTTATATTATACTGAATTGTATTTAGCATATCAAATCAAAGATAAATAATTTATCTTTAAAACATAAGTTCAAGGAGACAAATGTCTGAATCCTAATATTCTTAGAAACTAGCTAAATGCATATAAGGAAGTTGATTTCCAAATCAAATTAACTGCTTTAATTTCTATCACCAGCAGCTATTTAAAACACTCTAGCCACAGGTAACACTACCACCACATGTTAAATACACAGAAATAGCACCTGTATTTAAAAAATTAAAGCTTTATTATTACGAAGGGTAACCACAGGTGATGTGGACACAGTTGTCCAAAAAGAAACGCTCTAAACATCGAAACAGGAGGCCTACAAAAGTGGTGCACAAAGAAGGGAAAATCATAAAAGACAGAGAAGTTAATCTCTTAGTGAGAAACTGACAAAAGGGATCCAAAGTGGGCAAGATTTGGTAAAGCCAAAGCCACTGCAGAGAAATGCACGTGGTAGTTACGGTGTTGAGATGAACACACTTTAAATGCATTGAGTCCAGAAGCGGCTATAGAAATGTGCATTCTTGAGTTCAAAGAAGCCAAAGTATTTTCCAGGTTTCAAAAACAAACTCTCATAAATTGTTATTAGGCTGATACTACGTTCCTTGTCTCCAATAACTCAAAATACGTAATTCCTCTTCTCTAAAAACAAAATCCTAAAATAAACAAGACAGCATCACATTAAAAACACAAAAAACTCAAACCTCTTCATCAAGACTGAAATGCCAAGTTTGATTCAAGGACTAAAGATCTGACATTGCTACAATACAGTTTTTTCAGTACTGTGACTCATCAACTTTAAGACATTGTTAAAGACACATCACTGAAATGACCTTCCTCGTTTTTTCTCCTTTACCAGTCCCCCAACATTCCTCCCCTACACACACATACACAGACACACACACATGCAGAATGGTCAAATCCCATCTATGTTAGTCCAGAAATGTATCTCAGAGATGTTCCCTTCTTTCCATCCTCACTGCCAAGTGACCTCTATCAAACTCTCACCTCAATAATCATGGTAACTTCCTAACTTGTTCTCTTGCTCCAAGGCCTCCTCCCTTCTGCCACTCCTGGCCCCAGGAAATCCCCATGCTACAGAATACCAAAGATATTACTCTGATGGTATCACAACCCAATTTAAAAATCTTTCATAGTACCCCAATGCTGATACAATGTCCAGTCCTTAGCATGGAATTTAGACCTAATTTTTATATGCCTGTTTTGATGAGCTCTTAGAGAAGGATTTGTATCTTAATAACCTCTGCTATCCTTATATATAGCAAATATGAAAGTGAAAGTGTAGTTGCTCAGTCGTGTCCGACTCTTTGCAACCCCATGGACTGTAGCCCACCAGGCTCCTCCTATATCCCAGCGTGAGACATAGTTCTATCTTTTTCATCCAAAAATAATGAAAATTGAAAACATCATTTGATTATCAGATCTGAAATTTGGAAAAATTCATCCTGATGGACTTGAACAGACAACATCAAGGAAGCAATAGAATGAATTAGAAGACCTGCAAGGGCTTTCTTCATATTCTTAACCTTTAGAGTATAGCATGTTTTAATAAAGGCTTACAGACTGGGAGTTTTCTGAACCAGCTCTCAACTCATACCCCAACAATTTCAAATTTACATAGGAAATATCAGACCAAGTACCTGAAATTGAGACTATCTTATCTCAGACTTAAAGGTACCCTTAAGAGCATGATGGGAGGGACCCTTGCATATTATATAAAAACCAAATTGATGAAGTCCTCTCTGGCCTAGATCCTGACTGTTTTAAAGCCGTCAAAGAAAGTGGACTGCCCATTTGGAACAGGTAGTTTTACTCAACAGCCCACAGGTGAAAAATAAACAGAATAATCATCTAAATTTAGAGCCTGGTGGGCTACAGTCCATGGGGTCGCAAAAAGTGAGACACGAATGAGCGACTATGCACAGCGCACAGTACGAATCACAGAAATTATGTCTTTCCAATGTATTGTTCTCAAAGTTCATTAATGGCAATTAATGAAGATTATTAATCTATAGGTAACAAGCTTCCTTGCTTGTTGATTTTACAAAGAAATAATTCTCTCAAATTCTATCTTAAAGCAAAAAATTACATATTGATTTATAAAAATTAACGCATTAAGGTCACTGGAATATAATCTTAATATTTACCTATCAGAAACTTTAAGAAGACTTACATTCTACATCTTGTATTTGATCATATCATAACAACCTGTTCTCTTTAACTGTTGGACTCGCTATGTGTTATCCTGTGTCCACTGCCTAAGAGCTCGTTAATTACCTAAACTATATCTCCATAGGTCTTGTTAATTACCCGTCTCCTGTCTCAGAGGACCTTGTTAATAACTTGTACAGTCTCTCTAAAGAGGTCCTAACAACACATTAAAATTAAAGATGCTTTTCTTTTAGCACCTGTCAAGTGCTGTAAATTGAGAAATTTTCACATCAGTTTATTAGCCTACAGTAGTTTTTGTGGATTTTTTTTTTTTTTTGGCTTGTTTTCTTTTCTCAACAGATTCTCTGTGTATCTCAATCTCTCAGCTCAAAATAATAATAACTTAGCAAAGTTTGTCCTTTTCTGTTAGGGCTTTTTTTGTTTTCAATTTTGACGTCTATAAATATCAATTTGCATTAGTAAGTTAGCAAAAGGATAGCACGGTTGGTATCTTCAAATTAACCCATTGGGAGATGTACCAATTAATGAGAGCTATTATAATGAGTATTAGGATGACAAAGGGTAAAAAAGTTTCAAGTCGTATCTGGGGAGTTAAGCATAAAAGTTCTAGTTAGTGTTAAGGGAACTAATCACATCACATATTTCAGGCTCCCAGTCATCGTTTCATTAGATACATTCTGTAAACCCCTGGGCACTAATGGATTAATGGCTCTAAAAATCATCTCAAAAGTTTTTGTTTTCTGTCTCATAAATGAAGTTACAAATTGTCAGCTGTGTAAAAAAGATTTATAGGCTGCCATGAATAACAGGTAGATTATCTTTAACATTAGACAAATATGGACAAAAAGTAAACACTGCTATTAAACCTTATGTGGGGTGAGGTTTATTAAACCAAAGACTGTGCTTTAAATTTAAATAGGAAAAAAAAATGTTGTAAGGAACATTATAAAAATGATGGCTTTAAAACTATGAATAGGGTCTTTTCTTTAGGATGATTTGTTTACTATAACTTTGAAAAATAAATACATAAGTTTATTTTTTAATGGACATATTATACAACTTCATAATAATTGTTACATGCTCAAAAGCCTATGGTGATTTTTGCTGTGAAACTGAGAAACACATTTAAATATATACTCTAGGTAACTCATTTTTTTTGTTTTTTGCAGCTTCTAAGAAAGGCATGTTACAAACATCAAAGGTACTGGAAAAGACCCTGATGCTGGGAAAGGTTGAAGGCGGGAGAAGGGGATGACAGAGGATGAGATGGTTGGATGGCATCACCGACTCAATGGACACGAGTTTGAGTAAACTCCAGGAGTTGGTGATGGACAAGGAGGACTGGCATGCTGCAGTCCATGGGGTCGCAAAGAGTTGGATACGACTGGGAGACTGAACTGAGCTGATACCATTAGGCAAAACTGTAAAGTACGTATGATAAATATGAGATCTTGATCTCAGACACTATGCACTGCCCTAAAAAATAACTGGCTCAAGTTGAGAGCTAAGAAGTGGACAGATTCTTCCACAGCAGATACTGCAAAGGGGAACACAGGAATACACACTCTAATAAAGTCAAGGATACCAGGAATGTTACACAACAAATTAAGTTCTCATAGCACAACTAAGAGTTTGTTTACATGGTTTTCACAACTACAATAAGGCAGAAAATAATGAAGGGAAAGCAGGTTCTTTGTGCAGGTCTTAAAGAGGATGTTCCCAAAACAAAGCTCTCTGGTAAAAATATCTCCCATAAGGTCTCGCTCTTTGATGAGCTGCCTCTAACCTCTAACAGCATTAGCTCATCCTACAGAGTAGGCTTAGGTTCTTGACTATATATTTTTTAAAAATTTCAGAATAAGATATACACTACAAATTTTTTCCTTGTATGAATGACTTCCCTTAACCAGGAGGAGTTCTTCAGTCCTAAACTGGAACTTCAGAAGAATACACATCACAAATGGAGATTCTCTTCAATTTCTTACAGGTAGCATACGAACACAAGCACGTTTTTTAAATGTTGTTCGTCATGACTGATGCCTAGGTATCACCTGAATCCTAAAAAACAATTCATCCACAGATGCCATAAATACTCAACAGTCAGACATTCCTGCCTGATTTTCAATGCCTACTATACTTTAGTTGTTTCTTAGCCATTCGACCAAATATATACTCCTCTCAATATCCCTGTTTAGTCAAGCTGATTTCCTCACTGATCCCTCTACTTATTCAGGGCCCCGCAGACAAAGCTAGTATGACTAAACTGTCCCTTCAACTATGAGTTTACCAGCAAAACTCCTGATTCCTGTTCATATATTAAGTACTTACTGAACTTTCATGAAATAGATGATGTAATTTAGATCAACAATTTTTAAGCCTGAGAATCAGCAGGAAGTCTTTTTTTTTTAAACATGGACTTTTATTTCTGGGCTTATCCACTGAAGATTCTAATTTAGCCTTGCAGTAGGACTCAACCGAGATATAAGCAAAACAAAGCAAAAAAAACCCAGGTGCCCCTGATGATCAGCACGGAGGACCTGCAGTGATCTAGGTGCTGCATGCATGTGCTCAGTCTTGTCTGACTCTTTGTTACCCCAGGGACTGTTGCCCGCCGGCTCCTCTGTCCCTGGGGTTTTCCAGGCAAGAATACTGGAGTGGGTTGCCATTTCCTTCTCCAGGGGGTCTTCCCGACCCAGGGATCAAACCTGTGTCTCCTGCACTGGCAGGCGGATTCTTTACCACTGAGCCACCTGGGAAGCCCCCGGGAGCTGCAGGCACCCACAAAAGAAGATACAGCACAACTGCTCAGTAGTTTACACAAGTTAGCTGGGAAAAATAAACCAAGACAGAATAAACACTGTTCAGCAATTACGTTCTGTATCAGCAGAATTCCACAGAAGGGAACACTATGTTATCAATCAAGATAGGATTAAAGAGTTTTCAACATCAAGGATAGTCTGAGGACACTCAGAGATGAGTGAAGAGCACATTCCACAGCTGAGCCAAGGAACGGAATTGGCCAGGCTTACAGAGACCTCAGGGTGGAGAGGTGCAATAGGAAATGAACCCACCTGGAGCAGAAAGGTGAAGTACAGGAAAAGAAAAGCTGAACAGTTAAGAAAAGCCTAAAACACAATAATCCTTGACAATCAGAAACAGCCGTTTGGGTCTGGTGTTGCAAACCAGTGATGCTGAAAGTGTTTTGAATTAGGCTTCCTTAAATAGAACAAGAGGCATTATGGCCTAAATGCTAAATAACAAAGCTATGTGCTATAATACATAAATGCAAACATCACAGTAATTTAATATTCTGAAAATTTATTATTCACAACAAGGTTCAGCAGTTGTTGTTTATGAGGTGGCCTTCCACATGCATTCAGGGACCCTATCTATGGCTCTCCAAAGACCTCCATCTAGTTAGTACAGGTTCAGCAGATTATCTGTGTAAAAGGTCAAGTAATAAATATTTTTGACTTTGTGGGTCACACAGTCTCTGTCATAACTACTCAACTTTACTATTACAGCACAAAAGCAGCCATAAACAAATGGGCAAGTTGCATTCCAATAAGACCTTATTTCCAAAAAACAGGAAGCAAGCCAGATTTGGCCCACAAGCCTAGTTTGCCAACCATCTGTCCAGGGCATGGTGGAACAGAGGAATGTGGAGGGCTATATAGGAGGTTTTCATGGACTAGCCCTAAAACTGGTATACAGTCACTCCCCGGTATCTGCAGGGCATTGGTTCTAAGACCCCAGATTACTCAATTCTCTAGATGTTCAAGCCCCTTATATAAAAATGCCTAGTATTTGCAAGTAACCTACACACATCCTTCCTGTATACTTTAAATCATCTCTAGATTACTTATAACACCCAACACAGTGTAAGTGGTATGTGAATAGTTGTAAATACTGTGTAAATGGCAGCCAGCAAGCAGCAAGATCAAGTTTTACTTTCTGGAACTTTCTAGAATTTTTTTCCCCCAAATATTTTTGACCCAAGATTGCTTGATTCCATGGATGCAAAGAACCCAGGGATATGGAGGACAGACCATTCTTCTTTTCCACTAATACTTCAGTAAGCCAGAACTTGGTCACCTGTCCCCACCTAAGAGAACAGTCTAGTTGGGACTCTCTTCTAAGAAAAAAAAAGAAAGAAAAGCAAATCTGCTTTGGTGAACATACTTACCTATTTCCACTTTCCAGAGGGAAAATAGCCCAGTGTTGAAGAATTAGTCGTGAACAAATTATTGAATATGGTATAACAAACATTCAGGAATACTGGTTTTGGGAAAGTTAAATATTGCTGATGTAAAAAACAGTCACTATTTTTTTTTTATTATTTAACTGTAGGGTTAACCACATAACATTAGCTGATACTGATGCTGCTAAACCACCCGTGATTTGTAATTAAAAACAGGAGCAGTAGCAATTTTAAAACACAAACACCACCAATAGTTAACTGATAAAATTCTTCTTAAAACTATAAGAATTCCAGCTGCACTTTCACATACATGTATAGTAGGACTTCTACAGCACACCAAGTGTTAGAATGTTGTCCAGACTTCTCAGAGCTGGCATCCAGGACACACACACTGCTGTGCGCTCAAGTCCAGTACTTTTCTCGGGTCTGCAGCTAAACCATGTTTCTTAACTGGCGGCACTCAAGCCAGGACACGACTGAACACTGCCCACTGGAACAGCAGCAGAACAAGTGTGGGCACCACTGCCAGGCCTGGCACATAAAGACATCCACGGGATCCTCCACTCTTGCTCTGCTGCACAGCCCTGGGGGACGCACATTAAACACCAGTATTACAAGGAAGGAGCCTGGCTCCTGAGCAACCGTGTGGAGCCAAGAAACAGCGTGGAACAAAGCACTCACGTGTCATGCTAAGGCGGGATAAACTTTTACTGGAACAAGCCAATGAGATCTAAGGTTGTTTACTGCAGCTGGTAACCTATCCTAACTGTTCTAATACAGAATTCTTAACAAACTTCAGAAATGTGCCAGTCAGAATATGAATATTACCTTTTAGTAGTCCTTTAAGACTCATTTATATTTCTATCATCTTTTGTTGTTGTTGTTTAGTCACTAAGTCGTGTCTGATTCTTTTGCAACCCCATGGACTGTAGCCCACCAGGCTCCTATGTCCATGGGATTTCACAAGCAAGAATACTGGAGTGGAATCATGTTTAGTTGTATATAAAAATACACACATCTGCCTTTATGGATCTGTTGCTGGTCTATCAGAAAGACCTTCACAGCCCATCCTGAGCTGGAAGCAGAGGGCTAAGGGAATGAAGGGATGATACTAGTATTTTAGGAAATCCATCTGCTGTACCATATGCATTTATTCAAAAACTGCTTTCCAATACCTGTTACCTACTATCATGCTGGAGATTAAGGGTTAAAAGGTGAATGAAAAGGAGGCTCTGTCGTCATGTTGTTCATGGAGGTGAGGGGGTAAAGTGGTCAGATGAGTGACTAGGGGGATGCCCACAGAAAGGAAGACCTAGGGAGGACCAGGCTGCAGCACAAGGAACAGCGACTTCTGTTCAGAGAAGTGGGGGTGGGTAAGAGGAAAGAGACTGAGAGTTAGCAACTGCGGGGAAAGGGATTTCAAAGAGCCCTACTCTTTGTTGAAGCAACCCAAAAAAAAGCTAGCTCATTTCCACTCTGTTTTATGTAAGACTATGGGATCTATTCCAAGAACAGAAGCAAAATGCTATAACTTTTGTGATTACTAGGTGATTTCGTCAGCTCGACTTTACTTACAAACAAATAAAAACTCTAACTTTCAAGAAAGTATTCCTTAGTACAATTTTTTTGGCATAAGGAAAATTCTCCAGTGGTGATCACACACATTATTCAGCCAGAGGGTAACAATATGGTTCCCACGTTATCTGCGATCACAGGGAACCAGTTTACTCAAAGAACAAAATTCAGTTCCATACCTACGTATTTCACCCTTCACTTTGTTCAGCTTTCTCACAGACATCAGCCACAGGAGTCCCGAAGACTCTGTAAAGAGATCTATTTAGCATTACTGGAAAAAAAATAATTCATAGTGCGTGTCCTAGTGATACGAGTCTATAGTTTCAAAAGTGCATTTGGTTTGGATGTTAAGGTAAGAAATTGAAAATGTCCCATATAACTGAGGAATGCTATTGGAAGGAAAAATATGAACAGACCAAGCTATCTTAACTATATCCTTTCTAACTCCACTTGAGACAAAGTTGCTTTCCAAAAATTCGAATTGCACTATCTTCCTAGATCTATTTATAGTCAATCCTTCTATTAATTTACCTCTAAAAGACACTTGCTCCTTGGAAGAGAAGCTATGACAAACCTAGACAGTGTGTTAAAAAGAGACATCACTTTGCTGACAAAGGTCCGTAGAGTCAAAACTGATTTTTCCAGTAGTCATGTACAATGTGACAGTTGGTCCATAAAGATGGCTGAGTGCTAAAGAATTGATGCTTTTGAATTGTGGTGCTGGAGAAGACTGAGTCCCTTGAACTGCAAGGAGATCAAACCAGTCAATCCTAAAGGAAATCAGTCCTGAATATTCATCGGAAAGACTGAGGCTGAAGCTCCAATACTTTGGCCACCTGATGCGAAGAGCTGACTCATTGGAAAAGACCCTGATGCTGGGAAAGACTGAAGCAAAAGAAGGGGTGGCACAGGGTGAGATGATTAGATGGCATCACCGACCCAATGGACATGAATTTGAGGAAACTCCAGGAGTTAGCACAGGACAGAGGAGCATGGTGGGCTACAGTTCATGGGGTCAGAAAGAACTGGACACGACTTAGTGACGAAACAACAACAAACCCCTTTACCGCAAATGTTTTCCATTTACCACAGAGATGGTTTGTGACATAAAAAGGAAGAGTAACTTCGTAGGAAATCTACAGATGTTTTTGCCTTCATAGTTGGCATCTTATGAATATGAAGAAAAGAAAATTTTAAAATGAAAAAAACCTATTGTTTTTTTCATTACTTGCGATCATTTTATACACATATCATCTTGCTGTTGTTCAGTCACCAGTTGTGTTCGACTCTTGAGATCCCAGGGACTGCAGCATAACAGGCTTCCCTGTCCTTAACTATCTCCCAGAGTTTGTCCACTGAGTCGATGATGCCATTGAACCATCTCACCCTCTGCTGCCCCTTCTTCTCCTGCCCTCAATCTTTCCCAACATCTGAGTCTTTTCCAATGAGACAGCTCTCACATCAGGTGGCCAAAGTATTGGAGCTTCAGCATCAGTCCTTCCAGTGAATATTCAGGGTTGATTTCCTTTAGGATTAAAGCTCTAATTTTGATAGACACAGCATTAATACTGAAGTAACCCAAAACAAAGCCTCAATTTGGCAAAACACCACGCTCACTTTTAAAACATTAATTTTTAAGTTCATGTAAATAGCCAAGTGTAAGGCAATTACAAATTTGAGGACACCTATTTTTCCACATACTGCCATAATTTAAAAATCATTTTCCTACCATGTCCCATTGTTTTTGTTTTTCTTTGACTCTAAAATTATGTAAATTATCCAATCTCTAAGTTATCTCAGATAGTTCCTGGCAATAACTTTGTTCAGAAAAAGTTCAGTTGAGGGGGAAAAAAGCAACTACATTTCTATTTACCTCTGTGGTTTCTTAACACAATATGTGAAGTATAGTATGTAAAATACCAACATGAAATATTTGAGAATAGCATATCAAAACCAAGGACTTCTCAATAAAATATTAATACCATATGATAAAAACATATTTCTTTGAAGTATAAAGAAAACTGAACAATAGTTTCCAAAGCTACAGTGAATACCCATTTATTTTGATAAAAGAAGACAAAAGAAATACTAGCTTTCCCTGGAAAACTCCAAATGCATGTTTTAAGAGATCAGAAGACAGGCAGGAGATCACAAGCCTAAAAGGGTGATTATTAGTACTATTTTCTGTTTATAGTGGGACAAAACAAAGCAACGTTCCTAAACAAAATATGACATGGCACTATATAAAACGTAACAGCAACCACTGTTTATGGGTTCCCTATTTGGGGCCTGGCTTTATGCCATGTACTTTATCACTTATCGTCCCCCAATCCTACTGAGAATGTCTCATTTTCCTTATTTCAAAGACAGAGATGCGGAAGTTGAGAGAGGTCACAGAGCCATTAAGCAGGTTTCTCACTGGAATCTGACCACCATACGTTCTTGACTCGGGAAAGAACATCTATGTTTCACGGCAAACAGTCTACCATGCTCCTCCATGATAACTGCATAAGATTCCAATAGATTCATCTTATTTTTTGCTTGAGGTTTCCTTAATCAGCTATTCCACCATTCACTTCTGCAAAATGCATCATCTTACTTAAGCCATACAGTTCCAACCTGTACTAAGGAATTAGAAAAGTACTACTAACATAACTGAAAACTCAAGGATTCTGACAATCTAAACCTTATCATGATAGATTATTTCTGTTAAGTCATCATTACAGATACTCTGTGATGTATTTATAGTACCCCCAAGGTTCACTGGATTCCAATAAACATTACTCCAAATAGCCATTTAATAAGGATGTATGTGCATGCTAAGTCGCTTCAGTCATGTTCTACTCTTTGTGACCCTACTGGCAGTAGCCTGCCAGGCTCCTCTGTTCACGGAATTTTCCAGGCAAGAAAGCTTGAGTGGGTTGCCATGCCCTCCTCCAGGGTATCTTCCAGACCCAGGGATTGAACCCACGTCTCTTCAGTCTCCTGCATTGGCAGGTGGATGCTTTACCACTAGTGCCACCTGGGAAGCCCTTAATAAGGATAGCCAACACCTATAAAGAAAACCACGGGCTTCCAAGGATAGAGAAAGCTGACAGACTTCAAGTCCATGGGGTCGCAAAAAGGTGGACACAATTGAGCAACTAACACTTTCACAAAAACCATTAATACTTAACTTAAGCCAGTATTTCTTAAAGAATAGTCCATAGGCTGCTACTGGCCCACAACCAATCAATGAAAAATAACATTTAGAAACTCAACTCATCACTTAGATTTCTGGCTTGAATTAACACCCACTGGTGATTCCCTTTCACCACACCTCATCAAAAGCTACATAGTTTTCTCCATAAGTTTCTGAGAGTTTCTGGCCAACGTTAAGTAGAAAGAAATATAATGCAGTGGGGATTAAGAATCTTTTATCCTTCTAAGATAAAAAGTTCAGTTCCAAAGATGTACATACCACCTGGCTCCAAAATTAATTATAAAAACAAGATTAGCATTTTTCTCAAATAAAATGAAAGGAATTTAAAAAGGATATTTGATACTTTCAAGTATAATTATTTTCCAAAATAGCACAACTTCCCCATGTTTAAGCTTACCTTGAAGATGGCATTATATTTGAAGCCCTGAATTTTGTTGTAAACGGATTGGTTGACTCATAGTCAAAATAGTCCTGCCGATGTTCACTAAATGCATTAGGTGATTTCAAATCACAAGGGCTATCAGCTCCCCCGTTGTTAAGTTTATCAGATCTTCTATCTTTTTTTCCAGTCACTCTTTCAAAGAGGCTGACTTTCTCCCTTTTTTCTCTCTTGTTTTCTTTTCTTACTTCAATTGATTTTGAAAATAAATTCACGCTGCTGTCCCATGATTCACTGCTTTCTTCAAACGGATTTTTCTTCCTTGGCAGTGTTGCAAATTTTTGGGGTAATGAAGCAGTCACATTTGTAAATGGGTCATTCTGTCTTCCGAAAGACGATTCACCTTCATCCACACTGCTGTCAGGCTGGTTCATTTTAGAAGTATCAAAGCTTAATGTTCTTCTGTGTGGAGATTTGAGACTTCCTGCAAACAATTTTGTAGTTAGTACATAATCAGTGACACATTATATCACACTATTTGACACATCCTGTGTGCATACTCCTGCTTTTAGAATGAGAGCAATTAGCTATTTAAAGATATGAACCTTTTAAAATAGTCAAGGAAAACAATCTTAAAATGCTAAGGTACAACAGTATGTAGGCTAATAACAATTAGTATCTTGCTAGACAATTACTAATTTACTCAGCTCAGAATGAAACAATCACATAAATTATAATATCAAAACTAGAGGTTCTGCTCAGCATTATAGTGCTATATAAATTCTCACTGTTTTTTCAACAGTAGTATTAAATTTACTTTCTTACTTCTGAACAAGATTCTTTTCTAGGAAAATTCTGATGAAATGGAATATTCATTTATTTCAGTCTTCTGCGATAGGAGAAATGACAAGTTAAAAAAAAAAAAAGCAGCAGCCAGGCCATGAAAAGAGATCGACTCATTTTTATTATCTAATTCTATAAATATAATATTGAATTCAGACCAGCTCTGTCTTTAAACTTAGCAATTTTGAGTATAGTAGGTACTCAATAAATATCTGATGACTACTTTAGAAAATGCTAGCAAGAAACCTCAATTTTTACTAACTTTAGAAGTCAAACTTTAAAAATTAAGAAGGTAGTTCAGATCAGAGAGGATCAATGAGAAAGAATGCATACATCACTTACCACTTTCCGGAACTGCTCCAAAGGAATCTATCTGGCGGCCAAGAAGATGTGTTTGAGCAACGGTGCCAGACTTCAGCTTCTCCGAGCATACGTGGGCCCCAGTTAAATCAGACATTGAATGTGCTGAAGAGAGTCGCTGAGGACCCAAAAGGAAAGGCTTTTTTGGTTTAGATTTCATCTGTATTTCACTACTTGAAAATTCAGTATTGGCATCAGGCATGTGAGAACTTGGAATGATTGCAGAAGATGTATCAGAAAATGTCCCATCATTTTTTCTACCTTTCATCTTATCTTTTAATTTTGCAAAAGGAGATCTTGTTTTGTCCTTCATTGATAAGTCAAACATACTTGCTGTCATATTGTTCCTCATAAATTGAATATTGACCTTTATCTCACCCCTGTTTTTGGCTCTTTTTCCTTGTTTGGATTCTAATCTAAACCACCTTAAAGAGAAGGAAAAACTGGGTTGTAATATGTAATGAAGAGAGGATTATCGAGCTCTGTTGTATACAAATAGTTTTTTAGGTAAAGTTACTCTACATCAAGGCAATCTAAGCACTGAAGGAGAAGCCAGAGTGCTTCCAGTTTTATTCATGGCTTCATTTAAAAAAACAGGGAGGTCTCTCCCATGTACCACATACATAAGGAATCAGTCTTTTTTGAAAAGCTATTTAGACAACTTTTTCTTTCATGATTTGAAAATCACGCATCAAAATTTCTTACCAATAATAGCTATTATGTTTCCATCTAGTGCAAGGGTGGCTCATGGCTGAAGAATATTGTTTAGCATTAAAAGACACTGAGGTAGAGACCCTGAAATAATTCATCAATACATAGTATTTTTGAGTACCATAAAATAATAAATAGCAACCAAACCTTTAATAAAATAATATTCAGCCTCTGAGCCAAAACAGTTCTTCTGTAAAAGCTATTAAAAGAATTTTGTTAACATGGGAGACTACTCCATACAGTTTGTTCATCATGAAAATTGCTTACAATGTAAATTGTGTGTGTGCGTGTGTGAAGTCATTTCAGTCGTGTCCGACTCTTTGCCACACTATGGACTGTTGCCAGACAGGCTCCTCTGCCCATGGAATTCTCCAGACAAGAATACTGGAGTGGCTTGCCATGCCCTCCTTCAGGGGATCTTCCCCACTCAGGGATGGAACCTGTGTCTCCTGCAGCTTCTACATGGCAGGTGGATTCTTTACCGCTGAGCCAACGGGGAAGCCCACAATGTAATTAAGATTTACATAAAATGGGTCAAAGCCTCTTCCTGAATAAAATATGCAAAATAAGTAAAATGCAAGAAGTGACAAATGGTAATAAGTCTTGTAAAGCATGTTTGAAGAAAAAAAGCTTAAATGCTTCCTCTTACAATCTCTGTTTCAATAACTTGCTACTGTGACAATGCCAAATAAAGCTTATTTTAACTGGACCCAAATCTTACGCTTTTAGCCACTTGAGTGAATTACACTGCCCATTTTCAAATGATGTGTAAAATGCAGAATTTATTTTGGTTTATTTACAGTAGTTTTATCCATGAAAATTTCTCCAGTTGTTGGTGTCATAAATGGTTAGTCTACAGGGCAAACAGCCAAAAAGTACAAACTCCAGCAGAGATGAGAGTTCCTACAATGTTTCCACGTTGCTTAAACAATGAAGAATATCCATTTCTGCAGACAGGTCATTATTTAAATACAGCTCTGCAAGTGTTAATTTTCTTAAATAACTCAGATCTAATTTTACAGAATACACCAGAAGAAGCTACATTACTATCAAGTGGAACACTAGTTTCAAAGATCTTTCCAGGCAAAAGAGAACTGGCACATAATTTGTATGTGTGTGTATATACATATACACACACACACCAGCTACATCTTAGAAAGTAACATGCAAGTGAAATATTTTCAATTTAATCAGTTAAGATCTAGTTGCATCAAAACAAGCAACTTTTAAAAAACAGAAAGTCTTATAACAGAAAGCATTAACCTGAGACCCCCAAATAGAGAAAACCCTTTATCTGAGGCAAATGGTGAAATGTGAGGATTCAGAAACTAGAAATAAACGACAGCAATAAACTCTGCGGAACAGAGAACCTCAACAACACAAAGGTGCACACTCCCAAAGCCTGAAAACAAAGCAAGGTTATATACCCAATTACTAACTCACAGCATGCCAGATCTGTGTATGTAACAAAGCATGGCAAATCTGAGGGGGAAAAATCGATAACAGAATTTTAGAGATGACACCAAATAAATCAGTTAGCCCAAAATCCTTATTTCACAAAGAGGAAACTCAGGCACAGAGTAAGTAGCTTCTTAATGTCAGACTGGCGTTAACAAGGAAAACAGACAAAGCTGGCCAGTAAGAGCTGCATGAAAATAGTAGTTCTTTTGTATTTAATGAACCACATACATGATAATAAGGTTAAACGCATACCAGGTTGTATACCACAGGACACTGTACTTAATCAGGAGACTCAATCACAAGGGCAAGGTAGGTTTTGTCTTGCTGGAGTGTAAGCTTCTTGAAGGCAATTTTCCTTGCACTAAATAAATGTTTACTGAATTTTCATTTCTAAAACTATATTCTTAAAACAACAATACTACAACTCTGTGTATGTCTGTGTGTATGCTGCACCATTTTGTTCTCTGGTTAAGAAACGCTGAAGACTTAGGTACGCTTTAATGGATAAAAGCAAGTCAGTGTTTGAATATAAACTCTAAATACAGTATTTTCCATCCTCCTTGACCAAAAAAAGTAAAACACACACAAAAAAAACCCCAAAGACCCAACTGCAAAGACCTTTAACAAATATACCAACTTAAAATATAGGCATGACAAATAACTCGAGCTGCTTTGTTTGGAAAGTGATATAACAGGGAAGTCTTAATGAGACCTTCAAGAATCATTCCAGAGATAGCACTTGTTTTCCTTGGCTTCTAAAAAGATAAAAGGAAGACACAGCATTTGAGGCTTAGTGGATTAATGCTGATTTTATTTTTTCACCTCTGGAGTGTTAGATTTAAACTGTATATGGCCTCTGTTCAATTTTTGAGTGGGCACAGGTCCATGTTCAAAAACCACCACACATGTGGGAACTATTCCCAAGCAATTGGTGCTGTGTGGTCAGAAATGGGACAAGATTGGCAGGAAGGGTGCCAGAGGCCAGGACGCAGGTGCATACACAGCCGCACACACAAGTCCTAAAACCTGCATGTGTTTGAGTCATACCTAACTTTTGGATGAGTATGGTTGGTTATTACTTTTCATGAGCATTAAAGACAAACAAACAAAAAAATCAACATGGCCCACTTCTGCTGTTAAAAAAAAAATGAACTGACACAACGTAATAGCATAAACAATTTTACCATTCTATTATTAAGTACTGTACTGTTTTCTTAAATCTTGTGCCTGAACCAATCCAGACGCCCATTAAAATGGGAGATATAGCAAAGTTCTCTTTCCAGGTCCCACTCATGAAAGTGTTCTGGCTCAGGCCCTTTATCCCTCTCCTTGAAAGAAGGAAAAAAGCTTTTAATTCCAAGATATAAAAATAAATCAAATGATACTTTTAGCCACCACGCTTCTTTCTTATCATGGAAGACAAGCTATAAATCCTTGTCTTTAGTGTCAAGAGTAGAAAGTGTCACACCCAGCAGTTCCATGGGACTTCCAAATCAGCTGGTCGCCTTCATCACCCATACCCATTTTCTAAAAAGCACCTGGGGAATACGCTGACAAGGCTCAGCAATGTGCAGAATATTAAATATCTTTCTTGCAATACATCGGTGGCTCAAGTCTGTCTCTTACTGGGCCATATGTATAGCTGTGCTGCAAAAGGAAGCTATTAACTATATTAAAAAACTAGAAATATTACGAATAAAGAGATCTCATCAAATATGTGGTCTCCATTTATCCACAAATATTAGGGATTTAATAACCTGAAAATCACTTTGAATGCAATAACATCACAAGCACTGTTGATAACATTTAACCGCATTTTCCTCCCCAAAAGTTCTAATCCATTTTTTTTTAGTAGCCAATAGAGAATTTCTGTAGGGAGACGATGATATTAGAGTATTGCTTACAGCCAAATTTATTGTAACTGTGATGTTGCCAAAGATAAGGAGTAAAACAAGAAGAAACTTTAAAAGTGTATTCCATCTTCAGAATCCCTGGTTTCACAGTCGGGCCTACTTTCATTTGGAACATTTATATTACAGAGAAAGCCTGTAGTATATCATTCATTAACACTAAAAGTACTGTAAATGCAGTATCAAATTTGAAGATGCAATAAACTTAAAAAGCTTACATTCAAAACACTTCTAAATATTATTTAGTCAGGTCATCCAGAATTGGCAATTTGAAATAAATTAGTCAGTGATTATCCATTTTTCAGTTTAAATTTGATGAAGAACTCCTCAGAGGTAACTGAATGCTATTTCATAGCTATCAATCAGTATTATTAAAATCACTGATATATATTCAACTTTACACTTTATTTAAAGCGTTTTCTCTCCTTCTAAAATATTTTCATCTCTTCAGTTTCCTCTGGCATTCCTAGTATTACTTACCTCTCTACCCTTTTACCTTACATATATTAAACCTTTAGGTCCTTAGGTAAAGACCTGATTAAAAAAAAACTTTTTCAATAAAAGCAAAAATTTCAATCAAGAGAAGTCTGCAGGAAGGTATGTATAGAAAAACCATGACATGGTTGTTTTAAAATATAAGAAAATAACATGATCTTCAAGAAAGTTTTTAAAAGTGTAAATATCAGTTATAACAGCAAAACTATTTTTGAAATGTTACATCCCCTTATAAATTCAACCTGTATTTTTCTCCCATTAATTCCATCCACTTCAAACATTCTTTCAGACTAATTATAAGTTTAAAAAAGGGGTATCACTATCGCAGAAAACATATCATTTTTCAATTTAAGACATAGTATCCTAGTTTTAACTTATATTATGGTTTTTTAAATTCGAATATATCTAACCTAAGCTTGGAAGTCATATTAAAAAGTCCATGTTTTTATTGAATATGTCATTTCATCACCAGAATTCAATCACTGTCTCCAATCTGATAGCATTTAATATGGTCTAAACACACTGGCTTTGCAGAGCTAACTTTGAAGTAACTATGTTCAAGAATGAGGATGTCTGTACATACTTTTAAAACTTTTTTCTTTTAATAGCTTTAGACTTCACCACGATGTACTGACCCTGAAATCTGAGCTGAAATAAAAGTCAACAATGTTTATGATGCTGAAATAAAATATTGAGTTCTAAATTTGGTAATTCACCACTTGACAGCTTCAGAGTTCAACTACAAAATAAAATATATACATAAATATATATAAAGAGAGAGAAGAGATTTACTTTTCTGATGTTCCATTTTCTGAAAATTGTAATGTTTAAAGATTATAATAATTTAAATTGATCAACAACACTATGGCCCAGTCCTCTTATAAGTAGTGAAAGAATGTTAATTTACTTAAAATCCTGCGCAAAATATTCAATTATTGAGGATGTTTACCTCAAACGAGAGTAACGGATCATTAGACTCCACTTTAAAAAAAAATGTGTCTTCACA
This sequence comes from Odocoileus virginianus, assembly GCF_023699985.2. NCBI lineage: Eukaryota > Metazoa > Chordata > Mammalia > Artiodactyla > Cervidae > Odocoileus > Odocoileus virginianus. The sequence goes on from NC_069680.1 coordinate 20,387,666, forward strand.
AGGGCTATTTTTACTTCAGATTTATGCAAATTTGGTGCTTAAAACTGGGTCATATTTCAGTCCAAAAACCAATGCCCCAAGTAGACAAATAATTTCCAAGAACAGAAAATCCATTCAGATAATAGTTAAGCTCCCCCCAATTCAAAATAAATTACATAACTTACTCTGTTTTCCTTCTTTGTTTGTCCTCAAAGATGTCATTGAGATTGATGGCCACCTGCCCTAAAAACTTATCCAGGCCCACCAGGGACCTGTGCATAACTATGAGGAAAAGGATGTATTTCTCTGGATTCCCCTGCATTAGCAGCCCAGGTAGCTCAAAAGAGGCCTCTTCCTTCCAGACTGGCTCAAGGGTTTTCTCAGCTACAGAGGTGGAGTACTTTTCCTTTCCCAGCTGAATTATAGTGTATGTGTCATTGGTGCCACTTTTGCCTTTTGGCTTAAGATCTTTGGCTTGGAGCACGGTGACCTGCACATGGGTCGGAAACCACTTTTGGGCTTGCTCGGAGAGCATCATTCTGTCCTTTTTCTCTGCACCAAGTTCACCAGCGCAGGAAGAGCCCCTCCCGCAGGGAGAGCCTGATGTCTTGATCACTGCATCCTAAGGGCACTTAACGGAGGCAGGCAAAATCACAGCTGCCCGACTCCCTCTAGGGCTGAGGTCCAAACGCCTGGCTGGGGCAGCCCAGGGACAAGGCTGCTCTGCAGCGGGGAGGGTGGGGGGTCCCCTTTCCTCTGGAGAAACACAGGGGCCCAGCATCACCTGGCCGCGCCGTCCAGGCCTCGCGTCCGCACCTCCACGCTCCGCCGCGCCCCTCCTCGCCCCGGGACGGGCCCTAGGCAGCGGCGGGCGGCTCCCGGGCCTGCCAGGCAGGGGAGGCCCGGCTGCCAAGGCCCCGGCGGAGGGCGGCGGAGGAATGGAGTGCGCCCCCACGCCCTAATTCTCAGTCTCCGGCCTCCCGCCGGCCTCCTCGCCACCGGGGCGCCCCCCTCCCGCCTCCTCCGCGCCTCCCGCTCGCCCTGCGCGAGTCCGTGCGGGCCCGGCCGGGCTCCTCCTCCCGACCCCGGTAATACGAACCGCCGCCGGCTCGCGCGGCCTCGCTCCCTCTAGCAAACCTCTCCCTCCTCCTCCCCCACACCTCGGCTCCTCCTCTCGGGCGGGCGTGAGGGCGGGGGCCGATCGCCCGGGGCGGGGTGTTGGGGGGGCGGGGGAGCGGAGTGAAACCTGGGGCGGGGGGCCCCGGCTGCCTCGGCGCGAGACGACCGCTTGGCGGGGGCGGCGGGCTGCAGGGCGGCGGGAGCGCGGCTGGACCTCGCCGGGCCGGCGGCTCCTAGCACGAAGCGGGAGGCGGCGGCACTTCCGGGTTGTCCTTCTCCATGTTGGTCTCGAGAATGCAACGGGGCGGGGCCGGGCGGGGCCCGGGGGTCAAGGGTCAGCACCTCCCTGGTTGCCTTGGTGACCGGGGGCGTGCCTCGCGGGAGCCCGGGAGAGCTCAGCGCCGGTATATTGAGTGTTAGTCCTGCTAGTTCGCGCCAACTTGGGGCTTGACACTGCGCTGGGCGCTGGGGACGTGGGGACCTGCAGGAGCTGGCAGTCGGAAGGCGGGGGATGCCTCCGGGAGGCCAATCCAAGAGGAGGCAGCCAAGGCCCGGAGCCTGCCTGGTCTTGGGAGAGACCCATTTTCGATCTTTGGAAGCCGTCTTTGCTGTACCCTGGGTGCCTAGTATCTGGCACCGAGCGGACATCGGATGAATGATGGTAAAATGAATCAGTCACCTTCATAGGCCGAAAACATACTTTTTCCCACCCCCCTTATCCACTTTTCTATTTTTGAAGAGAGAAGGCTGTTGATTGACTGAAATGACATCCCCAACTCAAATGGCAGTAGAGGGAAGCAGATGAAAGACTTCAAAGTGACTCGGGGGTTAATTCATTATATCCCGGGAGGCACTGGGCTGAGTCCGGAAACCTGGCTCTGATCCCACGTCTCCCACCATCAGACTGTATGACCCTGGTCAGGTCATTTCCCCTGTCTGAACCTAGGTTTCTTCGCAAGCAAAACACGTCTCCATCGTGCCTGAAACTCTATGGACTCAACGTCCAAGGACCCCCTGGGCACTCAGTCTGGTAGTCTGCCTAACTTCAGAAGCCAAACCCAGAGGTGATTCTGGTCGTATTCAATGAAGTCGGCTAAGAAAAGCAAACAACCTCCTTCACCAAGGGGGGGATGACAAGTTCCTTACCTGCCCTGAGGGCAAGGCCTGATGGACACTGGTACTGTGTTAAGAGAAAACAAATGGAGATGTGCTAATACTGCATTTTTTCCAAAACCATTCTAACCTAGCAGGAGAAGGGTAGGTAATGACTGATAAGTCAGGAGCCTTGTTTGATGTCCTGACTGCCAGAAATTCCTGTCCAGAGCTCATGATGAGCACTTAGCTTCCTGAGACAAAGAACTTAGATTCTGGGAGCCTGGATTTCCTTGTTCATAAATTGTCCAGAAGATTGCTACTACAGAGTTAGGAGGGCATTAAGAGATAATTCATGGACATTTCCTGGCATAGTATGGAACATAATTCTAAGCCTGCCTTTGTCCCTCTATTTCTCTATTACAGGAGATATTTATATACTACACTTATTGTATTCTTCCCCTGGTGGCTCAAATGGTAAAGAATCTGCCTGCAATGCTGGAGACCTGGGTTTGGTCTCTGAGTCAAGAAGATCCTCTGGAGAAAGGAATGGCTACCCACTCCAGTATTCTTGCCTAGAGAATTCTGTCGACAGAGGAGCCTGGCAGGCTACAGTTTATTGTATTTACTTCTATTTATGTCTTATCTTGCCAAGGCAAGTGGAATCTCTTTGGATTGTCCTGTGTATCGTGGATCATCCCTTCAGAGTGCTTAGCAGGCAATAGACAGTTGTTGAATAACTCAGTGCCTTTCTCCATTTACAAGACTAATTTTGAGAGTAAAACAGTACGCTAGAGGTGCATACATATTTCCAACTCTAAATGACTACAAAAGTGTAAAGTATTATGTTTATTGTTTTCAGGTGAGGCTTGAAATGTTCCCACTTGAGAAGAACATTGTATTCTCCATGTGTTTTTTTTTTTTTCTTCCCTCAGTGTCCCCATGGATAATAGCTGCAGAACTTAAAACTCTTTAAGAAACAAGGTCTTTTCATATTTTTTGAGTGGAGATTTGGGAGAGTCCAATACATTTGTGTCAGAAGAACAACCATACAGTTGAAAAACCTTGGGAGGAGAGGGGATAACATTATATATTATTTAAATCTTGCAGAAAGAAGGTACTGGTTTGAGCCTAAAGAAAGTGAAAGTGAAGTGAAAGTCACTCAGTCATGTCCAACTCTTTGTGACTCCATGGACTGTACTGGAGTGGGTAGCCTTTCCTTTCTCCAGGGGATCTTCCCAACCCAGGGATCGAACCCAGGTCTCCCGCATTGCAGGTGGATTCTTTACCAACTGAGCCACCAGGCAAGCCCTGAGCCTAAAGAACAATACCACAAATCTCAAAGCCTGCTCATGTTGCAGCACATTCTTTCAGGGACCCACTGACACTTGCTGATATCTATAGATTTCATTTATTGGCAACCATAGTTTTTTTGGTACTGCTTACGTGCAGCGACTGGTGAGAGTTCACCATGAAGTAGGCTATCTAAAAAGAGATGTTAGATTAATTTATTGGTGTTTAGTCGCTAAGTCTTGTCCGACTCTTTGCAAACTCATGACCTGTGGGTTGCCAGGCTTTGCCTGTGGGATTTTCCAGGCAAGAATACTTGAGTGGGTTGCCATTTCCTTCTCAAGGGGGTCTTTCTGACCTAGGGATCAAACCCTTGTCTCCTGCACTGGCAGGCGAATTCTTTACCACTAAGCCACCAGAGCAGCCCTAGATTAATTTACCACCAGGATATTCAGGGAACCAAACTACAGATAAATCTTGAATCATCTTGAGTCATCTAAGATGAAAAGACCTGGTTTCAGGTCATTCTGATGAAAGTTAAAATCTAAAAAAGAGGCAGAATTTTCCATCTCTGAGAGACAGTCTATGAAAAAGCCATGTGTGGAAAGCAGAACAAAATCATCATACTGTAAATATTGCATCTGGATTCCAGAGTGGGCAGTTGTTAGCCTTAAAGAAAAATATTCTGAGGAATTTTTAAAGAGTGCATTGGAATAATCAAGGGTGGAATTTCAACCAGGTTGTCTGGGGAGAAGTCAATTGACACCTGAAACTTACAAAAGCAAAACAAACATCATAAAAATAAATTTAAGTTTAGAATTGTTATAAATTGCATTTTTAAAAGTCTTCTCTATTAAAAGCTGTAATTAATTAAGCAATAGGCAACTGATTACAATAGTGAATGTGTGTTTCTAAAGAGCTTAAATTGTTTGGTAAGCTTTATAATGATTACAGACTTGTTTACAAGTATCATTTCATTCATCTGAAATATAGCCATCTCTAGGGTGGAAGTTGGCAGTTATGGTTCACAGCAATGTAGTAACACACTCTAACACAATTCAGGGAATACTTTAAAGGCAACAGCTGAACAACTGGAATTACTAACATCTCTTCCTGTTGCACCTAAGTTTCTTTTGAGTTTTCCCAAAATTTGGCCAGAGCCAAAATTGTTCAGTTTTACTATCTGGCAAGTTCACAAATTATGACTTAATGTTCTGAGCCATAATAAGAAAATAGTTTATTTTTGCCCCAGAGGAAGCAAATAAACAAGCAAATCAAAATGAACTAAAGAGAGTCTTAATTGCATTTGTAAAAGTGATTTCCCATAAGAAAGATTCTTTTCTTTTTTGATTATTTGTATTAAGAGTAAAAACATGTCAGTCGGGTCAAATACATGGTTGGCTCATTGTGAAATATAATGGTAATTATGCAAGATCTGAGATGAAAGTAGTTCTACAAAAATGTTTATTGTCTTACAGTTTAAAGGTACTTTTTACTAATTGAAAGATATACATGAACCATAGTTTAGACAGGGAAAAAGGATTGCATATGTTGTAAGGACAACATAACTTATGAATGGATGAGAGTCACTTTTTAAAGTTATCCTATGACTAATGATATGTCTAGAAATGCTTGGTGAAATTCCAAAATTAAGGGTTTGGGAAAATAACATATCATAAAAGAGGAAAATGCTGAAATTTCTGTTAACAATACAGCTACAATGAATAAGAACTATTTGTTCAGAAAGTACAAATAATACTCTCCAGTAGTGGAGGATTTCATAGATGAAAATATATACTAATGCTGCAGCTTTAATAAAATCCCACAAGGAGACTTATGCTAAACTTCATTGTGAAGATCCCTACCCCTTCTTTGGGCATCAACATCTTTAAAATTGAGACTTAAATATCTATTATAGGACAATTATAGTGCTCTTAGTTTTTAAATAGCACACATATACATTGCATAACGTTTACATTACATAACAGATATTGTTTTTCATGTGGAGGTTCAGAGACACACGGCCACAAGAAGCTTTCCTGATGTATCATTATAGTCTTCAGATACACAAACACACACACATGCTGCAAATATATATACAACACAAATATATATATAAAATTTATACATATATATGTGCATGCTAAGTCGCTTCAGTTGTATCCCACTCTTTGTGACCCTGTGGACTGTAGCCTGCCAGGTTCCTCTGTCCATGGGATTCTCCAGGCAAGAACACTGGAGTAGGTTGCCATGCCCTTCTCCAGGGGATCTTCCTGACCCAGGGTTTGAACCCACTTATGTCTCCTGCATTGATGAGGGAGTTCTTTACCACTAGTGCCACCTGGGAAGCCCTTGTACACACACACAATATGGCAAAACTCAGAATTATGTTAGAGATTTGTACATAGAGAATCTCCACATAATCAGTTGAAAAGTAACTTGCAAAACTGATTTGAAATTATAATTGCTATAAACTAGTATTGGAGTTTTTGGTGATTGTCTTGTTTTCATCACTGATTACTTTGTCTCTGGGATTGGACAGTGTAGGACACAGTTTGTGATGCAGGAGAAGCAGTGTGGTGTGTAGTTGAAAGTGCTCTAGTCAACAGCCTGGGTCTTAATCCCAGGGCTGCCTATTACAAGTTTCATATCTTTAGGGACGTCATTTTCCTTCTTTGGACCTCTGTTTAGTCATTTGTAAAGTAAGAGTCTTTAACAGGAACAACTTAAAGCATTCTCTATCATTTAATAATTCTAAGTAGTCCATCCAGAACACAAGGAGCTAAATTGCATTGTCATTGTCTAATTGAATTTGCTTGGTATACTAAAGCAGATTCCCCTTTTTATGTAATTTATTAATAAAAGATCTTCTAATTTAGCAGAAAAAGATCTCTCTCTCCCAAATGAAATTAATCATTACATAAAGGAAGTAAATATAACTTGTGTTTATAGACCCTGCATGAGGAAATTGACACTAAGAACTCAAGATTTGAAAGAAATTACATAAAGGTGTAAGGGATTTTGAAAAGCCTTAAACTTTTCATTTATAGAAATAAACATAATTTCTATTCATATTACAGGTTTTTCAGACTATGAAGACATGCTGAGAAGGGTCAGAATTGTGGACCAGGATACATATTTGTATGTAAAAATGTTTTATATGGATGCTTTTTAAAATTTCCCCTTCATAGTATCATACTATTATGTTACGCAATTTTTGTTGCCTCATCAAAGTCAACTGAGTGACTTCAGGTTTCCTTGGTGGCTCAAATGGTTAAGAATCAGCCTGCAATGTAGGAGACCCAGGTTCGATGCATGGATTGGGAAGATTTTGCAAATACACAGGTATTTGTCTTCAAGTGGTGATTATCTCATTGTCATGAGCCTTGCTGAAATCTTCCGGAACATGGTTACTTTTCTGGATTTATGTGAAGTTAACAAGGACTGGATCATACTTGATTATTGCTGAAAGGTTTATCAGACTAGCATAAACTTATCATCCTTGTACTTTGTAAACAGCTGATGATATTTTTTCATGACCAGTTAAAATCAAAGATGGAGGATTTTAAAAAGCAAATAAAGGATTAGAATGACAATATTTCTGAAACTAACTTAGGTGTTCCTTTGGAGAGCATTAAACTGGTGAGCAGCTAGCAAAAGCATTTGGTGGGATAATTTTTTCCCCCTTCATAAGATCTAGCGCCCTTTCTCCCTTTCTACTTATTTAATCTATACAAAGCAAAGTAGAAGACTTTAAAAGTAGTGTTATTTTTGTGTGTTTGATATAAAACAGGGTGAAAAGTGTTGCATTTTGAAGGACAGACCCAACACTTCTTGTCCCAAGGTCAGAATTCAAACTATTTCTGCTAAGCAGTTTTCAATCAGCCTGAACAGTATTTTAGTCCATCTGAATGTCTGATAATAAAGGTAGTTTGGGCTTAGAACCAGGTGCTTATCTTTTACATGGTCTGGATTAGGTCACCTTCCAAGCACTTACAGTTTATGATTCAGGGACAGACGGTTTTGAACCTGTATTATAATCATTTTCTCATCATTGAAATGATCTCTGATGATCTATGTAGCCAAAATTAAGCATCAGAGTTAGACAGGGCTTCCTGGTGGCTCAGACAGTAAAGAATCTCTCTGCAATCCAGGAGAACTGGGTTTGATCCCTGGGTTGGATCCCCAAGGTCCCCTGGAGGAGGGCATAGCAACCCACTCCAGTGTTCTTGCCTGGGGAATCCCCATAGACAGAGGAGAGTCCATGGGTTTGCAAAGAGTCAGACACGACTAAGCACACACAGCACAAGGTTAGTTTGGCAATGTAGACTGGAAAGCAATACTTGCTTCCAGAAAGTGAGGCGATAATGGCAGGGGCACTGAATGGAGAAGGGCAATCTGCCTTAGCCAACCAATGGTGTGTGTGACCTTAAGCAACTTAAATTCTTCTTTAGTAAAATAGCAGCCTGTAAATTTCTTCTACTTCCAAACCTGGATCTCAGATTATCTAGAACAGCTTCCCAGTAGACTCAAGTCAGTCTTCTACTGTGGTTGTTGATCAGGCTTATCTAGAAGAATAAGGTATTTAGATTGTGTAATTTGTACTGATAACTATGCTCTTGTAACCTGAGTTCTTAATAAAAATTAAGGATGTTTATTAAGAGAGTAGCACTGAAACATACACATTGCCATATGTAAAATAGATAGCCAATAGGAATTTGCTATATGAGGCAAGGAGCTCAATCCAGTGCTCTGTGACAACCTAGAGGGCTGGAATGGGGTGAAAGGTGGGAGGGGGAGGTTCAAGAGGGAGGGGCCTTATATACACCCATGGCTGATTCATGTCGATGAATTTACACAATGTTGTAAAGCAGTTATCCTCCAATTAAACATAAATTTAAAAAATAAACTAAGGAAGTTTAAAAAAAAGAAACAACTCCTGTCCAAGCTGCAAAGTACATTGCTTGATTTTCTAAGCTCAAGTTTTGACTAAATCATCATTGTAATTTCAGGGTTTTTGTTTCTCTTTGCTTATATACATTTGAACACTAAAGGAATGGGACAAACCAGCTTTGTAAACATGAAGTCTGGAGCATGAGACATCTCAGGAATCAAGGGCTGCAACATTTTCTAAAGCAAGATTTTCTCCAAAGTTCCTGGCATACACTCACTCAGATGGAAACATTTACTCAGCTTTCACTGAGTGCCCATCCCAGGAAAGGTTTTGTCTCCTGGGTGCTAACTACTAGTGTGACCTTTGGAAAATTATGTAAACTCTCTAAATTTAGGCTTCCTCATCTGCAAAAGGAGTTGTTGGGAGGATGAAATGAGGGGTCAGGTAAAGTTCAGGGAAGAACTGGCATACAGGAAATGCTCAAAAGATGTTCACTGCTGTTGGGTTGGTGGTGTAATTCCACTTCTCTTTGCAACAGTTTCCCTGAAATCTGAAGGCAACAGCCGGCAGCACAGTTGTTCTGGACTATTCTTCACTGAGGAGTTAAGGATCTGGAGCTGCAGCTGGTGGGAACTCCCTACCAGGTAAAGAATCCTCCTGCAATTCAGGAGTCTCAGGAGATGTGGGTTCGATCCCTGGGTTGGAAGATCCCCTGGAGAAGGGCATGGCAACCCACTCCAGTATTCTTGCCTGGAGAATCCCATGGACAGAGGAACCTGGCGGGCTACAGTCCATAGGGTCGCAAAGAGTTGGACACGGCTGAAGCGACCTAGCACACACACACAGCTGCAGCAGGAGCCTCACTAGCTCAGTGCGTGAGAGTAAGCCAGTGGAGACCCTGAGTTACTTCCGTTTCAAGCCAAACCCAATGTTATCAGACACTTTTTCCAAATAAAAATAAAATAACTCCTTAATATTCAGACCTTCATTTAATATTTAACATTAACTTTTAAAAGTGTCATTTTAACAACTTAATTAGATTTTGAATTGCAGAAAAATAATGAAGACTCCCTAAATTATGTAACTTCTTTCTCTGCAAGTAGCTGAATTAGAAACTTAATAGATCATGTACCAGATAGTATTTTAATATATTAGATTTTTACTTAGAATTGTGATCAATTTAAAAACAAAAGCATGGCATCCTTTGGTACACCTAGTAACATAAACATTCAGTGACTGATCAGTGTTTTCAAAGTTCCACATACCACTCTAATTTTAAGTATATTATCTCTATATTAGGGCCTCTCCAGTGGCTCATCAGTAAGGATTCTGCCTGTAATGTAGGAGACTTGGGTTTGACCCCTGGGTCAGGAATATCCCCTGGAGAAGGAAATGGCAACTCACTCCAATATTCTTGCCTGGAGAATTCCATGGACAGAGGGGCCTGGTGGGCTACAGTCCATGGAGCCACAGAGTCAGACATGACTGAGTGACTAACACTTTTAATTTCTAATATTCTTGCCTGGAGAATCCTATGCACAGAGGAACCTGGTGGGCTAAAGTCCATAGGGTTTCAAAGATTTGGACACAACTGTGTGACTGAGCATTCATGCATCTCTATATTGATAATAATAATAGCCACTATTGGCTGATTGCTTACTTTCTGCTAAATTCTTTAACATCACATACTCATTTAATTTGAAAGAGATAAAGCTACAACCAACATAAACATCAATCACCTTTTTTTTTCCCTATCCCATCACAAAGAAGAAGCAAGGTTGTAAGGGAGACTGTTCTCTCAGGCACTGCTCATATCAGGATGAGACAGAACACTTGGAAACCAAATTCTTCATATCCTTAGAACAACTCTTGTACTTCAATTGGCTTTAAGCATTATCGTAGCATCCTTGACACAATCCCAGAGCCTAACACTGCGTTAGTGAAAGCACAGAGGCAAGCAAAAGAATCAATCTATTTTGTAACACCTGGCATACTCTCTGAAGCAGCAGCCTTTACTGTGGTGTTTGTCATCCATAAACTGCAGGAGATGAGATTTCCCTGGCGGTCCAGGTTAAAACCTCTGCACTTCCACTGCAGGGGATGTGGGTTTGATCTCTGGTCCAGGAACTAAGATCTCCACAGCCCTCTCGGGCATAGCCGCCCCCCACCCCCCAAAAAAAGGTATGCATAAACTGCAGAGGGATCAACATGTATCAGTGAACCCATCCATTGGGGAAAAAGTCACTTTTGACATCACTTCTGCTTTCATAACCCAATGGTGGGAAGTTGTTGGGTTTTCATTCATAAAACTAAGGTTCACATACCACCTTAATCCACTAATTATGTTTGTTAGACATTTGCCAGAGAGTAAACTGCAGCAGTGTATGGAAAACCATGCTGTAAACTGTAAAGAATTTTATAAATATGAAATTTTATACTTGTGTACCTACTAGCATTTTAGCATCAATAGTTAGATGAGTTGGACAGTTTGAGACCCAAGAAAATTCTACCTTACCATCATTCAAATTAAGTTCAACTCAATTAAATTTATAAAGTAATGAATAAATAACTTAGCCACATGGATAAATGTATGTGATGGGTCAAATATATTGACAGAATATACTGTATTTGGAAAGACTAAATATAAATGTATTGTGGAATGAAAACCCCCATACCCTCTTGGAAAAACACACCTTAACAGACCCTTGTGGCTGTAGGGTTGATAATACATTAATACCATCTTCCATGCTTCTCATTCTTAGTTATACAGAGTCCCTTTGAGACTTTCCTCCTAGTTTGAGGAAGAGCCAGGCTTACAAAGCTAAGGTCCAGCATCAACTTTGCCATGTCAAAGTAACCAGTAAGGGAAGAGGTAACAAAAGCCATGGTTTATGCAGTAAATAAAAAATATTGGAAGAACACAATTGGTGAAAGAATTAGACTGGACAAAGATTTTACTGGTCAGGGAGAAGGGAAAACAAATAAAAATACTTGCACAGAAGGTCAAGCTTGTTGGATATTTTTTAATGCCTCTGTGACATTTCTCTTCTCTCCCTTGTTGAGCATGAGTATTGGGCATATTGTTGATAAAACTTTCAGACCAAAAGTAGTTGTTTTCCAGGAAGGTCCTTGAAAATGAGCTGGGTATTAGAGCTCCCCAATCCCTTGCACCATGCTGCCTTGGAGCAGCAGCGTAGCAAGAGAACATCAGATCTTGTGGCCTCTAGACAGAGAAGATCCGAGGTAACCCCCTAAGCCTCTTGTTATCAGAGAGGCACCAGAAAATCTCTTGAGAATTTCATCTTCTCTAGAGAGGTGAGAAAATGACGAAGAAACCACTGGTAGACCTAAATGATCATCCAAGTCATGATTGGAAAGGTTTGGAGCACGTGGACCAAAGATCAGGAACTAACAATGATGGTGTACTCAGCTGCTCAGCTGTGTCCGACTCTTTGGGACCCTGTGGACTGTAGCCCGCTGGGTTCCTCTGTCCATGGGATTCTCCAGGCAAGAATACTGGAGTGGATTGCCATTTCCTCCTCCAAGGGATTGTCCCAACCCAGGGATTGAAGGGGTTGCATCTCACCCCTTGTCTTCTCAAGGTTTTGCATCTTCCATTATTCTTTCTCCCTCCTTCATCCTCAGCTATTTTCTTCTCTACTGGATCAAGTCTTGGCAATATCCATATTCTCTAATATCTCTCATATTATAACAACAATTGCTCAGAAAGTATATTGGTATACCCCAGGGGCTGGGGTGGGAGGGGGATTGGGACAGGACAAAGTTTCAGTTTGGGAAAGTGAAAAATTCAGGAGATGGATGATGGTAGTGGCCAAACAATGTGAATGTACGTAGTGCCACTTAACTATATAGTTACTATGCTTAAAAGAGTATGTTTTATGTTATGTGACTTTTACCACAATAGAAAACATTAAGAAAAAAAAAGCAAACAAATGAAGCAACAACAATGGCTAATTTGACCTTGTGTCCCCTCCAGGTACTACCCCACTTTTCTATTTCTTTTTGGAGAAAAACTTCCTGAAAGACTTGTCGCAGCTTGCTCTTTCTCCTATCTTCTCTTGAACCATGCTCCAATCAGATTTTTGTCTTTCCCACTCTACATGTATATGTTGCCGGGGTCAATTTTCAGTGCTCATCTTAAGCTAATTAGCAACATTTGGTACAGTTAATCACATAGCTTTCCTTCATTAGATAAAATTCAATGTTCAAATCTGGAAACAAAGACATCTTAAAGGAAGACCAAGGTTCAGAACAGTGGCTTACTCTGTTGTAATATTGGGTGTATTACAGGTTAATGTCATTGTGCCATTCGATGATTAGTAATGAAAATATAAACCAAGTCTAATTTGCAGGACTCATCTAGTGTATTTTTCATTTATATTTAAAATATGTTTTATATCCACCTGTTAAAGGAAGGGGGACTCCTTCCAGGGCCCAAAACTGGGCTCTTGTCTAACACTAGGAAATGAATTGTCCGCAGAGACACATGTGCTGACAAAGCAAGAGATTTTATTGGGAAAGGGCACCCGGGTGGAGAGCAGGAGCGTAAGGGAACCCAGGAGAACTGCTCTGTCACATGGCTTGCAGTCTCGGGTTTTATGGCGATGGGATTAGTTTCCGGGTTGTCCTTAGCCAATCGTTCAGACTCAGAGTCCTTCCTGGTGGCGCACGCGTTGTTCAGCCAAGATGGATGCCAGAGAGAAGGATTCTGGGAGGTGGTCGGATAGGTGGTGTCTCCTTTTGACCTTTCCCGAACTCTGCTGCTTGGTGGAGGCTTATTAGTTCCCTGTTCCTTACTAGGACCTCCTGTCGTAAAACAGCTCATGCAAATGGTTACTATGGTGCCTGGCCATGGTGGGCGGTTTCACACCCACAGCTCCCATCACAAAAGTTGTTAATCACCTTACACTAGGTGTGTCTCTGAAAAGCATGAGTAGTAAGAGAACTCTTATTTAGTAGCTCTAACAGGGAACTTCGGAGAAGGCAATGGCACCCCACTCCAGCACTCTTGCCTGGAAAATTCTGTGGACGGAGGAGCCTGGTGGGCTGCAGTCCATGGGTCGCGAAGAGTCAGACACGACTGAGTGTCTTCACTTTCCCTTTTCACTTTCCTGCATTGGAGAAGGAAATGGCAGCCCACTCCAGTGTTCTTGCCTGGAGAATCCCAGGGACGGGGGAGTCGTGGGCTGCCGTCTATGGGGTCGCACAGAGTCGGACACAACTGAAGCGACTCAGCAGCAGCAGCAGCAGCAACAGGGGACTTGGAGCTTGGACTTCAGGGATGAATATCTCTGTGTGTGTGTGTGTGTGTGTGTGTGTGTGTGTGTGTGAGTCACTCAGTCGTGTCCAACTCTTTGTGACTCTTAGCCCGCCAGGCTCCTCTGTCCATGGAATTCTCCAGGCAAGAATACTGGAGTGGGTTTACATTTCCTTCTCCAGGGGATCCTCCTGACCCAGGGATCAAACCCTGGTCTCCTGCATTGCAGGCAGATTCTTTGCCATCCGAGCCACCAGGGAAGCCCATTAATATCTGTATTCTTGCACTTTCTCTAGTTTGGTGTGATGTTAAGCATCTCATAGGCCCAAGTCAACTTTTCTTGAGGCAGGGCATATCAGAGTAGCTCTGACGCTATTCCTGACGCTATTCTCCAATTTATTGATGGAAGGAGAGAGCTAGTGGGCCCCACAGTCTGTATAGGATTTCCACTTTATTAGGGATATAGGCAGAGCCAGTCCTCTTGGACTAGGCTGTTGTAGGCAGCTACAGTGAATGACATATAAAACATTAAAATACAGACATTAAAGACTTTTGGTGTGGTTCAAATTTCAGGGTCAAGCTTCATTTAGGAACAAAAATCATTTTACCTCTCAGCTTAAATGAAATAAAGTGTTCAAAATCACTAAATATATGCTCTTGTCATGTCAATGTTGTATGATTGAAGCACATATTATTCCAAGTATTTATTTCTATATTCTATTAATGTTTGTAGATTTTTTCTTTCAATTGTTAAACTAATAATGACTGCAAATTATAATTGCTAATATTCTCTAGAGTAGAAAGCTTTCAAATCACTTCCCAGCATTAATACCTTTAAAAAAAAAAAACTGAGTTGCATTTGGAATTTCCTGGATTCTTCTATTTGTCATGCAAATATTCAGTTCTGCTCTTTTTATGATAATATGAAATAAAGTAGTTTCTCATAGTAACATTGTAAATCATTTGCTTTCTATTACATACAGCTGGTTTTGTTACTGTAATGATTTTCTATGAGTGCACATTGCAGAATGCATAAGATGCAATGTGATATTCTTTTATTTAGAATTTATACGTAATTATTATTTGCCCAGAAATAATGAGACATTTGGAAATACAGTAATTTATTGTAATGCATTTTCTTTTTAATATGTATCTATAATGAGGAAAAAAATATCTTAATTTCTGAAAATGAGATGCCATCTCTTTTTGTTGTAGAGACCAGAGTTTTCATCTCACTGAAAATTCAGAATCAAAATCAAAAACAGCTGAGGTAGTTACTCGGGTGCCTTCCTTCAGCTTATTCAAAAGAATATAGGATGAACGGTAAGAATTAAGTAAACCACAAATTATTTTGGAGTGTCTGGTTTGCATTATAAATAAATTTTTCACTGCTGGTTGTTTTTTCAAAAATATCGCCTGTATTTTTGATATTCATTCCTGTGATCTAATGTAAACTATGTCCTACCAGTTTAATGTATTGTTTGTTCATGATTACATTTTTTATTACACTCATATGCTATAAATATTTCTCACTCTGCTCTTCTGGCTCTTCCCCAAATACCAATAGTCTTTAAGACATGTTGGGAAAAGTGTTATTAAGAGAGCAGTCCTCCTTTTGCGTTGGCACATACCAATTTCACACCTTGAATAGAGTCTAACCACATCAACAACAAAGTATTGATTTTTAAGACATGGAATTAAAGATTATTTATTAAAAGGAAACAGCAACAAAAAGTCAAAATAGAGTGTCACTGTGCCAATCTGGCATCAGAAGTTTCTTCCTTATTGGTCTGGACAAGAATTTTTAAATACTTGGTGGTAAATTTGTATTAGTTTGTACTTTGAGAAAATCAGTGTAGGTTAGTGTTTGGTTTTGAAGTCTAAATACTTGCAAACCTTGAAATGGTAAATTTATATAATATTCCCATATTTCATTCTTAATTACAAAGGTAGTATCACCCTTCACAATGCATCACATATGATAAGGAAGAAAGAAGACTTCTAGTCATTATCTGTGGGCCACATATTTTAAAAGGGTGTTTAATTCTCACTACAACGTTCTGTTTCATTCTCATTTTCTTGGTAGTTCTGTGGCTCCACATGAAGAAGCAGAAAGTTTATGAGAGGGGGCAGTGCACCAAGAAAGATTTGGGGAGGCAGGTATGATGGAGAAGACTGTCTTCTTGGAGAAGGACATCAGTGACGGAGGGGCCAGCATGATGCCGACTGTGCCCAGAGAAAGCCACGAGCACCCTCTGCGTGGGGTCACCTTGTTGGTGGATGTAGGCACACATGGAACCAGCCAGAGCAGCAACGTGAGAAAAACCTCTCCACGCAACCAGCCAGTGACCAGTTAGCTACCTTCCTCCTCCCAGAGGTGTTAGTCCTTCCAAGGGGGAAGGGGCATCCCGAACCATGTCTCCTCCCCCTCTTGCCTTACTCCCATTTAGAAGGAAGGACATTAAGTAGAGTTCCCTGTGCTATACGGTATGTTCTCATTAGTAACCTATTTTATGCATAGTATCCATAGTGTATATGCGTCAGTCCTAATCTCCCAATTCCTCCCTACCCCCCCACCCTTTCCCCCTCGGTGTCCATAGGTTTGTTCTCTATATCTGTGTCTCTATCTCTGCTTTGCAAATAAGATCATCTAAAGGAAGGCCAACCCACCTCTCACTCCCAGGTTCCTTAAGCCACACAGCTGGGTGAGGGAAGGTTGGGTGAGTGCTTTGAAGAAGATATAAATTGGACTTTATAAACTAGATCACATAGACTTGGGTTTTAATTCCAGACTGGCCAGAATATTATGAGAGCTGCTGAAGTTATTCTGAAGGGATGTGTTGGCCATTAACTTCTTTAAAAGCCACCAGAAAACCTATCGATCAAGCCAAGAGAAGTTTATTGAATCTACTGCAATAAGAGAACAGACAAGAGTACTGGAGTGAGTTGCTCCAGGGGAATCCTCCCAACCCAGGAATCGAACCTGGGTCTCCCCCATTGCAGGCAGATTCTTTACCGTCCTAGCCACCAGGGAAGCCCAATAGAGAATACCACCTTGATAAAGTCTCAAAGGAGTGCCTCAAAGCGGGGCAGTTGGGAAAGGGCCTAAGGCTCTGGGCTGGTAACACTGGGGCAAGTGCTGCAAGGCAGGAATAGCAGTCTGTTTAAGGGCAGGCTGTTCATGATGTATCAGCTTTGGCTAAGTGCAAATAAAGGCTCCCATCTCACAATGAGCAAGTAGCTAGTCTTGATCAGTAAGCTATTTTGTTTACTCTTGTCGTTCAGAATGGGTTTATGGTGTAATCTTCCCAAACAAGTCTTTTCTGGACCAAACAGCCAAGTGATTTTGCTTGATCTTGGTAATATTTAACACAGAGACAGGATATTTTCCCTGGCTTATTAAACAGATAAGACATTACAAGCTTTCCAATGAGGAAGAGAAACTTTCCCAAAGTAATGTTAAAAGCAGTGGTTGGATTAGCATAAATCCATTTCATGTGTATGCCCTACTCTGTTGAGATTTTGGAATAAGTCAGTTATACTTTATTATTATCCTTATTTGCAATTATAATCTAAACTTGTCCAAGATCACAAAATGAAACAGTGGAAGAGTCAGGATTCAAATCCAGGTCTGTGTAAGAACCCTCTGGCTGAGAGATTTGTTCCCTCCTCCCCTCCCACCCCCACTGACTACCTGGATTGGTACTCTCTGACCTTAGAAGTCTTTCATCCCCACCCCCCACTCGGCACTGTACCATACTATCTCTAATGAAGGTAGAGCTAAGCCATTTTTCTTAGCAGAGCTACATTATAACTTTCTTTTTTCCTTTAGTGCTTAAAAAAAGAATATGTCCTTGGCAGGTCACATGTTGGAACATCCTTATGTGCTGTCTTGCCTAGTCCCTTATTTCTGTCTTTTCTCTTTAATAACATTGCAGAAAGCTGAAGCTGCTTCTTTTACTTCTTTGATATCTTCCAGCACTTATAGGGTGCTGAGCATAGATTGGGCTTTCCAGGTGACACTGGTGGTAAAGAACCCTCCTGCCAATGCGGGAGACAAAAGAGACGTGGGTTCAGTCCCTGGGTTGGGATGATTTCCTGGAGGAGGGCATGGCAACCCACTCCAGTATTCTTGCCTGGAGAATCCCATGGACAGAGGAGCCTGGTGGGCCTCAGTCCATAGGGTCGCAAAGAGTCCAACATGACTGAAGTGACTTACCATGCACACAAGCATAGACTAGGAACACAATTCTACATTGAATGGACTTGAAATGTTTACCACTCCTTGGGTAATCATATCTCCACTACAGGGTTGTAGCTACTATTTAAAACACAGTTGCTCTGCCAAATATTTGTTGTGAAGAATAAGCAAATATTTCCCAAAATGTTCAGGCAAGCACATTACCACTGTAAACAGATTTTTCACTGGGAAGTTTTTCTCTTACATTCAAAATCTTTAAAAAACAAAGTCTCAGTGTCTCATCTGCATCAGAAATAAAGATAAAACTACAAACACATTTGTAAAACAAAGACCAACTGGCATTTCAGCTCCAAAACACAGGGTGGAATTTGTTCTCCATTTGTTAATCAAACATGGTCTCTTCAGCCCCTGCCCTGTGGGACCAAGGGAGCAACTCTTGACACGGTGGCGCTTGTCCCCCAAATGTGCTAAACAAAACAAGCAAAATAAACCCTGTTATAGGACTGATGTTGACGCTGAAACTCCAATACTTTGGCCACCTGATGCCAAGAACTGACTCATTGGAAAAGACCTTGATGCTGGGAAAGATTGAAGGTGGGAGGAGAAGGGGACGACAGAGGATGAGGTGGTTGGATGGCATCACCGACTCGATGGACATGAGTTTGGGTAAACTCCAGGAGTTGGTGATGGACAGGGAGGCCTGGCATGCTGCAGTCCATGGGGTCGCAAAGAGTCAGACACGACTGAGCGACTAAACTGAACTGAACTGATAGGAAGTGGGGTGAGGATGGAAAAATGTGTGTGTGTGTGTGTGTGTGTGTGTGTGTGTGTGTGCTGGGGTGGGTGGGTGGTGGTGGTGGAGGTACTTCTTGCCCTGAGAACATTCTTCAGAAGCTGTAGCCTTTCAATGCTCCTCACCTGCCCTTCCTCACCTCCACAGATTACCTTCAGACCTTCTGGCTGAGCTTTTACTGTTTAGGGTTGCCACAAAGATTCTTATCAGTTGATTTTTTTTTTACCTGACTTAAAAAACATGCAGCCTGGGACCTTATGCTACGTTGTTTCTGGAGGGTCAGTGTCATCTAGGGCCAGCCGGAGATCCAACCATTTTCGCGAAAATACTTGCTTTCCGTTAGATTTTGAATTGTTACAAGATGAAGGAAATCAGCACATGGGCGCCAGAGGTCACTGAGTGCTTTTGATGGTTTATTTTGAAGTTTAGTGACGCAGACTGTCCTGTCAGCATTTTAATGGTGCTCACGCACTGTTTCTTCTCTGAGCAGGCAGCGAGGTAGTTAGAAGTGGTCCTTAACCACGAGGAACGGATAGTGCGTCCACCCAGTGAAAAACGTCAAAACAAAGGGGCCATGTGCATCTCAGACTCTGAGAAACCATTTGTTCTGTTTCCAGTGAAGATCAACCAGCAGAGCAGAGTGGAAAACTGGGCAATTTTTTCAGATCCAAAAGCTTTGATTTCAAATTACCTAGAAAATATATGGGTTGCCTTTTTGTGGCGGTGTCAACACTGAAGCAATTGTTGGAGTCATTTAGCAAACAGCTTTAATTATCTATTTTGTTAAGTGATCAGACTTAGCAACAAATGCAGGGAATTCAGAAAAAAAAAAATCCATTCTTCCATGAGGGTAATTTGATGCAGAAACAGGCTGTTTTTATCTGACAGGTGACACATACTCCCCTGCTTCGGAGAGAAAACACATTCCCTCTCTGTCTCTCTGCTTCTTACTTCTTGTCTCTTCTTTGGTTTTTACGTCTCTCCACCTACCGTCTACTTCCTGTACAAATTCATTGTTTTACTGCTCTGAGTTCAAAATGCTTGGAGTTGTATAGACAAAACATTTCACGGTTTGATAAAGAAATTGCCCTTTTTAGACAAGGCCATGTTCAAGTTACTGCCTACAGCGTCATTATGGTTTCTTACACATTTCCCTCTTTGGAGCCTCTCATTTCAAACGACACCCTTTTAACCAGAAAAAGAAACTAAAATGACTTGCCCTGAGTGGGCTTTGAGGAAGGGCCTTTTCTCACAAGACCCTCGTGAGGCCACATGAATGTCACAAAGGCTTTTCAGGTAAGGGGTCTGACACTGTCTAGATACAGAAGCTCTGCAGAGAAATTTTTCTCGAAGCATTTTTGGGCTAGGAGGGAACGAACACCCCACCCTGATCCTGAAGAATGTCACCTGCTCCTCAGCTTTTATCTTTGTTTGGTTTTCAGGGAGTTGGCCTCGGACTTGATAACGGGTCCCGTGCGTGTCCTGTGACCAGACCTTCTTGTACCTGATCCCCGTGTTTTGCCTTCTCATTGCCCACCCTCTCCTTTGTCTCCTTGCTCTGACCTTGGTTAATTAACCTCATTAGCTCAGGCGACACACACCTCTAGCGGAGGCCAGCTGTACCCTTCAGGCACACGGCTGCCCCCTCCCGATGCGGCCGCTGTGAGCCCAGGCCCAGCTAACCCAGAACAGACACCTTCACTTGGTTAGCGTCTTCCCTTAGGGAGCCAGAGTTGAGTTCAAGCAGGTTAAAGCATTACATTTGTAAATTTGTAAAGGATCAAGTTGTGAGAAGGAGGGCAATCTTGTTCTTTGAGACTTTATTAGCCAGTAAATGCAATATGATACATTTATAGGAGCGAAGACCCAGATTTTCTGAACTTCGCTGAGCCAGAAAGATGTGTTTTATTTCACAGAGTTTATGGAAGAACTGCAGCGCAGGTATGTTTTTACAAGACATGACACTGACTTGAGGTAATCATAAAGTAAAAATGGAAAATGACTACCTTCAGGTCTAAGTATAATTTATATACGAATTCACCCGATCAAGTGCAAAGACCCCAAGCCAGATGTTTTTAATTTTTGCTTTAATTTTTAAGCTCTTTAGTTGCTTTCTTGATGTAAAAAAAGTTGAATTAACTTTTATAGAATTATTGCTTACAAGCTGGTATCATAGTAGAATGTACTGACTATGGCAACAAACATTCCTATCAGTAAAAAGTGGCATGAGGTCATGTGACAAAATAGATCAGAACACTTTACAGCTTGTTATCACTTTTCTAAGGAAACAGAGCTACTGAACCTTTTAGATGGAGAAGCTGAACATGGGCAAGAATAGCTTTACAGATGATCCCAAAATTCTAGAGCTATGTGAATGACACAGGTCTTCTTTGATATTGTTGTTTTTTTTATTATGTATTCTTGCTATTTTCCCATACTAGTTTAGTCTTTTCATGGCTTCTGAAAACTAAATGTTCTCAAGGGATTGTTGTTCAGTCACCAAGTCATGTCTGACTCTTTGTGACCCCAAGGACTGCAGCATGCCAGGCTTCCTTGTCCACTATCTCCTGGAGTTTTCTTAGATACATGTCCATTGAGTCAGTGATATTATTTAACCTTCTCATCCTCTGCTGACCTTTTCTCCTTTTGCCTTCAATCTTTCCCAGCATAAGGGTCTTTTCCAATGAGTTGACTCTTTGCATCAGGTGGCCAAAGTATTGGAGCTTCAGCTTTAGCAGCAGTCATTCCAATGAATATTCAGGGTTATTTCCTTTAGGATTGGCTGATTTTATCTCCTTGCCAACCAAGGGACTCTCAAGAGCCTTTTCAAGGGGAAAACTTACAAATTTTAAGACCAGCATATGCTAAGTTGCTCAGTCATGTCTGACTCTTTGTGACTCTATGGACTGTAGCCTACCAGCCTCCACTGTCCATGGGATTCTCCAGGCAAGAATATTGGAGTGGGTTGCCATTTCATCCTCCAGGGGATCTTCCTGACCCATGGATCGAACCCATGTCCCCTTCTGTTCCTGCCTTGCAGGCTGATATTTTACAGTTGAGCCACTGGGGAAGCCCAGATAGATAGATGGTTACCCTTAATTTCAGATCTCTTGTTTATCATTTATATGCTGGAAAATTAGCTGACTTAGCAAGAAGTTTGCAAGGAAAGCCATAAACTTAGGTACTTAACTTAAAATGTTTGGTTATTAAAATGCTTTTTCCATTTGGAAAAAGTGGTAGCACTTCATTTATTTCTACTTTTATTGTGCATTCATAGTGCACATGGAATAAATCATGTCACACAAAACAAACGGTGAGTTTGATCACCCCTGTACTCAAGTCCCACTCAAAGAGGGTGTGGTCAAGAGTTGGAGGTATGTTCCTTCCAGTCCCTTCTGTGTGTTTCATACATATATGTACATATCTCTCTATATATATCTTGTTTATATACAAAAAATCAACACATATGACAAACAGCTGCTGCTGCTGCTAAGTCACATCAGTCGTGTCCGACTCTGCGACTCCATAGACGGCAGCCCACCAGGCTCCTCTGTCCCTGGGATTCTCCAGGCAAGAACACTGGAGTGGGTTGCATTGCCTTGTCTGACAAACTTAGAGTATTAAAAAGCAAATACATCACTTTGCCAACAAAAGTCTATATAGTCAAAGCTATGGTTTTTTCAGTAGTCATGAATGGATGTGAAAGTGTGTCCATAAAGAAGGCTGAGTGCTAAAGAACTGATGCTTTCAAATTGTGGTGCTGGAGAAGACTCTTGAGAGTCCCCTGGACTGCAAGGAGATCCAACCAATCAATCCTAAAGAAATCAACCCCAAATATTCATTGCAATGACTGTTGCTGAAGCTGAAGCTCCAATAATTTGGCCACCTGATGCAAAGAGCCAACTCACTGGAAAAGACCCTGATGCTGGGAAAGATTGAAGACAAAAAGAGGAGGCAGAGGATTAGATGGTTCGATAGCATTACAGACTCAATGGACATGAATTTGAGCAAACTCTGGAAGACAGGGAAGGAAAGGGGAACCTGGCGTGCTGCAGTCCATGGGGTGGCAAAGTGTCAGACTTGACTTAGTGACTAAATAACAACAAAATATATACAAAATACCTCAGTTTTTTTTTTTTTTTTAATTCCATATGTCATGGAGCTCTTTTTAGGCAGGGTACACAAAAGTCAAATTTTTAAAGTTTATTGGTTTCATAGGACTTCATAGCATTAATCTAGCATGAATCAGTTCTCTATTATAGCATATTATTGTTATTTTCAGTATATTACTGTTATAAAATTCTACAATGAATATCCTTGTGAATTGCTTTTGAAAAAGTGGGAGTATTTCTTTAGGATAGTTTCCCAGAAATGAAATTGCTGGGTCAAATAGTAAGCCTTTTTAAAATTTTATGGGTTTTCTAAACAGCCTTCCAAAAAACCTTATCTTTTCAATAAAATGTATGAGTGTCTGTTTTCTCACCTCCTTAAAAGCCCTTGAGATTGCAAATCTTTTTTTTTAATCTGCCAATTGTGTGAATGAGCATTTATATTTTATTATTGTTTTGATAATTTACTTAAATATAAGGGCAATTTAGCATCTATTTATTTACTATATATCTTCTTTGTGAATTGCTTATTTGGATTTTGTCCATCTTTCTTTGGGATTTTTAATTTTTCTGCAGAGATTTGTTGAAGTTTTTATGTATTTTCGATTTAATTTTCTCTCTGTTAAATTTTTGCAAATATTTTTTACTAATACGTTGCTTTTCTTTTTATTTTTTTACTTTATTTCTGGATACATGTTGGAGCATATAAAACTATTGCTAATACTTAAACATTTTAAGAAATCAGTTACCTAACATATATCTATCCAGTTCCACATTCAGTTCAGTCGCTCAGTTGTGTCCGACTCTCTGTGACCCCATGAATCGCAGCATGCCAGGCCTCCCTGTCCACCACCAACTCCTGGAATCTACCCAAACTCATGCCCATCGAGTCGGTGATGCCATCCAACTATCTCATCCTCTGTAGTCCCCTTCTCCTCCTGCCCCCAATCCCTCCCAGCATCAGGGTCTTTTCCAATGAGTCAGCTCTTCATGTGAGGTGGCCAAAGTATTGGAGTTTCAGCTTCAGCATCAGTCCGTCCAGTGAACACCCAGGGATGATCTCCTTTAGGATGGACTGGTTGGATCTCCTTGCAGTCCAAAGGACTCTCAAGAGTCTTCTCCAATACCACAGTTCAAAAGCATCAATTTTTCAGCACTCACCTTTCTTTATAGTCCAACTCTCACATCCATACATGACCACTGGAAAAACCATAGCCTTGACTAGACGGACCTTTGTTGGCAAAATAATGTCTCTGCTTTTTAATATGCTATCTAGGTTGGTCATAACTTTCCTTCCAAGGAGTAAGCATCTTTTAATTTCATGGCTGCAGTCACCATCTGCAGTGATTTTGGAGCCCCCAAAAATGAAGTTTGACACTGTTTCCACTGTCTTCCCATCTATTTCCCATGAAGTGATGGGACCAGTTGCCATGATCTTAGTTTTCTGAATGTTGAGCTTTAAGCCAACTTTTTCACTGTCTTCTTTCACTTTCATCAAGAGGCTTTTTAGTTCCTCTTCACTTTCTGCCATAAGGGTGGTGTCATCTGCATATCTGAGGTTATCGATATTTCTCCTGGCAATCTTGATTCCAGCTTGTGCTTCATCCAGCCCAGTGTTTCTCATGATGTACTCTGCATATAAGTTAAATAAGCAGGGTGACAATATACAGCCTTGACGTACTCCTTTTCCTATTTAGAACCAGTCTGTTGTTCCATGTCCAATTCTAACTGTTGCTTCCTGACCTGCATATAGGTTTCTCAAGAGGCAGGTCAGGGTGGTCTGGTATTCCCATCTCTTTCAGAATTTTCCACAATTTATTGTGATCCACACAGTCGAAGGCTTTGGCATAGTCAATAAAGCAGAAATAGATGTTTTTCTGGAACTCTCTTGCTTTTTCAATGATCCAGTGGATGTTGGCAATTTGATCTCTGATTCCACATTAGTTATTAGTTAAATAATTTTTAAAACTTGAATTTTATTTTTTATATTCTGAGTGTGCTAAGAGTTAAGCTTAGAGTGTGCTAAGTATGCCTTTTAAAGTTTTTCTCTTGACCTTAACTGTTTCCATATTAAAGACACTGTTCTGTATTATCATTTTCACCTTTTAATGTGCTGTGCTGTGCTTAATCACTCAGTTGTGTCCAACTCTGCGGCCCCATGGACTGTAGTCCACCAGGCTCCTCTGTCTATGGGGATTCTCTAGGCAAGAATACTGAAGTGGGTTGCCATGCCCTCCTCCAGGGGAATCTTCCCTACCCAGGTATCGAAGTCAGGTCTTCCACATTGCAGGCGGGTTCTTTACAAGCTGAGCTACCAGGGAAGTTCACCTTTTAAGGTATGTCAGTGTAAAAATATGTCAAAATATGAAAAGTTTAGTGAACCCTGCCTTCTGATGTTCACATTCTTGTATACTTCTCTGCATTGGAGTGTGGGCAGGACCGGTGGCTTACTTCTAGCAAAATATGGCAGGATCACAGGATGTGACTGGATGTGGCTTCTATTACACTGCATTATATGACTGTCTTTCTAGCTCTCAGTCTCATGCCATTCTTGGAGAATGAAGCTTCCATGTTGTGAAGCATATGGAGCTCATGTGGCAGGTAACCTGGACAGCTTCTAGGGACTAAGGGCTTCAGTCATACGGCACCAAGAAGTGAGTTCTGTCACCACCAGAATGAACATGGAAACAGATGCTTCCTCAGCTGAGTTTCCAGATGAGATCTCAGCCTACCAGAACTTTGACTGTAGACTTGTTATACTCTTAGCAGCAGATCCAACTATGCTATGCCAGACTTCTGAACCATAGAAACTTTAAAATAATAAACATATATTTCTTTAAGTTGCTGGGTTTGTAGTAGTTTGTTACACAGCGGTAGGTCGCTAATATAGCACCCACATTTGAAATACACCCGGATATCTTTAAGGAAAACAGATAGTAAGGACTAGAGAATTGAATTATCAGTTCTTTGGCACCATACACAATCATTTTAGAAAGTTATGTGGTAAGGTATAATGCTTTATGAAATAGAAAATGGTTGTGTTTTCCCGGCCCTTATACTGTAGTTTCAAAATTGTAATATACTGTTAATATACCAGAGGAAGCCTAGAAACTAGGGGAAACTGTTAGACTAAGTTTTTAAATTCCTGGAAATAAGTTGAATAAGTTGGATAAAATTAACGGTGAGTCTGATTAGTGATAGTTCACCTGCGTAGCTCAGTTGCTTCAGTTGTGTCCAACACTTCGTGACCCTGTGGACTGTAGCCCGCCAGGCTCCCCTGTCCATAGGATTTTCAGGCAAGAATACTGGAGTTAGGTTGCCATTTCCTCCTCTAGGGGATTTTCCCGACCCAGGGATCAAACCCATGTCTCCTGCATTGCAGGCAGATTCTACAACAATTGAGCCACCTGAGAAGCCCAATATTTCACCTATGTAGACATTAAAACCACCATACTGGAGCTTTCCAGATTCACAGGTATTTATATGTTTCACGAACAAAGCTATAAGTGACAATACGAAGTGAGAAAACAAAACCTTGTGTTCAGTGGAGGAATTTCTAACTCTCTTCCATCACCAGCCTTCCTCTGCTCCCTCACCAGCCCCCTACTGCTCACAGTGGTAACTTTCCTGTTTTGTCTTTCCTTTCACATTTTCCTTTTCTTTCTTGCTTTTTTCTCCATTTTCCTCATCATGTATAGAAGTCCATTTATTGAGATACTTTCTTTTTTTTTTGTTTACTAACTTTAAGGATTTAGCTTTTAAAAAATCTAATATCAAATAATTCTGTGGTCAAACTCAATTTATTTTCAGATTTATTGTTGTTGTTCAGTTGCTCAGTCAAGCCTGGCTCTTTACGACCCCGTGGACTGCAGCACACCAGGCTTCCCTGTCCTTCACCATCTCCTGGAGCTTGCTCAAACTCATGCTGATTGATTCAGTGATGTCATCCAACCATCTCATCCTCTGTCATCTTCTTCTCCTCCTGTCTTCAATCTTTCCCAGCATCAGGGTCCATTCCAAGGACTCAGCTCTTCAAGTCAGGTGGCCAAGGTATTGGAGCTTCAACTTCAGCATCAGTCCTTCCAATGAATACTCAGGATTGATTTCCTTTAAGACTGACTGATTTATTCTCCTTGCAGTCCAAGGAGACTTCAGTTTTCAGCATATAAAAAAAAGTGTCACTGCTAAACTGCTTAGGGTACAGAAATAAATGACTCCATTTCATTTGTGCTATGAGGATTCCCCTAAGACACGTGTTCTGGTTCATGTTTGAGCCCCTTTAAAATTGCTCTAGTGTTCAGTTCAGTTCAGTCACTCAGTCGTGTCCAACTCATTGCGACCCCATGAACCGCAGCACGCCAGGCCTCTCTGTCCATCACCAGCTGCCAGAGTCTACCCAAACCCATGTCCATTGAGTCGATGATGCCATCCAACCATCTCATCCTCTGTCATCCCCTTATCCTCCTGCCCTCAATCTTTCCCAGCATCAGGGTCTTTTCAAATGAGTCACCTCTTTGCATCAGGTGGCCAAAGTACTGGAGTTTCAGCTTCAACATCAGACCTTTCAATGAACACCCAGGACTGATCTCCTGTAGGATGGACTCTTTGGATCTCCTTGCAGTCCAAGGGGCTCTCTAGGGTAGTGCATGTTTATTTCAAGTTTAACAACCTTTGCCTTTCTCCAGCCTTCACTCTTGTCAATCTTGATATGAGGCTCTCTTTCTGCTCAAAGGTCTAGCCAACAAATTTCATGCCACTTGACATTTCAGGTCTCACCATTTCCAGCTTTGCTGTGTTTTTAGGTGTCAGAATAAACTTCCAGCTTATTTTCCAAACTTTGCACAGTGCTTTTCTGTTTCCACCTTGCATTATTATTATTATTATTATTTCTGCACCTATCTTATCTTTGGTTTCTGAAGAACAGAGTCCCATGATTCCTGTAATGATGCTTTGACAATGATAGGCAAAATAAATGACTAAGTGTATAAGTACCAATTAAATATTAAAGATACTTTAAACACATTTAATCCAGTAGTTCTTGGATGTGCAGTTTTCACAGATTGGGGAAATTAGAGGCTGGGGGACAGAATTGCCAGTTTTTATTTTGCCAAGAAGTATAAAACAATTATCTTCTATTACCATTTCATAAAGCACAGTATAAAAACGAAATGGGGTTTATTAGTAATGTTCAGCAAGCACAAACAAAATTCAAAGGTTATAGTGTCGGGATAAAAGATTGGTTGTCCTCCCAAGGGGATATGTCAGCTTTAAAATGGCTTGTATACTTTACTCTTCTTGCTTTTCTCATTCAGCACCAGACAGCTGAAATTTTCATGTTGTACTAGCACAGTCCGTGTATTCTGAACTCCCTGAGCTATTCTAACCTCCCACTCAATGAAAGCATCTTCTTTAAACAACTTTGGATAAGATCTGCTCATTGCACATCAGCCTTCAGACAGTTTCTTGACCCTTGATTGTGATTAATGATAGGTGGAGAACAGGATCACAGCAGGAGGTCTCCCCCAAACCTCAGTCTACCTTCGTGGCGCTTAGAGAAAGTCGGATATGTAAAAGAAATTCAGGCTTTTTATTCTGCATTGGAATATATATTAAAACAAGGTGCTATTGAAAAGTGAGACTTTTCTACACTCTTTGTTACTTCATTTTTCTGTTTTGGGCAGAGGGTAAGAATGGGTGTAGCTTAAAAGTAGTTACTACCAGTAATGCCCAATAAACTCCAAACTCGAAAAGATTATTCAGATGAGTTTAGAAATGATGCATATATATTTTTAACTTTTTATTTTGATATAATGTAAGAATCACAAAAAGTTCCAAAAATTGTTGGGTTCTCATATATCTTTCACCTATATTTTCCCAATGATCATACCTTATATAACATTGTATATAACCATAGTAGCTCAGGAAACTGTCATTGGTACAATGCTGTTAGCTAAACTACAGGCCCTATTCAAATTTTATCAGTTTTTACATGTGCTTTTTTGATGTGTAGTATCATATTGCATATATAGGTTCATGCAACCACCAACACTATCCAATACAGAACCATTCCATCACCACAATGAAACACTCTTGGATACCCCTTTACATTACATGTTTTAAATAATTTATTTATCAGCATAGAGAGATCATAACTATATTCATTTAAACTAAAGAGGTGAAGGGCAGGCTTTCTGAGAGTTGGAATTAGAGGGTGTACTTTGAGCCATAGAGAGCCAGTATAATGTTGGAGTCTCTGGTAATGTGCTTACTGCCTTGCCCAACCTTAGATTTACCCAAGGCATGGATGGTGAGTCAGAGTTCGGGGGAAAGACAGTGAATGAGAGATCTTGGAAAATTTTTTGAGTAGGAAATTAGCCAACCCCAGTGGCAAAGCCATAAGCCAAGAAGAATTGTGCTGGAACCTTTTAGACAGGAATTGGGGGTCATTTCAAGTTTTGTGGGGCTTAAACATAAATGACTTGGGTAAATAGTCATTTAGAAGGCGAATCAAGCAAATGAAGGGCCCTGAAATTTAAATCAATTTGCCTCTGGATTAGTCTAAACGAAGAATTCTTGACTAAATAGATTCATTTATTTGTATACTTCTTTAAAAGTAAAATATCCACCCAGAAGGATTTAAGCAGACACTTACTGTTTATGATGGGGTGAATTAGTTTCAGCAGTTTCTCTGGATCATTTGTCGGTTAAGGGGAGGATAAGAGTCATTTCTCAGCACCACATATGGAATTCTTGGTACAGTCACAGGAGACTCTGGGGGCACAAACACTGCAGTCACTGGGGACAAGAGAGAGACATACAGAAATATGGAAATGACAGGCATCTTTGCCTCTCTCACAAAGAGCTAGGCTTGTTTTTAAGGAAGCACATGGTTAAAATGCTGGACATCAGCCACTTGCACACACTAGAAACATTTGTGGAATGTATTTGTCTAAGGTAAAGACATTCAGTGAGCAGGTCTGTCCACTAAGAATCTGATATCACAGAATCTAAAGTCAAACTTCTCCTGACTGGAAAGCAACACCAGCTAATGTCTAAATGAACAATAGGGTAGTTACAAAAACATTGTACATTTTCCAAAATGAAATTAGATATAATGTATATAAAACACAAAGCCTCTCATGTAGCAGATCTTTAATAAACAGTGTGTATTATTATCTTCATTTTATTTATATTATCTCCTTTGGTCCACCTGAAAACATTGGGAAGTATCCATTATTATCTCTATTTTCACAGAAGTGGAAATAAGGTAAGAAAAAAAACCAAACAGTTTCCATTAGATCACAGAGCACAGTAAGATTCCATTTCAGTCTTCCAATTCTAGTTTTAAGTCCCTTTCCCTGTGGTACAGCAGTCTCCCAGATTGAGACACTTTACCTTCTTATTTCCCTTGTTATTGTATTTCTTTACGAATTTCTTCCATCTTTCAATCTCAGATTATGTGTATTCTTTTCTATGCTATTATTTAGTAAACTTTTAAGGAAATGATGAAACATGGGCAAAGGCTCACTTGGGTTTCTATCCAAGACTGCCTCTGGACCTATGAGCAAGAAACATTTACTCACCCGTGTCTCAGACTCGTAATCCATCTTGCATCACCTCTCTGCTTTCAATTCCCTTTCCCCAGTTTTTTATTCAATAAACCTTTATTGAACACTACTATACCCCTTCTAGACTTAGACTTAGATCCCTCTAGACTTAGACGAAAAGATGCAAGATGAGGTCTTTGCCTTCTCCGATTTTCATTTGAGTCAGAAAACAGGCACCTAGACAATTAACCGGAATGCAAGGTAAGGGAGCCGGTGATGGAATCAATGAGAAAGCGATGGATGCTCACTGGACAACTATTACACTTAGGACAGGACATGTGAGGTGCTGTTTGAGCTGGTCCTTGGAAAAAAAAAAAAGAAGACTAAAGAGAAAGGTTGTTCAAGCAACAGAAACAAAGGGCGAGAATACTTAGCGTCACAGGCCAGCCCATCACAGGGGACCAGAGCATCCCCGGAGGCAGTGAATCCAGAGACACAGGTGGGACTGAATCACAAAAGCACCTCAGCCTTAGCTTGGGCTAAGCAGTTGGAGCCTGGCAAAGGATTTTAAGCAGAGATGTGATATAATCACATTTTTCCCCCTAAAAATAAAGACCATTCTGGTGTTAGTGTGGAGAATGGATTAAAAGGGTGAGAGATTGGAAGCTTGAAGATCGCTTTAAAGGCCTACTTTTACAATAGCCTCTTCCCTCTAGGAAATAAACTCATCTACCTCCTGGTGAGGTTCAAATTAGGAAGAAAAGGGTGAGTTCTTTTTTTTCCTCTTGTGAAAAACTAAGGATGAAAGTGGAGATGCTTCACCACAACGGGTGCTTTAATTGAAATTTCTTATGGAAAGGACAGTTCTAAAAACTGCAAGTTGCTGAAATTTGATTTTTTTTTTTCATCAGACAACTTTTTCTGGGACCTTTTGAGTTCAAACATCTTCACAGGGCACTTGAGGGGAAAATGGGCAAGATATGCTATAAGAGAATCTAGAGAAATTTGTCATTTTTTTCAGTATGACATAGCCCTTCACTAATGTGCTAGAAGAATGATTATTTTTAAGCAGAAGAAACAAATTTTAGAAGTGATTCTTCAGTTTCAGCTAGAAAGCCTGACAGTTGCTATTCTCTGCTTGATGACGTTGAGGTGTTGTTTTTTTGTATTTATCTGTTTCTGCCTCACTGAGCCACATTAAAACAACTATCTCGAATACCTAGCACTAATGGCTTAATTTGACAATTTGTAGATGGTATTCTTATATTACCCTTTAGGACCTTAATAATTAGTTTTTCTTTAGTGCAGTATTAAAGCATTAAAGGTCATAAATTCCACAGTCACCTGTATCCATTTATTGCTAATTTATTATGGAACATATCATAAAACTTTCTTTGACATACAGGCCTCTTCATAACTATAAATCTTTTTTCAACTGTTTAGATAACTTATGCTTAAGTTCAAGAAGAGACCTCTAGGAGCAAATATTTAAAACATCTATTTATTTCCCATTAACGGTGCTGGGTGGATAACCACGTGAAGTATTCATTTCCATTCAGTATATTTATCACTTCAAACCCTTTATAAAGATAAATTTGTTTTCAAGAGGAAAGAATGTTAAATGTCAAGTAGCTGTTTTACTAAGTGCTTTAAAATGTCCAGCTGAATAAAGTGATCTTTCTAGTTAGTACATAACACACAGAAAAATGTTTCCATTGAGATTAGATTTGTCACTAGTAACCTCCGTTAAGCTTAAAAACATTTCCAACTTGAAGGTCGTCTCCTCAGATGACAAATGCATCATGTTATTTGACAGAGATGTTGTTTCCTTCTGTTTCAGCTATGAAGATGATAATGCAGTAAAAAACTTGAGTTACTGAATGCATTTACCTTACTTCTTAAACTTCTGTGTGGATGCACATTTATGGCACACACACATTCAGAGAGGGAGAGGAGAAAATCAACTTGCTGGAAAACCAATTTGTCAAATGAGCAATTTGCTGAATATTAAATCATTTCCATTAACTTTGTCTAATATTATCAGTAACCATGATGCATGGTTACCAGTTGCAATACCTTTAGGAAAAATTTTTGCTTTCAAAGCTTTCATTTGGCTTTAGTTTTTCTGCAACTGCAGTGGTGAGCCAAACCAGAATATCATAGGTTTTACTGTAGTAGTCTGAATTTCGGGAAGAAAAATATGTTACGTGTGTCAAATTACAGAGGTAATTGTATTGACTATCTTGATGATTTATAATCAATGGGATAAGTTTTTTTTAAACATATTTTCAGTCTAACCCTCTCTACTTCTTTTAATTCTCTATTCATCAGTCTGTGTGAACATTTTACTTGTGTTTTTTAAGCTTTTGAGAAGTACCCAATGTTTCAAATATTAAACACATGAAATAACCTATAACTGAGCTACACTGACAAATCTACTGCAAATGGCCAAGGAGGAAGAAAAAATACAACAAAGCTAAAACTGAACTAAAGCTCAAACTTTGATAAACTTTTGACACTTGAGCTACATGAGAAACCATGGGGAAATGCATGTCCATATGCAGGAATGAAGTGAAGATGTGAAGAGGGGGCTACAATAGTTACTGTGATCAGAAGAACCTCAAATTTAAAGTATTAATACATTAACCATGAATAAAGAATTACACAAGAAAGAGTAACCTGGTAACAAATCTTTAAAGAATGCTAAAAGATGAAAAAATATTAAGAGCAAAACAAACAAATAACTAGGAGGATATGGGAACCTTCACATTGTAAATGACATTTTATCTTCAAGTTAATAAACATAACAAGTTGATGCTGCTGTGTGACAGGAAGTTAGTGAGATGATCTAAAACATGCTAAAGTGCCTACCACAATAGAAAAAAAGAAATTTATAAAAAATGTTTAAACTTGTGTTAGTCTACTTGGACTGCCATAACACAATGCCAGCAACTGGGTTGTTTAATAGAAATTTATTCTTTTGTAGTTCTGAAGGCTGCTGCTGCTGCTGCTAAGTCTCCTCAGTCGTATCCGACTCTGTGCGACCCCACAGACGGCAGCCCACCAGGCTCCCCCGTCCCTGGGATTCTCCAGGCAAGAACACTGGAGTGGGTTGCCATTTCCTTCTCCAAGGCATGAAAGCGAAAAGTGAAAGTGAAGTCGCTCAGTCGTGTCTGACTCTTAGCGACCCCATGGACTGCAGCCTACCAGGCTCCTCCATCTATGGGAGTTTCCAGGCAAGAGTACTGGAGTGGCCTTCTCCTGTTCTGATGGCTAGAAGTCTAAAAATCAAGGTTCTGACGGTCTTAGTTTCTTGTGAGACCTTTTTTCCTGGCTTGCAGGCAGCTGCTTTCTCAGTGACCTCACATGGCCTTTCCCCACTGTGTGAACATTCTGGGGTCTCTTCCTTTTTTTATAAGGACAGTAGTCCTGTTAGATTCCCAAAGAGTCAAACATGGCTGAGGACTATGACTCAGTCCTGTTAGATTAGGACTCCTTCCTTATAATCTTATTTTGCTTTAATGACCTCTTTAGACATCTCATCTCTAAATATGGTCAAACTAGGGGTTAGGGCTTCACCCTACGAATTCGTTGGGTTTAGAAGTCAGCCCATTTAGCAGAATGAGCTGCACATTTCTATATATATTAAAAGTCACCTACCTTCACTGATTGCTTTACCAATAGTTGCTGAAAATTTTGGTTTCTTTTCCAAATATTAAGTATATTCACAAGACTAAATCACTCTATGATCTTTAGCTTTTGATAAACTTAACATTCCTGTTAAAACTGTAGAAATCATCCCCTCTGTTACTAATTTATGTAAACTCTATGATAGGAAAAAATTTCAAATTTTGAATAATGTGGGTGATGGTAAATTTTATAAATTTGGCAAACTGGTGATTCAGAGAGTTATTATTATTTGAAAATTATCCTTTGGTCACAGAAAAGCACATTGGAAGAGTTGTAGTCTCACCAAGATCACATTTGGCAGCAGAATGGTCTTATGTGTGCTGGTGACTAGCTATATGACATCTCCAGAATTCTTTGGATATCATTTTAATATCCCCAAGTGTTGTATGGTCCTAGGAATAAGAAAGAATACAAGATTCTATCAGATTAGATAGAAAATGCATTCATATAGCAAAGGCTCTCATTGGATCCAGAGGTCTTTAGTATTTTGGAATATGTGTATAAACCT
This sequence comes from Odocoileus virginianus, assembly GCF_023699985.2. Lineage (NCBI taxonomy): Eukaryota > Metazoa > Chordata > Mammalia > Artiodactyla > Cervidae > Odocoileus > Odocoileus virginianus. Next base: position 20,422,166 of record NC_069680.1, read on the forward strand.
CTTAAGAGCCAAAGAAATGAAAGTCTAGTCAAGGGCTCAACTTGGGCAAGAGTTTCGGATTTCTGTGAGTAGACAAAGAAGTAAGCAGTGTGAACTGAGACCAATCACTTTCACATTTAAAAACTATTTTTCAGAGCCTTTTTGATGTATAACTCCTTTATGATACAATTCATTCATTTAACATACAATTCAGGGGTTCTTCTTTATTTGCAGATATAGGTAACCATCACCACAGTCAATTTTAGAACAATTTTATCATCTCCAAAAGAAATCTCGAACCTTAAGCTACCAGCTCCCTATCCTCCCCAAAATTCTACTCCCCACCCAGCAGTTAGAGTAGGATATGCCAAGATGTAGTACTACGGGCATTTATCCTGCTTGGTATTCTCTAAGCTTCCTGGATCTGTGATTTGTTTTCTGACAGTAATTTAGGGAAATCCATAGTGATTATTGCTTTCAAAGTTTCTTCTGTTCCTTTCTCTCTTCTGTTTATAGTATTCCCATTATGCATATACTATGTTTTCTGTAGTTGTTCTCCATGTTCCACCTTTTCCAGTGTTTTTGCTCTTTGCCTTTCAGTTTTGGAAATTTCCATTGACATATATATATATGATAACTCTACATTTAGTCATTTGAGGAACTGCCAGACTGCTTTGCAGAGTGGTTGCACCATTTTACTTTCTCATTAACTGTGCATGAGGTTTCTTATTTCTACACATCCCCATCAATGCTGGTTGCTATCTAACTTTTTGGTTCTGAACATAATTAAAAATACATTTTAATTGTGATAACATATACACAACATAAAATTTACAATAGTAACCATTTTTAAGTGTATAATTCAATAATCTTAAGTACATTAGTATTGTTAAGAAGCTAATCTCCAAAACACTTTCTATCTTATAAAACTAAAACTCTTTATACCCAATAAATGTCAACTTCCTATCCCCCTACACTCCCATCTCTTGGAAGCCACCATTCATACTTTCTGTCTCTATGAATTTGACTCTTCTAGGTACCTCACATAGGTAAACTCATATAATATTTGTCCTTTTTGTGACTGGTTTATTTCACCTAGCATAATGTCCTCAAGTTTTGTTCATGTTGAGGCATGGATCAAAATATTCTTCCTTTTTAAAACTGAATAATATTTCATTGTATACATATACCATGTTTTTTTTAAAAATTAATTTATTTTAATTGAAGGCTAATTACTTTACAATATTGTAGTGGTTTTTGCTGTACACTGACATGAATCATCCATGGGTGTACACGTGTCCTCCATCCTGAAACCCCCTCCCACCTCCCTCCACATACCATCTCTCAGGGTCATCCCAGTGCACCAGCCCTGAGCGCCCTGTCTCATGCATCAAAACACAGGATTGGCAGTCTATTTCACATTGGTAATGTACATGTTTCAATGCTATTCTCTCAAATCATCCCATTCTTGCCTTCTCCCACAGAGTACAAAAGTCTGTTCTATGTCTCTTTTGCTGTCTCACATAGAGGATCATCGTTACCATCTTTCTAAATTCCATATATATGTGTTAATATACTGTATTGGTGTTTTTCTGACTTACTTCACTCTGTATAATAGGCTCCAGTTTCAACCACCTCACTAGAACTGATTCAAATGCATTCTTTTTAATAGCTGAGTAATATTCCATTGTGTATATATGTACCATAGCTTTCTTATGCATTCACCTGCCGATGGACATCTAGGTTGCTTCCATGTCCTAGGTATTGTAAACAGTGCTGCGATGAACAGTGGGGTACTCGTGTCTGTTTCAATTCTGGTTTCCTTGGTGTGTATGCCCAGCAGTGGGATTACTGGGTTGTATGGCAGTTCTATTCCATTGCGTACATATATCACATTTTATTTATCCGTTCATCTGTCAATGGACACATGGGCTGCTTCTAGTTTTTGGTTATTGTGAAAAATATTGTGATGAATATGAATGTTCAAATATCTCTTGGAGACCTTGCTTTCAATTATTTTATGTATATACAAAGAAGTGAAATTGTTGGATCATGTAGTATTTCTATTTTAATTTTTTTGAGGAACTGCCATACTGTTTTCCATAGTGGCTGTGCCATTTCACATTCCTACCAACAGTGTTCAAGTGTCCCAATTTCTTTCTCATTCTTGCCAGCACTTGTGATTTTCTGTTTGTGTGCTTTGACACTAGCCACCCTAGTGGATATAAAGTATATCTTATTGTGGTTTTTATTTGCATTGGGTTTCTCCAGGGGCTCAGCAGGAAAAGAATCCGCCTGCAATGCAGGAGACACAGGAGATGCAGGTTCTATCCCTGAGTCGAGAAGATCCCCTGGAGGAGGAAATGGCAACCCATTCCAGTATTCTTGTCTGGGAAATCCCATGGACAGAGGAGCCTGGTGGGCTACAGTCCATGGGGTTGCAGAGTTGGACACGACTGAGCAACTAAGCAATGATCAGTGATGTTGAACTCACTTTTATGATTTGAGACCCATGATATTTCAACCATAAAATAAGATTCAGTGAAACTCATTAGAGTCTTAACAAAATTCCAGTCTCCCTTCAGACCAAAATCTTCATTCACAAGTGACCTTGGGATGGCAGCAAGCTTCCCTCAGTGGTAAGAGTCTTTTAACTCTGGGTGGGAAGATTTAGAATTAAGTATATAAAGGATTACAATGGTTAAAATTGAAATATTAATGTTTGTGGTCTACAAAGAGGGTTGTTCACATTTGTTATTTTATGTATTTGGCCTATTTGAAATGACAGTCTTATAACTTCAATTTAAAATGGTCATTGTGACTTTTACTTAGAGTGACCAATTTGTCCTATTTACTCAAGACTATCTCTGTTTTAAAATGAAAAGTACTTCATCGTGGGTACCCTTCAGTTTAGGGTAATTGCTTGTTTTATTTTAACTTGAGTCTTTTAAGTGAAATCTTACTAAATTAATATATAATATTGCATCAATTAAAAGAACTTTAGTGTCACTGTCTCTATAATGTACTAAATACATATACTTGAATATATACCTGAATAAGTATATATTGGATTTTCTGTAGCTCAGATTACTGAGGTTCAGATACTTAAAATTAAAATGTAATATATTAAATGTACAAACAAAACTTTATTTTTTTATTTATTTCCTTTATTTTTATTAGTTGGAGGCTAATTACTTTACAATATTGTAGTGGTTTTTGCCATGGATTTACATGTGTTCCCCATCCTGATCCCCCCTCCCGCCTCCCTCCCCATCCCATCCCTCTGGGTCTTCCCAGTGCACCAGCCCTGAGCACTTGTCTCACGCATCCAACCTGGTCTGGTGATCTGTTTCACCCTTGATAGTATACTTGTTTCAATGCTATTCTCTCAGAACATCCCACCCTCACCTTCTCCCACAGAGTCCAAAGGTCTGTTCTATACATCTGTGTCTCTTTTTTTTTTCTGTTTTGCATATAGAATTATCGTTACCATCTTTTTAAATTCCATATATATGTGTTAGTATATATATAGTCTTGGTATAGTATATAGTCTTGGTCTTTATCTTTCTGGCTTACTTCACTCTGTATAATGGGCTCCAGTTTCATCCATCTCATTAGAACTGATTCAAATGAATTCTTTTTAATGGCTGAGTAATATTCCATTGTGTATATGTACCATAGCTTTCTTATCCATTTGTCTGCTGATGGGCATCTAGGTTGTTTCCATGTCCTGGCTATTATAAACAGTGCTGCGATGAACATTGGGGTGCATGTGTCTCTTTCAGATCTGGTTTCCTTGGTGTGTATGTCCAGGAGTGGGATTGCTGGGTCATATGACTATTCTATTTCCAGGTTTTTAAGGATTCTCCACACTGTTCTCCATAGTGGCTGTATCAGTTTGCATTCCCACCAACAGTGTAAGAGGGTTCCCTTTTCTCCACACCCTCTCCAGCATTTATTGCTTGTAGACTTTTGGATAGCAGCCATCCTGACTGGAGTGTAATGGTACCTCATTGTGGTTTTGGTTTGCATTTCTCTGATAATGAGTGATGTTGAGCATCTTTTCATGTGTTTGTTAGCCATCTGTATGTCTTCTTTGGAGAAATGTCTGTTTAGTTCTTTGGCCCATTTTTTGATTGGGTCATTTATTTTTCTGGAATTGAGCTGCAGGAGTTGCTTGTATATTTTTGAGATTAATCCTTTGTCTGTTGCTTCGTTTGCTATTCTTTTCTCCCATTCTGAAGGCCATCTTTTCACCTTGCTTATAGTTTCCTTTGTTGTACAAAAGCTTTTAAGTTTAATTAGGCCCCATTTATTTATTTTTGCTTTTATTTCCAATATTCTGGGAGGTGGGTCATAGAGGATCCTGCTGTGATTTATGTTAGAGAGTGTTTTGCCCTATGTTCTCCTCTAGGAGTTTTATAGTTTCTGGTCTTACATTTAGATCTTTAATCGATTTTGGGTTTATTTTTGTGTATGGTGTTAGAAAGTGTTCTAGTTTCATTCTTTTACAAGTGGTTGACCAGTTTTCCCAGCACCACTTGTTAAAGAGGTTGTCTCTTTTCCATTGTATATCTTTGCCTCCTTTGTCGAAGATAAGGTGTCCATAGGTTCATGGATTTATCTCTGGGCTTTCTATTCTGTTCCATTGATCTATATTTCTGTCTTTGTGCCAGTACCATACTGTCTTGATGACTATGGCTTTGTAGTGTAGTCTGAAGTCAGACAGGTTGATTCCTCCAGTTCCATTCCTCTTTCTCAAGATTGCTTTGGCTATTTGAGGTTTTTTGTATTTCCATACAAATTGTGAAATTATTTGTTCTAGTTCTGTGAAAAATACTGTTGTTAGCTTAATAGGGATTGCATTGAATCTATAGATTGCTTTGGGTAGTATAGTCATTTTCACAACATTGATTCTTCCAATCCGTGAACACGGTATATTTCTCCATCTATTTGTGTCCTCTTTGATTTCTTTCATCAGCATTTTATAGTTGTCTATATATAGGTCTTTCATTTCTTTAGGTAGATATACTCCTAAGTATTTTATTCTTTTTGTTGCAATGGTGAATGGTATTGTTTCCTTAATTTCTCTTTCTGTTTTCTCATTGTTAGTGTATAGGAATGCAAGGGATTTCTGTGTGTTAATTTTATATCCTACAACATTATTATATTCATTGATTAGCTCTAGTAATTTTCTGGTAGAGTCTTTAGGGTTTTCTATGTAGAGGATCATGTCGTCTGCAAACAGTGAGAACAAACAAAATTTTAAATGTTTAAAGGTTTTTAACTAATGAAACCAAACATTATTCAAAACCCCTTTAAAAATTTAACATTTTCTATACTTACACATAGACTAAGGAGATTTGTGAGTCAAGCTTAAAGACTATGGATGCAGAGGAGACTAACTGATGATCTGGAAGACAAAAGTCTCATCTCTTTCTGTGTTGCACAACCTAACCTTAACTATAAGGTTTTCACTACATAAACTGAATGCCAGCAGTTTAAACCAAAAGTAAATGGAGAAACAGTCTTTTGAATATGCTAGAGCTGTTCTAAAGGACACCAAGAACTGACATCAACTGTAACTCAAGATTTTTGAAAATATCTCCATTTAGGGAGTTTCAAAAGGGGTCAGTAACATGAGGGCCATTAATATTTGTCAAGTTAATGCGTGTGTGCGTGCTTGCTCAGTTCCTTAATTGTGTCCGACTCTTTGTGACCCCATGTATTGTAGCCCTCCAGGCTCCTCTGTCCATGGAATTCTCCAGGCAAAAATACTGGAGAGGGTTGTCATTTCCTCCTCCAGGGGATTTTCCCAACCTAGGGATCAAACCCATGTCTCCTGCATTGCAGGTGGATTCTTTACTACTGAGCCACCTGGGAAACCAAATTAATCAATAGAACATGTCAATTACTGTAAATATACACACATTCGGGATGAAAATACATTCTTTTTGAGACTGAGGAGATCAATCCAAACTGCTTTTTCTTGTTGTTATTTTGAGACAGCTAACTTAACTGTTAAGAAACCAACATCTACTAACATTTTCAGCTAAAAAATAGATTCTGCTCTCATCTTTTATTAATGGAGTGCTGCCTCTGTCATGTGATTAAAGACCAAAGAGGTTCAAAAGCCCATTTTGATCATTTGTACACATCACTACAGTTTATCGTAAAATTGCATATATTTTTTGACCAGGTTGGAAAAGATTAAAACTCACAATTGTTTGTTGCCTTTTCTCTGACAAAAATTATCTTCAGAAATGTGGTTTCTCCTTCCAGCTTTCCCAGCATGGTAATTTCCTCAAGAAGGCTAAGAAAACATGATGTCTAAAGAACCACTGAGGTGTAGCAAGCAATACTTACAGGCACTTGGATTCATGCAAGCTCTTTTCAGGCTATGACAGACTTCAAGCCAAGCCTCGAGCCTGTTATCCTATTTGGGGAAAGCTAGTATTGAATACTTGCTTGAGACATCATGACCAGATGACCAGTGACAATTACTTCCTAGCTGTTTCTCTTTGTTATATGCTTTCTCTGAAATATGTTCCATCCCAAACCTGATTCATGGCTGTTGGCCTCTTTAAGTTGAAAAGAAGGGAAAGACAGCGTTGTGTCTTCATTTGCAAACTGTGACACCACATGTAGTTTTCCTGTTGCAGAGTTACTGAGTAGCCTTGCAAAACTCAAAGCCTGCAACCCACTACCACTCTATTACCCTGGAGGACTCTAACCAACAACCTGGAGGACAAAAATCTCATTTTATTCTACATCGTCAAAACCCATCCTTAAGTGTTAACTACTTCTAGGAAAAAAAAAATCATAGCATTTTAAAAGGTGTCTTATTTTATTACAAGGGATATGCTACTACATTAAAGACAATTTCAGCCTTCTAATTAGTTCTTAGACAGTTTAAAAGTATCATGGCTAAAGAGAAAAGGCTGGGTTAATAATATGAAGACATTTTTATCAACGTGTGTCTGAAATGTCTTTGAAAACCATGCTATATAGCTTATTTTAGAGGACAGACTTTCCAAAAGGTTAACATTTATTCTTACAAAGAATGATTTCTTAAATTACAGTCTTAAAACATTAAATAATTGCCAGTGGTTTCAAACAGATCTCCTTTTATCGGGGAGCTGGAATCTTTCGGTTCGCTAGACCTCCTTGATCTTAGTCTGTATGAATTGTTTAGTTTTATTTGGTGCCACAGTGACTCCACCAAACTTATCAGAAGCCTCCGTTTCATACAGAAAAAGAGAGGTTCAGAACATGTCAATATAATACTGTTAATGTTTTCCACGTTTATGATTCCAAGGTCAAAGTCAAACCTCTTATTGTATTAATAATAGCAAAGCAAAAATAAGCTTTGTAGTTGTGAATTCATGGTTTTAAAGAATAATTTCCCTATGTTTTTATTAATTCAAGCCATCCATTGAAACATTTGAGGATTCCATTATGGTTTCCAACGATATATCTCGTATTGCATGTTGTACCTTTAATTTTGGAAGACTATGAGAATGGATGTGCATGTGATTCCTTACAGCCATCAGCATAAGAGATTTCCTTTGTTCAAAAGTTATGTCAACTTATAACATTAAAAGTGATATTTAGTAAAATAAAGGTTAAAGCTTAGTAGTGAAATAATTAAAAAACAGTTTTTCTCTACTTGTTATTTAAAATAGTAGGATTAGCACTACAGTTCATATCCTGAGGATTACAAAGGGGACAAATATTCTGGATTCTGATACTATCTGGTCTGTAGTCAGTAAGAATCAGAATTTTAATAAAAAGCAAAAAAAAAAAAAAAAAAACAACCTTCCAAGGAAAACCTGGACAGCCTCAGCTCACCAAGCCCTTTTCTTCTGAGAGCATACTGACTCATGTCCCATCCAGCAGTGAGTAATGATAAAGTCAACCAAAACTGTCCATGTGTTACAAGAGGAATTTGCTTGGCCAAAGCTGTCATTTAGGACAAAGCTGGAATTGATGTTTGTCCCAGATGACTGAGCATGAACAGGGAGTGACTTGGCAGCTGCTTCTTCTACCTGTGGAACAGACTTTCCCATCGTTCCTACCCGCCACCCCTCCACCTTAAACTTGATCTCAGTGGATGGGAATAGGAATTCAAAGTAAGCTAAAGATGCTCGAAGCTTCTGTTCTGTGTGACAGACCTGGACTGAGTGCCCTTCAAGGGACGAGCTCATCTCCCGTAGTCTCCTAAAAAAATACAGCCGTACCCAGTCAAACCTACTTCTCCCACTTATGCAGGTATGGGTCAACAGGCAGTGTTCTACATTCGCCTTCTTGCAGTGGGGCCCATTTAGATCCCTCTTGGTGGCTGTGAGAAGGACTCTGGCAGTTGGAATGGCTCATTATTACATGGGAAAGCCCAGGTTTCAATTACATTGAAGAACTAAACATTTCTTAGTATTCTTTCATCATGAACTTCATGGTTTGAACAGTCGTGTTGTTTTGCCAGCGATGCACTTTTGGAATAGTTCTATTTGGTTTGTATCTCATGAATAGCAATCAAAGAAGCTAAGTTTTATTTTTTAAGAAATGGCAAAGACTATCTCGCCTTCTTCCCTTGTTACATGGCATGGCAGGGGAAGGAGGAGAATTTAAACTCAATCCATATTCACTTCTTCCTGAAATTAGGAGAGCACTTATGATCATAACTCATTTTCCTATTTCAACACTTTTTTCTGTTCCCCCCCCCGCCCCCCCCTCCATGCCACATGGCCTATAAAATCTTAGTTCCATGATCAGGGATCGAACCTGTGACCCTGCATTGGGAGCACAGAGTCTTAACCCCTGGATCACCAGGGAAGTCCCTCCTATTACAACAATTTGACTTGTAAGGAACCAAAGAAATTTTCTGCTTCAGTGTTTGCCATGTTTTGTTCTAGACATATTGACTGGTATGTCTTGGTCATATAAGATTGGGAACACTGGATTAAAGAAAGCTGAAGATATGTCTTTGCTGAGTCTCAGAAGGAGTAGTTCAGAGCAGTCAGGAGTCTGAGATCTGTAGCTCCTGCTGACTTTGACTCCTGATTCCACCCCTAAGTGTCAAGTCACTCAACCTCTCTGTACCTCAGTTTCTTCACCTGAAACATAGAGTCTATCTCTCAGGGAAGTTATGAGAACTACTTGAGTTCATATATATAAAACTCTTGGAACAGATCCTGACATAAAATAAGCACCTTATATGTATTTAGCTATTATTAGTATAATTATTACATTTTCAAAGAGAAGATAAAATAGTTTTCCTCAATCTCATTCATTCATTCAGTCTGTCATTTTTTTCTGCCCAATATAAACATCCTTGAGTGAGAGAGAGTTTGAGAATTCACTGGTCAAGTTGAGGGGGAAAAAAAAAATGCTTCCTCATTTATTTGGGCTTTTTATTGCTACTGCCTTCTTTCCTGGATTTGCTGTTTCACTTTTTACTGATTTTCAAGGTAAGATCAGAGCACAATTTGAGGGACATTCTATAGAAAGACTGAAAAGATTACACTGTTTCTCAGTTAATCCTTTCAGGTTTTCCCAAAGCCTGAGAGAGAGAGGAAGAATATGGACATTTTGCGAATATGAATTCAAAAGTGTATTCATTCCTTTTATTCACTCACTTATTAGTCAAATTTTGTTCATTGTCTATGTGTGTCAGGAACTGTTCTAGACACTGGAGATACTCTAGTGAGTAAGACAGGCAAGCATCCAACCTCCTTTGAACTTGGATTCTGGTGGTCACCAATATGTAAACATCCAGAAACCAATAAGAATCATAATCAAGTCACTTCTGTTTCTTTAGGCTTCTGAATACATTTTAAAAAGGAGGAAGAAATGGCAACATCAGTTTCTGTAAACTTTAATGAATTTTAAATGATCATATATAACAAATTAATGCTTATGGCACAAAATAAATAGAATAACTGTATATTTAATCTTGTTTAGAAATAACCTCCAAAGTGCAAATACAAGACCTCAGCTTGGATTAAGGGACTCCTACAAACCCCATCCCCACCTTTACCCCACCCCAAGCCTATGCTAAATCCATCAACTCATCTGCCCTTTATCAGCCAAAATAATGACATTTCTTATTTCCCTCTCAGCCTTTGTTCAGCATAACCTGCTTAGACTTATCGTTTATATTTTATGTAGACATTTTTCATTTTAAGTAACATATAAAATACCATATTAACATTGAAGCCTTAAGTCAGAAAGAGACACAGTTGCAATGTTTTTTTTTTTAAGTTTAAAGGGAGGCAGCCATATATATCTCTGTCTCAGACTGGACTCAAACCCTGAAATAAAACATACGAGGTGGCTACAATTTAGCTCATTAATTTTTTGTTTGCAGAATGCAACTTCAGTGACAACATTCAATAGTTATCATTTTTTATTACAGATTTTAAAATGACAATTAATTGAGTCAGTCACTGGACTTGAAATCATTTTAAGGCAGAAAACTGTGACTATACAATACAAATATTGCATACAAATACAAATATTTAATGTAGAGACCACAATTTATTAATGAATTAATAGGTACATATTGTTTCTGATGTTTCATGTTTGCTTCTTTAGTAATCTGATCAACATTAACACATAATATTTGATATCTTTGAAAAATATAGGAGCTCATAATTATAAACTTTTAGAGCTAGAAGGGAATTGGAGACCCCCTTCACTGAACGCACATCTTTTACAAATGAGGAAACTGAGGACCTGCGTAGGTGGAGTCTGTTGTCTTCAGCCTGAATAAGGATTTTTGTATGAGCAGATTATTTTATTTAGGGTTTATTTAAAAGAGGATCATTGTATCTTACTAAAACCTCCTCTATTATGCATAAAATCATCAGTGTCAGCAAGTTTGCTAAACAAAATAAACATTAAGTTTAAAAGTGAAGTTTAAAACAGTTTAAAACTGCTTGTTTTTGACATATCTTTTAGGTATAATCTTCATCTTAAAAACAAATCAAAACAAAAAATTTCCCATTTTATTGTGAAGCTATTTTCTAGTTAAACTAAGAAAACTAAAGGGAATAAATAATACTGACTTTTAATTTTTTTATATTAGTTTCTGAGAACTGCCATATTTCCAAGTCCATCTCTAGCTTTCTAGGTACTCAAATGAGCTGAAATGGAAGATTAATTTCCCAGTGATAAAAGATAGCTTTAATTTCTGTTGGTGTTGCTGTTAACAAGATATACTTTCTATCATTGTCTAAATGTGCCTTAATTTATTATTGCAGTGAGTAATTAAAAGTCTTAACTATAATTTAAAAATATGGTTTCACATTTCCAATGTGTTGATGACCATGTGTAACCAACACACAATATCACAGAAGACTGGACATCCAGTAGGATTTGGGGATCCTGTTCTCAACAGTGAAACAGGATTTTGGTATAGCAGTCTGTTTACTCTCCTTTGGGAATGTGAATGTGTCATGGTTTTTTGCGGGGTAACACAGATTATATGTAGCCTCTGTGAGGTAAGGGATAGAAGGAAGGGAAAACACGGTTGTTGGCAGGAATGATGGAAAAAATCATGATAGAGGGGAAAAAACAAGAAAAGGGAGCCATCAAGCAAAAAAAAAGGAAGGCATCAGTGAGAGGCTTCCCACACTCAGGATCCTATGGGCTTCCTCATCAAAACTTTTCAATTTTTTCTTTTCAAAAGCTACTTTCTGATAACTTGAAAACAATGTTTCCCATAGTAGATGCTTTCAGATCAAAAACATTTTTTGTAGAGCATTTATATACATAACATGTAATGTTTTGGGAAAATATATATTACATGTAATATAATATATACATATTATTATTAAATATTTCTAGATTATGACACATATAAAAATAGAAATATAGAAATATATATATGAGTAGCACATCTATGAGTGATAGTGAAAGAAATCCCCCCTTAACAAAATAGATTTAAGTTTTCTTTAAAAATAACCAAATTTGTTAACGAGGATCAAGTAAGTAATAGGGTACTTGAATATGCCAAAATTCTGGAGATCATATGCAAATAACACGTTTGAGGAAATTTATCCCTATCAAGAGGCTTCCCACGTGCCACTGGTGGTAAAGAACCCACCTGTGAATGCAAGAGACTGAAGAGACTTGGGTTCAATCCTTGGGTCAGGAAAATCCCCTGGAGGAGGGCATGGCAACCCACTCTAGTGTTCTTGCCTGGAGAATCCCATGGACAGAGGAGCCTGGTGAGCTACAGTCCATGGGATTGCAAAGAGATACAACAAGCAACTTAGTATGCCAGTATCCCTATAAAAAGTTACTGTTTGTGTGTTTATCTTTCAGTCTTTTGAAGCTTAACAGTGAAGGGGAGTAACCGAAAAGTACAGGTGTATATTCTTAGCAGAACTGACTTTTTCAAAGTTCACAAGTAGCCTGGTCACCTCTCCCTCTCAAACCTTCTGACAGGTCTCATCCCTCTGCAAATGGCATGGAGGTAGTAAAGATGGAATGAATCCTGTCTCATCCAGGTCCAGGGAAGGCAGAAAATATTAACCTCAACAAAGCACTCCCCCATACATACAACCACACATGTTCCTCATATCATGCAGGTCATTCACTATAAAGTAGGAAAAAAGATCTTCACACCCAGATGTCCAGTTGGAAATAACATGCTTGGTTAGTTGATCAATTCTAAAGTTTTACATTTTTTGAAGAAGGGAGTCCAAGGTAGAGTTCATAATATATTGGATTGGCCAAAAAAGTTTGCTCCAGTTTAATCTGAACAAATGGGTAGGCAACACAATACTTTGGTCTAGTAACATTTCAAGAAAGTAACAGTGTTTTAAGGAACAGCTCCAGAGCCAAGCAGGTTCATTTTTTTCAGAGGAACAAAACCCCTGTGGGCATTTTTGAATGCTGCCTTCAAGATTGAGATGAATCCAAAAGGGGCTTGACAGATGTGATTGTCATAGTGAACTGGGACTGAATTCCTCTGAGTACAGAGAACCGAATGTTAAAATTTGAAAGTTCTTTCTTTTTGTGCTGTACCCTTCTCCAAATCTCCAAAGCATTTGTTTTGTAAAATCCTAAGTGGAAACACATTTTGGTGCCATAATTTCAAACAAACCATCTCTTTTTGAACTCTGCAGCCTTGATGCATTAACACAATAGCATATCAAGTTCACAAAATTTCAGATAAACCACGTTCAAGCTATAAAAATGACTGAAAAAAAGTCCTAATTTTTCCCACATCTCATTTCCTTTCCCACACTCCTTTAAGAAAGCCCAGCTTTGGTATCTCTTTCGTAAGAGAGGTTGCTGCTGACACATAGACTGTTGCATGCTGGCTGAATCTATTCACAATTCAGTGTGAGTCACCTGATCAGATAAGGCGAGGTCATCTTGATCACATATACCAGTTCATAAGGCAAGGTATAGGCCAGGAGTGAGTAACTGCATCCTCCAAGAAATAAATGACTGGGTTAAAATTGGGGTGCACTAACTTTCACATGAGAACTCTGACCAAACTTTTTTTTACAACTCTCTTCTGAGATCGAAAGAAAAATAAATGAAAATATAAGAGTATCATCATCCTGAGTCTTGTATTTTGGCTAAATTAATGTTTAAAGCAATTAAACTTCTGCCAACTTGCTTTTTAAAACCCATGTAAAATCTTTTCATTCAATAAAGTTTATTGAAAATTCAAGAAGATGAGGACAATGATGATCTGGATAAACATGACCATCTTTGCATTAATTTGCTGAAAATGGCATCATAATAAAATAACCTGAATAATCAACCTGAATAAATAAAATGACCTCAAAATAGGCCAAAATAATTGCAAAGAGGAGTGAGAACCCAGGATCCTTCCTCTTTAATCAGGTACCAATATGTTTCACTATAGCACAAATGCTTTATAAATGTATTACAGAAGTTTCAAATTTCAGAAAACATGGACATTCTTGGGGCACAAAGGTGCACATCTCTAAGAGATAGAGAAGAAAAAATGATTTATTCTGTTTTTCTAGCATTGCTAGTTTCCAGGCGTTCACCATTTTATCCGGCTGCAGGCAATGATTTTCTGAAGTGGTTTCTGATGGTGTCTGACATCATTTATAGCACTCTTGAACCATCTTGTAATGTGCTAAACTACACCAAATTAAGTGGGTTAGTGGCCAAAAAAAAGTCCAATAGGCCCATGGGTATCATGAGTGTTTCACAACTTGCTGCCTCTTAAAGTCACAGCTCAGAGGGAAGAAATGAAGTTTTTTGAGTCTCTAAACCTTCAAGTGGTGGATTTGGTGGAGAGCAGAAACAGATTTGAGACAAGTTGGAAAGGAGGATTCAATAGTCTTAAAGATGTGGGAGTTTACAAGTTGCCAGATTTTGTCCTTTATAGATATTTGCTTATTCATTCATTCATGTCAATCACCAAGTATCAGTTGAAGCTCCACTCTCTGTAACGTCTGGCAATATATGTTAGGTGGGAAGTAAAGATAAAAGATTTGATCTTGAGCTCAGGAGTTTATAGTCAATAAGAGAGATGGCATATTGAAATGAATTGATTTAAAGATAGAATAATGTGTTGACATTTAAAGTGATGATGTGTATGAGTTCAGAGAAAGGAGAAATTTCTTCCAGCTGGGGGAGCCAAGATAGGGGCTTCCCTGGTGGCTCAGTGGTAAAGAATCTGCCTGCAATGCAGGAGACCCGAGTTTGATCCCTAGGTCAGGAAGAACCCCCGGAGAGGGAAATGGCACCCTGTTCCAGGATTCTTGCTTGGGAAATCCCATGGACAGAGGAACATGGGATCACAAAGAATCAGACACGGCTGAGCAACTAACACACACACACACACACACACACACACTTTTGATTCATACCTGTACTTAGGCAAGGACTGTTGTGAGCAAGACATAGGTAAAGAAGTAGTTAAAACTCATTTATCTGATTATTAACAAATATGTATTTAGGGTCTACTATATACCAAACCTTGTTCTAGACTCGGGGGGCTGTTTGATGAATAAGTCATACTCTATGGTGGCTTCAGGATGGGAAAAACTAAACAGGGAAGGGGATATTGAATATCTAGAAGGAAAAGTGAATAATGAAGAGATCCTATGAGGCTTGGAGAGAACCCTTAGGCAGAAAGAGACTGTCTCCTCCCTTGCATCTAAAGGGGAGAAGCCAAGGCTGATGCCTGAGATAGATGTGAAAGTTACACAAGGGCTGTTCTAGTGGCTCAGTGGTGACGAATCTGCCTGCTGATGCAGGAGACACAGGTTCAGTCCCTGATCTGGGAGGATCTCACATGCTGAGGAGCAAATGAGCTCATCCACCACAACTACTGAACCTGTGCTCTAGTGCCCAGGAGTTGCAACTACTGAACCCAGCACACCCCAGAGCCTGTGCTCTGCAATAAGAGAAGCCACCACAATGAGAAGCCCACACACTGCAGCTGGAGAGTAGCCCCTACTTGCTGCAGTTGGAGCAAAGGTCACACCGCAGCAAAGCGAATTCAGCACAGTCAAAAATAGAAATAAATACAATTCTTTTTGAAAAACGGAAGTCACACCCCAGAAATTAACTGACCTCTATTGTGTGACATATTTCCTAGCCTGAAATATCAAACAGGAGCTGAGTCTAGGTGAACGAATCAGGCTTTGCCTGCCATCATTCCATGAGAACTGCTTTTGTCAAGGTCATCATGACCTTCAGTGCCACTAAAGGTCAGTTCTCATCTTACTTATTAACAGCATTTGGTACAATGGATCATTTCCGGTTCCCTGAAATGCTGTCTTTTCTAGCTTGAGAAGATACACACTGTGCATTACCTTAAGCTATATGGGCTCCACTTTTGACTCTAGCCATCGCTCTGGGGACCAGTAACATGAAGGCTTCAACCAGCTTTGCAGATGTTACCATGTCTTGCCTCTCCTGCTTTCTGCCCTGGCACTACTCCGACACCATGGAATGGGACATCTTATAAGATGCAGGTGGAAATAACTCATGTGTGATCCAAAAGTGTGGGGGAGTTAACATTCCTTAGAGCCATCCTTGATTAATCAGGGAGAGAAGCCACTGGGTAAATGCTTTTTCCATTCTTCCCTGAGCAGACAGTGTGAAGATGCATTTCATAAGACGTTTGTGAAAGTCCTACCAGATTGAGCCATGCAGAGTGGTTTTTCCCTCCGTTTACATTTTCCTATGGGCTTCCCAGGTGGCTTAATGGTAAAGAACCTGCCTGCCAATACAGGAGACTCAGGAGACGTAGGTTCCATCCCGGAGTTGGGAAAATCCCCTGGAGAAGGAAATCGCGACCCGCTCCAGTATTCTTGCCTGGGAAATCCCATGCACAGAGGAGCTTGGTGGGTTACAGTCCATGGGGCTGCAGAGTCAGACACGACTTAGCAACTAAAACAAATGTTTTCTTATACTCCCTTATTCCTGCTTCATGAAGTTCATTTTCCAAAATAAACCACCAAGATGGCTTTTGTTTCAGTCTCTTCTTTAAAGGAGTCCAAGTAAGAGTCTTCTTCTTTTTCTTTTTTTTAATGAAGATGCCCTTATTCTCATTTGACCTCAGACTGAGAAAATATCCCATGAGAACATGAGAGAATTTTTGGAAAATTAAGGTGGCTTTGGGGAAAGCTTAATGAAGATTAATAGAGGGTTTATCATCAAATTTTGCTGCAATAACAACCTCAAAATTTCTGTGGCTGACAGTCATGGAAGTATTTGAGCTGAAGTGACTTATTTGCTGGGGGTCAGGTATGGCTTTGCTCCCTGAGGCTTCTTCATTGTTTTAAATTTTTATTTTATTGAAGAATAGTTGATTTACAATGTTGTGGTAATTGCTGCTGTACAACAAAGCGATACAGTTGCATATGTGTACATAATTTAAGATTCTTGATATGAGGCAGAGCTATAAACAACCTTAAATGCACAGCCAAAACAGGTACCTTTACAGCTCTTGCCCTTCAAAGAAAGGTTCAGGGTCTAATTTTCAACAATCTCTTCTGTGGCTGTTGAAGAAGTAGGGCTTCTTAATGTGTCCTTGAAGATTTCACTGCATGCCTTATGTTGATAGCTGGTGATCTGAGCTCATTGTTTCCCACGCTTCTCCAGATTTCTAAAAACTTTAACAAATGCCAGGCCACTCTGTAATCCACATCATTACTATTGCCCCCAGAACACTCAAGTGCCACAGATACTTTTTGCCTGTGTCTACTTGCCAAGCATTATCACCACCCCACTTACCACTAGCAATGGGATTCTTATTGTCATATGCTTGGTGAGTGATCCAACTTTAAAATCCAACCCAGAGAGTCTGCTTCCTAGGGTCGTTCTTGATAGTAAGAGTCTTAGCCTGGACTCCTTGAAAAACAGTCCTAAAAACTGAGGTCCATATCTAGGTAGTTTATTTTGAAATGTGAACCCGAGGAATTGCATGTAAGGGACAAGGATAGTAAAACAAGAAAGGAGGGGAAAATCACTCTGGATGACTCAGTCCTGAGTCATCTCACTTCATGAGAGCTTTATGAATTACATCTCTAAGCTGTTCACTCAGGAAATCACTTAACTGTTTCAGTCTGGAAGGATGGTGGAAGATGCTTCATGAGCTCCCTGGGAACCATGGAAATCTAGACTGGCAAAAGCCCTTGGTCATCAGAGACAAAAAGGATGTGATGACTCACATGAGTTGAAAGGCTGAAGTAACAATCAGGGTGACTTGATTACACAGGAATCTGTGGCAACATGTGAAAGGCCCACTAGCCAGTTACGCAGCTGGAATATTAATTTAAAAATGTGAATCAGCAAGTAGAAAGCTGATAGCAGCCCCTGCTTTTAAATCACAGTCCCTCACCCAGTTTTCAGATCTAAGTCAGTTCACAGACCCAGAGACGTTTGGTTAAAAGGAGGCTGGGTTCTCTAGAGCAGTTGTTCTCAACTGGGGACTCCAAGAGATATTTGGCAACATCTAGAAACACTTTTGGCTGTCATAACTTGGCGGGGGGTGGGGGGCATGGAACAGGATGCCACTGGTATCTAGTGGGTGTAGGCGAGGTAAACTGCTAAAATAGCAAACAGTTCATTGGCATGGCAACCAGTATTCTTGCCTGGAGAATCCTATGGACAGAGGAATTGGTGGGCCACAGTCCATAGAGTTGCAAAGAGTCAGACATGACTGAAGCAACTTAGCACGCATGCACACACATCAGAAGTAAATAATACATCCCAGGGGAATTGCTAGGATCACATGCAAAGACTGCAGGTCACAGGGTTAGTGGTCTCCATTATAACCCTATGCATTTCACCTGTCTGGCAAAATATGATGGACCTCGGTGAATAAGTGGACACAGTGGATAAGGTTGGTGTTCCCCTCAGATCCCCTCAGTTCTCTTCCTCCCTCTTTTCTGCAGTCACTCTCACATTTTAGCATGCTTTTGTCTTAGCAATGGTTAGTTGCTTCATTTAGAATAATTCGACTTGCAGAACTACTACTTTTTACACAGAACTTTTGGTAAACTTGATTGTATAGCAGTTTCTCATCTGAATGCCTTCTAAGAAAAGAAGGTAGAACAAAACCTATGGATATTATATCTCGGTACATACCCGGACTATTGTTCCAATTGCAAAAAGCAAAGAGAGCAAACCTTCCAAAATAACTCTTACCACTTTCCGACTGAAAATATGATCTAAGTTAGATGACTAAATTGGACAAAGTATCCCATTAGGGGCTTCCCAGGTGGCTCAGTGGTAAAGAATCTGTCTGCCAAGCAGGAGATGTGGTTTTGATCCCTGGGTTGGGAAGATACCCTGGAGAAGGAAATGGCAACCCACTTCAGTATTCTTGCCTGGGAAATCCCATGGATGGAGGAGCCTGGGAGGCTACACTCCATGGGGTCACAAAAGAGTCAGGCACGACCAAGTGACTAAACAACAAATCCTAATATTAAGGGAAACCTATCATTTTCCTGTATTGAATATCATTTCTCCAAACAGGCTAATTATTCATTTCTCCATATTGCCTGTACTAGCAATTTCTTAAGATATTAATTGTTGAACTTTAACGAGTTTAATCGAAAAATTTAAGTTTTAAAAGTTAAAAATTGAAGGAGAAATCCAAGATTCTATAACTTAACTCTTTTCCAGAAGCCACTCGTAGATGACAGATATGATAAGCCACAGCCAATTTTCTTCAGGACACTGTCTTCAAATGATTGAAACAAATCCGTCTTATATTTTCACTCTGGGACAATTTCCTCATCTTTGGCATCGTTAAGAAGTACTAAGTCAGGCTGCATGCCTTACAAATCTGCAAACCTATAAAAAATGTAACACACTGGCTCAAGATCCATCATCTGGAAAGACACAAACTATATCCTTCCTAAGTTGGGGAGTGCTCCTTGAGACAGAGTTTATTGTCATGTTGGAGGAGAACATGATGACTTATGATGGAGATGCCTCACGTAAAGGCTGTGCTTCCAAACTACCTCCCTCCTATCTGATCCCTTCTCCCTACCTGACATTCCCATTTAACTCAGTAAGCCAGCTAGTCCCTGGGATTCTTGGGAAAGTTGACCACATCTCCACTTCCACTGCAAGGCAAAACATGCAAATGAATGTTGACTAGAGCCTTTTAATCCCAGGGTTAATTTTTGATGTGACTCTGGCACCTTCCAATGGAAGAATCAAAATGAGGATCTTAGCAGCCTAGTTAAGTCAAAGATTATAGAAGAAGAAGACAGACCAGCAATGATGGGTAAACTTTGAACATGTCTCCAATAAGGAGCATATCTCTTCAATTTTAGGGCGTTGGATGGAAATTTCTGCAGCGAGAGCAAATCTGGGCATATCACACAAGTTCTTATGTACATTTTACTTCAAAAGCAAAAATCCATGTCACTTTAATGTGCTTATTGGCTGGTGGGTTTCTCTTTGCTTCCTCTAAAGCTCTAAAAAAAAGGTCTTCCATTTGCAGTAGAATGGAAATGAGTCAGTTGGATCATTCAGTGTAGAATAAGACTTTCTCTCAGCAGCGAGAGCACAGTTCTATATATTTTCACTTGGTTATTTAAACTACTCTGGAAGCATAAAGGTGATGTCTCAAGGCAAACTGTTCACTGTGTTTGCAAAGGACCCTCTGGGGGATGGACAGAAGCTCCTGCTTCTTCCTTCCACGGCTTTCTGAATGGATTACTCCAAGTTCTAGATCACTGAGCCAATCGAAGCTTATTTCTGGGTTCAGTTTGACTGAGAGACAGATACCTTTCATTCTGCTCCTCCATTTCTGTACCTGACAGACTAGTGGCATTTCTCTGAAGCAATAAATATCTTTGTAGAGTTTTGTTTATTGTTCAATTGGACAAATTGAAAAATGTTATTGGAGACTTGCCTCCTCATTGTTAGTTGACTTTATTGATGGAGAAAAGTCTTCATCTGGGATTTCTGTAAAGTGGGAAATGAGAGTCTTAATCATACATATTTGGACTTTCCTGGTGGCTCAGATGGTAAAGAATCCACCTGCAATGTAGGAGACCCAGGTTTGATCCCTGGGTTGGGAAAATCCCCTGGAGAAAGGAATGGCAGCTCATTCCAGTATTCTTGCTAGAAAAATTCCATGGACAGAGGAGTCTGGAAGGCTACAGTCCATAGTATGGCAAAGAGTTGGACATGACTGAGTGACTTTCACTCACTCATACATATATTGATATGATGGTGATGATTCATATCCATTTTAAAGACTTAACACCAGAAATGACTTTACAGATTATTCAGCTCAACCCATTTATTTTGCAAATGAGGAAACTGAATTCAACAGAATGTAAATTATTTCCCCAGTGCTATAGAACTATTTAGTCATAAAGTCAGACTTAGGGCCCAGATCTCTTAATTCTGTCCAGTACTGTTTTGCTCCTTGCTATATCATCTCCAACCTATGGGCATTAGAAATAGAAACCATGACCTCAGATGACTTAATTCTTTGATTAACCTTCTTATCCCAAGAAAATGTTGCATCAATAAAGATGCAGATGTTTGTTCTCATAATTGCCTCTGTCTATTCATCTCTGCTTTCTGATGTATCTAAGTAAATGTTTTCTACATCCATCAAATTTTGGCTCTGATTTCTTAAGTAATAGTGATAATAATATGCAAAGCTTAGAATTTAAGGTACATGAAGTCTGGGAAGATGTATAAGAAACTTTTGTAAGAGAAGAATAATGACATTTGAAACCCCCTAATGACAGAAATGGTAGGGACCTAACAGAAGCAGAAGAAGAAGAGGTGGCAAGAATACATGAAAAAGGACTGTACAAAAAAGATCTTCATGACCCAGATAATCACGATGGTGTGATCACTCGCCTAGAGCCAGACATCCTGGAATGTGAAGTCAAGTGGGCCTTATGAAGCATCACTACGAACAAAGCTAGTGGAGGTGATGGAATTTCAGTTGAGCTATTTCAAGTCCTGAAAGATGATGCTGTAAAAGTGCTGCACTCAATATGCCAGCAAATTTGGAAAACTCAGCAGTGGCCACAGGACTGGGAAAGGTCAGTTTTCATTCCAATCCCAAAGAAAGGCAATGCCAAAGAATGCTCAAACTACCACACAATTGCACTCATCTCACATGCTAGTAAAGTAATGCTTAAAATTCTCCAAGCCAGGCTTCAGCAATATGTGAACAGTGAACTTCCAGATGTCAAGCTGGTTTTAAAAAAGGCAGAGGAACCAGAGATCAAATTGCTAACATCCGCTGGATCGTCGAAAGAGCAAGAGAGTTCCAGAAAAACATCTACTTCTGCTTTATTGACTATGTCAAAGCCTTTGACTGTGTGGATCACAATAAACTGTGGAAAATTCTGAAAGAGATGGGAATACCAGACCACCTGACTTGCCTCTTGTGAAACCTGCATACAGGTCAGGAAGCAACAGTTAGAACTGGACATGGAACAACAGACTGGTTCCTAATAGGAAAAGGAGTACGTCAAGGCTGTATACTGTCACCTTGCTTATTTAACGTATATGCAGAGTACATCATGAGAAACGCTGGGCTGGAGGAGGCACAAGCTGGAATCAAGATTGCTGGGAGAAATATAAATAACCTCAGATATGCAGATGACACCACCCTTATGGCAGAAAGTGAAGAGGAACTAAAAAGCCTCTTGATGAAAGTGAAAGAGGACAGTGAAAAAGTTGGCTTAAAGCTCAACATTCAGAAAACTTAGATCATGGCATCCGGTCCCATCACTTCATCGCAAGTAGGTGGGGAAACAGTGGAAACAGTGGCTGACTTAATTTTTGGGGCTCCAAAATCACTGCAGATGGTGATTGCAGCCATGGAATTAAAAGACACTTACTCCTTGGAAGGAAAGTTATGACCAACCTAGACAGCATATTAAAAAGCAGAGACATTACTTTGCCAACAAAGGTCCGTCTAGTCAAGGCTATGGTTTTTCCAGTTGTCATGTATGGATGTGAGAGTTGGACTATAAAGAAAGCTGAGTGCTGAAAAATTGATGCTTTTGAACTGATGTGTTGGAGAAGACTCTTGAGAGTCCCTTGGACTGCAAGGAGATCCAACCAGTCCATCCTAAAGGAGATCAGCCCTGGGTGTTCATTGGAAGGATTGATGTTGAAGCTGAAACTCTAATACTTTGGCCACCTGTTGCAAAGAGCTGACTCATTTGAAAAGACCCTGATGCTGGGAAAGATTGAGGGCAGGAGGAGAAGGGGACGATAGAGGATGGGATGGTTGGAAGGCATCACTGACTCGATGGACATGGGTTTGGGTGGACTCTGGGAGTTGGTAATGGGCAGGGAGGCCTGGCGTGCTGTGATTCATGGGGTCGCAAAAAGTCGGACACGAAAGAGCGACTGAACTGACTGAATGATGGTTAACACGGCTCAGTTATCAAACACGATGACACCCTGCCATTTCTACTTAACTGCACCATCCAAGTGTTTAAACTTCTTTGCACACATAAAGCATATTTACATCCATTTTGGCCATATCAAAAGCACTTCAATAATTCTGATTGTAACCAAGCTCAATTTCTCTCTGTCAGACAGAGAGTTGCTTAGTGTTTAAAGACTGAGGGATTATAAAGGAAGGAGAGGGAGAGAGGCTGTCCTCAAAGCTCAGATGTAAACCAAACAGAGAGACAGAAAGACTATTAGGATAGGTGCCCAAAAGCTAGAGGGAGTTCCTGGGTTCACAGATATCATTTTCCTTGGATAATCATCAGATTGAACTTAATTATCAAAATTAGAAGAGGGGATTGCTGGCAGCTCAGTTGTTAGGACTCCGTGCTTTCACTGCTTAGGACCCAGGTTCAATCCCAGGTTGGGGAAATAGGGATTCCACAAGCCATGCATTGTGGACAAAATTTAAGTGGGAGAAGAGAAGGGACATCTTAATTCAAGGAATAGTCTATCTTTGACGCTGCCCAGGTGACACTAGAGGCAAGAACCTGCCTGCCAATGCAGGAGATGGAAGAGACATGAATTTGATCCCTGGGTTGGCAAGGTCCCCTGGAGGATGGCATGGCAACCCACTCCAGTATTCTTGCTTGGAGAAGCCCATGGGCAGAGGAACCTGGTGAGTTAAGGTCCAAAGGCTGGCAAAGAGTCAGACATGACTTGGCACACAGACACAGTCTACTGTTTAGAAAATTCAAGTAATAGAGTGTATGGTGATTATGAATTTAAACATCTAGGTAGCTATGTTCTCTGATGGTGTCAGTTTTATTCATACTAGGCTATCTCTATGATTGCTGGGAACTTTCCAGAAAATGTAGTATTTAGGAATTTCAGTAGGCCTTATCTGTATTCTCATGAAAGAACAGATTATGCTTATTTCTTTAGGCATGTATGTAACATCCTTCTAAAAATAAACTAGAGGATTTCCTGTTATGTAAAGCATATATATTAAAAAGGGAGAAAAATCCTCTCTCCAGCTAACATTTTTCCACTCATACTTTTTGTATTTTTTCTAGGCTTACATTTCTTGATTTATATACTAATTAATCCTCCCTAAAAAGGCAGTTTACCATAAAACTATGCTCTTCTTTAGAAATAATGAAATCTATATTTTATGAAAAACAGAACTTGTATAATCAAGCAAAAATATATAACAAATAAAAAAGACATATAGAGTTAGGTTTGGAACTAGCCTTGGAGATAGTTATATCAGAAACTCTGTAATACATTTCAGCTAAGACTGTTTTTGTAGTTTTGTGAATGAGAGGCACTCTACATATTATTAATTTTTCTGAAAGACATTTCTTACCCTCTCTATGTACCTTTCCCATTTTTCCCATAGGTCAAAGACGCTGACTCATTCATAGTGTGTGTTCCAGAAATCTGCATTTTTAAATAAGCAGCCTGAACTTTTCTGAAACAGGCGGGTGTTAAAGAGACAGGATCTGTAGGAAATCTTCCCATAACTCTCTTTCTCAAAAGAAAAGTAAAATAAAAATAAAACTTTGCAATGCCGCTGACATTTGAAGGATTTTTCTCCTAAAAGGGGAAAACAAAAACAATAAAAGTGTCTACAGTTACGTTTATGCAGGAACAAAACAACTAGTTGGAAATCAACACTTGAGAGCTTTTGTCTTCATAGAGCCAAAATGCCAGTTTATTTTAATGGTGTCTTCTATGATTTGAGATTTGACTTTTTCCTACAACGTATACTGAATTATCAATGTAGACACAGATTCAGTTCTTTATTTATATGTTGTGAAGACCCTCTCTTGGATCGGGCACTGTTAGATTAAATAATAAGGTCTTCTGGTGAACCAGAGTGGGTGCTTAGCTGGAGAGGTTGTTTGAATTGGTCCTTTGACATCCTAATATGTCATTTATATCTACAAAGACTGTTAATTATCTGAACATCAAGTTGAGACTTTCTTACCATTTTGGAGAATTGTTTTTAAATGTTATCAATGTTTCTATCTTGTAATATTTTTCTGGCTTATGCTTTAAAATCCTTCAGAAGGAGGTGAAGTGATGGATCCTGTCTTCTCCCAGTGCCTTGCCCTTAGGTGCCTGGGACACCCCCTGACTGCAGTCTCAAGGCCCAGACACAAAGCGGCACTGGGGCATGGGGTGGGAGAGGAAGTATCTTCAGCCTGGGCTTTCCACCACACTTACCTGCGTTTCTTGGTTTCAGTCATGGTCCTCCTTGTCCCGTCCCTTTGAGACGTGGTAACCTAGTCCTATTCATCTCCCCTCCCACTTAGAAATCCAGAAAATGTGAGCCCTGAAATTTGCTTTCAGACATCCTTGTCTGAAACCTTCCTTGGCCACTAAGTTCCTGCAGTTTGTCCCCAGACAGGCCAGTTAGAATGGAATCATGACACAACTGACGACAGAGAAATAATGTGGACCACAAGAGCAGCAACAATAGGAGCAGCGGCAACAACTTCCAGCGTGTTTACTACTGTCAGACAGGAAGCACTTAATGTGTGTTAACTCATTTAATTCTCACAACAACTAGACGAGGCAGACACTATTATTGTCCCCGTTTTACAGGTGATGAAACTGATGGACAGGCTGATTACGAACCTTACCAAAAATTAAAGAAGCAGTGAAAAGCAGAGCAAAGATTTGAACCCAGAGAGTATTGCTCTGGAGTCCACCACAGTGTAACCCACTTCTTCATGCTGCCATAATCTAACTAAATTAAATAAAACACAGACTGTATGTTTGTGTAGCTATAAACATTAATTCACAAGACCTATGAAGTGGCTATAACTGTCACATTTTGGGGGCTCCCCCGGTGGTGCTAGTGGTAAAGAATTCCACCTGCCGATGCAGGAGATGTAAAAGACATGGGTTCGATCCCTGGGTGGGGAAGATCCCCTGGAGGAGGGCATGGCAACTCACTCCAGTATTCTTGCCTGAAGAGTCCCATGGTCAGAGGAGCCTGGCGGGCTACAGGCCATAGGGCTGAAAAGAGTTGGACACGACTGAAGTTACTTAGCACACACATACATCCCCAAAAACATAAAACATGTCCATTCTACAGGAGTTCAACATTCTAGGGAAGAATGTCAACTACTTACACTTAGGAAGATTAAACATTAACATTTATCAAGAGAATAAAAAATTTAGGAGAAAAAAATGATACAATAACACCACAAAACATTATAATTATTTTATACAACCCTGTGGTGAGCAACCCTACAAATATTTAATTACTCATATTGATCTTCTTCCTATATCTAGGGAATTTTTATTTCCAGCTTCCAGATGTTAATTGAAATAAAGATTGTTCAATTTGTCTGCTTGATTGTATTTGATTATAGGTTTGAAATTATTTTTTAAAAGTCCTCTAAGGTAACCCAGCAGAAAGAGTAAGTCTATTCACTCAAGAAAACTGAATGCCTTCAGTTCCTTCAAAGAAATTTGAGACAGATGTGCTTTTCTTCTTCTTCTTCAACAAATCCAGAGGATGAAAAATGTATTTTATTTCTTGTGAAATACATTTTCCTGTTCATCTCAGTATGTGGGACTGTCAAAGTTTATAACTTTGGCAGTGTTTTAATGTGCCCATTCTGTTCTCCTTTAGAAATTTATTAAATCTACATTTTTATGAAAAACAGAATGTGGTAGATTTTTTTCATCTTTTGACATTTACTTGTTGGTTAGTGTTTTTAAGTCATGCAAGATCTAAAACCAGAATGACAAACCATCCAAAACTTAAGTGTTTCCAAAGCTGATTTTGAAAGGGGAGAAGCATTGCGAGCAATGATGCTCAGCACTTCTGTACAGTATTTTATCTGAGAATCAACAGCAATTTGAGAGGTGTGAACTAATTTCTTAAGGTTAAGGTAGGTTTTTCAGAAGGGAAAACAAATGGATTACTTCTTTTTCATACAACAATGCTTCTAAGTTGCAATGTATAAGCTTCATGGAATTTTTATAAGGCTTGGTGTAGTTTAACTTAAAGGCAGATGGGCAGTCAGGGTGGGATCCAGTTTCCTCCTGGACCTGATATCCTAAGATATTTTTTCCCTGTGTCATTTCCTAAAACTCAAGAGACTCCATTCACCCACCAAGACCACCACCACTGAAACCATGAGAGCTCCTCCACAGGGGTCCAATCTCCTTTGATTTATAAGGCCTGTTCTTGCTCTAGTTTTAATATTTTCATTGCCTGATACACTGGGCTTTCCTGGTAGCTCAGATAGTAAAGAACCTGCCTGTAATACAGGAGACCTGGGCTTGATCCCTGAGTCGGGAAGATCCCCTGGAGAAGATACACTAGATATTTTAAAGAGCTTCTGAGTTGGCATTAGTTGTGTCCTAGTACATCAAAGAAGTTATTCTGGCATCTCCAAATTATAATACAGGATGACTGAGTTTAACAGTCTCTAAGAGGGTTCTTTGAGGTCTCAGTCTCATTCCTCTCTGATCATGATGATGTTTTATTTTTTCATTTGCTGAGAAAGTGTTAGTTGCTCCATTGTGTCCAACTATTTGTGATCCCATGGACTGTAGCCCACCAGGCTCCTCTGTCCATGGGCTTCTCCAGGCAAGAATACTGGAGTGGGTGGCAATTTCCTTCTGCAGGGGATCTTCTCCATCCGGGGATCAAACCTGGATCTCCCACATTGCAGGCAGATTATTTACCGTCTGATTTGCTGAGAAGCTTTCTGTAATAGAGGAAATGGTTGTTTAGTTTCTTTATTTTTTGGCCACACCCACACAGCATGTGAGACCTTAGTTCATGGCTAGAGATTGAACTCATGTCCCCTGTAGTTGAAGTGTGGAGTCTTAACCACTGAACCACCAAGGAATTCCCAATAATTGTCTAATTCCTATTTTAGGCTCATTTTAACTTCTTTTTTTGGTTAAATATCCATCTTTAAGTACTGTGATTTAAGGATGATAATTATGTATATAAACCATGTTAACCGAATCATAACACTAGTATGTATGTATGTGCTCGGTCGTGTCTGAGTGTGGCCCCTTGGACTGTAGCCTGACAGGCTCCTCTGCCCATAGAATTTTCCAGACGAGAATACTGGAGTGGGTTGTCATTTTCTACTCCAGGGGATCTTCCCAACCCAGGGATCAAACCCACGTCTCTTGTGTCTCCTGCATTGGCAGGTGGATTCTTTACCACCAGTGCTACTGGGGAAGCCTTAATACTGGTAGTAGGTGAGATTTAATACATATGGCACATCATCCCAGGAAATCGGGCGTTGGATATGATTCCCATCTTGCAGTCCATCTCTTAAACCTGCTGGACTGACAGGGCACAATATTGAGGGAAGCATGGAAAGACAGAAGAGAAAGAATTCTCCACACATGTGCAAGAACATTCATATGATGGAGAAAAAAAAAGGAGCGCTATAAGCACTTTTCTATACTCCCTGCACTTTAATGGGCTGAATTTTCTCATGCTCCATTATTTTCCTGTTGGGCACAGGAGAAAATAACTATTCTACAGATAACTCACAAAAGAGTGGCCAACAACTACAGTTACATAGAATGCTTTTATACAGATTTTTCCAGAACCCATAACTTGACTGAAAAGCTCTTTTTTCCTTTGCTCCACTGTGATGAGAACAGTTTGTTTGACTCATACCAAACCAAATCAAGCATTTCTGTGGGCACAAAAAGGAATGTGGAGCAAAGAAAGATTTTCTTCCTAAAAAAGAATATGTGCATGGAAAACAAAATTGCTTCAAATTTCACAACATCCTTTAACCTGAAACCTCGGAGGCAGAGTCAGGTCAGTCCAATTTCCTTTGCAGATATTTGACTTTAAAAAATCACATAATTCAACTTTTAAAAACGGATCTGTGTGAAATGATATATAAAAAAATTCCATGGTATATAAGTCATGATGAGCTTCAGCTTATGTTTACCCTCTGCCTCTTCATCTCTAAGAGATGCAAATTGGCCTCAGGCAACAGTGGAAATGTCTTGTCCTAGTTCTTCTAAATCAGCCCCTAAAGACGTTTACATTAGGAGCTCAGAGTGACGATGAAATAAATGAGTTTCTTCAAAAGGCCGGCTGCCCCTATCTAGGAAATTAAAAGTCATTGGGGAGAATTTTTTTTAAAGAAGCAATAACAGATAAGTACATAGTCCTTGGTTTCTTAGCCCAATTGGATTTGTACATTTTAGAATCACAAATGACTGATCCAGTTAACTCTGAGGCGAATTTTAAGAGAGAAAGCAAAACTTTTTCTAAGGATCCAAGTCTCATACTCTTTCAGTTGTTCCAGGACCTCAGATTTGTGACTCTACTTATTCAAAGAATGTCACGTATTTGCTTTTCTCTTGAAGAATGTAACATTACAAATATATTTTAGATGGGATGTGATTCAAAGCTACAATAATTCTTTGCATGCATCTGAGAATGATAGATGCTGGCATTAGAGTCAGAAGAGAGTCTCTGTTTCTTTACTCTCAAAACAAAGAAAACATTATCTTGCCCACTTTCCCACAAGACTGCTGTCAAAGCAGTATAGCGTGAAAATCAGATAGTAAAGTCTTGAAAAATCAGGCCACCAAAATGTAGATGAAACCCACGATGGTTGTCTGGGACTCACTGCCCTACTCAACCTTGCAACAACTCTGGTGATGTAAGGAGGACAGATACTGACATTATTAGTCCTATTTTCCAGACGAGGAAACTGACACCTAGTAATAGGGAATGACTTGCCATTATCACAGTTAGTAAGTATGAGAACCAAGATGCAAGTTGAATGCTTTTAACTCTAACCTTCATGCTCTCCCAATAAGTTGCCATTATAAACTGGACCTTAGCCTGTCAGTTTCCTCTGTCCATGAGATTCTCCAGGCAAGAATACTGGTGCCCTCCTCCAGGGGATCCTCCCAACCTGGGGATTGAACCTGTATCTCTTACATCTACCCACATTAGCAGGCAGTTTCTTTACCACTAGTGCCACCTGGGAAGCCCAATAAACTGTAAAGTGCCTTACAAATGTGAAGTGCTACTTGATCACTTAAACCTTATTTTTGACCTTCTGAGGCCAAAGTCAGGGAAAGTAGGGGAAAATGTTGGAAATCTAAACCACTGGACTTTACATAGAACAGTTTAGTAGAGAGAACAAGCAGAAACAGTAGCAATATAGCAGATCTGGGGAGCAGAAAACTCAACTGTAACACAAAAACTGGTCATGTGTTGAGAAAAGAAGTGTTGAGTCAGAAGCTAGAAGAAGGTCGTAAGAAAGGAAAGTAGCTGAAGAAGTGAGGTGCCGGGAAGAAGGAAAAGATGGGCACAGAAGAACCCAAGCTGGGATATAGGCTGCTGCTAAAGTCCAACTGACATGGTTTCATCACTGAGCTCTCTTAATGGGATGGTTAAATCCTTAAAGTGATGGAATTTCAGTGGCTGCATTCAAACCCTGATGGGCTGTGGGCACCTGCACACATTCCTTCCAGTCTTAACATTGGCTGCACTCTCCTTGTCTCCCAACTTCCAAGCCTGGTACTTATCTACCTGAGGGCCTTTTCTGGTGAGCAGAACCAACTCTGCTAAGCATGGGTAGGCAGGAAGTGCCCAAGAATTAAAGCCCTCCTTTCATCTGAATGATAATGGCAGTTGGTGTATAAATACCCCAGCTCTCTCTCAGGGCTCAGTACCTCTTTGAACTCATATTCCACTTTGGTTCCCAGAGTTCCCTATGGGGAAGGTCCACTTATTGACTGTAGTAACTTACTTGATCCCTGGATGAGGGAATGGCAACGTACTGGGATGGCAAAGTTGGACATGACTGAGCAACTAACACAACACAACAACAACCACCTCTCTGCCTCTTTCCCCTACTTTCCTATCCATGTTTCCTTCACCTCCCAAATAAACTACTTGCATCTGTATCCCTGTTTCAGAGTTGGTTTCTGGGTGAACCAAAATAAGACCTGTCTTGCTGAGAGGTATCATTGGCACGTTAGGGAATAGCAACAGCCTGTAGGAACTGTCAGGGACCAAGGAAGCTAAGGAAAGAACCCAAAAGATAGAAGAATTAAGACCCGTGAAGCCTCACCATAGCTAAGAAATGCACCAGAGACAGTGGGTGCTTGTGCTCAGGGACAGCAGATTGGATCCAGAAGACAGAAGAGAAGGCAACTGAGGACCCATCATCCAGGCAGTCAGGGGCCACAGACCAGGCAAGTTAAGCGGGGAGGAAGAGGCATTAGCCCACTAACAAGAAGCAGCTGAAACCCTGAGGGGGCGGAGTAGGGTGCTCAGGGGCTGTTTGTACATTCCTTAAGAGACAGAGTCCATGCTCAAAAAGAGGTGGCTTGGGTTCTGCAGGGAATGTCGCTGGCTACAGTAGCCAGGAATATTAGGGCAGACAGAAATTCAGCGCTTACTATAGTTAAACATGAGTTTGACCAAGATACAGTGCAACCTCTCATTCTGCAGATGAGAAGCTGAGGATGGATGTCTTAAGCGAGGTCTATCCCACCACCCTTAGTTAAAGAGCCAGGACTAGAGCCTGCCACCGCACATTCCCGCCACTCCATGCTACAGTGGCAAGGGGTCAAGTCAGAATTCTGATTCTCAGGCTTAACGGTTATTTCTAAAAGAGTACCTGGTCCTCTAGAAATGGGAAATTTAGAATTAAGTCTCAGTTTCCTCCTGAATGCTGACATCCACATAAAAGGCCAGACTCCATGGTCTAAAGTCAATCTGTCTTAGAAAGTATGTATAATAACCCTTTGTCACCTAATGGGAGTGCTGCTGTGAGTTTTAATTACTATTCATTAAGGGCACAGATGTAATCTGTTAAATGAAATGCTCTAAATGAATTTCATTATAGTTTTACCAGGTATAAAGAACTTACAGACTCTCAGGAACCAAATTATTTTGGTCAGTATTGATGCTGTATTCATATTATCATTATTAACAACATTATATTACATATACTATCACATATTATATATAATGTCACATATATAACATTTATACACAGTAATATATAAATACTTAACATGGTATATGTATATACACACACATATATATATATTTTTTTCAAATTTAAAACTTTTTATTTTTGTTGGGGTATAGGGCTTCCCAGGTGGTGCTAGTGGTAAAGAGCCTGCATCCAATGCAGGAGACATAAGAGACACAGGTTCAATCCCTGGGTTAGGAAGATCCCCTGGAGGAGGAAATGGCAACCCACTCCAGTATTCGTGCCTGGAGAATTCCATGGACAGAGGAGCCTGGCAGGCTACAGTCCATGGGTTGCAAAGAGTCGGACACAACTGAGTGACTAACACTTTCACTTTCATAGCCAATTAACAATGTTGTGGTAGTTTCAGGAGAACAATGAAGGGACTTAGCTATACATATTTTAACATAGTATACAGACTATAAAATCAATGTTGTTGTTCAGTTGCTGAGTCAGGTCTGACTCTTTGCGACCCCATGGACTGTGTAGCATACCAGTCTCCTCTGTCTTTCACTATCTCCTGGAGTTTGCTCAATAACACTAATATATAATATTAAGAAGTTATCATTATTATTAATAAATAATAATACATGCTGTGTTTTATTGTCTGTTCTCCTTTTAAATTCTAGTAAAAAAAAACACAAAACCTAGTATTGGATAAAGAAGTATTTTCCTGATGAGTTTCAGCATTGATTTCAAACATGGAGTTTGCCCAGGGACTTCCGGGGTGGCCCAGTGGTTAAGAATCCACCTGCTAATGCAGGAGACGTGAGTTTGATCCCTGATTGGGAAACTGAGATCCCACATACCGAGGGGCAACTAAATTAGTGTACAGCAACTACTGAGCTTGTGCACCCGTGATGAAAGATCCCGGAGCAGGGTGCCATTGCCTTCTCCGAGGGGTCTTCCTGACCCAGGGATCTAAGCTGGGTCTCCTGCACTGCAGGCAGATTCTTCACAGTCTGAGCCACCAGGAAGCCCGCCACTAAACCACTCTAAGCCTACTCGTCCCTGCCCCCACACCTGCTTGACCTGATGAGCTTGGCCCTTAAGGCTCAAAAGCTGCGTTGTCTTGACGACCCCTACAGTACACTGTCTGCCACCAGAGGGCTCCTCTGGGAACCTTTGTGAGAGAAGCACTGAGGCTTTCGAAGCCCCTCTGCAAATGGATTTCTGCACAAAGAGTTGATAGGAGGTGAGAGCTGGGCCAAAATGGGGGGCTACCTATTTATAACAGATGCCGGAGAAGGTTGGACCATTTCTCCTGATATGTACTCAGTCCTAGAATCATAAAAAGGTTTTGCTCTCTAAGGATGGATTAGCACCACCCAGGTTCTGGGGTTGAATGAGGGAAATGAGGTAATGGCCTTAGATTTGAAGCACATGAATAATACAGTCTCTAGAATGGGTGGTGCCCCTACCCCGGCTTCCTTTTTCACATAAAATAGAAGACCCGAGTCTCTGGGCCATCCAAGGTAGCACTTTTCACAAATATCAAGCATAAATCATTTAAAAGGCAATGTTTAAAAACAGGAAAGACAAAATCCCAAATGAATTTGCTGCTTATCAATGTGCCTCTGCCCTCTTGCCCATGAGGACTTTGAAACGCTCTTGACACCTCGTTTAAATTCTTTCGGACACTTTTGTTTTTGTCACTGTTTCAATGGGGGTCAAATAGAATAATTGATTTCAAGTTAAGCTACCTACTTAAATCGCCTACTTTAATAAAAAGATGAAAAACAAAATGTCCATAATTTTCAGCAAGAAAAGTGCTTCCTCTATCTGGTAGTGGATTGAATTCTATAGCTCTGTCGGACCCTCAGCAAAGTAGAGAAGAATCTAGTACAATACAAAACAGAATTAATTAACTTCCACTCAAATTATTTATTTTTATGGTGATGATATTGATTAAGACTTTGAACACAGCTGCCCACACAAAACTCTTTTCATATCTAGATGTAGTATATAAAATTGAGAAACCTTTTAATTTATCTAACAATCTCAAGTTTGAAATTAGTGATAACCTTCCTTAGCCCCAGTCACAGCAGAGACATCCAGTTAGTTAATCAAATTAAAAGTATGAGTCTGTTTTCACATTTATCAGTTCATTAAGTTAGATACGCCCAAGAGCCATGATGACCAGGCTGTGTCAAGATTATGTGGTGAACCATTTAAACCCAACACGTTATACATGTGTTTATACAATTAATTGGTTATTCGATGTTTAAAATAAGAACACCAAAGACATATAAATTATGCCACACCTCCTAAATCCCTTGTGTAACAAAGGTTTTCTTGCATGAAATGTTATGCCCAACAAAATCATGTTTCATTAGGACAAACAGGACCAGAAAATATACAATGTAAGTGAGGCCAAAACTATGCAGGAGGCCAAAATCAGATTAGATTTATACCTCAAGCAACAGAGTAAAATTTCTGATCATCTCTCATCCAATGTGATTGAGAAACAGGATCTACCCGAAGCCTGAAATGATGTGATGATAATAGAAATATGGTCATGCCGTGAATTTGATCAATAAATAAAAACACAGTGCCAAGTGCATGCCAAGTAAATAAAAACTTAAATAGGACAGCAGTACTTGACTGGGGAGTACTGCTCCCCAAAAGCAAGGGGAGAGGGGGAAGATGAGATGGCAGAGATTAAAAATAAAAAGACAACTCTGCAACATCGAGGGAGAACAAACTGGGGACTGTTGAAGCTGAATCTCTCACAGATGAGGCCTGGGCGTGGCATTGTCGTGGCCGGGTCACTGTTGAGTGTGGACCCCACCACGGGTTGCACCAAACCTTTGAAGAGCAGCCTCATGGTGGGTCACGGAGCGGTCAGCTGCGCATCTCTGCTGTTCCAAGTGGCCCACCTCGGCCTCTATGGGAAGGAAGGAATGATTTCTTTAAGGAATTGGGCTATTTATAAAATAAATATAAAGTCTAATATCTATTATACACAGATGATAGTGGAGGAGCGCTCCGGCGGCTGTCTATTTGCTGAGCATCAGCCTCCTGTGCGTCTAAATTGCCCCGTACTGAGAAGAAACACAATACAGTTCACCAGAGACTTGGCTGCAAGGTAAAGCCGCTTGTCTGTGGGCAAGTAATGACTTGCGTTTTCAGCTGCTTCTTGGTAAGAGCTGGAGTAATTGGAATCAGTTATTCAAAACATCGCTAAATGTGATTTAAATGGCAAGGATTTAATAACAGAGAAAGAAGCCATTAAAGGGGTTCAGGCAGGGGAGAAGGGAATTCCGTTTTTTAGAGCAGAGGGAAAAAAATAAAGCAATTACTTGATGTAAAGGCCAGAAACAGGACTCCTGCTGTCAGGGAGAAATCAAATCTGTCAGCAATTAGTGGGATCTTAGGAGGTAAAGAACTCTGCGGTGCTGAGCAGTGAATAAGGGGTTAGCAATTATATGAACTGATAAAAGTGCTCTGGTTTCCAAACAGCAGGTTAACAAGCCTTACTTTTTTCATGACTTGATGCAGACGTGATGAGTCACACTTTAGGATATTTTTCAGTGGTCGGCCAGGAAAGTTCCCTAATAAGCACCTTGGGCGGCCTCTTTCCAGTCTCAAACTGTATTCAGGCTACCTAGCTCGGAACGATGGACAGGAGAGCATTCGGAGAACGAGGTTCTTCCTTAGTTAAAAAATGGAATCATAATTTCCACAATATGTTGTTTAAAGGAATCAAATGGGAAATCCCCATACTAGTGCCCACTCTTCCAGGGGGGCTGGAAGTGACTGGTGCTTTCTGCCTGGAAAGTACAGCATCGCATGGTGTAAAGCAGAAAAGCTTTTCAACAAATAAAGAAGTTAACTTTATTATGCTATGCTTCTTACTCTTTGTCGTGGTAGGAATAAAAAAGATCTGTCACATCTATTTATATACATACATGGCCCACACATGACTCCTATCTGAGCTCTTTAAAAACCACTTTGTATTGATGTAGGTGGGTTGTGAAACTCAGTATGATATGCGAAGTCATATCAGAAAGAAAAATCAATTGTTCTGTCACAAAAACAGTTACAGCCTTTCAATTCAAGGAGCTACTCTCGGTGCTGAGAGAATGCTCAGATATCAATAAAAGATGAGTGTTTGAAGGAAGGTCATCTGAAGAGACTCCCCTAGAATCCTCTTTGAGTAGCTATGATGGTGACCTACTTAGGTTTTTACTGACAGGTATTTCGCTTTAAAGACATAAGCGATTATACCTGAGCAACAGGACTGCAAAGTGAAACCTACCATCAGTGCATGCCGCAGATTTGTCAATGGACGACAGACAAATAAAAACAATGATTTTTTCTTCTTTTTTTCCCTATGAAATTCAGTCTTAATATATTTGGGCACTGAGGACTTTCCTTCTGCTTTAAGCGCTGCATAAGCAACTAACTCAATAATTTAAAAATAGCCAATCAATGGCTCTCAAGGGATTTTCCATTTTGAGCAAAACTCCTCTGACCAGAAGAACCTTACCCCTCCTTTCTGGTGAATCATTGTTGTGGGTCTGCATGGCTCCCACAGACACACCAAGTGCCCTGAAAGGCCAATGATCATGAAACATCTGTAAAACCCAAAGTGATTGGGAAATGTAGCCTGGGCAGAGTGGAGCTTTAAGAGCAGCTTTCAACCCAGCTCTGAAGTCAATAGAAGTTTTGTGATTTTTCTCTTATGCAACATGGCTTTCAGTCTTATATTATTATTCTTTATTCTATCTAATAGTGTATTTAATATAGGTTATTGCTTGGTTTTCTTAAATATTATATTTGTCTTAGGAAAATTTATAAATAGCATCTAGCAGACTTGTTGGGTAGGGTTGAAAGAAGAGCATGGTATAAAATTTGGAGGGAGGGGACATCAGCCAGTCACTACAGTTCTTTGCAGAGCATAAGAGCTATGCTTTTGACATTCCTGTTAAATACCATACAGGCTTACAAAGATTCCATACCCCAGATTGGCTGAGATTCCTAAAAAAATCTATTTACCAAGCACCTAAATGTGCCAGACCCTGTGCTAAGTGTATTTATCTGTGTTTATATTTCAACTACTAGTAAGATATAAAGCTTTTTTTTAAAGACAAATAAGGAACACTTCCATTACTGACTCGGTCATTTATACACATGTATAATTTTTTTTTAATTTAGATGACTGCAAATTTTGGACCTCTTTATTCCTGATTCTTTATTACTGAGATTTTTTATTATCATGTATAATTTTGTATTAGTTTTGGGAGTACAACATAATGATTTGGTATAGGTATATATTGTGAGGTGATGACCACAAGAAGTTTAGTTAACATCCACCACCACACTTGGTTACAAATTTTTTTCTTGTGATGAGAACTTTGAAGATCTACTAATCCTGAGTTTTTTAATCATCTCCCATCATCAGATTACAAAAGTCACTTAATTCCGAGAGACACTGAAAGTTAAAAAAGCAAAGATGAAAAACACCAGTTTTAAAAAAATCCAACTGAGGAAAATACTCCTGTGGCAGAGTTTGCCCCGTTCTTGTTGTTCAGTTGCTAGTTTGTGTCCAACTCTTTGCAACTACATGGGCTTCAGCACATCAGGCTCCTCTGTCCTCCACTATCTCCCAGAGTTAGCTCAAACCCATGCACATCGAGTCAGTGATGCTATCTGTCTCATCCTCTACTGCCCCACCTTCTTTTGCCTTCAATCTTTCCCAGCATCAGCATCTTTTCCAATGAGTCGACTCTTCACATCAGGTGGTCAAAGTATTGGAGCCTTAGCACCAGACCTTCCAATGAATATTCAGAGTTGATTTTCTTTAGGATTGACTAGTTTGAGCTCCTTGCTGTCCAAGGGACTCTCAAGAGTCTTCTTCAGCACCACAATTCAAAAGCATCAATTCTTTGGCACTCAGCCTTCTTTCTGGTCCAACTCTCACATCTATACATCACTAGTGGAAAAACCATAGCTTTACCTTGTACAACTGCAGTTTTTCCATGATGATTACACTGAAATGCCACCAATCCCTTCCTTTGAGGACCGGTTGATTGAATGCTGAGCTCTGGTCTTGTCACAGTGAAGATAGACTCATATGTAGCTGGGTTTTAACAAGCAAACCACTGGTTTTCATGTGACCTTACCCAGTTCTGCCAGGAATGGGCTGTTTTTCCTTCAACAGCAAGGTCCCTGGTTTCCTCATCTGGAAGCAGTAACAGTAGAATATAATTGGAGTTTTCTTCAATTCCTGGGAATTAAAAATGATCATATAAACTTGCTTAAGAAAAAAGTTGGAGTTAGTAACATCTTTATGATAGGGGGAAAAAAAATATGGTGCTCTTTAATGGGTGTGGCTCCCCTGGTGGCTCAGAGGTAAAGAATCTGCCTGCAATGTGGGAGACCTGGGTTTGATCCCTGGGTCAGGAAGACCCCCTGGAGAAGGAAATGGCAACCCACTCCAGTATTCTTACCTAGAGAATCCCCATGGACAAAGGAGCCTGGGAGGCTACAGTCTGTGGGGTTGCAAAGAGTTGGACACAACTGAGCGACTAATACTTTCACTTCCACTTAATGGGTGTAGGGTTATCCAGTAATATTTTGTAGGCTTTACTTAGTTAAGGTTTAGTATTAACTCTGGTTTCTCATTCAAAACACCTGCAGAGGGACAGAAGTAGTCAAACATCTGGTTTGTCCCAATAGAAGCTAGTTGTGGGACACAAAGGTTTTTAAAATGTCTTACATGACATCATTGGGAAAGCTATAATAAAAGTGTTTAAGGATGTGTAAGAGAGACTTGATATTGTTCAGAGCAGTGTATAGAAAGCCCAGGTAAACATTCTACCTGATTCACCAAGTTCACAGTAGTTGTGGTAACGTCTTAACTCACAGAATCATGGATCTTCTTTGAGCTGGAAATAAAACAAGGAAGGTTTAGAATCCAGCTCCTTTGAAAGCTTCTTAGGAGCAGAGCAGTGCCCTAAATTGCTTCTGAACATATTCTGGCCTGAGGATGAAGCTTCCAGAGCATGAGGCAGGAAGAGAAGTGACCCCCATGTAGGTGCCAATGACACCGGGCAGCTAAGAGTCCTGACCAGGATGCAGTGCACCCTTTCCTCGAGGATCTGATGTCAGAGCTGTCGTGGTGATCACATTGTGTAGGATGGCCATCTGGAAACTGCGGCTGGAGACTGGATGAGTGTTATCACTCTTTGCTTCCTCTGAGCTGGGTACCACTGGTAGGAGCAGTCCCACCTTCATGAATCTGCCACTAGTGAGTGTCAAGTGAGACCTGAGACTGCTGCCAAATTATAAATGAATACGTCTCCTGGGATGTAGTGTGTGAATTCTGATATGTCTCTCCTACAATTCTTAGGAAAATAAATCCTAGCAGTTCTCACTTGGCAGTAGGAGGGGAAATTTGTCGAACTGCAGTTTGGGGGAGGATTGGGGTAGGAGACTTTAGGCAGCTGGGATAAAATGGTTTGCTAATCACCTCCATCGGATTAGTGCCTTCCACACTTCCACACCCTCTCCATATCCTGCTTTGGGCATGTAGCAATTAGGACATTCCTTTTGTTAAGGGATATGATTGAACTCTGCCTTTTAATTTTGTGATTTTGATCTCGTTGAATTACTGATTAATCAACTTTCCAAGTAGGCACTCACCCCCTTCAGTTCAGTTTAGTCGCTCAGTCGTGGCCAACTCTTTGCAACCCCATGGACTGCAGCCTCCGGGACAAATAGTAAAGAATGCCGGTGTCGTCAGGCTGGGTGCCACCAGTCCTGTTCTTCCGGTTGGGACTGTGCCTGAGAAAGCAGAGGGGGACACTTCCGTGCCCGATGAACTGCTTCTTACCTTCTCAGCAGCCGCATTGCATCAGGACTTGGCTTCCTCACTGCAATCTCAGCCTCCATGGGGGTGGGTGGACCAGTAGCCTCCTGTGGTCTGTTGAACATGGCCACCCTCTGTAAGGGGTGCTCATCTTTATACGGTCAGTCTCAGTGACAACCCAGAGACCAGCATTTAAAAGTCAGCTATGAATTTCCCCCTATTTTAAGAAAAACAGGCTATCTTCAGCAGAGGAATTTGTTTTAGAGTATTATTCACTGGTCTTATAACAAAAACTTTCTGTGGAACAAATCTTAACTACAATGTTGGATGGCCAAGTGTAATTTTGCTGTTTTTGCTTATTTTCATATAGAAGAAATGTTGAAATGTATATGTGGAAATGGCAAAAACTGTGAGATTAAACACAGAGATTAAATGTCATTGGTTTTGGCTATTCTTTTAACAAGAAACTCAGATTCTTAGATAGTCTTTTTTCCTTCAAGTGGAATTCCTCTTAGTATGATTCCTATTCTGTGAATAGTAACATATTAATGTGTGGCCTAGTGACCCACCAATATCTAAGAAGTGACTATCAGAAGAACAAATCATCAAAGTGACTTTTCTTGTAATCAATGGTGGAACCACTGAAAAATAAATGAGAAAATTTTGATGCAAAACATTATTTATTAGATATTATAAAATCTTGTTAACATAATATACAGAGGTAGTCAAATTCCCATATCCCCCCAACACACACACAGTTTCCCCATCATAATCATCTTCCATTAGTGTGATATATTTATTATAACTAAGAAGCCAATGTTGATATTTTATTGCTAACTAAAGTCCACAGTCTTCGTCAGGGCTGTCTTGGTGTTGGGCATTTTATGGATTTGGAAAATGTATAATAGCATGTATCCATCATAATATAATACAGACTCATTTCACTGCCCTAAAATGAAAATTAGGGCTAAGGACTAACTAGTTCTGTGATCCAAGAAGATATAGACTTTTGAAAATGGGCGCTCCGAGTTTCATACATTATGCTCCAATTTGACCCATTATTGGGATTTTCTAGAATAGGGATATTCTATTTTCTAGAATAGAAAAATTCTATTTTCTAGAAACTAGAAACTGTATTTCTAGTTTCATATAATTCTCATTTCCAGAGTATGTCACTATTTCAACTGTCCCTACTCTTCTTCTCTCCCTCTGATAGAATCCTGCTTCATAAAAACCTGAGGAGATGAAAATACATATTGCTCAGATGATAAAGGAGCCAACAAAACAAAGCTCACATGCTGGAAGTTGGGTACAGTCCATTAATAGCCTTGAAAATTTTGTTCCGAAACAGATCATCTTGTATTAGAGGAAGTGAAAATGGCCTTAGCCTTCATTCACTCATTTCTGGACTGTTTCTATTTAGTCAGCAACATTTTTAAAGGACATTTTCAAAAGAAGGGAGAATGCAAATTAGCAGCATTGGGCATTACACAGTAAATAAAGGAACTGTCAGAGAAAAATCAAATGGAAAACCAGTGGTACCATGGACATTTATAAGGAGAAGATGCTATATTGCTTTAAATGGGAACAAAGGCAATTCTGCCTTATCTGAATTCCATCCTGTGTGTTGTGATAAGTGCAAAATACCAGAGTAATTGTAATTTGGAGAATGTGTGAAGTATAAAGTCTGGGGGCTACACTAGTGTTATGGTATTCTGTTCTCCCATACTGGCAAAAAATTAGTTATATTCCTGTAATCTTATAATAATAAAATGTCTTTTATTATGAAAATTCATCATTAACATACAATTAATTCAAAATTATCTTTTTTTTTTTCTTTTCCTTGTTTGTAATAAGAAGCCTCTGCTGG
Organism: Odocoileus virginianus; assembly: GCF_023699985.2. Lineage (NCBI taxonomy): Eukaryota > Metazoa > Chordata > Mammalia > Artiodactyla > Cervidae > Odocoileus > Odocoileus virginianus. The sequence continues at coordinate 20,463,759 of NC_069680.1, forward strand.
TCTATCTACCCTCTCGTGTGTGTTTGTCCCTCATTTGTGCCCAAATCTTTGTGACCTTATGTACTCTAGCCCGCCAGACTCTTCTGTCCATGGGATGTTCCAGACAAGAATACTGGAGCGGGTTGCCATGCTCTCCTGCAGGGGGGCATCCATGTCTCCTGTGTCTCCTGCACTGGTAGGTGGATTCTTTATTACTGAGCCACCTGGGAAGCCCCATCTGCCTTCTTGCCTTATTTCAAATACTTTTGATCCTTGGGTGCATATTTATGAAGTAGCTGAATGAAGTCATGGATATGGCTTGTGGCCATGCAATGGAGCAAGACTAGATGTTCCTTTTTATAGTTCAGTCTACTTTTATTATTGCCTTTGATTTATTAGGACTGTGTTCCAGCCAGTTGACCAGTGACACCATAGCTGCACTTGGAAACTTTTACGGATTTTGGGCTCCATGTTATAGTTGCTATGACTTTATGATCAGCCAAACAGAGATTAGGAGACCCAGTTGCTACCATCCCATTTACATGGAGCAGTCATTTCTCCATGCTATAGTTTCCTATTGCAGAACAATGATGATAATACTGCCATAACTACATTGCAGATTTGTCATGAAGCACAGTCTTTGTGACAATAGGCACTAACATATATAAATTAGGAGATGATGTTCTTCACTAACAATTTAGTCAACATAATGACAATCTCATGTCTCATAAGATATGTTTTACTTAACAAAGCCCTGGAATATACTCTTCCCCTTCCTATGTGATATTAATGAGTCATTAAGTTATTACTTAATTAAATATGTTAAAAGTCATTAACTTATTAAGATATTAATAAGTCATTAATTTTTGCATCCCAAGAGCTTCCCTCAAAGTGACATGCACTTATTCAGTAACAATCTCTTATCTCATAAGAGATGTTTTACTTAACAAAGCCCTGGAATATGCTCTTCCCCTTTCTATGCAATATTAATGAAAAGGATCAAGTGTTTTTGCATTCCAAGAGCTTCCCCCAAAGTGACATGAACTTACTCAGTGGCCACCCATCCCTGATAATTTTTCCCCTAGGGGATACCAAATTGGAACAATTATTACCCACAAAGTGTCTGGGGGGTCTGTTGCCCCTGCACATTTGGCCCTTCTCCATCCGTGAACACCACGCTGAAGTGGAGGTCTTTGTGCCTTTCTCATTGTTATTCTCCGGTGCTGAACCACTTGAATACTTGAGCAAGAGAAGCAAGGTCCCGGCGTCAAGTCAGTTTCAGCTCTTGAGATCTGAAAGGCAGCCACTTGGAGTTCATTACACATTTCGACTCAACACTCCTGCCTTAACATTGTATTGCACAAGAATTCTCAATTCATTTTGGCTGCGTTACAAGGCCTGTTTTCTGCCTGGATGCCCAGGTCTCTCTTTCTTTCCATTGTCTCTGGTTGGTGTCCAGGAATAAAGGATACTTACCATTTAAAAAGGCAGAATTGTTTGCAAAGAAAATACTTCCCGCTAACTGGCACTCTCTGAGAACATTAAAGACGCAAATGAGGACAGTCACTTCCTTTGGAGTCATACTTCTTTTTATGCATCTTTACTGGAAAAAAAAGTTATTTCTTTCTGTATCTTGCTCATCATAATTTATGTTTTCCCATCTATGAGAACTTTATGAAAAAGAGAGAATCTCTCTTTTATTGACGAATTACTCCTTTACTGACTAGGAGCTTTAACCTTCATAAATATATATATATATATATATATATATATATATACACACCTGGCCAAGATCTCTTTTAAGTACAAAACCAGAAACTTTTTTCTCAAGCTTCTTGAGAAAAAGGTCTTCAGTGCTACGTCTTCACACTGGAGTGTGAGTTTAACAATACTAAAATAGAAGTGTTTAAAAATACGTCTTGACTTTTTTTTAAAATTGATAACGGTAATAGGAATTAATTCTATTCTATTTATTGGACACGGTAGGGTTCAATAAACCTCCAATGCCTTCACTTTTCTGTTTTAAGAGCTGCATATCTGGAGAGTATTTTGCGTAGTAAGGTGAGATTTGGAGACACATGTCTGTCAGCCTCAAAAAAAGAAAAGCCATTTAACTCCTTCTTTTCAGAGACTGAACTGCAGCGGTGGGTTTAGGGAGGTGGGAGGGAACAAGGCTGGACTGCATTTTTTAATGTTCTTGCATGTGTGTGCATGCATGTGTGTCTGCTTGTGTGTGTACATGCACATGTTGTTTTCCACAAGGAGAAGTTAATCTCTTGGCTTAGCTCCACCTTAGTATTAGCCTCAGTGTGTTCTCCCCCTCTCTTTACTCTAAATCATTATTAAGTTTATTACTGCTTTTTTTCTTTTGCTGGAAGAGATTAATGGCTTTCCCTGGGCAGAGCGAACTCAGCAGAGCCCAGTGGCTCTATAAATAGCACCTGCGGCTAATTCTCCAGTGCCTGGTATCTCCCCAACACATCTTGGTCTTTAAACAATTTGTTCAGAAGAGGAAAGCTAAGGGTCACTGTGCACTTTGGTGTGACTCAAAATGTGTTTTATGGATAATGGGGTTTTTCTCCAGGAAGTTTGGCCTGGTGGGTCCTTTGCAGAAACTGGACGTCCCGGCATGTCTGTCCCCGGTGAGGCATGCCTCACTAATCAAGCTTGCGAGGATATCTCAGAACCTGTTGGACCCATGGGGGTGGCACCATTAACTCCCTGCCCCCTCTACTTTTTTCTCATATCTCCTAAGGTTTCAGGCTTAGCTGAACTGTTCCAATAGCCTAGGGGAGATGTGACTTCATGGAGTTATAAAACATTGAAAGGGGAAATGCTTGGAAAATGGCAATGCTAAAGCTCAGTAACTTGTGGTTTCAGATAATGGAATACTTCTGGACTACGCAGGTTACAGGATGGACCCACGGCCGCTGTTTTAAAACCATCTTCACCTTTAAAGGTGGCACCAGGAACAAGAGAGTGCCTCACCTCTAGGGCACAGAGCAGGTGTTCAGTAAATGTTTGTTGTCTGAATGGACGAATGTATTTCTAATTTGTATTTCTTATTATCAGAAACCTGCTCAAGATGAGCTGAAAGCAGTGCAGTTGCAAGTGACATGATGTGACTTAAAAAGGCCCTGCCACCTGTTAGGGGAAAGGGAAGGGAGAATAAAGCTCCCCTCCCTGCTGTTCAGGTGTGGCTCCTCCTGGGTAGACCAGATCACCAGTGAAGAAAACTGTTGAGCTTCTGGTGCTTTGCTAGATACCTTGATGAAACCACATGCTTTGTTGGTTAAATGCAGGGTTCTCTTTATTAATAAATATCTTCCACTGCTATTCAGTGTTTACATTTGACCTTGGGAGCAGTGAATTCTTCCTAATTTGCATATCTGGTGAGATTAAGGAGAGATCCAAGGACGCTACTCAGACCTTGAACTCAGAACACTACAGTTCAGTCAGTTCAGTTCAGTCGCTCAGTCGTGTCCGACTCTTTGTGACCCCATGAATTGCAGCACGCCAGGCCTCCCTGTCCATCACCAACTTCTGGAGTTTACTCAAACTCATGCCCATTGAGTCGGTGATGCCATCCAGCCATCTCATCCTCTGTCCCCTTCTCCTCCTGCCCCCAATCCCTCCCAGCATCAGGGTCTTTTCCAATGAGTCAACTCTTCGCATGAGGTGGCCAAAGTATTGGAGTTTCAGCTTCAGCATCAGTCCTTGCAATGAACACCCAGGACTGATCTCCTTTAGGATGGATTGGTTGGATCTCCTTGCAGTCCAAGGGACTCTCAAGAGCCTTTTCCAACACCACAGTTCAAAAGCATCAATTTTTCGGTGCTCAGCTTTCTTCACAGTCCAACTCTCACATCCATACATGACCACTGGAAAAACCATAGCCTTGACCAGACGGACCTTTGTTGGCAAAGTAATGTCTCAGCTTTTTAATATGCTATCTAGGTTGGTCATAACTTTCCTTCCAAGACACTTGTCTTTTAATTTCATGGCTGTAGTCACTATCTGCAGTGATTTTGGAACCCAAAAAAATAAAGCCTGACACTCTTTCCACTCAGAACACTAGAGAGCCTTAACTCTGTATATGTCAATCTAGTACATGGATCCAAACTTGAAGTGTCCATTTTCTTAGAAAAAGACTCCCAGGATTTTATTTATTCTTGTCTGTGTAATCAAACCCTTTCTCTGCCTGCTTATTTCACCAGTATTATCATCTAATTACATAATAGCTTCTTAGAGTTGAGAGCTACCTCTGAGAAAATTTAGAATAATCACTGCCTTTTGCAGGTGAAGAGACCGAGACCCAGGGGATGAAATACGCTGTGCAAGAGAAGAGTTACCGGCTTGTCAAGAGCAGAGTTAAGTGAGAATGTGGGCTTCCTCTCTGCCTGTGTAATATAGCTCCCTTTACACCATGTTGACTTAATTCACATCAGTGTCCTTGGTTTTCACTTTGGCAGTGTGAATTTCTTAAACCAATGATTTTTAAATTTTTTAAAAAAGAAATCCTCTAATGTACTCTGTTATATGTACACAGTAAGAAGCTGATCTGAAGTGGGGTAGATGTGGGCATGTGCCATATGCTGCTGTGTTCAGTCACGTCCAACTCTTTGTGATGCTGTGGACTGTAGCCCACCAGGCTCCTCTGTCCATGGGATTCTCCAGGTGAGAATGCTGGAGTGGGTTGCCATTTCCTTCTTCAGGGGATCTTCCTGACCCAGGGATCGAACCCAGGTCTCCTGCTTAGCAGGCAGATTCTTTACCACCGAGCCATTGCCAAATGACCCCTGTTGGACAAAATTACCCTCAGTGTACAATTAACCACAGAGCTAAAGGAAGTCTTGTTTCCTTCCTGAGCTTCTGCTTTGGATGGACTCCATCTGAAATGGGGCTATTCTAGAAGGTAAAATGTTTCGATAAGTAGAAATAGTCAAATGTATTGCTCAAGTCTAAGAATTTAATAATAAATGCTGTCTGATATTAATTCATTGTACCCTTTGGATGTTTTATCTTGAGAACTTTTTAGTGGAGAACACAATGTGTGCTAGTTTGGGAAGATCATGTTCATTTCATCAGGGAACGCAATGCCATTCTTTTCTTGAGCCATTGGTCTGAGTATGGCCAAATGCCACAGTTCCAGGACAGAGAATAAAAATGACAGCTTCACACATTCTGCCATCATCAAGAAGCTGGACTCCTAAATCAGCTGTTTTCCCCTATTCTTTTCCGTTGGATGGTTTAGTGGAATGCACTTATAAACAGACGCACAGCCCAAGTTCCAAGAGTTTGAGGCTATGAGGTCTTATGACTCCTGTCTACCTCATGCTAGGTGTCACATGACACCATTTTTTGTCATAACATCTTTTTTTTGTTTGAGAGAAACAAAATGTCATTGAGTGTTTGTTCTCACAAATAGCACTGGGCCTCTCCACTTCAAATGTAATGGAGAGTTTCAAGAACTAGTTAAGGAAATTTTCCCTTATCTCCCTCCCAGAAACATAAGCAAGATGTAGAAGTGCAAAACACAGTTCTCTAGAACTGACATCCTCAACTTCTCATCTTGCTTATCCTCAACCTTTAGGCATCTTCTTCACATTGATCTTCCAATATCTAGTCTTAACCACTTATTGTTTGTTATGTTAGTCACTCAGTCATGTGTAACTCTTTGCAACCACATGGACTGTAGCCCACCAGTCTCCTGTGTCCATGGAATTCCCCAGGCAAGAATACTGGAATGGGTAGCCATTCCCTTTTCTAGGATATCTTTCCAGTCTAGGGATGGAACACAGATCTCTTGTAATACAGGCAGATTATTTACCTTCTGAGCTACCAGGGAAGATGTCCCCAATTCCTACATGCTTCTGAGAGCATTTTAAAAATTAGTACCCAAATACATGCTGGGAAAGATTGAAGGCAGGAGGAGAAGGGAACGACAGAGGATGAGATGGTTGGATGGCATCACTGACTCAATGGAAATGAGGTGAGCAAGCTCCAGGAGATGGTAAATGACTGGGAAGCCTACTGTGCTGCAGTCCATGGGGTTGCAAAGAGTAGGCTGATCAATTGAACAACAACAACATCCAAATACAGCGACTCAAAATACCTGTAATACTTTAGACTCTTAGAAGTCAAGCATTCCTACCTCAGTATTTCCAGAGGTCCATTCACTCATACATTCATCCATCCAGAATATATTTGTCACACATACCATGTACACACTCTCTCCTAAATTTCCACTCCAGATTCCTACTCCCACTGACTTCCCATCTTGCCCCCTACTGCTATCTTCTCTCCATCTCCTTTATCTCCTGTGTGGTCAATATCTCCTCAAATTTATTCTCCAAAGCACCACAAACTCAGGGTTGCTGTGTGACAGTCATAGAAGGTTGATAATCTTAGAGAAGACAACAATCTTGTGCACAAAAAGAAATTGCTTAAAATTAAACAATAGTTATTGCTTTTTCTTATAAGACCCTTTGCCAACCCGTCACTATGGATGTCTTATTGACCATCTTCCTTCTCGAGATCTGCTTAACAGGCGGCCATGTTGCCTGTGCCTACTCCCACTTTTTTCAGATCAGAGGAACCTCACACACACACACAGAGACACAAGCTTCTTACCTATCTACTGCTTAGGAACATCTTCTAGTCATAGTGTTTGTCATTTACAACCTTATTATCTAATATAATTAACCATCTCCTTTCAAACGTTTCATCATCCAAGAGAAAGCTTATTAGGGTATTTTCCTACGCAAAAGATTCTACACCCTTAGAAAGCAAAACATTAACAGATGCTTTGCATTTTGATTTTTTCCTATAATTTTTTTCTGTTTGTATTCTTAGGCAGAGTTTTTGGCCAGTGCATCAACTTTTGTGATAGAATGAAGACAGCCAGAAATTTATTTTTCCCTTATCCAGAGCAAGGCCCTGGGGTAAATTAAAAAAAAAAAAATCCTGTTATGTTATTACCCCAGTGCACTCATTTCTCCCTTAAGCTCTGCCCTTAAACACAAACAAGCTACTATTTCTTCCTAGTACCAATTATGAAAGGGAATGGATGGAGCTGTACCTCAAGCCCACTGGGGTTTTCCTTTGGAAGAACTTCTGCATGCATTTTCATAAAAGGGTAGTTATAATGAATGGGTTGAAATGAGATTTGTTGACTTATCCATTTTATTTCTGTCCAAAGACCATGGGAAAGTATGGATTAGCTCACACTTGGGAATGTAGGTTCTATCAGAAAAAAAGAGCTCAATCTATTGTGTTGAACATTTGGACTATCTTCCATCAAATTCAAACTATGAGAAGGAAAGATCTTATTTTCCTCCAAGAATATAAACTCTCCCTGCCAAGGATTACAGTGAACAACGATGCAGGCTGATTCTTGTTTTTTTGGTGGTGGGGGTGTGGTAAAAGGGGAAAGATGTCAGCGGACGGGAGCTATGTTGGGGTGTTTTAGATCTAGCATTTAAATGCGTGTGTTTCCCAGTGCAAAGAGCTCAGAGGACTCTCCATTGTGATATATGCATAGTAAGTCTGTGAAGATATTTTCACTTCTGTTAATGTCTGAAATGAATATATGAATGAAACAAATTAATAGTGAAACAAATATTTCTAGTTGGCAACAATATGCCTTAACTAATAGAATAAAATAGAACACAAAAGGAGAGATGCCATTTAAAAATCTAAACACAAATAGTGACCTGATGCTTCTTTTGATGAAGTCAACTATGTGACCGATTATTTTCAGAGATGGACAGCATTTATTGAGCACTTACTGTGGGAGAGGGGAATACTGTGTACTGGATATTCCCTAAGCCTAATCCTCAGCACTACTTTTCACAGCACTTCTATGAAGCAAGTCATCCTATCCCCATTTCACAAATGAGGAAATTGAGGTAAAGAATATGCATGTGTTGCAGGAGATGCAAGAGACAGGGGTTAGATCCCCTAGAAAAGGAAATGGCAACCCTCTCCAATATTCTGTCCTGAAAAATCCCATGGACAGAGGAGCCTGGAGGGCTACAGTCCAAAGGATCACAGAGTTGGACACAACTAAGCAACCAAGCCCAAAGAGAAGTAACATGTCCTCAGTCTTGCTGGTCAGGGACAGAACCAGGTTTCAAACCTAGGTGTCTGACTTCAGATCTGTGCTCTCTGCCACTTCATATGGTCTCTTTTGAAATGAATTCAGTTATTTCCAATAGGAAATAAGTAATTTTTCCAATTATTTCTGTTTTGATTTTCATACTTTATTTTGCAAATCATACTATATATTTTTTACTGTGTTTAGGTATACATTGTTCTTTAGCTTAAACTTCTGATGTGATCTGGTGACCATATTGTTAAATATAGTGATTCTTGCTTTATTTTGTTGCAGGCAAAAGCAGAAACGGTGACTTCTATGGAAGTCATGTATTCTACAGCATTGTTAAAGTGGTCCTATCCTTAAATGTCTAGGTACATTTAGAACTCTCACTTATTTGGTCAAATAGCTCTTTGTTCTTAATATAATTTTAAAATTGGCACTTGTAAATCCCAGTCTAATTCTTTGCACATGCTAAGTGTTCAAAGAAGTTTTGTTGACATAAGTAAGCATATTTCATGTTTTGGGAGAGTAAAATGTGGCCCAAGAGTACTGAAGACCTGTGAAGTTTGAAAAGAATTTAGTTCCAAAAGTAGCCAGCCAAATTTTTATAATTTGGGTAAAAAAAAAAAAAATAGTGTGCTAAAATGAGTTTCCAAATATTTCCCCATGTTTTTCTTGTCTTTTTCAGATCTGGGCTTATGTTTTTCTTGTCATTTTCAGGTAGACGTATGTAACTTACTTAGAAAGCACATGACTCTCCCTACAGTGTATCAGCATAGGGGTGATAATAATACTACTGTTGCTGATCAAGAATCTGTGACATCCAGTCCTTGTCTTGGTGCTTTGAGGATTTCTGTGTTTGAACCCACTGTGATGGTTATTTTCTCCATTTGCTGATGATGTTAATCACCTTCCTGGAGGTACACCATTGAAGTGGAAGAACTGAAGTTCAAGCCTGTATTGGTTTATTTCCAAAGCCTCCACCCTCTAATTTCTTTGCTATGAAGAACAATAAGCTCCGTTCTCTCTGCAAATTTATTCTACAGGATTTGCGCACATCACTCTTAAGTACCACAGAGAGATACTAAGTCATGTGCATTTTATTCCTTGGGGTCAGCAAGTAAAGAATCCACCTACCAATGCAGGAGATGCAGATTTGACCCCTGAATTGGGAAGATTCCCTGGAGGAGGAAATGGCAACCCACTCCAGTATTCTTGCTTGAGAAATCCCAGGGACAGAGGAGCCTTGTAGGCTACAGTCCATGGGATCACAAAAGAGTCGTACTTGACTTAGTGACTGAACAGTAACAACACGATGTTTTATTCTTCACCTATGCCAGAGGGATGGTAATAAATGAAATGACTTCAGCTTTGCTCTTCTCAAGTGGGTTCCCTTTTCTGTCACCCACACAAACTCAATATAGGGATTAATTTTTGTAACTCAGTGGGCACATACATAATATTTCTACTGGGATTATTTCATGATATGGGACTCAAGCTCCCTGGGCTGGATGCCTGGAGGCCTCCTTCCAGTTCCAGCTCTATCGCTGAGCAACATTTGGCAAGTCACTTAACCTCTCTGTATTCAGACTTCTTCACTTGCTTTCTTGGTGGCTTGCCAGCTCTAGCATATAATGGCCTTTTCAATAACATTAACATCTTCCGAAAACGATAAGACAAAGTAAGTTTGACCTAAGTGTCATGGGCTATTTGAAAGATATATCCATGTCCTCATTCTTGGAACTGTGAATGTTACCTTATATGGCAAATGAGTGAATATTCCTTGTATAAGAAAAAAAAATATGAAGGATCTTGAAAGGAGGAATATGCCCTAGATTATCTGCTGCTGCTGCTAAGTTGCTTCAGTCGTGTCCGACTCTGTGCGACCCCATAGACAGCAGCCCACCAGGCTCCCCCGTCTCTGGGATTGCCTTCTCTATAGATTATCTGGGTGGGCCTTAAATATAATCAGATGTGTCCATGTAAGAGAAAAATAGATGGAGTTTTGAGGCAGAAGAAGAGGAAATAATTGATTATGGAGGCAGAGATTTGGAGTGGTGATGCCACGAGCCAAGGAACACCTAGAGCCACCGGAAGCTAGAAGCGTCAAGGGAAACATTTTCCCCTAGAACTTTCATAGCAACCATGGCCAAGGCCAATACCTTGATTTCAGACTTCTGGTCTCCAGCACCATTTGAGAATACATTTCTCTTCTTTTAAACCACCTAGGTTTATATTAGTTTGTTCCAATAGCCGCAGGAGACCTACATACCTGGTTATGCCACAAAACATGCCTTCTGCTGGATTTTCATACAATACTTACAGGGGAACATTTGTAGAGGAAGAGGCACAAGACTTCAGGGTTAATTAAGCATTCTCAACAAAGCATTCATCCCAATGGAATGCTCTGAGACTATGATGTGAAATATATTTAATTAAACACTACTCTTAGGAGAGGTCTGGACCCTCACTTGGGTTGGCTATGATGAGACTAGGCTTATGTCTTCTAGTCCTCGGTTGGAGAGTACAGAGCAAAGAAGAGGGAAGTCAGTGTCCCGGCACCCTTTGTAAGAACTGAAATTTCCGTCCTGATTGCCAAATCCAAATTGGAAATGAAAGCTGATTACCAAGTGGAAGTGGTATAAGTGGGACCCACAAGCTGGGAAGATTCAGGCTCAGAAGAAATTCCTGAGGCATTGGCCCATATCGTGAGGATGGAGGGCTTCAGGTAAAATGTGAAGGCTAAAACGGGCACAATTTTTATAGAAAGGACCGTAAAGTTCTTATAATCTAACTCTTTCACTGTTCCCCTGAATTTCCTCACCTCACAGCTATGTCACCACCCAACCTCTACGAACTTCTGACAACATTCATTCATTCACTCAGCCATTTAATATTTGAGTGCCTTCCACATTCATTTCAGTTCATTTCAGTTGCTCAGTTGTGTCTGACTCTTTGCGACTCCATGGACTGCAGCACGCCAGGCTTCCCTGTCCATCACCAACTCATGTCAGACCACAATCATGGACAGGACTAGCAGGTGTCGGTAGTTGTTTGTAATGAGATGAGCAAGAGGAGGTGAACACTGCAGTGGAGAGGGACATGATGCACTGAGGCAGTGAGACTGGAGTGAATGGCCTCTGGCCCGAGGACACAGGGCTGGCATCCTAAGAGGTGATATTTGAGCTGAGTCTCAGATGTGAGTAATGCAATCCCCTGAGGCAGCTCATTTCCGCTTCAAAAAGTCCTTCCTTACACTGAAGCGAAATATGTGCTTCATTAATTTTTACCTAAACTCTGAATGGTCATTATAACCCAAGCCAATGACTCTTGAGGACTTTGATCTCAATGGGTGGAAAGACACCAGGAATGTATGAAGTTTGTTTTCAGTAAGTCTCTGCCCTGTGGAGGGCCCTTTTCAAAGGGAAGCACACAATATTCTCATTTCTTGGACAATAAATTCTTGAATAAGAATTTTTAAGGCTTGCCAGAGGAAACTCTTTAGATGGTTAATATTGCAGACATAATTAATTCTTCAGCAAAGGGCCCATCTTCCTGCTCCATGCTTCTACATAGATCTTTTCCAAGTACAGTAGGAAGGTGGGGAGGTCATGCCAACAGTGAGGTGTATAGATTGTGAAAGTCCAACTGCTGGAGCCAAAAGCCTGGGAGAGAGCAGGTAGCCCTCACCCAAATAATCTGTCATCACTTTCTGTTGGGCTTTCCTGGTGGCTCAGATGGTAGGTAAAGAATCTGCCTGCAATGCAGGAGACCTGGATTCCTTCTCTGGGTTGGAAAGATCCCCTGGAGGAAGGCATGGTAGCCCACTCCAGTATTCTTGCCTGGAGAATCCCCATGGACAGAGGAGCCCGGTGGGCTACAGTCCATGGAGTCACAAAGAGTCAGCTATGACTGAGTGACTAAGAACAGGCTTGCCTGGGCGGTATCCATTCCTCCCTGTCCCCTCTGCCCCCAGCATCTCTCCCTTGAATGACAGACAGCCTCCTCCTGGCCCCCATACCTCCCTCTATAACTTTCTCCAACCGTTCTTCACTCAGTAGCTCAAAAATGCAACTTGACAGTGAAGTAAGTCAGAAAGAGAAAAAGAAATCATGTATATTAACTCATATATATGGAATCTAGAAAAAATAGTACTGGTGAGCCTATTTGCAAGGCAGGAATAGAGACATAGTTGTAGAGGATGGACTTGTGGACACAGCGGAGAAGGGAGAGGGTGGGACGAGTTGAGAGAGTAGCATTGAAATATGCACACTACTATCTATTTTACATGTGTAAAATAGATAGCTAGTGGGAAGCTGCTGCATAACGCAGGGAGCTCAGCCTGAGCTCTGTGATGACCTAGAGGGGCGGGAGGTCCAAGGAGGAGGGGAGACATGTATACTTATGTCTGATACACGTTGCTATATGGCAGAAACCAACACAACATCGTAAAGCAGTTATCTTCCAATGGAAATTAAAAATAAATTTTAAAAAATGCAAATTGGATCAAGTCAGTTCAGCCTGAAGCCCTTCATCAGTGTCTTCTCCTTGCCTGAGAATCAAGTCCAAACCCTTTCATATGGTGTATATGGCCTGTAGGTGCCAGATCCACTGACCCATTGATTCATTTCCAAGTCACTCTCTTCTTTGCTCTCTGCAAGACCACCCACTTGACCTTCCTAAAGACACTAGGCTCTACCTCGTGCCCAGGTCTTGGTACAGACTTTTCTGGTGGCTTGGAAACCCTCATCTATTATCTTCCTACATCTGCCAGCACCCAACCTCCAAACAGCTCTCTCTCCATCTCTCCATCTCTGTCTCTTTCACACACACTCACACATGTCGACTTAAAAAAATGCACAACATGAGAGTTGTGAGTTAAGTTTTACTTGGGGCAAAGTGAAAGCTGTAGCCCCAGAGACATCATCCCAGGGAGCTCTGAGAAACTGCTCCAAAGAAGTAGGGAGGAAGGTCATTATACATGGGATTTTTGGTGAAGGGGGAATACGGGCAATCAAGCACTTTTTTTTTTTTTTTTTTTTGCAGAAGGTTTCTGCTACTCATCAGAAGCAATCATCACCATGAAAGATTTTAGTGCTTTTCCAGATATGAGGAGATACAAGAGCTGGGCTCATAAAATCGGCTCTTGAAAAGATCTAACTATCCAAAGATCTGTTCTGCCAGTTTTCCCCAGAGCACAGAGTACCTCATTTGTGCTCTCCCACCTAAACTCCTTTCAGGGAGTGTTGAAAATCAGCAGCTGTAGCAATGTGTGTTAATCGCTGAGTAGTGTCCTACTCTTTATCGCCCCCATGGACAGTAGCCAGCCAAGCTTCTCTATCCATGGAATTCTCTAGGCAAGAATACAGGAGTGGGTAGCCATTCCCTTCTCCAGGGATCTTTCCAACTCAGGGATCAAACCCAGGCCTATTCTTTACCATCTGAGCCCCCAGCAGAGCTGCACATGATTTAATCATTGAAGAGGTAGATGGCAAGTGCCTGTCTGGAGTTGACACACCCATACACATGCACACTCACGCATACACACACCTGCCTCTGAAGCCTGCGTGACTCTTCCTTCTTAGGATCTATTGTATTTCCTCATAGAATGGTTGTGAAAATTAGATGAGTTAATACATGTAATGCTCAGTTGGGTCCCTGTGTCATGGCAAAGGCTCAGTGGGTATCACTGAAACCATCGCCATCATCATGTTTATGTACTATTTTTTCCCTTAGTTGGAGATTAAAGTCATAGGCAAGTGAAAAACAGCAAACAGCTCAAAGAGCAACATGCTGCTGCTGCTTAGTCACTTCAGTCGTGTCCGACTCTCTGTGGTTCTGTGGACTGCAGCCCGCCAGGCCCCTCTGTCCATGGGATTCTCTAGGCAAGAGTATTAGAGTGGGTTGCCATGTCCTCCCGCAGGGGATCTTCCCAACCCAGGGACTGAACCTGGGTCTCCTGTATTGCAGACAGATTTTTTAAGACTGAACCGCCAGGGAAGCCCAGAGAGTAACATACTAAGCACCAAATGTCTGTTATTTCCTCTCCCCATGTTTTCACTTTCCTCTCCTCCTATCCTTCCTTCAACCAAGGACATTCAGTGTGTTCAATGTTTCTTTTGCAAGAAGTTTTTCCAGACCTTTGCATCCATAATGCTCTTACTCTCTCTTCTCTAAACTCATGAACTGAGTCATTCGTTTGAATATTGGTCACATCTAGCCTTTTATATCTCTCATAAGCTTTGTCTTCCCAATATTCACTTCTTGATGGTAAAGCTGAGACTTGGATTGGTTTGTGTCCTCCATAGGAGACAAACAAAAGCAAATATTTCTGAAGCATCTGTTATGTGTGAAAGATAATATCGTGGACTATGGGCACATCAAGTGCCAGAGCAGAGCTTAACTGGATAAATGCTCAGTAAGTATTTGGGAACAGACTGATCTTGCATTATTTTATTAGAAAGTACAAAGCCCACACCCACTTTTTTCAAGGAATTGAATTATTTAAACACCAAGACTGTATGTAGCTTACAGCAAGTAGTCAATTAGTTTACTTAAATTAATTTTGGCAGCAGCTAATTGGAGCCTCAAGTCTTTTGTCTTTAAACAGCTAATCCAAAACAACAAAATAAAATCATTAAGCATTTCTTAAACAATATTATTCACAGACTTAAAATATAGAATTTAATTAAATTTGACTTGTTAATCTTTTAATAGAAATTAATCTCAAGTTCATTCAAAAAAAAAAAAAAAGAGCCACACATACCTCAGGATTCTGACTATACACATTCAACACTCAGGTCATTTTTGTGATAAATATATGGGAATGGAGGAGGCAGTATCCCTAGGTATTTCTGAATGAGATTTGGGATTCAGCCCTCTAACTCAGTCATAATTTTATTTTTTACCTATTTCAATGTTTCAAACATAAATCAAATCACTTTTTTTAGGGATGCTAAGTAGGTCTTTTGTTGTTGTTCAGTCGCTAAGATGTGTCTGAGTCTTTGCAACCCCATGGATTGTAGCGCACCAGGCTCCTCTGTCCTTCACTATCTCCCAGAGTTTGCTCAAACTCATGTCAACTGAGTCGGTGATGCTAGCTAACCATCTCATCCTCTGCTGCCTGCTTTTGCCTTCAATTGCAATTCATAAATGATGCAAAAGCAACCCAAGTGTCCCTCAAAATATGGATGAAAAGATAAGCAAAATATGGTATATATTGATATATACAATTATATGTGTATATATTTAATATAGGTATATGTACATATGTATATATAATTATATATGTATACATATACACAATTAAATATCATTCAACCTTAAAAAGGAAGGAAACTGATCCATGGATGAAACTTGAGGACTTTACGCTAAGAGAAATAAGCCAGTCACAGAAAGATACTCTAAGTACTTCTTCAAGCTCCATGCCACATATTTTAATAAGGAGAAGGTTGCTTCTATTTAGATAAAAATATTTCATGATCTCTATTGTGATTTCTTCCATTATCTAGATTTGATTTACAAATGGAATTGGCATTCATTTCCAGTTTATAAAATCATCATTTTTATATTTGACTTGTGACTTAATTGCTTTGAGATCAGATAATTGAGTTCTATGCTATCCATTTTCTAGGTTTGAGTTTTGGTATAACTGGAGCTAATATATCACTTATCCTGCAAATTGTTTTTTTTTCTCGTTCAACAAGTATTTATTGTTTTTATGATACATTGGCACGATGCTGGTGGTCAGGTCCATACTCTATTATTTTGAAAATTCTATTTTGCTTAGTTTTTCAAGCCGGCTTCCTTCTCTCTTTTTGAATAGTGTTATGTTCTTATATTAAGGCTTTTTTTTTTTTTACTTCCTTAACATTTTAAATATTCTAAAGACTATTTTAAATTATTCTCTTATACTCAGTATAAGGAATACCTGTTTTCCATTATTATGTGTCCTGACTCCCCACCTCTGTGGTGGTTGGTTCCTCATGTGGTTTGTAATTTTCCATTGTGAGTTCATCTTTAGCAGTGGTTTTTCCTAGAAGTCTCATTACCTAGTTGATAAAAGCATTCCTACCTAGTTGTTTCAGTTTTATTAATATTTCTGTAAGTTCCCATAGGTTTTACTGGTCCAGGATCACTTTTTAAATTAATTTTCAGTAAAAGTGCATTTTCTTCATTGGTACCTGAAATCTGACACAGTGATGGTGTGTGAGACAGTCATGCTCTAATTTGTGAAGGTGACCCTATTTCCCGCCATGGTCCCACAGAGCAGATGGACTTCCTCATTGTCTTATGGGCCTGTGGGTAACTTTCTTATCCCTCTTTTAAGGAAATGGTAGTAGCCCTTTCTTTCTCCTGCCTTAACCCTCACTGAAGCCCCCTCCCCACCCAGGCCCACTTCCAGTCCCCAGGATCTCCTCAGCTTCTACTTTTACTCACTGCTGTTGAAACCTGGTTCTGGTGCGTTCCTTTATTAGTGTCTGACTCAATTATGCATTTATTAGTTTTATTTTATCAGTTTTTGAATAACATGCTTGGAGTAGGTAAGGTTTTCTCCATGCAGCCGATATACCTTAAAACCTTTTTTTAGGTATAAAATTCATATAAAGAAAAGAAAATTCTCATTATTGCCAACTTTTCAAGAATATGAGGATTTATATGTACTGTTTGATAGGGATATAAATTATAGTTCAATTTGATAATTCATACCAAAAGCCTTAGAGAAATATGCATGGCCTTCAAAAAGGCAGTTCTATCCTAGTAGTTTATCTTAAATAAATAATCAAGGATGTGGGCTAAAATGTGGCTAACATCATCCCAATACCGGAGGGTGATAAATGCACTAACAGGAAATATTTTTAAGTGAACCACATGTAGGGTTTTGGAAAATCGAAGAATTTAAGGTATGCTGCATTTCTAACCAAAACATACTTGTCTGTCATACTTTGTCTATTGTTACAAATCCTCATTTAGGATAATTTTAATATATTGTTTTGCCTATTAATGCAAGAAGAGCCTTGGTATTTTCATGTTATATGTTAGGCCCTCTCAATGTATAATTATCAAGAAGTTAAAAATGTTTTTAATAAAAGTGGATAAAGTGCTCAGGGCTGGTGCACTGGGAAGACCCAGAGGGATGGGATGGGGAGGGAGGAGGGAGAGGGAATCAGGATGGGGAACACATGTAAATCCATGGCTGACTCATGTCAATGTATGGCAAAAACCACTACAATATTGTAAAGTAATTAGCCTCCAACTAATAAAAATAAAGGGAAAAAAATAAAAATAAAAATGTATAGTATATAGTGAGCATGTGTCAGGTATTTATATAAATAATTTATGAGGGGACTTCAAGATGACAAAGTTGTTTCAAAGAAAAAATGAAAAAAAGTGCTGAACTAAGATTACTAAGTAAGATGCAAACGGTTTAATGTCCTAAAGGTCAACATAACCATGACCTCAGTTTTCTCTTTTTTGCTGGACAGAAGTCATTGGTATCTCTACTACACAAAAATCATTTGCAACATATAAAAGTCTACAAGTTAATGTAATTTACTGATTCTGGGCCCTAATTAATAAGAAAGGGTAAGATAAACAAAGTTACATTTCCCTCAAGAGTAAGAAATTGTTAGATAAGGCTCCAGTAAGACATTGAAAAGTAATTGAAGTAATTTTTAAAAGTTATTTCCAGTTTTAGTAATTTTCCTTAATTACTAATTATTTCAGTTGATGGTGAAACCATGCTTCTGGTTCCTTCCATGTGAGAATGGGGATCATCTTTTATCTCCTCTTCTCTAGCATCTAATAGGTAGGTCTCTATATAATCCATCCATCCATCTTCTTAAAGATCTGAAATATCCTCCCATGACCCCTTCTGCTATCTTAATTCAGGCCATTAAACTTTTTTTTTATTTAGACCAGTACAATATGCTCTTATGGTCCCTGTCCCCAGTGTATTCTTCTTCTGATGCATCTACCACACTGCTGGCCAGAGTTAGCATCCTAAAGTGCAGCTACAGTCATATAATTTTTAATGCCTGAAAAACTTTCATATGCATCTTCCCCTGTTCTCTAAAATAAACTTGAAATTCCTTAATATGTTATTCATGTTTTTCCGTTTTCTGCCGCAAAGTTTCTTTCAAAATTTATCTTTCACTACAACTCTCCAAATGTACTTCTAAGCATCAACCACAATCATCTTCTTGTGATTCTTTGTAACATACCGTAAGTTGTCCTGTTTCCCTCTCTTCAGTCCTTTGTGCTCATTGAAGTTTTTTATTTTGGCATGTGCATCCCCTACTGACCACCCTTCAAACCCTGGCTCAGATAACTTCTCTTACTTCACTCCCTCTTCCACACTTGAATTAATCTCTTCTCGTGTCATACTCTCATTTTTCTTTGTGGCCTTATCAAAGCACTTACTACATGTTGCCATTATTAGATGAATTATGTACACCTCTGTCTCCCTTAGTAAATTATAAGCTCCTTGATGACTTAAATGTGTCTTATTCACACCAATAATAAGGCCTGGTACCCTGTGGGGTGTTTCTACATGTTGATTACATGTTATTGCCTTCTATAGAAAGGCTTGAATCTAAAGAGGTAAAGCAAACAAACACTCAAAGAGGCACAAAAGGAGGAAGATAACTTTGTGAAAATCTGAACTAGTCTCCTATTCTCCTGTCATTGAGGAAGAGAACAGTTTTATGGACCTAATGAATGATCTCTCTTGAGAACTCAGTCCTGCAGCTCGGGGAATGATGTGGTGTGATAAGACAGACTTGTCAATTTGTATTTTTTAAATGATTTATGTATTCAATGTATTAGGACTTTTTAAATTTCTCAAACTCAAAAGATGGTCTAACTAAATGATGCGGAGTTAAAAAAAAAATCTAAATATTGTACAGAAAGTATTTTACCCAGTCAAATGAAAAACAGATGTCTTAAATTAAAACACATAAATTATTTGAGCTTAAAGATTTCATATATCTTTGTGATGAAAATCTATCACTCAAGACTTAATAAGATAGATTTTGAAAGCTTACATATTTGTACGTTTAGTTAATTGATGACATTCAATAAAATGTCTCTTAGAAAGCTGCTTAAAATTATAGACAACAATGATTATGTTGTTATTACATTATCTCCTCTTCAGTATTACTCTTAAGACTTATTTAACTTCAGGAAATTGAGAAGATATAGAATAGTGCACAGAAGAAAATAACAATCCTGTATATTTCCAGTACTTAGAAATTCAACATTATTAATATATTTGCTTCTCACTTGTTAAGAAAAATTACCACTTTTTTTGTAAAAGTGATGCATGCTTATTATAAAGTATTCACATTCCTGTAAGAAGTCCAAGGATAAAATTAAAAAAATTTTTCTCCTTGAAATGTCAACTACATCACAGATTCATGTTGTCCTAAACAAGGGCCAAGCAAACCTTGTAGGTATATATTTCATAATTTCTAAGCTGTCCTATAGAGTGTTAGTTTACTCTTCTGGGAAATATCAATTTTCATTTTAAACTTAATAGTTAACTGTAGAGTAGGTTTTCAAAACTTTGATCGGTTCCATTTTGAAGGAATGATTTTTTTTTTTCTTCCACGAGTGCAAAATGAGAAGACAAATTATGTGATGAGAATTGAGAAAGGTCTTGAAGAATGCCACCAGCCTGAAATTTCAGTGAGAACTATTCTAATTTTGGGAGATCAGTACTGGGTAGCTATACCTGATTCAGAAATCCTTGAGAGTATCTGAAACTTTAACCTATTTTGTTGTTGTTCCTAAGCATGTTTCCCTAAGATCATGGATTTGCATGAAGCGTTAACAACAATCTGACCCCTTCTTTCCCAAGGATCTATTGCTCTGCCTCTAATGGCCCAGCCCATAGTCATTTCTTAGAAAGATGAGCCTTCTCTTGCTCATCTCTTCTTCCAAATGGAAAGATCCCCAAGAAGGATCTGAAGATATTATATATCTGGGTCAAAATATATAATAGCCAAGGCATTTTCTCTTAGGTTTCACCCAGGAAAAGAGATGGTACCAGTGATGATATGACAACATTGCCCATTTCCTCTTCCATGTGTGTGAAAGTGGATGAGAGCACCTCTTTCTGGGTGACTCCAGGCCCCAGCTTTTTTATGAATTACACTTTTGTCTTTGTTAGAAATGAACTTTATACTCTGATACTAAATATGGGAGCAGAGCAATGCTTCAGTAAAGACGTTTTTCCAGACTGATGAAAGAGGATGCTCAAGAGTGAATTCTTTTTTTATTTTTCATTTATTTTTATTAGTTGGAGGCAAATTACTTTACAATATTGTAGTGGTTTTTGCCATACATTGATCAAGAGTGAATTCTTGATGGGGAAATGCATTAGGCTGAAGTTGTATATATAGCTGGGTGTGTCTGTCCAGGTGGAACTAGAGCTGGGCTTCTGTTTGGTGACATAATCCACAGACATGGTATGAAAGACGTATGCTGTGCAAGACCACAGGAGGTGCAGAAAATCATACTCAATGCTCCTATGCAAGAAATACCAGGAGAACATGACTTTTTTCTGCCCTTAATAAGAAGTCCTTTCAGTCTCACTGAATGACTCTTATTTTTAAAGTTCTCAAAAGTGAGTTAATCTGGGGAATCCCCAGATTAACTGGTGGTCCAGTGGTTAGGACTCTGTACTGTCTCTGCTGAGGGCCCAGGTTTACTCCCACAAGCAGCACAGTGTGACCAAAAAGAAAAAAAAAAAAGAGTGATCTGTCTTCTTTCTCCTATATACAGTAGGTCTACCTTCTATATATAATAGAGCTGTCTTCTGTCCAAAGGTGGAAAAAATAACCTTATCAAATTCACTCAAATCTTTACCAATATAGTGTTTTCAGTTAATCCAGGAGAACGGCAAAAGTTATTGTGCAGAAATTATGTGGAATTGATTGTTGACTTACTTTGTAGGATTGATCCATTGGGATAGATTTTTTTTTTCCTTTAACCCTTTTAGCAATTACTTTAGAGCAGTACTCTTCCAATTTAGGTAGCTTTCAGATGTCACTGTCCTCATACCAAACTTTGAATATTGATTGATGAGAGCGATTTGTCAGCTCTGAATTCCCAAGAGCTTAGAAATGGTTCAATGATCTTGAAGATAAATATAAGCGCACCCCTTTTTCTCTCCTGGCTCTGGGGAAGCCCAAAGCCGTGAGGGCTCCTTGCTTACTTTCACTCCAGCCCCCACCCTCCA
The DNA here is from genome assembly GCF_023699985.2 of Odocoileus virginianus. Taxonomy (NCBI): domain Eukaryota; kingdom Metazoa; phylum Chordata; class Mammalia; order Artiodactyla; family Cervidae; genus Odocoileus; species Odocoileus virginianus. The sequence goes on from NC_069680.1 coordinate 20,485,082, forward strand.
CCGTCCCCCTGAACCTGCCGTGACCTCCTTTGACCAAGCCTCTCCATCCACAAGGCAGCCAGAGCATCTTGTGGCCAGATGTGTGCCCCCACACCCAGCGTTCCTGGGCTCGGATTCATAAATCCCCTGCTCCCCACACTGACTGCTCTCTCAACGCTAACAAATGTCTCTTTGGACCGCTGCTCCCTGACCCAGTTCCAAGGCAGGGAGGTGATTGGCCATTTTCTGAAATGACACAAGATGGATGAGGTGTCATCATCTCCAAACCCAAGAAGATGACAGTTAGGGCTCATGCCCAGATCTTCCTTCTCCATTCCTACAGGCACCAGGATGATGAAGTTACCCTATTTCACCACTGGGTCCAAAAGTGTATTTGATCCCAGCAACATGGGATGTATTTTTGGTCCCATTCACATGGGCCAAAACACCATTGTGGACGTCTGGTCCCTTTATTTGCCAGCCGGGTCTAGATTTTTCTGTCTTTTGTTATCTGTTGATGCATTAAAAATGTTTAGTGATGAAAAATACTTGAATCTAGTGCATTGGCTCCAGGGAAGCCAGTTCTAGTTACTAATATTTCATATCCGTCTTACTAGAGAGAAACCGTTGTTATATATCAGGGCACATTTCCTGCCCCTTCATGCTTTGCCCTTCACTTCTGGGGTCATAAACGAGTTGACACTTGTGTAGCACTTAACAAAAGATTGCCATGTTGATTTTGCCATCTTAATCCTCTCTACAACCCTGTGAGATAGGTATTACTGGTATATTTTATTGTTGTTGTTATTTAGTCACGAAGTCGTGTCCAACTCTTTGCAACACCATGGACTGCCGCTGGCCAGGTTCCTCTGTCTATGCAATTTCCCAGGCAAGAATACTGGAGTGGGTTGTCATTTCCTACTCCAGGGGATCTTCCCGACCCAGGGATCGAACCGGCATCTCCTGTGTTGAAGTTCTTTACCACTGAGCCACCAGGGAAGCCCTTACTGGTGTCCCAGAGAGAACAGGAGGAAAGCAAGGCTCAGAGAGGTGGAAGTGATTTGTAGAATATTATAGAACCCATGCATGACAGGGCTGCTTCTCCAAAGCCAGACCTTCCATTGCTTAATCCAGTGAATTTTCCACTGTTATCATGACCAAGTCTTTGAAAAACATCTGCTTCAGTCCTTTTCTTGTTCTGATGAGTGAATTGAACACCAAAGACTTGCTGAAAATTATTTTCAAACAGATAATAGTAGAGCTGGGAGGGGTCATATCCTTCTTGCTCTCTATTCACACCTCTTTCTTCCCCTTTCTGCTCCTGTCACTGCCCTTCCTTCCCCTTCCCTGTTCTCTCTACCCGCACAGCATACATGGCCTCCAAGTCTCCTAGGACAGGTCTTAGTGAAAGCTAAAGATCCTACATATCCAAAACCTGGTGGCTGCAAAATCATCGTTACTGCCCCCATCTTTCATGTTTAGCTCCCTGGCATCTATATACCTCTCTCTTTGGGCCTCTCAGATTCTTTTGTAGGATAAGTTAGCAAGTCCTAAGGAATGAGTTGGGCTTCCCTGGTGATTCAGTTTGGTAAAGAATCCACCTGCAATGCAGGAGACGAGGCTCGGAAAGATCCCCTAGAGAAGGAAATGGCAATCTACTCCAATATTCTTGCTTGGGAAATCCCATGGACAGAAGAGTCTGGCCAGCTGCAGTCAATGGGGTCACAAGAGTTAGACACGACTTACCGACTGAACCACCAAGAAATGAGTTACTAAGATATAATGAATGTGACCCTTGGTCAGCAGATAAACAAGACACTGCTTAGGACAGTAATTTTTTTTTCCCACTTTTTCTCATGAACCTTGATCTCTACTTGCCTTCTAGAAAGTTCTGAAAACATGAGGCAAAATCTTGAGATCGTTATTGCCTCGGAAGCAGGATTTGATCTTTGTTCAACCTTCAGATTGCTTTGGCAACAAAAAAACACCAAGAGTCTTGATGCCAGGAGATCTCTATTGCCATTCCTGATATTTCTTCCCATAATTCAAGGAAAACCTGGTGCCCACCATTGATAAAGATACAGTGGCAGCCTTCTCATTTCTGTAGTTCTTTACAGTTTATAGAATCCTTGCAGGCCATTTTTTTACAATCTCATTTATAAATAATAAAACTGAGTTTCAGAAATCTTAGGGAACTTACATAAAATAAATCAGCTTGCAAGTGGCAGAGCCACTGACCTACAGTCTCCCGGTTCCCACTGATGTGTGTGACTGCAAGGTCACAAGGACATCATCAGGAGAAACCTCAAACCTTGATCAAAATCACAAGTGTTTATTGACCGTGTTAGTTCCATGAGAGGCATCAGAGGATGTTTGAAGAAGCTGTTAGTCTCTCAGGGAACTTTACATTTGGTCAGAGGGAATGCTGGTTTTAGGTTACTTAGGGTCCTAGCTGTGAATGACTCCAGGAAGCAGCATCCACCTGACATGTTTGAGAAAATGAGAGTTTTCCCCTAATGTTATGTGGGTGAAATGTTTACAGTGATTTTTATGAAAATGAATAAGATTATGGTTTTACAACTGAAAAATCAAACAAACCCTCTCAGTCTTCTGTGATGCTGAAACTGGATCTGGCTTTAGCCACCCATCCACCTCCTCCAGTTGTCCCTAACAATCCTAGTTACTGATTTTCTATCCCTTTCTGGAACAGAGCCAGTAAGGAGAAGCTCACCTAATGAAACTGTTGATTGGATTTTGCCAGAAGTCTAGGTTCTTAGAAATTTCTCTATCAATTGTTATTGTTATTCAGTCATTCAGTTGTGTCTGGCTCTTTGTGACCCCAGGGAGTGCAGCACACCCAGCTTCCCTGTCCTTTACCATCTCCCGGAGTTAGCTCAAACTCATGTCCATTGAGCTGCTGATGCCATCCAGCCATCTCATCCTCTGTCGTCCCCTTCCTCCCGGAGTTAGCTCAAACTCATGTCCGTTGAGCTGCTGATGCCATCCAGCCATCTCATCCTCTGTCATCCCCTTCTCCTCCGGCCTTGAGTCTTTCCCAGCATCAGGGTCCGTATCAATAGAACAGCCCTCCTCCGACCTCATCAGGTCGGAAACCATGGGCCTGATGAAGAAACCAGGGCCAACCCGGTAAGGGACCCTGCATGGATCATGCTCAGTATCAGGGCTGACAGAGTCAGTGACATTTCACCCAAGAGCCTTTCTGATTCCATTCCCCAGACAAGAGCGACGGCTCGGGCTGTTGCTTGCTGCCGCTTGCTTTGTTCGCCTCTCTCTCTGGATTGAATCTGAGCAGGACAAGACCACCTGGGTGGTGCTGGGGTATTTCTGAGTGACCACTATGATGAACAGCAATTGTCACACCTTACAGTCATTACTTGTCTATGAGCTCTATGAGGACAGGAACCATGTCTGCTTGGCTTAGCAGTGTATATCCCCAGGACCCGGCATATTCTGAATAAATAAAAGATAAACTGTAATTCCCATCACCCTCAGGACCTCTGTCTCATAGCCCCATTCCATGAGTTTTCCCAGTGTCCCACTAATAGTCTCACAAGTTTTCCCCAAAGTCATGGGCTTCTAGTTTTAGAAATCAAAGGTTCCTATGACCAATTTGATCATCCAGACGCAAGAGGCAAAGGCGTAATATTCATGCTTAAACTTTTCTCTTCTTGCTCCTCGGAGATCATTGTCAAATTCTTCAACTAGAAAAAAAAAATCAACACGGGAGTATTAAATGCAAATGGACTTTGGCAGTTTGAGTGATTGTCAGGCAGCTCCAAGAACAAACTTCTGTGTCCACTCTGGACAAGAGAAGGAGGCAAGGTTTCAGCTCTAAGTGGGAGATTTATTTTTTTAGGTCAGGTGTTTTTTGAAGTTTGCAGATGGCAATTTCATTTGCATTTAATGTCCTTCAGATTATTTCCTTTCTGTTGTGCTAAACACCTCTCTCAGTTGGGTCTAATTTGATGAGGTCATGCTGTGACCCTTGACCCTTTGGATCTTAAATGAAACCATCTGACCAGAAAGGAGAGAGAGCATTCTTCGTCTTGTTCGCAGACATTTGATATTCGCAGATGTGTGCTCAACGTTGCTAACTACCCACTTGCCAGTTTAGCTCTTGATTAGAAGTGGAACTAGTGAATTTCCTGAGAGTTCAACATTTGAAGAATTAAATGGGTCCAATTAATCCTTTGTCACGTTCTTGTCAAAATAAAAGTGCTATGCTAAAGGAAGAAAAACAGCAGCCTGTACCTACAGAGGGTAATTTGGGATATTAGCAAACAACTAATCATGGAAAACACCTAAACACTGCAGTCTGCAAAATATTTGCAAAGTGCTCTGCCAGTAACTTGAGATTTACTGGGTAAAAGTACGCAAGGAGCCTCTCCTACTGATAGAAAATGCTATTGATACCATCAGGTACTTGTTGTTACAGGTTAAGGGGATGGGACAGAGTCTAACTGCTTAATTAAAACTCAAAACAAAAATTGAGAAAGCAGGTGTGCCTGTATAGGGTGAGATTTTCCCAGAAACATAATATTTTAATGCTTGGTTAAGCATTTGAATTACAGCCTTATAAAAATTTTTACAAGAATGCTTTTTTTTTTTCTCCCAGAATTTTACCAGGCATCTATATATATATATATATATATATATATAAGATTCCACCTGGTTCTGTCTTTCTTCCACCAGGACCATTCATTCATGACACAATATAACCTGTAAAGTATCATACAGGGAAAACATACTGATATGCAAACTTTCTACCCAGAAAAATGTCTGCTTCTGGAGTAGTGATTAAATGATTGCCTGGGCTGTGTCATTACTTTTTACTTCTGATTCAATTTAAAGTTGGGATTAAACTTTGTCCTGGGGAACTACTACTATGAAAAATGTTTTGAAATCAGTTTCACTTTTATGGTGTGTCAAATATAAGGGATTTGATCAAAGCTCATTGCATCTTGCCGGAGATTTGGTTGTGGGAGGTTCCTTGGCAAGGCTCTGCCCTCAGGCGACAGGACTGGGACAGGTGATTGATTCACTCAGGTGACAGAAAGCTGGCAGGAGGGTGGGGAGTGTGATAGAGAGCACATATCCCAAGTCAGCTTCTTGTGGCCTGCACAGTGCTTTTAAATATTTTCAATTAATTATCAACATTTAGGTATTCCCAGGTGGCACTAGTGGTAAAGAATCTGCCTGCCAATGCAAGAGACACAGGTTCGATCCCTGGGTCGGGAAGATCCCCTGGAGTAGCAAATGGCAACCTGCTCCAGTATTCTCAACTGGAAAATTCCATGGACAAAGAAACCTGGTGGACTATAGTCTGTGGGGCCTCAAAGAGTCGACAAGACTGTGATTGTCAACATTTAACATTCGAAAGTTGGATTTCTGGCTTTTCTTAAAATATCCAAAGATCTATCAAGACCAAACCTGCATTCTCCCCATGGCAGAGATTGGCTGGAAGAGCTGAGTAACCATCCATTTAGGAGAAGCATGTGGCGTCCGGGGCCCCAAAGGCCCCACCATCTTCTGGTGCTCCCACACCATCCCCATTTGCCCACTGGCCAAAGCTGCCAATTCCTGTAGTCTCTTGAGTTTGAGACCCTGGATGTGGTTGAATAAAGGCAGCGTTGATGTCTGATGGGCCTGATTTAAATCTTGGCTCTGCTCTGGAGTATGTGTTGGACCAAATTCATTTTACTTTTCCTCGTTCTAAATGAATGCATGCTCATTTTAGAGTGACTGAAGGTAAAATATAAAGCAGATAAAAGAAATCAGCTAGTTTAATAAATATAATATGTGGGTGTATCATCCTTAATTTTTCTAAGGTTTCCTAATATGATTGAGATAATACTCTATCTGTAGTTTTATACCTTGTTTTTCCCTTACTGTCACTGTCATGATACCAGCCTTTTCCCATGCTTAATAAACACCATATTTAACAGTTGTATGATATTACTTTATGTGAAATGTATTTAGTCACTGGTCTATTGTGACCACTTATATGGTTTCTTTCTCTTTTTTGCTGTTATAAATAACATGATGAATATCTTTATGTGTCAGTCTTTATTGACATTTTTGGTTATTTTATTAACAGGTTTTAAGAGAGACTAATATTATACTGAAGGTTATGAGTATGAATTTAAATCTCATGAATCACATCATCAAATTGCTCTTCAGAAAGTTTGTACCAAATTACGTTCCTACTATTAAGTAGTGTGTAAGAATTCTATTTTACTCCAGCTGCCTGCGTTTGAATAATCCTGTTCAAAAACAATAAGAAAAAAAATTGATGTATTAAAAGTAATATCTCTTTAGTATTTTGTATATATCCCTTTGGGTATTAGTGAATTTGATTATATCTTTATGTTTATTAATAATTTTATTTCTCGTAATATAAATTTTTACTGAATTACTTAATCGTTCATAGACTTATCTTCCTTATCTGTAAAATGGGCGTAATAATACTGCTCCTGCTAGGAGGGTCATTTTGGGAATTAACTGAGTTTGCTTATATAAACTTCTACCCACATAATAATGTGTGACTATTCTTTATTTCCCTGGAATTAAATGTAATGACAACTTATCCCTCTTAAATATTTCTCTATTTGATGAAATAGTGTTGAATTGCAGCCCCTGGAAACTGTCTAATCATAGCAGACATTCATTGGTTCTCACTATGTGTGAGGCACTGTCCATCTGAGTTTTGATATTCATGACAAGCATGAGATAGATATTATTACCCCTGGCCTTCAAGTGAAGAAATCAAAGGGTAGTGAGGTTCAACCACTGCCTGGGGTAGAAAAGCCAGGACTGCAGCCTGAGCCCTCTCATCGTGGAGCCCACCCTGTTAGCCTCCAGGCCACATGTCCAGCCTGCTCAGCACTCAGGGCCGCCAGTGGGGCCGCCCAGATTCCCACCTGCTCTCTCTCATGATGTGATCGGTGGAGGGCCACACACCCACCACAGCGTTCTCCCGATAAAGAGAAAGGATTTGAATGGATGCTCCAAAAGTGCCATCCACAAGTGTGTGGATAACTTCACAGACAGGTGCATCCATATTCACCTGCATAGACTCATACCCACACACACACTGGAAATGAAGCAGGCACACACCCCTTGAGGACAGCCATGCCCAGGAGGCTTTGGTCTGGACTTTTTTATTCTTAATCCTACATAACCATTGTATATACATATACACATGTGAAAAGTGAAGGCATTAGTCCCTCAGTCCTATCGACTCTTTGCGACCCCATGGACTGTAGCCCACCAGGCTTCTCTGTCCATGGGATTTTCCAGGCAGGAATACTGGGGTGGGTAGCCATTCTCTTCTTCAAGGGATCTTCCCAAATCAGGGATTGAACCCAGGTCTCCTGCATTGCAGGCAGATTCTTTACCCACTGAACCACCTGGGATGCCCCCCCCCATATATGTATATAATTTACTGTTGTATATGTCTCAGCTGTAATACTATTAAATGCAAGGCACTGCTCTGTAAGTACTATGTGATTCATTGACTCAACCCGCACCACAGTGCTGCAAGGCAGCTCTTGTTATGCCCATTTTCAGGAAGAGGAAGCTGAGGTGCGGAGGTGCCAAGTGGCTCTGTAATCACCCGTACTCACCCACTCTCCTCTGCCACGTTTTACAGATAAATATGTTATTCTAAATAAGTGCAAACAGATTAAAAATAATTACTACAGCTGGAGAGAATACATGCTTTATTATAATTTTTTACCCTAATAACAGGAGCAGAAGCCTAAATAAAATAAAAAATAAGGTCATGAGGACTCATACCACCCTTTCTGTCATGATTTAAAATATCTATTTCCTTTCCATCTCTGTTCATCTGAAACTGTAATTTGAATACATATTATAATCACAGGATGGATTTAATTTTGCACTTTGATTTATTCAGTCAATGTTATACAGTGAGAATTTCTATGCTGCTACTTAGTCATCACAACCATATTTTATAATTGTGGAATAACATTTTATCAAGTGACTAATTTGTAGTCTACTTACCCTAATGTGGTTGCAGAGTCAGACATGATTGAGCAACTAACACACATACACACATTATTATATATTAACATTATTTCAGATTTTCTTCACAGTTAAAAGTAACCCTGCAATACAAACATTTATTCATGTGGCATTTTATTTTTAGTAGGTTTTTTTTTAGATAAATTTAAACCAAAATAATTATCTGTTATTTTTGGTTTCAAACAATTCTACAACTTATAGTGCTTTCATTATTCTTTAATTACGATCAGTGGTTACATTGGAAGATGATAGAGAAACAAAATAACAGGTATGTGTCACCTTTTGCACTGAAAATCTGTGAAAATAACACAAGAGATGATTTTGGAAGGAGATAACTGATCATTATTTATTTTCAAAGCAGCATCTCTTAAACTCAGTTTTAGTTTTAGAAAACAGAAGCCCCTCAAGGACCAGTTTATTTGACATGGATCACAATTCCTTTCGGAGCTCACATTCTTAAGGTCCAGTGCCATTCTGAGTTGCATTGATGGATTTGGGACCACAGGACCACAAATGTAGATGTTTCCCTAGAAAGGTAAGAACTGTTAAATGCACTTAAGAAAGCTTTCATGTTTAGCCTCAGGAAGAACAGACTTGGAAGGAAGACACTGTCCCAACCATCTCAGTTTGCCTGGGACTAAGGTTTTCTGGGACAAGGGACTTTCGGAGCTAATATTGGGAAGGTTGTGGGCAAACCAGCATGAGCTGGTCACCCTAACAGGAACTGGACACTTTTCTTTATATCCTTCAAGGATAGAAGCTGGGCCAAGAAGATAACAGCTACCCAAAGGCAGATCTCTCCAATTTAGCATCAAGTGGCACATTGCACTCTCATGGCCTGGACCAGGTTGCCATCCCCGAATGTATTCAAGAAAAGGCCGGGGGACCACATGTTCAATGTGCAAAAGAGTAGTGGTTCTCAAATTGTGCTCCCATTAGAACCATCTGGGAAGCATTTAAAATTCCCCTTGCTCAGGAACATCCTATAACAATTAAACCAGAATTACTGGAGGTGGGCTCCGACATCTATAGTTTTAAAAACTCCTGAGGTGATTGAAATGTACAATTAAGGCTGAGAACCTGTGCTGTGGATGATGTTTCTTAAACTCTAATGTGTATATGAATTACCTGGGGATCTGATTGAATGCAGACTCCCAATCAGTAGGTCTGAGGTCCACATGTCTGAAAAGCTCCCAAGTGATGATGGCAATGCTACTGATTTAGGGACGGGTTTGAGTAGCATGCCTACATCTCAGTCACCATAAGGAAAAATCAGACCCCTTCCTCTGGCAACTGACATGCCACTCTGTTCCTTAGTCTTCAGTGAGAGTGGAGACATAAATCTCAGCACTAGATAACTAACATCAGAGGCAAAGAACAATGCAGTCTTCTAACATTCGACTTCTTTCAAAGACAGGATCAAATTTAATTCAGAAATCTCACCTGTATGATTGTTAGCTACTTTGAACAGAGAGAAAGGAAATATTGTTTGTTGAGCTCTGAGTCTTTGCCAAATGCTTCCTCAGGCCACCTCAGGTGGCGCTAGTGGTAAAGAATCCGCCTGCCAATGCAGGAGGCATAAGAGATATAGGTTCAATCCCTGGGTCATGAAGATCCCCTGGAGGGTGAAATGACAACCCACTCCAGTTTCTTGCCTGGAGAATCCCATGGAGCCTGGTGGGCTACAGTCCACAGGATCGCAGAGGGTCAGACAAAACTGAAGTGACTTAGCACATACGCACATCACACAACCTTCCGAAGTAGGAGTTAACGCACTTTCTTCATGAAGAAGGCAGGGTTCAGAGAAGCTGGTTAATTATCCAAGATAGGCAACTAACAGAAGACCCTGATTTCATGCTTGTGGCTTAAGCTCCTTTCCTACTACTGATTCCATAATTTTATTAGCTCAATAAATGCATATGTACTGACATTTTATCTTCTAAACATATACATATATAGACAGAAAGGAACACAGTGCTCTGTTCCAGAGAAACACCCTATCATGGGATTTTGAAGTGTTTTCAGAGTATTCTTAGTGAGCATTGCCTACCTTTATGCAGGCATCAAACATAAACAGACATATTAAGGGTTCTTTTTGGCATCTTCAATGCCTCTGAGAAAATAGTGTAAACAATGAATTCTCTCCCGAGAGAAATGCACACACACACATATGTACACAAATATTTGGGTAGATTTCCTGACAGGCTTCAGATGTCCTGAAGCCTGTGGTTAGGAAATTTAAAGACAGGAATTTTTCTCACTGCTTCAACTCTCCTTCTATGTAATTGTCCTAGAGACCAGCTTCAAAGGAGACCAGTGCATCCCCATCAGTCAACTATTTACTGACTCTATGCCTGGGACTGGGGTGGGCATTGAGAACGCAAGAGAGAAGAGACAGAAGCGTTGCCCTCTGGGAGCAATGGGCTAAGGAAGACCTAAGTAGGTGAGTGGACTGTTACAAGGTATCAGTTAGGAGGGGACAGTGGAGAGAAAGTGAGGGGACAGCCAGTCCTGCAGAGAACTCCAGATCTGATGAAATGATGAATGTAATGAACATTTGTTTTCAGTTTTGTGTGCTGGTATTTGAACTCCCTCCTATGCTTGGATGTGAGAGTTGGACCATAAAAAAGGCTGAGTGTTGAAGAGTTGATGCTTTCAAATTGTGGTGCTGGAGAAGGCTCTTGAGAGTGTCTTGGACTGCAAGGTATTCAAACCCATAAATCCTAAAGGTAATCAACCCCGAATATTCATTGGAAGGACTGATGCTGAAGTTGATGCTCCAATACTTTGGCCACCTGATGTGAAGAGCCAACTCATTGGAAAAGACCCTGATGCTGCAAAAGATTGAGGGCAGGAGGGAGAAGGGGGTGAAAGAGGATGAGATGGTTGCATGGCATCACTGACTCAATGGATGTGAATTTGAGCGAACTCCAGGAGACAGTGAAGGACAGGGAAACTGGCATGCTGCAGTTCATGGGATCACAAAGAGTCGGACACAACTTAGCAACTGAACAACAGCAACAACTATGCTTGGAAATTACTACTCCCTAAAACAGGCTCAAGTCACATGACATACAGTCCTTTTCCTTCTATGGGAGCTCAAAGTGCTAGGTTCTTGTCTGCCACCTACCCTTGCTTTTAGGGCCAGCAGGTAGCTTCATGTCCACTGATCATATGGCAGGAAGCCCTCCATCTCAAATCAGAAGCTGGTGCAGCCATGAAGCAGATTCTACCTGGGGACTGGGATTTGGCATCAGCAGCAAAATTTGCATCTAATCTCCAAAGGTGGCCATTTCAGTGGCTCAAGGGGGCAGTATCCAGCATCTAGCACTGGTGGTGGAGGACACCATGGGACGAACCTTGGCATCTGTGCCCCGTGACTGCCACAGTGGTACCTACCAGCCTGGTTCTGTAGCATCATCTGGGCCTTGTTTTTGGTTGCCTGCCGCAGCTGTTTTCTGAGTCCCTCCCCCTGGAAATATTATGATTTGCCCAGTTCGTTTTGGAACATGAATTACTCAGTGTCACTTTCTGTGCCTTGCTTGTACCTAAACATCCAACTGATACAGCTATTTCCTAGGACCAGCATGGAATAGAGTGGCAATTTTGATGGATGCGTTTGAACTTCCAAGGGGTTGCCTAGTCATTTTGTAAAAATAATGATGTTTCTAGCAGCTGACACCTAACATACATCAACAGGAAGAGATCTGAAGTTTACTTAGAACATGGTTCATTCAGTTTTGTCTAAGGTCATTTTTGCTCAGCCCTCACTTGCCTGAGCATTTGATCTCTAGGTTTTTATGTTTGTAAATTATCTACAGTAATCTTTCCAGCCCTGTTTTTAACTTGACTAGAGTTCAGTTGGGGCTTCCCTGCTGGCTCAGTGGTAAAGAACCCACCTGCAATGAAAGAGATGCTGGTTCTATCCCTGGATTGGGAAGATCTCCTGGAGGAGGGCATAGCAACCCACTCCAGTGTTCTTGCCTGAAGGATCCCATGGACAGAGGAGTCTGGTGAGCTGCAGTCCATGGGGTTGCAAAGAGTCAGACACGACTGAAGCGACTGAGCACAGAGTTCTGTTATACGTATTTATTAAGTACTTCATCTGATCCACACAACTGGGGCAGTGGGGATATACATACAGAAGTAAAAGATACAGTCCCTGCTCTGAGAACCCTTAAGATTTGGTTGTAGAAGGTAAGACACATATGCATGTCAAGATAAAAACTTGGTTCCCTAAATACCTGTTCTGTGAGCAACACAACAAAACCAACTAATTATATTACATCACCAGAGGGATGGAATTTGTAGAGTCTCAACATTCTAAAATATTCTCATATTAGAATCCAGCTCAAAACCTAACAGCTAAACTTAAGATGGACATGTTTTGACAATTTGCTTTGACAATTAAGCCTTAGTTCATTGTCAACCTGTTGTCTTTCACATATAAAGGGTCACAGCGTAAGATTTCTGTCTCGCCCTTTATTCATAGTTCCAGTTCAATAAATTTGTCACTGATGAAATCCACAATGGGACAGGGCAGCCAGGCCAGCATGAGAACCACTGGGGCTTTCCATTTTGATGTCAAGTGCCTCAGAGGTCTTGTCCTAGTATAGACCCTAATATAGTCATTATCTGGCTGAAGAGCCTGATTCCCCTGAAATCTCACTTTAATCAGTTCCCAGAAAGACTAAAAACAGGAAGAGGATAAGAGTTACAGGCTGAATTAGAAGCACACTAATCAAGCTCTTAAAGAGAAGCTTGTGCAAGTTTGTCCCTGGATGGTGCCATTAACACCCCCCCCCCCTTTTTTTTTGTTCTTAGCACCAAATTTAAAATAAAAGTTTACAAAAAAACATGAGTGGAAATAGATTACATGAGTCTTGCATTTAGAGGTGCCATCTGTTCAATTTGTCACCCTCACAGTCAGAGTGTTAAGATTGCTTGTGCAAAGATACCATTTGTCAGCATTTTCCATCATTTGGAGTTACCAAACAGTTCATTTTTTATTCTTTGGCCTAAATCAGCTAAAATTCTCTGAGTGCAGATGTCTTGAGTTTAGTGTGTATTTTCAATTACCTCCTTGTTTGGAGGGCATTTCCTTTCAAAAGTCTATTAGGAGAAGGGATGGAATTTGAAACTGACCTGCTTATGGTTTTCCAAGAAATTTTGGGGGCAAAAGGGAACATGGAGAAGATTAAATTCCCATGTAGAATGGTTGGTATCTATCTTTATGATGAACTTCAGCAAGACTTAAATGAGTTTTAAAGGCCACTATAAAAGAACTAGGGAAAGCCATTGGGGGAAGGAAAAATACAATATTTCTGTTGCAACTGCCAGTGATCTTTATAAATCTAATTAAGCCCTGATGGGGTATAAAATATCCTGACTTTTATAAATGACTATCAACCAGACAATATGTGATGTTTAAATCCTCACAAGATTCATATTCATTTTCAATTGCATTTTAGTGAAAGGAAGAATATAAATACTCAATTTGAATAGGATTTCACTAGAAGAAGAAAATAATCTATGACTTCTCTTCATACTAAGGTGAACAACTCTGGTTTCTTAGAGTTTGGCTCTTCCTCTTGGATTTGTAAAGAAAAACTACATGGTCTTGCTGAGATGGTATAACCATCGTTTGTGCTTTTAAACCAGTTTTTGTTCCCTCTGCTTTTCTCACTAGTGAACAGGTGTGTAGGTTTTACAATTAATAAAAACATTTTTCCCTTGGCCAATGCATTCATTATTTAGAAGTTTTTGAAATATGTTTTCACAAATCCCTTTGATTATGATTTTTAAAATATTAACACTCTGCCTGATTATTTTCAAAGCTGAAAAGAAAGAATATGAAGCAAACTCCAGTAAAAAACAAAACAAAAACCCAAAGAACATAGATACCTGGAGGAACAGCATGAAGGACTAAACTAATCATGAGAAGTGGACCAAAAAGTTTATCCATTAACACACAATGGGTAAAATCAACACAATTTTAAAAAATGATATCTCTTTTAAAAGTAGCATGCAAGCTTGAGGGAGTGTAAAAACAATATTGTCCATGAACATGACCAGGAAAAAATTATGATGTCAACATGCCTGAATCCCTTTCTCAGGAAGGAGGAAGTCTATGCAGTGAAAGGAAACTGAATGTGAGGGCTGGGGGGAAGGTGAGTGAGCAGCACATTGGGGGCTGTGTTTTCTGGGGCTTTGCTTAACTTCCAGCCAAAAAGAGGTGCAGACACAAGCAACACAGATGTAATTTGTGCTGGGAGCTCCCTGGGCCTCTTACTCTGGAAGTCTCAGGCCCAGGAATGGGCAGATTGGTCAAGCCAAGTGAGTGAGGAGAAACGTTTGTTAAGATAGTTGATGACCTCCCTTGGTTCCGAATCCTTCCTTGCTCTTGGATTATCTTTCTGATTATGACTTGGCTTCCCATGGGAATTCTCTTATCATCACCTCCACATCCTCTCATCATCAAGACTTCCACTGATTTATTCTCTAGTTTCTATGCTGACTATCTACATGCATCATTCTCCCACAGTGCTTAGAGAGTATCATATTAGTATTGTAATCATCTTGATTTTATAGATGAGGAAACCAGCATGGAAAAGTGAAGTAATTTGCCCAAAGTTACACACTGACTAAGTCACAGAGCTGGGTCTTACACTCAGACACAAGTTCAAGTACTTTGCTCTTAACCACGATTCAGTTTGTTTTGGCTGCTTGTTAGAAAATTTCACAAGGGGAACAACTGCTATCGTGATTATTAGTGTCGGTCTCTTGCAAATTTGGTTGACTCAAGTAGTCCCCAAGAGACAAATAAACTCTAGTTGATTGTTCTAGAATAAACTATTCAATATATTTAGTTGCTTGTAGGTATTTAACAAAATAGGCATTCAGTAAATGTTAGTCATTATGATCATAGTTATTAGCATCACTGACTCATTGGACCTAAGTTTGAGCATACTCCAGGAGATAATGAAAGCCAGGGAAGCCTGACGTGCTATAGTCCATGGAGGTGCAATGAGTCAGATATGACTTAGTGACTAAGCAACAATAATATCACTATTGGTTTCTTACAAGTTTGATTAGTTTAACATAATGCTTAAGAGAATAATCATCCCTCTGTGACTTATTGTCTAGAAAGTATCCAGTTTCTAGAACAACAGGGCTGAGGACCAGGCTTGTTCTGAGTTTCTATCACAGAGCTATCCTGGGAAGTCTCTGCCTGAGCACATTTATTATACCTCTTTATCTCAATTGTCTTTTTTTTTTTAATGCCTTTTTTTGGCCACAGTGCTCATGTGGTATCTCAGTTCCCTGACCAGGGATCAAATCCATGCTCCCTGTGTTGGAAACACAAAGTCTTAAACATTGGACCACCAGGGAATGACAGCAATCTATAATCTGGATTCTTTACTATCTGAGCCACCGGAGAGCTTCCTGATAGCCAAAGGAAAAAAGAAAATCAATCAAGATACATATCTTTCAATGCTGTTAAGAAGCAGTTTACCACTTCTTTGGGAGGGGAAAATTTCTTGGTACTAAATCTTAGAGTTTGTTGTATACATATATACATCCTCATCAAATAGCATTTAACAGGGAAGTGAATTTTATTAAAAAGTAAGTTATGCAAGATGCAGACATGTTATTTACATTAATGCTTCTAATTCCAACCTGTGGAAGAAAGGCACAGTGTTTAATTGGAGTCGTTTTTAGCAAAGGTTATATCTACATTATGGTCTGGTAATTCAATTTGACATCAGATTGGAGCATAAGAAAAGTTTTAGGCATCTCCATCAAGCATCTGTAGCCTCAATCATGCCTTGATGTGTAATACAGAGGAGTCCATTCAAAAATGAGCTGTCTAGTAAGAGCTGATTGAAAAGAGCTCTACTCTGACTGAACAGAAATTTACGTTTTGTGGCTGCCAAGTTAGGATTAGATAGCAAGATTGATTTTTGTTATATTTATTAAGAAGCCCAATATGTGTTTTTGTCCTAGTAGAAGACAATTTCAATTATACTTGTAATAAATATCTGTATGGTAAAGACAAAGTAAGAGGTAATCTCAATATTGCATATGGCTATTAACACATTGGTAGAATTCATCTAGTTTGTCTCTATGATTTTGAATAATTTTTCCTACTTACCAATGTAAAGAAATATATATTGAATAATAAATCTGTATTTCTCTGTGTACCTCTATATATTCATCTTCATATATATGTATATGTGTGAGTGTATATTAAAATGTGGATATGAACATATCCAAGTATATATGTGTGTATACACCTATGTGTATACACACAGGTGTGAACATATGTGTGTATATATGTTTATATGTCTGTTCTGATTCTGTACCAGATTTTTGAGTTTTTTTCTCTACTAAAGAAGTTTGAAAACTAATGCTTCATAAATTATTTTTTCTGTCTAGCACTTTGCTAAGTTTGAAAAAGTTAGCTATATTTTAATTGTTTCTCAATTATGTTAAATTTAAAATATTATTTATTTATGATGCTAACATGGACATCTTAATCCATAATTTTCTGTGTTCATCTCAATTGTTTCTTTCAGACAAATGTAAAGAAATAGGATGGCTGATTCAAAGAATGGAGACAGGTTTAGAACTTCTGGTATATAGATTTCCCAGAAAAACTATGTGCCAATATCTCCCTCCAGCAAAGGGCTTTCATGATCTTGTGGTTTATGCAAAGTACCAGTCATGCTGGTTTCCATTTTCTGGCTGCTTGCCCTGCAGTTTATAGATATGTCTCCTACGGTCCTCCTGGGCTACCTGGTGGCTCAGACAGTAAAGACCCTGCCTGCAAAGTGGGAGACCTGAGTTCAATCCCTGGGTCGGGAAGATCCCCTGGAGAAGGCTGGAAAATGGCTGCCCATTCCAGTATTCTGGCCTGGAAAATCCCATGGACAGAGGAGCCTGGTGGCCTACAGTCCATGGGGTCGCCAAGATTCAGAAATGACTGAGGGTCTGACACCTGCATAGTTCTCCAAGCCACCAGGCAAGGTTAGTCATCTGTTCCCCTACAAATGAGGGCCTGTAGCTCAAAGAGACGCAGCTGTGCAGAGTTACAAAGCAAGGAACAAGGCTTGCCTGAATTGGATGTCCTTTCTCTGGTTCTCTCTTGTCCCACGCCAGGATGCTTCCCAAACTCAGACTGGAGCCCACTTCCTACTCAGGAGAGGGAGGACCTGCTCTCACTCTGGTCCCTTTATACCTAGTTTGGATCCCATTTCAAGAATGCTACATAAGCTTATCAGGGGCTCCTCGCCCCTCTCTCTCCCTGATATTTGAAATGGGATTTTGTTTTTCTTTTTGTTTTTTTTTCTATTTAAAATACTGTTTATTTGTGATTTTACATTAATTAGCATTACATCTAAGAGCAATATCAGATAACATTTATACATTTTCCACAGGACACAGAGGTTCATTGGCTCATTCTTTATGCCAAAGCAAGTAAATAGAGGCATTAGCAAAAGGTGCAAATAGTTCACTGTTGCATTTAAAAAATACTTATGCACATTGCATTCATTTAAGATATATATATTTTTAAAAATTATGGAAAGTATAGTTCACAGGTTACTGTTTCTACATACGTTGTAATACAACATAAATGATGTAGAACAAAAAAGAATCCTCAAACACAGAATTAAGCAACTGAAGGTTTCCACTAAGATTAAAACACTGACTCCAGTAGTTAGTGAGATCTAGAACGAACTTTCCAGGCTCCATTTCAACTTTGCATCATCAAACACTCACAGTCAAACAGAACCAGCCCCGCAACACACTATAATCCATGGAATTTTTTTTATACACCAACTCACCCTCCAGAAATTGAAATGGGATTTTGAACCCATCACAAAGCCCTCTTGACTTTGATTGACAGGCAATGTCATTGTAAGGTGAAAAGTATTGTATTGGACCTTTCTTTAGATTGTTAATATGAGAGCAGGGCTCCTCAATCCTGGTTTGGCTACAAGCCAGCACAGGACCTCTGGATTATCTTTGTATCCTGGTGTTAGAGGACCCAGCCACAGAGAGGGCAGGAGAGGATGGGTGAAGCAGAGGCGTCTCTACTAATTATAATAAAAGACTAACTTTCTTTTGTTCTCATAGCCAGCAATAATTCACTTTGTGAAAACTAGTTCTCTTTTGCTTAGAGGAACACCTCTGACTCATAGATGTCTCTGTGAGCCAGATTTCATGGTCTGAGTCAGAAATCTCTCTAAATCCTCGTAAGTTGTGTTTCACTTCATACGATGCATTTTTGAATGCTCTTGGGGGTTATCCATAAAACTCCCTCAGATGGCCAAGGTTTCTCTTCCCACCCCTGAGTTTGGAGAATGCAGATCACTTGAAATGCTGGGTTCAAGCCAACCCTTTAGATCCGGAACACAGAACTCAGATTAACAAGAGTCATCTTGGCAGAACACTGTGGCCACCAGCCCCACCTTCTTCCCAGTGGGCTTCCTGGTCACCCCATGACACCCATCTTCTACCCCAACCCTGATCATGACCAACTTGGCAATGCTCCTCTCAACTTCCACAGCTCAGTGGGAGGTAACTCCCCTTCCTTTGAGCCCATCACTGATCAACCCAGATTTCCCTCCTTCCCTGACTTCTCTTCATTGCCTTATTGCCCTCTTGCCAGAAAGCAGTTTGCCTGGCCACCAGCAATTTGGCTTGGTCCCAACTCACACCTTCCATGCCAACACTGTAGGCTTCTGGACAGTGATGCTGGGGGATCAGCCTGCCCTTTTCAGGAAGAGAAGGTCTCCTGTGCATGAGAATCTCACACTGATGTTGCTACTTCAGCATCCCTCATCCTCGTGTTTTTGTCGCTATTTAGTGCCAAGTCGTGCTCAGCTCTTTTGAAACCTCTTGGACTGTAGCCCGCCAGGCTCCTCTGTCCATGGGATTTCCCAGGTCAGAATACTGGAGTTATCTGCCATTTCCTTCAGGGGATCTTCCCAACCCAGGGATCAATCTCCTGCTTGGCAGGTGGATTCTTTACCACTGAGCCACAAGGGAAACCCTTATCCTCATAGCTCTTGCGTTTTTATAAGTCATACATTCTAGCAAGTTCTTAAAGAAACCGCAAGCCAGGAAAATGGCAACCTTAAAATTAATTTTAAAATCTTCTTTTTCCTTACACCATATACAGAAATAAACTCCAAATGGGTGAGAGATTTTCATGTAAAACATGAAACCATATATGTACTGGAATAAAACACAGGTGAATTTCATTATAAAACTTTGACATGGAGAAAGGTTTTCCAACTATGACTCCAAATCCAGATGCAACAAAGAAAATGTTGAGTTTTTAAAAATCTGTGCATTAAGAAAAGATCATATGTCAATACACAAATGTTAAACTGGAATAAAATAGTTGCAACATATATCACAGACAAAAGGTTAATATCCATTACATACATAAAGAACTCTTGAAAATTATGGGAGGAAAAAAAGCTAAATAACAAAATGGGCAAAAGAAATAAACAGAAAATTCAGAAAAGATATATTGAAGTATAAAAATACACACAATGTATTCAAATGTACGTATACAAATGACACTTGTACACTGAAATGTCTAACCTCACTGATGATAAGAGAAATGCAAATTAAACTGCACAGAGGTATAATTCCTCCTGAAACTGACAGGCAAAATATCAAAAATTTGATAACATCCTCTTGATGAGGCTTTGAGGAAATGGATTCTCTTATACTGCTAGGAGGCAGCTTCTAATTATGAATGCATTTACCAGTTGGCCCAGAAATCTACTTTTAAGAAATTATTCTGAAGATATATCTGTAGGAATACAAAAATTATGCATTGAAGTTATGATTTCTACTAAAAAATTGTTGAAAGTTGTCTAAATGCCAGTACTTAAGAGAATGGTTGAATAAACAATGATACAGCCACACAGGGGAGCAGTATGCAGATCTTTTAAAAAAGAAATAAAGAAGATTTCTATGAACTGATAGATATAATTCTCCAAATATATCTAGTGAGAAAAAAGCTAGGTGAAAAAGAATGTATATAATGTGCTACTTGTACATAAGATAGAAGGGAAAATAAGATTTCTGGCATAAGCCAGAAGTAAGTCTCATTGGCTATTTATAAGAGGTAGGTGGAAACAGAGTTGGATAGAGAGGAAATAAGATTTCTCTGAGTATATAGTTGTGACTTTTGTATCATGTTTATATTCAAATGTAGGGTTGCGTCAGAAAAGATGGAGAAGATCATAAATTTGAAGACAAATGGAAAATAATTGATCTAACCATATACAAAATTAATAACATAGCCACACAGAATAAATGAAGAATTAATCTGAGTAAGTGTTGAGCATCTTCCTCTGACTGCACACCCTCAGTGGGATATAAGCTAAGGATATAAAGGAATTTCAAGGAATTCAGCTTTACTCAGTAAATTTGTTGACTGATAGTGATATTGATTGAATGATTCTGAAATTTTGTATCTTAAGGTTGAGAAAACAAGCAAATATGCTATTATTGTTGGGAACCAGGGTCCTCTGTGTGGATAAAGGTAGATGAAGAATATGGAATGGGGGAAAGAATCATTCGGTTTTGGATTAAACTTGGAGGCATCACATGAGTGCAGGTATCCTGTTCACACATCCCTGTATGAGGTGTGGAAGAGGAAGTGCTAGGTTCAGCTAGCCTTCTGGGGAATGGGGTTCATACTAGGTACTGAAGAAAACAGGATGAGAAAGCAGATTATTCCCTCCCCTGAGTAAAGGACAAGTTACAGTTTGTGAAAATTAGACATGGCGGGAGACAGAATCACAGAGAATGAGACCCTGCTTTTAACACACTGAGCCAGGAAGCTTGGTCAAGTGGAAAGATCATAGGCTCTAGAGACCCAGAGAAAGCACTTCCAGTTCCAGCTTCAGGTCCTGTTTTTTATGGGGAAAAGATGACCAACCTTGCAAGGTGGCTGGGAGGACGATAGGAAAGATATCTACAGACTGCGGGGCGTAGTGCAGGTGCCCAGGAAATGGGAACCAGCATGACTGCCACTATTCATAAATCAGAACATCGTGCAAGCTCACTGCTGGAGGGAGATACTGCCACATGGTTTTGCTGAAAAACCTATATCAAAACTCCAAAACTATCTCCATCCTTTGAATCAGGCAGTCAACGTCTCTGCACTTATCTTTTTTTTTTTTTCCTCTGCACTTATCTGAAGGAAACAATTGAGATATACAAAGAGAGTTACTACTAAGGAGGAGGTCAATTTTAACATGACAAAGAAATGCCCACAATTAACATATGGTTAAATTAAATTTTTAAGCCTAAACAAAGTAATCTAGGCAGACATATAAATAAAATATATAAAATAAGTTGTGTAACAATAGTTTTCAAATTCATGTTAGCAGGTAAACCTAAAGATTCATGTAAATATAAAACCCAAGTATATATACATGGATGGATAGATAGAATTTTTTGTTTAAAAATATATATAATTACTTTGGTAGTGAGAGGAATTAAAATAATTGCAGAAAAACTATACATACACTCTCTATCATTCCTTTCACATTTATTAGTTAGCATTTTTTGGTAAAGAAAATCTTTTCCGTCTCCTTTTCCCAGCACCCAAAGGTTTGTTTTTCTTTTTGTTTTGAGTATCACTATGGAGTCACGAATTCCTTGTGCTATGATCCTTAACTGCCATTATTCTTTCTGCTGCTCAAATTGTTTTAAATTTGGCAATGGGAACTCTTTTAAAGCTGGCTCCTGCCTTTTTTTTGACATGTCCCCATCATTCATCTCTAAGCTCTTCCTCCCTTTCTGGTTCAAGATGTTCCAGGCTCACTCTGTGCTTTTTCCTCCCCCAGCACCTTTTTCTAAAGAGCCCTGGTTCCTGTTAATGGATATCTTGGTATTTAGAAACCAAGCTCTAAGCATTAGCAGTGCGTATTTCTCCTGGAGTGTCACTGCTTCTAGGTTCATTGAATGGACAGCCTCTCAAAGTATTATTATTTACCTTCTCATTTGGAAAGGATTTTTTATTTTTGCATATGGTTAGAAATACCCAAATGTAAGGATTTACAGTTTTGTTCTTTATTCTCCCCTTCAGCCTCTTTGTTGTGTGGATCAGAGTAAGGAATGAAAAAATAAATTAAAAAACAAAGGCAGGGAAACAAAATTAACTTTTATAAGGGCACAGTGCTGCTTCTCTCTGGAGCATGGGACTAAGAGATATGAGAGAAGCTGAAACAGGAGGGAAGTGAGTGGGTCACAACTTCTAAAAGAATGACATAGCCCAAGGACACAACATAAACTGATTGGAACCAAATAAATTCAAGATGGCAGAAGATTTGACTTCGAGTATACCCTGAACCTCACAATATGCTCATTGGACGAAAAGGTATGACACATCCAACAGTGTATTAAAAAGCAGAGACGTCACTTTGCCGAGAAAGATCCATATAGTCAAAGCTATGGTTTTGTCCAGTAGTCATGTACAGATGTGAGAGCTGGACCATAAAGAAGACTGAGTGCCAAAGAATTGATGTTTTTGAACTGTGGTGTTAGAGAAGACTCTTGAGAGTCCCTCAGACATCAAGGATATCAAACCAGTCAATCCTAAAGGAAATCAACCCTGAATATTCATTGGAAGGACTGATGCTGAAGCTGAAGCTCCAAAACTTTGGCCACCTGATACACAGAGCTGACTCTCTAGAAAAGACCCTGATGCTGAGAAAGATTGAAGGCAGGAGGAGAAGAGGATGACAGAAGATGACATGGCTGGATGGCATCACTGACTCAATGAACATGAGTTTGAGCATATTCAGAAGACGGTAAAGGACAGGGAAGCCTGGTGTGCTGCAGTCCATGGGGTCACAAAGAGGTGGGCAGGACTAAGAGACTGAATAGCGACAGCATCTAAATGACACACCCGCCAGGGCCACGGCAGTTCTGAAGTCAACCGCGAAAGGTCAAAAAGTGGATGGTGGCCCAATTCCTGGAAATCCCCACCCCTCCGCCAAAATAATTGGAATAATCCTCCCACTCATTAGCCTATGAAATTACCCAGCCTATAAAAACTAAGCAAGCTGTATTTCAAGGCTCTCTCTCTCACCTTCTGAGATGGCTCACACTCCATCTGTGATGTGTGTTTCTCTCTAAATAAATCTACTTCTTACCTATCACTTCATCTCAAAATTTTTTTTTGCAACGAAGCAAGAACCTTAAAATCACAACAAAGCAAGCTGAAGTATCAGAGAGACAGAAGAGATATTGGGGAAGAGCTATAAAACTACATGAGGGTGGTTTCAAAAGGTAGATGCCTATGAAGAGTTTCACGTAGCTTTGCTTTTTTTTTATGCAATGAAATTCTCATTTTCTATTTCATCAAGATACTTCAGTGAAGACATTACTTTTCCTAGACCTTTGGATTAGATTTGTGTTTTTCTTAATAGTGACACCAAGCAGAAATTATTTCTTAGTATAAGAAAGTCCAGAATTATTTGGATTATAATACTTGGAAATTTTCAAGTAAGGAGCTAAATATTACCAATTCCTATTTTCACAGTGGTGGAATGAAAAAGAAACACACTGTGGAAGGATTAAATAATTTGTTCCATCACCTTGTAGTAATGTAATCTTGACCAAGATACTTAATTTGCTCAATCTCATTCTGTCTGGAAAAATGGTGGGAGACCTGGAAATGGGCAGGGTGGACTGGTATCCTTTCAATGGAATGTTGGAGATTATTAAACCAATATATCAAGCTGGGGTGATTTTTGTCCCCCAAGGGATATTTGACAATTTCAGCAGACATTTTTGGTCATCACAACTTGGGAGTTGCTCCTGGTATCTAGCCAAAAGAAAGCAGAGATGCTGTGAAACATCCTGCTACACACAAGATAGCCCTCCACTGTGAAAACTTGTTTGGCCCAAAATGAGATTAAGAAAACCCGGTCTAGAAGGACCCTCCAGGGGGTTCTCTGATTCTTAGGAGTCTACACCTTTCATTGTTTTTTTTTTTTTTTTGCAACTCTATAAATTGCAGCAAACTTAGAGTGATGCAAATGATTCTTGCCGATGCAGATGTAAATGAGCTTTATCCCTGTGGAGATGCAAGAGGTTATTACCATGTAGCTATTGACTAGTTTTGCATTTATGAGCAAAATCATTTCAGCACTCTTGATCAATTTTATTCAAAGGCTTTTTCTTTGTACCTATTATATCTTGCTGGTGCTCTCATTAACTAACAAATTAAATAAAAGCTCTGATGTATATATTTGCATGACAGTCATGATTTTACCCACTTAAAAAGTATGTGCTTTACTTTTCCTATCTGTACAATAAAATTTTAAAAACAGGATTCTCTCAAGACTACAATTGGATTAAACCGGTCCACGTGTGACACTGCTGATGTTGCAATTAGCTGGTCTCAGGCACTGTCACTTTCTTTACTTCCTTTCTCAGAAAAACTGTGCAACAAGCTAGTCTTCAATACCTCCAGATGCTCTTTTCTTGACCTTTGTCCTTTCCCAGAAAATGTTCTCTTTCCCCTTCCAAAGATTCCTCTAAGTGCCAGATCTCTATCCTCCTCTCCAATAAAAGCAATTCTCATTAAGATACCTAAGAACAGTCATTTACAATTCAGAGTAAATTGTAAAATTAAATGTAAATTTGATTCATTTTGTTGGGCTTCCCAACATAATAAATGGTGCAATGGGAAATAATCTGCCTGCCAGTGGGGGAGCCACAGGAGACATAGTTTTGATCCCTGGATCAGAAACGTTCCCTGGAGTAGGAAGTGGCACCCCATTCCAGTACTTTTGCTCGGAAAATCCCATGGACTAAGGAGCCTGGCAGGCTACAGTCCATGGGGTCGCAAAGAGTCAGACACCACTTAACATGCACACACCGCGCTAAACTCAATATGTTACCTCTTCCAGACATCCTTGATAAAAGAGGTGAGATATTCATACACACTTTGGGGGGAGCAATTTTGTAGTAAGAAGAGGTTTTCTGATAACCCAGATGTTATACTACAAAAAAATTGCCAGCCCTATCTTTGAGCCAACATAGGGCCTTTCTTCTCTCTGGTAACCATTGAAATCAGCAGGGAATGGTGACAAGTAAATATATCTGAATATAAAGGATACGTGAAACCTAAATTAAAGGAGCTTAGCAGAGCAAAGCATGCGCATTATATTTTTAAAGATTGCATCCAATGACAGGATAGTTAAAGATGAATGAGATGGGAAGGGATTTAGCTTTCAGGAATTTTGTGGCCTTTTGAAAACATTTGAAAACGTAATATTTTCTAAAGGATTTCTTAATCATTCCTGTCTTGTCCATCATGAAAAAAAATGTGATGTTTGCATTTTTCTGGATTTCTGAATCTCTGCCATTTGGACTTATTTAGCAAACTCTCTCCTGAGATGTAATACAATGTGAATAAAACCCAGCCCGATCCATAGCAAATACAAATCGTATTCATTTATCCTTTGGAGTACAAACTTCAACCGTAACTAAATACAATATGCTGGCTCTTTTTGTGCTTTTTATGAACTTTTGAAGCAGGTTTGTGATGAATAGATTTTATAGGATTATGCAGTTATAGTTTGCTTTTAAATATTTCAGAAAGAAATCATAAACATGACCTCATATGTTAATAAATCAATTATGGAATGCTGCTTTATACATATGTTCAAAATATGACCCTATCCAAAACTCCTTAAACAAATTCTAAGAAATAACTTTAAACTCTTATTCAGGAGGCTCTGAC
This sequence comes from Odocoileus virginianus, assembly GCF_023699985.2. Taxonomy (NCBI): domain Eukaryota; kingdom Metazoa; phylum Chordata; class Mammalia; order Artiodactyla; family Cervidae; genus Odocoileus; species Odocoileus virginianus. The sequence goes on from NC_069680.1 coordinate 20,510,922, forward strand.
TTTCAAAACACTGTGTATGGAATTCTGATGCTGCATATAAAGGAAAAGAAGAGCCAGTTTCTTCAACCCAAATTTATATTGTTTCTAATCTATTAAATATTAAAGCCATGTTGAGGGTGTGACATTTGCTCTCCATCTAGCTGTTTCTCTCCTTATTATCTCATTCCAAGTTGAAGCTAAGAAGTTAAGGGCAAAAGCAAGAACAAGTCTGCCAAGTGGATTGAGTCACTGACACAGACCTCTTAGGAGTCCACGTACTCAGTTTTAGATTATTTTTTTTACATTTGCCTTATTATTTGATGCAAAAGGTCAAGAACCATGGCTAGAAGTTGAATAACTGTGATTTGCCTCTATGATTAGGATTTACATCTATAAGATTGCTTTCTTTTTTATTATCTTTTTTCTTTTTTATTGTGGTATAGTTGCTTTACAACATTGCATTTGTTCCTGCTGTACATTGAAGTGAATCAGCTACACAGATACATGCATCCCCTCTCTTTTCTGGATTTCCTCCCCACTTAGGTCTCTGCAGAGCTCAGGTAGAGCTCCCTGTTTTGTGCGGCAGGTTCTCGATCAGTTCAGGCCAGTCGCTCAGTCGTGTCCGACTCTTTGCAATGCCATGGACCGCAGCACGCCAGGCTACCCTGTCCATCACCAGGTCCTGTAGCTTGCTCAAACTCATGACCGTTGCGTCGATGATGCCATCCAACCATCTCATCTCTGTCATCCCCTTCTCCTCCCGCCTTCAATCTTTCCCAGCATCAGGGTCTTTTCCAATTAGTTGGTTCTTCATATCAAGTGGCCAAAGTGTTGAAGTTTCAGCTTCAGCATCAGTCCTTCCAATGAATATTCAGAACTGATTTCCTTTAGGATGGACTGGGTTGGATCTCCTTGCAGTCCAAGGGACTCCTAAGAGTCTTCTCCAACACCACCATTCAAAAGCATCAGTTCTTTGAAGCTCAGCTTTCTTTATAGTCCAACTCTCACATCCATACATGACTACTGGAAAAACCGTAGCTTTGACTAGATGGACCTTAGTTGGTAAAGTAATGTCTGCTTTTTTAATATGCTGGCTAGGTTGGTCATAACTTTTCTTCCAAGGAGCATGCGTCTGTTAATTTTATGGCTGCAATCACCGTCTGCAGTGATTTTGGAGCCCCCAAAATAAATTCTCTCCCTGTCTCCCCATATATTTGCCATGAAGTGATGGGACCAGATGCCATGATCTTAGTTTTCTGAATGCTGAGTTTTAAGCCAAAGTTTTCACCCTCCTCTTTCACTTTCATCAAGAGGCTCTTTAGTTCTTCTTCACTTTCTGCCATAAGAGTGGTGTCATCTGCATATCTGAGGTTATTGATATTTTTCCTGGCAATCTTGATTCCAGCTTGTACTTCATCCAGCCCAGTGTTTCATATAATGTACTTGCATAGAAGTTGTTAGTTGTCTATTTGACACATGTGCGCTGTCTGAGTGCTCAGTTGCTTCAGTCATGCCCAACTCTTTGCAACCCCACAGACTATAGCCCCCCAGGCTTCTCTGTCCATGGGGTTTTCCAGGCAATGATACTGGAGTAGGTTGCCATGCCCTCCTCCAGGGGAATCTTCTCAACCCAGGGATCGAGACCCTATTTCCTGCATCTCCTGCATTGTAGGCAGATTTTTTACCCACTGAGCCACCGGGGAAGCTCATTTTATACATAGTAGTGTGTATCTGTCAACCCCAGTCTCCCAATCCATCCCTCATAGCAATTGAACCTTTGGAACTGTTGTTTATCCACTTGTTGTGTGATGGTCAAAATGGTTCCAGAACATCTGTACATGCAGAAAACAATCAAAGATTGTCTTATTCTCTAGAAATGTATTTTAAGAATATAATTTAATTTATATAAATTTAATTTATATAATTAATTTAAATTCATAATTAATTAAATAATTAATTATTTAATTATTATTATTTATATATTATATAATTAATAATATAATATTATTATAAAATAATTAAATAACTAATTAAAATTAATTAAATAAATAATTTAATTTCTATAAATGGTAAATATAATTTACCATTTCTTTATTTATCATTATCTATGGGTCTGAAATACTTACTGGCCTGATCAACCAGGAAAGTGGTTCAGCAAACTTATTCCTAAAAGTAGAAATGTTACCATGTTACCATGCTCAGCTGGGAGCAGAAAACATTACCTACCCCAAAATGCTACTTTTGAAAATTAGTCTCTCAGTCATGTCCAACTCTTTGCGACCCCATGGACTGTATCCTGCCAGCCTCCTCTGTCCATGGAATTCTCCAGGCAAGAATACTGGAGTGGTTAGCCATTTCCCCTTCTCCAGGGGATCTTCCCAACCCAGGGATCAAACCCAGGTCTCCTGCTTAGCAGGCAGACTCTTTACCATCTAAGCCACCAGGGAAGCCCAATGTTACTTTTGAATCACCGCTAATGAATATGAATTCTGCTAGCAATTTTAGAAAAAAAAAGATTAAAAGTCCAAGATGTGAATCTTAATTGTCAACTTAAAAGTCCATTAAGGTTTTTGCAACTTTAAGACTGGAATTTGTTTTTAATACCTCAACCTCAGAGCCCTGAATGCTTAAACCAGAGGTTTCATGTAGGTCTACCTTCAAAACTAGCCAGGGTGTATAGGTGACGAAAGCAGACTTTCAGTGGAAAGAGGATGAGCAGTAGAGAGAAGATGGGCAAATGTGAGAATGTATCTTCCACCACCTGAGACACACAAGTGTGGCTTGTTTGTTAATGCTATCTTGCCAGATAAACGAAACACCCCTGTTGCCATACTGAGACCATCACCTTTAAGTTTGCTGACACAGATCCAGGGTTGCTACTAAATATTCAGCTGGAGAGCACCCAGCCTCGTTCAAACCCCTTTCCGGTGTTTATTTCATTGTTTTTGTTGCTTGTTTACATTAACAGAGTTAGAATTTTCCTTATATTAAACCGAAACTTCTGCTGCTTGTTAGTTCACCACAACCAGGGAGAATTTAAATCTTAGCCTGCAATAGTCAAAAGAAACTCTGATGTTCCTTCATCTAATTCTGACTGTTGTGTAAATTCCCTTTCCACTTTTTCTAGTCCTCTTTCTTGGAGGAGCTCCGTAGTACACTTTTTTCAGAAGAATCTTTATATTATTTATCAAATCATGCATTAGGTTTATCTTCTCTAGAATAAAGCTTCCAAGCCCTTTGGCTTTACCTGGTATAACCTATCTTCTGCCCCCTTGATTTTCTTTTTGTTATTTTATTTTTGGCTGTGCTGAGTCTTTGTGGCTACGTGGTATTTTTATTTTTGGCTGAGCTGATCTTTGTTGCTGTGAGTTATTTCTCTGGTTGCAGAGAGCAGGGGCCACTGTCTAGTTGTGGTGCATGGGGCTTCTCACTGTGGTGGCCTCTGATTGTGGAGCACGGGCTTTGAGTGTGTAGGCTTCAGTAGTTGCAGCATGTGGACTCAGTAGGACTGAGTTGCTCCACAACTCAGGAGCAGTTGTGGTTCCCTGGCTCTAGAGCACAGACTCAACAGTTGTGGCCCGCAGATTTAGTTGCTACACGGCATGTGGGATCTTCCCAGATCAGGGGTGGAACCCATGTACCTTGCACTGGCAGACAGATTCTTTACCACTGGACTACCAGGGAAGCCCTGGTTTTCTTTTTGAGAATGAGCATCCCAAACTTTGTCTATTACCTTTTTAGAGTCAGATGACGCAGGATGCTGTCAACACTAGACGAGTATAAAATTCAGCTCTCCAAGGGACATCTAAAGTATGTGTCTTTTCATTTGCATTTCTTTTGGGTCAATAATGTTGCAAACTTATCACAATTTCAGTCTAGAATAATTGTTTACCAAGTGCCCTATAAAATTTATATGACCCATAGAGAGAAAACTACTGACCATTTTTTGAAGAGATTTATTTAGAAATGCTTAAATCAAAATATGCACCTTTCATTAGAGGGGTAAGATTGACTGTCATAAGTTGGAAGATATCAATTCTTTCCAGATTAAATAAGCTTAAATATGATGCCAGCAACCATCTTAAAAGCATTCTAAATTTTGTGTGGTACAATAGCTGTGAATAGCAAAAATTTGAGAAAAGATCTGTGAGGATGAGCTAGCCCTGGTGGTATGCTGGTAAAACTGACTTTCAGAGGGAAAAACAGAGACCAAAAAACCCTAGTGTCCAGTGCTTGCCAATTTCTGTGATGTGAATATTAATACTTTCATTATGGGTCGATTTCAAGCTACCAACATGACATGACGGGACACAGCACTAGAAAGATGTGCCCACACTTGGCTCCTGTGAGCTGGGAAAAGCTAACTCCTACATACCATATCATGCCGAACTCCTGCTTGGAAGACGAAAACTGAATCAGGCAGAGCTCTCCAGAGAAGCAGAACCAGAAGGCCAGTAGGAGTGGCCTGAGTAAGTTCATCGCTAGCAGAATGGAATTTGCAAAGATGATTAAGACATGGCTTCTGCCCTCCAGCAGAAGAGGGATGATACTCTTTGGTGAGTGTGTTAGAGCCCCTCCTGCCTACCTCTTGTGTGAACCCAAGGGACTCCCCGCTCTATTCCCAGGGAAATGCCAAATAACACAACCTTTAGCCCATGCTGGGGAATCCCATCTCAGATACACCCTCAAAGCCCCACCAAGTTTTGCCCTTACTCCAGAGTCTTTCTCCTCAGGGAATCCTTTCACTGTGGTGGTTTAGTCGCTAAGTCATGTCTGACTCTCGAGACCCCATGGACGGCAGCCCACCAGGCTCATGGGATTTCCCAGGCTAGAGTACTGAAGTGGGTCACCATTTCCTTCATCTGTGATTTCACTGCTTATTGTGTAAGTAATAAATTTTATTTCATATTCATAGGCGCTTATGCACCATTCGTCCTTACATAAATAAACAGGCTAGGGGGCTGCTTTCCCTTCCAAAACCCAGCACAGAACTTGGCATGGAGTTGGCCTCATTATGACTGAATGAGTAAGTGAATGACTCGCCATTTTGAATTTTGGCTTCACTCCTGGGCACTATGCTTCACCTTCTTCTCAAAGTCGCAGAAGAGAAGCAACCTCAGGCCAAAGCCCTTCAGTTGGGCATCTGCAGTGGCTAAACCAGATCCTTTCAGGGGCCAAGCAAGCTTTAATATTACAATTAAAGTTTGCTCTCTTCTTGTTCTAAATCACACCCAGTATATCAGTTCTCCCAGTTTAGTTCTCTTTCTAGCAGGAAGAAATAATATGATTTTGAAATAAAGAGTTAATCCCTTCACTGGGAATAATCTTTATGAAATAAGTTTCTTATTTGATTATTTGTTGACCAAAATCACAGCCTTTATATATGGTCTGCAGGAAGCCACAAAAAAAAAGGGGAGGGGGGTTTGACTAAAACCACTATTTGCTTTGGGCTGCACATGGCAGAATTTGATTTGCGAGGATAGGAATGTCAGCCTGATAGAGCAACTGCAATTTCTCTAGCTATTTACCTTCAAATCTCAGCATTACACTTGCTACAGATGATGTATGAAAGTAAAATATTTGTACAGTGTGTGATTCAGTCGGGAGCAGACAGCACTGCACCTGAGTGGGAGGAGGATGGTCAGCTGACCTCGCCAGGACCAACATTTTTGCAGGAGGCAAGCAAACCTCAGCCTTGCGTGTGCTCCATGGACGTGCCCTTGCTTAGGTCACTGCCCCAGCAACAGTTATTGACAAACATTGCTGGATTGTGACATAATCACAATCTCAGTTGGGGTTTGTTGAAGTGTCGGGGGCAAGTGACAGGCTGATTTTTTAATACATCACTGTTTCCTGTGTGCTTCACATTGTCACAGGCACCAAATGAGCAAGTGTGAATTCTCAGTTGCTCAGTCATGTCCAACTCTTTGCAACCCCGTGAACTATAACCTGCCAGACTCCGCTGTCCATGGGATTCCCCAGGCAAGAATACTGGAGTGGGCTGACATTTCCTTCTCCACGGGATCTTCCCGATCCAGGGATCGAACCCATGTCTCCTGCATCTCCTGCCTAGGCAGGCAGACTCTTTACTACTGAGTGACCTGGGAATCCTACTGTTTTCCTAAATTACTGAAATTCTTAGGTTCTTCTTAACATGTCCCCAATCTGCCTCTCTTTGCAAATTTGGGGAGTTCCCGTCTTTCTGGCCTTGGGGGCATGTGTTTCTGAAATGAGGCATTTGAAATACTGTGTGTCTGGGAGAGGACACTGTCTATCAGATTATGATAGTTTAAAACAGCTTGTAAAAGAAAACCCACTTGAATTTACCCCCAAGAAAAGCTCATTTTGTTGCTAATTTAATTTTAGTGAAAGGCCTTATGTTGAACGTGCCCCAGGAATTTCTATAAGATCTATTTATTCAACCCAGGGGGATTATCTGACTCTTATAAGCTAATCCTCTTGAAAAGTATGTCTCAGTTCCATGAGGAAGCATGTGATATTCTTTACATTATGAGTGTTTGAGTTTGATCTGGAATAAATGAGACCGGTAGCACTCTCAGCCACCTACGCCTCTGTCAGAGGAGATACATGAGCTGTCCCAGGGAGGTTCATAGTCACTGAGATTTCTTCTGATTGTTAGAAAATCAAACAATGGATTTAATGCAATTGCCAAGTTCACTTATAGAAATTGGTTGCAACAAATTCAGTCAATAAATATGTATATATGGCCCTGCTACTGGGCAGTGGGCACTGTCAGGGATGCTGAGGTGAAGATAAGACAGCCCAATGACAGAACTCTGTCCTCCAGAGCTCACATTTAGATGGAGAAGACAGATGTGGAACAGAAGGACAGAGCAATATGTAATTTCTCTGATTATAATGTGAAAAGACATCAAACAGGGAAGAGAAATAGAGAGGTTGGAGGGAGTTAATATTTAAAGTCTTGTGGTCAAGGGTGGCCTCTCTGTAGAAATGACATTTGATCAGAGAATAGAATGGGTGGCAGGAAGTCATGCAGGTGGAGGAGAATCGTCCAGGCAAAAAGAACAGCAAGAGCAAAGGCCCTGAGGCAGAAACAATAAGAAAGTCAGATGTCAAGGAGGGACTGGTAGGAAGTGAGATTGGAGAGGAGTGTGGAGGCAGCTCATGCAGGGCCATTTTGGTCCTGGAAAGGACTGGGGCTTTTATTCTAAGTGCTGTGAGGAGCCAGCTCAGGAAAGGCGTGGTGGGGGGTGGGGGGCGCGGGGTATGGCACGACAGAATTGGCTCCAATTTCTATTTCAGGTCTTTGCCATCTTTGTTCTATTCTCAGTTTTGTATCATTTGCTCCTTGAGTTAGATACAGTCCCATGATTTTCATGTCCTGGCAAGCATCTGTCAATGGTTATTCACGATCCTGAGTCTTAGGACAAAAGAAAATGAATTCTACTCTCTTCATACTCATGAAGAAGATTGAAAAGCTGGTACCAAAGACAGACAGCTCAATCCTCAGGTTTGGAGGTTTGTTCTATTATTTTCTTTTTGTCCTCTGTCTCTTTTCCTGATTCTTCAAAAACACCATCTTGGGGGAAAATTGGAGAGGAGGTGTCAAGGAGATTTTTTTATTTTTGAATAATTTTTATTTGAACCATTATAAGGGCAACATTCTTTTTTAAAATACTTTTAAAAAATTAATAGACTTTATTGTTTGGAGTTTTAGATTCATAGCGAAATTCAGCAGAAAGGGCAGACGTTTCCCAGATAACCCCTGTCCCCACACAAGCACAACTTGCCCTGTTGTGGGCATCCCTAGACCACCTTGCTGCATTTGATCCAATTGATGACCCTACACTGATGCATCATTATCCTCCAAAGTCAACAGTGTACATTAGAGTTCACCCTTGGGGTTGCACATTCTACAGGTATTGTAACTGAGCAGGACCCCATGGGACCTTCCCCCATATCTTCTGCTTTAGCTCTTCTCTAAAGTACCTAGATAATAGTATTTGATGCCCATTTCTTCGGTTGTTTTGCAGATGTAAAAAAAAAACCCTCCTTCTCCAACAAATAGAAGATGTTCACTACTTGAGGATCAGGAGCACATAGCCCCAGGACTCCTGGAGCCTGAGGACTGATAATGTTAACCCTTGTGACACCTCCCTGCTACCTCAACATCGGCTAATCAGAGAATTGGGCACAAGTTGATTACAGACCCTGAGACCCCCATCCCTCACCTGGCTTTTAAAAGTGCTTTGCTGAAACACTTCAGGGAGTTCAGGGCTCTTAGAACTTGAGCACCCATGTCCCTGCAGGGCCCTGCAATAAACATTTCTCTGTAAACTCTGACATTTCCGTTTGTTTGGGCTAACTGTGTGTTGTGCACACAAACAAAGTTTCATCAAATGTAGGACAAGTATCCACCTTTATGGTACCATACAGATCATTTCTTCATTGTCCTAAAAATCCTCTGTGCTTGGCTTAGTCATCTCTCCCTCCCCATCAAAGCCCTGGCAACCACTGATCTTTTTACTGTCTTCATAGTTTTGCCTTTTCTGGAATGTCATACAGTTGAAATCATGCCAACTGCAGTCTTTTCAAATGGGCTTCTTTCACTTAAATAATATGCACTTAAACTTCCTCCATATCATTTCATGATTTGATGGCTTATTTCTTTTTAGCAGTAAATATTATTCCATTGGCTGGATATACTACAGTTTGCTTACCCATTCACCTCCTGAAGGCTATCTTGGATTTGAATGCTTCCAAGTTTTGACAATTATGAATAAATCTGCTATAAACATCTATGTGTGGGCTTTTGTGTGGAGATAAGTTTTCAGTCTATTTGGGTAAACACCAAGGAGCTTGATTGCTGGATTGTATGGTAACAGTATGTTTAGTTTTGTAAGAAAATGCCAGAAGTTGTCTTCCAAAGTGGCTGTACCATTTTTACTCCCAGCAGCAAATAATGACAGTTCCTGTTGCTAAACATCTTTGCCAGCATTTGGTGTTGTCAGTGTCTTGGATTTTGACCTCTCTAATAGAGGATAATGGTATCATTGTTGTTTTAGTTTGCATTTCCCTAATGAATATGATGTTGAACATCTCTTCACGTGCTTATTTGCCATTTGTATGTCTTCTTTCATGAGGTGTCCACAAGTCTCTTTTTACATAAATTATCTATTGTTAAAATTGTGGATAAAATAAGTTATGATTATTGTTATTACATCCCCTTTCCATGGTTACTTGTTCTATCTATGGAGATGATAGCTCCATTTTGATTGCTTTCCAAATGACAATAAGAGCAAGATTTTCCATAATCAAAATTTTAAATGGGATGAAGAGGTAAAGACATATTATTAAAAGTAATCCTTTATAGAATCATATGAATTTGTTAGAATAATTACTCATTCATTTTATAAACATGAGTGGTTTCTATGTACAATACTTATTTATATATATATATATTGTTTTTAAGGCTTATGATAGCCCTTTATTATGTTTTATTATTCCCATTGTGCAAATGAGAAAATATTTTTCCATTGTGTGTGACAGAAAATTTTAATTAAAATGTGTTTAATAAAAATGAGGATATACTGGTTTATGTAACTTTATAGACAAGAGATAGTAAACATGTCAGGTAGGGCTTGATCCAGAGCCTGAATGATATAGTCACAATCCAATTTATTCTCTTCATTTCTCAGACCTACTTCCCCAGTGCTGGCTCCATACTCAGGTTCTACATGATGTCAAGAAGGCTGCAGCAACTCCAACTCATGTATATGCTGATGGTTATTGTCCTCCACAAGTCTCCTCCTCATTGCCTAAGCTAAAGAAGACTTGGGATAAAGTCTGATGGGATAAATCAGCTTGGCTTCACATGCTGTTTTATCTGGGTACTTTTTGTCCCCCTTGGTGCTGTTGTTTGATCTCCGTCTTCATAAAAAAGCAGTCCAGGGAGCAAAGACAGACGTTAACCCATAATCATTCAGATATAATGACCTTATTACACATCACTGTAAATACTATGAAGCTAAAGAATAAGATGCTCTAAGGCATGGGTTGGTAAATCATGTGCGGTGGATCCAATCTGGCCCAGTGCCTGTTCTTATAAATAAAACTTTATTGAATCACAGTCATGCTCATGTATTCACATATTGTCTCTGACTGCTTTCCACTCTAATTGCAGAGCTGAGTAATTGCTACAGAGACCAAATGGCCAGTAAAGTAAAAAATACTCTTTGACCCTTCATAGACAGTATGCTACCCGAGCTCTAAGCACATCTAGCAGAAGGAATCTAAATCTCAGGGATCAGGGAGGTCTTTCTGAGAAACTGACATGTAAGGTGAGATAAGTTGAAAATGAGCTGACCAGGCAAGTTTCAGGGATTGATGCAAAATTGGGTGATCTATCTAGGCCCAGAAAGATAAGAGAGCATGAAAGAAGATCTTGAATCAGCAGGATCTTTGCCCATTTGAAGAACAGAGTGAAAGTCTATGTGGTTAAGGCAGGGTGATGGTGGGAGTGCTTAAAAAGTGATGCAATCAGGAGGGGGTTGGGCAGAAGTCAGATGATGACTTGAAGGCCATACTAAAGTATCACAGAGGGATCCACTGAGGGTAAGGTATGGTCAGACATCATCCTAACTGCTGTGCGGAGATTAGATGGGGAAGGGACAGGAAGACAAGAAGAAATAGAAAGAGAAATTAAGAGGAAATGGCCATGATCTGGGATAAAGATGGTGGTGCTTGGACTATGAGGATGACAGTGAAAAGAGAGTGATGGATAGTGGATATTAATTAGAATTGCCCTTTGGTTAGATGATTATTGAGGAGAGAAGTGGGTGCAAAAGGTGAAAGTAAGTCATCCGCTGAGCTGGAAACACTAGAAAATGAACAGATTTAAGAGTGACAATGAGGTGGGGAAATATGGCATCCCAATTTGAGTTTCTAATCAAGTTATCAATGAAATGAAGCCTCACTAACAGGTCAGATTAGTGTCAAAAATAGAAAGTAGATAATCTAGAAGACAATCTGTTCTTGAAGCTTTCATAAAGACTCTGATATATTCATGCCAGAAATCCATCTAGGACCTGATGGATTAGTTTATCTAAATATTTAGATTTAGTTGATCTAAACATCTTTGCACTACATCAGTGTTCTCTAATCTTGTCTTGGGAAGTTAGACAGTTGTACATCCCATTGCTTTTCTGCCAGACCCAAAGTGTTCTTATGCCACTACAGTGTATATGAACCGGCCATGCTAACCTCAAACTGAAACGTCCTTCAAAGGAAATGAGGTTTGTGATTTTGAAAAAGCCAGTAGCCCAAAGTCTGTTCTGTACATCTATGTCTCTTTTTCTGTTTCTGTGGGAGAAGGCGAGGGTGGGATGTTTCGAGAGAACAGCATGTATATTATCTATAGTGAAACAGATTACCAGCCCAGGTGGGATGCATGAGACAAGTGCTTGGGCCTGGTGCACTGGGAAGACCCAGAGGAATAGGGTGGAGAGGGAGGTGGGAGGGGGGATCAGGATGGGGAATACATGTAACTCCATGGCTGATTCATGTCAATGTATGACAAAACCTACTGCAATGTTGTGAATTAATTAGCCTCCAACTAATAAAAATAATTGAAAAAAAATAATAGAGTATATTAAACCATTTCAAAAAAAAAAGCCAGTAGCCTACTCTAATAGCAATTGACATGAGAGTTTTTAGGCTTCCTTTTAAACAGAATATTCTGTGACATTGGAGGCTCTAGGCAAGGTGAGAGGAGATGTTTCAAAGGTCATGGTGATTTTCTGGTCTCTCCCCAAATAACTTGAGCATTCTACTTCACATAACAAAGATCTATCTATTCCACCATCACTAATTTCATGAGCTAGTAGAAATGAAAGTATCAATAATTTTGCAACCCTTAAGTCAGGTAACAATACCATTCATTAGGGCATGAAGGAGTGGCTCATTCAATTTGCCTCAATATATCATCTCAATATGAACATTCATTTTCTCCAATCTACTCACTTGATTCTTTTTCTCTTTCTTCAGCTCTACAAAGCACATCATTGTGTTTAGACTGCTTTATCCTGTTCAGAGTCTCAGAGATACAGGAAGAGGAAACTACGGGATTCTACATCTTCTTCTGTGTGTCATCTGAGACTTAAAGGATCATTATTAGGTTGGCATCCCTAACAAGAACTTGGATTTACGCAAGATTCTTTACATTTAAGGATTTGATTGAGTCATGTAAGGTTTCTATGTGAGTGCTAAGTCATTCAGTTATGCCTGACTCTTTGTGACCCCATGGACTATAGCCTACCAGGCTCCTCTGTTCATGAGGATTCTCCAGGCAAGAATCCTGGAGTGTGTTGCCATGCCCTCTTCCAGCAGATCTTCCCAACCCAGGGATTGAATCCGTGTCTCTTTCATCTCCTGGCATCTGATTATTTTTATCCTCTATAATCATTTTGATGACTAATTTTATATCAATTTGATTGGGCTAAGGGATGCACAGATAACTGGTAAAACTATTTACTGGGTGTGTCTGTAAAGATGTTTCTGGAAGAGATTAGCCTTTGACTGTGTGAAGATCACCCTCCCCCACATGAATGGGTCTCTTCCCAATTGTTGGGGGCCTAATTAGAACAAAAAGAGAAAGAATGAACTTGCTCTCTGCTTGAACTGAGACATTCATCTTCTGCCTTCTGACAGCTGCAATCCTGGTTCTCGGGTCACTGGACTTGGACCAGGACTCACACCATTGGCTCCTCTGGTTCTCTGGATTTGGGGTTTAGACTGGATCAACACCACTGGCTTTCCTGGGCCTCCAGTTTGCAGGTGATAAATCAGGAAACACCGACTCAATGGATATGAATTTGATCAAACTCTGGGAGACAGTGGAGGACAGAGGAGCCTGGTGTGCTGCAGTCCATGGGGTCACGAAGAGTTGGACATGACTTAGTGAATGAACAACAAGAAGATCAGGATAGAGGACACTTGTCAGAGGGGAAGAAAACATGCTGGAGACAGATGTCCTATTTCATACTTTCTGCCATCAGTGGGTCCTGCCAGAATGTAGTCTGTGCATGGATTTCTCCCTGCAGAGATTCTGGTTCTCTACAGACACTCTCTGAGACACTCCTGGTTGGGATGGAAATTGTGCTAAGGATAGAAAGAATTTCCAAAGAAACTGCCAATGACAAAATCAGTCTGTTTATAGCAAAAAAAAGAAGTACCCTGATCCCAGTCTGTAGGGCACTTAGGGACGAGAGGAAAAGGGCTGCCCAAGAAGACCCAAGGTGTGTGGGTGGGGGGCAGAGACAAAGGACAGAATGGACAGGACAGGGGCTGGTGTGGCCAGGTGTAATGAGGAGACCGTACTTGATTACCAAAGACATGATTAAATGAGTCCCAGGAGATGGTTGGATGTGAAGGGGTCCTATGTACCTGGCCCCCTCAGTGTCCCAGTTTCCAATCTGGGGGTCCAGAGGAGGAGCACATAGGGCAGTACTGCTGCTGGGGCAGGACTAAAGGAAAAAAAAAAAGTCAAACCACACCTCTTCACCTTTCTCAGGGCTCCTCAAACCTCCCTGTGCCTAAGAATACAGATTTGGGGCGAGAATCCCCCAGACTTTGATTCTGTAGATCAGGGTGTTTGGGGACAGGAATCTGCATTTTTAACACTTGCTCCAGATAATGTTGATGCAGGGAGACCACAACCTACTCTTAGGAGACACTTAGCATGCTAGGATCAAGAGGAACACTGAGAAAGCATCCAGCTCTTTAGAGGATGCTGGGGAACAAAACGCATTTATCCCGTGGGTCGTGCATAAAACTGGGTCACTGCCTGGCCCAGAATATAGCCCTTGGTTGGGCTTGTCTCTGAAGAGGTTCTGACACTCCTGGCTGGAGTGGAAAATCTCCATGAGTGATGGCTCGGCCCGGGGCGAAGAAATGTGGTTTGAACCTTCTGCTTCCTTTCCGCTGTGTAAAGGTCCTGTGATGAGGTTCCATCCCTGAACCCGACCCACTCTGAGGGCATAATGTTTAAAATCCAAAGTCCCTGGCGTTGCGCTTGTGAAACCCAGGACGTTCGCACTGGGCATGTTTCAATTTTATTCTTTGCTTTTCTTGGCAAAGCCCCTTCCAACGGCTTCAGATGAGAACAGTCAAGATGAAAGCGTTTCGGAAGCACTCACACAATAATCCTGTCACTCGTGGACTTAGAAAACCGATCCGCTTTTCCTGAGGATATGACAAGCCAGAGTGTGACCCATTAACTGTTGTCAAACCCTTCGCCAGAGCCTGGAGGGTCCTCCAACTCGAGCCAAACCCCTTTAAAACTACCCCTCAAAACCCTTGTCTCAGAAGTGGCCACTACTGCCCCCTCCACACACACACAAACCCGCATGACAATCTCTTATTCACCGCGTGCTTTTCAGAAGACAGTGCCAGCCAGCATCCCGTAATGGATCTCACTTGTGAGTCAGTGAACACAATTTCAATCAGTTTCTGCAGATGAAATTGTTAATAACTTTGCACTTTCTCCCTACGTGGAAACACACACATATACACACCCTCACCTCCCACCAACCTAGTGAACATTAGATAATGAAAACAAACAGAAAATTCCTACCAATATATTTTTGATACATTCTACATCTTCACTGAAACTGTCATTGCAAGCTGGTACTTGCCTGCATACATCTAACCATTTTCTTTTTGAATTGCACAAGGAACCATCAGCAAATGATCATTTTTTACATATAGGAGAAAGTCAAAATAGATTCTCTTTTCAGGCTTTAATCAGAAGCATGAAGTTGATCTGAGCTAAAAGCAGCTAGCACATTTTTCTGGATGAGCGTATGTAGCAGCAGGCTTCCCCTGGAGTCATCAACATTAAAAAGTCAGGGTGGAGAAGGCAGGCAGGATGTCCAGAGAGAGGGAAGATCCGTTCTGGGGTCAAGGTGCTTGTTTAGAGCAACATCATCCTCCCATGAGAGTAGAACTTGTCATCCATTCAGAACTGGCATCCCGGGTTATTATAAAACCCTGTCTTTGGAGCCATTAAACTTGGTTATGAACACATTTTGAGTTCATAATGTCCAGAGACAAGACCTCCACACAGACATTACTATTATTTGCCTTTTCTCCTCTAAACTGGGCTTCCCTGATGGCTCAGTGGTAAAGAATCTGCCTGCAATGCAGAAGACACAGGAGACGCAGTTTCGATCCCTGGGTTGGGAAGGTCCTCGGGAGGAGGGCACGGCAACACACTCCAGTATTCTTGCCTGCAGAATTCCACGGGCAGAGGAGCCTGGTAGGCTATGGTCCATAGGGTGGCAAAAAGTTGGACATGACTGAAGTGACTGAGTATGCACGCAAACTATCACCACACATTGCCATTTCTTCCTCTTGCTTCTCTCTGAGCTGATGGTGGGTGTATTATGAAGGCTCTAAGAAATAATAGGGTTTATTTTGATCTGACCTTTAAAATTTTTCCTCTGACCTTATTTGATCTGGACATGCCTCTGGGATAAATGTGCATTTAGCTGTTGATCTGAAGGCTATTTTCACTCTTCAGTGAGAGAGACCTCTGAGTGTTTGTTCTTTCAAACAACCTGCAACTGGCTCATGGGAAATCACCAGCTCTCAAAAACTTGCTCATCTTAAAGCTCCCAGAGGAAATCTTTGATCCTGAGAACAGCACAGGTTTTCCAGCATCCCTCCTCCCACTTTGCCTAGAGCAGATACTCCAGAAATACATGATTTAAGAAGGTACAGAACTAGTCCAATTCTCTCAGTGAGAGGACAAAGAAAGATTCAGACAAAAAATCTTGCCACAAAGATAACTGGTGGCAAAGATGTGAACTGGGTAGTAGTCTTTCCAAATATCATTTTGTAAGTGGAAACACCCTCTCAGATGGTAAAGAACCCACCTGCAGTGAGGGAGATCCAGGTTCAATCCCTGGATTGGGAAGATCCCCTGGAGAAGGGAATGGCAACCCACTCCAGTATTCTATTGGAGAATCTCATGGACGGAGGAGCCTGGTGGACTATAGTTCATGGGTTTGCAGAGAGTCGGACACAACTGAGCAACTGACACTTTCACTTTCAAATAACTAAAAAAAAGACCTTGAAACTCAAACGTTTATTCTCAAACTATAAAATTCTTCTGCTTCTGTATTTTTAAAAGAATTTTTTCCTTAATACAAAAATATAACACAGTCACTAAAAAAATTGGAAACATTCAAAGATCAGAAAGAAGGGGAGCTACCTCAAATCCAATCTTCACTTTATTATGTCTTTTCTTTATAAAAAATACATTCTAGGGGCTTCCTTGGTGACTCAGTTGTATAGAATCTGCCTGCCAATGCAGGAGACATGGGTTCAATCCCTGATCCAGGAAGATCCCACATGACGTGTGCTGCGACTGCTGAAACCCCCAAGCCTTAGAGCCTGCAACAAGAGAAACCACCAAACTGAGAAGCCCAAGCCCCACAACTCAGAGTAGCCCCAACTCACCACAACTAGAGAAAAGACCACGTAGCAGTGAAGACTCAGCAAGCCAAAAATACATAAAATACATTTTAAAAACATAATTGTAATAATCATGTGATTTTGTGTACTTTTATTTGCTTTTTTAATCTCCCCCCCAAGTTATTATAGAATCTTTGTAAATGTATAGTGCTGTATAATTTTTCAAATAGTTGATACAACAAAAAAAATCCATAAGATTCAATTTTGACTGTTTCCAAGACTTCTTTATTATAAATATAATTGCCATGAATATCTTTGGGGAAAAGAGGGATTTTCATCTTTAGAATTTTTTTCTCTTAGGATGAGTTTCCAGTAGTAGAATTACTGGATAAGTATCAAGTTTCTTTTCAAGGCTCAGCGTTGCATGTTGTTTTGTATATACAGTGCACATTGAGAATTCTTTTCCTACATATATATATATATTTAACCTAAAACTAAACTTGAGTCACTCAGTCATGTTGACTCTTTGTGACGCTATGGACTGCAGCCCGCCAGGCTGTTCTGTCCATGGGAGTCTCCAGGCAAGAACACTGGAGTGGGCTGCTGTTTCCTCCTCCAGAGGATCTTCCCCACCCAGGGATCGAACCTGCCTTTCCTGCATTGCAGGTGGATTCTTTACCATCTGAGCTACCAGGGAAGCCATATATGTATTTACATATAACCCTAATATATATATATATATATATATATATATATAAATTTACATGATCACAAGCAATATATGAGGGACTATTTCATCATAATTTGATGAATGTTTTTTAATCACTTAAATATATTTCCCAAAGTAAAAATTGATATTATTAAGTTGTTTTAATTCCCATTTTAAATCTTTAAGAAATTGAACATTTTCATATTTAAAGCACTAGTCATACTTTTATTTTTTTAAAAAACTATATATGACATTTGTCAATTATTTTTGGACTATTAGTGGGTTTTTTTTGTTTTTTAAATATTTTTGAATTTTAATATTTAAATTTTAATTTATTTGTTTATTTGGTTGTGCTGAAACTATTAGTGTTTATCATATCAATGTACACAAGTTTTTTTGTCTATCACAGATATGATTATCATATTTGCTATAAATAAACTTTCCTAGTTTTGCTTGTTTTTAAATAAATTTTATTGACATACAACAAATTGCACATATTCAAAGTACATAATTTGATAAATTTTGACCTCTACCTTCAGCACAATCAAGGGAATGAATTTACCCATAACCCCCAAAGTCTCCGCTAATCCCTCCATTTCTATCTATAGGTGACTACTGACCTGTTTTCTGATACTGTAGATTAGCTTGCATTTTCTAGAGTTTTATATTTATGGAATCATATAATACGTATTCTTGTTTGTCCTCTCTCATTCAGCATTATTATTTTGTGATCCATCCACACTGTTGTGTCGATCCATAGTTAATTCCTTTTTTATTGTTAAGTGCCTGCTAAGTCACTTCAGCCATGTCCGACTCTTTGCGACCCTATGGACTATAGCCCGGCTCCTCTGTCCATGCAATTCTCCAGGCAAGAATACTGGAGTGGGTTGCCATTTCCTTCTCTGGGGGGTCTTCCCAACCCTGGGATCAAACCCATGTCTCAGGTCTCCTGCATTAGCAGGTGGGTTCTTTACCACTGGCCCCACCTGGGAAGCTCTTTATTGCTAAGTAGTATCTCTTTCTATGAATATGCCACAATTTGTTTATTCATTCACTTGTTGATGGACATTTTGGTTGTCTCTACGCGCATGCTAAGTCACTTCAGTTGTGTCCCACTTTTTGCAACCCTATGGACTGTAGCCCACCAGGCTCCTTAGTTCATGGAATTCTCCAAGCAAGAATACTGGAGTGGGTTGCCATTTCCTTTTCCAGGTTATCTCTAGATCTTGACTATTACACAATGGAATATTACTCAGTCATAAAAAGGAATGTATCTGAGTCAGTTCTAATGATGGATGAACCTAGAACCTATTATACAGAGTGAAGTAAGTAAAAAAGAGAAAGATAAATATTGTATTCTAATGCAGAATCTAGAAATAAATATTGTATTCTAATACAGAATCTAGAAAAATGGTACTGAAGAATTTATTTACAGGGCAGCAATGGAGAGATAGACATGGAGAATAGGGGACATGGGGAGAGGGGAGGAGAGGGTGAGACGTATAGAAAGAGTAACATGGAAACTTACATTATCATATATAAAATAGGTAGCCAATGGGAATTTACTCTATGGCTCAGGAAACTCAAACAGGGGCTCTATGTCAATCTAGAGGGGTGGGGTGGGAAGGGAGATGGGAGGGAGGTTCAAAAGGGAGGGGATATTTGTATATCTATGGCTGATTCATGTTGAGGTTTGACAGAAAACAACAAAATTCTGTAAAGCAATTATCCTTCAATAAAAAAATAAATTAGAACAAAAGATCAGCATAAAAAGAATCTAAGTCAGAAAGAGAAATATAAATATCATATACTGACACACACACACACGTATACATATAGGGGAATCTGAAAAGATGGCACTGAAGAATTTATTTCCAGGGCAGCAATGGAGAAACAGACATAGAGAACAGACCTATGGACATGGGGAGAGGGGAGGAGGGGGAAGGGGAGGAGATGCATGGAGAGAATAACATAGACATTTACAATACCAAATGTAAAATAGATAGCCAATGGGAATTTGCTGTATGACTCAGGGAACTCAAACAGGGGCTCTGTGACAGGCTGAAAGGTGGGATGGGAGGGAGATGGGAGGGAGGTCGGGAGGCAGGGGACATGGGTGTACCTATGGCTGATTCTTGTTGATGGGACACAAAACCACAAAATTCTGTAAAGCAATTATCCTTCAATTAAAAAATTAAAGAAAAATAAATAAATCTGCTGTGAATCTGTGCAAGTCTTCCTATGGATAAGCTTTTATTTCTCTTGGGTGAATACCCCTGTGTAGAATAGCTAGGGAAGCTCAGTGGGTAAAGAATCCACCTGCAATGCAGGAGATCCCAGTTTGATTCCTAGTGGGGGAAGATCTGCTGGAGAAGTGATAGGCTTCCCATTCCAGTATTCTTGGGTTTCCCCTGTGGCTCAGCTGGTAAAGAATCTGTCTGCAATGCAGGAGACCTGGGCTTGATCCCTGGGTTGGGAAGATCCCCTGGAGAAGGGAAAGGCTACCCACGCCAGTATTCTGGCCTGGAGAATTCCATGAACTGTATACCCCATGGGGTCCCAAAGAGTTGAACATGACTGAGTGACTTAAAAAAAAAAAAAAAGAATAGCTAGGTCATATGGCAGTAGATAGTTAACATTTTCAGAAGCTACTGAACTTCTTTACACCAATCCTTCCATTTGACATTCCCATCAGTATTCTAGAGGTCCAGTTCCTCTACCTCCTCACCTATACTTGATACAGTCACCCATTTAATTTTATATGCAGTAGTATCTCATTGCAGCTTTCATTCTCACTTCCCTGATGTCTAGTGATGCTCTGCATCTTCTTGTGTGCTTATTTGCCACTGTGTTTCTTTATTGATGAAATGTTTCTTCTAAACCTCTGTTGTTGAAACTCTTTGTTGGATTTTCAGTTCAGACATTTCGGTTTGGTTCTTTTTCACGCTTACTATTTCTTTATTAAACTTCACGTTTTGTTCAAGCATTGTTTTCCTGATTTAACTTAGTTGTCCGTGTTTTCTCATAGTTCACCGAGCTGCTTTTAGATGGTGATTTTGAATTCTCTGTCAGGCAGTTTATCAATCCCCATTTCTTTGGCCTCCACCAATGTAGTTTGATCTCATTCCTTTGGAGGGGCCATGTTTCCTTGAGATTTTGTGTTCCCCAAAGCCTCTTGTCATTTTTGCATTTGAAGAAGGTGCCAGCAGCTCCAGCTTTTAGTGACTGGCTTCAGGTAAGATTGGCGTTTACCAGTCAGCTCAGCTAGAGACCCTGGAATGTGCTGTCTCTGCTCCTCTTGTTCCCTCTAAGGGGAAAAGCCTTAGGATTGTGTGTCTTCTCTTGATCCCCCAAAGCCAAGCTGGGTGCTTAGAGCCTCCTGCTCGTGTTCCCTTGGGCAGTACCTTGAAGTTTCAAGGCTGTACATCCAGTCCAGTTCAGAGAGTCCAGTTAGCTGCTGACATCTATTCCTACCACCGAGATCTCTGTGCTGTCAGTTAGGGCTTCACATACATCGTCTGCAAGAGCTTGCAGGGGCCATGCACAGGGGCTCGCAGAGTACATTGGCTAATAGGGAGTTTGCAGGCAGGTTGTCCTGAAGGTTTCATGGACAGGCCTCTTGGTAGGGTGTGCAAGCCAGTGAAAAGGACTGTGTCCAGATTATGAGATCCACAGGCTGCTTGTGAATTTCCCTCCTCTATTTCTGCTCCTAGCTGTTCCTTACTGCCCCCAGATGGTGTTGCCATGGTGATCCCTGTCCCCACCCCTCCATGTTCTGCATGGGGCAGGATGGAAGTAATCTCCTGGGGATCATCCCACAGGGATGAGGAAGCCAGGTGCTCACTTTGCTCTCATGTCCACCCATGGGAGAAACTACAGGCTTAGGGTCCTCTTTGGGCACCAAGCCATGTCACCTTGTGAAGGGGTGATGTGGGTAAAATGAAGCTAGTCCTTTACCCTTTTCAATGTGTCCACTTTCAGATTTTTTCACTTGACTCACACTTTACTGCAAAAGAGGAAAACTGTAGCAATGCACATCTCCCAGACAGGAGAACATTTCCTAATAAATCCATATGACTAGAACTCTGAAACTTCCCAAATGGTATACATTAATAATAGTAATGGCCATGAGCAAATATTTATACATACAACCATCTGCCAGTGCAAGCTGAAGCCAAATTACTTTCAAAGTAGCAATGAGCTTTACTATACATTTATTTATTTTCAGGGAAAGTATCTCAACCCAGCACACTGCCTCCAAGTTTTAACTTATCCTCGGATTGCTTTTACTAGCCAACTATTCTTCAGCTAGAGTTTTATTGTTTGCTTTTAATAATAGCCTAAGCAACTATTCTTTCTTTTTTAATATAAAGTCCTGGAACTTAACAAGCTGATTAAATGACAAGGACATCTTTTGCTTCTTTCTGTGCCTCTGCCATCTTCTAGGTCTTTCTGCTTTCCAATTCTTAATGAGTGTGTTATCTAGAGCACTAAAGGTCATCGTAAAAGGTTATCTAGAACACAATAAAGGTCATCATAAAACAAGAAAAAGATAAATTTATTTCCTCTCTACACCATTAGTCTCTGAGCACAGTGAGACTATTTCGAATCTTCCAACTGGGAAAAGGTCATATGGCAAGATCCAAACATAGGCTGTGAACTTTTTGTTCCTGAAAAATGAGTCCATGGTGCTGAGAACAGTCATCTATTTGAGAACACATCTGCTCACCTCCTATCTTATCACCAGTAGCGCGCGGAAACTAAAGATAACGCACGGCCGGGGTGGCCATACTGTGGACCATGTATTGGGTTGGCCAAAAGGTTTGTTCAGGTTTTTCTGTAGATGTTATGGAAAAATCCAAGGGAATTTTTTGGCCAACCCAACACAACCTACATAAGCAGAGATTAAAATGAGCCTAAGTCTCTAGAGACATCTCTTAAAGTGTCTCTTTCTCCCCTTGACATCAGGCATCCATAGGAGGCGTCAGATTTTTGTGTCCTAGCTTTGACATTCTGATTTCTTATTCTTATTTTTATTTCTGGATTATTAAGGAACAGGGAGGAAACTTTTCAGGCCCTCTGTGTTATGGGCTGAATATTTGTGATCTCTCAAAATTCATATGTTGAAATTTAACCTTCCAGTGAGATGGTATTAGGAGCTGGGGCCCTTTGTGATGAGGCTATGAGGGTAGAGCCCTTGTGATTGGAATTAGTGCCTTTTTAAAACACCAATGTGAGGACACAGCAAAAAGGCAGTTGTCTATGAACTGGGAAGTGGGCTCCTACCAGACACTGAATCTGCTGACACCTCGATCTTGAACTTCCAAGCCTCCAGAACTATGAGAAATAATGTTTGTTTAAGCCAACCTATGCTACTTTTGTTATAGCAGCCTGAGCCAACTAAGACATGCAAATAACTTTCCAGAGGGGACGTTTTATTCTCAGAGTATTGGATAAAAGCTCAGTGCTAGAAGCAGATGGGGAGCCTCACTTCCTCACTTACTGGTTGAAACTGGGCAAGTCAAATGATGTCTCTGGGTCTCAGTCTACTCAGCTGCAAATGGAAATACCAACACTGGGCCTTAAGGCAGGAGTAAATTAAACTTGATAAAGTACATAAAAACCTTGACATTAAGCCTGATACAGATAAGTGCTCAGTCAATAAGAGCCATCATTAGCCAAGAACATCTTGTGCAAAGTAGGTGTTTGATATGTGTTTTTGATTGCAATTGAATTCAGCTAATGTGAAATTTCTTGGAAAAATGATACTTTCTATTTTTCATTTAGTGAACTCATTTAGCACAATCCCTAATCTTTTCATGTAAGTCTTAGGTTAGTTAAACTCCCTTCTTTATCATGCTATCACATTAAAGAACGGTTATTGGTTTGTTTTTTTCCAGTATGTTCAATTTTGGAGGGAAATCATACCCTTCCTCCCAGGCATTGATGGATTCAACCCAGGGAATCAATGAGACAACAGATGTTAGAGACAGATGCCCGAATATCCATTCGATAGTGAGGCTTAATGAACTAACACAGGAAGAACAATTAGAGACTTCATTAATTATACTCTAGGTTCAATTTCATTGTTAATTCTAATCCTTTATTTGGGCTAATGACTTCAGGTTTTCTTATAATAATTTGTGCCTGTCATTGAATCATACCATCTTTAAATTTCCATGATTATTTAAAATGTACACACTATAAATGCAACTTTCTATTTCCAAAAAGGACCTAAAGTATTTCTAGAGATACATGAAATTCTTCAGGTAACATTTTAAGAAAGTGTAACTATAACATGAAGCAAGGAATAACACTAATACAAAAATGTATACTACAAACTCTTACACACTTGTCACAAGTTCTCTTTTATAAGCTGCAATAGCTCAGAAAGCTCAGCCAAGATTTTCATCCGTTAATACTTAAAATCAAGGCCCAGACTTCTGTTTAGGTAAACATCCACCATAGTAAATCCACTTGAATTCAGTAGTCTGCTAATTGTTTGTCTTTGTTACTCTTGCAGAATAATACATTGCAGGCTGCCCTGTACTTCTTCATAGTCTATTACAGAAACCAAAACAGATATTCTTTTGGTTAATAAAACAGAATGAAAATGCATTTTTGGTCACTTGATGTACTCTGGCCAGATTCTGAGAGGAGAGTAATGAGATTCTGGGCTTCCAACCTTTGAGGATGCTCAGTCTTGCTCTTGAGCTAATACATATGCGCTCATTTACATACTCTCATTCCCCCCCTCTTGAGCAAGCCACATTCTGACACCAGGAGCCTCCTTGCTAGGCACGGAAACTGTTTCAAGATGTTTCAAGCCGAGAAATGGCCACCTGCATACATTCTGGTTAAGATTTTAAGTTATCCTACCACTCAAGTCTTCCTGAGGAAAGTTCAAAAGGTGTCCATCTGAATCATTCATGCTTTTGTTATCCTTGACCTAACGCAATCTGGTGGATATGTTTGGAGGGGGACAAACTTTTTATCAGAAAACATTAAAAAAAAGATTATATACTCCAATGTCAATAATTGTATGGATTTCTTTTTATTATATTGTAGAAACTACTTTTTATTACTTTAAAGTTAAGTACTAACATGAGATATTATAAATCTACTGTTGTTTGGGTCAAGAAAGAGAACTATATATGAAAATATGACTTTAACCAACTACACTGCAAAACTTTTTAAATAAATAAACAAAAATAGATCCACAAGATATTTTAAAAATAGATTAATTGAAATTTCTTTTCTCCTTTTAAAAAATATGAATTTACACAAATGCATAATTTTGTTTGCTCACATAAGCTGAAGTTCAAATAATACAGTTTAATTTACTAACTTGGTTTAAAATGCCTAACCTAGAAAACAATTACAGTAGCAGAGTCCTATTTGCATTTATTAGTACAGAAACATTTTTTGTGATTTTCAGGACCAGAAAATGCATGACACATGAGAAGATGCACCTTCATCTGTTCTGTGAGAAATGTGTGAATCAACATCAACACAGAGCTGCCGAAGAGGGGGAAAAAAAAAACCTACATAGTGTGGGCTATTTCACCTTCACAAGCTGGGAGCCATTAAGTAATGGCTCCTTCCACTCCCCCCCACCCCCTTCGGTGAAACACATCCTGAACATTGAGCCCACGTTTTCCAGAAGAATGTGCCCCATGCCCCTCGGAAACTCCATTTCGTTTACTTGGTTCAGTTAGTTAATGACGGTCCATTTTGGCTCAAACATCCAATTCCCTTTCATCAATCATGTCTTTCTGGACTGTCAGTTTCAGAGCAGTGATTACCAAGCCTTTCCACGCAGACATCCACAGATGCCCTCGAAGAAAGACCCTGATCCAGTTCTCCATATAGAATTTCCTAGGGTCCCGTTTCTTCCACTTTCTTCCAAATGAAAAGAATGAGTTATGTGAAAATGGGAAACCCCACCAGAAAATGGATGTTGGTGACTCAAGTGTTAATCTAGAAATCTTATTATTTGGTGCTGGAAAAGGGCATTGTAATATGATGGTTTTTTTATACAATGCAAACATGGGGAATGCAAAACACTGTCAACCATGAAAATAAGATTTAATTTGGAATCACAACACACAGGGTTTTTTTTTTTTCCACTTTAGATTCTTCTTATTCAATCATATTTGTTATAAATATTCAATAGAAATGCAGTTTTCCAGGACTGAAATGGTCTTTAAGGAAGCAAGCCATGTGTGGCTTTTCAGTCAAGCATTTTCATGCTTCACTAACTGTCAGGCTGTTCGTGTTCCTTTCCCAAAAAAATATTCTTTGTGACTTTGCTGAGGTCTCTGAAAAGCAACTCATTCTCTGGAGACTTGAGGAATCATCTACACATTACAATTCAATAGACATCAATGCATGAAGCATGTGGATGTGCTTTAACACAGAGACAGACCTTCCATTTGAACATGGCCACCCATCCACGTGTCACTGCAATTAATTCAGACCAGTGTGAGTGCCTGCCTAGAAGTTAGAAAGGTCAATTTCAGCTCTAGCTCTGCCACTTGTTGTGTAACTTACTGTTTATCTGTGAGTGAGTTACTTTCCCACCCAGGACCTAAGGAGTCTGATCTTCAAAATACAAAGGTTGGGTTCCATAAGGGATCATTGGAATATGAAACATAGGCTAAATCCAGTCTGCTGTCTGCTTTTGTAAATAAAGTTTTATTGAGACACAACCATGCCTGTGAGTTTACTATTGTCTGCAGCCACGAGGGCAGAGTTGAGCAGTTGTGACAGAGCCCATCTGGCCCACAAAACCTAAAGTAGTTACTGTGCATGCACGTGTGCTTAGCCGTGTCTGATTTTTTGTGACCCCACAGGCTGTAGCCCACCAGGCTCCTCTGTCCATGGGATTTTCCAGGCAAGAATGGAGAGGAGTGGATTGCCATGCTCTCCTGCAGGGGACCTTCCCAACCCAGGGATCGAACCTGCATTGCTTGCATCTCCTGCATCGTCAGGCAGGTTCTTTACCACTAGTGCCACCTGGGAAGCCTAAAATAGTTACTACCCATCCATTAACAGAGAAAGTTGGGCAGCCCTGGGGGAGTCAATTTTCAGGGTCCTTTCCTATTCTAGAATTGTTTATGTATCCTATAAAATACCTAATATTTATACATTAATTCTTTCAATGCCCATATCTTTACAGATCTGTGAAATATGCCTTGTGCTGCTTCAAAAGATACGTATTATATATTAACCAAACTACATAATAGTTTCTTTTTCTTATAGGATTTAAATTGTGTTAACAGCTCTTGGAAATATCTAAGGCAATATTTTGGGGCAAATGTCTTGTGATTTGATTATCATTGTTAAATAGAGCATATCTTCTTTTTCTACTATAAATATTTAAGGTTGTTAAAAAAAAAGTACGGCGCAGGAGACTTATTGCATTAAGACATCATTTTAACAGATTGTTTAGTTTTGGTAATATAATTTGACATCTAAACATAAGCTGAGAAGGATCTCCCTCAAAACCTTTGATAATATGATTCATTGTCAAATGTTTGTTTTGCCTATCTGGCACTCATTAATTAATTCTTTTTAATATAGCCTGGATTTACTGATTTTGAAAAAGAGAATTATTCTTATTGATGTTGCTAAAATATCCAGGTGGCTTGAATTTCACCAACTAGATAGTTTAATCTAGCACATTTGTGTAGCCCTAATCAAATCTTTACTAACAGATGTGAGAAGCCCAGCACTGGAGCTAATGTTTGTGTCTCTATGATAATTAAATTAGCTCAATAAGGAAAATAAATGAACAATAATGACCAAAATTTCCCCTAAGCTTGTATTATAGTCTTGAAAACATTTTTGCCTACCAAGTTTTTCAGTGATGAAACACAAATTGAGAATTTTCATTTAGAGATATATATTTTTCAAGAACTAGTCATGTACCAAATTGTTTATAATCGAGTAACACTTTTTTTTCACCCCAAAGCAAAACCTACAACTAAGCCAAAATTCAAATTTGAGGTTTCCCAACAAATTCATTATAAGGAATGGAATAATCCTTTCTTTTGGCCCAGAGTATAGTAAAAGTTTTTTTTTTCCTCAAGTATTATCTCTTCGTAGTATTTTCTAATGAATAGGAAACACCTTTCTCAGGTTGAATGATTATTTCCACATATAATTAGTTTCCTGCCTAGGACAGTGCTGTAACAACGTCATGGCTCAGTGAACTGGCTTTATCATTCATTAATCATAGCTTTCATTGAGCTCCAGGTGACAATGCCCACCACAGGCCAAATATCTTCTCATTTAAAGGCAATGTGTACAAATAAGAAAGCTTAGCAGTCTCACGTTCACCAAAGGAAAATGGAAGAGTGTTTAAATAGTCAAGATCAGGCATTTTGGGGATGGCGAGTCCATAGAAGAAGGGTGGCTGATGGCAGATGGCTTTCTGGGGAAGCCACGCTGCAGCTGCAGACCAGAGCACACGGGATGCTGTTCTGTGTGGACATGGAGACAATGCTGCCTCTGTCTGTGACCCGCTGGGCTCTGACCTTGCTGGAGGCAAGGTGGTGTCACAGCTGCACTTCCAGGACGGTCAGTGGTGCTGGAAAAGAGGCCAAGGTGGCCCCCTCTCACCCAGTCTGCCTGCCTGCAGGTGTGGCGACCTCTATTTGTATATTTTACTGTATTTGTTTATTTGCCTGGATAATCAGCTCGGGGTCACATTCCCAAGCTGGAGGTGTTCCTTCTTTGTCCCTTCCAGAAAGAAAGAAAGTAAGGGAATAAGAATGGTGCTTTATAATTTCCTTTAGCCTCTGTGATAAGATGTCTTATTTTAAGACCTCTTAGACAAGGAAGAGGAATACGATTTGACAATCAGAAAGTTTGTTGGTATATCGTTTAATGCACTGTAGACCAAGTATCCACTGCAGGATATAAATAAAACAGCCCTTGTGAGTCCCTGGACTGTAGCCCCTGCCACTTTCCTCTGTCCATGGAATTTTCCAGGCAAGAAGACTGGAGTGGGTTGCCATTTTCTACTCCATCTTAGTTTAATATATTCTCTTAATTTGAAAGTTCCAAGATAAGGTTGAGATTTTTTTTTTCTTTCATGAGGAGGGCTAGGATCACTTTAACTTGCTTAGAGTAGCTGTGGAATATCAATATGCTAATTGCTTTCCATTGACTTAGAATATTTTTTTTTCCTGTTTAATGCAAAACAAAGTACATTTGCCTGTTAGTTCATGTAAATGATGAAATCAGTCATGTCTATCAGTGATAGGGCCCTTAATGGGCCAGTTCCAGTCCTAATGCTTTACCTAATTCCTGTAATTCATGAAGGAAGAGTTTGTGTGTCCCCTTGACTAGAGGAAATCAAGCCTCCAAGAATAAGCATTCCAATGCCCTATGATGAAAAGAACATCTTTTTTTGATGTGAGTTCTCGAAGCTCTTGTAGTTCTTCATAGAACCATTCAACTTGACCTTCAGCATTAGTGGTTGGGGCATAGACTCGGATTACTGTGATGTTGAATGGTTTGCCTTGTAAATGAATTAAGATCATTCTGTCATTTTTGAGATAGGTCTCAAGATAGGTCTGTAGACTAGATAATGCTTGTGAGTGTTCTCAGTTGCTAAATCGTGTCTGACTGTTGGTGACCCCATGGACTGTAGCCCACCAGGCTCCTCTGTCCATGAGATTTCCCAGGAAAGAATAGTGGAGTGGGTTGCCATTTCCTCCTCCAGGAGATCTCCCAAACCCAGGGATCAAACCCACGTCTTCTATGTCAGCAGGCAGATTCTTTACCATTGAACCACCTGGGAAGTAGGTTAGATAATAGTCCTATATTAAGGCTCAGTTCTTGATTTTGATTATTTTTAGTGTGGCCATGTAAGAGAATGTCCTTATACAGGGAAAATGAACATTGAAGTATTTAGGAATAAAGCAACATCATGCCTGCAATTTATTCTCAAGTATTTCAGAGAAAATAAATATATCTCTATCTCTCTGTCAAGAGATAAAATAGCTGTGGTAGAGTGTGAACATGGACAACCTGGATGAAAGATCTACAGGAGTTCTTCATCCTATTATTGTAAATTTTCATTATACAAAATATTTCCAACTTTAAAATGTAATTTTAAAAACTTTAAAATAAATGATCCTCTAGACTTGACATCCAATTCTGGAGGGCACAGGGCCAGGAGTGTGAGTAAAATGCTGGAATGTTCTGGGACTTATCACTGCAGGAAATGTGTCTCTCCACACGTTTGGAACTTGGTTTCTGAAAGCCAAAATGACCGCAGAATCCTGATAGGTAACATAGAATTCAGTTTCTAGCAATTTATTTGAAAGGTCACTGGAAAATATCTGTTTGACCAAACAATAAGTACCAATATAAAAAGCAGTGTTGTGAAGAGCTGACTCATTAGACTAAACCCTGATGCTAGGAAAAATTGAAGGCAGGAGGAGAAGGGGACAACAGAGGATGAGACGGTTGGATGGCATCACCAACTCAATGGACATGACTTTGAGTAAGCTCCAAAAGATGGTGAAGGACAGGGAAGCCTGGTGTGCTGCAGTTCATGGGGTCACGAAGAGTCAGAAATGACTGAGCAACTGAACAACACAACAAATAAAAAGCAAACTATTTTCAGGTTAAGTGTTCAAGTGTAATAATATGTATAGACAATCAGATTATCTTCCTTATAGACCAATGTTTTCTGTATGGTGACTTTTCAATGAGCAACACCAAATATTAAAATATTGCAGTAAAGGTAGGTGGTGCACAAACACTCTGGTTAAGATTAAGAAGCACCTTTGTGAAAGAATTGGGTTGGCCAAAAAGTTCATTCAGGTTATTCCATCAGATGTTACACAAAAACTCGGATGAAACTTTGGCCAACCCAATATCTTGAAACCCAAGGGGAGGCAACATAAACATGAAAAGTAACTTTAGAACTAAATTAGGAATATTAAAGAATCATAAACTTTAAAAGCAGGTGAGACTATGAGTCTAGAAGAATAATACTCGACCAACATTTCAGTTCTTAATCAATGGAGTGCTTAATGTTTTTCAAGGTTGCCCTCTGTGTTCTACATAAGATTTTCACTAGCACCAGTATAAAAAAGAAGAATGGAGGAGATTTAAATGTCAAAATGCTGCAGGTAACAACGGCATCCTCCACGATCCCTCCCTACTTAGCTGGAACATTAAGCACTTGACATTTAGGAATTAGGAAAAACCCTGAACTTAATCATGGGACACAAAGCCCTACCCAGTCCTAGATCTGTAATATCCACAGTCACCAGACAGCTGTCACTTTCTGGTCTTCAATCTCCCTATTCACAAAACAAGGTAGTTGGCGTACATGATATTTATGATGATAACTGTGGCTATCACATTCCAACCTGCACACCTTGTTAGACAAAGGACATGAGTTCCCAGTGGGGCATTCAGGTTATGCTGGAAGAGAATTTTGTTCCACGTAAAATTGCTTTAAATCATTGACCTACAAACTAGAACTCAGAAATCTTCAGATTACATGAATACTGTTTTCATGAGAATTTCCTCTGGAATAAGAGAAACTGACAAGCAAGCTAATGGATTTTCTTCTTAGGCTGAAATGTTAGAATTAACTAAAAATAACTCATTTTTAAACTTTTTACCAAAATTGTAAAAAAATTTCTCTTGCAGGAAACATCATTAGGGAGTTTGGGAGCTCCATCTCTTTTCCTTACCTCCCAAGAAGAACTTAACTAAATCTTGGAAAGTCATCCAAATGCCAGTCTTTCACCTGCCACCTTCAATATTTTTCCACCTGTGCTCTTATTTACTTAACATTTTTCTTCTAATTGATACATTTTTTTAAACCTCAAAGGCTTACAACAACTTCATGCACACCAATGGTGTAAATATCATCCTTCAGGATAAAGAAACCCTAAAGGTTAGTAATCATAATTATGTATAGTCTGCCAAAATTTCACCCCCCCATATATTAGCTCATTTAATCCTTACAATAACACCCAATTTTACAGGTGAGAAAACAGAGGCTT
Organism: Odocoileus virginianus; assembly: GCF_023699985.2. NCBI lineage: Eukaryota > Metazoa > Chordata > Mammalia > Artiodactyla > Cervidae > Odocoileus > Odocoileus virginianus. Next base: position 20,542,110 of record NC_069680.1, read on the forward strand.
AAAGAGGTTAAATGATTAGCTATAATTACACAGTTAATTAGTGATTACTAAAATTCAAGTTTAAATTAACTCCACATCCCATGTTCTCCTTGCTACACCAACATGACAGATTCTAAGGTCATGTTACATTTCTCTTCCTAAAAGTATTTTTCATTTCAGCCGTGTTCTCTTTTTCTAGGGTTAGGGAAGTAGGGGATGTGCTCATTTAAAAGAAAAAAACCCAAGTTATAGATTATACGTTTATCATACATTATATTCCACACTTTGTGCTAAATCAGTGATAAAGAATCCACCTGACAATGCAGGAGATACAAAAGACACGGATTCAATCCCTGGGTCAGGAAGAGCCCCTGGAGTAGGAAACGGTAACTCACTCCAGATTCTTGCCTGGGAAAACCCATGGATAGAGGAACCTGGCAGGCTACAGTCCATGGGGTCCCAAAGAGTTGGACACAGCTGAGCACATAGACTAAGTAGTATTAAATATATATCATATAACATTTATAACATATTTAATTTTTCTTAAGACAGAAAGTTCTGACATCTTGGTTTAATTTTTGTTTCTAAACAGTCATAAGCCAAAAGACCTGATCTTGAGAGTCTGTAAATTGGGCTTATTTCCTTATGAATGCAAGCAAAATTGAATTCCTCTCCTCAGACTTAATAAGATAAGTTGCTGATAAGAGTGAGATATTCTGATTTTCATTTATTTATTTTTAGCATTAATCATTTCAGTTGGTGAATGTGTGTTAGTAGAAAAGGAGTTAAAAATACAGTCAAAGAGATTTCCTTTCCTCCTTTCTTCCTACAGATCATGACCTTTGGTTTTTTTCAACTTCCTCAATTTAGATTCAGTAAATTGTCATAGAGTGCCACAACACCTGCTTCGGTACTTGAGAAATTGACTTTTCCTGCAAATTACCCTGATCAGTGACCTTGTCTAGGCTACCAAAGGGTTTAGAGAAGGAGGGAGGCTGTCCGTGTGGCCAGGCCCCTGTCCACGATTAGTATTTAGCTCTTTCAAGTTCACACTTATCTATTTAACGTACAGACAAATTCTAAAACAAATGAACATGTAGAAGAAAAACTCAACCAGTTTAGAATCTCCAGAAGCGCATTCTTGGACAGTAAATGGAACACTGGATTCGGAGTCAAGATACAGCCACTGACCTGCTGTGTGACATCAGGCAAATGACTTTCCCTCTCTGGGCCTTTGCTAAGTCATCTGTAAAATGACTAGCTTAGACTAGCTTTCTTTAATGGACTCAATAAAGGGTGTTTGGGGAAATTTGTGCTTTAATAAAGATTTGCTATTGTTATCATCATCAAAAAAAAAAGAGTTTAAAGAGTAAAAAAAATAAAAAAATAAAAAAATAAAACAAATGCCACATTATCATCGTCAACTGGAAAACCCAACTGTCACCTCTTAGGGAACTAAGGAAGAGTTGATCTCACAAGGGATGGACTGCAGTATAAATTTAGAGCTTCCATTTAGAATTTTCCTAAAGAAGGGGACACTTGGTAGTTCTGACTCTTTGTTCTGAGTGGCGATCTCAGGTCTCTGTGTGAATAATCACACAAGAATGAAATGACAGAGGATAGACACGTGCGGCCAGCTCTCAGAACTTGTGTCTTTCAAAGGTGCTTCTTTGGGAAGAAAATTTAAGATCGGTGCCTCCTGCCACACAGACGTTGGATGAGATCAAAGGTCACCCCTGGAAGCTCAAGAGGTAAAATTATATTTTTATCCTTTAGCTTTGATTTTTGGCGGCTTACTGCATTTAAAAAAAAAAAAATTAATTGCTCTGTCCAGGCAACAGGTGTTAGCCCTCAAGTGTGAGCCCAACGGCCGGCGGCTGGGCGGGCAGCTTAAAGGCCTATAACTCATGGCAATCTTGAGCTTCCTCAAATTGGTCCAGGAGAAAGTTCCAAAAGTACTTCAAGGCCAGATGACATGGGAACCTGTGTCCCTGTCAAATATCAAAGAAAAACAGTTAGACTGTAAAACGTAAACTTATAAAGCGTGCACTTAATTCTGACAAGCTTTTAGTATCAAGTTGCAGATTTTAGGCAATAAGGCGGCTTAGGCTGAAATCAGCCTTAGGAAGCGGAACCTGAAAGCTCATTTCGAATTATATGGGGAGCCCCTGACTCATTTTTTCCACATCTGTTCAGTTTAATTTAGACAAGGAGTTTGATGCATCATTTTAGGAATCTAATTCACTTTTTACCTGTGATTCTTACAACTCCCAAGAGCCAAAAAAAAAAAAAAAAAGATTTTCCTTGTTTTTCATGATGTTTCCTACAGGTCAGCTTGCACTTGGCAATGGATTAAATAGTGGAACATGTTGAAAACGTTGTTTCAAACACTATCATGGTGTAAATGAAAAAAACAAGTTTTTTTTGGTTTGGGAAGTAAGCTTTTTTTTTTTAACCTTAAACAAATGAAAGAGTAGGGCTTAGTCAAATATTTGACCTCATCCTAAGTTAGCTTAGAATGTCTCCAGAAAACCTGTTTCACCAGGGCCATCTTTGCCACGTACACAGAAGGACAGAGATTATGATAGGTATGATACAAAGAGCATCCGACAGTCATACTGAGATGGCAAGAAAAGGTCATCACGGCTTTAGTCTTCTCTTTAGATCTCTCTTTAGTCTCCATCACACTTCTCTCTGTGTGGTGCATTGTGGGTGGATCAGCTCATTGGGTTATAACAAAGTGCTAATGAGGTTGGAGGGGCTTCCCTGATGGCTTGGTGGTAAGGAATGCACCTGCAAATGCAGGAGATGGGGGTTCAATCTCTGGGTGGGGAAGATCCCCTGGAGAAGGAAATGGCAACCCATTCCAATGTTCTTGCCTGGGAAATCCCATGAACAGAGGAGCCTGGAAGGCTACACCCCACACGGAGTCGAAAAAAGTCACACATTACTTAGCGACTAAGCAACAACAAGGTTGGAACTCTGAGACCTTCATGGAGTAAACTTTTGTCTGCTTCATCAGTCACTGCAGTCCAATTTTCGATTGGCGGACCAGATGAGGGGATATGATGGGCAGGGGGGAGCCATGAGAGAGAATGGACGATATCATAAGCTTTTGACTAAGTAAATACTTTAGATTCACACGCTGCACTCGCTGCGGAGAAGGGAGTTTACCCTGGTGGATAAAATGGTAAACTGTAACCAAAAAAAAAAAAAAAAAATTGATGGGACATCTACGCCATGTGTTCACACTGGTGGCCCATTAAGTTCACACCAAGAACTTGATTACTGGGAGTCAGTAAAAGTCACTACAGGAAGCACCTAGTCCAGCTCAATCCAGCCCATGTTACTGGGGAGCAAACTATGTTGAAGGTTCCCCAGGCTTTACAATAAATACTCCGACTGGAAGGTGAGCTGTCTTCCCCCCATCCCCCCACCTTCCTCTCCCTTCCCACCCCCACCGCTCCAAGACACGTTGGCTCGGTGACCAGGCTGCTGATAGAGCAATATGCTTTCTCACAAGGAAAGGAGGCGAAACTTCAGCATGTGAACTGTATTCCCCGCAACATATGGTGGGGAAAACAGACAGTGGGAAGGGAAGTGATTTGTGACTGTTCATCCCAATGTGCGTTCTATTGTGTTGCCAAAAATGATAGACTTAAATGAATTGCTCTTTTTGGAATTTATACTCGTGCCTTCTTCTCATTTTAAAAAAATGAAAACGAAAATCCTCATGTCCATGTAGAAATTCCCATTTATTTATGTGGTTCCCCGGCCTGCCCCCCGCTCCCCACTGACTTCCTCACCCCAGCAGGGCCGAAGGCATTTTGGATATGGAAACTGCCTGTCCCTCTGCGGTCAAGATGAACAAGAAAAGGAGATGAGGTAAAAGGGGAGGGGAAGCAATTAGTGTGGAATCCCAAACTCCAGATTCTTCTCAGAAATTTTTATGGCTTTTCTCAGGCAGCTGAGGAGAGACTGGCTTTGCTGAGAGAAATGATGAAGCCTGCTGCAAATTAATTTTTGTGGGTCTACATCTTCGGTTTTAATTTTGTTAATGGTAGCGTCTATTGTTGAGAAAAAATTGGTACCTTAATGCTGTCTAAACATAAATCTCATCTTCAATCTGTTAACATTCAGCTGTGGTAAGAATAATTAGATGAAGTGCTTTTTAAGTATTATTTACAAATATGCTTGCAAAAGAATGATTTAAGCAGGCATTTTCTTTAACGGATTTAAAGACAGGCGAATGAAATTAATCAAGTCTTGCCGTTCTTAATTTTATGGTTTGTGGCTGGGAGAGCAGCTTGCCACAGTCCTGATACAGTGCAGTACTGTGTGTGCACCTCACAGTGCCCCACGCAGAGGGAAGCAGCAAATTAGGCCAGGATAAGATTTAGAACACCTACAGATCAAGGAGACAGGCTGGAAATGATCCAGGGGTCATAGTGGACCAGACACAGAGTCACATATATAACCCTGTTTATAGATAAAGAAGTGAGGGGGTGGAGAGACAGAAGACACGGGGTTGTAAAACTGGGAGTTTGGAATAAAACATCTGAGTAGGATAAAACCCTAACAGTGGGCAGTTCTGGTTCTACCAAAGAGGGGAGATGAGGGACAGTTTGTGGTACATCAAAGCAGAAGTACAAAATTTACAACTGGGTTGAAAACCAACAGCGATGAGGAGGTTTTATGAGTGGGAATACAGAGATACATGGCATGGGATGATATAGGCTCCTGCAGAGACCAAGGAATGCCCTTCATCCTGGTACTCTATGGGTATCAGGACTTTGGCAAGATGGCACCACTTGTGCCAGAGGGGTCAGGGTCATCGTCCTGGTGTCCAGCATGGGCCCAGCCAACTTGCTCAATCAGCTCTACACACCTCCTCGCTCATTCTGTGTTCCAGACCAGACTTGCCCCATGCCCCCAAGACCCTACACTTTCCTGACAGCTGGATAGGACCTGTGCCCACCCCCTTCCAAAGTCCTGAGTCCTTGTAATGGCCACCCCTCCCATGGAGGCTTTCCTAAACTTCTCAGCCAGACTTGATCACTCCTTGGCCATCCCCTCCCACATCAGAACTTTGTGACATCCTTTACATTTCTCCTTCTAGACTTTGGAAAGCCAGCATCTTCATGGCTGACTTTCACTTGTGCCAAGTATCTTACATGCTTTATTTCATTATTCCCCAATAGTCATTAATCCCAGCTTATAGATGAAGAAACTGAAGCATAGAGAGTTTAACTAATTTGCCTCCAAGCACAGTGATGAAATAAATCAGGATTCAAACCCAGATGGTCAGACCCTAGAACTCAAGTTCTTGATTATAGTAACTCCGTGTAAGGAATTGCAACCACAAGCCTGCAGCCCGTCTTCTAAAAAAGTATGGAATAGCCTACAGCAGTCTCTGGATGTCAACCCTCCTCTTCATTTTATTTGGCAAGTCCTTTCCCCTGCCAGGCTTCCCTGGAGGCTCACTAGTAAAGAATCAACCAGGAGACGCAAGTTCAGTCCCTGGGTCGGGAAGATCCGCTGGAAAAGAAATGGCAACCCACTCTAGTATTCTTGCCTGGGAAATCCCATGGACAGAGGAGCCTGGCGGGCTATAGTCCATGGAGTCACATAAGAGTCAGACACAACTTAGTGACTAAACAACAGCTCTCCTATCCCACTGCTGAGGGTCCCTTTTACTTACTGTAGGAGGCAGAAGTTCCCCCCACCAATTCATATCCACCTGGGGGGAAACTAAGAATGTCAATTATTTAGGCATAAGGTCATTGAAGGTATAATTAGTTAGATTAAAATGAGGTCATACTAGAACAGGGTGGACCCTGAATCTAATGACGAGTGTCTTTACAAGAAAAGGAGGAGACACTGAGACACAGGAAAAGTGTCATGTGACAACGGACGCAAGATTACAGGAATGCAGTTGCAATCCAAAAAAAACAAAAAATGCCAAGGATTGCCAGGAGCCAGCAGAAGCTAAGAAGAGGCAAGGAAGGTGCCTTTAGAGGACTGCAGCTCTGGCAACATCTTGATCTCTGATTTCCGGCCTCCGTAGCTCTGAGAGAATAAATTTCTGTGGTGTGAGGTGATTTGTCATGGCAATCTTGGGAAGCTAATACACATAACTTTGTTATCTCATGGGATCATGGTTAAGTGCCTTAATATTTTTTTTCAAAGAAATTGGATTAAAATGTGTAAGAAATAAAGCTAAATTTCCACAAAAGCACTAAGAGAAAATGAATAAAGAAATCTTACGCTCCACTTGGAAAGGTCTAAAATAGGAATCATGTGAGTTTATGTGGAAATCATTCTAGACAAGCGTGGGGTGGGACATGGCAAATGGATGGATGGTGATTCTTCAGATGAGTCAAAACTAGGTGTCATATGAGGCCAGAGCAACTGCTGATAGGGAGGGAGGCAAAGAGTGATTTCACATAGCCCCAACCTGAAAGTTATAGGCATCAACATGCTCAAAATCAAGCTGATTTGTCAATCAGTTGCTTCTCAGAAGGGCAAATTCTCTCGTGTATGTATCAACTGAGGTTGGCAGTTACTTCATATCTGAGTTTCAACCCGGGATACCAAGAGCTCTTTTCTCCTTTCCAGGTTATGAGTTTTCTCTGGGCAGCTGGACTCTTTTCACTTACCTCTTCAGCACTCAGCATGATTCTTCCTATAGCATGTTGTTTCAGTAAACTTTGTTGAATCGAATTCTGGGAGCCAGAAAGGAAGACATTCTTCTCTGTCCTGGGGAAAAAAAAAAAAACCTTATGGATGTGAGACAGAAGATTTTTGTTTTTTTTATTTTTTTTTTATTTTTTAATTTTTTTTATTAGTTGGAGGCTAATTACTTTACAGCATTGCAGTGGTTTTTGTCATACATTGAATTAGCCATGGATTTACATGTATTCCCCATCCCGGTCCCCCCTCCCACCTCCCTCTCCACCCCATCCCTCTGGGTCCTCCCAGTGCACCAGGCCTGAGCACTTGTCTCATGCATCCAACCTGGGCTGGTGATCTGTTTCACCCTAGATATACATGTTTCGATGCTGTTCTCTTGAAACATCCCACCCCCGGGTTCTCCCATAGAGTCCACAAGTCTGTTCTATACATCTGAGTCTCTTTTTCTTTTTTTCTTTTTTGAGACAGAAGATTTTTGGAATAATTATATTCTTCTCACACCCTACAGGCTAGTATAAGTCTGACCAGAGCTTTTGGTGTGAATAACAGCACTAAATCAAGGGCTTTAAAAAACTATTCCCTGATGACTTATGTCACACCAATCCACAGTTGACTGGAGGATAAATCAGCTAATATAGAAATAACTGTATCATGAGTTACAATTTTCTAAGGAAGTTCACATGCACAATCTCCCTGATCCTAATCAGAGCTTTGTAACATGCATGGAGCAGGTATTAGTCTATTTTAAAGAAGAAGCAACTGAGAACGAGAAAAGTCAAAGAGACTTGTGATAGAATCTGCAAACAGAGTCTTCATGGGACTTCACTCTGAGAGAGACTGTCCACTCAGATCCCAGACCAGGGAAGCAATGCTCATACCTATTGTCTAACAGGCCCAGCAAGGGCCAGGGCAGCCGGGGGTGTGAACAGACATCCCAGTGAACATCAGAAGATGGAGTTATGGGGTAAAACCAACATGGTCCCATCTGACCACCAACTGGACTGGTGGCAGGCCCCAAACCCCTCTGGTCTTGACAGCTTCACCTCTAAAGTGAAAGGTTTGTAACATCTGGTCTTGAAGGGCGTTACTGCATCTCAATGCTGAGACAAGCCCAACTTACCTTTTTCTAGTCTTATGTATACTTGGCAGTGGGCTTCTTTTTAGCCATTTGGGTTACTTGATATTTCCCCTTGAAGGATAAGCAGCTGATGTACCAAACACAAGGGAATATTACTCCAACAGAAAAAAGAATGAAATAATGTGATTTGCAGCAACACGGATGGACCTAGAGATATCATATTAAGTGAAATGTCAGAGAAAGAAATGCAAACGTCATATCACTTAAGCACAACAACAAATATATAAAATAGGTAACTTACAAAGACCTACTGTACAGCACAAGAAACTACAGTCAATATTTTGTAATAACCTATAAAGGAAAATAATCTGACAAAGAACAGATATATATGTATGTATAATTGATCACCTTGCTGGACATCTGAAACTAACACAATGCTGTAAATCAGCTATACTTGAATAAAAAATGTGAAGCAGATTTTATAATTTTGAGAAAATGTAGTAGTCAAGATTGTGAGATATTTCTTTTGTGAGCAAAAATATGATTGTTTCAGTTCTGTATCCCAAATTAGATGTAGGAGTGTTAATTCAGTGCAGGGACTCAGAAGATGTCCAGGGAAAGTTGAATAATAGCTTCATGATTATATTAGGGAATCCCCAGGGTTGACAAAGCTTGAACTTGGCTGAATTTGAATTTTTGGACATTTATTTGACCATATTAATTGTAAACACATCAAGATGATGCAAATTAATTATTCCCTTGTGGAGGTTTGTTGTTTAACCAGAAAGGGAACATTTCTTTCTATATAAATGACCTGTCACCACTTCACGCAGGTCTCTTCCCTGCAACCCATCTGGTACTCCACTGCTGGATCCATCTTCCTGATGCATTTCCTTCTACGTGTCTCTCATTTCCCCATTGACCCTTAAGAGCGTTCCTTCCTTGCCAAAGAAAGTCCCAGTCTCACCTGTCCTGTCTCTGGGGCCCCCTTTTCCACTGTGTTCCTCTATAAACTATTTGCTTGGCAGAGATCCTAGAGGCATGTTATCCATTGCCCCTGAAGTAACGGCGGAGACCCATTCGAGTGCCTCTCCTCCCTTCTCTTCTCTGGCTGAAACCTCTTCCCCCTGCTACCTCCCAGGCCTACTTCCTAGGGCCAGCCCAGTCCAAAAATAACAGAACCACGGACACATCTGTGCCATTCACTTGCAACTCTTCATCTTCTTGTCTCTACGTCTGGCTTCTTCAGCTGAGCTGGAAGCTCCCTGAGGACAGAGGCTGAATCTTCTTGCTGCCAGCAATTGCCTCGGATGGGAGGAATGGGTGATGGATAAGTGCTGACAATAAACAAAAGAGCCAGATCCTGGCCTAATTGGGAAAATGGTTTCTCCACGTCACAGTGCTTTGTGTTGGTGAGCCATTATTGAATAAATAATATATAAATAATAAATAAACTCAGGCTTCCCTGTTGACTCAGATGGTAAAGAATCCACCTACCAATGCAGGAGACCCGAGTTCAGTCTCTGGGTCGGGAAGATCCCCTGGAGAAGGAAATGGCAACCCTCTCCAGTATTCTTGCCTGGAGAATCCCATGGACAGAGGAGCCTGACAGGCTACAGTTCATGGGTTTGCAAAGAGTTGGACACAACGGAGCGACTAACATAACAACAAATAAATTCAGCGTCTCACTCTGTCAGGTCTCAATTCCTGACCCTCAAACACTTCCTCTCTTACCGTGATTTTTAAAAGATTCCTCGTGTTTTAAAGTATTGCTTTATTTCCCCTCTCTTCTTCAATAGAGTCTGCATTTGAATCTCTTTAATCTGCATGTAGCAATCGAACTAAACAGAGATATTCTCCAGGCTGTATTTCCAAAAGGAAGCCCTACGACCACTTCCTCGGCTCTCCCTGCCTCTTGCAGAACTCTGGAGGCAGACAGTGGAAAATCACACTTGAGGAATTTTTGTGGCATGTGAAAATTTTTGGTGTCCAAGAAAAACTCGGCTACAGTATACTTTGCCTGTAATTCAGGATCAGAATGGACACCATCTCATTTCAGCATCACATGTTCTTCAGAATGGTTCCCATGTTTCAGCCTGCTGTCCATACAGCAGCAGGTAGGGGAAACACGGCAGAGTTTAGTCTCCATTGCACAGAAGGAATCTGAAATTCAAAGAGGATGCCATTTCTCCAGCTTGGGTCCAGATGAGGATTCAGCATTTAACTCAAGACTTTCAAAAGATGATTCATGAGTGGGAGACGATACGGTGGGGAATTTCTGAGGGGGGTGCCAAGGTAGTAAATTCCCATCCTATCATTGATTCCAAACAAATCTTCTCATTGTTGGAACCTGGAAGCATTAGAGTAGGTAAAATACTCTCTTTTTTGATGAAAGGGAAGAAAGCCTTCAGGAAAGATTAGTTTTATGATGTTCTATAAAAGGATTATTTATTTTAAAGTAGGGAAACAAATATGCCAATGGTTTAATATAAATTTTTAATAGGTCCTATGTTTCGCTCTGATTTTTATGGTCCCATTTCCCCTTCTGTAAAACTGGAATGATAATATTTGCCTTACTTCCTCCACAGGGTTCCCAGTAGGATCCCAGTAAGATCAAAGATAAGAAAGTATAAAGAACTCAAAGTATAACGGCACATTCTTTTTATTCTAGGAAGGTTTTGGATAGTCTTAATGACTCTAGGTTTCTTTAAAAGACCATGTTGAGCATTTATTTCCAAGTTTTACACCTAAGTTTGTTTCATATTGGCTGTATTTCTTTTCCTATTGTGCAAACTAGAATTATTATTTTTAAACAAAATCCTTTATATTCTTTAAAAATAAAGATAACAGAAATTCACCTTCTGGGAAGATAATGTCAATGTACTTTTCTCTATCCTTCCCTCAAAATACAACTAAAAATCCTGGACATAATATATAAGACAAATGAGAAGACTCTGAAAGGCAGGGAAAGAAGGTAGATGGGCTACGGATCCCAGGACTTGAAAAACAGCACAGTGAGGAATTTTCTAGACATTCCAGACTGGGTGCTGGTAAAGCAGGTAATCTGTGAATACCTACAGATGCAAACAAAAACACCTCAACAAAAAGCCTGCTCTCCTGCGCCACAGGATAAGGAAAGGACAGCCCCGCAAGAAAGTAAACTTTTAGAAAACAACTTCTTGGCTGCAACATCACATCACAGAAAACACTGTGGCCCCAGCCCCACCCCATGACAGTAAAGACCAAGTTGGATTTTAGACATCAACTGTCACCAGGCTGTAAGTGAAAGTCGCTCAGTTGTGTCCGACTCTTTGCAACCCCATGGACTATATAGTCCATGGAATTCTCCAGGCCAGAATACTGGAGCAGGTAGCCTGTCCCTTCTCCAGGGGATCTTCCCAACCCAGGGATTGAACCCAGGTCTCCTGCATTGCAGGCGGGTTCTTTACCAACTGAGCTATCACAGAAGCCCCACCAGGCTGTAAGGAGACGTCCGAATCCCACCCCCACCCTCACTGGAATGATGTCAGAGATGGTCCTAGAGCTGAGACATCCATTCTTTACAGCAAGTAAAGAGCTCAACCCCCCATGCCCCTGCAGTATCAGTAAGTTTAAATTTAACTCCCACCTGACAGTAATGAGGTGCCCCCACTACCCTGATTCACTGGTGGTATCAGAAATGGTGGACTTGAAGAGTCAGGATTTCATAACTTTCCGACATCCAGAGGCCACTCCACTCCACTGGATGTCACTGGAGGCCTCATGGAGAGCCAGAACCCTCACACCCTCCCAGCACTAACAAGAAGCACCCCTCCCTTTTGAATATGCCTCAACAGAGGTCAAGAAGAAACCTAGCCATGATGAGGTGGTGCCTCTCTCCCTTCCCCCTTTTCCCGCTGGAGTGGTATCAAGAGAAGCCAATTGAAACAAAAGACTAAATTAAGATCTAGTGTCTTACAACATTGTACTAAAAATATTCAGATTTCAATCAAAATCATTCATCACACCACAAACCAGGATATCAAGCTGGATGAAAAAGACAATTAAGAGATGCTAACACTGAGATAACCCACTCCAGTAGTCTTGCCTGGAGAGTCCTATGGACAGAGGAGTTTAGCAGGCTATGGTCCATAGGGTCACAGAGAGTCGGACACGACTGAAGCAGCTCAGAATAGCATAGCAAGCAACATTGAGATAACAGAGATATTAGAATTATCTGACTAAGATTTTTAAACCACCACCATAAACATGCTTTGATTAGCAATTATGAACTTGAAACAAATTTAAAAAGATAGAATAACAGCAAAACCACAGAAGATATAATGAAAAGCCAAATGGAAGTTTCATAACTGAAAAGTATAGTAACTTTAAAAATTCAATAAATAGGCTCAACAACAGGTTGAAGGGAACAGAGGGAAGGATCATTGAATTTGAAGATAGAATAATAAGTTACCTAATCTGAACAATAGAGAAAATTAGACTGGAAATAAGTGATCAGAGCCTCAGATGCCTATGAGACTTTAATAAAAGATTGAATATTTGTGCCCCTGGAATCCCAGGACAGGAAAATAAGAGAGTGAGGTTGAATAAGTACTGGAAGAGATAATGATTGAAAATATCCCAAATTTGGTAGAACACATACATTTGAAGATTTAAGAAACTGAGTAAACTCCAAACAGAATAAACCCAGAGAAAGCCACACCAAGACACATCATAGTCAAACTTCTGAAAACCAAAGACAAAGGAAAAAATCTTGAAATCACTGAGAAACAACACCTTATCTATAGAGGAAAGCAATTCTAATGACAGTGAATTTTTTATCAGAAATCATGGAGGCCAGAGATGATGGTATAACGTTGTTGAAATACTGAAAGAAAAGAACTGACAACCTGTAATCTTATACTCAAGAAAAATATCCTTCAGGAATTAAGAAAATCAACACATTTTCAGAGAAAATGAAGAAAAACTAAGAGAATTCTTGCCAGCAGATCTATCCTAAGAGAATGGCTAATGCAAGTTCTCTAAATAAAAATGAAATGATAAAAGAAACAATATCAGAACACCAGGAAAAAGGAAAGAATGTAGTAAGCAAACTACAGGTCGATATAATAGACTTTCTTTCTCCTCTTGAGTCTTTTATATTATGGATGATGCTTGAAGCAAAAATTATAACACTCTGACATATTTCTAAATGTATTAAAGAAAATATTTAACACAATCTTTTCATACGAAGAAGGATAAACTGACATGAAGGAAGATAAGCTTTTTACATTTTTCTCAAACCAGTAAAATGATGATACTAGTAAACTGATAAATTATGTACATATAATATAATATCTGAAGCAACCATTCAAAAAGCTCTAGAAAGAGACACATCCAAAATGCCATAGATAAATCAAATTTGAATTTTAAGAAATGTTTAAGTGAAACACAGGAATCTGAGGAAAAAACAGAAAAATTAAAAACAGAGAACAAGCAGGAAAAATATGGCAGACTTAAGTCCCAACATATCAACAATAATTTTAAGTCTAAATGGTCTAAACATACCAATTCAAAGGTTAGAAGAGTGTATTTTTAAAAAAATATGGCCCAAGTATGTGCTGTCTACAAGAAATTCATTTCATATATAATAAGAAAAACAAATTGGTGATAAAAGGATGGAAACCATAAATACAATCAATAATCTAAGCTTCTACCTCAAGGACCTAGAAGAGCAAAATAAACAGAAAAAATAAAATAAAGGAAGCAAAATTTAAAGACAAGAGAAGCAATTAATGAAATAAAAAACAATATAAAAAGAGAAAGTCAATGAAACAAAGAACTGGCTCTTCGAAAAGAAATAAAATTGTCACACTTCTATCAAGACTGAGAAAGAGAAACACAAATGACCAGTATCAGAAATGATGCATGAAATGTTGCCACAGATCCTGAAAATATCAGAGGGATAATAAGAAAATACTTCAAACACTCTACATGCATATATTTAACAATTTAGATGAAATAGACCAATTATAAATACTTTCAAAAAATTAAACTACCACAACTCACCAATACAAAATAGATAATTTGAGAAGCCCCATAACTATTAAGAAAATTGCATTTATAATTTTAACTCCCCCCCAAAAAAATCTCCAGACCTCGATGTTTTACTGGAGAATTTTAATGAGTTTCAGAACTAATGTTGATTCTACACAATCTTTTTCAAATAAAAGAAGAGGAGGGACTATTTTCCAATAAATTTTATAAAGTTAGTAGGCCCTCGGTACTAAAACTAGGCAAAAACAATAGGAAAAAGAGAACTATAGACCATTACTCCTCATGAGTAGAGATACAAAACTCCTTAACAAAATACTGGCAAGTAGAATTCAGCAATATAAGAATTACACATCATGACCAGATGTAGCTTATCTTAGGAATGCAAGGCTGGTTCAGTATGTGAAAATCAATCCATGTAAATCCACCATAATGACAGGCTAAAAAACAAAAAGTCATATGATCATGTCAACATATGCAGAAAAAACATTTAACAAACTTTAACCCATTCATGATATTAATAAAAGCAAACAAACAAAAAAACCTCTCAGAAAAAGAACAGAGCATCTACCAAAAACCAACGATTGACATTACAATTAATGGCAAAAGACTAAATACTTTCCCCTTAACATCAGGAATAAAGCATTCACCGCTCCTATTCATCATAGTGCTGGTCTTTCTAGTCAGTGTAATGAGACAAGAAAAGAAAACGAAAGGAACACAGATTGGGAAGAAATAAAACTGCCCTTACTTACAGATGGCACAATTGTTTACATAGAAAATTCCAAGAAATCTATGTCCAAAACTCATAGAATAAGCGAGTTAGCAAGGTCACAGGATACAAGATAAATATGCAATAAGTCAAGTATATTTGTATATAATAGCCATGAACATAACATGAAAAATTTAAATATAATACCACTTATTTATTACCATTTCAAAAAATGACATTCTTAAATATAAATCTAACAAAATAAGACTTGTTTGCTGAAGTTATACAATATGATGAAGGAAATCAAAGGTCTAAATAAATAAATGAGTACTTCATTCATGAATTGGAAGACTCAGTAGCAGAGACACCAATTCTACTCAAACATATAGACAAGTTTAATATAATTTGTATCAAAATCTCAGCAAGACTTGTGTAGAAATCAGCAAGCTTATTCCAAATTTGTGCAGAAAGGCAAAGGGACTTCAATAACTAAGGCAAGCTTTTAAAAATAAAAAATAAGGAAACTCCTTGGCAGTTCAAGGGTTAAGACTGTTTCCACTGCAGGCAACGCAGGTTCAATCCCTGGCTGGAGAACTAAGATCCTGGGTGCCATGTGGCATGGCCAAAAAAAGTTTAAAAAAAAAAAGTGAGAAGAATCAGTTTACCTGATTTCAATATTTATGGCATAGCTACAGTAACCAAGGCTATGCAGCACTGACAGAGGAATAGACTCAGATCAATGGAACAGAATTAACAGTCCAGGAATAGACCCACACAGATATGCCCAACTGATCTTTCAAAGGTTCAAAAAACAGTTTGATTGGTGAAAGATAGTCTTTAAAACAAGTGCTGTTGGAGCAAATGGATGTAAGAAGGGAATTAATCTTGACCTGAGTCTCACACTTTATCCAAAAATTGACTCAAAACAAATCGCTAAGTTAAATGTAAAAGATAACACTGAAAGTTTTAAGGAAAATCTTTAGAATCTAGGAATGGGAAAAGAATTTGATTCGACACCAAAATTTCAAGCCACCAAAAGAAAATTTGATAAATTCACTTCATAAATTTTTTAAACTTTTGCTCTGAGAAAGACTGCTAAGTGGATGAAGAGAAAAGCTTCAGAGTAGGAGAAAATATTTGCAAAAGACATACATACTCGACAAAGTACTGGTATCTAGAATGTATAGCATACTCTCAAAACTCAATGGTGAGAAAGCAAACAATCCCCAATTAGAAAAGGGGCAAAAGACATGCATTGACATTTCACTAAAGAGACCACACAGATGGCAAATAAGTACATGAAAAGATATTTGACATCATTAACCATCACAGAAATGCAAACTAAAAGCACACACCATCACTATGCACCTATCAGGATGGCTAAAATTAAAACAACAACAACTCAAATGCTGGAGATGATGTAGAGAAACTGGATCACCCATACACTGCTGATGAAAATGGAAAGTGGTAGAGCCCCCTGAAAAAATTGTTTAGCAGTTACTTAAAAAAACAAATGTGTAATTATCATACCACCCAGCAACTGGTCTCCTGGGAATTTATCCTAGAGAAATGAAAACTTATGTTCACACAAAGCCTGTAAGTGTATGTGGCTAGCACCTTTTATGGAACAGCCAAAATCTGGAAATAGCCCAGATGTTCCTCAACAGGTGAATGATTCAATTACAATCCACCCATACCATGGAATATTACTCAGAAATGAAAATGAATGCATTCTCGATACACACCACTATTTGAATGAATCTCTAGAGAATTAAAAGGATTGAAAAAAGCCAGTCCCCAAAGGTTACACACATACATCTTTCCCTTTATGTTTCATTCTTGACTGACAAAATTATAGAAATGTAGAACAGATTAGTGCTTCAGTTCAGTTCAGTCGCTCAGTCGTGTCCGAATCTTTGCGACCCCATGAATTGCAGCACACCAGGCCTCCCGGTCCATCACCAACTCCCAGAGTTTACTCAAATTCATATCCATCGAGTCGGTGATGCCATCCAGGCATCTCATCCTCTGTCGTCCCCTTTTCCTCCTGCCCCCAATCCATCCCAGCATCAGGGTCTTTTCCAATGAGACAACTCTTCGCATGAGGTGGCCAAAGTATTGGAGTTTCAGCTTCAGCATCAGTCCTTCCAATGAACACCCAGGACTGATTTCCTTTAGGATGGACTGGTGGGATCTCCTTGCAGTCCAAGGGACTCTCAAGAGTCTTCTCCAACACCACAGTTCAAAAGCATCAATTCTTTGGTGCTCAGCTTTCTTTATAGTCCAACTCTCACATCCATACATGACCACTGGAAAAACCATAGCCTTTGTTGGCAAAGTAACATCTCTGCTTTTTAATATGATATCTAGGTTGATCATAACTTTCCTTCCAAGATTAGTGCTTGCCATGGGTTAAAGAGGGTTTGGGTTGAGAAGGAAGTGGGTGTGGCTATAAAGGGCCTCTTTTGAGGGATCCTTATGGAGGTAGAAGTGTTCTGCATCTTGATCTTATCGTCAGTTTCCTATTTGTGATATCGTACTACGGTTTTACAAGGTGTTGTCATCAGGAGAAACTAGGTCAATGGTACAGAGATTTGTGTTATATCTTGCAATTCTACTTGAATCTACAATCATTTCAAAATAAAAGGCTTAATTTTTTTAAAAAATTCAGAGAAGGGCATATGAAGCTGTAAGACAGAACAATGACATTTAGAGGGATAAAATGCTAAAAGACAAAAGTGAAAGTTGCTCAGTTGTGTTGGACTCTTTGTGACCCCATGGACTGTAGCCCATGAGGCTCCTCTGTCCATGGGATTCTCCAGACAAGAATACTGGAGTAGGTAGCCATTCCCTTCTCCAAGAGATCTTCCTGACCCAAGGATCAAACACTAGTCTCCTGCATTGCAGGCAGATTCTTCACCATCTGAGCTACCAGGGAACCAGTAAAAACCCAATACCTTAAAAAATTAAAAATAACCATGAGAAAGCAAATCATAAAAACAGCAGAAATTGAAGCATTAATGATAACATACCATTTTTGTGCTTCTTCAACTGTCCACTACTCTCCTGGGAGTCACTATGTTTTAACCATCAGGTTTCATAAATAACAGAACATTGCTACCCTTTCTGTTCTATTTACCCTCCATCTTGATGTCCTGCCATGATCACCATCAACATTTCTGAGTTATTCAATGTATACTTATCATTTTAATGGACTGGAGCAGAAAAGGTCAGCTTTCATTCCAATCCCAAAGAAAGGCAATGCCAAATAATGTTCAAACTACTGAACAATTGCACTCATCTCACACGCTAGCAAAGTAATGTTCAAAATTCTCCAAGTCAGGTTTCAACAGTACATGAACTGTGAACTTCTGAATGTTCAAACTGGATTTAGAAAAGGCAGAGGAACCAGAGATCAAATTGCCAACATCCATTGAATCATCAAAAAACCACAAGAGTTCCAGAAAAACATCTACTTCTGCTTTATTGACTATGTCAAAGCCTGTAACTGTGTGGATCACAACAAACTATGGAAAATTCTTAAAGAGATGGGAATACCAGACCACCTGACTTGCCTCCTGAGAAATCTGTATGCAGGTCAAGAAGCAACAGTTAGAACTGGACATGGAACAACAGACTGGTTCCAAATCAGGAAAGGAGTACATCAAGGCTGTATATTTTCACCCTGCTTATTTAACTAAAAAGCAGAGTAAGTACATCATGTGAAAGGCCAGCCTAAATGAAGCACAAACTGGAATCAAGATTGCTAGGAAAAATATCAATAACCTCAGATATATATATGACCCCACCCTTGTGGCAGAAAGTGAAGAAGAACTGAAGTGCCTCTTGACAAAAGTGAAAGAGGAGAGTGAAAAAGCTGGCTTAAAACTCAACATTCAAAAAATGAAGATCATGGCATCTGGATCCATCACTTCATGACCAATAGATGGGGAAACAGTAGAAACAGTGACAGACTATTTTGGGGGGCTCCAAAATCACTGCAGATGATGACTGCAGACATAAAATTAAAAAATGCTTACTCCTTGGAAGAAAAGCTATGGCCATCCTAGACAGCATATTAGAAAGCAGAGACATTACTTGGCTAACAAGGGTCCATCTAGTTAAAGCTATGGTTTTTCCAGTAGTCAGGCATGGATGTGAGAGTTGGACCATAAAGAAAGCTGAGTGCCAAAGAATTGATGCTTTTGAACTATGGTGTTGGAGAAGACTCTTGGGAGCACCTTCGATTGCAAGCAGATCCAGCCAGTCCATCCTAAAGGAAATCAGTCCTGAATATTCATTGGCAGGACTTATGCTGAAGCTGAAACTCCAATACTTTGGCCACCTGATGCAAAGAACTGACTTATTGGAAAAGACCCTGATGCTGAGAAAGATTGAAGGCGGGAGGAGAAGGGGTCGACAGAGGATAAGATGGTTGGATGGCATCACTGACTCGATGGACATGAGTTTGAGCAAGCTCTGGGAGTTGGTGAGGGACAGGGAAGCCTGGCGTGCAGCAGTCCATGTGGTCCCAAAGAGCCAGACATGACTGAGAGACAGAACTGAACTGAAAATATTCCAAAGCATTGAAAGAGAGTAACTCTGATTTTATGATTGTGTATCTGATTATGATGAATTTAAGTGGTGACATTTTATGACACTCCCTTCCCTTGAATCTAGATGCACTCTGCAACTGTTTTGACCAATACAAGAAGTGACATTGTTTCAGTCTCCAGCCCATCTCTTGCAACCGTCATTCTGAAGAAATCCAGCTGCCATCTAAGACCGATCCTTTGGAGACTACCATGCTGTGAGGAAGCCCAAGTTAACTGCCTAGAAACACTCCTGGGAGAGGGAGAGATGCCTGAAGCCCCAGCTCACCCAACTGCTCCAGGTCAGTGTCAGACATGTGAGTGAAAAGCCATTGGTTGGGATAATTTGAGTAGCATTGAAACATACACATTACCGTATGTAAAACAGATAGCCAGGGGGAGTTTGATATATGACGCAGGGAACCTTGACCGGTGCTCTGTGACAACACAGAGGGGTAGGAAAGGGAAGGAGGTGGGAGGGGGATTCAAGAGGGAGGGGACATATGTACACCTAATGCTGATTCAAGGTGATGTATGGCAAAAGCCAGCACAATATCATGAAGTAATTATCCTCTAATTAAAAAATAAATACTAAAAAAGAAGAGTCAGGGAACTCAGCCGAGAGCCAGAGCCAGGGTCCCCAACATGCAAAGCCCTGGGAGCCACACCAGTCATCCTCTGTCATTTGAGTCAGTCTAAGCAGAGACAAGCCATTTCTGCTGTGCCTTACTTGAATTCCTGACCCACAGACCCATAAGCATAATAAAATAGCTGCTTAAATAACAAATTTCTGAAAGGTTTGTTACACAGCAATAGATAACTGGACCACTGATATATCCATGTAGTGAACATTAAGTAGAAGTTTCTCATGGTGATTAACATGCTGAACTTTGGAGTCAAGCTGACGGGTTTGAGACTGGTCTTTGTGTTATAATCTTGAGCAAGTGTAGCTCCCCAAGACTTAGTGCTTTTGTCCATAAAACAGAAATGACAATTACACCAACCTCACAGAATTTTATGAAGATGTAACCAGTCAGTGCATATAATCGCTCAAAACATAACTATTATTATAATACACATTATATAAAATGTATGTAAGTAATGTAACATATATATTAGGTGCTCAATAAGTACTCATTGAAAAAAAAAAGTACTCATTGAAAATAAGCACTTCACTTCACTCTTACTATTTATTAATAGAAATTGCTCCCAGTTCATCTCAGCCAGTGAGTTCAGATTCAGTTTCTCATCTCATCAGTAGTAAGACTGGGGGCCCTTTTCTTTTTCTCCCTTGGAAAAGGAAAGTTCCTAAATATGGTGTGGTAGCCTGGATTCAATTCTGGGACAGAAAAAGAGTATGAGTGGGAAAATTCAGGAAATCCAAGATAAATTCTGAAGTTTAGTTAGTAGTAAGCAATATGCAAAGGTTGATTATATTGACAAATGCACCATGATTATAAATAAGATGCTTACCAATGGGGGAAGTTGTGGGTAGGGTATATGGGACCTCTCTCTATGTTACATTTCAACTTTTTTATACATTTAAATTTATGTCAAAATAAAAAGTGTATTTTTAAAAGGACATTCTTTTCCAAAAACTTCTAGCTAGTTAGTTGTCCCTTCTGGATTCAGGCAGTAAATTACTAAGTTTTGTCTCTTATCAAAGGTGTTACTTCCATTACATAACAAATCTAACTTTTCTGCTTTCAATAGTAAATGAAACACATATCTGCCTTTTTCCTGTTTGAAAATAGATTTATAATTTAAAAGATGCTTAAGAAAAGTTTCTTTTGGTTTTAAGTCAGAAAGATATTAACTTTTATCACGGATTTTCCTTTTCAGGTTGTAGTGGTTTAATCTGTGGTCTTTCAACTTGAAACAGTATCTCTTTATATTCAGGTAACATTTTCCATTCAAACATGTGGAAAGTTTCCATGGTGTAAATGTACTGAGAGAGTAGCATCCTGAGGTCATCAGTCCTCTGTTTAAACTCATCCATTCACTCAACAAATTGCTCACATATTATGTGGAAAAGCCAGTTCTGGACCTGAGAATTCGAGGGCATAGCAAGACAGATATGGTCCCTGAGCTGGAACATGAAACCTATGGGGAGACCAACGTGAGTCAGTCGGCTACAGAATAAATGTAAAATTGTATTCTCACTAACTTGTGCCCACCTCTTTCGCAACGCTATGGACTATAGCCCACCAGGCTCCTCTGTCCATGGGATTTTCCAGGCAAGAATACTGAGTGGGCTGCCATTTCCTTCTCCAGGGGATCTTTCCAATCCAGGGATGGAACCCATTCTTTACCACTGAGCTACCTGGGGAAGCCCAAATGTAAGACTGCAACTTGAGAAATGCCTCCAGGGAGAGGCAGGTTCACAGTGCTATGTGAAGGGGCCCTTACCAAGTCTGGGGCAATGAGAGAGGGAATCAGAGAAGGGTTCCCTCAGAAATGATCACTGCACTGAGCTAAGAGGAATGAATAGACATTTCAGATAATGAGACCAGCATGTACAAGGGCCCTGAGACAGGAAGGAACAGGAGGCGAACAGGAACAGAGAGTAGGAGAGAGGAGGGTGTTGGCTGAGTTGGCAATGGGCCAGGGCCTTGAAGGTCTTGGGAAGGATTTCAGTTTTTTCTGAGTAATCAGAAATCATTGCCATGCTTTAAGTTGAGAGGTGACATGCTCAGATTTTCTTGTTTAGATGACTGCTCTAACTGCAGTCTGGAGAATGCCCTGGGAGAGGGAAAGGTAGGACAAAGCAGATCAGTTAAGAGGCTGTTGCAGTAGATAGAGAATATGGCAGGAAGGCAACGGCAGAGATGTTTGCAAGAGATATCTGTAAAGTAAAGGGGACATATTTGGAAATAATTGGACCTGGAGACAGACGGATGGAGAAGGCAATGGCACCCCACTCCAGTACTCTTGCCTGGAAAATCCCATGGACGGAGGAGCCTGGTAGGCTGCAGTCCATGGGGTCGCTAAGAGTCAGACACGACTGAGCGACTTCACTTTTCACTTTTCACTTTCATGCGTTGAAGAAGGAAATGGCAACCCACTCCAGTGTTCTTGCCTGGAGAATCCCAGGGAAGGGGGAGCCTGGTGGGCTGCCGTTATGGGGTCACACAGAGTTGGACACGACTGAAGTGGCTTAGCAGCAGCAGCAGAAACAGACGGAAGCATAAAAAAAAAAAAACAAACCCTGGGATTTTGGTTTGTACCACAAGATGCATATTAAAAAACAGAGACATTACTTTGCCAACAAATGTCTGTCTGGTCAAGGCTATGGTTTTTCCAGTGGTCATGTATGGATGTGAGAGTTGGACTGTGAAGAAAGCTGAGCACCGAAAAATTGATGCTTTTGAACTGTGGTGTTGGAGAAGACTCTTGAGAGTCCCTTGGACTGCAAGGAGATCCAACCAGTCCATCCTAAAGGAGATCAGCCCTGGGTGTTCATTGGAAGGACTGATGTTGAAGCGGAAACTCCAATACTTTGGCCACCTCATGCAAAGAGTTGACTCATTGGAAAAGACCCTGATACTGGGAGGGATTGGGGCAGGAGGAGAAGGGGACGACAGAGGATGAGATGGCTGGATGGCATCACCGACTCAATGGACATGAGTTTGAGTAAACTCCGGGAGTTGGTGATGGACAGGGAGGCCTGGCATACTGCAATTCATGGGGTCATAAGGAATTGGACACGACTGAACTGAACTGAACCATGAGATGGAAGATTGTACTTTTGACTAAGACAGGGGACCCTGGAAGATTACCTGATTTGGGAGAAGAGCATGAGTTTTTTCTTATCCCTGTTGAGTTTGAAGTACCTGTGAGACACTCAAGGGCAGAGGTCAAGGAGCAGTGGTACATATGGGTTTGGGATGCGAAGAGAAGTCCTGAGCTAAAGCGCAAGTTTGCAAATACTTCACCTGCAGCAGCAATTGTTGTGAATAAGATGACTCCAGTAGCAATGAATAAAGAGAGGGCTTAAGGCTGAGCTTTATGCACTGTCAGCATTTAAAATTCTGGGGACTCTGCCATGAAAAGAGGAGTTGGAAAGTGAGGAAGGAAACTTGGGGAGTGTGGCCTCCCAGGTGACAAAAGGACCAGGGGCAGGAGTCTATGTGCCTCAACCTTTATGTTTAAGAAAGGAAAGGAATATGACAAGGCTTAAGTGCTGCTGAGTAATCCTATAAAATGGGGGCTGAAAAAAGGGTGTCCATCAAACAAAACACAGATCGGTGACTTTTTAAAATTATTTTTTCCTTTTTGTCTTTGTTGCTGCGCTTGGGCTTTCTGCAGTTGCAGTGAGTGGGGTGGGGCGGGGGTTACTCTCCACTGTGTGCAGACTTCTCATTGCAGTGGTTTCTCTGGTTGTGGAGCACAGGCTCTAGGCCTACGGGCTTCAGTAGTTGTGGCGTACGGGCTTTAGTTGCTCTGCAGAATGTGGGATCTTCCCACACCAGGGATCAAACACATGTCTTCTGCATTGGCAGGGGGATTTTTATCCACTGTTCCATCAGAAAAGTCCAAATTGCTGACTTTAACAAAGCAGATTGGTGGGACCAGAAACCAGATCGAAGTAAATCAAGAAATGAGTAGAAACAGAGGAATGGAGATGACACATTAAAGAACTCTTCAAGAAATTTGGTCACTGGTGGGGGGATTGGGGTCAACTTTAAAAGCCAATAAGAAGGATCCATTTGAGATAATGTTGAGGATCAATGAGTGGAAATGGATAAGTAATGGATAGCCTAAGTATCCTGACATTCACCCAACTGACTCTCACCTTTGGGAAACGTGTATCATATGGATCAAGGTTCAGTCAGGACACAGAAGTCACTCCATCTATCTGAACAGAGATCATTTAATGTGAAGAAGTGTTAATAAGGTTAAAAAAATTACTAAATAACCAAAAGACTTTAAAAGACCACCTTTAGGCATTACAGGCGTAGCTACTACAGAAGGCAAAAACCACTCCTAGGGCTGGAGGAACAAAAGGAAAGTTTGGATTATTAAAATTTAGAAGCTTAGAAGCGGGACTGGTGGAGTGGGATCCAGACCTCTGAGGAGGAAGGACTGGCCAGAATACATGCTGCTAAGGGGTTCCATGAGGTTCGTTCTGTAAGCATTGGGAAAACTGTGAGCTGGATTCAGCCAGTGCTTCAGGAAGGAAGTGCAACTGCCAGGGCGAAGCAGTCGAGTCTGGAGAGGCACTCAGAAACCGGAAACCAAGAGGAAGGAGCAAGTCTCTGCTTCCTCCTCCATCTCCCTCTAGCTCCCTCGACTGGTGGAGCCTCACAAGGAGCCACTTCCAGCTCCCTTCAGTTCAGTCCCTCAGTTGGGTCTCTGTGATCCCATGGACTGCAGCAAGCCAGGCTTCCCTGTCCATCACCAACTCCTGGAGCCTACTCAAACTCATGTCCATTGAGTCGGTGATGCCATCCAACCATCTCATCCTCTGTCATCCCCTTCTCCTGCCTTTCATCTTTCACAGTATCAGGGTCTTTTCCAATGAATCAGTTCTTCACATTAGGTGCCAAAGTACTGGAGTTTCAGCTTCTCAGAGTATTAATGGGGTGTGCAGAATCCCAATCCCAGCATCCCAAGTTGAGTATAGCTGTAGGGGCAGAGCCAAGAGGTAATATAATCCCTTCTAGAATTATAAGGCGTTCCTAAGTGGTCTTCAATTTATATGCATTTTCTGTCTTTCTCAGTGAGATAACGCTTGACATATGGTAGGTGCTCAATAAACAGTTGGAACTGACAGAGACCACATGTCTGAACACAGCCTTCTGGTGGGACCAAAACCAGGAAACCACTAGGCCACTCAGGTATGACGTAAATCAAACACCTTACAGTGGAGGTGATGGATAGATTCAAGGGATTAGGTAGCCAGAGTGCCTGAAGAACTATGGACAAATGTTTGAAAGGCAAGGGAGAAGGGAAAGATATACCCAACTAAATGAAGAATTCCAGAAAATATCAAGAAGAGATAAGAAAACCTTCTTAAGTGACCAATGCAAAGAAATAGAAGAAAACAACAGAAGGAGAAAGACTAGAGATCTCTTCAAGAAAACTGGAGCTATCAAGGGAACATTTCATGCAAGAATGGGCATGATAAAGGACAGAAAAGGCAAGGACATAACCGAAGCAGAAGAAATCAAGAAGAGGTGGCAAGAATACACAGAACTATAGAAAAAAGGTCTTAACGACCCAGATAACCACAATGGTGTGGTCACTCACCTAGAGACAGACATTCTGGAGTGTGAAGTCAAATGGGCCTTAGAATGCATTACTACAAAGTTAGTGGAGGTGATGGAATTCCAGCTGAGCTATTTCAAATCCTAAAAGAAGATGCTATTAAAGTGTTGCCCTCAATATGCCAACAAATTTGGAAAACTCAGCAGTGACCATAGGACTGGAAAAGGTCAGTTTTCATTCTAATCCCAAAGAAAGGTAATGCCAAATGCCAAATATTCAAACTACCATACAATTGCACTCATTTTACATGCTAGCAAAGTTGCTCAAATCCTTCAAGTTAGGCTTCAACAGTATGTGAACCAAGAACTTCCAGATGTACAAACTGGATTTAGAAAAGGCAGAGGAACCAGAGATCAAATTGACAACATAGAAAAATCAAGGGATTTCCAGAAAAACCTCTATTTCTGCTTCATTGATTATGCTAAAGCCTTTGACTGTGTGGATCACAACAAACTTGGAAAATTCTTAAAGAGATGGGAATACCAGACCACCTTATCTGTCTTTTGAGAAACCTGTGTGCGGGTCAAGAAGCAACAGTTAGAATCAGAAATGGAGCAACAGACTAGTTCAAAACCGGGAAAGGAGTACATCAAGGCTGTATATTTGTCACCTTGCTTATTTAACTTATATGCAGAGTACATCGTGCAAAATGTTGGGCTGGATGAATCACAAGCTGTAATAAAGATTGCCAGGAGAAATATCAACAACCTCAAATACGAAGATGATACCACTTAATGGCAGAAAGTGAAGGGGAACAAAAGCGCCTCTTGATGAGGATGAAAAAGAAGAGTGAAAAAGTTGGCTTAAAATTCAGCATTCGAAAAACTAATATCATGGCATCCTGTCCCATTACTTCATGACAAACAGAAGAGGGAAAAGTGGAAACAGTGACAGATTTTATTTTCCTGGGCTCCAAAATCACTGCAGACATTGACTGCAGCCAGGAAATTAAAAGACGTTTGCTCCTTGGAAGAAAAGCTATGACAAACCTAGACAGCATATTAAAATGCAGAGACATCACTTTGCTGACAATCCATATTGTCAAAGCTTTGGTTTTTCCAGTAGTCATGTACAATATGAGAGCTGGACCATAAGAAGGCTGAGCACTGAAGAATTGATGCTTTCAAACTGCGATGCTAGAGAAGACTCTTGAGAGTCCTTTAGACTGCAAGGAGATCCAACCAGTCAATCCTAAAGAAAATCAACCCTGAATATTCACTGGAATGACTGATGCTGAAGCTGAAACCACAATACTTTGGCCACCTGATACAAAGAGCTGACTCATTGGAAAAGACCCTGATGCTGGGAAAAATTGAAGGCAAAAGGAGAAGGGGGCGGCTGAGGATGAAACGGTTAGATAGCATCAGTGGACATGAATTTGAGCAAACTCAGGAAGATAGTGAAGGACAGGGAAGCCTGGCATGCTGCAGTCCATGGGGTTGCAGAGTCGGACACAATTTAATGACTGAACAACAACAATAATGCTCTTAGGAAGGAACGTTGGCTGCCAGAGGGTCCTGTTCGGGAGGCTGAACTTGTATGCCCTTCATCAACTGAAGCAGGCTCCATTTTCACCTGTATGGAAATGGGGATGGAAATTTTTTTAATGCTTATTTTTTTCATTATTTAAGAGCTACTCTCATTTGATTGAATTTGATATATTCAGAAAAATAAAAAGAAATGTATTTGTTAGATCAGTATTCTACTATCTAAAGACAAATATTGGTCATGCTTACTTATGTATCTATCCTGACCTTTTGTACATATTTCTGCTTTTCTTTTATGTGATTACAATCAGTTGAATATAAAATTCT
Source organism: Odocoileus virginianus (assembly GCF_023699985.2). Classification (NCBI taxonomy): domain Eukaryota; kingdom Metazoa; phylum Chordata; class Mammalia; order Artiodactyla; family Cervidae; genus Odocoileus; species Odocoileus virginianus. The sequence continues at coordinate 20,569,281 of NC_069680.1, forward strand.
GTATTCTGATTGTCTTTTTCATTTAATCTTATTTGACAAACATTTTCCTTGCTACTACAAAGCCTCTGTAAACAATTTTTAATGGCTATGCACCATCCCTTAGAAGGGGATGTTTCATAATTTACCCACCTGTTTTTTAATGGTCAAACATCTCTTTGATTTCTAATTTCTTATTCTTCTAAATGATACTTCAATAAACATCATTGTGCATATGAGCTTGTGCTAGTGGTAAAGATCCTGCCTGACAATGCAGGAGACATAAAAGATGCAGGTTCAATCCCTGGGTCAGGAAGATCCCCTGAAGAAGGGCATGGCAACCCTCTCTAGTATTCTTGCCTGGATGTTCCATCCAGGGATAGAGGACTCCGGCAGGCTACAGTCCATGGGATCACAAGAGTCAGACATGACTTAGCAACCGAACGACTACCACAGGTATTAATCCCTTGGCCAAGCTAAGTGACTGGTGTGTAAGTCTTACTTAAAGAGATGCAGAGACAGCTGGGGTGGGTAGGGACTGAGGGTCTTTCCAGGTTCCAGCAGGATTTGGACCTGCTGGTCCTCAGCATGCAGAGGACTCTGAGGAATACTGCGCTGCTGGGGCCCCTGGCTTTGTCATTTTGGAACCACCTGGAACCAGCAAGCTCGTCAGGAAATCCCTTTTGTCACTGCGGGTCCTGGCATCAGGGGTGGTAAAAAACAGTCACTTCTGTGTAGCTTCCTGTGAAGGGGAGCTAGAGTGGACTGCCTCTCTGTGACTGTTGGTATTCATTTAAGAACCTTCTGGGGCTTTGAGAGACCCTAGGCATTATGTGACGTGTAAGTGGGAGAGTCAGGGAGGCATGGTTTTTTCTTCAAGATGAGAGTCCTTTATCCCTCATGCTCCTGAAGCCTGAGAAAATCAGGGTTGATGCTTTCATTAAATCATTGCTATGAAATATTTATTGTGTAAGTACATAAAAGTTTGAAACCAATTTTCTAAAATTCTCTTCAAGACTGTCTCCCAGAGACTGGAAGATGAGAGAGAATTGGAGAGCTAAAATTGACTAGGAGTCTCTTTTGACTTTTTTTTTTTTTGATAGAGAGACATGCCCATGTCAAGCTACTGAGGTGACAAAATAGCAAAACTGCAGACCAGGAGGCCAGAATCACGTCCCAGTCACTCCAAGTGGCTGCAAACAGGATCGAGGTAGACTCTGCTTGACGTCCTTGGGGAGAAACTCCATCAACCAGCCTTAGAGGCCAATGGAAGGAACTTTCCAGCAAGAGAAAAAAAGGAGGGCATTTGCCACCTCCCTTTCTCCATAGAGCCACAGAATTCTGCAGGAGACCTCTAGGATCTGTCTAGAGCCTGAACAGGGCAGCTGGGAATTAAATTTGGCCAGGAAGGTTTGAAACCTGGAGACCCTCAGCAAAGGCTCAAAACCGGTTGCTGAGTGGGCCTCCCCATTGGAGTTTTCGCTCAGCAAAATGACTTGAAAACGATCCAGTCAATGACAAAGCACTGCTGGCAACTGAACCCTTGCAAGTCATTTGAAAGCGGACTCTTCCTCCTCTGAGACCAACCCTTGGCCACCTGGGTCAATAATTATGGAGTTGTTTGGACTGGAAGGAACTTGGCCGGGGTCATTTAGTCCATTCCCATGCCTTGTGCTGGGATCGAGTTCATTATTCTAAACAACCTGTAATAAAGAGGTCCCTCCTCTCTCCCAGAATAGCTCCAGGGATGGAAATTCCACTTTCTTTGGCAGTTCATTCCCTTGTTTTGCTTGTTCTCCTGTTCTGCACAATCCCCTGGTTTGGTTTTTCTTTTTTTTCAATCTTCTCAAGCTCTGAGCCCATGTTTTCCCTCCTGTAACTTAAGCCATGGAAAGCAATTCCTTCGATAACATCATCTCACCTATTGTGAAACTGCTAGGAGCCCTGTCTTCTGTTGTCTTCCAAAAACAGAACATGGTTTGGGCTCTTAGCTATTCTGTCTTCCAAATCCTGAGTGGCTTTCTTTTGTTTGTTTGGGGTTTTCTCCACCTCTTAGCCAAACTCTCTAGAATCACTGTCTCTTAAGCGGGAAAATAAAAAGGAACTCACAAAAGCATCTGCTAGGAGTGACAAGGATACCCCAGGTTCTTTGCCTCCTGGCTCCCAGGATGTTTTAATGGCAGTCCTTAAACTGTGAGTGCAGGAAAGGGTTTCAGGTGGAATTACCGTGAAACAACTTCTCTGTGCGGATGTTCAAAGGATTACCAGGATGGTTTTACAATTCAGTGTTGATGAAAACACAAATGTGGAAGGCATTTACAAGTATGCCCACTGCCTTCCTAAATAAAGCCTTGATCTCAAGTCTGTTCATTTCTCCCCAAATCTCTCTCTCTTTCTTCCTGTTCTTCAGTTCTTTTGTCAGCTCCCCTGGGTAACCACCCGCCCCCCAACACACACACACACACACAACCACAGCCTGGGTAAACCCCAGGCTTCTTTTGAAGTTCAGCTGTTTCCACCCAGGCAGCTGGACCACAGGCTGACAGAGGCGCCCCTCAGCCTCCTCCTGGTTGGTCACAGCCCCGAACTGTGTTTTGGGGACCTGAGAGCTAATCTGAGCTGTGTTTCATCTTCTGAGCATCCGCTCCCAAGGCAAGATGCACGACTTTGCCTTGTCTCTGCTTTGCCTCCCAATCTCTGTCAATTGCAATCTATGACAGTCCCATTTTTTAATGAGGTGAAGTGTTGAGATAAATGGCCTTAGTCGTTATAAAGGTCAGGGACACTCAAAGCCTCCTCCTCCTCTGATCCCTAGTCCATCCACTCCAATCTATCTCCTCCTGGTCTTTGGACCCCCAACGTTGGGGGAGCACCTGGAAACGTAATTAAAATGCAGATTCCCTGGCTCAATCCAGACTCAGCAAATTAGCGTCTCTGGGGATGCCGTCCAAGTGCCTGCATCTTCGATCACCTCCTCAGATGCTCCTTGGGCCTCGAATGCCATGCAAAGCTGAGAGCATGGAAGGCATTTGTCTCCAGCAGGAACCTTGTGCTACTCTTCTTCACAATTTCTGTCACTTTGCATCTCATTTTTACTCCTCATCCTCAAGGTGAGGTCTCCAGGACCAGGGTAGCCCATCCATGTCTCTGAATCCCCTAGAGACTGAGCCAGTCGACCTGTAAATGTGACAGCCAGGTGTCCTGAGACCTGCAGGCCCAGCAGCCCGGCCTCCTCCACACGGCCTCTGCGTAAGAGTCCATGAGCTCCTGCTGATGAATCACACTTGGGTACCTCTGTCGTCTTTCAAAGGACTGTTTCCATGCACGCATCTCATACAGAATGCTGGCCGTGGTTATTCTTCCTGGAGCTTTTATTATGGGCTGAGTCCTGTTCTGACCAGGACTTGGCATGAACTTGGATGTTACTTCATGGGGTCACTAGGAGCTCGAAATGCCACGATGCACGTGAAGTGCTTACAATAGCCCCTTGAAGGTGGTAAGCTCTCAGTAGGTTAGTTTCTACTAACCTTCTATTCTGATGAAGATGAGGGGGAGGATAACGATGGTAGCAATCACTCAACTGAGTTTTTAGAAGACATAATGCAAGGTCTTCACATGGGTGTGCCTGATCCAAGATCAGGACATGGGCTTTTCCCGTCCAGTCGCAGAGATTCAGTCCTTTCTTTGCTCCTGGGGGACCTTGGCAGGACCAGGAAGAGGTGGGCAGGGCCACGGACAGAGAGTGGTGGCTCCTGTGGGTCTTTGATGCCTTCCCATCCCCACACAGAGCATAGTTCTGCCCACACCTGTCATCCCATCAAGTCTCATATCCTCACCAAGCCCTGATAAGTATTGCTGTTTGGGCCACCAAATAATTCCCCAAACCATCCCAGCTTCTGAGCTCCCAGAAGCCAGTAACTAATAGAGATAGATGGTCTCAACCTCTTCAGAAATGTTCTTTTCTCATAAAGGGATGGGAAAACTGTCAAATTTCCAAATTTAAAGGTAGACTGTCAGTAAATATTATTTGTATATTTTCGTACATAAGTGTTAAATGTATACACATTTATGGTCATTTACCTTCCAAGAACTGAACGAAGCTTACTATATGGTGCATTCAATAGAACTTTAAAAAAGCAAAGACAAAAATCCTCTAGTGGTCAGAGCAGGGTTGGGGAAGAGGTATCCCTATTCCCAAACCAGGCCACTGGGGTTGAGTGCAGCTAAGACTTTCACAGAACCCCACCCTTCCCAGTTAACGGGGCAAAATATTTGGGAAGGAGACTCATTCCCTCCAGTCATGAACACATAGACCTTGTCTCCTGGCAGAGATGACTCTGAGGCTTTCAATAAGGCACAAGACAGAGAGGAATGGATAGCTTGTACCTCCAGCTTTAGGTTTTAGCAGTGTTCAAGGTCAGCGGATGGTGCTGGAGAAACAAGATCCTGCAGTAATTGATCAGTGTTCAGAGCAGTACCGCGTGGTGAGACACACCGGTGCTAGGGCCACGCACAGGGCAGCTCAGACCAATGGGAGACATGGTTTTACCTGAAAAACAAAAAGGGCAGCAAATTCCTCTCTGGAGAGACCATCTGTGTGTGTGTGTGTGTGTGTGTGCGCGCACACCCCACTTAGCGTCGCTGTGCTCTTTCTGTTATTAAAGCAAAGACTGCTTTCAATTCTGACAATGACCCTGGCCCTCACTCTGAGCCCGGCCCTGGCCCCGGGTGCAAGCCACAGTCACTACAGCATGACCGTCCTCTCTCTTGCAGACATCCAGGACAAAGAAGACACACCACTTAGGAAGGTGAGATGCCTTTTAAAAATTAGACAAAATCTTAGAGGGTCTATTTCCTTTATCTCTAGACCTACATCCATTAACCCGCACTCGAAGACAATGAGAGGCGCTGTTGAGGGAGGCAGCTCAGATGAGTCAAACCTGCCATCCATACTGAGGAAAGAGAGAGATGCAGCACAAGTTTCAGGTTTTGGCTTTTTCTTTTTTAATAATGTCTGTTTCTAGGGAACCAGCTCGCGCTGAATGCGGCCTGATAGAAATTCAAGATAAAACTCTCATGGACTCTGCCGAACTGTAGTGTCACTGAGACAATTTGCACAGTCTTTGAACTGCTCCCATTTGCCAAACATCTTTTTCAGCTGTTCTAAACTTCATCTCATCAAGCTCTTATCTTTTAACTATATGGAGCAGCATTTAAAATTATAAACTTCAGGGAGGAAGGAAGAGAGACAGGGTTACCTGAATAACTGGGACCAGACAACAGTCAGGGAGATGTCTGACTTTCTTCTGAAGACTCCAGACCCTGAACCATGACCTATTCTGGGCCTGTCTGACCCTCTTTGCTCATATAGAACTTATCACTGTGACGGTACACTTGCAAATATACTGGCTTCTTTTCCCAGTATCAGTATGAATATCTAGGTTCCTTCCGTAGCAGCCATCTCTTTAAACCCTTACAATACATATGGATTTGACTCTCTGGCTCTTCTTGCATATTCCTATCAAACTTTTTTTTTTTTGCAGAAGTTGTTTTCTGTCTTTTATTGCTTAAATAGTCATCTTCTGTATTGCTGAGAAAAAACCCAAAGCTCTCAACGTTCCTGGACTCAGGTCTCTAGCAAACTCACCACCCACCCTTCCCTCCTCTCACCCCCATCTGCTTATAATTTAATGTTCTGTATGTTTTAATCATTTCATTAGCCATGTCTTTATTTTGAAATGCAACTAATTCTTCAGTTCAAACAAACAGCCAGTAATTCTAAAAATGAGACCATTCTTTTCTTTGGGGTAGAGGCTGATCTAGAAGAAATATCACACCTATTATGAGAAGGGTGAAAGAATTTGAATGCTCCTTTTTTTAAAAATCATTGATTCTTAAAAGTGGAATAGATCTTAGAGATTTGTTGATTAGCTCCACAGGCGTGGAACTAACTTTTGAAGAAGTCGTCTCATGTCCTTCTGAACACAGTGAAAAAGCCATTATTATTATTAAGGCTTATCAGCAAATAGACAAAAAAAAATTACGTCATAAAATACTCATTCCTATGAGTAGCTCAGTATCTCAGACCTATACTTAGTAACAAAGGACACAAAAGAGAAAATTGACCCTACTATAGAAGTGGTATATTTTATTAGCTTATTTTCTTTATAGATGATTACATTTATTAAGGTGGGGAGTTGGGGAATCATATTTTGCTATGAGGGGAAGAGAATTTACCAAGTGTTGTACTTGATTTCTTTTGCCCCTGAGTTTCAGATTTTTTCTACCTCAGATATGAAGTTGCTGAAATTCCAGCACTTACTTCATTTTAACATTATATTGGTGACTTAACTGTAAAACATGGAATTGATGTCTTTATTTTCAAATATTTGATTAATTTCTGATAATAAAAATGTTCTTTCAACATTTTAGAAGCACAACTAACATCTACCACACAATTTTCACTTAATAAAAGTTTGCTGAAGCCTGAGTAGATAAATGGGCAGGCCACATTTTGACATTTAATATTTGTGTCTTAATTCAGCTTTAAGTGCCAGTGTTTATTAATGTTAGTACATAGCAAGTGCACTTTCTGATGTATCTCTTCCAGTGAAGATGTTCTCTACTTCCAAAACATAAATCAGAAACATTTAAATTTCCATATAAAGATTGAAATGATGATCATCTATTAGCGAAGTTGTCTTGCAGGAATTGTTTTAGAACATACTTGGTTATTGACAGATGGGAAGCCTGCGTGTGGCTGACACAAATGGTTGTCACACGCCATCTAGTGGCTCTATGAGAAAGTGTGCTCATTTCCAGGGAAAGATTTTTGGAGCCAGCTTGTCTGCTTCGGAATTTTGGCTCCTGCCAGGAAACCAAAGTACGTTTGTCCATCTTTAAGGCTTTAAACTGAGAGGGACCACTGAGGACAGCATGCCAAATTATCTTGCAAAATCTCTGTCCTAAGGAACACCTAGGAAGTATCTATTTGGGGGAACTGTTACTTTCTGGATCCGGAGCAAAACTGGGAAGTCATCGGAGAAAGCTTTGCCTGCAACAGTTGTGGTATAAAACAAGGTAAGTAACGTGACATTCCCTGCTATATTCTTCCCACAGAAAACATCACTGTGTGCAGAAATCAATAATCTGGCCATGACTTCTACAACCCGGAGGACCTGCGTAGCACTGTTGAATTTGCTCAGGGGAAGATTCTGTGGCAGGTGGTTCATTTCAGCCATTGTCTAGTGCTAATTCATAAGACATCTTAATTCTTATACATATGTGCAATCGTGACATTTTTGTAATTGATCAAAATGTCCATTTTACAATTATCAAGAGCCTGATTTTTAACTTTCTAGTGGAAGGCTATTGTAGTACAAAGAATTAATAGATCCAAAATTAATAGTAGAAAGTATCTCCAGGTTTCTTCTGGCTATGGCAAGCAATGCAAAATAGAGTGAACACTCTGAGTTCTTCTTGTATTGTTTCAGCTTTAATTAACTTAAAGACAATTTGAAATGGGATAATAAGTCAGTTAGGTGTAAATTTCACAAAAATCACTAAATAAGCACTGTGTGGGTATAGTGGCATGGTGGGAAGAGCACTCAGTATTTGAGAGTAAATAACCAAAATGAAGACAAGTTGTTTAGGAATCTCACACATCAGACAGTTTTGCTTCTCTCTAGTTTTCTACACTAGCGTGTTTACAGTGCTTGAAAAATGCTGCTTTCAAAGTCATATTAACAACTTTTTAAGACCATCAAATGAGAAACAATTTTCCAAATAGAAAAGCCGGCAAGACCATTTTCTGTTAAGGTCAATTTTTGTTGTAAATGTATGCTGTAAATAAAGAATGCTCAACCTAAAACATACTTGCTTTTGCCTTTTGAGCTATAATCCTGATCCCTGAGTTGTGATAGAGCTCAACTAGATCTCAAACATCTATTTTTCACTTTCTATATCAAAGGGGAACCATGGGTCCATTTAAGGTATCTGTATCATTCATTTATAGAGAAGCCTATAAATAAGTAGCAACATGAGGAACCTGATTACTATCCAGGTTAAGTCACCTATCAAAAAATCCTGAAATTTCTTTGATCACTTTAGTACAGTATTCTTCCATATCTATTGTCCTGAAAGCTAAAAGTATTTTTTTTAATATTGGTATATGGAAAAGCAATTTAGATTTGTGGGCTGAGAACTCTGTTGTTGCCTACATATTTAGATGTCCACAAATCTTTTTAACTTTCCTTAATTTTAAAAGTTCAAAGTGATTGCATTTTCCAGAATATTTACCTATTAATTGACATTATCACTGGGGAAAAAAGCAGACTCATTTTTGGCCATGCCACGACCCCCCTACAAATCCCAACTATGATGTCCTATGCTTGTACTAGAGAAGAGAAAAATAGACTTTGCAAAATTTCAGTCCCTGGTCCTTGTCCTTTCAATGGATTTTCTGTTTTCTTTCAGGTCGTCTGCATATGTGCCATAGCTCAGCTAAGGGCCAGTACAAATAATTTCCCTCACCTCCCAGCGTCACAGCTTTCGAGTATACCTGAAAATGCAAATCAATAATAATTTTAAAATTCTCTGTCCTTAGCAAGGTAGGAGCATGGAGTTTAAGCCATCTATGGTAGCCGTGATATTCCAGGCAGTTCTTTAAAATCTCGGACTCTCTCCCCTGTCCACTTTATAGAGATGTTGCCGGGATAAGTGGAGACAATTTCAGGAAGGTTTGGGGCTCAGGAGGACATCAATGAGATGCATTGTTTTGCACGGTCTGGTTGGAGGTTGCAGCACAGAGTAAAATTAAGAGCTCCTCTTTTATCATGGAGCACAGTTGGGCCGTTTGATCTCTTCGTCCTCGGGTAATTGGAGTCTACACAGCATGTGGAATCGGGGCCTGAGCAGCTCGCCCATGTGCCCATAGCCCGCCGCAGACCCTCCTGCAGCACCGTCCCCACCCCACCCCTCCACCAGCCAGATCCAGCTTGGATTACGCCTGGACACGGGCGTAGTTTCTGAGCTGAGAAAACGATGACGTGCAGATTCTCAGTGGAAGCCATGCTGTTTGTTATCATGTAGCTAAAAGTAAACAGAAACTCTCCTGGATCTGGGCAGCCTACCTGTGTGTGGGCGGTTGCCCTCATCATATTCCACGTTCCTCCCTCCCAATAATGATCCAGCTTCTCTGATCCAACTTCTGATCTAAGCTCTCTGATCCAACTTCACCCCTGAAGGCTTGATTTGCACCCTGGATTTCCAGCCAATCTACCTGCTCCCCACCTCCCCCCACCCATGCAGCTACCTTCTCCATCCAGCTCACAGGGCACCACGGTTGGTTTACACACCACTCACTCAATGAAGTGTTACCAGACCCCTACCTGACAACAAGCACTCAGCTACTTGGGTTCTCCATGGTGACCAACAGTGATATGCGTCTGGCCTCAACAAGGAGGGTGACCCATCCTCCTGGTTTGCCCAGAACCGAGTGGGTTTCTGAGACCTAATGCTTTAGATTTTAAAACTGGTGCCATCCCAGGGAAACTGGGACGAGTTGGTCCCTCTCTCATGAGCCTCACATATGCTATCTTCTACAGCTCTTCATCTGCTTAGAAAGACACTTGTGTCCCTCTCCACGAAGGAGGGTCCTTGACGCGTGTGTTGATGTCTTAGACCTGGAAGCTTGCATTTTTGCATTAGGTGAGACTACAGCCATTTTCCAAATTCACTGCTTCCTTTTCCAGATTAATCCAGGGGTGGATCTAGGTTTTGAAGGGCTTGAAGCTTATACAAACTGAGTCCTTCTTTAAGAAAAAGAAGGGAATTCCCTAGTGGTCCAGTGGTTAAGACTCCATACTTCCACTGTAGGGGACTTGGGTTCAATCCCTGGTTGTGGAACTAAGACCCTGCAAGCCAGCTGGCACCACCACACACAAAAAAAGATCAAAATGATAAATATGATATACAGTGCTTTAGGGGAGGTGACATGCAAGAATGAAACCCTAGGACCTAAAGTTTGAATTTCATTGGCTTCATGGACAACCCACCTTTATACATAGAAATAGTAATTAGTGATTAACATTTATTAACTCGTAGAAACATCACAGTCAACCTATGAGGCAGGTGGGTTATTATTCCCATTTTACAGATAAGAAAGTTGAGGTCCAAAGAGGTTGGCTAATTTGGGTAACTGTGGTCATCCAGCAAGATCCACTGCTCAGCCTCCTTCTGCCAGAAATGGCAAATGACTCTGTCTCCCATTGAACTGAAACTTGCAAAGCAGAATCACTTGGCCAGCAATTCAACAAACTCAGTTGGTTTAAAAATAAAATCCTTAAGGTAAGTAGCCAGTCAAATTCTGTGGACTCCTAGAGGTTCTGGGTGACAGGAAATCCAAGAGGAGCCTAAGCACAGCTGTGGCTCTTAGTGAAAGGATGTCCTGTGTCAACATGGCATGTTTCTCTAGATGAGGATTAGAATTCTGGCATGTGCTTTAGTACGTGTGATGGTTGTACCTGGAGGTCTACTTTCACCAGCCAAGGAAAGGCGCTGTATTCTCTGTTGGCAAGTCTGAGGAACTATTGTCTTCCCTTGGTCCTTAGTGTGACTCTTTTCACACTCTTTATCTCCCTTCTTGCCCAACCTCTACCAGATACACTGGGGGTATCCCTTGGTCCACAGTCCTATTCGGAAACCACCAAAGAGGGGAAGTGGACAGTGGATTAAGAGTGTGTACTTTGCCACCAAACTCCCTGGCTTGGAATCCTGGCTCTGTAACCTTGGGTGAGTCACTTTACTTCTCTGTGCCTTGGTTTCTCCATCTGTAAAATGGAAATGATAACAGTATATATCTCCCTGGGTCACTGTGAAGAGTAAATGAGTAAACATATATATACATACAATGCTTAAAATAGGGCCAGGTGCATAGTAATACTCTAAGTGTTAACTTTTATTATCATCATCAAGTAATTACTATCACTGGCAACTGGGCACTTCTGTGCAGAAATTCCAACACAGAGGAAGGGCAGTATGCCAGGTACAAGATTGCAGGCTGAGCATTCACATGGTCATTTCCACTTAGAACCAGCAGTGAGTAGCTCTGAACTACTCCCTTCCCTTGATGGTCTCTTGGTTTGGGTCTGTCTGTGGGACACACGTTTAGCCTAGATGTGGCGGATGAAATAGCACCTCTTAGGTGGCCCATCAGTTGCTAATTAAAGTGGCATTAACCCTAATGGGTTGGGAAGCAGGACTCGCATTTACCTGCTGTGGATTTCCACCAGCTGAGCAGACAGATCCCCTCCACCCCCTAGACCATGCACCTTGGGGTGATGGGGGCCTCAGGAGAGGGAAGTTGGGGGCAGGGGCTAACGTTCTGCAACTTCTGAATCTGCTTATTGTTCCTGACAAAAAAATAATATAATAAAGCTAGAGACGTGCTTGCACCGATCAGTCACAGGTGCCGATAATAGTTCACCTAATTACTTCATTATTTTTTGCCACTCCACAGAGCAGTTTGTATTTACGGTCCTGTATATGGTTCTATTACTACCACTTATTGTGACGATTCCAGCAATTCCGGGGAGCCTCTGAGGGGCTGGACAAGTAGAATCTTGTTTTTCTTGATTTCCCCGGGGTGGGGCGGGGAGGGGGGGCATAGGAGGTGGGGGCTGGTTGGGGGGGGCGGGGAGAGAGGAGGAGCCTGGAGGAAAACGCATCCTGCCGCCATGGACTCACAATTGCTCATCTGAGATAAGTGATAAATGATGGGTGATTTTTAAAACGCTAGAATTTTAAAACAAAGCAAACACATCCTATGAGGTCCAAGGCCAGCTGTCGTGAAAAAGAGAAGACAAGATTGAACTGCCCGGGCCTGCACCCCTGATGGAAAAGGGCTCAGACCCAGCCCTGCATCATTAGGTTGGAAGCAGAGTTGGAGGCGGTCCCTAATGAATACCAGGCCACAAATTAACGGAGTTGGTTTGGAAAAACATTGTGAATTTTAGTCACTCAAGCATCAGTAAATCTGCTAGAAGTCAGGACTGGTTGTTTATAGCTTGTTAAGATGTTGATTGTTTACAAATTACATTTCCCTTTGAAAAAGTGGGCACCTCGCAGAGGCTTCTTGTCACTCATCTCGTGCTGGGGTGCTTCCTGCCAGGGAGAAAGGCTGCCTGCTGTTCGCCGATCTAATTGGGGCAGCTCTCCACTTTGGGGCCCCTTCCTCTCCCTGGCCCCTTCTCTCCCTTCCTCCTGCATTTCAAAATCACTCTTAAACCCAGTTGCCCTGGAAGCAGCATTTCAGACAAGCCCTGGGCTCTGCACAGCCTTTTCTGTGCTCCTTATTTGCAGACACCCAGAAGGATGGATGCTGAGGCCGCCTGGTCTCCCCCCTCGGGCCGTCCTGCCTTTCAAAGAGGCTTCAAGGGCCTGATTTACACACTAGGGCTTATTTGCAAGGTTGGGAGCCAAAAGCAAGCAAATAAGCAAACAAACAAAATAAATCATGCCTGCTCCTGCTATTTTCACCGATTGCAAAGAGAGGGGGCCAAGTCAGGGCAGGTTGGAGGCCATGCATCCTGAGTCCCTCCTGTGACTGAGACCCAGAGGGGAGGTGGCAGCTCCGAAGCCGGACTGTGCCCAGATCCAGCTGGAGCAGAACTCAGGACCATGTACTTCCTGTGGGCAAAACATCTCACGGGAGTGGCTTTCCTGCCTCTTTGCTTCCCTGTTGAAACCTATCCATCATGAATTCAACAGGTGTCTGCCATGGCGAGCACAGTCTCAGCCTCCTCAATGGCCCCCAGGGGAGCTCCTCTAATCCAGGGGTTCGGGGGTTCCTGTCATGCCCTGTCCTTTGCAGCTGGAGATTCTTCCCATGTATTTTCCCTGTGTGGTTTTTGTGGCCTGTTCCCCTTTTCTGGGTCTTCCAGGATCAGAACCCCATCCATGTGGTCCCAAAGCCAGCCAGCTAGACCCTACGAAGGAGGTGGCGGGCAGGGGTGGGGGTGTTGTTGTTGTTCTTGTTCAGTTGCTTAGTTGTGTCTGACTCTGCGACCCCATGGACTGCAGCATGCCAGGCTTCCCTGTCCTTCATTATCTCCGGGAGTTCGCTCAAACTCATGTCCATTGAGTCGATGATGCCATCCAAACATCTCATCCTCTGTTGCCCTCTTCTCCTACCCTCAATTTTTCCCAGTATCAGGATCTTTCCAACAAGTCAACTCTGCATCAGGTGGCCAAAGTATTGGAGCATCAGCATTTGTGAGCACAGCAATCTCCCTTTGTAACTTGCTGAACCACGCAGGTCCACACTGACCCGTCACCTCACAAGGACACCAGTGGTGTGGGCCCATTGCCTCCGGGCCTGAGCGCTCTGTCCACACAAGGGCCTGGGTCACAGTCATCGCCGCTCGCAAAGGAGCTTAGCTTGGGCGGGATGCTGAAGGTAATACACGGGCAACAGACCCCTGTTAAAATCACCCTCAGTCCCAAGACGAGGGCTCACCCTGCGCCGAACTTCTGATGGATGATCTGCAACCAGTACTCACTCAGAGGGCTTCCCTGGTGGCTCAGTGGTTAAAGAATCTGCTAACAGTGCAGGAGATGTGGGTTTAATCCCTGGGTCGGGAAGACCCCCTGGAGAAGGAAAAGGCAACCCACTCCAGTATTCTTGCCTGGAGAACTCCATGGACAGAGGACCCCGGCAGGCCACAGTCCATGGGGTCGCAAAAGAGTCAGACATGACTGAGTGGCTAAACGACAACCCCTCTGAAGATCACTCCCGGGAAAAAGTGAGCTGTGGTAGGAGGCGTCCCTCCTCACCATAACCCCCGCTAGCCCTGCTCCTCCCAGCCTGGCCTGGCCTTCCCCAGGGTCCCCTGTGGGAAGGTGTGTAGAGACGGGCAGTGATGACTGCCGTAAAAACGGGTGAGAAATCCACTCCTGAGGCTCTCTTCCTGCCCGAAGGGGACAACACAAGCTTGGTTGGAAAATCAACGCAACCTTTAAGTCGCATCATAGATGCTCAGGGGAAAAAACAGAAGGCAAGCAGTTTCCTGGGGGTGTTGTAACAAATTACCAGAAACCAGTGGGCTTTAAACAACAGAAACTTCTCTCCTAGATCTGGAAGCTCGAAGTCTGAAATCAAGGTGTCAGCAGAGACTCTTAAGGCTCCAGGGAGGATGCTCTGTGCCTCTTCTAGCAATTCTTAGACTTTCTTGTCTTGTAGACATATGGCTCCAGCCTTGGCCTCCCTCTTCCCTTGGTGTAATGGGCAGAATTGTGTTCCCCTCGCCCCAATTCATGCATTGAAACCCTAACCTCAGTAGCTCAGGATGAGACTGTATTTAGAGTTATAGCCTGCAAGAAGTAACTGGGTTAAAAATGAGATCATTAGGCTGAACCCTAATCCAATAAGACTGGTGTCCCTGTATGAAGAAGAGATTTTGACACAGGTAACAGATCAGTGGGGACTTTCCAGATGGTTCAGTGGTAAAGAATCTGCCTGCCCATACAGGAGACTTGGGTTTGATCCCTGGGTCAGAAAGATCCCCTGGAGAAAGAAATGGCAACTTTCAGCAGTATTCTTGCCTGGGAAACCCCATGGACAGGGGGGCCTGGCAGGCTACAGTCCATGGGCTCGCAAGAGCTGGACACGACTGAGCAACTGAACAGCAACAGGTCAATGGATGACCATGTGAGGACACAGCAAGAAGCAGCCGTCGCAAGCCCAGGAGAGAGGCCTCGGGAGAAACCAGATCTGCAGACCCCTTTGTCCTGGGCATCCAGCTTCCAGGATGGTGAGAAACCCCATTTCTGTTATGAGATTTGGTATGGCAGCCCAAGCAAGCTAACACATGACGTGGACACACATAGACCCATGCGTGTCTCCCTGCTTCTGTCTTCTCAGAAGGACGTGGGTCACAGGGGATTAAGGGCCACCCTGCTCCAGTGTGACCTTCTTAACACCTCTGTGATGACTGTTCTGAATAAGGAAACACTCTGAGGTTCTGGGGAGGACCTGAGTTTGGGGGAGGACAGTGGTCCACACTGTGCAGTGAAGTTTGCCTAAAAGAGTGATTAATCGGTTTTCATACTGACTTTTTCATGGGTCTCAGTTTTCTCTCCCCACTGGAGGGCTGTCAAGGGACCGTGGTAAGAAATGCCTGTGCTTCGCTAGAGGCTGGGAGCTCCAGAATATGAAGCAGAGATGGGCTCCAAGTCTTCCAAGCGGCCCATACCTTCCGCACTGGCATGGGATAGCCCCTTTGGGCTTCTCCAGCTCCATCCATCAGCAAGCTGACCGGCCGTTTGCTGTTATCTACACTGGTGATCTGTCACTGATTCAAACTTTCCCTGAGCTATTTGCCCAGAAAAAGGGTTCAAGCTGGAGCGAGTTGTTTGATCTCCTCCCATCAAGAAAATGCCAGCTCTTCTCAAGGATGTGAGATGGGGTGGCAGGGGAGGGGTATTTGAGTGTCTCTCATTCCTATTTACTAGAAAGAATGAGAGTTTGGTGATCTTCAGTCTTGACCACATAATCACCTAGAGAGCTTTAAAAAAATACTGATTCCTGAGTCCCCCTAGTGGAATAGGTCTGGGATGGGTCTAGGCACTGGAATACTTAAAAGATCCCTGGTAATTCTAACGTGCCACTTTGGCTTAGAAGCACTTGCTTATAGTGTCTGGAGTCCCAAGTCGTCAACTAAATGGAAAGAGGGTGAAGTGTAGGTGATACACACCAAGTCCCTCACAAAATAGACAAGGTAACTGGCAGCCTGAGCACCCGGAGTTGCCCAAGTTCATCAAGGAGAAAACCCAGAGAGCCAAGATGAAAACCCAAGGCTGCGGCACCTGTCAACCACTGGCTTCTCCCCAGGTTTTCATTTCCTGGCTGCAAATTAACATATTTAATGATTTTAGTCCATCCCGCTGATCTGCCTTTTAATGAGGTCTGCAGGCTTTGACGGACCTGGTCTCTCCTCACCCAGGTACCTGATTCCATCTACACGTGGAAACGTGCTGCAACCTCCTTATTGTTCTGATGCCTAATCTAATTGGCTTCTCGTAGAGAAAAGCCACGTCCCAGAGGCACTCACACCGAGCCCAGCCGTGACTGGCTCTTGTCACCAGGAGACCCAGGTGGGAACATGGACCTGGCTCTCGGCAAACTCTCCCACTCCACAGACACAGGTGAAAAGCCCACATTCTCCCATGACCTCCCGTGATGAGCTACTAGCAAAGGAAGGGCTCGGCTTGCTAACATTCACAGCCATGATAAGCTGCCTCATTTTTCTCACCCGCCTTTCCACTGTCTGCTTCATCTTTACAGACTGAAGAGTTGTAATGTTCACTCATAAACCTCCTAACCTGTTGCTTTATGTCCTTTGTGTTGTTTTAATATTGGAGAGCGGGGAAGTGGGAGGAATAATTAGATGTTCACTTCCCTGGGGATGAGTCAAGGGTCAGCTTTGTTGCTGTTTTGTCGCTAAGTCGTGTCTGATTCTGTGACTCTGTTGACTGTAGCCCGCCAGGCTCCTCTGTCCATAAGATTTCCCAGGCAAGAATACTGGAGTGGGTTGCCATTTCCTTCTCCAGGGGATCTTCCCGACCCAGGCATGGAGCTTGTGTCTCCTGCACTGACAGGTGGATTCCCTACCACTGAGTCACAAAGCTTACCCCAACTTTGTTGAAATTTGGAAATAAAAGGGACTTTATGGCCCTTAAAAATATCAGCTCACAGAAGGTCTTCTTAATAAAACAATTTCATAAAGTGTGTTTTTTCTTGTGTTTATTATAGCTTCTTTGTTTTTTTAACCCTTGCAGACTGTCTTATTATTGTTGTTCTTTTTAAACCAGGGTCTATTGTGCCCTCTCTCTCGCTCCTTCTCACTCTCCTCTCTCCCCTCTCCTCTCCAGGAAGCACACATCTATTCCTTGAAGAATCCTGACTCTGCAGGTATGTTATCCTATGAATGATTTGCATACAATTTATTACCGTGTCTTGAAGAATAAGAAAAAACTGAACTTTTGCCTTCATGCTCAACGGAGTTTGATAGAAATCCTTGGTTGCAAATCACCCACTTAAAATAATAAATGCACAACCCAGTTGTTTACTCTGGGGGTGCAACACTCCTCTGCTCCCTAGAAGGCCTGGGGCACCTCGGGTGCTGGGACCTGCCTGCTGGGATGGGAGGAATTAATTAAATTACCTTATATTTAGTGTTAATTTTGTCCTGGGCTTGTCAGATAATAGACAACAAGCCTGAACTTGGCTGGGAGCACCAGCCCGGGCAGGAGCGGAGTCTCCTGGGTTGTCCTATTGTCAGAATAATTGAGTTGACATCTTGGTGGCGATTAGTTACAAATGTGGTTCCAATATTATTTCAACAGGTGTCAAGTTGGGGGCAGTGGGCAGAAGCACATGAGGATGGCCGTGCTCAGTTCAGCCACTCTGGCACTGATGTGATGGAGTCTGTCCAGCTGGAGGAAGGGAAGGAGGCTGTGCGATGTTGCTAAAGAACCATCACTTTTGCAAGAGAATTTGAGAGTGAAACAAGCGAAGATGTCAGTTTGGCACTCACTCTCACTGGGCCCAGCTTGGAGCAAGGACATCTTTAGGTGACATAACAAAGTCCTAAGGGTTTTTTGTACGTTAGGAGTGAATGCTTTTGATTACTGATTAAAATTTGCCTCACTAGCACCAACCTGAACCTTTCGGGAAGTGGGTTGTGACAAGTCCTAATTAGCGTGAAATTATAGTTCTGAGTAATGTTACAGCCCTGATCCACATGGACCTATAATACTGTGAATCCCAAGGTAAGGAAATTTGCCCAGGCTCCTGGGATTGTGTGGACTTGCACTCAAATATCGTTTCCCCGTCTTACTCCCAAACCCTGAAAAGCACTTTCCACTCCAATGAAAAAGCATCTTCAAATGGAAGAGACTTTGCAAGGATTTCCCCTCCTTGTTTCAGAGAAGTCAGCACAGAGTACAATCTAATGAAAGTACTCTTAGATGATCTCCTGGAGGGCTGGTCCTCTATCCATACACCTCTGCCTAGGCTAGGAGATCCCTGATAAGGACACGGTGCCAGGTGGTACCTCTTGGAGGTCCCCACCCTACCCCCGATCTTGGAGAAGTCTACTCTTTAAAGCTATTACTGAGCCCAATAACACAGGCTTCTGGCCTCAGGAAAAAGGCAAGAGGTAGGCTTTCACCTTTGGAAATGCAATGTGAGCTCACCACTTTCACATACTGCCTGGGTAGTCTCCACATGTTAATTGACCATAAGTAACTTCCTGAATGGCAGAGGCAGCAGAGATCAAATTGCCAACATCCGCTGGATCATCAAAAATGCAAGAGAGTTCAAGAAAAACATCTACTTCTGCTTTATTGACTATGCCAAAGCCTTTGGCCATGTGGATCACAATAAACTGTGGAAAATTCTGAAAGAGCTGGGAATACCAGACCACCTGACCCACCTCTTGAGAAACCTGTATGCAGGTCAGGAAGCAACAGTTAGAACTGGACATGGAACAACAGACTGGTTCCAAATAGGAAAAGGAGTACATCAAGGCTGTATATTGTCACCCTGCTTATTTAACTTATATGCAGAGTACATCATGAGAAACGCTGGGCTGGAGGAAGCACAAGCTGGAGTCATGATTACTGGGAGAAATATCGATAGCCTCAGAAATGCAGATGACACCACCCTTATGGCAGAAAGTGAAGAGGAACTAAAGAGCCTCTTGATGAAAGTGAAAGAGGAGAGTGAAAAAGTTGGCTTGAAGCTCAACATTCGGAAGACTAAAATCATGGCATCTGGTCCCATCACTTCATGGGAAATAGATGGGGAAACAGTATCAGACTTTATTTTGGGGGGCTCCAAAATCACTGCAGATGATGATTGCAGCCATGAAATTAAAAGATGCTTACTCCTTGGAAGGAAAGTTATGACCAACCTAGATAGCATATTAAAAAGCAGAGACATTACTTTGCCAACAAAGGTCCATCTAGTCAAGGCTATGGTTTTTCCAGTAGTCAGGTATGGATTTGAGAGTTGGACTATTAAGAAAGCTGAGTGCAGAAGAGTTGATGCTGTTGAACTGTGGTGTTGGAGGAGACTCTTGCAAGCCCCTTGGACTGCAAGGAGATCCAACCAGTCCATCCTAAAGGAGATCAGTCCTGGATGTTCATTGGAAGGACTGATGCTGAAGCTGAAACTCCAATACTTTGGCCACCTCATGCGAAGAGTTGACTCGGGAATACATGTAAATCCATGGCTGATTCATGTCAATGTATGACAAAAACAACTACGATATTGTAAATTAATTAGCCTCCAACTAATAAAAATAAATGAAAAAAAAAAAAGAGTTGACTCGTTGGAAAAGACCCTGATGCTGGGAAGGATTGGGGGCAGGAGGAGAAGGGAATGACAGAGGATGAGATGGCTGGATGGCATCACCGACTCGATGGACATGAGTCTGAGTAAACTCCGGGAGTTGGTGATGGACAGGGAGGCCCAATGTGCTGAGATTCATGGGGTCGCAAAGAGTCGGACACGACTGAGCAACTGAATTGAACTGAAAACTTCCTGAACAAAAATCCTTTTCCCTCCCAAACATCCAAAACTGGTGTCGGGTCTCTGCATAATCACAACTCAAAGCATGTTGTCCATTTCCTGACAAAACTAAGATAAAAATGGTGCTGTTTAAGTCTCCCTGTCTCACAGATCAAACAATAGGGCCATCACAGAATGCCCATGAAAGAGAAAAATCTTGAATCATCCACCAGAGATCCACAAGGCAGCTGTACCCCAAAGAGTCTGTGAGTCTCAGAGTCAAGCTGCATTCTCTGTTCAGCCTCAGAGGAAAAGCCTTGAGCACACGTCGCCAGTCGAAGAGATGTGGAGCTGGTGTTTGGATTGAGTCCCTAGCAAAGTGCTGGAAGCCCAGTTCACCTGACCATCAGCCGCATGGAGCTGCTGCCAGCCCTGGGTGTCTGCAGCAGCCCGATGCAGCCGCCACGGACCCAGAGCAGCAGGTGGTAGTGTGAGACGGCGAGGGGGATGGGGGCAGGGAGAGTCACCCCCTGCTATGAAAGTCTCAGCAGTCAAGTCTGCTGATGGGCAAGCAATGATGGTGGAACACCTGGCTTTGCCATTGCTTTACCTACCTACCACAGGCACTTAGGACGCACAGCATCACATGTTGGGTGGAGAGTGGATAAGTGGCCGAGAATGTGTCTGTTCATCACAGCAAGACAGGCGGAGTGAGGACATGGTCCCTAACATTTGGAAGAGCTGAGCTTGGGCCGAGGTCTTCAAAAACAAAATAGCATTGTATGCACAGACAGAAGGGTGACAGGTGACACCCTTAGGAAAGAATTCACAAACCTTCATTTCTGATAATCACTTGGAGATGGAAATATAATGATCCCATGCATTCTATCAGGGAGAGTTGTCATGGTCATGCTGTAAGAAAAATGAGTCTCCGCCCATTGGAAACTCAATGTGAATTTACCACTTTCACATACTGTTCGGTATTGTTTCCACATGTTAATTGTCCAACAAGAAACTTGCTGAACAAAAATCCTTTTCCCTCCCAAGCACTGAAGCTGGTGTCAGATCTCCATGTAAGTGCAAATCAAAACATGTTGTCTATTACCTGAGAAACCTAGGTCAAAATCCACATAAGAAGAATAATGTAGCTATTTTACTCTTCCTATCTTATGGATCAAACTCATCTAATCTAAGATGGAAATAGGATCGTCACAGAATGCCCAGTAAAGAAAACTTTTGAAGTAGCAATCTGTTTTCTGGCTAATGAGCATAGATCTTTGGTGTTACTATCATCTCATATGTAACATGCATTTTATTTATGTATCTAACCTCACCGTTATGCCATAAAAGTTACAGCCATATATATGTTCTATACATAAAAAATTAAATATTAGAATTCTATTAAATATCCCCAAATCAGATTTTTTATAATTAAAATTTTCTCTGGCTTTTTATCATTTACAAAATGTATTTGTTTGGGTAACATTTTAATTCCTGTAGCTTAATATTCCATGGTACATCTTCAAAGTACTATAATAAGACAAACCACTGACTGAGTGAATGAGTAAGTGAACAGTTTATCTCTCCACCATTGATTTTTCTCTCAGTGAGGAT
Organism: Odocoileus virginianus; assembly: GCF_023699985.2. NCBI lineage: Eukaryota > Metazoa > Chordata > Mammalia > Artiodactyla > Cervidae > Odocoileus > Odocoileus virginianus. The sequence goes on from NC_069680.1 coordinate 20,590,444, forward strand.
GGTCCCAATTTTGAAGGGCCTCTCATAGAGAGTTGGTTTTGCACCTCTTTGCACCTTGACTTTCTAGATTGATCTGTAGGCATTTTCCAAGAGCAGACTCTGGCTTAGAGAAAGCACTATTGGAAAAGTATTTAATGATATTCTTTGCAGTTACTTGGCCAAATAAGACTGAATCTTTATAGCGCAAAGAGAAAACAAAATTATTTACTCATTCAGTATTTATTAGTTTGGAAATGGGGACACAGTACCTAGCACACAATGAAGGGCTGATGTTTGCTTTTGCTTTATCAAGGTACCTGCCTTGCGCTCCTTCAGAAGACAGGATGCAGAGGCTTACGGTACCCTAGTTCATGTTGACTCTCTGTAGCACAATTCCTCATGTTTTAGGGGGGCAGTCAATTCTCGTAATTGACGTTGGTACAACATGGATCTTAAATGATTTATGAAATGATTTATGATTTATGCCTCAGTGCAGGCATTTCTAAGAGTACCCTCACCCATCGTTGGTCCTGTGGAACACCAGAAGCAAAGGAGACCAGGAGGTGGGCAGTGATGGGAGCAGAAATGTCACGTCTGAGCGTTGGGCCTAGACAGCTCAGGCTCGGGGAGCGTGCATGCTAAGCCCGGGCCGTACCAGCCTTGTGCATAATCCAGGGCTAGAAGTCACACCCTGGGCGTGGGGTTTGAGGTAGCAAGCTCAAAGTGAGACCACAAAGCCTGAACTGCAGGCCTCTGGCTGTGAGAGTGTCTGGCCATGTGGCTCTGCGGGTGTCCACCTCAAAGGCATGTCCATCTGACCAAACGTCAGCCCCACTGGGCACCATTCCACTGCTCCTTGGGATTTTGAATGTCTTCGGATTTTCCTTTCAGAAGGCCGAGATCCCAGTGCAGATAGGCTTTGAGCTTTACATTTGTTTGTGAAGGAAGACCTGACTCAGAGTTAAATGATGAATTATGAGGATTAATAATGGGGCAGAGAAATGAGGAGGGTGATCAAGAGGGCAGCTGATAGGGAAGGACAGAGGGACTAGTATTTACTAAACACCTACTGTGTGCCAGGTACTGGGCTAGAGCCTTTATATATGTGTTGTTTCTAAATCTCCAGAAAGACACTGAAAGATGGGTATCATTACCCATGTTTACAGATGTGAAAACTGAGGCTTAAAGAGGATGAATAATTGTCAGGCCGATCACTGGAAGTAGCCACTTTGGTGTTTCTCCCGGGTTACCTGACACAGTACTCTTCTTCCGTGACATCCTGAACATGCTCCAAAGACACACCTTACATCTTCACCTGTGACCCCAACCCTGGCCTTCCCAGTAGCTAAAAAGGTTGTTGACTGGTTCCAAGGAAGATATCTCATGCTGGCCCTAAGGGAGGGGTTAGATGCTTCATTTCTTCCCCCAGGTCTCCATCCATTACTACAAAGCAACTCCATATAGGTACAATATAAATAAAAATAGTATGAACTTGCTAGGCAAACACAACCTCAAAGCAAGACGTCTGGAGTCACCTTCCAACCAGACTGCCAAATATAAGCCCTTTTCCCTGGAAAATTTGGTGCCTCCTTTGATTTACAAAATTATATGTCGATGTCTCTAGATGGAATGCTCCTTGAGAGGAAGAATTGTGTCTGCTCACCTTCTCGCTGCGTCTCACAGGTTATGCCCACGACCTGACAGATAATCATTTCCCAGTGAATACTGGTGAAATGAATGAATGAAGACAAACCTGTGCTCTCTTCAACTTAAACCAGAAAAGCCTGAATCACCCCCTGTGGAGTGCCAGGCCTCACCCCTCTCTAGACTTCCCATCCCCTTGGGAGAAAAATGTCCTTGTAGCTCTTGGATGGTTTCTAGAACATTCTTTACCCACCTGAGTCAAGCACAGCCTGTGACATAGACACCCATGAGCTGCCAGGCTATGCCAAGTTTAATGCCCCCTCAGCCAAAAACAAGGAGGCAAGTACGGACCCAAAGATAGCTGATGTCAAATGTACATGTAGAAACCGAACTACTATTTCTTGGGGCATGATGAGAAGGCGTCTCTGTCTTTCAAGAAAGGTCTGGGGTAAAGGAACTCAGAGAAGCCCCAAAGGCCTGAGTCTGAAAGGGGGCTGAGCATAATTTATCGCTTATCTGCCTACGAGCTGTCTTGGACAGACTGAAGTCATTAGCTGAGCAGGCTTGGGCGGGAGGGACCGCTGAGGTGCCTGGCACGGTTGCGTCCGGAAGGGGCAAGCCACAGCATAGTCAGCTCCTAAATCTCCAAACACGAACCAGCAGGGCAGGAACACGTGGAACGTCCGCCACGGCCTCCCCTCCCACCTCCTTGGAGCAACATGTGCCCTTTAAAAAAAAAAAATGGCCCAGATAAAAATCACACCCATTTACTGCTGTGTCTTTTCCATCGTTGTAAAAGAAAGGGCTTTATCATCCCCTGAATTAGATCTGTGATTTTTTTGAATGACATGTATAATAATTAGACTGTGAAGATGTACCGTTAATCCATTTAAAGGTGTAAAGAAGTCCATTTAATGAACATTATAGTCACATTAGACTTGGAAACATCCAACTCTTTTGTTGAATAAAAAGAAGTTCAATGAGATTAACTTCTCTTAGTTGGTTTTAAAGAATAATCAAACACGTCTCCCTCTGATAGTGTACTGTTCCTTCTCTCATGGATTCTGCATACCAATGTCTGCCAGCCCAGAAGGGTAAGAGCAAGGCCGCTGGACCTCACATTTCTGTTAAATAATTCCAAATTAAAGGAAATCACTCCTACTTTCTATACTCACTATAAAGTGATAAGAAGCCGAACTCCTTGAACTCGTAAGGCTGAAACAGAAATGTTAATATTCCAGTTTGCTATCCTTTCCTGCTGCATTAACTATATTCTTACAGTGATCAAGTTTACTCCATGACACGTAGATATTTCTACTGGGAGATCTGTTACTTGATCCTATCAGATTTTGACCACAAATAGGGTAATGGATTCTGTTTTCAAATCTCATTCTGTTTCATATCTCTGGACAAGGCAGTGATACCTAACAGGAGGAAGTGACCAGAGAAGGTGCCATCTACTCCAATTTACAGTGGGTCAGAATCCAAATGTCCTAGCTTACTCCTAAGGCTATTTAAAAGAGCCAAGACTATAAAACAGAAATGGACACATTTGGAATAATCCCAGAGTTGATTAAAAAAAAAAGATAAATCCCAGTTGCTAGACTATGTGTATCTTTCTTCTGAGAATTCCCATTATGAGCACAGAGTTTATCCAAGTCAGACCCAGAAGATGGGGTTCGTTGACTCTAATGTACAAATTAGCCTCTTCTCCCTCAGGCATCTAACTTTCTACCTGCTTTTTAGCTCAAGAATGTGTATTTTATGGGCTTTCCTGGTGGCTGAGTGGTAAAGAATCTGCCTGTCAATGCAGGAGACACAAGTTCGATCGCTTGGTCAGGAAGATCCTCTGGAGAAGGGAATGGCTACCCACTCTAGTATTCTTGCCTGGAAAATTCCATGGACAGAGGAGCCTGGCCAGCTACAGTTCATGGGGTCACAAAAGAATCAGACATGACTTAGAGACCAAACAATAACAAGAGGTATATCTTACCTTATATGTTCCCTCTCTGTCTTATCTGTAGTTGCTAAGCAAACAATTGAGATGTGGCACATTACCTAGGATTTCGGAAGGCAGAAGGTACAGACTTCTTTTCAAGGAGGAAAAGAAAGTTGCAATAGTGAGGAAGGGCAGGCATCCGTGGGAAGTTAAGGGTTGACTTGGGAAGAGCCTGTCAACACAACATCCTGCCTCCTCGCTCTGTGCCTGACGCCTCCTGCTAACCAGTGACAGTGATGGATGGTTGTGGAAATTGTCTAAGTCAAACTGCTAACCAGCACTATCTTGGATCTTTTTGTAGTTTAAGAAACAAAGTTGATAAGATCAAGGGGCAACATAATCCTGGTTAATGTAGTGTGATCTGTCTTGTGTAGCATAATTGGGCATCACACCTTAAACAGGCTGTGATATTTGTAGGAGTGGAAAGGAAAACTTACTTCAGTGTGAAAGCTTTTTCATGTTGCTGTTGTTGTCCTTAAGTAATAATGTGATGCGTCTTCTTTCCATTATTATGATCCACCATCATGTGATCCAGAGGAGAAATGTTTACTCTCAGCGGGCTGAGACTAACTCAGAAATTAAGCCTGGCAACTAGAGACTATCATACTAAGTGAAGTAAGCCAGATAAAGACAAATAGCAAATGCTATTGCTTATATGCAAAATCTAAAAAAAAAAGATACAAATGAATTTATTTACAAAACAGAAATAGACCCATAGACATAGAAAACAAATTTATGGTTCAGTTCAGTTCAGTCCAGTTGTTCAGTCATGTCCGGCTCTACAAACCCATGTTCCTCAGCATGACAGGCTTCCCTGTCCATCACCAACTCCCAGAGCTTGCTCAAACTCATGTCCATCGAGTCAGTGTTGCCATCCAACCGTCTCATCCTCTGTCATCCCCTTCTCCTCCTGCCTTCAATCTTTCCCAGTAACAGGGTCTTTTCAAATGAGTCAGTTCTTCCCATCAGGTGGCCAAAGTACTGGAGCTTCAGCTTCGGTATCAGACCTTCCAATGAATATTCAGTATTGATTTCCTTTAGGATTGACTGATTGGATCTCCTTGCAGTCCAAGAGACTCTTAAGAGTCTTCTCCAACACCACGGTTCAAAAGCATCAACTCTAGCGCTAAGCTTTCTTTATAGCCCAACTCTCACATCCATACATGACCACTGGAAAAACCATAGCTTTGACTAGACGGACCTTTGTTGACAAAGTAATGTCTCTGCTTTTTAGTATGCTGTTGGTTGCCGAAAAGCTTATGGTTACCAAAAGGGAAAAGGGGGAAGGGATAACTTAGGAGTTTGGGATGAATATATACACACTATTATATATAAAATGAATAACAAACAAGGACCTACTATATAGCACCAAGAACTATACTCACTATTTTGTAATAACCTATCAGCGAAAAGAATCTGAAAAAGATGCACATATACTTGGGACTGCCTCAACGGCTCAAGCAGTAAAGAATCTGCCTACAATGCAGGAGACTCAGGAGACATAGGTTAGATCCTCGGGTTGGAAAGATCCATTGGAGGAGGGCGTGGCAACACACTTTAATATTCTTGCCTGGAGAATGCCATGGACAGAGGAGCATGGTGGGATCCTGGTGGGGTCCACGGGGTTGCAAAAAGTCAGACACGACTGAGCACACACGCTTGCACTCATGCATATATAACTGAATTACTTTGCCGTGCACCTGAAACGAACACAACATTGTAAATCAACTATTCCTTTCATTTTTTAAGGGAAAAAGCATCAACATATACAAGTATGCTTTTAAAAAAATAAAACCCTAAACATCAAAAAATAAAAAATAAAAAAACTAACATGGAGACCCAGCACACAGCTACAGTCTTACTTTTCATCTCTGTTTTGTTTGCTCTGGCTCATTTATAATCCTCCAAGATGAACATCCAAGAAAGATGAAAACAGGAAGAACTTGTTTTGGAAAGTCACAATTAGATCATTGCTTTTCGTGGGCCTTCAAACGAACCAGAATAAGGCCTTGGGCCTTCCAACGCCCTCCGAAAAGAGGTAGAACATGACGTTTCGTTATTTATCGCTACCACTTTTCTTTTTCCTGAGGTTATTTCCAGTATATCTTACAAAAGACACATACTAGGTAAGACAAATGGGGATACATTCGGTCTACAAGTGAGTGAAATGGCAGAAGCAGAGGAAAATTTGATGCATGCAGTTCTGGTACGGATTGTCTGAGCATAAAAGGCAATATGTTCTTTTTGATACCTGGCTGGGGTTTTTGTGTGTGGAAACTGATTTAGCGATCTAGGTAGCCCTGGGATAGTCGTCAAGGGTGAACATTGCTAATATCACCAAAGTTTGAAGCTGTCCTGTAACCTCTTTCATCAGCCTGAAATTCAAAATTACACTTCAGTGAAGAATATCTACAAAATCTTTAAAAAAGGGCGGGGGGGCATACACAGTAGTATCTATTTATATGCAGAAGAGTGTCAAAATGGTTTCATCTCAGCTCCTAAGCAATGTGTCTTTTCCACTCTTTCATTGAAAGGATCATTTAAATGTGAATGCATTATTTTTTGGTTAGGTTATTAGATTGTATTCAGATTGCACAAATAATTATAAAACTTGAGTCAGATTTGAAACAGCTCTGGATGTTCCTCTATGGGATAAAAATCTTACGAAAAGCAAATAAATGCAAAGGAGAGTAAAAATTGTCTGTCAATACACCTCCCCAAACTTGCCCGAAGATGATTATCATTGCTTATAAATACATGTTTGAGGTTTACTTGAAAACGTTTTTGTAAAGAAAGAGAAAAGTTATCATCTTGAAAGGAACTAAGTAGCGCCTCAAAATCGCTATCATGGTCTGGAGTGAACTAATCACTTTATCCTCATCCCTGAACACATTTATCCACCTCCTAATTCTTCACCTAATTAGAGGGAAATGCAGAGCTGTCCTGGTCAGGGAGGTGGGGATTAGGGTTAAGAAAACACTTGGATTTGGAACCCCCTACCTCCCCTGGTCAGTGTGAAAGATTCTCAAAGAATCTCCCAGCCTAGCTAATCCATGACCCTCGGCAGGGGAGGAAGTATTAACAATTTAGTTTAAAACTCACACTCTCAGACGAATGCATCAAAAACGGCTTTTCTCCTTTGATTTGTAGGTATTAGTTGTTTTTCCAGGCCCCATTAAGGACTCTTCATCCTGTACTGCAAGGGGCATTAAGCCCTAGCAAGTTAGAGTTGTTCCCAGCTCTGTTATTCAAAGGCAATTTACACTAATTATTCGAGTCCACAGCGTTACCCATATTAGCGGAATGAACCATCTCAGCAGGTAAAAGTACTTTTGAAATGTTAATTTATTACCAAGGTACAAAAATGTCCTGGAATTAAAATAAAGTGGAAAAAATGAATAGCAATTTTAAAGGATGGGACTGAAACATTCTGTACCCTTTCTTATTTGCACCAACTCCTTCATAATTGCTTGCCTCTTAAAAACATAGTTTGTCATGGCAAATGACAATGCATTCTCTGCCATTACAGCTAATACAAAGATCTCACCTACTTTAGTGCATTTTTCTATCCAGTTTACCAAGGGAAGCCAAGTGAATCTTCCAACCTGGTTGCATTCAGAAGCAGAGAAGCGATTTTGTGCCTCACAAAATCTGCTCACGGGTGTTGTTTGCTGTTTCTCAGCTAATGATACTTTCAAAAGCCTCTTTTATAACCCATTGCTTGTTGCAGAGGGTCTAGAAGAGGCAAGGTACCATCAGCAATTTCTCCAGTAGCATTTGTGACTCCATCCAGCAAGGCTGGCCCTACATGCTGGGGTCTCCCAGTCTGAATTTCCCATGATATCCCAGGCACAAAAAATTTCATCATAATGTCTGAAGTTCTGTTTTGCTTTCTGGCTCAGTCTTTCTCCCCTTCCCAAGTGATTGTGTAGGAGAAGGGTAGGAAAGAACAGAACTGAAATCAGACTCTACCATTTTGAGAAAGATCCCACTGTTTGCCAGAATGGGACAACCAGGCTCCCCTGTTATGGAAAGTGCCAACAGCGCCCCCTCCTGGTGACCTGAACAAGCCACAGAGTCCAAACAGTGCAGCAAGTTGTCAGTGAAAACTATTTTCACTTCTTTCATTCTACAAGCGTTTCTGCACCCAGGTAGAAGAAATGATCTTAAGCTGTCCAGAAGACAACCAAACAGAGACACGAGATGGGGATGGCAGGGCCTCCGGGAAAGAGAGATTCACTCTGTGCCAAAAGTACAGGAAACTCTTTACAAAAGTTAAAAAAAAAAAAAAAAAAAGATTCGCTAAGCAGAGGGAAAGAAAACCTAAGGTTCAAAAAGTAGCAAGTGCAAGGGCCCTGAGGGACATGACAGCATAGAGCACAGCCCAGATCTGAAAATTGGGTGGGGTGTCCAGACACACAAGAAATGATGGGGGAGGAATAAGAGACAAAACTGGAGACACAAGAAAGTACCCTGCTCAGTGGCGCTGGGGAATGCACAGTGCATCTGCCCATAGACTAGAGGTTTCCTGACTTTTTTGATCATGTATCCCCATCCCTGAAAAAGTATTTGATCACCCCCAGCATATGCATAGTTATGGTTAAATTATATACATATACTGACTTACTCCATTTTAATAGGTATCCTTTTCACAAAAATATGTTAATAGAAGTTCTAGTATTTACTTTCCTTGCCCTAGTGGATAATTGACAATGTCAAATGCCCCAGAGTTCCATGACAGACCCATGGAAAATCAAGGTCAGCCCAAGAGATTCTTCTGGTGCATCTAGGTAAGGCATATGTGCGTCCATTTCCTAATGCAACCAGAAGCCTGATCATTTGCCAAGGGTTCTGACCTAATCTGGTCAGAAACGGGTGGAGTGCAATTACAGCAAAAGCGATAGGAATTCCAACCAGTGGATCAGCAAATGTACCCTTAACACCCCACAGGGGAATCTGGCTCTGAACATCCCCTAACATCTTTTCCCTCCTGTCTTGGAGTAAACATACTCATGCTCCATAAATCAGCACACCCAAGAGCACGTACTATAGATTCTAGAGTCTAGAACACAGCCAGAAACACAATAGGAGCATCTGTGCATGCCTGCATGCCTGCTCAGTCATATCCCACTTTTTGCGACCCTATGGACTGTAGCCCACCAGGCTCTTCTGTCCATGGAATTCTCCAGGCAAGAATACTGGAGTGGGTTATCATGTCCTCCTCCAGGGGATCTTCCTGACCTGGGGATCGAAACCACATCTCTTATGTCTCCTTCATTGGCAGGTGGGAAGTCCTGGGAAGTCCCAAGAATCTATAGCTCAAGACTAACATAAAATAACAAGAATAAGTGGTAGCATAAGTCTAAAAATATTTGGGTCACCATGAAGCTAGAATCTAATTTGTATTTTCCAATTGTCTAGTAAATGCAATTTAGGGTAGATTTCTTATGAATCCCCCCAACACACACACACACCCCTTAACTTTATTGCCCAAGCAATTCTAGAGTCATTAGGAATTCATTTTTGGGTACCCACGAAATACATGATTGAACAGCTATTGCTAGAAGCCATGAATTACAGTGACATCTCTCTTTACAAAACTTTGCCCTGGGACTAGAATTAATTCTTAGATCATTGGAAATAGCGGGCTCCTTCAGATTCTAGAAATGGCTAACAGGATTAGAATGCCTTATGCTGCCACAATCCATCTTTCCATCCATCCACCCATCCATCCAACAAATGTTTATTACTAATGAATATTGAATATTGTTATTATTGGTGTGTCAGGCATTCACACAGTCACATTTTCACTTAGTTTTTAAATGTTACTTGCAGGACAATAGCAGGAAACAGACATCAAAAATGATTGTACAGAATGACTATACTTTCCATAGAAGCCTCATTCTGCTCAGTGTTCTTTTTCATGTCAGGTGCTCAAAATCCCTTTTGAAATAAAATTGTCACATTGTGTGCATTTCTACTTGGAGAATATGATAAATAGCTTACTTACTTGGAAATGATAATAACCCATATTCTATCTGAACTAGCTCTCTCTCCTTTTCTTTTCTAGAAATGCTTTTTTAACTTTTATATATAGCATAAATGAGCAGGTAGGGTATAAGGAGAATTTTGAAAGTGTTGAGAGAACAATTTGCTTCCAGTAGTTTAGCAATGCAGCTTTGCCTGCAAATAATGGATATGAAATCACAAACCAACAGATTTAATCATGTATCCTAAAGACCTTCAGAGTCACAGCCCAGCTCTAATTACAGAACATCCATGGAAGTAAGAATAGTACATTCCCATAAAAAAAAAATTTCTATGGTTCAAAGAATTCACTAGTTAATCTGGCTGCCCCTTCACCACCACCACCATTTAGTTTGAATTAATGAGGATGGATTCACTAATGAAAGCCAAGAATTTTCTTCATTCTGATGAGACAATACAGTCATGGGGAGTAGGTCTATCAAATAATTTCCATGGCATATGCTGAGAAGCTGGAAATACTAAAGGGGATGATGCCTGGCTCAAGGCTTATAATCAGAAGGGGGTGAAATTAAGTTAGAACTGAGAGTTTTTTTTTACTTCAAAAAGCATAAAGAAATGGCACTTTATTTTCATACTGAGAGAAGTATTGAAAAATGTACCGTGAAATTAAAGTCCTGAAAATCTTTAAGGAATCTTTCATTATCTTTGGATCGATGCAAAACTGGAAGCTTTGCACATGCAAGAATCAAAACACATATACATAAAATATATTTATTGATAAAGATTGTATTTCTAGCAGATATTTTGCATTCATAATGCATACGTATATACCTTTAAAATTGCCTCAATTAACAACCACATAGAATTTCAAGAAAGCTGTGTGAAATGGGTTTACTGGTTGTTAGAAAGGTCTTGAAACTTCATTCACATAGAAAAGTAGCACAGTTCAGTCGACAAAGCACGAGGCTTCGAGTCTGGAGGCTCAGGCTCCCGCCCAGCCCAGGTCCGTCACTGGCCACTAAGGTGTCTGCAGGCAAGTCACTTAGGTTAGAAAATAAAGACTTGATTGGCTTGGGCTCCAAGCACTCTGTCAGTGCTAAAATTGTCAAACTCCAGACAGGAAGTATTTGATGCAGTCATTGGAAGAAAGCTGTGTGTGAAAGCAAGCTTTTCCAAAAATAGATATACAAAGGATTTCTTTAAAATTTGGATTATAGAGGGGAAAACATAGTTTTCTTTAGATCACACACACTGTTTTCCCCAGTTGATTAAAATGTGGCTTTGCAGGCATTCAGATTCCATTGCATTTGTACATTCCGCACAAGGCTGTTGGCTCTAGACAGATTTTAATTCTAATTAATACAAGTTCCAGCTGAATCAGTGGGTGGAGGAAGAAAGACTAGAAATGAAGAAAGAAAATGAGACGTTAGCACGAATGCCCATCACGTTGTGAGTATCTATTCATCTACATAACATTAATGATATCAAATATGCAAACAGATGTTTCTCTCATTAAATTGTATATGCAAATACTACTGGTAGGAGTGGTAAAGTCTTGGGGTTGAGAGATCATAGAGGGTAATTAAAGGTTAATCCAGTTTTCAGTTCACAGACTAGATGACAAGAGTGGTTGTAAAGAAAAATTGTCACTTAACCTTCAATTCATTACCAATAGCTCATGGATTTTCTACTTAAATAACATAAACGTATATGTGCTAATCATCACTTCCCCTTCTACTGCCTCTGCAGGGGTTGATCACCAGCAACTGTTGGCAAAGACTTGTGAGTTGAGTGAAGTTGAGTATTTCTGGGCCGAGAATTCATAAGAAAAATGTATACATCTTCAAAAATATCAATGGGTTTCTTAGAATCATATAGCGTTATAATCTCTGATTTTTAGCATAAAAATCTAAAGTATTTTCATCATTACTCTTTGAATATAATTAAAAGCATTATTTAAGATACTGAACATGAGATATTACAGGTTACAATGCCTTGAGTAAGATCAAACATATCACTATTTTTCTTTCCAGAAAATTGAAAATGGTAAATAGTTTGGAACATTTTTTTGGATGGAAAAGTCTACCTCACCAGCTAAGATATTTTCATTTCCTATTTTGAGGAGGCAAAAAAAAAAAAAAAAAAAACACAAAACCCAGCAATTAAGGTCAGAAAAGTTCCAAACTGGTAGGTCTGTGAGAAGAAATGCAAGGTCAGTATAAACTATGTATTTGCAGGAAGAGTTAAAGAAAAGCAGAGGGAGAGAGGTTTTCCTGCATCTGTGGAATACTAAAGAGGATTTATTTCCTGATCAACAGTTACAAAGAGCTTACCTTTGTTTTAGTGGGAATCAGGGTTCTGAAAGGGTAATCTCTTCTCTCCCCTTTACTTCCTGAGTCCTTGATTCTACAAGAAGTGCACAGCTATTCACTTGGCGTAAAGATCCACGCAAAGCCAGCAGAGTACCTGAAGTCTCCATATTCCTGTAAATTAAACCTTCTGCTCTGAGTGTTCAAAGATGCCAGTCAAAATGAAATCAAAAGTTTCATGGGCAGTCAGATCCCTAACGTTTAAATCCTCATTATGCATTGAGGATTTTTGGTTAATGCCAAACTTAATTTTAATTTTCATGGCACCAGAAAAATCAAAGCTCAAAGTTGCAATCCTACATTAAATCTAAACCAAATCTTGGATATAAAACTAAAGATGTTATTTTTTTCCTACTTTCTCATAGGAAACAGTGCTTTCTTAAGACCCTAAAAACTGCCTTGGGAATTAATATATTTCTTAAGAAAATGGGCTATGTTAAACTTGCCCAAAGCATCCTTTTCACAGAATTTTAGCAATACTGGCTTCTTTGGAAAACTCAAAACATAAGGTAGCTACCGTAATTCCAAAAAGAGACGGGTGATGTCTTATAATCCAGTTTTTAATAGGATTTTTATTTAGTTTTTTTGCCATACCACTCAGCTTGTGGGATCTTTGTTCCCCAACCAGGGATTGAACCCAGGTCGTTGACAGTGAAAGTGAGGAGTTCTAACCACTGGACAACCTGAGAATTCCCCACAATCAAGTTTTCTGGTTTTTTTTTTTTTTCAGTCTACATAATATTAAACAATTTAACTTCTCTTTTTCCCACTACTTCATTTACTGATTTTTTTTTTTTTCTTTTCACTTTTATTTTCACCTTTCCTGAATTGCTACCTGGTCTCTGACTTGGAGGTAAGCCAGGTGGCAGAGTGATAAAGAATCCCCCTGCAATGCAGGAGACGCAAGAGACGCAGAGTCAGTCTCTGGGTTGGGAAGATCCCCTGGAGCAGGAAATGACAATTCACTCCAGTATTCTTGCCTGGAAAATCCCACAGACAGAGCAGCCTGGTGGCTACAGTCCACGGGGTCGCAAGGATTTGGCCGCATCACTGCTAGCCTGGAGAGCAAAGTAGATTATCCACCACAAGTGTCGACAGCAGGAGGGCCCTGGCTGGACCCTCTTCCACCGGCCGGCTCTCTCTCAGCAGGAAAAGGAGCAGGTGTCTCCCAGGCCAGAGCTTACAGTGAAAGGGCGTGAAACAGTCATGGCCCCGCCTGAGGCATTAGTGCATAAAGGTGCACCTCCCCTGGGTCACATTTAAAGATCTGATTGCCTGCCCTCTCCCAGCTAATTCTGGGTAGCACTTGGAGATCTCCAGCCCTATTCTCAGGAGGTGCTTTCAAAATAACATGGCCCTGCGCTTGTCTATTTGTTAAGTAATTGAGAGGTAATGGCGATTATTACATATTAAGAAGCAGCCCAATTCCCCAGCCTCAGGGAGACCCCATAAGTGCCAAAAGGCTCAAAATAGCATATAGGCGCTATTGAGGCGGAATCTGGGGAGCTAAACTTTGGTTAGAGCACTTTAGACAGGGCCAGATGATTTTCTGCTAAATGAAACAAAACATACCTTCCTCAGAGCAGAGGCCCTTGATTCTGAGCAATTCCTGGCCCATCTTCCCTGGTGCCTTAAAATATGAGAGCCAAGTGCGAGTTGACTGAACCCCTGGACTCACTCTCACTGACCTCCTCAGCTTAGCTTTAGCCCCAGCTCGATAGGGTGTGATGCCGACAGGGTGTGATGCTCTGGATAGGGTGTGATGCCCTGGACCTCAGCTGACAGATCATGAGGACAAGCGGTGATGCTAGAACCACCCAAGGGAGGGGGCCAGCTGGAATCTGCAGGAGAGCGCAGCAGGAGACACCTAATCAGGGGGTGCTATACCTTCAGGAAAGCCACTCAGCTGCTCTGAGCTTCCATACATTCTTCTGCAAGGGAAAAAAACAATAGTGTTGGCCACATGTGACAGCTGACATAATTCAGTATCATACATAAGGGAGCATGAACACCAATGAACCCAATTGAGCATTGAGCATGAACCCAATAAACACCAAGTGAGCTGAGATGATGGTGGTAATTAACAACTTCAACCGGAAACCATGGTGTCCTAGGCCCCCCAGGAACAGATCCACTCGGAGAATGTCTCCAGATTTTCCAAACGTGGCTGCTGCTTTATCACCGTGGAGTAGGGCTAGGTGTCCCTCCACTCAGAGAGAAATCAGTGGAGCACCTCAGCAGGTTTTAAGGGCCACCCCAAACAGCTCTCTCTCTTTGGGAGTATAATTACAATGTGTCAGTTTCTGCTGCTCAACAACTAAATCAGCCTATGTACACATATACTCTCTCCCTCTTAAACGGCCCTCCCACCTCCCCATCCCACCTATCTAGGTCTTCACAGAATACCAAGCAGAGCTCCCTGTTCTGGAGAGGGCATGAAGAAAAGGGAACCCTTTTGCACCGTTGGTGGGAATGTAAATCGATACAGCCAGTATGGAGAACAGTATGGAGGCTCCTAAGAATCTAAAAATAGAAGTACCATATGACCAAGGTATACCACTCCTGGGCATATTCCCTGAGAAAACCATAATTCAAAACAATACGTGTGCCCAGTGTTCATTGCAGCACTATTTACAATAATCCAAACATCTCTTTTAACAGTTTCCAAGGGTGCTTGCCATGGTCTCCTCTGGGTCACCTAGTTACAGGAAGAGACTGGCTTCTGTTGATGTAAATCAGATCTTTAAGTGGAATCACGGGACCTCATCACCAAACCAGTACTGAGATGAGCTCTGGGTAGTTTATAACAGAAACCCAACAAGTGCCGTGAACGTCCAAAACCCGACCAAATGTGTGACGTCACCAGCAAATGGGTGCTCTCTGGGATGGGCTCTGGGGTGCCACAACCCATGTCTGAATGGCCCTTACAAGCTCTGAATGGGTAACACTTGGCTTCTCTAAGCCTCAATGTCCTCACCTGTGAAATGGCAGCTTTAGTACCCCAAGTCAAAGGATTCATGCATTTATTAAATAACAAGGTAGAGGAAACACTCTGTCATGTGACAAATAGCCTCAGAAATCGAGGAGTTTGTAGTGATTGTGTCCACTGTCTCATCCTGAAGTCCAGCCCCGTCACTGGAACACTGCCCACGCCACACGATTATTCAACAAACATAAACGTGAGCAAACTCTGGGAGATAGTGAAGGATAGGGAAGACTGACGTTCAAGGGGTCACAAAGAGTCGGACACGACTTACAACAGCATGTTAATTTAACTCATTAGGGCCTCTTGGCACTTGAAAGCGTGTTTAAGAACACAAACCAACAATTCGTCTTTGGGGACCAAAGAATAAATGCAAGCATAATGTATCACTTTTCCTGGCTCCACAAACACCATTTTGATGGGCTACTGGCCCCTAGTGAAGGCAGTAGTTTTCAGTTAAATAAAGGAAGCCATGGGTCCAATCTCAAAGTCTCCGCAGACGAAAGTTGCCTTCCTTGTGAGTCAGCCAGGAATAAACACTAATACAATATCATTTGTAAATGATTAACATAAAAATTAAAGTGCAATATGTATAATATAAAATGTATTATGTGTAATATAAAATATATTATCGAGAAATGTGACATTGACCCAGGAACCAAAGACAAGGATTTGAGTCCAACCTCTGATAGCCATTAGCTCTTCTGTGAATTCCGAACATAATGCCAACACTGTAAAACAGCACAGAGAACCATCACGATTGATTCTACTTTCACTGATCCTCTAGTTTCTCATCTGTATAATGGGGGCAATGTTACTTGCCACCTACCTCACAGTACTGTGGAAAATGTAGTTTAACGTGAGCAAATGATAAAGCTCTATTTAGAATGTGGAGGTTTTAGATTCTGACAAATTGATCTTGAGGGTAAGTGAGTTCAGAGACTGATTATGCCTCTACGACTATTAAGGTAACTATGTGACCTCAGTTGGATAAAAACATGTGGGTGTGCTTTACATGATTTTTTAAACTGCAACAAAACACACATAAAATTTATTATTTTAAAATATGCAGTTGAGTGGTATTTTGTACAGTCACAACGTTGTATAGCCATTACCCTTCTCCAGTTCCAGAACATTTTCATCACCCCAGGAGAAAACCCTGGACCCATTAAGCAATCACTCCCCTTCACCTCTCCTGCATCCCCTGGAAACCTCTAACCTATTTTCTGCATCTATAGATTTGCCTATTATGGATATTTCATATTAATGGAATCTTACAATATGTGGTGTTTTGTGTCTGGCTTCTTTCACTTAGCCTAATGTTTTCAAGTTTCATCCAGTATTGTAGTGTGAATCAGAACCCTTTCCACAACTTTAAGCCTGTTACTCTTTAAGCTATATCTTCAAAATACACAGCAAATAAAAATCATCTACTATTTACCAAGCACTTATCATGGGCCAGGCACTGAATACCTTATATACATCATCTCACATAATCCTTATCCAATAAGCAGTATTATCATCTCCATTTTACAGATAAGAAAGCTAAGATCCAGAAAGGTTAAGTGACTTGTCCAAGGTTACACAGAAATGAAGTGGTTAGGAAGAAAACTTGGGTTTGCCAGATTCCAGAAATCTTGGTTTTAATAACCATATTTGGTATCTGTATAGTCCAAAAGAACTAGGCCACAAAGAGTTGATGTATGGCCAGGCAGTTGATTGTGGGGAAACCAATGAGCTCTGAAAAGGTCCACAAGGAGAGGTGTAAAACACAAACTTGGATCACCTCACAATTTTGCAAGCTCCATCCTGGCTACTAGCTCCAACAACCAGTGAGAACCTAACTGGGGGACAAATGTCCCAAGTCATGGTCCCTGAGACTGCCAGGCCTCATCCCATCTCCTTGCATTTGTCTGTCCTCTCTTTGAACTAGGTATGGCAGGGAGAAATAGTTGGGCAATATAAATGCCCTTGTCCTATTTCCAGGGGCCTCTAAGGTCCAGGCTTGGCCAAGGTTATAACATCTTAGTCCCAGAAAAGTGTTCTGTCCTTGGCTAAATATCATGTCAGCTTTCTCTTTCATGTTGCCCAAATACAAACACTAAAAACCTGAAGACTAGAAAATTAGGCCTACTTATGTGACCTAAAGTTCTTCCCTGGTGGCTCAGTAGTAAAGAATCCACCTGCAATGCAGGAGACTCAGGTTCAATCCCTGGGTCAGGAAGATTCCTTGGAGGAAGGCATGGCTACCCACTATTCTTGCCTGGAGAATCCCACAGACAGAGGAGTCTGGCAGGCTATAGTCCATAACGTCGCAAAGACTCCAATACGACTGAAGCGATTTAGTACACATGCACAACTGTGACCTGAAGAAATACACAAGGCCCTAACAGTTGTGAGGGTCTTAGGGGCAGCAACTGGGGACGCAGTCAGTGTTCACCAGGACTCTTGGGTGAGAAGAACCCCAGTGCACTGTCAGTAAGAAATTAACACTAAATGTCTAGCATTAAATGAAGATCTGTAGACACATTTCTTCTTGTATTCAGGCACTGGATTCAGAGATAAGATGGTCTTCATCTTCAGGTATAATCTTGTTATTCTTTAAGCTATCCAGCTTTAGTTAATGTGAATGATATTGACAGAAATATGATCTTAAGTATCAAGAGTTTGATTGAATAAAAGAACCCCAATTTGAATCCAGACTTCATCACTAAGTAAATGTAATGAGACCTTGGATAAATCATTTACCTCGCAGATGTCCCACCATCAAAATGGGTGTGAGGAAGGGATTTGTGACTGTACATGGTACCTATCTTCCAGGATAAGCAGCCACTTCTAATGGGGACATTCTGCATCAAGCTGTGACTTTCCCAGTCTGTTAGAGAGATAGTAGGGAGGCTGGCAGGGCACACCAGGAATTTTTCAGCTGTCCAAAAATATATTCTCCTTATAATTATTTCTCAGAAATGGAATATGTGTGTGTGTGTGTGTGTGTGTGTGTGTGTGTGTGTGTGTGCACGCTTTCTGAAGGGAGTGAAATTTGTCAAACAAAATCTTTACTAAAAATGGAAATTCTGCACATCTAATTGCAGAATTTTGCAAAACAAAACAGGAGATATCTTGTCTGCCTCCAGGCATATCCAAGGGGATTAATTTGTCACTCTTCAAAAACAACTCTTTGGAGGGATACCCTCTCTGAATCTCTATTCTCACATTAATTAGTAGAAAAAGGAACACTGCATACTCTGTATAGGAGAAATTAAGACAAATAAATCTGCTGGCCTCTCAAGAGAGAGAAACAGGGTGCCGGGGTGGGGGGCACCAGGGGACATACCCTCTCCCACTAACTTGCTCCTTCCCCAGCAAAACTTACTCCAGAGGGGAAAGGGCGTCTGAGAGCACTACCCAGGCCTTTGGTTACCAACTGCCTCCTGACCTTGGCAAGGACAATCAGGCATTATTAACTGGTAGAGAAACTCTGAAGACTGTACAATAAAAACATTGCTTTTAAGCCTAAACCTCAGTGGCAAGCCCAGCTGCTTTTGAGAGTAAAACAGAGACATAGTTGATAGGTCCTTTTTTAGTGGTTATGGAAGAAGCATAAGGCCCCCTGGAGAAGGAAATGGCACCCCACTCCAGTACTCTTGCCTGGAAAATCCCATGGACAGAAAAGCCTGCTAGGCTACAGTCCACGGGGTCGCAAAGAGTCGGACACGACTGAGTGACTTCACTTCACTTTATGGAGGAAGCTGACTCTATTGGAACCAGGTCTCAAATCAGATACCAGAACTGGAGATTATTTAGGGTCAAACATTAGATACTATTTGTGCTTTTAATAATGGCCTGATTGATTTGTCCTGATCAAAATCTTCGTCTGAAACCATCTCTGTTTCAGATTCATAAGTGTTTATCATCGGTGATGCCTCTTTAACAGATTTTTTTTAGTGATCTTTAGTAATTGCAAAGTTTAGATTTGCTCCTGTCATTTTGTGTTGCTTGAGTACAATGATTTTCCTTAAAAAAAAAAACATTGAAACATGTTCATCAATTTTCACCTTTCAAAAAAAATCGAAGTAAGATCTAAATAATAGTATGTGTTTTACTGGCTGAAGAGCAGTAAACATTTCTGCCACTAAATTGGGCCACATTTGAAGGTATCTATCACATTGTGGGTCCCTCCTTTAGTTCCCAAATGAGCAGATACAAGGAACGCTGCGTGTAGATGGGCCGTCCCTATGTTCTCCACTTTTCCCGGGGCTCCTACCCGGCAACTACAGAAGCGATCTCCATCGCCTGCTTGTTTAAGGTAATTACACCATGTGTTTCCTCCCTGCTGGTTCTGCTGAGGCAGAAAATACTTCAGCATTTACTTCAGTCCTGAGAATAAAGCAGAAAATCTGGAACATAAACACCATTTCTTCTTTGCATTCAAAGGCGGGGCTCAGGGTGAGTTTGTGAATAACAAACCAAAGTTGGCAATCAGGCTAATAAGTCTGAAGTTGCCCAAGAGAGGTGTCCTGCAGTGGCCTGGAGCTGAAGGGGTGCTGGGGGCTTTGTCCTCTTGTTGGTAAATAACAGCCCTTTATTTACATACAGTTGTTCGGTTTCAAAAGATATTCAATGCCTGGCTAGCTTCTGCAGTTACTTTGCAGAGGAAGGGATATATATGTGAATTTTTAAAGAGATTTCACGCTAATTGAATCTATGCTGCCCGCGAAAGTTGTAGGTTGCAATGGGGGAAAAGAGATGCACGTGATCAGCGGGCCAGGGCAGTAAAGAGGCACTTTCTTTCTGAAATCAGAATTACCCCCAAGTTCGTATTCACCGGCAGCCTCGGGCTCAGAGAAATCCCAGGGCCAGGCACCTTTGGGTTTAAGAAGAGAACTTTGAACTCTCCATTTCAAAAACGGAATTTCTCCTCCTTCTCGTGGTTAGCGAAAGCATCTGATGCGAAGCGCCTCCATTCAAACTCTCCAAACTTTAAACATTTTCCATTTTAAGCTCCTCGCAATGAAAACCTCTGGTAATGAGTTCCCTGCCCCCGAAAGAAGTCCTGCATCCAATTTGTACTCCATCCTGGTGAAATGGTTTACAAGTCTGAGAGGAAAAAAAAATCCAAAGGAATGCTCTAGAGAAGGAATGAAGTGCTATCATTGAAATCTTTATTTATGGGAAGAGAAAGAGCTAAA
The DNA here is from genome assembly GCF_023699985.2 of Odocoileus virginianus. Classification (NCBI taxonomy): domain Eukaryota; kingdom Metazoa; phylum Chordata; class Mammalia; order Artiodactyla; family Cervidae; genus Odocoileus; species Odocoileus virginianus. Next base: position 20,610,595 of record NC_069680.1, read on the forward strand.
CCATTACCTCAGAATGCAAGATTACAACATCAGTCGGATATAAAGTAAATCTATTCTGTTGGTGAAACATCAGAAACCCATAATCCTTTCTCAAAGCCCTTTTGTTATTTTAATGTCCGACAAATTATGCTTTTTTTTTTCTAGAAGAAAAACTATTACAATTGAGAGGTTTCTTTTGCTCCAGTAAAAGTAATTTCACTGGTTTAAAAAGTTTTAGTTTTCTGTTAACCCAGACTTTACTGTGCTGGCCAAGCATATGCACAAAGTTAAGGTAATTTTTAGCGTCAATAGAACTGGGCACAGTGACCACCGAGAGGGGCTTCAAGTTGCTATGGCAACAGTAGCCTAAAAAGTACTTAGGGTTAAGCGGGGCATTTTTGGTTGCTAATTTAAAAGTTTTGCCTTTTATAGTTTTTGTTTTTCCTCTAAGTAGCTGATCATGGACGAGTGAACTGCGATACTATATTTTCTCTGTCTCTTTATGTCAGTTATTTCATAGCGATCCTGGTTACTTATCTCCTCAGTGACTTTCTAAGGACTGGTTAAATAAAAAAAAGAAAGAAAGAAAATTGTAAAGAAAACTGGGCAAATGGCAAAAAAAAAAAAAAAAGAATAAACTTGTTTCTCTGCAGAATTCTTTCAGAGAAGTCATCATGTCATCCATGACAGCGAGCAGGCTGGAGAAGGGTTGGCTTCTCTATGTGGGTCCCGGCCCAGGCTGCATGTAAAGATGAGGAAGATGGGGTCCACTCTCCAGGGATGAATAGAAGGTGCACACTGACACTCTATAATGTGACAAATGATGAGGGCAAAAGCAGCTGTCAACTGCTCTCTTTTTAAAATATATTAACTACATTTTGACTTCCCCTTAATGCCTCAGAGTTGGAGGTTAACCAACAGATATTTATTGAGGGCCTAATACATGCACCTAATACATGCTCTGGCCACGGGACCTATGGTGGGGGGGGCGGTGCAGGTAACCAAACACTCTGGCACTCATGGAACTTATATTCCATAGAAGGGAGTCAAACAAAAGCCATAATAGAAAATATAGATAGAAAAATGATAGATAATAGATGATAGATAGATAAAGTAGTGTGTCCAACGGTGATAAGTACTATGGGAAAAAACAGAGGAAAAGTTCCAGAGGCAGGATGGGAAATTCTGAGAAGAAGGTGGTCAGGGTGGGTGTCACTGAGGTTGGGGACATCTGAGCAGAAACATGAAGCAATTGAAGAGGCAGGTCTGCGGAAGAGCGTTCCAGGCGGAGGGAATAGCAAAAACAAAGCCCTCGATTCAGGAGATAACTATGAATGTGTGGTGGTTGATGACTGAACTCGACAAAACAACAAACTTCAGGGCTGATGTAAGGTTTTGAGCTCCTCCACTAAGAGACCTCAGACTTCATTGTATAAATTTCTGCTTCTTGGCTTTCCTGTCTCTTTCCTCCAAGTCAGCCCCTCTTCTACATCAACTCAGTGTTTCCTTGCCAGGAAATTAGCCCCTGCCTCCTTCTCATCTGTTAGCTCTGAAGTTATGTGATTTAGGAAAGCAGATGCGCGAACCTGTTAGTCTGGGAACCATGGGAGACTGGTGGGGCCCAAGTTAAGGATCCGCACAGTGAAGAACCTCATCGATTTAGCGCATGGGTATTTTTTACACTGTGAACCTCCTCAAGCCAGAGCCACGTGGTACCCTATCTCTGTTCTTTCATACCCTGCCAGCACCTGGCACGTTGTGCTAAAGGATAAGTAGATGCCCCACGAATGCATGAGTCAACTTGGAGATATCTGTTTTGTCTGTTCACTTGCCTTTCCCCTTCCTTCGCGTTTCTCATCACTTGTGGATGCCAGATAAGTGAGTGTTGGGGTGAGTACGAGCGTGCTTATTTAGAGCAGTGTATTCCACCAGAGCATCTTCCAATCCATGACCTCACTTGGATTCTAACAGCCCTCTGAAGTATTTACATAGAGAAAGTGCTATTAGCCGAACTTCTAAATGGGTTGGCAGATGGAAATAAGTTAAGTGATTCATACCACAATGACAGGCAGACCCCACTAGGTGAAGGGGTCGTGAGTCCACGCTCACAGGTGGCCTGGGGCTCTCTCCAGGACAGACAGTGACAGCTGCGAGAGTGGAAGATTGAAATTACTCCAGAAACATGTGAACTGGAGGACCAGCTTAGAGGGCATGCCTCCAGTTAAGATGTAAATGGTCAGAATTCACTCAAGAACGAACCTGGTAGGTGCAGCCTGTGTGAAAATATTTCTAGAAATGGGTGTGCAGGGGCCGCCGTGCTAGGGAGTTGGCAGTCTCAAGTGTTGGTCCAGGCTCAGCCACCAATGTGCTCAGGGGCACAACAGTTCCCCTTTCTGAACTTCTGTTCCCTCAGCGATAAAAAGAATGTCCTGGACTTCCCTGGTGATCCAGCGGTTAAGAAGCTTCCCTGGTGGCTCAGATAGTACAGAATGCACCTGAAATGCTGGAGATGTGGGTTTGGTGCCTGGGTTGGGAAGATCCCCTGGAGAAGGGAATGGCTACCCACTCCAGTATTCTGGGCTGGAGAATTCCATGGACAGAGAAGTCTGGAGGGCTACTGTCCATGGGATCGCAAAGACTCATACATGACTGAGTGACTAACACTTTCTTTTCCAGTGGTTAAGACTCTGTGCTGCCAATGCAGGGGGCGTGTGTTCGATCCCTAGTCAGGGAACGAGGATCCCACATGCCATGTGGCATGGCCAAAAGATGAAAAATAAAATAAACAAAAAGAAATAAAAAAGAAAGAAATTTTTTTACAGAGATTTTTTTCGAAAAGAAGAAAGATGTCCTAGACCCACTTTCTCAGAATGGAGGGAACAAGCCACGTGGCTCATTGAGAGAACACAGCATCCACTGGGGCAAGCTCTGTGAGCATGACCCCTCCCTCTTCTCTCTCCATCCTTCAACTCAGGAGGGCAGCAGTACCCAGCGAACATTCAGTAACACAGTGTTCACTGAACTTACATTTACATTTCCTTTCTACTTATGGCAAACGATGCTGAGTTTTTCATCTTTAGTAGGAACATCAAGATTCCTTTTAGTGTGTGTTAGTCCTTCAGTCGTGTCTGACTCTTTGCGACCCCATGGACTGTAGCCCACCAGGCTTCTCTGTCCATGGAATTCTCCAGGCAAAAATACTGGAGTGGATTGCCATTCCTATCTCCAGAGGATCTTCCCAACCCAGGGATCAAACCCTGGTCTCCTGCCTTGCAGGCAGATTCTTTACCATTTAATTAAACATAGTGATCAATTCAGAATGTTAGGTAAGTGACATTAGAAGTGGGACACAGATGTTGCAAACTAATGAGTGGTTAAGGAGAGAGCAATGTTTGGGAAACCTGGGTCAGAAGGCTTCAGGGATCCTCCTGCTTTAAAGCAATAGAGAACGGTGGTTACGAACATGGGCTCTGGACTGTCTGAGTCTGAGTTCCTGGCTCTACCATTTACATGTGGATAAACCTGATCAGATAACTTAATCTTACTGTGCCTCATTTCTCTTATCTGTGAAATTGGAATAAGAAGGCATCTATTACTGCAAGAAACTGCTACACATCGCACTTTGAAGACAGCCTGGCTCCGTTAAAGTGCCATGTGCTGTGCTTAGTCGCTCAGTCATGCCTGACTCTTTGCTACCCTGGCCTGTAGCCCGCCAGGCTCCTCTGTCCATGGGGATTCTCCAGGCAAGTATACTGGAGTGGGTTGCCACGCCCTCCTCCAGGGGATCTTCCCAACCCAGGGATCAAACCCAGGTCTCCCACATTGCAGGTGGATTCTTCACCACCTGAGCTACCAGGGGAGTCATGATAAGCACTATGAAGTAGAAGTAAAAGTTGCTCAGACATGCTCAACTCTTTGAGACCCCAAGGACTACACGGTCCATGGAATTCTCCAGGCCAGAATACTGGAGTGGGTAGCCTTTACCTTCTCCAGGGCATCTTCCCAACCCAGGAATCAAACCCAGGTCTCCCGAATTGCAGGCAGATTCTTTACCAGCTGAGCTACAAGGGAAGCACTATACAAGTGCTTATTATTATACTCTTCTTATTGTGACCTCCAGCAGTCCTTGGTTGGACCACGAACTAGGCTTTTGGAAGAGAAAGGGCCCCGGTGACCAGGTCCATATTCAGTGGCTCACCAGGGCTGCTTGCTCACGCACACTGTTTCCTGTCCCTGAACACAAAGCTCCAGTGTCCCTCCCTCCCTCTCCTGTCCCGTTGAAAAGCGAGTGAAGCCTTTCATAAACCAAGGGGGTGGAGCGGAGAGGCCATCTGGCTCCATCCTCAATCTGCACAGAAGGAAGAGTGTAAAGGTACCCAGGTGTTATTTTTCTTCTCATCATTTATCTGAGATCCCTGCAAAAGTCAGCTGTGAGCCACATGTTAAGTCATCTCCTTAGCCAAAAAGAAAGAAAGAATAGAAGGAATATGAAGTCAGAGCAGCAAAAATGGCAGTGTGCCCACTCACTGTGCTCAGCAGGCTATTCCCTCATGCCTCCACCCTGCTCTGAGCCACACTTTCTATTTCTTTGTGAGGAAAGCTGTGGGTTTTTCTTTCCAAGCCTGGCACTGCAGCATCTTCTGAGACATCAAAACATCAGGGACACCAGGGCATCTTCTGAGGGCCCAGGAAGAGGTGGCCTAACCTTACAGGTGGCCTCACACAGAGCCACCACTGTGTCTCAATATACAACTGGTCTACCCCAGTCCTGTTCTGTTTTGGGAGCCTCAGAGGCAGCCCCAGGAAATCCCGTTGCTTTCTTCTGGTGCAAGTTTTTAACCACCTGGGGTCAAGTGTACAGGAGAGGGCCATTCTGAGCAGGTTGAATTTTTGTTTATAATTTACTGCTCACTGCTCATCAAACATGTAAGTGAGGTGCTCCCCACTCATCTGCAGCCCCTGGCAGCAGAGAGCAGATAACTAGTAATAGACTGGCTTGGGCAGTTTATTTAAATGGAAAGATAATTGTGTTCTTTTCTAGGGAGGTGTGAAAACGCTTGGGCATCTTGGTTGTGGCATATACTCTGTAGCAGCAGGCATCCTGAGGAGGGTACCAGGCAGTGACAGGAAACAGGGAGCCAACTGTCACCTGCACATTGTGCAGAGAGGGTCACTGGGTAGAGCATGAACTTTCCAGTAGGGCAGAAGCTTCTGGTTTCTGGAATTGCTATTCTTAGTATGGTAGCAAGCAAGCCGCCACCACCTCTCTTAGCTCCCTCCTAATCTTGGTATTTCCTCTTCCACTCCTACAAAATAATTGCAAACAAGCTGTAGTGATGAACTTTTGTATGCTTAAGGGGCAAGATAATGCAGTGCTTACAAAAGTGTGGCTGCTGAAGCCAGTCCATACTAAGTGAATGACACTGGGTAAATTACTCCAACTCTTAATGCCTCAGTTTCCTGGTCTATAAAATGAGGATAATAATACCTACCTCATAGGGTTGTTGGGAAGGTTAAACATATGTAAAGCATGTTCAACAGGGTCTATAACATAGCAAGACAGAATAAATGTTAGCAACTATTGTTTACTGGAAAAATTATTCCACTAAGCAAGTATCTCATACACAGAGTGTAGTAGTCAGCCTCCAAGATGGCCCCCAAAGATTCTTGTCTTCTGGCATTCATGATTCTTGTATAGTTGTTTTCACAGTGAATAGGGCTGACTATGCAACCACTCGGACATTGAAGAAATGATGGAGTGTGACTTCTGAGGGTAGGCTGCAAATTTCATTGCCCCTTCCACCTTGCACTCTCTTCCAACAGCCATCATCTGAAGGCTGGAGGACCCACTTCCAAGATGGCTCAAGCACAAAGCTGGCAAATTGATACTGGCTGTTTGCAGGAGGTCTAAACTTCTCCCCCATGGACCTTCCTATAAGAATACTCAAGTGTCCTCACAGTGTGGCAGCTGGCAAGTGAACCAGAGCAAGTGATCCGAGAGAATGTGTATTGTTAATACTGTTGTCTTATCTTACATTTAGCTTCTTATTTTCAAAAGTCCATATTTTCTCCAATTTTATTACAAGTACCAAGCAGAAGCTATCTAAAAGTTTTGCTTCCTTTGGTACATTTTTTTTTTCTCCCCAAAAGAATGATCTTTTTCTGCATCTTCAGGCAAAGTTCCCTTCCTGTAGGCTCATCTCTTTTTTTCCTCAGTCAATTGCCCCAAATTCTCTTCCTTCCTTCCTCCCTTCCTTCTTTTATTTTTTTCCTTCTTCTCACTCCCTTTTTCTTTTTTTCTCTTCCTCATGCTCCTCCCCCTCCTTCTCCTTTCTTAGCCAGGAATAAAGAAGGGCTCTATCTATGTTAGCTGTTTGTTTCTAACACAGTAGGTGGACTTCTCCTGACCCTTCATTTAGTAGCTCTTTTGCTTTCTGATAGACCTTTCTTTCAGAGCTTGTGGGAGGTTGGTATCAGTTCTGCAGTGTAACAAACCATCCAACTCTCAGTGGCTTAAAGTATCAATGATTTATACTTGTTCACATCTATGGGTCTTCCTGGATTTGGCTGATCTAGTCTGGGCTCAGCTGATGACTCTACTTCAGACATCTTGGTAACTCTCATTGCAGGTCTGTTGGTTGGTTGGGGCAGCCACATTCCACATGTCTCTCATCGTCTATTGATCTCCTGCCTAATGTAGGTATATTTTTCTTATAGTGATGGTAGAGGAACCAAACGACAAGCTCAGGATCAGGAAATACAAGCTCAGGATCAGAGCTAGCACATTATCCTTTCACCCATATATCACTAACCAGTACATGTCACATGGCTAAGTCCAGATTCAAGGAGTATGAAATGATATTCTGCCATTCTGCTCATGGACCTGGTGGGAGAACTACAAAGTCACTAAGAAAAGATGAATACAGAGAGAGGTAAGGAATTGGGGCCAATAATATGATCACCCACAGTGGTTCAAAGATAAACAAGAGATCTCTTGACTTGGGGGTCTGCCTTTAAGGATTCAACATAAAAGACTGAAAAGGGATGGTCTGAGAGGAGGAAGGGTAGGAATGTGGAAGACCTCACTGAAGAGCAGCCCAGTCAATCTTTATCAGTCTCTCTCCTTGCCCAGGGCTTCATCCCATCCTCCAAGGAATTCTCAAATCGGTTATTATCATAGCCTCTCATAGAGCCAGCCTGGTTTCAACCTACTGATTCTTTCCCTTGGAGTCTTGCAAGGGAAAACCTTGCAGTGTTAATTTCCAAGCCAGTCCAACCAAGCCCAGTAGACCCTTCCTTCTGCATATGGATCCACTCTTACACATCTGAGCACAATTTTTTGACTGTGGCTTCCTAGAAACTTCATTGCTTTTAATTGCAAATACATGCTCCCCAACTGGTACAAAGAGCAACTCCCTAATGGGTTTCATTTTATCAACAAGGAGAACTTTTTGTACAGAATAAAAATAGTTTCCCCTCGAGAGTAGAAAGTGGGGAGATCCACATTGGTGAATATTTACATGGCCAAATTAAACCTATCTGATGATGATGCTTCCTGAAACACAGCCACCCAAAATGTAGGTATAAATTAGAGTAGAGCTGTGTATCCCTACTTTCTGTAAATAAATTGTACAGAGTGAGTCCTGGGACCAGAGTTTGGGAGCTTGGGTTCTGGTCTCAGCTCTGTAGCTAACCAGTAGGTCACCTCCATCAGTTCACTGCATTCTGGGCCCCCTTTCCTTTGTTGAAGACATAACCTACATCAACTAACAAACAGCTCTAGCCACTAAGCCATTCTCCATTCTGTGCCTGGGGTGGTTTTATCACAACCACATGATCACAATCTTTAAGGATTGATAAGTCTATGCAGTTGAACAGACCACATTTCTTTATACTGCAGGCTATCTCATTGGTAATTTTGAGTAACAGAAGGCAGCAACTAAACACTGTGTGGTCAGAAATAACAACTTAATGGAGGAAGGAAATAAAAGTGCAGCTGTATGGGGATATTTAGTGAAGGCGTGAAAGTGCTGTATACATCTGCTCTATGGACATCCCTGACATCACCATACAGATCTAAAAATGATGATTATAGTGATTACTCTGATCCATTACCCAGTCTCAGTTATGTTCAGTTAAATCTGGTTAAGAAGGAAGAGACATTTATCACTCATTTGAGAAATACTTCCATAAAGTGTTTATTTTCAGCATTAACTATTTTAGGTTACCTGGATAACCTGTATGTTTTGTTTGATCTCCCAGTGATGCAAGATACATTGCATCCTGTTAACTATGTCCTACACACAGAGGTAAAATTTACCAACATGTTTACTCAACAGGTAGAATGCCATCTCTGTGCAAAGCACAGTCAGTCCACGAAGGGTATACTAGGGCTGGTGGAGAATGGAAGCCGAGATCGATGGCCAACTTGAATTTCATGGAGGTGATAGCCCTTCTTCCATTCCTGTAATAGCTGTAATTCCCAGACAGCTCATGAACAGCAATGGGGGAGGCTCTCCTGGAAGAGTAGGGAAGGGGAAGGTCCAGGGGTCCACGAGTGTGAAGGGGGCTTCCGGATGAGAGTGGGTTTGATGTGGTCAAAGGAGAGGTGGATTATGAGTGATGTGAAAAGATATGTGAATGCTCTTGGCAAAAAAAATATTGACTTTTACTTATAGACTATGAGACATCTTTAAAGGCAAAAGATCAGAGCTGTGCATTGGGAAGAATGTTCTGCAAGCAATGTGCAGGCTATACTGACATAGGGAAAGGTTGAGGACAGCAAGACCCAGTAATTGGCTATTGAAATAGCTAAATTAAAAATGAATGAGGGGCTTCTCTGATGGTCCAGTGGCTATCTGAGCTTCCAATGCAGGGGGCCCAGGTTCGATCCCTGGTCGGGAAACTAGATCCCACGCGACCCACTAAGAAGTTCACAATCCACAGCTAAAGATCCTGCATGCCACAATGAAGATCAAAGGTCCCCGTGTTGCGAGTAAGACCTGGCACAGCCAAATAAATAAATATTTCTTAAAACAAATGAAAGAGTTTCCATGCAAAGACTTGTGCACAAATCTTCACAGCGGTTTTGGTCACAATAGCCCCAAACTAGAAACGATGCCCTTTAGCAGGAGGATAAACAATGGGTGGTATACCCACACAATGGAATACTACTTAGTAATACAAAAGAGTAAACCACTGTGTATGCATCAATAGGAATGAATCTCAAAATCATTACGCTGAGTAAAAAAAAAGACCAGACCAAAAAAAGAGTAAATATTGCATGATTCCGTTTTTGTAAAGTTATAGAAAATACAAACTAATCTATAGTGTTAAAAATAGTGTCTCTACTTGAGATACTGGAGGGAGGTTTGGACTGCCAATGGAGCACCAGGACTATTTGGGGGTGATGGAAATGTTTTATATCTTAATTATGGTAGAAGTTTCTAGGTATATACTTCTGTTAAAACTAGTGAATTGCACATTTTTAAATTTTTTTTTAAATTTATTGATTGATTTGGCCGTGCCAGGTCTTAATTGTGGCATTCAAGATCTTTAGTTGTGATATGTGGGGTCTAGTTCCCTGACCAGGGATCAAACCCAGGACCCCTGCATTGGGAGCACGGAGCCTTAACCACTGGACCCCTAGGGAAATCCTTGAATTGCACATTTTAAATGGATGAAGCTTTTTGTACATATGTCATACTTCATGGAGTTGATTTTAAAAACTAAGAATTCTGGACAAGAATGGTGGATGGAACATATCAATTTTTATTCCTTTCACCAGATAGTAGTAAAATCATTTTTAAAAGGATGTTTCTACAAGGACAGTAAATAGAAAAAAGTCATTAGTAACCAAGTTAATAGAATCTGGAAAGAATAAAGTAAACCTGAGATGATCAGATCCTTAAGAGGCCAATGGGGAAAGCCAAGACCCACTCAGTATACACAGGGTATAAGACATTATAATGGTTCCAGTCGCCTCTGGACATGGGGGTGAAGGGTGGTTGGACAAGTAAGGAGCACAGATGGAAAATCTGTTTACAAGCATGTGGCTTTTAAACTGATATCCTTCCCCACCCTGTCTGTGGAGAAGACAAACAGAATGCCTTTGGACTCAGAGATATTTGACATGGTGGTGGTGGTGTGGTTTTTTTACTGGGTAAGTCATACATGACTCTTTGTGATCCCCTGGACTGTAGCCTGCTAGGCTCCTCTGTCCATGGGATTTTCCAGGCAAGAATACTGGAGTGGGTTGCCATTCCCTCCTCCAGGGGATCCTCCCAACCCAAGGATCACATCTCCTGTGTCTCCCGCATTGGCAGGCAGACTCTAACTGTGAGCCCATTGGACATGGTGGGAGGAGGGAAAATACACCAATCCAGGGTGGTGAGGGAAGGTGCACATGCCAGGAGTTGAGATGCCCACCCATTTAGTCACTTAGGTCCCGGAGACTTAGTAGGCAAGCCTTCAACCTCTAAGGAAGAAAGGTAGAGTCTTCAGAGAATTTGATTCGTTTGGAAGGAAAGACCTAAAACACTGTCACTGAAATCACAGCCCAGTTGGGTCATCAACAGGCTGTGCGATTGGGCCGGACTTATACTATAGCTGACCTGCAGCTTTGCCCCTGACCTATCCACTCCTGGATTTCTCTTAGTTACCCCAACAGCCTCGAGCCTCTAAGTGTGCTTCTGCCCTGCACCCGGGGGCCTCACGCAGACTGCCCCCTTGTGTGTCCCCTCGCTTCCATGGACTCGCCTTTTCAGAGCTGAATCCCACTCCCCTGTCCTCAAAGACGCCTCTCAGGTCCTCCTGGATCTTAATCCAGTCACGTCCATTCACTGTGGCCTCACCGAGAATCAGGAGTTCCTTTACACCATTCCCCCCAGTTTTTGTTGCTTGTTGTTTTAGTCACTAAGCCGTGTCTGACTCTTGTGACCCCATGGACTGTAGCCCACCCAGCTCCTCTGTCCATGGGATTCCCCAGGCAAGAGTACTGGAGTGGGTTTCCATTCCCTTCTCCAGAGGATCTTCCCCACCCAGGGATCGAACCTGCGTCTCCTGAGTCTCCTGCACTGGCAGACGAGTTCTTTACCTCTGAGCCACTGGGGAAGCCCCTTACCCCAGTTTACTCTTAATCTATTTGAGTGAGTCTAATAACCTTTTTCTCCTGCACTGGACTGTAAGCTTGCAGAGGAAAGTGACGGCAAGAGAGAAGCCTACATTCTCTTCTTTTCTTTTTTAATGTAAAGACAATTTTTTAAAGAGCAGTTTTAGGTTTCTAACAAAATCGAGAGGAAAATACAGAGCTGTCCCATATGCCCTGCCCCTACACTTGCATACCCTTCTCCATAATCAGTATTACTTCTCAGTGATACATTTGTTACCAGGATGAACCTAGACTGTCACATCATAATCACCCAAAGCCCACTGCTTACCTTAGGGTTCACTCTCAGTGTTCATTCAAATGTATCACACAGATCCGTCATTATATCATACACGGTGCGTTTACTGTCCCTCAGATCTTCTGTGCTCCATATTTTCATCTCTTTTCTTGTCCCTCAGCCCCAGCCCTGGTAAACCCTGATTATTTTTATTGTCTCCAGACCTTGGCCTTTTCCAGAATGTCATATAGTTGGAATCATATGGTACGTATACTCTTCCAGTCCAGATGAAGTTGCATCTAGAAGACTAAATACAGTCTGGAAGAAAAACAGACATCTGAAAAGGGCAATGTGACCCAGTGCTTCTCTACTGTAAAGAAGCACTACTATCGGTAGTGCAAGTGGTTTACTAGCAACAATAAAGTAATAATAATGGTGACTGCAATTTACTATCCATTAATATTGTTTGGTTCTCATAACAGCCCTGGTAAAGTAGATATTATTACCCTCACTTACAGATAAACAACACAGGAAAGTTGCCCAAGGTCCCACAACTTATGAGCAGAAGAATCAGGCTTGGAATGTAGTTAGTTGCATGTTTCACTCTCCCAGACCTTATACCCACTCTTATCTTCTTTATCTTGGATGTGTATGGAAGTTAGAGAGCTACCTTTATTATAAATGCAGCTTTATGTTTTGAGTCCCAGTCCACGGAATTCACCTTTTTTCCCCGAATCCCTTCCCAGACAGGTCCCCTGAGCCAAACAGTGAACCCACTGAAATTCAAAAAAAGACCCTATGTGCATGGTCCATGACAGGCTAACAGTAAATCTCCTAGTTCTGATTCTGTACCCTTTTTGCTGAGTACCTCCTCACCCTCTTTTGTAAAAGTCACAAATGTATCTCTAAAACTTGAATGCACATGAGTTTCTGAACAAAGACTCATATTGTCTCTCAGGTACTTTTCATTTTTATGTTCCAGAAATTTTTCCTTACATAAACAGGTGGTCTTTCCCTATCTCTCTGTTCAGATACTGTGAATAACGTGATTTCTGTTGCCTGCAAAGCTGAGCAGAGCCAGAACTCCATTTCACCACCTCAAACAGCCATTCTTTGCTGATAAACTTGTTTTACAACAAGCTCTAGGTTGGGTAGGTCATAGCAGAGAACTGAGAGAATGAATCAAACTGAATCAATGTAAAAACCTCTGACCTTAAGTTTTACAACCTTCAGAGATTATCTTCTGTCTCCAGTGTTATTTTTGGCACCAGGAAACATGAGGTCAAGTGATGAAATGTTTGAGGGAAGAGGTTTTAGTCAACGGTCACTAATTTTAACGTCTCACCCAAGCGTGATCTAACCTTAGCAAAAATCTTTACCTCAAATGCATTTTTAGTGTTAGGTCACACTGATAATTCTCTGTTGCCTTACCTTCCCTGTTTAAAAATATAAATTAAAACAATCTAAGAAGGCAGATAATGTTTAATGGAAAAGGGCAGAGCGATGAGCTAATGGTTGCCTAGCAACTACTAGACATTGTTTCGCTGCTTCACTCTAGAGAAGCCAAAATGGCGGCTCTAATCCTCCTCCAGCCCCCTGGACAGTGCAGGTATGAGCGACAGTTCCCTCTGGGCCCAAATCATTTTCTTCTTTGTCTTGGGCAGCAGATCATTCTCTTTTTTTAGCTTCCAAATGGAAAAAACTCACTGCCTAATTCTTGAATGCATGAAAGCCTATCCTTTCATCTTCTTAGAAAATCTATGCCTGAACTTTTCAGGTTCTTCCTTTGGGCAGTTTTACGTAAGTATTTTCATCCACTCCCCACTTCTCCCTTTGAGTTTCCCTGTCAATCAATTACCGACCCTGGTAAAGTGTTTTTTTGAGGTTAAACATGGCACTTGATGTGATTTATTTTAGAAAGTTTTCTCCCGTTCAATTCTCCTTTCTGCTTCCAGAAATGTCTTGACTGCCCAGTTTTCTAGGGCTCAGAGAAGGCGGATTATTCTTTGACCATTGGGTGTTCTCACAACTAGAGAATGGAAGGAGAGGGGAAATGTAGAAAGTACATTAAGACTTCTCAGGATGATAAGCATGATCAGTGAGACTGAATGAACCCATTTTTACAAATAACATTTCCATGAGTTTATTCAAAGATCACAAGTCTATTTTAAGGAACCTAAAATATCTGAATTCCTTCAGCTTTGCTCCCCTAAATCACAAGTAGATGGGAAGTAGGTTTTATGTAGACTTGGCTTTTGTTGTTGTTCAGTTGCTCAGTCATGTCCAACTCCTTGTGACCACCCCCCCAACCCCGCCACCCCCACCCATGGACTGCAGTACGCCAGGCCTCCCTGTTCTTCACTGTCTCCTGGAGTTTGCTCAAATTCATGTCCATGGAGTCAGTGATACTATCTAACTAATCATTTCACCCTCTGCCACCCCCATCTCCTTTCACCTTCAGTCTTCCTCTTCACTATGACACATCCATCTCGGGTCATCTTGGGTGGCCCCGTACAGCATGGCCCATAGCATCATGTGAGTTATGCAAACCCTTTCACCACCACAAAGCTGTGATCCATGAAGGGGGCAGACTTGACTAGAAGGATGAAATAGCCACTGTGTTACATAGGTTATCCATAATAGCTTCTTGATTTGGGACAGACAGAGGGGATGGGTTTTCTTGGCTTCTTATTAGTGGACTGTGTCCTGTAGAACAGGAGCATGTAAATGGGGTCCTCTAAATGGGATGGGTTTAGGAGAGCCAAGAACCACTGTGTTCATGCCAGAATGCTGTGTATATGTTCACATGTGTGTTTTCTCACAGAGAGAGTCTTGCTGTGGCCTCCAGAAAGTTAACAGGCCAGTGGCAGAGAGGCAGCTGAGGAAATGAGGAGCTTTGTCAAAAATTTTTTATTTCAGAAAAATGTTCTGAGGACATTTTAGAGCAGAAAGGTCTCTAAAGGAAGGAAAAATAGGAATTTATTAATTAGGGATTTCCCTGGTTGTCCAGTGGTTAAGACTGTATTTCCAGTGAAAGGGGTGTGGGTTCGATCGCTGGTCAGGGGAACCAAGGTCCCACATGCCACATGGCATGGCCAAAAATTTTTTTTTCAGAATTTATTAATTATATAGTAGGTACTTGGGTTCATTCAGTCAATTTCTTTTTTTTTTTTTATTGAACACCTGCTATGTGCCAGCCGTTACAAAACATCCTTGGGACGCCGTCATGAACAGGAATGGTCACTAAACCATGCTATTGCAGCTAAGGGGGCTGAATAACATCGGCTGAATGTAAATTATGTGCTGGGGTTTTATGCACAGTAATAAAATCTTTACAACCAACCAACCAAATAATTGGGAAATTGGGAAAGGGAGATGTCAAGGCTGTATCTTGTCACCCTGAATATTTAACTTATATGCAGAATACATCATGCAAAATGCCAGGCTGGATGAAGCACAAGCTGGAATTAAGATTGCTGGGAGAAATATCAATAACCTCAGATATGCAGATGACACCACCCTTATGGCAGAAAGTGAAGAGGAACTAAAGAGCCTCTTGATGAAAGTGAAAGAGGAGAGTTAAAAAGCTGGCTTAAAACTCAACATTCAAAAACAAAGATCATGGCATCCAGTCCCATCACTTCATGGCAAATAGATGGCAAAACAATGGAAACAGTAAGAGACTTTATTCTTGGGCTCCAAAACCACTGCAGGTGGTGACAGCAGCCATATTAAAAGATTCTTGCTCCTTGGAAGAAAAGCTATCACCAACCTAGACAGCATGTTAAAAAGCAGAAACATTACTTTGCCGACAAAGGTCCATCTAGTCAAAGCTATTCTTTTTCCAGTAGTCATGAATGGATGTGAGAGTTGGACTATAAAGAAAGCTGAGTGTCAAAGAATTGATGCTTTTGAACTGTGGTGTTGGAGAAGACTCTTGAGAGTCCCTTGGACTGCAAGGAGATCCAACCAGTCCATCCTAAAGGAAATCAGTCCTGAATATTCATTGAAAGGACTGATGCTGAAGCTGAAGCTGCAATATTTTGGCTACCTGATGCGAAGACCTGACTCACTGGAAAAGACCCTGATGCTG
Organism: Odocoileus virginianus; assembly: GCF_023699985.2. Lineage (NCBI taxonomy): Eukaryota > Metazoa > Chordata > Mammalia > Artiodactyla > Cervidae > Odocoileus > Odocoileus virginianus. The sequence continues at coordinate 20,626,051 of NC_069680.1, forward strand.
GGACAGATTGGGGGCAGGAGGAGAAGGGGATGACAGAGGATGATATGGATGAATAGCATCACCAACTTGATGGACATGAGTTTGAGCAAGCTCTGGGAGTTGGTGATGGACAGAGAAGCCTGGCATGCTGCAGTCCATGGGGTCGCAAAGAGTCAGACACAACTGAGTGACTGAATTGAACTGAACCATATAAACTTCAAATTATTATATTATACTATTAAACCTCAAGTTATATATGAAATGAGAGCTTTTTGACTCTAAAATCAGTCCTCTACCCCAGCTATAGGAGCTGAATTTCAAGAACTTTTTTGGACAGAATCCAGGAATACATTGAGTAGGGGTTTGGGTAGTTGAAAGGCAGCTTCTGCCTGGAATGTGGTACAGTACTGGGGTCTGACTTCCCTAAAGATCCAGGGAGAGGGTAGAAAATGCTTTGATAATATTGAATACACAAAATACAGTAATGCCAGCTAATGATAACTGAGTACTTCACACAAGACCTTGGGCTAAACTTTCTACATGCATTATCTTAAGGTCCACAAGAAGTTCACTCAATAAGCATTATTACTAACAACACTTGACAAATAAGACATTGAGGCTTAGTGAGTGAGAGTCCAGAACCTAGATTCAAACCTGCTTTACTGTCTTTCATGTCATCTTTACATAGATATTTAACCTCTTTGGGTCATTAGGAAACTCTTTGAAGGCTGGAGTCACCAGGTGTATTTTTGTTACGAAATTTGGTACATAGGGGAATAACAGCAGCAATACTAACACACCTTCAGACAAACATTCATACAGTATCATCAAGAGCTCTGAAAGGGCTGAGATTTCACCCTATTTAAAGCCAGCAAGTCAGTTTGCCACTGTTTTATAGATGTTGGTAGAGGATACTAGACTCCTGGGTCAGAGACTGGGGACAATTTATTACAGTAAGTCCCCTGCATATGAATGAGTTCTGTCCTGAAATTGTGTTCATAAGTCCAAGTTGTCCATAACTCCAGCAAAGTTAGCTTAGGTTCCCAGCTAACACAATCAGCTATATAGTACTGTACTGTAGTAGGTTTATAATACTTTCACACAAATAATATATAAAAACAAAAAAAGAAAACATTTTTAATCTTATAGTACCTTGAAAAGTACAGTAGTACAGTTCAACCGCTGGCATCCAGGAGCTGGCAGTGAGTGAACAGGCAAGAAGAGTTACTGACCGGAGGAGGGATAAGAGGTGGGAGATGGTAGAGCTGAAGGATCAACAGCAATAGGAGCAGAGGGCAAGCTGCAATCTCACTCACAACTGATGTTGATGATTTAAGTTCTGGTTTCTTACTAGATTCAATTCTATCTATCCTGTTTTTTAAAAAAAGAAAATCCAGTAAGTCTGAGTAGTAGCTCTTTTCTTCTCATCTTACATGACACGGCAGCACTGGATTGCATTCTGAACGGCTGTTGCAACCTTCATGTATAGTTCTGCATTTAGGCCCTGTGTCTCAAAAATCTAACAGCGCCTCCTCAAGTCAAGAGAATCCCTTTGCCTTTTCTTGCATATTGTGAATCTCTTTGGTCCTTCACTTACTTCTTCTTCTTATCTCTCTTCGTCCTTCCTCTAGGCCTTCAATTTTATCAGATCTTCATTAGTAAATTACATATTTGCATCTTTGAAAGCCCACAACTTGAAAGTTCTTATGTAGGAGACTTACTGTACTCACAAGCAGTAGCCACTGTCTCAGCACTTTTTGCACTGATTCCAATAATGTGATACTTAGAGGGCGCCCGTCTGGTCAAGGCTATGGTTTTTCCAGTGGTCATGTATGGATGCGAGAGTTGGACTGTGAAGAAAGCTGAGTGCCGAAAAATTGATGCTTTTGAACTGTGGTGTTGGAGAAGACTCTTGAGAGTCCCTTGGACTGCAAGGAGATACAACCAGTCCATCCTAAAGGAGATCAGTCTTGGGTGTTCATTGGAAGGAGTGATGCTGAGGCTGAAACTCCAATACTTTGGCCACCTCATGGGAAGAGCTGACTCATTGGAAAAGACCCTGATGCTGGGAGGGATTGGGGGCAGGAGAAGGGGACGACAGAGGATGAGATGGCTGGATGGCATCACCGACTCAATGGACATGGGTTTGAGTAAACTCCAGGAGTTGGTGATGGACAGGGAGGCCTGGGCGTGCTGCGATTCATGGGGTTGCAAAGAGTCAGACACAACTGAGCAACTGAACTGAACTGAAGAGGGCTCAATGACACGTGTCCCTGCATGGCTTTCATGAAAGAAGTTCTTTAGAGAGCTGTATCTTTATAAAGAGAGTAAGCTTGGCTGCCTTAGCTCCAGAGGAGGACATTCTTTGTTATACTGGACAGTAGGTATAGCTCTTTGCCCCAGAGAGAGACACCATCTCACTCTTCTAAGGCTGCTTATACCCAACGTGCATACATGTGTGTGCGTGCTCAGTCATGTAGGACACTGTGCAACTTTGTGGACTGTAGCCCGCTAGGCTCCTCTGTCCATGAGACTTCCTAGGCAAGGATACTGGAGCAGGTTGCCATGTCCTTTTCCAGGGAATCTTCCTGACCCAGGGATCGAACCCATGTATTCTGCATTGCAGGCAGATTTTTTACCTGCTGAACCATCAGGGAATCCTGTTTATATATAAACACTCTCACAAAATAGTTTGCAACAAAGGGTAGTTAACACCATACTTGCAAGATGGGAGTAATGCAAGAAACCCCAGAGAACTGTCTCCCTACAAAGATATGATTTGCTGTGTGTCAGGATCTGAGCACTTTAAACTATTTTTTTATTTGGTTGCACTGGGTCTTAGTTGTAGTAGGCAGGACCTTATTCAGTTTGCGACATGCAAATTCAGTTCCGGCATGTGGGATCTAGTTCCCTGACCAGGATTGAACTCGGAACTACTGCATTGGGAGTATGGAGTCTTAGCCACGGGACCATCAGAGAAGTCCCATGAGCACTTTCATATTCATCATTTTCTTTAATCCTCACAGTCCTATAAGATAGGTACTCTTCGTATCTCCATTTTTCAGGAGGAGACCCAAGACACAGAGAGGTTGCCCTGTTTGAGGTGACACAGTTCATAGTGGGAGTGCTGGCATTGGAATCTGGGCTCCTCCAGAGTGCAGGGGGTAAGGGCTTCACTGTTTTAACATTTGCTGGTATCAGCCATCCCCACGCTGGATGCTCTCCTTTTCTCCATAACTTCTCCCCACAGGAGTACTCACACGTGAGTGTCCATCGGCATCACCTGGAGGGCTTGTCACATCAGTGTCTGTCCTAGAACTTGAGAACATGCATCTCTCCATCTCCCAGGGGCTGCCAGCCCAGGAGCTCACCCCGGGAACCACCGGGATGCTGTCTAGTTTGTTTATGATCTGTCTTCCCCACCAGAATACGAGCCCCGTGATTTTCAGGGTTTGTCTGTTTTGCTCACTGCTGTATCCTCAGTGCTTCCACTTGGACCTGGCACGTGGCAAGCACTCAACACCTATTTACTGAAAGAATCAGGGAGGAACACACGGGGAAGTCCATTTCTTCTGGATTCTGTCATTTGACCGCATGTTTGGAAAACCCCCTACCGCCTCCTGGAGCAGCCAGCCCTTCCCGCCATGAGACTGGAGGCAAAGAAACCAGGACAGAGATCCTGAAGAGGGCGGTGTGCTCCTGAACCACTGATGTCATTTACAAAGCTTTTGACCTCGAGAATTGTTGGAGCCACTTCCAGTAATATATGAATTTCATAAAAAAATGCCTTCCAAGCTGCAGAGAAACATCTGAAGATTTTAATTAAACCCTCCGCCATGGGGAATGGAACTTTTATGCACACGGACTTCGGATTTTCTTCTCTTTTCTTTTTGAGCACTGCTGGCAAGGAAGCGAGGACCAAGCGAGGATTCCAATTGAGTTCTTTGACACGGAACCTTTCTTTTTCTGGCTTTTTTTTTTTTTCTTTTTCCTTTAATGAAAGTGGCTTATGAGTAGAGCCAGCCTGTTTGGGGATATAAGCATTTATATTAATGGAATTAGACTCAGTATTTATACTGAGGTATCCCTCTCTCCCTATCATTTGTGATAACTGAAAGAAAAGTGAAAGCGAAAGTCGCTCAGTCCTGTTCAACTCTTTGCGACCCCATGGACTGTAGTCCATGGAATTCTCCAGGCCAGAATACTGGAGTAGGTAGCCTTTCCCTTCTCCAGGGGATCTTCCCAACCCAGGAATCGCACTCAGGCCTCCCGCATTGCAGGAAAATTCTTTACCAGCTGAGTCACAAGGGAAGCTCCATCTTGTGATAAGATGTGCAAGTTTCATTGACTTGTTGTCGTCTCTGATGTCCCAGCTTCCTACACGGGGAAGTTTACATTTCTAACAAGTGATTCACCTGCTTGCTGATAGTTCATGGATCATACTTTAAGAATCACTGGAAGAGGGAGAAAGAGCAAAGGCCTGGCTAGGACCCTAACCCCAGCTCTTGTATGTTATAGAGAAGGTCTGCTTGCTTTAGAGTTCTCTCCTAAATCTCCCAGCATCTCAGTTTCCTCTTCTATAAAAAAAGTACAACATGTATCCACTTCTTTAGAGAGATGCTTCCAAGAATATAATGAAAGTATAATGAAAAACATTTTAACTTTTCAACCTGCTAGACTTTTATATGGTGCATGTAAAATTAAGGTGTCTCAAGGCAGGAGCATATACAATACAGTAAGTCCCCTACATATGAACCTTCAAGTTGAGAACTTTAAAAGATGCAAACATGCATTCCATCAACACCAGGCGTGAGTGAAATTGCAGCTTGTCCTCTGTCTCCTACTGCTGACGATCCTTCAGCATTAGGAATGAAATTCGTTTGTACATAGGGGAAAAACTGTATTGATTCTCAACATGTTCAAAAGTTTTTTTCAGTGGAACAGTAACAATTAGTTCCAAGGCTTTTTTCTCAATCAGTCATGATTATTTAATAAGGACATCAAGACTTCAAATGGTTTGGCTGAAAGGACCAGGTATGTATACACTGACTCATCCAGCCATCCAGCCATCCACCATCCTTCCATCCACATAAAATGTTGGTCCATAATTCTGTGCCAGTCTAGTTGCATTAGAAACCACAGAGACCTTTAAAATCAAACAAAACAATTCCAAGCCACATGCTCAGGGATTCAGTAGGTCTGGGTTGGACTCAGAAATCTACATACTGTAAGGGTACAGAGGATATGGTCTCCATGCCCTGGAAAGAAATACCAATGAAAACTTGTGAGTAGAGGATGGGGATGGGTGGGAATGGGTGGGGTAGTTCAGCGAAAATCTAGAGAAAGCACAAAGGCCCTTCCCAGACAGGTTTCCCCCAGAGAAGTCTTATATACTCTAAAATGTCACCATTCTAGATGTTGTACAGTTAGGTTTGTGTTTCCCAGAGTGTTGTGAGTAAACATGTGTATTGTTAATAAGCGGCGGGTGAAAAAAAAAGATTACATTGTTCAACAAATTTGAGAAGCATTGTGATAACACCAGCAGAAGGTTCTTGACTTCTCAGAGGCCTTGAGGTGCTGATAAGTGACAGCGGTCAAGGTCACAGTGGTAATAACATGCAATGGTTCCCAAATGCATTTGACCACAGAAACCTGTTTTTCTTAATGGACCAAGGTTCCACTAAACTTTCTTTGGGAGCTCCTCCTGTCTGTAACTATATGTACATATCAAAATATGTACATACATTTATCTACCTATTTAAGTGCATATTTTAAGTCACTTCAGTTGTGTCCGACTCTGCGACCCTATGGACTATAGCCTGCCAGACTCCTCTGTCCATGGGGATTCTCCAGGCAAGAATACTAGAGTGGGATGCCATGCCCTCCTCCAGGGAATCTTCCTGACCCAGGGATCAAACGTGTCTCTTACGTCTTTAGCATTGGCAGGCAGGTTCTTTACAACAAGTGCTACCTGGGAAGCTGGAAAAAGGATAGAAGTTGAAATAATCTGTAACTATAAGATACACACCTATTTAAGCAAATGTCTTCTAGTAGTAGAGGGTTTCAATTTCTATCCTTTATCCAGTGTCCAAACTCTTGTACAGCACCTGCAGTGCTCACAGTTGCTCATGGGTGTGCTTGCAAGCGCTAATGAGCTTCTTAATCTTTTTGCTGTGCCACAAGGCATGTGGGGTCTTAGTTCCCTGACCAGTACCCCCTGCACAGGCAGCACAGAGTATTAACCACTAGCCCACCAGGGAAGTCCCTGCTCATGAGTTTTTAAAACCTTTAAGCAGCTCAGTTTTCATACATCTCAGAGACAGTTATTAAGGGGTTTCATTTATTACTGGAATCAATAATCACTTCTGATTTCGAATCCAGCAGGCTTCTACCCACCACTACCAGGCATCTCTGTTTCTCATGTAATCAAGATATCAGACCAGTGAAAGGGAAAGTCACTCAGTCATGTCCAACTCTTGGTGATTCCATGGACTATACAGTCCATGGAATTTTCTAGGCCAGAATATTCGAGTGGGTAGCCTATCCCTTCTCCAGCACATCTTCCTGACCCAGGAATCGAACCGGGGTCTCCTGCATTGCAGGCAGATTCTTTACAACTGAGCTGTCAGGGAAGTCCTATCAGATAAGGGGTGGATTCTTTAAACCCTTCTGACTTCAAGCCACCAGCCCACGCTGTTGGTTCAAATAACCTCCCCTGGGTAGAGCTGAGCCCATGGCCATGATCAGGGCTGTCTGACCTGTGTCTGCACACACATCCACCTCACTTTACTGTGTGTGTGTGTGTGTGTGTGTGTGTGTGTGTGTGTGTGTGTGTGTGTTTATGGGAGGGGGGGTTTTTCCATCCCCCAGCTGCTGCTACAGCCAATAGCAGTGCCAGGCTGCCCCTCTTTGACAGAAGTGCCCTCCACCAAGGGAGGCCCCCTTGCCCAGGGAAGTAGTGCACCAGGAAAGACCCACAGCCACCCCCACCCCCCTACCAGCTGACTGGGCTGAGGGTGTGAGGAGCCAGCTCCTTTGCAGTGAGTGGTTCACAGAGCCACGACCTGACCAGCTCTTTCACTTCCTCATGGGCTTCACTCTCTCCCTTACAGGTGTTTCCAGAAATGCACACATTTATAAATTGCTTTCAGAAGGTGTCTGGGACATTACTTCTAGGAAACCTCATCTGAGGCACCACCTATTGTGATCCAGATTTAAATCTTCGATTTGACCCAGATCACCAGGCTTTCTGATGCCACTGTTACCTTGCTCAATGGCTCAGCGGTGTTGTGTTGCTGTTGATATTCCATCTTTTAAATAAGTGTCTGTTTTCTTCAACAGCCTTCTCTTCCGACCTTCCAGAAGCAAATTGCATGGGCGTTTTGCTTGACACCGTGTGCCTAAGATCATCTACCTTACTAAATATGTTGTGGTGCTTCAGTTTCTAAGTCACGCCCGACTCTTTGCGACCCCATGGACTGCAGCATGCCAGGCTTCCCTGCCTGCCCGTCACCATCTCCTGGAGTTTGCTCAAACTCTTGTCCATTAAGTCAGTGATGCCATCCAACCATCTCATCCTCTGTTACCCTGCTTCTCCTCCTGCCTTCAATCTTCCCCAGCATCAGGGTTATTATTAAATGTCTGATTTCACACAACTAAATTACTAAACTCTACCTACATTACCTGCTCTCTGCTACCTGCTTCACTCAACCCACATCACCATCCGTGGGCACCCAACCCTCCCGTGCCCCTGTGCAAATGCTGTTGTCTCCCCCCCCAAAACTCCCAGCATTCACACTCTCCCCACAATTCCTACAGCCTTGGTTTAGGGTCTCATCAGTTCCTCCCCAGGATACTGAAATACCCTAGCTGTCCTAGCTTCAGGCCTGTCTCCTAAACCACCATCTCTCGTATGCCATTTCTTGTTTAATATAAGCGGATGTGTCCTCACTCCCTAGAGACCTAAGTCCAAACACCCTCCCACATCTCACTGTCTGTGTGGAGGTGGGTTGCAGCCACCCTCTCCAGCACCATCATTCTCCAGCTCCGCCGCCACCCTCCCATACAACCCCACTGCTTAATTCCTGTGCTTCCTTCTTCCTGGGATGATCTTGTTTTAGTGGGTCCCCTGGATGAAGTCCCAATCTTAACCTTTATGATTTAAACTAAGCATCGCCTTTAATATGCTGTCTAGTCAAAGCTACGGTTTTTCCAGCAGTCATGTATGGATGTGAGAATTGAACCGTAAAGAAAGCTGAGTGCCAAAGAATTGATGCTCTTAAACTGTGATGTTGGAGAAGACTCTTGAGAGTCCCTTGGACTGCAAAGAGATCCAACCAGTCCATCCTAAAGGAAATCAGTTCTGAATATTCATCGGAAGGACTGATGCTGAAGCTGAAACTCCAAAACTTTGGCCAACTGATGCGAAGAACGGACTCATTGGAAAAGACCCTGATGCTGTGAAAGATTGAAGTCAGGAGAAGCGGATGACAGAGGATTAGATGGTTGGATGGCATCACCGACTCAATGGACATGAGCTTGAGCAAGCTCTGAGAGTTGGTGATGGAAGGGAAGCCTGGAGTGCTGCAGTCCATGGGGTCGTAAAGAGTTGGACACGACTGAGCAACTGATCTGAACTGACTGAAGCATCGCCTTTCCCATGACCTTGACTGATTTTCCAGGTGGCAACTACATTCTCATTTGAGTCTTGCTGAAATGTGACTCTACTTCAGCATTTCCCATACATCATGGGAGATGCTTGAGACCTCTATCTACCATGCACATTACTTGGCAAATATGAGAGGCTTTTTGACCAGCTGTGTCAAAACATCCAAGTACAACGCTTACATCAAGTAACAAGTAGTAGTTTGTGGTATTCAACATCATGTCTTAGCATCACCTGGATACCACACAGCAAGGTCACATGTGATGGTCATGGATGTGGCAAACACGGCTAGCCGTTTACTAAATGTATTTCTCCTCCTTCCAGGGAAACAGTCTACATTTTCCAGCCTCTGATGCAGTTAGGAGAAGTAATGAGGTTCTAGCCAGTACAGAGTGAGCAGAAGTAACCCATTCCTCTTCCAGGCCAGGCCCATAACCTCCTCCAAGCGTTCCTGTGGCTTCTTCCCTTCCGGTTGGCTGGGATGGTGACCCCCAGGTTTACTAGGTAGAGAAAGTCAGAGAGCTGCTGTCAACCTGGATCTCTGAATGACTCTAAGAAATAGAGCCCCCCACTGATGGGGTGTCCCCCTTTGTCCCACGAGCAGGAAATAGACTTCTACTGTTTGAGTTATTGTAGTTTGGGGGCGTATTTATTGCAGTATTAACATTTCCCTACCCTGGGCAGGCACTGTGACTTAGCCATTGTAGAAGGAAGGACATGTTGATATAGCCTAAGAAAAACTAAGCTTAAAATTATGGAGCATTGTGCAAAACAGCTGGATTCATTCCCAAGTTTCACCTCAGTGGGCCTCACCTCTGAGTGAGGCTACAAAATAAGGTGAAAGTCAGGGTGCCAGTGAGGTTGAGTGCTAGTGAATGGCTGTAGTCAAGCTGACCAGCAAGGAGACTTCACATCCTGCAGAGAAAAGAACGTGTGCCCATGTAATTAAAAATTTTACATCTAGGTTATTTATTACATATAGGTTATTTCTTGGGCTTCCCTTGTGACTCAGCTGGTAAAGAACCTGCCTGCAATGCAGGAGACCTGGGTTCGATCCCTGGGTTGGGAAGATCCCCTGGAGAAGGGAAAGGCTACCCACTCCAGTATTCTGGCCTGGAGAATTCCATGGACTGTATAGTCCATGGGGTCGCAAAGAGTCGGACATGACTGAGCGAGTCATGACAAGTCTGAGCAAGTCAGACTTGCCTGGATTTCCCAGGCAAGAATACTGGAGTGGGTAGCCATCTCCTCCTCCAGGGCATCTTCCCGACCCAGGGATCGAGCCCGCGCTTCCCGCCTGTGTCCTGCACTGGCAGGTGGACCCCTCACCACTTGAACCACCTGGGAAGCCCCTTTGTATTAACAGCCTACCTGAAAACCAAGTTGTCCAAAACATGCTTCCTAAACATTTCCCAGCAGACTGTGCACATCCACTTTTGCATCTGCGTGAGTTAGCTTAGGGTCTAACAGGGTAGGTGTTCAGTGAATGTCTCTCAGATATTAAGTAGGGAGGAATTTGAAGCAACGCAAGGCTTCATTGTTTCACTACTCCTTGTGACATTCATAGTTACTTCTTCTAGTATCACACAAATGAAAACACTTTTTATTCTGGGCAGTCATAATTGTATACTATCCATCAAAAAATATAATGTTTATAGCTGAGGCATATTCAGTCTGAAGATGAAGTGATATATTAACTCCTTGATCAAATGCCAGAACTTACAGATGAATATGAAACAGACATCAATAATTACAGCTTGTACCATAGCTGTTGGTTTCTAAACCTTTCAGTTCAATGAACAAGTAATAACTGGACAGACACACCTTTCAGAAATTAGAGGTGGGAAAAGATTACCTCATTCCATACCTGTCACAGGGCAGGCCCCCTGCAGCAACTCAGCAAGAGGCAGCCCATGGGCCCGGGGGGGAGGTGTGGGCTGGGCCTTCTAGAATGATGCCAGAGAGGAAACATAAAGGACCCTGGGGCAGGAGCAGCCAGGAGCCAAGGCTTTCCTTGGACACTATACCCTCCCTTCCCTTCAGTCCTTTATTCTGTTTCCTTAAGAAACCTGGTCTGGCCATAAAAGGTATGTACTTAACTTTTTTCTAAATTCCATCCTACTCAGAGAAGTCTTATGCTTTCTTACTTGAATGTAAAAAGGAATTACTAATGCTAATAAAAAGATAATTATCTCTCAGCTAATTCTTGATTTGAAAAGCACATCTAAACACCCAGCATACTGCATGGCATTTAATGGATAGTCCCATCAAAGGCCTATGGTTGTGTTCCAGGGATCAAGGTCACAAAAGCTAGAGCGGCCGGAAGCTGATATAGTACTGCTGTGTTTGAAGAAATTCTAGCAAAGTGAACATACGTCTCTAGAATGCTCACAGATTGGAGGAGATGAAGAAAAAATATACTTCATTGAGACACAAAGGCGCAGATGGTTTGACTCCTGAGTTTCTCCACGGCATCTTCATCTGCTACACGCTTCCATGTTCTTCACTGGAGTTAAGAATCCTTTCCCAGCCAGTCCTTGTGCTGATCACAGCTACAACACTGAATGAGTGCGTGCATGCATGCGTCTTTTACAGTGAGTAGTATGGAGGGAGGATAAAATAATAAAGACTAAAGAATGCAACTCTATTCATTTTATCAAAATCTACAGAGCACCTCAACCTCAAAACTGGAAAAACAGGTCTCACTGTCTCAGAATGTTACCAAGTTCAAGAATAAATACAAAGATCAATAAAATAATCTTTTGACAGTTCACTGAAATTTACTCTATAAAGATTCCATTTCTTAGCAGTTTAAAAACCTGAAAATCTAGAAAGATGCTCTGATTATTTCATGATAAAAATTAATTCCTTGAACTGTCCTGGCTTTGACTTAGCCTTTTCAAGGTATTTGTGTGTGTGTGTGTGTGATCTATTACCATGATAGAAGGCACTGATGCCACAAATACCAATCTACATTTGGTCTTGGAAAAAGATTTTCGTGCACATTGGACAATATTGTCCAAACATTACTATTTGTTTCATGGAAGTCAAGGCAAAGACTTTAGTAGAGTGTAAATTTTAAGCCAATGAATAAACAGTTGGCTTCAAAAAACATTAAATTGACATGCAGAGCATTTGCTGCTCTGCCAGATACTAAAAATAAAGCAACTTCTGCCAACAGGGAAAAACTTGAATTATTTCAGTTGGTTCTGAAGTTAACCAGGTTTCACTAATTTTCCTAAATGGGGCCTGATGTTAAGGTTATTATCTTGTTTCCTCAAACCTTACCTCTGAGGTAAGATGCCAACTGTGAACAATTTTTTTAAGGATCAACCTGATAGTTTTTTACAGTTTAGCAGGACATACCTTTCTAAAAATGTGATATACTTACCCAACAAATGAAAACTTGAACATCTGAAAACTAATATTCATCTTTGAAGAATTAAGTTCAGGGGCTCCCCTGGTGGCTCACTGGTAAAGAATCCATTCGTCTGCCAATGAAACAGACGCAGGTTCGATCTTGGGCTAGAAGATCCCACATGCCTCGGAGCACCTAAGCCCGTGGGCCACAACTACTGAGCCTGTGCTTCAGAGCCCCTGCTCCGCAACAAGAGAAGTCACTGCAATGAGAAGCCCGTGGACAGCAACCAGAGTAGCTCCTGCTTGCCAAATAAATAAAAAAATAAAATTATATAAAAAAGAATTAACTTCAAACTTGTCTTAGAGTGAAGAATAAGCTAAGTTATTACAATATTTACAAGATAACATTTTAGACAAAAGGCATCAGGGAACTCGGTATGTTTTAAAGATGAAGTTTTAAGCTGTTAGCCAAAGCTCAGGTAACATTTTATTCCTGTCCTTGGCCTGTTCCTTCCGTAGCTGTCTCTCTAAAAAAAATAAGCGCATTTAAAATATGGAGTTTGAGATTTATGATCAGTTGCAGAAACCTGTTTAACTACTGATTTACAGTTTGGGCCAAGGTATTTAGGTCTGTCATCAGAACTAATTATAGCAAACCTGAGATTATATATTCAAACTCTCCTTTTGGTGAAAGAAATGAGAATGTTCTGTGGAAAATCAGAAACATCCTGAGGGCTTCCAAAGAGGAATGCACTGTCAACGTTACTTCTCAGAACCAGGGCTGCAAAGCTCAAAATTACTATTCTTTAGTAAGGTGTTTTAGCCTGAAGTACTCAAACAGTAAATCATAGTTACATTAATGGCATACCCATGGCCTGAAACATATTAATCTCAGGTAACAGTAACTGACATTTACATTACTAATCTAATTCAGGCATTCTGATGGTAGTAAATGCACATGTTAAAGCTTCAGGAACTGAAATTATTACTGATCCAAAGAGAATCCCTTATTTCGCTGTCACCAGATGGAGAGGACAAATGACTATACTTTTGGGGGCAACCTGGGTTTTCTAAGAATAATGTCCCCATTTTAATGCTTTAATGAGGAAAATTCAAATTAAAGCAGATTAAAAATAAAGCAGTCCCAAATGATATGCCAGAAGGGCTAACCGAAGAAAACCAGTGCCTTCCTCTTCCTCAAATCCTCTTCCCTTCCCACTCCTTCCTCTGCTGGACGATCTGATTCTTTCACAGGCCAGGCCTCGAGGAGAAAGGGACTTCTGCAACACGGCTCTCTTATCCAACGAATCCCGAGACCTGATTCCACCATGCCGTCCACTCAGGGAAAACGTCCTCATCCATGTGGGACTCCTGAGTGGAAGGAATGAGTGACTGCTGGCCCCAGGGCAGGTGGGAGGGTTTGGACAGCTGGATGTTGGGTCGGGGGCTCCCAAACCAGACCCTAAAGGTGACCACTATGGCCAGGCCTCAGCATGAGAAGAGAGGGGAAATGTGTCCACAGGGGTCATGACATGTGCTAAGGAAGTAGATAAGCGGGAAAAGGTGAGCAGACAATGCAGGGAGATGACTGACTGTCTTGGAGCCCCGTACGTGAGACTGTTACACTACCTGCCTGCTCAGAGAGAACATTTTTCATATTTCAGACAAAACCAATGGATTGTGCAGTGGATATTTCCCCCATGATGAATTTTTTTTTAGAGGAAAATCTCCTATATTCTAAGTTTGCATTCACCTACTAAGAGGTTAAAGTAAGATGTTACAGGTAAAGGCTGTATGATTATATTTATAAAATTCAACAGGGAATATTAAATCTTAAAATATAAGATTTTCCAATGTTTGATCTGAGTATCTTTTAATGATTAAGTCCATAAGTAGGGACACAATTTTCTAAAATCTCACTTTCTCTACTACACTGGCTTTCATCACTTAAGTGGAAGCAAGATATGATTTTTGTTCTCTTAAATGGCAACAATTTGCTCACTTATTCCAGAACAGAAAACACATTAAATATGTCACCATAAATTAGTAAAATTTGATTACTATTTGTAAGTCTAAAATTAACAAAATACTATCACCATGATTCATTTCTTATGTTCCTGAATTTATATTTCTAACCTAGAGAAAGTTTGTATCAGATGGCTAGAGAACCTCTGATGAAGGCGCAGGAAGGGAAAAGAACTGACGGAAAAAACCACAACAGGCAGTTCTTGACCTCTCCTGAGCACCAAGCGGGAGATGCCAAAATAACCCAGGCCTGCCAAAAAAAGAAAATCACATCATCCAGTTGTGGGCGTGTCCACCAGCTTGAGATAATTTCTCAAAGCCCGTTCTAGTTAGGACTCTGAAACACACCAGTAAAACACTTAGCAGGGCACCAGTCTTCTTTATCCTTATGCAATCACTCAGTCTTTCCCAGAGTAATGGGGAAGAGGAATGAAAACAATCAAATCATGTTTGTTCTTAGAAGGTTCAAAGTTACAATGTCTTGAGTTATAACTGTCTAGTACGACTATATCAATTTCTCTAAGAACCATCTCATAATTTAAAGAACGACATGGCTGAGAGAGATATTTAGGAAGACATTTCCAGGCAGAGAACCTGAATTTAAATCATTCTCCAAATACTGTAAGATTCTGTCCTTTTTTAAAATGGTGTTCTTTAATCTGAAGGTACAAAAGATTAATCAATTGCCTTTATTATGTGACTATGAAATATCAACTCTACTGCCTCCAATAAAGAACAGATAATTACTTTTATAACATTAAGATAAAGTCATCTGTAAACACAGGATCTTTCTTGCACTTATGACTAATCCATTATAAACAAATACCATCTTAAAAACACAACTCCACAGTCAGTGCAGTCACACTGACTGCAGATAAGGAAGTACAAGGAGCTCACTGGCTCTGCTCCAGCAAATGGACGAAAAGTGAAGCCGAGTTTACACTGGAGGTCTATATAAACAAACAAATCAAGTCCTATCTTTTCCCCCTCCCTGTACGTATGCTTAGATTACTTGCACAAATAACGGGATGGTCCACTTCACTCACTTCAATGGGAAGGACTCTTCAGTAAAAGAATGAAAAACAATTTGATAATCAACTCCCAAATTTTATGCTTATTTTTTCTATTTCCATCAATTTTCTGGCATAGTTAACATAAGCAGGAAAATCTTTTTTAGTAAATTGAGCAACTGAAGACTCGAGTGAAGCCTCAAAGGTCTTGAAGAACTCTGGCAAGTCACATATATCCCATGTTGCTTTTGGTTTCCCACCTCTTCTTTGCTTCAAATCTAAAATGAAGAACATGAAAATGAATCATTTCTAAATATTTTACTGAAGTTACATGTTTACTAAGGGCCAAAGTAAAATAAAAAAGTTTTCACAGACTCCATCAATTACAAAATAAATATCAAATAGGATGAAGACATGCCTCTATATTTACAATCTGATAAACATTCAGCAAAGATCCAAAGAATAAAATGAATAACAACTATGCACAAACTGGATTCACAAAACGTATCACAGGATTTCTGTAACTGCTTTGAAGTTAGTAGAATCACTAATTTTAAAAAAAAAGTCTTAAAGCTCACCCCCAGGCAAGTTTCTTCTTCTTTCGTGCAACCTGTGAATTTTCAGCCTCCTTCTTGGCTGTCACAAAGTTGTGGCAGGCAATAGCTCTGGCAATTTTTACACCAAGCTAAGAATTACAAAGGAGAAAAAGCGAAAATAAATATTCTAGCTGATACAAGAATTACAGTGATACAGATACTCGAGAATTTGTGGGTAAGAAAGCCAGGTCAACCTTATTTTACACATGCTAAGAATGGAAACTCCTAATGCTTGGGCCTCTGAAACAGCCAAAGTCCCACCACAAATGCAAAGATGCCATTCCTTCTCTCCTCTCCTCCCTTAGCCCTTCACCCAGCTGGACCAGTCGCCCGGATGGAGCGCCTTCCCACACCAAGGCCCCTCGAGGGTCCACCAAGCCTGTGGATGAAGATCTTGAAGCGCTTTACGCATTTCAGTAGGACAGACAGGAATTTACCCTGATAAGGCTGACAGAGACATCCAGTGTCTTTGCTTTGGGCTAGAATTAGGCAACTCGGTATGGGCGCACCCGTTATCTCACACTGATCAGAAGCTCGGATTGGCAGTCATAGATGTGATTAATAAAACACGGGAAAGCTAATTACTACTTGATAAACACACTTTGTGTGATGGGCAATTGCTTTTCACTCACTGACAGAAAAAAAGAATATAAGGGGTGCCAAGAGGCAAAAAGGCAGGGCGTTCCCTGCCAGCACCCCTCTTCACACTCCTTCCATCCATCCGCCCCAGTCCTCAAGGCCCCGCAGAACAAAGCGTCCTCTCAGCCCCGGCCCCCAAGACTCCTCTAACTCAATGCACCACCAACTTCTTTTTGTATTTCTCCCGCCCCTCAGCTTCTACGCCACAGCCTACGGTTCCGACACTGGACTCTGCACAGCCCTCTGGCCGCAGAGCTGGTCCTCAGGATAGGCATGGGGCTCTTCTGTTTTTAGTGGGCTCCAATTTTAAAAATGCCCGCCTACATGGAAGGCTCAAAAGTATCCGTTAAAACAACAAGGGCTACAAAAATCTTCCTGGTGTTTCTTTCCTTTTCTCTGACCACAGCCTACTGAGTTTCAGCAGCCAGCAGACTTGCGGACAAGAGGAAAGGACCCAGAAGCCACTCTCCAGGCAGAGAATTAGAGCCCAAGGTTTGGGGACCTGCTTGCCAACAGTGAGGCACAGCAGGCGGTTAGGGGCTCACGGGTAAGGAGAAAAGCTGACCGAGGAAAGTGAGGTTTGGCTTGCCTGCCACTCCTTTCAGCTCACCTTGGAGAACAGCTTCTTTTAGGATGAAATAAACAAGCGGTTGTCAAGCACTGTCCGGCGTTTACAAACAAGAACAAAAACAGATCCAATTTTTCAGTCCAGGGAAGAATACACATAAAGAAGGTAAGCAGATGCAAGCAATGTGACAGTCAAGCCAGTGTGCTGAGGTGGTCGAAACCCAGAGGAAAGCCACTGATGGAATGAGGGTGGATTGTGGCTGCGAGCCCACCTGTGACAACAGACCAACTCAGAGTCTTCCTGACACCCAAGCCAACACCAGCACCACTACCGTCATCACCATCTTTTCTCACAATGAGGACATTCATGCAACCAATATAACGAGGGCACAAAGGCATTATTTTGCCAGGCACTGTTGTAGGCGCTGCAGATACGGCTTTGAACAAGAGGGCTGGGGTGCAGGGAGCTAGGGAGTAGGGGCTGTTACAGCTGATGGCGTCAATCCCCGCCCTGTTCTCCTGGCTCTTTTCACTTTCAGTTCTTCACCACAGAACAGTTCATCTAAGTCAACCAAGAAAAGGCTAAGAATCCAAGGGCTGTAGCTTCCTCATCGAAGGAGAAAATGAAGCTCAGAAGAATGCTGTGGCATCATTCATTATGAAGATGGATTTCCTATTGACTAAAATGCCATCCATTTGTCATAAATGTAAAAAAAAATCACGTTAGTGCCTGTTGGGCTAGGCTAGTCAAAATGGCAGTATCAGACAAATCTCCAAATCTCACTGGCTGAACTTTTGTTTCTGTTTCACTTCACATCAGCTGTGGACTGGCCAGGCTCTCCATCTGGTGCTGCCAGCATCTCAACACGCGGCTCTCGAGTCTCAGCGGCGGAGAAGAGCTGGCTGGAGGGGCTCACACTGCCTCTTCAGTGCTTTAGTCCAAAAGCGACGCGCAGCGTTTCTGCTCGCAGCCCTCTGGTCAGAGTACGACCCCACCTGGCTGAGGGTGCTCGGGGGCGCGAGGGGAGCAGGAAGTGCTCCTGAGGAACCGCCTACTGTCAGCGCACGCAGCTTACCACTTCTGGTTAAGAGGCACGCGCGTCTCCCCACGTCCATGGAGGACAGTCTCCTCCTCTGTCTCCCACCTCCAAAAGGTAAAACGCGGAATCCAGTATTTGTCTGTCTAATTATACTCCTACGTGTTAGACAGCAAATACAAAGCTGACATATGATAGCTTTGCTGAGATCACCCCACCTCAGCTAGTTTATATTCTATTTAAATTGAGCCTATACTTTTGAGTATGAAACAAAAATGACCTGAACTATACAGCTGCTATGTACCATTAACCGTGGGACAAAATTATTTCCTGAAACTGTCGCAAATTAGGGTGTAGCTTCTATTTTTAGCTTATTGAAATTTCCCAATATGGGTTTTCTGGATTTGGAGTAAGCAAACCAAAGACCATCTATCTCAATATGTCTGGATGCTGACTGTGGTCATTTGATTCACGTGGAACTCCTTTCAGCATAGTCACATACTCTTAGAAGGGAGAATTTCTAGCAACATGAAGGCCAAACCCAGCGCAATCGGCATCACAGCAAAGACTGAGCGTGCATGCACCACATAAGACAGAGTAAACTTCTTATAAAGCACTCATGACAATGTAAGAAACATGTGTTTACACGAGAGGGCTCCATTGTTTTGTAGACTAAGTGAACAGCGTAAGCGATCAGGTACATAGGCAATACTTTCAGGCTTGTTTGTAGGAAAGTTTGTATTTTCTAACTGTATTTTGCCTGGGGTTATGTTCAATGAAATGTTCTTTAACTGATAAACATTAAACAAGCCTGGTCTATGTATTTAACTAAAAGGATCTTTTAGCTTGTAAGGATGATGAAAAGTCGTATCAATGCCAGGGCCTTTGCATGCTTAAGACGAATGTGTTTTACTTATTCCCAAGGAGAAAAGAAAAAACGGAAATATCTGGAAATCTGAAAGGATCATAAGATCTTCTACAGAAGAGACAGTTGAGAAGAAAGGTGTTTTCCCAGGCAAGAAGACTAAGCCAAGCTCCAGAAGATAAAAGAATACTATGCTATGTTTCAATATTACAAACAAACAATATAGGCCCCCAAGAATCCCCCCTTTCACTCCTCTGAAAAGAAAAAAGCATCTTCGGGCCCAATGTAAACATCACAAAAGCTTGGTCAATGGTTTTTATATTAAAAAATGGTTTCGGGTCATCAGATAACTAGAGCAACACCATGTGGGAAGAAATTTTTTTCAAGAATAAAAATATATACAGAATTTTTTCTACGTGTCGCAAAAGTATCAGCATTTTCCATATAGAACATCCAATATTTTGCTGCATTTTAATTAAGGTGTCTAAACATTATCACAAAGAACTGCAAATTGGTCAGAGCAAGCGGTAAGGAAAATTAAGCTCTAAAGGCTTTTTATCACCATATTTCAGGAACCAAGGGTGTAAAATGTTCTAATTTGGGATATATTAAAAGCCATAAAAGGTCTTTCAAAAAGATTAATGGTACTTTGCTTGGATTTAAGATAAGGGCTTTAGCTGGTTGGAAAAGCAGGGCCCTGGCTGGACCCTTGAGGCATTCATCTTTACAGCCACTTGGAAGATTTGTAAAAGCGTCTGCATAACCTCAAGCAAATGCACGGCGACATTTTTTTAATTCCTTTCAATTTTACAGGTTGAGCATGTGTAAATCATATTGGGTTGTAAAACAGATATAATGGCACATAGTGTAACACAGTCAAGATTTTTAAAAGACAAACTTGAAAAATAAAGTTAGTTTTTCTTGCTAAACCTTGCCCTGCTAAAGTTTGCTGATAATCATTTGAAGAATCTGATTCAAACAGCTTCATCTAGCATCACTGTAAACTTCTCATCCATTTCATAAAAAATTTTACTCATCTTCAAATTACTAGCTTGTAACAGATTTATGAAGTTTCCCTCCCTTTTGCACACTTTCAAGGCACTTATTTAAAAATACCAATTATCATACTTTAACTTTTTATGGAATAATAGGTCTCTATGAAAAATATTTATGCCATTCTCTTTTGTTCTTTAATTAAATGAAAACAGATGTTTTCTGAAGTAAAGCGGAACCATTACTGGAGTACTTAAAGTGTTAAGGTCTTTAATTTTTATATCAGTTTGGTCGACAATTCCTGATTGTCTTTACTCAAGCTCAACATTAATGTCAAGCAAGTTACCTAGGAGACGAAAGAGATCAAAGAGACAAAAACCCCTCCAATGTCTGATTAATCAAGCCTGCAAACAGCTTATTTCTTTTCGCCTGCATGCAAGTATGAAAATGAGATTCTGGGAGCCGAACATTGTGCAGATTTGTTCATTCTTATCAGAACAAAGCCAGCGGCAGCTTATTTCATGGATCATTGGCACTGTCATCAGTGCTACACAGAACGGGTGACAGCTCCTCATTTTGAGGCTTGAACAAAATTAGCAAAAAGTCGGCACAAATTAGCCTCTCATCTTTTTGGTAATATGACATTATTCATTTACTTTTTATCCAATTTTTAATTTTTTCCTTGTCAGCTATCCCTTTCTAGTGTCTGTTGCATGGCATCATAAATGCCTTCTTAAAAACAAGCAGAGAAATAGCCAAAGTTGAAATAACATGCAAAGTTCAAACAGCAAAGAAAAAGCACTTCCAAGGACTGATGATGCTTTATTTTTTTCTTTTTAATAACTTTCAAAACTTTGAAAAAATACTGATGAACAGCTCAGAATACCATGAAGTTAAGTTTTATGAAACTGATAGTATATTTCAATAAACAATATGAAGTGGCTAATAGTGTTTTATTCAAACCACAGGTTAACACGGCAGGTGCTACAGGGAATTCAGGATGTCTCCAGTGGGACTGGTACATTTCCACGGACATACCTGAGGTGCCGAAGCTCGGAGGACAGCAAATAAGCTATGCCATATCCAGTCATTTCAATACTGACTTTAAATCAAGTCTTCTTCCCTCTGTTAGAAAGAAGAGCCTAATTTCACTGTCACCTTAAAATGTGCATGCACAGGCTTCTATGTTTGTGTACTACATATATCTCTGTTGTGTGCACAACTACACGAACACCTGTTATTTATTTTAATACCTGTAACTTCAAATCAGTTAAAGCCAAATAGTTTTTACTTCAAGGCATAACCCAACAAACCCTGTTTTTAAAATATAAGATATATTTGTATAGAATATATTAGAATATATTACATATATTACATATTTACATGTATAAATATATATGATTCACGTTGCAATTTATAAAAAAAAATGTATTTAGCCCATGATGTGTGAGAAGATATATTTTGATTCATATCCTCAACTCTGATTTCATAATGAAATAGTTTATGTAACACCTGGTTTAATGATGACTATTAAGGCTTCAAATTATATGTAGATCACAGTATTCCAAAGGGGGGAGAAAAGATGTTATACTGTTGAAATTACTCCTGGATAGAGACATTTATATTCAAGCAACTTATTCCATTCATAAGGGAAAAAAATTAACCATAAGCTGTTAGATGCTTTACACAGTCCCCATCAGAAAGACAGTTTTTCTTTTTTTTTTTTAAAGAACTGTAGTACTGTTTTCAGCAATTTCTTTATCTCTGTTCTTCTAAGTAAGAAAGCTTATTAACAAGCTTTGAACTTAAAATCACATTTACAATAATGTGCCATCAACAGTTTTATAAGCTAATTAGAAAAAGATTAATTAATGACTGGCTGCTAATAAAATGGCAATCATGAAGAAAGAAACCAAGGGTGCTAAGCTTCAACTACCACCAATTAAGAGCTAATTACAAACAAATTATATATGTGTTTTGCTGTGGGCTTTAATTTACTAAAATGGTTTTAATTAAAAGAGAAAACATGCTGATTAATTGAACTGCAGAAAAAATCTACAGTATAAACTGTGCTTTGTCTGTCTCTTTAATTAGACTTGTAACATCTGAAATCTTTTTTTAAGGTTTGTTAAAAGCACCATAAACATAATTAAAAGAGAGCATAAGGAACACCATTCTAGGTGATCACCCAATCATACCCCAGAGGTTAAAAGAAAATGTCCTCAGTGCAATGAGATCTAAAAAGCACACCTAAAAGCTTGAGAGGAAAACCTTTCACTCAGTACCATTTTTATTTTTCTCATATTAAAATGCTCCAACTTCAAGGATGTACACCATTTTTTATAGGTAAGAACGTATCTTTCAGCTCCACGTAAAGGAATTCAACTAGGCCTTCCCTCACCTGGACAGGCAGAGCTGATTTTCCATACACTGTGCTACCTGTTCATCTATATGAAATAACTGAATTACTTTTAAGAACTAAGGAGAACAAGGCTTCAAAGAATTAAAATTACCATTGAAAAGCCCCCCGGACTATGCACAGACTACAAAATGACACAAAGAGGAAGGTTTAAATTAAAAAACCACTGAGAAATGACCAAAGTTAATGAAAGTGAGTCATTTCTACATGATCCTTAACGGAGGCACACACCCCTCCCTCCCTGGCAGGCAGCTTCCCCAGGTGGCTGATCACTGCCGACCAGCAAGAGCCTGTTCAGTGAGGACTTCTTTTCCCCAGTGTCCTGGATTCCCTCCCAGTGATAATCAGTGAAATATACTGCAGAGAAAATGGTCCTACACTCTGCTGTCTAATGGAAAGACCAAAAGAAAGAAAAAGTAAGGGGTGGGAGGTAGGGCAGTAAAATTTCAAAGAGGGACATAAAATAAATTTTGCCAGACAGTTCAGGCATTAGATGACTCTGAAACAACCTATTCTTCATACACACTCCTGGAATTCACAACAAAGGAAATCTCCTTTCTGTAAAAATAAGATGTTGAAATGGAGATATTTAATTTTAAATTCTTAATATGTACCAATGGGTACTACTTAATGTAGTTGTACTTCGTTTACCCTATTTTCAGTGGTTAGAAACCATAATAATTAAGAAAATAGAAAGCACCTCCTGGCCGCCTTAGAGTCACAGGTTCTACTGATAAATTCTGATAACAGCTAATTGGAATATATGTTCAGCTTCATATCTGAACAAACTGCCTTACCTCTGGAATCAAGGTTGTTAAGAGAATTCTAAAAGTAGTCACAAAAACAGGAAGAAAATAATTTTGCCCTCTGGATTAGAGAATCAAGAGTTTAGAACCACAAGACTTTCTTCACTATAATATCCATCAACTCAGCTCTTTTTTTTTTTTGTATGTGATGCAAGCAAACAACTTTCCTAAAACATCAGAGCTCTGGAAACAGCACTGATCAGAAGCAACTTCAAACTTACCAGGTTTGGCAGCATCTCTATCTCAAAACTTGAAACAAATGTTTCAGTTCTGAACTCTGGATATGCAAATGCTCCAGGTACTTTGATAGCTACATCTGTCAAAACTGTTCTATTAGGGGAGATTATTTTGGGGGGAGGGGGGTGAACTGAAGCTCTTATTCCATCAAGACAATGCAGTGTGTACATCGACATGACATTAATAATCAAAATGAAAGGGTGAATTATAGCCAGAATCCTGACGAAACTACAGCCCAACAATGAATTGTAATAGAAAAATTCTGAGTGCCAGAACAAGTGCTGTAGCATAGGAAATATTTCTGAGAAATAGGAAATATATTTCATAAGAAATGTTTCTTCTTGCACGTTAACATAAAATACAGAAACTAACTCCTCAAATGTGTGTATATATCCCTCTCCAACAAAATGCCTTAAGATTTTTCTAGGAAATGGCTCTAAAAATAGAACTTCAATGACAAATTAATAATCTACCCCAAATTTACACAGTATTTAGTGTATTTAGCTAGGAAAGAATACAACTCAATCAATTCAAACATTGGTTTTTTAAAAAGACCATTCCTACCTTGCCCATTTAAATATTAACAAGCTATTACTATTTCAACATTATTAACTTCACCTGTTTTGGAATCCAAAAATCTAAGTAGCCTATTTAAGAAATTTAATAAAGCTAAAATTAAATTTTCAGTTTAATTCATACTGCCAATGAAATATTTATCATTACCTATAAGAAGAATACTATCAAAGTGAGACACTTTTTTTTAATCATTTGTACTTGTGACACCTTGGTTAGATTCTAAATAAATACTGTGCTTAAGAGTACTAAAGGCTGAAGTAATAAGTTGATGCAAAAGATTAAGATATGAAACATTTTATATCATTACTCCAACTGAAGGCTATTGACCATAGCAAAGATAGTAGCAGATTATAACCAAAATATTTTAGATATGAATATTAATATCTTGAAAATAATTTTTTTAATTACTATAAGTTACATAAAATAGTTGTAACATTACAACATGAAGTATGTACTGATGTTTCCAAGGAATTAAGTTAAGTTGGTGCTGTCAAAGGCCATCCTGTCTGAATCGCTTACAGAAAGGTAACCTTCAGGGTGCAAAGCTCAAACAGAATGCACTGGCAACCTCTCTTCCCCACTCATTTTTGCCCTAACATGGTACAGCTATAATTGAAAGCAATATATTTTCTAGTTAATGTAGGTGTGACTCATTCAATGGTAGAAATTCACTGTCTGCTGCCAAACCAAGTTGGTTTTTATGTTCAGCAGGCTAATATGAAGATGCCTAGAGACAAAGTCTGTTTTCAAAATGTGAGATTCAACTGAAATGCTGCTTACTTTATTAAAGCTAGGCTTAGCACTTAATTTTAAATACTTGTTTCTACTGGTTTCTACACATTGGTATGATCTGGACTGTAACAAAGCATGTCAGAAAAGATAAGAACCAAAGGATGGCATTTTTGAGGATCACTATCAATAAATGGAATGTTCTTCCAGTTTAGGCCTGAGGTTAAGAAGCTATAAATGTGCTCAAACATGTGTGTGAATGTGCATGTGTATGTATACATACATAAATAGTAATTTTTTAAGAGCTATTTTTTTTCAAATTAGAACATTTTCATCAGTATGACACAAACCAAACGTATTTTTCCACTTTTATCTCTCCTCCAAGATTGTTAACAACAAAGAAGGATTTAATCGATAGGATGGACTTTCCCAAAGTAACCACATTACTACACGGCAAAGTCAAATATGACAGCACAATCTTGGTTTCCAACATGTGAACTTAAGCCATCCATCCCCCACACCAGATTACACCCATCTTTAATGTCATCACGAATTTAAGGGTATATGATTCTGGAAAAATACGTGCTTGCTGTGTCATAATGCCAGTGCACTGACAGCTTTATTTTGACATACCAGTTTGTTTTATTTTGTTCTGTTCTGTTTTGAGGAACTGTTTTCAAGGCCCATTCTCAGACATAGGTTCTACTTTTGGCTTCACTCTTCTCAATACTGATACTGCCCTATTGGTTTCACAGGCTTATAAATGTTAAACATCAAAAATTAGTTTCACTTATTACAGTTGGAAAAGGCTTTAAGAACTCTGAGATCTGTGCCTTTGAGCAAAGGCTTTATCAGCACATCCCACTCACTGCTTCTTGAAAAAAGAAAACGGTACTGATTAAAAACCTGTATACCTGACTTTCAAAAGGACACCTATCATGCATGTATACCTTTAATTCATAAAGGGTTTCTGCCCCAAACTCACGATTACTTACTTCTCAAAATCTCATCTTTCATATCCAGTGATTGGCACCAAGGAGATAAATTTGAAAAACTTAAACCTCAAACTAAACTATTTATTCAAGAATTCCATCTTGATTACTTTAGTTATTCTTCCACGGGTGTTTAATTAACATGGCATCAGTATCTCTCCAGTGGCTGTGTCTAGCCAGTAAACACTTTCCAGATGTCTTTCTACTTATACAAGGAAAAGAGGAGGGCACAAATTACTCTTTTTCCTTTTAACCAGAAGTCTTTAACCCCACACTAGATAAATTTTCTTTCATTAGAACAAAACGTTATGCTGGTATGAAAGTAAAAAGAACTCTTGAGAAAATGCTTACTATCCTTACAAGTGCTATAAATGGTGTATATTTCTAAAGCAATCTCATTTGTCATAAAGCGTGACAGGAAATAATAACCTAAATGGTTATTACTTATTTATATAAATATTATTGTTATTATTATATTATGTACTATTATTATTTATTATTATTAAAATGGAAAATACCTAGTCAGTAGTACACAATTCCCATTTCAAAAATAGCAGTATGACAAAGCAAAACAGAAACAGAAACTCAACACCCTCAAAGGAAACACACAGGCCTGAGGCCTCAGAGGCTCTACTCCTGCTCGCTCTGACACGCTGCCTCCTGCTCACAGGTGACCACTGATGAGGCAGACAACCAGGGACTGAACATGCAACCCTGGTGCACACCAGCCCCACGACCCCAACCCTCCCAGCACATCACTTAGGGAAAATATAACATACATACATAAGAGATTCTAGAATCCAGTATCTCACTGAAGGCAAATTTTAGATCTGATTTGCCAGGTAAAGATGAAAACTACATTCAAATAATGTTTTCAAGATCTTAATTTTAATAGTAATTATCTCAAGCTGGAAAACAATCAGCAATGACAGCTAAAATTAGTAGGTAAAGAATAGTGAGAAAAAGAATATCCACAGTCTCAAATCATCTCTCACCTCTCTGTGAGATACTTATTAATTTACACAGGGAAAAATAATGTTAGAATAAATCTGGAGACACCACCTTAAGCAAATAATCAAAGGAACATCGTCAGTAAAATAGACAAATAGATGCCACATGCATTCTGATATCCTACACTGAGGACACTTCTGTGATTTTCCCACCAATACATGCATAACATGAATCTAATCATGAGGAAGCACCAGACAAAGCAAACTTGACAGACATCCTACAAAATCATCAGCTACTCTTCAAAATTACTAAGGTCCTGAGAAACACAGACTGAGGAAACATTCCAGACTAAAGAAGACTAAAAAGACACAACAACAAAACTCAGCATCTGAGACCAGAAAAAAGAAAATTTTCAAGGCAATCATTGACATAGTTGGCAAATCTAAATAAGGTACATAAATCAGAGAAGAATGATCAAGCAAACGTTAACTGTTAACATTTCAGGTATCTGAGTGAAGGGCAAACAGAAATTGTTTTACAAATTTTGCAACTTTCTCCCAGAAGGTGCAAGTGAGAATCTTCTGGATGCCTTGGTACTTGGGAAAAGAATATTCAATATACCTATTAGCTTTATACTACAGACTTTTAGGTTAAAAAAAGGCTGAGAGTTCTTTAGGGCTGAGGGAACTATTTAGAATATGCAGTAAGAAAGCATTCTGGGGAGAAAGGGTTAGGAACACGCTGAGAGATGTGACCCCAGAACTCACGGCTGCCCTCAGGGAGAGTTAAACTGAGCTAAAGACGAAAATGGAAAAAGAAAGCTAGCCTTTTCAGCACAAATGGCAGAAAGAGCTCTGAACTAGATGAAATCTAGAGGCTGAAGATCAACCATGGATTATTTCCAGCATTAAGATTTAGATCAGAATAATTTATTAACATTAAAGACAAAAATAAAACCCAGTATTTCAAAATAAATGGGAGATTAAGAGGGAAGAAACTGGACAGGAAGGAAAATCTTAGATCAAATATTTGAACACTGCACTTACTCGTGATCATGCAAAGAACATACACTCATTTCAGAAGATTTGAAAGCACAGCAGGGCGTCATGGTGGGGCTGACTCACCTCTCGAGTAGCTAGCTGGTTGCTGAGTTCCTCGGCCTTCTCAATGTTCCACTCTTCCACAGCTTGGTCTATCCTCTTCTCAAGTCCCGACTAGAAAGAAAAGAAATCTCAAACTTAGAGGCAGGAAAGAAAGGCAAACCCTTGCTAGTAAAGACCATGTCACGGGACCACACCACACACATTATGTACTTAGACTACTTCATTCCTACAGTGACTGCAGTGGGAGTTGCTACCACTCCCCATTTACTGACAAGAAAGTGAATCAGCAATATTAACTGACTTATCCAGGGTCAGACTAATCGAATTAAGAAGGAAATGCAAATCCACATTTCTGTGATCCTAAGGACTAAACTTTCCCTTGATAACAATATGTTAATAATAATAAGCTTGAAATTATGGCATGCTTATTATATTATATATATTATATAGCACACCCTTTCTCACTATAACAAAGCTCATTTAATCCATATAACAATTGGATGAAATAAAACTGTTATCCTGTTTTGAACACAAGGAAACAGAAGCTTGGACTCATCAATTTGTCCAAGTCACAGAGTCTGTTAAGTGTTAAGCCATCACATGAATCTATTAATAGATTTGCCCAGAGCCCATATTCTAAACCACCCTTTTCCTCTGCCTCTTTCTCTACTGCCCATACTTGCATTCACCAGCCCCTCCTAGTCTCTGACTAAGGGTATTAAGTTGGATATTAAAACACAGGAGGAAAGTTATATTTTACTTTCCTATGGAAATGCTATTTACTAGCTGAAGATACTTCATGAAGTCATAATTAAAATTTTCATGGGATTACCAAACAGACTCGGTAGGATATATCATACCCTATGAAAAGATACTTGTTAGATTTAAATAACTGAGTTTTGGTTTGTAGAAATAGTTACCAAAGAAAATACAAATTTTTTAAAGAGATAGTCTAATACATATTTCTTAGAAGAAAAGTTTTTCCCAATGGCTTATCTCATTTTTGGTTAATAGACTTCTCCCTACTTAACCTAATAAAAGAAGTCCAAGCAATGTCTCTTCCATCAGAGTACTGCTTGATTACAAGAGAAACTTCACTCCCATGGAGCCTTGTTGACACAAGACTCTAAAAACGCCCACGCCTAAAAAGACCAAGGAGGCTGCTGAGGACACCTACATTAAGCGAAGACTGTCCCTCTCACAACCCGTCACCCCACCCAGGCCTGGAGGACGGTGCGGTTCTCCCTCGCTCTGGACCGGAGCTTCAGAGCGCCACTCGGGAGCCTCTCGGAGCCCCTGAGCCCAGGCCACGCTGCTCTACTGTCCTTTCTCCATCCCGGTCTCGTGGTCATCCACCAGTCTCCAGAAATGCCTCTTTTTTTGTATTGCTGCAGATTTCTTCTCCTGATGACCGAAACAACATCCTGGACTCACTCTTCCAACATCCTTCATCTTCTGGGGCCACTAAATAATAGCCACCCCCCCCAACCCTACACTCGCGGTCAGGGACTCTACAAGTGTGGTCTATGTTCCAGTTCAAGTCTGCAAATGAGGACAGTCTGTGAACTGAGCTTGTGCCAGAATGCAAATCAACTACATGACTATGCATAGGTTTGCCTAGTTGATTTTTTTATTAGAAGAGGATGGGTAAGGGATGATGAGGACAATCAGACTTCTTCAAAGAAAGAAGGCGTATACTGGGTTAGACTCAGGCACAAGTTCTTTATCTCCTGGAACCTTTGAATACACTTGCTCTAGGTCACATAAGAGCTTTACAATCTAGAATTCTCTACAAACACAAGATTCTGTCCTTCCACTTACCTCGAGTCCTCAGAGAAAGTGAACCTATAGGGGCTTCATTTGGACCCCATACTCTAGCACCATCATATTTATTCTCACAGCCCTTCAGCCCCATCCTGAGTCTCCTCTCCTCCCTTCAGGCCTGCAACTCATGAATAACCTTTTCAAACTAGACTCTAAGCCTTAAGTTATCAAAGTTCAAGTCTGAACCAGCAGCATCAGCACTACTTGAGAACTTGTTAAAAATGCAAATTTGAATCAGAAAACTCTGGGGGTGAGGCCTAGAAACCCATCAACTTAACTCCCTTTGGTTACCATGGAGACACAGATTCCAGTGAAAGTCCCCAAAACAGAAAACAAGAACACTCCCTTTTTCTGGAAACTTATATGAACTGCTGAGCTGATCGGTATAATTTTCACTGAAAAATAAATGAGCTAAAATTACAAATCTCTCTACTATCAATGACCTCCCATTCCCCGAGCCATTCCAACCAGCCTCTAATATAGCAGAAAGAGCACTGGGCCAGAAGTCAGAGAAAGGTGATGACAGCACTAGGCAAAGGAGGTACTTAACTCACAAGCTTCAGTTTCCTTAGAGAAAATCAGAAACTCACATGGACGACCAAAATTCTCCCCTAGAAATAAAATTCTAGAATTCCCCTTACACGTTCAACTTTGTTTTTAGCTCTTTCATAAGTTTTTTTTATATCAATAAAGTTTCACTAGATATGACTTTGCTGTTTTCCTCCCCCTTTTCTCTTCTCTTTTTCTTTTTAAGCAATTTATTTAAGTAAAATATAACAGCTCCTTTTGGCGCTGAAAATTTTCTGCTTCCGTATGCACACCCATACTCTTTGCTTCTATAAGAAGACAGTAACATTCCAAATATTTTCAAAATGCTTAAATAATAATAAAAACCCCGAGGTCAAACATTTCTATCACCTTAAGACCAAAAGCTAACAACAGTTTACAAAGAACATAGTTGCTGAGGTTAAACCTGGATTCAAATTCCAGCTCCTCTACCTACTGGCCAAGAAACCCTGAGTTTTGTTCCTAAACTACAGGCTGCAGTTCTCTCACCTGTAAGATGAGAATATCACCACATACTTTGCAGAGTTACAGTAAAGGCAAAAAATAGGATACCTAGCAAAGTTTTTAGAACAGTAGTCACTCAATAAATAAGGTTATACCTATCAGGATACCATTAAAACAAAGAGAAGGTTCACCTCTATGTAACTACAGACCTCATTACAGTTACAAGGGCTCAGACACAAGTATAAGACCCAAGATTTCAACTTTGAGTCAGTCAGTCATCTCATGAACTAAGATTTGAGTAGTAAGGCTTTGTACAAGTCATAAGCTGGACCCCAGAGTAACCTTTACCAGAAACATCTTTCACACCACAGGAGTAGCAGGACGCACAGAAGCACTGCTGATCCTCTGCAGGGCCTCAGTCCGTCCATCAGTCAGCTCAGTTGCTCAGTCATGTCCAACTCTTTGCGACCCCATGGACTGCAGCACACCAGGCCTCCCTGTCCATCACCAACTCCCGGAGTTTACTCAAACTTATGTCCACTGAGTCAGTGATGCCATCCAACCATCTCATCCTCTGTCGTCCCCTCCTCCTCCCGCCTTCAATCTTTCCCAGCATCAGAGTCTTCTCAAATGAGTCAGCTCTTTGCATTAGGTGGCCAAAGTATTGGAATTTCAACTTCAACATCAGTTCCTCCAATGAATATTCAGGACTGATGGGGACAGGATTGATGATAAGGCCTCAGTGTGCTCCTAAGATGCCTCTGGCAGGACCCAGAATTTAGCTTAAGATATATCTCAGTACAGACAAACTTAGGGATGGCAATTTGGTCACAGGTGGAAAATCTCCTAAGGCCAGTATCTGACAGGTTCCCATAAGGCAATAAGTGACCGCTAACAGTTTTATTGCAGATGTCAAGGCAGTATTACTGTAAGAATCTAAGAAATTTATTGGTACTAGGCTTAACATTAAGGATTAACCATCCATATGTGTGTAGTAAAATCTCTTTTAATATACCGATTAAAACTATTTAGGTCAAACTGTAACATAATGCATTTCTACAGATATTTTGCTACTGAATATTCAATCAGATAATACATTCAACTTTTAAACCTTATACAAACGAACTGTCCACTCAAGTTTGCTGCTCTATGATCAGATCTAAATATCTAGGGAAAAAATTAGGTAACTCTCTCCATAAAGGAGGAAGAAAAAAAAGAATTAAGTGTTGTTACTTTTACATATAAATCACACCCACTTGAACTATTTGAATCAAGTCAGAAAAGATCCCCTGGAGAAGGAAATGACAACCCACTCCAGTATTCTTGCCTGGAATATCCTATGGACAGAGAAGCCTGGCAGGTTACAGTCCATGGGATCGCAAAAAAGATAGACACACTCAGCAAATAAAAAACAAAGTAAAACTAAGTTGGACTATTACTTCAAAAGAATCTAGATTTGGGACCATTTTCCTTTTCAACCTGCTCTGTTTTCTTAGACAAATCATGCTGGGTTTCAGTTGCTTCATCTGTATTATGAGAGTAATAGCTGGTGGGTATTAACCCACCCAACAGGGATCACATAAAGATCGAGAGAGAAAACTCTATACCTGATACCAGAGGAACATCGGGTACCTCTACATTCCCACCACCAGCCACCCGACTCCCTACCACTCCAGGCAGCCAGCCTATGATCTGTGTACCGGATCTCCATGTGAGAGCCTAGTAAGAAAAAGTATTCTTCTAAAAAAACAAGTTTGAAAATAGGCACAGAGTACGACAGCAGCTTCCTCTCATAAACAAAAGTTATCAAAGACCTCGTGCAGTTACTCTACAAATTATTAAACGTACCTTTGGTTTTTCCTGCCAAAAAGTACCCATTAAGTAGACATAAAACTACTCCCAAAGATGACTGCTGACTAATCAAATTGATGCCACTAAAGAATACTTGAGGCATTTATAATGAAATTAATGAGTAAAATTTATTCTAAAGAAATTCCCACATAGATTCAACATTAATTATGCTACGATTATAGAAGTTTTGTAAGACCCAGAACTGCTGCCAGAAACACAATTATAGCTTTATTTAATATAAGAACACTTTCACAACAGCTCTATATATTAGGAAGATTATATTTTAAAATATAAGCCTCTGTGCATTGTCAGGGAAGCAGGTAACAGCAGTGTTAAAAATACACATCCTTGGTTGAGCAACAGTTTCAATAGTCTGGCAGTGTTCCAAAAAAGGGGGGTGGGGTAAAAAAGAATAAAAAAGATGGATCACACAACAGAAGTAAGAAGTTCGTTTCATTTTACCATTCTTGAGAGTTGAGTGACTGAGTGAAAAGGGGACTAAAAAGGGTTGCTAATATGGTAACAGACCAACCTTTGCCCCTGAGAAGTAAAATAATGGGCCAGAAATCCATGCTGGTTTTGTCCAAACTGCATCAGGGATTTTCATGATCCTCTCTAGATTTCTCAGGCAGTAGCTATTATCTGGTGGACTGACATTTATTCTTAGCTTTTATCTTGGTGTCTCCAAAGTGGACATCTTTTACTGTCTATTTACTCTGTTGGACTCACAGTAGAGACTGGCATGATAGCCCAAGGGGGCATGGAAAACAGTGATCCCAAACCAAAGAATAAGTGTGAACCTGCTGGCATGCAATTAGGCTGAACTACCAAGAAAATTGGGCTTCCCTGGTGGCTCAGAGGTTAAAGCATCTGCCTGCAATGCAGAAGACCTGGGTTCGATCCCTGGAGAAGGAAATGGCAATCCACTCCAGTATTCTTGCCTGGAGAATCCCATGGATGGAGGAGCCTGGCTGGCTACAGTCCATGGGGTCG
This sequence comes from Odocoileus virginianus, assembly GCF_023699985.2. Classification (NCBI taxonomy): domain Eukaryota; kingdom Metazoa; phylum Chordata; class Mammalia; order Artiodactyla; family Cervidae; genus Odocoileus; species Odocoileus virginianus. The sequence goes on from NC_069680.1 coordinate 20,659,279, forward strand.
CAAAGAGTTGGACACAACTGAGCGACTTAACTTTCACTTTTCACCAAGAGAATATGAAATCATCTGGCTTCACTGAATCCTTCCTTTCCTCTTATGCTTACACTTACTAATAGAATGTTAAGTGCTGGCAACATCCTGGGTTAGTACTAGCCTGGCCAGCATCAGTTTCCTTGTTCAGGAGATGCCACGACTTTCTTAGTCAGATATCACTTATACAGAGAAATGCTGCTGTTAAGAAAATCCAAACTTCTAAAACAGATCAGTGAGTATTTATAAAAGGATTTACAGCAGTATTCCCTTAAACAGAAATTTCTTTTTAAAATAGAGTTTGACTTATCATTGTTTTCTAGAATACATCTAATATACAATGTGAAACAGAACACTAGCTCTTAAAACTGAGCTGTACAAAAGACTGTGCACAAGGAATCCTAGTATCCGTTATTAAAGTTACTCTTCACAAATTCCAAACTTTAGACAAAGAATAACTTAGCCATATCTTGCCAATTATCAAGAAAGTACAATGTCATACATGGAGGGCAATAATATTCTAATACAGATAGACTGTAAAAAATACTCTCAAAATTTCTACTTTTTGAAAAGGCTAAAATACTGAATTTTATAGCTTTAACTTCACTAAGAAACAATTTAGATATTCTAAAGTAAATACAAGATTCACTGGTGGCTCAGACGGTAAAGAATCTGCCTGCAATGCAGGAGACCCAGGTTCGATTCCAATGTCAGGAACACCCCCTGGAGAAGGGAATGGCAACCCTTTCTTACCTGGAAAATCCCATGGACAGAGGAGCCTGGCAGGCTACAGTCCATGGAGTTGCAGAGTCAGACATGACTGAGTGACTTACAATATAGTTATGAGAAAACATAACAAATATTATAAACAACTGAAGATCATTAAAAAATATTTCTGACGAGAACCAGTATTTCACCATTTCTGGGAATTCCCTGGTGGTCCAGAGGTTAGGACTTGGTGCTTTCACTGCAGGGGCCCAAGTTTGATCCCTAGTTAGGGAACTAAGAGCCTACATGAATGCATCATGGCGGTAAAATAAAACAAATTTTTTTTTAATTAACATTTTCCCCTCAAAATAACAATCTAGTCAGCAGTTAGGACTCTAAAGCAGGTTGGCCAGAGATGGCCTGGGGACCACTGCTGTTAGCATGAGCCTCCTCCCTCATGCTTTGGAGCAGGTTTGTCACAGTCAAGAGCATCCTCCCCACAAGATCCCTCCTCCCAGGCCACCAGAATCACAGTCGTCAAGAGCACAGCAATCACGTTAAAATGCTTATCAGCCTTTTGGATGGTGAAGCTGGAGAACTGAGAATGGTAGAACAAAGTCTGGGTCTTAGCTTCAGCTCTAACCAGTGATTTCTGTAATAAATTTAGCATTTCTGTACCTGCTTGAACATTCGGGAAAAGGAGATTGCTCAACATCTCTAACTATTTGCAGTACAAGGTGATCCTGGTACCAATTCCCCAGTGTCCAACAGACTAGGTGGCAAGAATTCTTGGCAAAGTTGGAATCAACAGTTCACATGTAAAAACTCTGTTGTGCCAGTTCTTTAATGCATGTGCCCTCAATGAGGCACCCAATTTTAAACCCCAATGATGGGTTTAAAAATCAAGCAGTTTTTCACAAGAAATACTGATGAACCAGAAAACAGTAACAATATCTACATACATACAGTATTATACAGCAATGATCCTGTCCGTATATGCAAGACACAATATCCTTGGGCTTTAACCAAGAGGCCTCTGTACCTCCATTCCAGCCTAGAGCTCAATTTCCACGCTCCTGACATCTGTCAACATTCCCCGAGATAAATGTGTAAGTTACTCATTCATTCTAGCCTCTACCAAACAAATATTAACGCCATCTATAGACTGGCAACTGCCAAGCATGCATCTCAAGACAGACTCTCCTCCAAGCTCCTGCCTCATCTTACCAGTGGTCTACTCTATTCTGCTTACTGATACCACCCATGCCCCGAAATGAACTTTGGATAGGCCTCACTCTAAATCTCCCCTTCAAAGCTTTCTCATCGTTGTTATCAATGTAGCTATTCACACCACTGCTTAAGTAAAAGCCTGAATGGTTCTCTCCCATCCTCCTAATTCCAATCTCCCCACCACTTCATAAGCAAGCCAGAGGCAAATACTGTCCATTCTACTTCTACAGTGTACCTCAAACCCATGCTCTCGTCTCCCTTCAGCAGGACCATTCTCACTCAAGCTCCCATCATCTCATGTCTAGCTGAGTCTCTTAACTGTTCCCATCTCCTTTTGCTGCTCCAAGGTCCATCTTCGATGTAAGATGCAATCTTTTCAAACTTAACTGTGATCGCTTTATGTGAACCCTTCACATAAATCCCTTGAATGGTTCTCAACTGCTTCGTAACCAAAACCCAGTTCCTCGCTGCGTCCTTTACGGTCCTGCGCAGTTTGGTCCCTGCCTGCCTGCTTCTCCAGTCTAATCCTGGACCATTCACGTTCTCCTGGCTGACTCCATCCAGCCAGGCTGACCTTCTCACTGCTCCTCACATGTCCCATGATGGCCCTTCCTCCCCAGCAGGATCTTTACCCAGGTTATCACCTCTGCACTAGTGGGTCTCACACAGATGGCTCCTTGCCATCCCTCAGTCTTAGTGAGACAGGCCTTCAGAGACCACTCAGCTAACGTGGGGCCTCCATGTTAATTTCTTCACAATACCCTGTTTCTTTTTTAACAGTTTTAAAAAAATGACTTGTAACTATATATTGACTTGTTTATCTAGCATCCTTCACACATTAACTTCTTCACTGAATGAATCAATGAGGAGAAATACCTTAGGCAAGACTAATTACAAACAGTTACCACTGGCGAATAGAAAATGCAATAAAAGAGATCTTACCTTTTCAACTTTTTTCCTTTTAACAGGTGGGTCAAACCTCTCATTGACTCCAAAATACTGGGTAAGCTCCTTCCACTGGGTTTCACTTGAAGACTGTTCACTGTAAAAAGATAGACAATAACTTAGGTTTCACACAAAATGCACTCATTTTTACATTTACTGTTTTTAATTCATTACTACAATTATATTACATCAACTACTTCTTAGGTTTCAGAGGTAATTCAACTATTTGTACAAGTTCTACAATACTGTCTAGGACAGACAGACATTTTAAATTCCACCTACCTATGAGATTCTTCTTCATTCTTCAATTTACCTGAAAAGAATTCACAAAGTATCAATACCTAAGCATTTGGTTATTTCAAAATGATGGTTATTAAAAATTGTTAAGTCCAACTGGTCACAATTTAACACTATTGACAATTAACCTGAATTAAAACACCTTTTCTGGAGCGTTTTCTTTTTTTCTTTTCGGATCTAGAAGATGAAGTTTTCTGTTCAGAGTGCTTTTTATGCAATTCTTGAAATTTCTACATAAAAGCAAAAAAAAAAAAAAAAAAAGAGCAAATATGTTTTGAAGCAAAGTATACATTTGAAAAATAACATGTCAACAAAAACTATATTCTTAACATTTATAAAAATACAAATATAATGAAAGTAGTTTAGTTCTTAAGATGCTCTATTGTCTGAGACTTTTACAACCTGAATTATCTTCATTTATTTCCAAACAAGTCAATCTGGTAATTTAGAGGTAAAAGTCAATGACTCATAGACTTTGTAACAAAGAGATTAAGACTGAAACTCCTCATGCATTGTGTTAAGCAAAGTAGTTAATCCTACTAAATGTTTTTTTCTTCCTCTTATTATGAAAAAGAAAACAAAAATGAATGCAAGTACCTGAGTGACCAATGAGTTGGCCATAGACACAGAGAGTAATAAAATCATTCAGAATCAATCTTTCCTACCCGTTACCCACCAAGAACATACACATTCTGACCCTGGCAGATACACAGGCACAGACTTCAGTGAGAATATGTGAGGGAAAACCTACATTCCACATATTTAAGGAAATCCCAGACGGACACTCTTCATACGCATTTATATTTGCCTCTGCTTCAGCGTCTGGTCCGTCTGGAGGAACGTCTGTGGCCTCTGTCTTTTTACAGGTCCCATCTTCTCTGCCCTCTTGTGAGTTAAGTTCAGAGCTCTCTAATGTGGTATCATCGTCAGAACTCAATTCAACATCACTTTCATTTAGGCCAGGAGGGAGCAGCCCACTCCACATCTTTTCTGCTCGAGGGGGAAAAAAAATGAATTAAGATATACAAAGTAGACACGGAAAGAATTTTAAAATCATTAAAAGATATACCAGGAATCTAATAATTATACCAATGGTTTGGGGAAAGTCCATTTATACTTTTTAAAAATTGGTACAAAGCAGGATATACCCTCCATATCAAAATAGCTTAAATATTTTGCTTATATAAATTTTTTAGAAGTGTAAGGTAGTTTAAGTAAGTCTGTTACAAGACACACCTACAGCTGAATGACTTAATGACAACAAAACCTTGATCCTCTAATACATGAATAATTCTGTCCAAAAAAGAGAGGAAATTCAGTAAAAGCATAGTCAAGAATGTTAAAAGCCTAAAAATATACACTGGAGGTAATTTAAGAATTATAACACTATATTTCAAGCTGTAACAATTAGAGAAGAAAATAAAATTGGATTTCTCACCTGTATTTGAACGTATAAAACTTCAGGGGACTTATTATCTATGGAGGAGGAAAACAATTACACAAAGGAAAATGTTTAAGCTGTGCAAGCAGTTTGAGAAAAGTATAGTGGTAAAAGGATGGCCCAGTTTTACATTTTACACAGCTTGTTAAAGTAATACTAAATGGAGTATAATTTTCACAAATTAACAAAAACGTATAGCTTTTTAAAGTAACAATACTGTATTCGGAAAACAAGTTCAGGGTGACTTTTATCATTAGTTATACAGCCCATTGGTAGAGAGAATCATTAACTATTGTTAAGTCTAATAAAAATAATTTTTAAAAACTGAAGTTGTAATCAGTCTAGTTTAGCATACACAATAAGCCCAAACTAGTTCATTTAAAAGATCCCTAGAATAGAGAAGCTGGTTGCTCTGCTCACGATTTACCGTCAACTGAAGGAATGAAACGGAAGGGTGGAAATCTTTCTCGCTATCTTTCTGCCCTCTACTGTGTTAACGACTGTAAGAAAACCACCAGCACAGTCTCTGAGACAAAGTGTCATGGCATTTTGCATACTCTCAACAATGGATTCCTGATAACTTTTAAGGACCTCCTCCCAAGTCCAAAGAATCAGCTCTCACTTTTCACAGTTTGGGTCCAGTCTCATCAGCTGCTGCCTCTCTGTAAAGCATCTTCACCAAAACACTGTCTTGGCTGTTTCAGAGGAAGATTTCTAACATCTAACTACTCTAACTGTAATTCTGAGGAAGTCATTTTTAACACCTCTGACCCTGTGTTTTCATCTGTAATATGGGGCTAACTACTCTGCACACAGGGTTATTCTCAGAATGAAATGAGGTAAGCTACTTAAACACTCTACACAGTGTTCAGGAGGTTCTGGGGACTTGATCAATGACCGGTTCTTTGTGCCATTATCATTTATTTCTGTGGCCATGTACTGCATTTTTATCATTTCTATTATGGGTGGCAGCATCTATATTAGGAAGTTTTGAAATTTCTAATGTTTGAGATGAATTTATTTAGTAATTGATACAAGTCATTTAACTCCCTGATTTCCACAGTCTGACATGAACTTTCAATTAAAAACACTGATGTCTGGTTTTCTGAATGGAGCAATAAAATCAGAAGCAAATTACCAGGAAGACTGAACCTAAGCTTCAAGGCTTGTCTTTTGCGTAAGTTCTTCCAAAGCACTATACCTGATTTTGTATTTTGAATCTGTATTCCTTTTTTTAAAGAGGACTCAAATTACATAAATTCCAAGCCCTATAAAACCTACTCTGTGTATGCGTGCTTAGTTGCCCAGTCATGTCCAACTCTGCAACCCCAAGGACTGTAGCCTATCAGGCTCCTCTGTCCATGGGACTTTTCAGGCAGTTGGAATGCCTGAAGTTCAGACTTTTCTGGAGTGGGTTGCCATTTCCTCCTCCAGGGGGATCTTCCCCACCCAGGGATCAAACCCACCTTTCCTTCACTGTAGGCAGATTCTTCACCACTGAGCCACTGGGGAAACCTGAATCCATCCCTACATCTGGACTGAGGATTTTAAAAGTTGGAGTGGAGGCAGTACTGAGATACTGTTAGCACAAAAGACATGACGTATAACAAGCCAATACAGAAAAACAGGTGTGGAGCTATTAATAAAAACATTTCTGCTCTTCTGCGAAGCAGGAGGAAGGCTGTGATAATCTGCTCTATCATGACTTTGCCACTGGCATATAATACACCTTCAGACTCACTATCCACTTCAGGACTTAAGGATGGTAACAAGTTTCAGAGTTAGCTTTCTTAGAACTAATTGGGGGTTCTATGGTTTGGAGCCACGGTTTCTTCTCCCTGTCCACAGCATCTTCGGCATACCCACTGTGTGCCGGGCACTCTTCAAAACAGCAGTATACAGAATGGGCAAAAATGCCCACCCTCATGGGACCAACATTCTTATACAAATGGCAAGTTTCTGTCCATCAGCAGCCAAGGACCACTCAGCCCAGACTTCAGCTGTGGCAGCTCAGAAGGGCACAGTTCTCCCACGGGGCCACTGCTGCAGTATCGTCACAGGGTAAGTCTACGTTCTGGGCACCCCAAGGGGCTTCACCTTGGGAAGCAGGGCTAGTAACCGTGGAGAGGGCACGCCTTTTTTCATCAGCTCTTAATCATTTCTGATCACTTTTGGACTTCTTCAACTTCATATATGTTTAATAAGTTCTTGCTGATGTGGCATTAAGAACTGTCCTCAGCAGGCTATTGGCTAGTATGATAACTTCCTGCGTATGCCCATGGTGGGGGAAAAATTAAAATAATTTTTAAAAAGTGGACTCTATGTCCAAATCCATAAAAGGTGGAGATCAAATAAGACATGTTTCTGAATTTAATCCCTAAATATCTTTAAAGTGATGTGCCATTCTCCTGTGACCATAACATACACATATACACAAATAGCAGTACAACTTGGTGGCCACTGACAAACACAGATAGTTAACTGAGCAGCCTGCAAAGTGAAGCTGCCCATCTGAGCAGCAGCTCTGACTGCAAATCAGCCAATATGGAGTGGCTGCTTTGTGACTTGTTTTGGGCTTAGATTCAAAAACACTGTCTTTCTAGTCAAAGCATATGCATGTTATTTATACATTTCCAATTGTACTACAGTACCAGTTGGTCCCATTAGGCCTCCTGTTACTTCTGTTTCGGTTGCTCTGGATTCTGATTCTCTAGTTCTTTGAAGCATCTTTCATCTCATACCTTTCAGAGTGCACTCTTTCATTTTAAAGCAGATAACCCTTCAAATGTGAGCATTACTCAGCCATTCTCAAGAAACATCACATACCAGAGACCAAGAAACAAGTTTTTTAGTGTAGACTATAGTCAAGTCTATATAACAGTCCATGTGTTGATATATTAACTTTCATGCTTTTAGCCTGTAAGTCAAATACTTCAATCATTTAGCCCCAAAGAAGATGTGAATCATTCAGAATCCCCCTATTCTCTGCGATTTTTAATATCAGCTTCTCCATTTCACATACTCTGTACTGCTGGAGTGAAGATTCTTCCCAATCCACAGTTATTCTACAAAGAAAAATTCTGTGTATGCTATGCAGTCCAGGGTTGACATCATTTATGATGAACAAAAACATTTATGTCACATCCTAGTCCGAATGGCTGGGCTTTCTTTTGCCCTTGGAAATCAAGCACAGCTGCTACTTAGCACACCTGGGCAGATAGCAGTGTATCTAGAAGAACATGACACAGCTCAGCAGCTCCTCAGCTAGGTGTTTTTCAAAGTTTTATGAAGATAGTAATTGAGATTTCTAAGCTAATTTCATTACTCAAAAAGCCCAACATATTTCATTTTCCCTCAAACAATATTATGCACCTTTAGGTTAGGAAACTTAAATTCAATGAAACATTATTGTTCACCACATTTTCATTCATCTGATTGGTAGCTAAAGGCCTAAGTTTTACTAAAAAGGAAAAAACACAAATTAAATGGGTATAGTTTAGTAGAGGCAATATTTCAAAATACAGCATCCACGGAGATATCAAATTACAATAAATGAGATTCTAGGTTGTGAAAGGATTGGGAGCCAGCGGTACAGCAAGGGAAAAGAACAGTTTTAGAAGTCAGAAGATGGGTTTATAGTCCCGATCAACATAACTGTGGAAAAGTTACTGCATCTTCTGGGTCTTCACCCTTAACCTAAAACATGAAGGGTTTGATCAAATCTCTGAGACGTCTAGAGGCTCTACTATGCCTTTTTATGGATCTCAATATTATGTGTGCCCAAATGCCCAGAATCACCTCATTCTTTAATGTAACACTCCATTCTCTCTCAGTCAGAACAATACTAATTAAACCCCAACACCCCAGAAGATAAGGTTTCTCTCCTAACCCAGCCACCACAGCCAAGCTTGCAAGTTTTCGGTAAGACCCTGCACTCCAGAGGAAACACCTAAAAGATGTTCTGGAGAAAGGGAAAGAAACACCACTGTGACAGAAGAAACAGAACCAAAAAGAAAAACAAACCAGGCCATCGCTATAAATGGCATACAAACAATGTGACAGGCACTGTTTTACCCTTAACCCTCACAATGACCCTTCCACTAGGAATTATTACCTAAAACCCTTTTACAGATGCGGTAACAGACTCATCCAATGATTGGTGATCCACTAATCTTAGAAAAATAGAACTCTGTGACTCAAAACTCTTTAGAGTGCAGAGTTTAAGTAGTATTATATTCTTGGTGACGAAGATTTGAGAGTGGGTCTGAAGAATATCTTCAGCCTGTAATTCTGTTAAAATTTAATCAAGAAGAAATTTTTTTCTCACTTTTTAAGGGCAGAAAGCTATATAAAAATGTTATACCACATTGAATACAGGCCTGGGTAATAATATCACATTTTCTGCAGTCCAGGTAACTGCTTATAATCAAAACTCAACTAAGCAGTTTATGGGTAAATGTCCCCTGACTCTCATATTCCAGACTTTCAATTCCATTTTTACTGAATGAAGTTGCCTTATCTCCCAAATTTTGTATTCAATTAAAAATAATCACAGAAAACGGAAAATCTTGTCTGATCTGAACTTAAATCTTACAGAAATCGTAAACCACCACCTACCAGTATAAAGATCCTGTTAAATAATTTACACAATAATCAGTTTTTGTGACTGGGCATTAATTACTTAACTGAAATACTTCTAAGCATGTTATCATTAACATTAATGCAAATGCCCTGTTCACGTTTATGAAATAAATGTGCTCCGTTTTCTCAAAAATGAACAGAAAGTACAACTGAATCTCAGGCCTAACCGGAATTAAGTTACCAATCCGATTACCCAGATAAACTATTTAGCAGGATTTTGCACGTACGCATATGTCAAAAGCGAGTGTCTTGTTCAGCCTAGGGCTAGAAAACACTCCCCGAGAGTCAAGACCCTGCAAGAAAGATTTACAGGTAGCCAATAGTTCAAAGCCCATTTTCAAACTGGATGTCTCCGTGAGAATACTTACAGGGTGGAAGACTGCAAGAGCGGAGGCTCTAGAAAAGTACACCTTTCGCGGCACGGCTGAACCACCCGGAACTCTGCAGGCTCCCCCTGCGGCGGGGCCACACTCCGACTCCCAGATGGGAAGAATCCCCTCCCGGCACAGAACTAAGCGCCACAGATTCTGAAATAGGATGTTTACCTTGTTGGCTCTCCCATCAACTGCAGCTCGCTTCCGGGTACGGCAACTGTAAACAAGAGCGCGTTTCCCGGGTCGAAAGCCTTCTCATCCCGTCTCACTCCGGCCGGGGTGGGACGGAGAACCCCTCTCCCACCAACAGGACGGGGACTCCGCCGCGACGCCGCGTCAGAGCAAAGCGGAGGCCGGTTCGGCCGACGTTCCCACGGGCCCGGTCAAAGGCTTGGCGGGCCTGACCAAAGGCTTTACGAGCTCGGCCGAGAGGCTGTGAGGCCGCCCACGCTTGCTCCCTAGCTCCTGGCACCCGGTCTTCCCCGAACCCGTCACCTTGGAGCCCAGGAGTCAGCCTCGCAATCAGCCGTACTCACCGGTCCGGACAGTGCCGACCGGCAGCCATCTTAAGACCTGGCAACATCGCGCCTTCTCATTGGCTCCGACATCTCGGCCAATGGGCTGGGGCCGTTCTGGCCTGGGGTCGCCATGGTAACCGATCGCGCTTGCCTCGCCTTTTAAATAGACGAAAAAGGGCGATTCATTTCTTTCTATTTCTTTTTTTCCCCTCTGCTTTTCTCTCGCCATTTTCTCCTTTCTTCTAGACGCCTTAAAGACTTCTTTTTCCATCCCCTGCTGTACTCTGGTGCTCTGTGGTGAGGAAAGTGCTGTCATAGACCTTAAAGTGAGTTCATTCCCCAAAGACCGAGACTCGCTGCAGCAGCTCTCTAGACCCTTCTGGGAACGTTTCCATTCATTCAAACTTTCCTCCCGCTCCCTTCCTTACTTTCCCACCCCCTCCCCGTACATATTTTTTTGAGCAGGCACCGTGCCAGCCTCTGTTTAGAGCAAAATGGTCTCTACCCCTGCTCTCGTGGCGCTTAGCATCTGGTGATGGTGGCAGCTGCTACAGACCGGCTGTGTGGCCTTGGCCAAAAACTCACTGAGCTCCTTTTCCCTGGCAGCCACTGACTTAGGCTCTGAGAAGGGGGTTGGGAGGAACATAGAAAATAAGCAAGGGGAAAAAAAATAACCTCCCCCCCCCAAAAAAAACTATGAGGAAAATAAAACAGCATATGACCATGATGGGAGTGGGACTATTTTAGAAATGCTTTCATACTCTGAAATAATGTTCTGTAATAATAAAAATACATTTCTGTTTTCTAGTGTGGTAACGATCATGTAACAAAATACATGTTAACCCCTTAAGGCATTACCTGGCCCCCATTCATTTCCAGTCTTTCAGCTATTTGTTGTTATTGTCACTGACCTTGTCAATAATGCCTTTGAAGCATTCCAAAACTGTGTAAAAATTGTGTATGGCACTAAATAACATATGACTTAGTATAAACATGTTTAATACTTAACTATCCACTACCTAACCCCCTCATTGGAAAAGACCCTGATGCTTGGAGGGATTGGGGGCAGGAGGAGAAGGGGACGACAGAGGATGAGATGGCTGGATGGCATCACCGACTCAATGGGCATGAGTTTGGGTAAACTCCGGGAGTTTGTGATGGACAGGGAGGCCTGGTGTGCTGCAGTTCATGGGGTCGCAAAGAGTCGGACGCGACTGAACTGAACTGAACTGAACCTAACCCCCACTGTTTTCCAGAAGATGTGCTAGGTATATGGAGTAGTTTTCTATGACCCCAGAATGATAGCAAAATCTGGATTGACAAGCTTGGGTTACAAAGACCCTTTCTTACATTCACGTTCTCTGATTTTAGAATAGAAGAGGGCTGAATGATTTCAGGATCTGTGTGAAACTCTCCAGGCCAAGTGTGTCCAGCCTCTCAATAGTGTTTTCCCTGTATCCAGATAGGAAAACAAGTTTAGCAGTTAAAGAGAGAGTGTGTCAGAAAATTCTGTTGTGGCTCTTACATTAAGCCTCCTAATTGCTATCTTAGTCTGCCGGGGTTGCCATAATAAAATATCACAGATTAAGTAGCTTTGTTGTTGTTATTTAGTCACTAAGTCCTGTCTGACTCTTTTGTGACCCCGTGGATTGTAGCCTGCCAGACTCCTCTATCCATGGGATGTTCCAGGCAAGAATACTGGAGTGGATTGCCATTTCTTTCTCCAGGGGATCTTCCTGATCCAGAGATGGAACCCTCATCTCCTGCATTGGCAGGTGGATTCTTTACAACTGAGCCACCAGGGAAGCCTATATAGCTTACACAACAAAAATTTATATCTCATAGTTCTGGAGGTTGGGCCATCTAAGATCAAGGTGCTAGCAAAGTAGCTTTCATTCTGATACCTCTTCTCTTGGCTTGTAGGGAGCAGTCATCTTGCTGTGTGCTCATAAAATCTCTGTGCACTGTGTAAAGAGAGGAAAAGGGACAGAAAGAGCTCTCTGGTGTTTCTTCTCAAGAGGACACTAATCCTATTGGATCAGGGCCCTACCCTTATGACCTCATTTAACCTTAATCAGTTATTTAACCACCCCATCTCCAAATACAGCCACCCTGGGTTTAGCATTCTAGTGTTTGAATTTTAGGAGTACCGGAACAATCAGTCCATAACAAATGCTGAGAGGGAAGAACTGAGACAAAGGATTGGAAGGAAGTATTGTCGGCCTGTTTAAGAACTGTCTGGATTGTTTCTATATAAATTCTATCACAGAATACTCATTATTTAGTGCATATAAATCTGCAAAGGATAAATGGGGAATATAATTATAAGTACTCTAAAGACTTACAACCACCGGATTTCATATCAAAGATTTTTGGAAAATCCTACTCCCAAAATACATAGTTTAAAATGTTCTCAATGTTAATTTGAGAATGTTCAAATATCTGATTAACTTACTCTTGTGACATTATTGGATTCCTATAATACATGTAAATAGCTCAGACATTTCTTCTGGTTTCGGTTGTAAGACTTTCAGTCTCTGAATATTATTATTTTGCCAGTTTTCTAAAGGAGCTGTCAGTCATTTGATTTATTTTAATCAATAAATTTACCTTCCCTCCAGCAAATTCCTGCTTTGGAAACCTGCCAAATCATGCATTTTGTGAATGAAATATTGTTTTTGTGAGATTTCTATGAAATACAGAATTATTGAATTTCTTTTACTAAATCATAGTAAATGTGATTCATCTAGAGAATTGTGCTTGAATTGTGTTGCATCTGGCACTAATTTCAAACATGTAAGTTTCATTTAAATTTTCAAACATCTTAAAAATCATAAAGCAGTTTTTCTTTGCCAAGAAATATTATAGTTTATGAATTGTTTTTCCTTATATTTAGTAATATTTATCCTAAGCATAGAGATTACAAGTCACACTCATGTTATAAAAAATTAATTGTGGAGGTCTTTTTTTTGGTAGCTGCTAAATCTCTGATGAAAATTTCCCCAAATATATTGCAGTCCCTTAAATATGTCTCAGTTGGAAAAAGTGAATGCTACTTTGTTGAACGTATGATAAATGTACTTCTGGCTGAAACTGAGAAAGAGAACAGTTCTTTGCATTTGTATAAAGTGCCCTTCTTTCTGCATTGAAGAAAAATTAGGCTAATGACTTATGCAAAAGAATAGAATCAAGGGAGTTCTGAACTTTAGATATCATATGACAATTTCTCTGTCTGGATTTTTTAAACTTGCAAATTGGAGCATCTCTAGGTAATGTTAATCTTCCAAAAATATGTTGAACAACTAACACTATGACATTAGCAACAGTTGACATTTGAGGAAAGGAAATTTCTGTCATATAGGATTTTGCCAAAGAAAAGTACTGTTTCTTTATTCATCATGCCTTACTTTTAGATTCTTCTGGTCCAACTGGTTGTACATAGGAAGATAGGAGGGGAAACATTTCTGGGTGCTTGCTATTATGTAACTGCTGCTGCTGCTGCTAAGTCGCTTTAGTCCTGTCTGACTCTGTGCGACCCCATAGACAGCAGCCCACCAGGCTCCGCCGTCCCTGGGATTCTCCAGACAAGAACACTGGAGTGGGTTGCCATTTCCTTCTCCAATGCATGGAAGTGAAAAGTGAAAGTGAAGTTGCTCAGTCATGTTCCACTCTTAGCAACCCCATGTAACTAATGTCATATAAACCCAAGAGGTGGTTATTATTGTATCCATTTAACAGACAAAAGAAATTAAGGCTTCAAGAGTTTAAGAAACTGATCTAATGTCACAAATATAGTCAAGGGTCAAATCAGTTCAGTTCAGTTCAGTTTAGTCACTCAGTCGTGTCTGACTCTTTGCGACCCCATGAACCGTAGCACGCCAGGCCTCCCTGTCCATCACCAACTGCCAGAGTCTACCCAAACCCATGTCCACCGAGTTGGTGATGCCATCCAACCACATCATCCTCTGTCGTCCCCTTCTCCTCCTGCCCTCAATCTTTCCCAGCATCAGGGTCTTTTCAAATGAGTCACCTCTTCCCATGAGGTGGCCAAAGTATTGGAGTTTTCAGCTTTGGCATCCATCCTTCCAATGAACACACAGGACTGATCTCCTTTAGGATGGACTGGTTGGACATCCTTGAAGTCCAAGGGACTCTCAAGAGTCTTCTCCAACACCACAGTTCAAAAGCATCAATTCTCCGGCACTCAGCTTTCTTTATAGTCCAACTCTCACATCCATACATGACTACTGGAAAAACCATAGCCTTGACTAGACGGACCTTTGTTGACAAAGTAATGTCTCTGCTTTTTAATATGCTGTCTCGGTTGGTCATAACTTTCCTTCCAAGGAGTAAGTGTCTTTCAATTTCATGGCTGCAATCACCATCTGCAATGATTTTGGAGCCCAAAAAAATAAAGTCAGCCACTGTTTCCACTGTTTCCCCATCTATTTGCCATGAAGTGATGGGACCAGATGCCATGACCTTAGTTTTATGAATGTTGAATTTTAAGCCAACTTTTTCACTCTCCTTTTTCACTTTCATCAAGAGGCTCTTTAGTTCTTCTTTGCTTTTGCCATAAGTGTGGTGTCATCTGCGTATCTGAGGTTATCGATATTTCTCCTGGCAATCTGGATTCCAGCTTGTGCTTCATCCAGCCCAGCCTTTCTCATGATGTACTCTGCATATAAGTTAAATAAGCAGGGTGACAGTATACAGCCTTAACATACTACTTTTCCTATTTGGAACCAGTTTGTCATTCCATGTCCAGTTCTAACTGTTGCTTCCTGACCTGCATACAGGTTTCTCAAGAGGCACAATAATAATATGCAAAACTAAGATCGGAAAGTTTCACTGGACTCTGATGTTCCTGCTCTTTCCACTGTCACACACTGTCCCTTTTACAGTGAAGTTCCTGGTAAATCCCAACGCAGTGCAGTCAATAAAGTGTAGACATCATCACTACCCAGTGGGATGAGTACTGGGTGGGAACTCATGGAAAGAGAGGCTTCAGGAGCAAAATGTGTCTTCTGTCTCCATCTTTCTTGGTAGTAGTGAATGATCAAATCCCATCCTATTATCAAATCCCATCCTATTCAATAATTCATTGATTGCTGCATTGAAATCTATGTTACTGTTGTAATTAGCCTCCAACTAATAAAAATAAACGAAAAAAAAGAAATCTATGTTACTCTCCCTTTTCCTAATACCTTCATCTTCCAAAACAGCCCATTGTCCGCTTAATCTCTCTAAATGAGAAAACACATGTAAAGCTTTTAACATTCATCTTGGAATGTAAATAGTCAATAAACACCAGTTTTCTCCCTTTACCTGTAAAAACTAAGGAGTGTGTGTGTGCATGTTTGAGGGGAGGGGAAGTGAATAGGCAGAGCACAGAGGATTTTTAGGGCAGAGAAAATACTCTGTATGATACCATAATGATACCATAAGCATTTGTCCAAACTGGTAGAGTGTACCACATCAAAAGCAAACTGTAATGTAAACTATGGACTTTGGGTGATTATGATGTATCACTGTGGGTTCATCAGTGGTAACAAATGTAGCGTGCTGGTAGAGAATACCTGTCATGGTGTAGGGGGAGGGCGATTGATATATGGAAGAATCTCTGTATCTTGCTTCAATTTTACTGTGAATTTAAAATTGCTCTGAAAATACTGTTTTAAAATCATCAGAGAATAATATTACTTGTGAAAACTACATGAAATCCAAATGTTAGTATCCGTAAATAAAGTTCTATGGGAACACATACACAAAAAAACCAAGAATATAAATGTTAACAGATTTGCCAGATTAATCTGTCAGCATCTTTGTGATCCTTACTTTGGACCTAATGCTTAGCATTTTGCTAAGGTTTGAAGAGAATACAAATGAAGTATGTAAACTGTCCTGTCAAGAAGTCTTTAGTGCAAGAAATGTAATGTTGTTTTAAATGGCATATTTTGTACCATAATTACTAAAATTATGAGGTCCATGATATAAGTAGAAATTACACAAGTCCCAAAGAGGACTTTTTTTGAGTGCTCTGTACAATGTGTGGGATCTTAGTTCCCCAACCAGGGATTAAACTCGGGACCCCTGGAATGGAAGCACAGAGTCTTAACCATAAGACCGCAGGGAAGCCCCCCAGAATGGAACTTGGCATGTGCTATCTCTGTTTCCTGGAATGCCTTTCTCATTTTAGCTGTTGAGCTTCTTTTCATTCTTCAGAACTTAAATTAAAATATTATATTCTAAGTTAAATCTATCCTGACACACAGTTCATGCCTTTATTCTCTGTGCCTTCATAATAACTGATGCACAGCCCAGCTAGGGCTTCATCACACTGAAATGCGATCAGTTGTCATAGGTGAGTCTAACCTTGTTGGACTGTGAGCTCCTTTGAAGGTAAAGTCCTTGTCCTGGCACAAATATCCAGTGTTTGGGGAGAAGACAGATGGATGATGAAAGTGGAGATGTCAAGGCATGAGATGAAGAGAAACAGGGAAGGTGTTTAGGAACCAATGTAGAATGGCAAGAATGCTGTGGTTTAGGTCAGACATAAAAAACCAATGTGGGTCAACGTCCTAGGGGACTTCCCTAAGGCAAACACACAATTTCTACCTTGATACAGAGGAGGAAATCAATGGATTCTGATCAAGGGAATAATTAGAAGAAGCAGGTCCTCCACAACAAGATTAATATTATAGTCTTGTGAATAAGAAAGATGGATTTGGAAGTAGGTGAGCCAACATGAAAGATGCCTAGCTAGAAGACCATCATGGGATAAATGATAAGCATCTGGGTAAAAGTAATGGTAATGAGGATAAGAAATCTGATCATCAAGGGTAATGTTTTCCTCATTCATTCATTCCCTTTCATTCTCACTTTCATGCTTTTGTTCTTTTACTGCTCCCTACTTTCTACCCATTCCTATATTGCATTCAGTTTTATGGATTCAACACAATCTTCAAGCATCCTTTTCATCAAGAAACTTCGTTAGTCAAATCTGACTTTCAAATAACCTACTCAAGCAAACATGTTGTATGCCACCTCTCACCTCCCTTCCACCTTCAGGACCACATCCTCAAATTATTCCAAAAAACAGCAAAGCTGTTCCAGGTAAGCAGTGGTCATGTAGGTGGCCTGCTTGGAGGCTGACCAACACATGTCCTCTGGTACAGAGAATGGAAAAAGGTACTCTGCCTCCCCTTCAATCTTTACAGTTCACAAGATGGAAATTCCAGCAAATCTCTTCCTCATAGATACAGATACCCCATTTGGAAGCTTCTTTTCCAGTTTTAACCCAGTAATATTGGTGTCTTATTCTCCATCATCTTTTTTTGTGATACATAAAACACCGCTACCCACCACACTCATCCAGACTGCCAAGCACAAGGTGATGATGTGCTGGTGAGGAAAAAGAGAGCTGGAAGTTTAAAGTGAAGCAACTAATTACGGAACTAGCATCTCACTTTGAATGTCTGAAAGGAAAGAGCCTATCAGAAAGTTTTCCAAAGTTTCCATCTTTCAAAGTAAGCAAGAATCATTTCTTATTCAGTATTATTCTTTATTTTGTTTGGTTTTTATTGCCACATGGCATTATTTTCTATGACCCAGGAACTGAATTGGCATTTAGGATATTGTCTGTCTCTAGTGAAATGGCTTTTCTGAATTTCTTTTAACGAAACAAACACTTGAAACCATGTATTTGCTAAACTGAGGCCATCCTGAGTGAGCTGTCTCATACAATTTTCCCTTGCTAGGTTTTAACTTGGAAATGTTTTTGATTTGCTTTCTATCATTACTTTGGCCACCTCATGCGAAGAGTTGACTCGTCGGAAAAGACCCTGATGCAGGGAGGGATTGGGGGCAGGAGGAGAAGGGGACGACAGAGGATGGGATGGCTGGATGGCATCACCGAATCAATGGACATGAGTTTGAGTAAACTCCGGGAGTTGGTGATGGACCGAGAGGCCTGGCGTGCTGCGATTCATGGGTTCACAAAGAGTCGGACACGACTGAGCGACTGAACTGAACTGAACTGACTGATTAAACTGTGGGTAAGTACTAATTTAATTCCAGTTAAGAAAAGCACATTTTCAGCAAGGACCTACCGTATAGCACAGGGAATTATACTCAAAATGTTTGGTGGACTTCTCTGGTGGCACAGTGGATAGGAATTTGCCTGCCAATGCAGGGGACACGGGTTCAGTCCCTGGTCCAAAAAGATTCCACATGCCACGGAGCAACTAAGCCCATGTGCCCCCACCACTGAGCCTGCACATCACAACTACTGAGCCCAAGGGCTGCAACTACTGAAGCTTGTGTGCCTAGAGCCTGCACCCTTCAACAAGAGAAGCCACCACAATGAGAAACCCGAGCATGCAATGAAGAGTAACCCCTGCTCACTGCAGCTGGAGAAAGCACGCGCAAAGCAGTGGGGACCCAGCACAGCCAAAAGTAAACACATTTTAAAAATATTTTCTAATAACCTGTAAGGGAAAAGAACCAGAAAAAAGAATATATCAAAAGAGATAGATATAATCTCTGAATCACTGTGCTATATACCTGAAACTGACAGCACACTATAAATGAACTATACTTGAATCAAAAAGAAAGGAAAGCACATTTTACTCCATGGCTAAGTTCTCAGCCCATCCAACCAAATTAGTAACTGAGCTACACAGACTCTGCCATCCTGCCTCCCAGCTCTGAGCCTGACCATCCCTAGAGCAATGCCTTCCCTCTTTCCAGGTGCATTTCATAGGTCCTTTCTAGAATTTCATTTAAACTTATATATTGGTTTGGTGGTCACTCTAGGGGTTATAGTGTTCATCCTTAACTATTCACAGATGACTTTAAGTTAGTATTTTAACAGTTCATGAAAAATGTGGAAACCTTGGAGCTGTATAGGTACATCTGCCATTCTAGACACAACCTCAATGTTGTCACAGACGCTGGAGCCACACATATTGTGAACCCCACAATCCAGTGTTTGCTTTAAACCTTAAATGTGTTTTAAAGGAATAAAGAGGTGGAATTTGTTTTTTACATCTACCTACACATTTAGTATTTCTGATGCTCTTCACTCCATCTTATGGATGTGAATTTATATCTGCTTTCATTTACTTTCATTCTGAAGAATTTCCTTTAACATGTTTTGTTACAGTACATTTGCTAGCAATGGATTTTCTTCATTTTCTTTTACCTGAAAATATCATTCTTTTTCTCAGTCAAGTTTATTGAGGTAGAATTTAAGTACAATCAAATTTACCCCTTACTGGTTTTTAAAGTATCTTTGATAGTGATTTCTCATTTTGATATTAATTTCTCATTTGAATGCTTTCTTCTCTGCAATCACCCTCTGTGCTTTTTCAGCCTTTTAACTTTATTGAGGCTTTCAATGGCTTTGTCAAAGATCTTTCTTGGTAAATGTCCCATTGCACTTGAAAATATGTGGGTTATTTTCAAATATCTTTTGATACTGATTTTTAACATAATTCCATAGTGATAAGAAAACAGACTCTGTATGATTTCAATATCTTTAGTCTGTGAAATTTTTGCATCTTGTTTTACGTCCCTGGATATGTTCCACTGTCTCCTGGTTTATAGTCTATGGGAACTTGAATTTGTATCCTACTGTTGTGTGAAAATTGTATAAATCTTAATTACGTAGAATTGGTTCATAGTACTTTTCGTGCCTACTATATCCTTCCACTTTTTTGTCTATTCATTCTATTAATTTTTGAGAGTTTGATATTGAAACTGCAACTAAAATCGATACTTTATCTACTTAAAAATAATTGTAATATACAGTGGAGCTACTAATATATGTAATTTTGCTCTGTATTTTCCAAGTCTCCTGTAAATGTGTTATCATACTGTCATAATTTAAAAAATAAAAAAATAAAGGAAAAAAGATTTCTATTTCTATTACCCCGATAGTGTACATTCTATGAAATCTGACAAATGCATATACTCATGTAACCACTACTGCAATCGATATACATGACATTTTGCCATTGGCTCAAGTTCCCTCATGTCTCTTGGAAGTAAATTATTTCTTCCACCCACAGCTCCTGGAAACCACTGAGATGTTTTCTGTCCTCACGGTTTTGCCCTTTCCAGAATGAAGTTATACAAGTAAAATCTAGTTGTGTGTAGTCTTTTGAGTCTGGCCTTTCTCATGTAATGTAATGCATTTGAGAATCATTCTTGTTGAATCTGTCAGCAGTTTGTTCCTTTTTATTGCTGGGTAGTATTCAGTTACGTGGCTAACATACAGTTTATTTATTCATTCACCAGATGAAGGATATTTGGAATGGTTTTCATCTTTACCAATTATGAATTATGAACCAAGAACACTAAAAGCACTAATGTAGGTTTTTGTGTGAATAAAGGTTTCCATTCCCCTTGAGTCAATACCTAGGAGCGGGATTGCTGGGTTATATGGTAATTTGTGTTTAACTATATATGTAGCCACCAACTGTTTTCCAAAGTGGTTGTACCACTGTTTATTCCCATCAGCCATAGGTGAAAGCTTCAGTTGCTCCAAATTCTTGCCAGAGACACAAAAAAGAATTTTAGCCACTCAAATAAATGTCTAGTGGTATCTCTTTGTGGTATTAATTTTAATTTTCCTAATAACTAATGAGGTCTGTGGTTGTGTCTTTCTTTTCTTAAGTGTCTTTCAAAGCACAGAAATTTCCTCATGTGCTTATACAATTGTCTCTTTACCTTTGGTTTTCAGCAGTTGAATTATAATGTTTCTAGGTGCACATTTTAGATTTTATATGTTTTGTAAGTGCTCACTGAACTTCTTGAACTAGAAAATTTATGTCTTTAAACAAATTTGGATAGTTTTCAGCCATTATTTCTTCAAACATTTTTTATATTCCCCTCTGTCATTCCATTTCTCAAATATTTGACGTTCTGATATTGATCTACAACACCCTGAGGCTCTGATCATTTATTACAAATGTTTTCCTCTGTTCTTCAGATTGTATGACTTATAATGATGCATCTTTCAGTTCTCTGAATCTTTTTTTTGTCATACTTATGCTGCTATTAAGCTATGTAGTGAAGTTTTCATTATATGTATTTTATTTCTCTATTCTATCATTTCTATTCAGTTCTTTTTATGTAATTTATATATCTTGACTGATATTTCCTTGGCTCCTCACTCATTATAGTATAGTATTCTCCTTTCAAGCCTTAGCATAACTATTTTAAAGTTTTTATTTTTTGATTCCAACATTGGGGGCATTCCAGGTTAGTCTCCATTGACTTTCCTTTTTTTTTTTTTTTAACATTTCATATTTTCTCATGTCTACAGACAATGAAAAAATTTGGATTTCATCCAGGAAACTGAATGACGTGTTGTAGAAACACTGGATTCTCTTACATTCCTCTAAAGAACATCGTTTTGTTGTTGTCGTTGCTGCTGCTTTTGATTTGTTTCAGAGCAGGCAGTTAACTGGCTAAGCTCAAAGTACAACCTCTGTCTCCCTTTGATAGGTGGCAGTTAAAATCTAAATTCAGTTATTTTAGTGTTCGCTGGGCTGCAAGGAGTCTGTCCTTAACTTGCATAGTTCAAGGATCATCCAAAGAGTGTTGTTGTTGTCGCTACTTAGTTGCTAAGTCACATCTGACTCTTTTTTGCAACCCATGGACTGCAACCACCAGGCTCCTCTGTCCATGGGATTTCCCAGGCAAGAATACTGGAGTGGGTCACCCTTTTCTTCTCTGAGGGATCTTCTCAGTCCAGGGATCGAACCCATGTCTCCGGCATTGGCAGGCAAATTCTTTGCCACTGAGCTACCAGGGAAGCCCTGTCCAAAGATCAAGGCATAGTTTATAAATAGAATAGAGAGGGCTCACCCCCTGTCTCTTCTTTTTGAGACACCTTTTTACTTTTTAGCACCTGTGATTGATCCAAACTCTTCCCCAGTAAGCTTGTATTTCTGATCTATTTCTAGCCCTTAAGCATAAAGCTGACTGAGACCTTCCCTCAGGCTAAGAGCTGGAAAACAATGATAAGCTCATCCTTTTGAGTCCGCTTCTTCTGAGTATCTGAACTCTCCAGTGTCTGACTGCTTTCTTTCACTTTCCAATGTCTTCAAAAAATAATTTTGCTTCTTCCAGAGTCTAGAGTTGTCATCAGTAGAATGGTGGGCCACAGAGGAGCTTACTTGGCCATGACTGGAAATGCAAGCATTTCTAATTCAGATAGGTGTGTATCTTCTTAAACATTTTCATGTTTTTCATGTAATCTTATTGCTGTTTGTTGTTGTTAGAGTTTATTCATTTTTGGTTACAGTTTTTAAGGTAAAGATTTGGGGGCTTCTCTGGTGACTCAGATGGTAAAGAATCCATGCAATGGAGGAGACTCAGGTTTGATCCCTGAATCGGAAAGATTCCCTGAATCGGAAAGATTCCCCGGAGAAGGGAATGGCTACCCACTCCAGTATTCTTGCCTGGAGAATTCCATGGATAGAGGAGCCTGGTGGGCTACAGTCCACTGGATCACAAAGAGTTTGACACGGCTGAGCGACTAGCACTTTCCCTTTACTACTTTTTGTATTGTCTGCCAGCTCTCTTGTCCTATACATTGGACATTCAGTCAATAATTATATGATGAAAAATGAGTTAATGTAGCATGAAAATTTCTCTACCTATATGGAATACCTTCTTATTGAGAAAAATTTTTCTATATAAGAACACTTAGCTAATAACAGGTATTTTTTCATTAAAAATGCTATTAGAAAAAAAACCCTTACATTTCCTTTAAAAATACAGGAACCTACTTTCTTACATTTTTAAAATGAAGCTTTAATGCAATTTATTCAATATTGATTTAATTTCTACTAGATATAAGGCACCGTGGGAGACATTGACTATTTTAGGATGAAAGGGAAGGACGATTAAATGAGAAAGGTAAGAACATGGTCCCTGCCACCCAAAAATCCAAAATCTTGTTGGGGAGAGGAGCAGACAGATATAAATAACCCTAACATATAAAGCAGACAACAATAAGTGCTATTTCAAAAACAGAATAAAGTGTTATGATTGCAGTAAGTAGGAAGCAATGAAATCTGATTGAAATTCCAGGATAGTTTCTTGGTAGATGTTGGATATATACTGGCCTTGGGGGAAAAAAAGGGAAATAGGAGGATAAAAATAACTTAGTAGGTGTATCTGGTAGGGAAATTCATTTCAGAAAAACCTGGGAAATTATAGGTCTTATTTGGGAAAGAGTAGATGGTTTAGTGACAAGATCTTGGACTCTGAAGTCACAAAGTCACATATGCTAAGCTGCTCATTAGTGTCCAGCTCTTTGAGACCCTATAAACTGTAGCCGACCAGGCTCTCCTGTCCATGATTCCCTAGGCAAGGATACTGGAGTGGGTTGCCACTTCTTCCTCCAGGAGCCCTTCCCGGTCCAGGGATCGAACCTGTCTGTGTCTCTAACATCTCCTGCACTGCAGGGAGGTTCTTTACCACTAGTGCCACCTGGGAAGCCTAAATATATGCATGACCCTGCTCAACTCCTTATATTTCCCTGAGTCTCAGTTTCACCACCAGGAAAAAAAAAAAACATGGAAAGTCAAGTAGAGATCAAATTATGGAGAGGCTTAAAAAGACAGATTGACAGAAGCATGTAGACTGAAGTTGGGGAAGCCTTTTTGGAAGCTACAGCAATAAGCTAAGTAAAAAATGCTTGCAAGACTGAACCTGAAAACAAAAGACTGTATTTTCTATTTCAGCCATAGGCTTTGGAAGAAATTGAAAATGAGGATACAAATATAAACAACTTGGAAATAGATTCTATGGAGGAAAGAAAGAAGTGAAAACTCAGGGAATTTAATGGAAACCAGATTGTAGTTTACAGTAATTTTGTTAGTATGATATATGTGTAGGATTACTTTTTGCAATATAGAGGCAATTATCTGATGCATATATTAATATAATATGTAAACTATTTTTAAATGGCAATGGGACTTAGAATAATTTTCAAAGTTTTCTAATTTTTTAATTAAAAAGAAACTCAAGGAACTTTCTTCATAATTTCACTTAATAATAGAATTTCTACATTTTCTTTTCTCTACTTCCTGGTTCATTGAAGTCTTATTAACATATTCTTCATACTTTCAGATATACTAAATTTTTCTTTTTAGTAACAACCCTCTTACGAGCACCTCCATAGCATTTCATTAGAATGTTTGCCAGATTATACTGTTGTGGTTTTCCGTTACTGTTTATTTGTTTCGGATAGTGGAAAAACATTTACGTAAAGAAAATGGGGTTTATGATTAATTAACCTGGAAACTCTCAGTATTTAAATGCAAACAAGCTGACATTCATATTTAGCTAAGTGACTATAAGAGGCAATTTAATATTTAGAAAACTGTGCTGCAGCCTCAAATTCATGTATGTCTTTTGCCTTTGGGTGAGTGAGTGCAGTCGCTCGGTTGTGTCTGAAGGGACACAACATACACAAAGGACCTAAAAAATCAAACCCGAGTCTCTTGTGTCTCCTGCATTGGCAAGAGGATTCTTTACCACTAGCACAACCTGGGAAGCCCTTTTGCCTTTTTTGGCACCAAAAATAATTCATTAATGTGCGCTTGCCAGGTACAAAATGCTTTGCTAATCATAGCACATGCATGATCTCAATTTTCATGACAGTAAGATAAGATACTTTTATTATCCTTATTTTATAATAAAGGAAATTAAATTTCAGAACGTCTATGTGTCCTCGATCACATAACTAGCAAGTGGCAGAGTCTAGATCAGCCATCTGCCAAGATCACCTGCTTCCCAAACCCATGTGCTTTTTTCTATGCCACCTTGCCTATCCAAGGAAGAAGAGGAAGAATATCTACAAAATGCACTGAGTACTTCCTAAAGGCCAGTACCATTCCAATTGCTTTTACACATATTAACCAATTAAATCATCACCACAATCATGAGAGAGATTTCATTTTTATCCTCATTCTGTATAAGAGTAAGTTATACCCCCCCCAAAAAAAGAGAATTCTAAGTTGTCACACAGACCAGAAAAGGAACTGGCATTCAACAATTGAACTGGCATTCAACATCCTCATGGCATTCAACAATTCTACAACTAAAATATCCCTAATCCCCAAGAGCCTGGATCCAAGTCACATCATTCTACGGTCACTGGAAATGTTTACCTGGCTCCTAAATATTTTCTTACCAGGATTCATTCCAATCAAAATGAAGATGGTTCTGGGAGAGAGAACCTAGGAAGGGCTATTAGCCACTGCCCTGCATTGTGACTAAATGACCAGCTGATCTCCAGACAGGGGGATTTAACAAGGGGAGGGGAGATGAGGAGGTCACAGGGCACACAGGGTGAAGGGCAGGGTTGACTGGAAGGAGGAAGGGAGGAGACACTTCTGGGGATGGTTGAGGCATAGAATCCCAGCCCTGCCCACTTCATGCTTCTCAGAGCGTGGTCGCTGTAGAACCACGCCTGCACTTGAGATTCATGAATGGAGATGAGACAATGGAGGTGAACTTACTGTGATCCAGAGAAGATGCTGAAAGTACATTTGGTCTTTATTAATGAGAGAACATACAGCACCTCTGTGAGATTAGATGTTAAAGAGCTGTACGTTTGGCTCTGCCAAATATTAACCCGGGTTAATTGCAGGCTGCCCAACCTATCATGGGCATGACATTTTCAAACTTCCAAATGATAGATTAAATGGTTTCTCTAGGTTGATGTTCCTCCCATCACGTATGTCGCATATGACGTGTCATCCTCACTCCCTGGGTGTTTACCACTGTGCGTGACCCTGAGGCCAAAAGAGAAACATGGGCTCAAAGAAAGAAGGGCTCAGCAGCATCTCACTCATACTATGTCCAAGTGTCATACTGAATTAAGTTCACCTGTGAGCATTTTCTGACCTGTGGAATGGAAAAAAAAAAACCCTCCTTTTTCAAGAAGTTGTTTTGACTTTTCAGCAGAGGATACTATAAAAGATAGACTATTATAAACTCTCCTGAAGCAAAATATTTGCTTTAGGTAAATAGCCTTCTTACAGTTATAAATAATTAAGGAAAACTCAATACAAAATAATGTACGAAGCTCTGAGTTTCTAACTAAAAAGGTTTCCAAAGCTTTACCTTTGGAGGGATCTGCCCTTAAGGAGAAATACTGAAAAGACCCCAAACGCCCTAAGTTCCAAAGCCATACAGGACAAGGATTGAAATGCAGACCACTTGGATCTAGAAGTCACAAAGACTTGGGAATACCTGAGATACTTTCGTGTGAGAAGCAGGAACAGCTGCACTTGCCCGCCTGTTCTCACAGGGAGTTGTGGAAATCAAGGGCAGAGACAGCAATGAACATGAAGCAGCACCCATACCAACAGAACACCGTGTATGTAAGATCTGGTGAAGTCTGGTGCAGGGACCCAGCATTCAGACCG
This sequence comes from Odocoileus virginianus, assembly GCF_023699985.2. Lineage (NCBI taxonomy): Eukaryota > Metazoa > Chordata > Mammalia > Artiodactyla > Cervidae > Odocoileus > Odocoileus virginianus. Next base: position 20,685,917 of record NC_069680.1, read on the forward strand.
TGCCTGACATGCCTGTGACTTGCTGTACTGTTTGTGAAAGATTATTCAGGAAGATGGTAATCACTGAGAGTATTTTAGGGCTGAAGCAGGAGAACCGGCTTGAATATTCTGTTGAGAAATCAGGGATGGAAGAAGCCAAGGGTTCAGCCCTTGAAACTGGGCATCTCTCAACCTTAGAGGAAGACAGCAAATAGCATCTTAAAATGGGTTCCGTTGGAGACTTGGGAGCAAACAAGGCAGGTGCTGCCTTGTCCTAGAAATCGGGTGAAGAGGGACCTAATAAGACTAGTGGTTGTGCTGCCATCTTAAGAGCTTATGTAAAAGTGTGTAGAAAGCTAGTTTGTAAAAATAGATACCAGCCAGTGACTATCGCTGGGTGACAGGATTCTTTGTGAGAATATGTGTGATTTTTACTCTTTTTGTTGACATATATTTTCTAGCTCTTCCATAGTGACAACGTATTCCTTCTGCTTCCCTGGTGTCGCAGACGGTAAAGAATCTGCGTGCAATGCAGGAGACCGGGGGCGTCGATCCCTGGGTCAGGAATATTCCCTGGAGAAGGAAATGGCCATCCACTCCAGTATCCTTGCCTGGAGAATCCCATTGACAGAGGAGCCTGGTGTCCTACAGTCCACGGCGTCACAAAGAGTTGGACAGTACTGAGCGACTACCACTGTCACTTTCGTTTCTTCTGCAATAAAAATGCCATTTCTATAAAAAGTAAATATACCTTTAACATTTAATACCATAGGCAAAAACTCATTTTTTTTTTTTTAGTTATTAGGCATATTACTTTATAGGTAACTTCTTTTAAAATGGAAAATGTGTTTCTTGATCATCAGCCACTGCTTATGATAACCAGTCCTTCACTTCTCATTGGAAGGCTACATTGGCCTCCTACTGCACTTGGGGACTGGTCTGCCAGAAGGGATTGGTTGCATGAAGGGGTGTGGCACCAATAACCCTTAGGAATACAGGCCACAGAGCTAACGAAGTGCCCCAAGGAAAGAAAGTCTTACCCATCAGCTATGAGTTGTCTCCCCCCACACCAGAGACCTGAGGGCATGTGACCTAGGAATGTGCATCCCAAGATAATACTACCTTCAGAGAACTCTACTTATAGGTAAGTAACTCTCCTTTATAGGAGGTATCTTTGTGTGGCAGACTGTTTATGGGAGCAATTTGAATTGAACTTTAAATGAAAAAGGCCTATCTCTGTAAGTGGTAATAATTTTAGTCATCTCGCTGTGGCTAGGGGTTGTGGAATTCATTAGCACAGATTAACATATAAAGTGGGTGAGATATCTAATAGCAAACGGAGAGGTTTAGGGGCCTTAATTCATCACTGAATGAACAGCGTGTACAGTATTAGGGACTATGAAATTTTTAATTTACACAAAGTGTCCAAGAATATAGGGAATAAATTTAAACCCAAAACAGATAATGGAGCTATGCCCTGCCTGGCTGGCAAGTTGAATTGTTTTTACACTGAGTGAAGAAAGCTAATTATCCCAAGCACAAGGAGACTGCTAAAAATAATAAGATTATAAGGAATAATTTGCTGATATAATTACAACAAAATTGGGTACACACAATCGTCAGATACATGTATTGCTTGACCTGGGTGAGAAAGTGAAATAAATCCTTCTTCTATAGCCTTCGTAAATTTGTTTTTATCATCTCCAAGTGGTGTTTGCACAGGCAGCACAATTTGCATGTGTAATGTGGCTGTACAAATTGACAACAAGTAAATTATTCAAGGAAATAGGCTGGTCGCGGGTCTGAACTATCTCGCAAAGCCTATTCATTTTGAAGAATCACTGAGACGTGAAGCTCATACATCAACCGTTTTCTGACAATCCTCAGACTTATTGTCTCCTAAAATGTCATTATGGCTATTATTTATGAAGCTAATTCATTTATTAATATATATTTAACTCTGACTTGTCATGCACCTTAGCAGACATTCTGTGCACTGCATATTTTTGAATAGATGAAAGACTTTTGCATGCTTTAATGATTACTGTAAGCCGCTATAGATTTATAGAATGCAGCTTTATTATCTACTTGCATTAATACCTTTTATAACTTTTTTTTGCTTAAGGCCATCAAATATAAATAGCAAATGACATATTCAAAAGATTGTATGGAATAAGATTTTCCAAGAGTTTGTTGAATTTTAGAACAAAATGGGTTAGCTGTCAGTTAAGACCTAATTCACCTAAAAAGATGGGTATATACCAATTATGTTGAATTTTCCTGCAAAATATAGGCTGCAATTTTTCAAGAAAAAGGAAGAGATGCATGATTCATTGAGGTCTTTCCTTCTGTGTGCTGAAGTTGAGTAATAGTTCTCAAGGAAGCTGGCTTTTAGGTGTTCATTTTCCCTGGGGCCTTGCACTGTGCCCTTCACTCTTATCTTTAGCCAATACATGTTGCATGAATGAAGGAAGAAATGAATGACCTCCAGCCTTTCTGATGATGCCATGAGCAAAATCAGTAGAAATAAGCATCAACCTAGAATATTATTTTATACATTTCTGCTTTAGCATTTCTGACCTCTAGAGAATGTTCTGTGATCCCACTATGATTCTGAAATAAACCATATATATATATATGCAATCAAAATATACAACACATGTTGTTTTTATAGGGTGCTTAAAAATGTGTCAGTTCTATATTGGGCCTATATTGATCCTTCTGATTGTCATTGCATAAAGTTTGTTCTCTAGCATCTTCCACTGTATGTGACCATGGGCACTCTGTGTGCATACATTTGTGTGGGGCAGTGGGTGAGAATATGTGTGTGTGAGTGTGTGTGTGCACATATACATGTGTACATATTGATAAGGTAGAAGGAACCGGAGAATGAAACAGGACAGTGGAGCTGCTGGAGACGATCTACTCTGAGTGTGCTTCATGCTAACCACTGACATGGTCACCATTTTTCTAATGTAACACTTCTCCACTGGAGTAGGTATAGATAAACTTTCTGGTACTAACCAAATAGAAGGACAGCCCAGGCAAACATAATACTACTATAATTTAACAATGGATTTGAAATTATTGCAAATAAGATGCTTTATTTTGAGGATAAAATCAGTGAGAAGATAAAGAAAAATGACCTTACCTAAGTATCATATTGACTGTATTGGTTTTAATAATGTCATAAAATCACCAAATTTTTAGATAATTAAATTTATCTTTTTTGAATAAGATAATGTATTTTTTAAAATGTTGCTTAACCTGTTGGCACAAATTAGGTTAGCAGTTGTCTAGGGCTGGTGAAGTGCAGAAAATGGCAAGTGACTGTTAGTAGGCACAGGGTTTCTTTTGGGGGTGACAAATACGTTTTGAAATTAGATTGTTGTGATGGATACACAATTCTGTGAATAGACTAAAAACCACTTAAATGTGTAAACTGTGTGGTATGTGAGTTACTTCTCGGCAAAACTGTTAACATACTACTTGACAGATGCCAAAATTACATATTTTATTATATATATACCCAACATCATGTACTATAAATAGTAGCATAAGGAAATAACTATTTAGGAAACTTGCTTGCAAATGAAACTTAAATGAAATACAAAGTAAGTAATCTATCCATAAAAGGGTAGGAAATAGGAATCTAGCCTTTAGCAAGAATAGTATTCATGTTAGGTGATCTGATAAGAGGGAAAAAAATTCCCTGCATCTCAAACACTGATATAAACCACCAAGAATAGTCAAGAAAAATCTTTAGTAAATACATAGGAAAGTACTATTTTTCATTTAGAATTATTTTATTTGGTCAACAAAGCATCAAGAATATATTTTTAAAAGTAATTTTCTTATATAAAATATTCTCTCAAAAATGTCCTATTTGATAGGGAAAGCAAACCACATGCATACAAAATATCTTTCTCACTGTATAACCCTGGCAGGGAAGACTGATGACATTTTTATTAGTAATATTAATCACTTGCTTAAAGGGAAAAGTGTCTCACTTTTCCAAGAGCTATAATATTTACCTATTTACACCTTTTAAATTTTCAATAACTCCAACTCAGAACCCTTAACACCCATAACCTTCAAAAAACAAGTAAAATGAAAATTAATAAATGTTCCCTAGTCTGCTATGAACCATTAATTGTAGGTTGAAAAGCTTGAGTCTAATAAGAAACATGCCTTCAGCAGAAAGGATAAAGTCATCTGTGATGCTCATGATTTAATGATAAAAATGTGCAGTCAATTTCCAATGAAGTAAAGACCTATAACCCAGGAATATTTTAACTCACAAATTCTTGCAGATACCTGAGGAACTCAGAAAGGTGAACAACCTCAAGTACTGAAATGTTCTCAGCATGAATTAAATAATTCATCTCCAGAGTGGTCTGGAGATAAAGGCAATAGGATTTCTAGCAATAACAAATGATCAGGAATGGATTTGGCCCATACTCCAAGAAAGCACAGGCATTTCCTTTCATCTAGTAACAAAATTATTTTGTTAGTAGTTTTTTAGCGAAGTGCATAATATTAGAAATAAAGACATGTTTATAACATCATTGACCATAAATCCCATATAAAATTGTAAAAAAATCAGCTCTAAACAGTACAGAGGTACCTTTAAAAACTAAAAATAGAGCCACTGTATGATCTAGCAATCCCAGTTCTGGGCGTATATCCAGAGAAAACCATAATTTGAAAAGATACATGCACTCCAATGTTCACTGAAGCACTAGTTATAATAGACAGGACATAAAAGCAACCTAAATCAACAGACGAATGGATAAAGAAGATGTGATACATATAGACAATGGAATATTTCTCAGCCATAAACAAGAATGAAATAGCATTATTTGCAGAAACATTGAGATTGAAGAGACTGTAATACTGAGGAGGAGTATTCCAGAGGAGTCAGAGGAGAAATATCATATGACATCCTTTTTAAAAAAGAATGATACAAATGAACTTACAGAAAGAAACTCATAGACTTAGAAAATGAATTTCTGGTTGCTGGGGGTGAGAAACAGGTGGAAGGGATAGTTAGGGAGTTTGGGATGGACATGTACACACTGCTATATATAAAATAAATAGCTAATAAGAATCTATTGCGTAGCACAGAGAACTCCACTCAATACTCTGTAGTTATCTATATGGGAAAAGAATCTAAAAAAGAGTAGATATATGTATTCAGTTCAGTTCAGTTGCTCAGTTGTGTCTGACTCTTTGCGACCCCATGGACTGCAGCCTGCCAGGCTTCCCTGTCTATCACCAACTCCCAGAGCTTGTTCAAACTCATGTCCATCGAGTTGGTGATACCATCCAAGCATCTCATCCTCTGTCGTCCCCTTCTCCTCCTGCCTTCAATCTTTCCCAGCACCACGGTCTTTTCCAATGGGTCAGGTCGTTGCATCAGATGGCCAAAGTATTGGAGCTTCAGCTCAGCATCAGTCCTTCCAATGAATATTCAGGACTAATTTCCTTTAGGACTGACTGGTTTGATCTCTTTGCAGTCCAAGGGACTCTCAAGAGTCTTCTCCAACACCACAGTTCAAAAGCATCAATTCTTCAGTGCTCAGCTTTCTTTATGGTCCAACTCTTACATCCATACATGACTACTGAAAAAACCGTAACTTTGACTAGGTGGATCTTTGTTGGCAAAGTAATGTCTGCTTTTTAATATGCTGTCTAGGTTGGTCATAGCTTTTCTTCCAAGGAGCAAGCATCTTTTAATTTCATGTCTGCGGTCACCATCTGCTAATGATTTTGGAGCCCAAGAAAATAGTCTCTCACTCTTTCCATTGTTTCCCCATCTATTTGCCATGAAGTGATGGGACCAGATGCCATGATCTTAGTTTTTTGAATGTTGAATTTTAAGCCAGATTTTGCACTCTCCTCTTTCACTTTCATCAAGAACCCCTAGATACATGTATACATATATGTAAAATTGATTCACTTTGCTGTACAGCAGAAACTATTACAAGATTGTAAATCAACTACATCCAATAAAAATAACTTACACAATAAAAAAATCAGCTCTAGGTTTAGCTATAAAAGTTCTAAGCCTAATTTCTTCACTCAGACAAAGATCTATTTAGTTCTCACTATAAACCAAGCTTAGAGTAGACATGCTGGAGCTATAGTGGATAGATTATGGAGGAGATATAAAGATGAATGCAATACAGTCTTTGTCCCTAATGAACGTAAGACCATGAGAGGAGTGTGACATGTTCGCCAAATGTTGCCATTTTTGTTTGACTTATTTACAATAAGCAATATTTTATTTATTTTTGCAGTCAGAACTGAGAACATTAAGATAGCTTTTTAAAAGGCACTTAGTGCTAAGGAATGAGCTGAAAAATTGTATGATATTCAGAGATCCTACGAAGAAAAAATTTTAAGAGAGGGTTAGCATGTGAGTTGGGCCTGGAAGAATGGCCAGCATTGTGATGGACTGAGTTGGAGAAGACGACCCAGGGAGTAGAGATTGTGTCACTTAAAGCTGGAAATAAAAGTAATGGAAAGCAGTGCAATATAGCTACAGATTAGGGTGCCCGTGGAGGAGAAGAAATTAGAATGGGCTATGTTGGAGCTGAATCATGGGAAACCTATACTGTCACACTTGGGAATTCAGATTCGGTTTGAGAGGCCATGCATGTTAAAGCACTCAGCACACAGACCTGGATGTACCAAGTGCTCAATATGTGTGAGGCGTTAACGTAACTGCCCAAGGCCTCAGAAGACTGGCAGAGCAAGGCCTAGTGGCCTCCTGGGAAGCCAGTCTAGTGTCCTTCTTCCTAACCCAGGTGTGGGCTCTAGCAGAGTGCTCCCCAATAGATAGGCCTGTACTAGGGTGCAGCCCACTTTCAGGTGGTCCCTGGATCATTTCTACCCAACACACCTCCTACCCCTCAGGCCCTCAGAGGCCAGTCTGAAAGTTCCTTCATGCAAACACCACTTCCTCTTCCCTATCTTTGTTCTCGAGTCCTTAGTACATGTTGGGTATTTCAGAAATGCTTATTGAACTAAAAGTCCTGCTCCATAGCTGTGAACACTCCAGGACTTCCCTGGTGGTCCAGTGGTTAAGAATCTGCAATGTAGGGGACACGGGCTCAATCCCTGAGCAAGGAATTAAGATCCCACATACTGCAGGGCAACTAAGTCTACACGTTGCAACTGCTGATCCTGGCAGCACAGCTAGAGAGCCCGAATGACACAACAAAAATCCCACGTGTGGCAACGAAGACCTGAGGTAACCAAATAAGCAAATAAATATTATTTTTATAAAAAGTGTGAAAACTCCCTGATAAATGAATAAATTGATACTCTGGCAAGAGTGCAAATATATATATGAACTATTTACTTCACAGTTGAGTTTGTCATCAGTGAACATACTAGTGATATTTTGTGGCTAGGCCTGCCCACGTTCCCAAATGAGGTATTAGTCAAAGAGGCCTTTGCCTGCCACACTCTGAATATTGATATTTTATCAATTTTCCTCCTCCATTCTCAAATGCAGCTCCTACCCACAGAGGGGTATTGTGAATGAAACAAGCCTTATCAAGAGACTGGCATTGTGCCTCAATTCAGTTCAGTTCAGTCCGACTCTTTGCGACCCCGTGAATCACAGCATGCCAGGCCTCCCTGTCCATCACCAACTCCCGGAGTTTACTCAAACCCGTGTCCATCGAGTTGGTGATGCCATCCAGCCATCTCATCCTCTGTTGTCCCCTTCTCCTCCTGCCCCCAATCCCTCCCAGCATCAGGGTCTTTTCAAATGAGTCAACTCTTCGCATGAGGTGGCCAAAGTATTGGAGTTCCAGCTTCAGCATCAGTCCGTCCAATGAACACCCAGAACTGATCTGCTTTAGGGTGAACTGGTTGGATCTCCTTGCTGCCCAAGGGACTGTCAAGAGTCTTCTCCAGCCCCACAGTTCAAATGTATCAATTCCTTGATGCTCAGCTGTCTTTACAGTCCAGCTGTCACATCCACACGTGACTACTGGAGAAACCATAGCCTTGACCAGATGGACCTTTGTTGGCAAAGTAATGTCTCTGCTTTTTAATATGCTATCTAGGTTGGTCATAACTTTCCTTCCAAGGAGTAAGTGTCTTTTAATTTCATGGCTGAAATCACCATCTGCAGTGATTTTGGAGCCCCCCAAAATAAAGTCTAACACTGTTTCCACTGTTTCCCCATCTATTTCCCATTGTGCCTAATGTCTATTAATATTCACTGAGCATGTGTGTGTGTGTGTGTGTGTGTGTGTGTGTGCGCGCGTGTGCATGCTCAGTCATGTCTGACTTTTTGCGACCATGGACTGTAGCCCACCAGGCTCCTTTGTCCATAGAATTTCCCAGGCAAGAATACTGGAGTGGGTTGCCATTTTCTTCTGCAGGGGATCCTCCCAACCCAGGGATCAAACCCGTGTCTCCTGAGCCACTTACACTGACAGGTGGATTCTTTACCACTGCACCACATGGGAAGTCCTGCATACTTATACATTCACATAATAAATATAACAAAGAGAGATATGTATGTATGTATGTATTAGTGCAAGCAGAATACACACATATACACATACATACATACACAAATACTTATAGTGCACATATGTATTGAAAAGAGAAAAAATAAGTTTTAATAGTGATAAACTACATGTACATGATTACACAGAGGACTGAGCAGCTAACACAGTCACTGTGCCATGCTATGCTAAGTCTCTCAGTCGTGTCCAACTCTTTGCGACCCCATGGACTGTAGCCCTCTAGGTTCCTCTGTCCATGGAATTTCCCAGGCAAGAATACTGGAGTAGGTTTCCATTCCCTTCTGCAGGGGATCATCCCAACACGAGGATCAAACCCAGGTCTCCTGCATTGCAGGCAGATTCTTTACCACTAGCACCACCTGGGAAGCCCGAAACAGGCACATAACATGTGTAACACAGACACAGACACATACACAACACACACACATATACAAAATCCTGTGCTAGAAGAAAGCACTTTCCCATTCTCAGGCACAGAAAAACTACCCTGTGATGAAATTACTCTATCTGATTGTGTGGTCTTTCACTGAGGGTAGCAGAGAGATCACGTGGAGAGCTGGGATTAGGTGGAATTTAGCAATAGTTGAAACACGGCTTCTCCTTTGCCATCTACCCCTTGCAATTGCTCTTCAGCTCCCTTTATTTTTGCCCACCTAAGTGGCGAAATCCAGTCACTGCAGCAACTGAAGCCAAACGCTTTTTCTTCAGGACTTGCTGCCTTTTTGTTTATTCTGAGACAACTCAAGAGTTGGTCAAGTTAAGGGAAACGAAGATGTTGGAATGATTCCAAAGAGCCAGGACTGCTCTAGAAATATGAATGAAGGTGGCCAGCTACCATCTTCTAAAGTAATGCTTATTTATTATGTCTATTGTTTATTGATGTTACTTCCCTAAGGGCAGGATAGTTGACTGTTTTGCTTATCAGTGTATCTGAACGGACTTTGACAGAGCTTCATACCTAGTAGGTACTCAGTAAATATTTTCTGAGTTGAATGAACGGCTGGAGGTCTAGAGACTTTGCTGCTTTGAAGAAAATGCTCCATTGTGATCATTAAGACAAGGTCATTGATGATTGATTCTCATCCTCTCTCTGTCTCCTTGGACTTGATTAGAAAGATGAGGATGGGAGCTACTTTCAGAAGAGGCTGTGAGACTCCGGGCACCAGAAGAACTGCCCCTGGGGGCCCAGAAAGGAAAAAAAGGTAATAAATAATGAAGAAGAAAAGGAAAAAAAAATATGAGATACAAACAAGCTCAAAAAAGAAATGGAATGGGCTTCTGGTAATCCTTGTGCACATAACAGCTATAAATTCTGGGCAAAATATAAAAAGCAGCTGTCCAAAGGCAGCAAAGAGTAACCAAGCTGGCAAATGCTAGAGAGGAGTCTGCCTTTGGAAAAAAGGAATGATAACAGGCAAGTTTCCCATGATTAGTGCTTTTTGCCAGAAAGCAGGACCCAATCCTTGCCAAACAGGAGTGACTCAAAACTTGGATAGAAAACCTGAAGTCTTATTGGCATGAAGAGCCAGGAGAAAGAGTTCATGGTGATTGAACTGGAAAGTGAGGGGGAAATCTTGGAAAGAAGAGAGCCAAAACAAGGGGCGACGGGCAATGCATTCTCTGCATAAACTCTGCACAGATCATTGCTGACCCCCAATCTTCTGTGCAAGTAGTCCAGCTAAGGCTAAAGGGACTAGACAGAGATTTCTGTGGCTGTTCACTACAAGGGACACAGTTTAGAGTCTGACATTAGTTAACCACCCATTAAAAAAAAAATCAGTATTCTTCAGAGGAACACAACAAAATCCAGGGGCTCTACAATATATATCATTTATGAATGGACACTATCCAAAATACTAAGTACATGAAGAAAAAAAAAAAGTGAGCCAAAAAGAAGTCAATGGAGACTGACCTTGAAATAATTCAGTGGCTGGAATTAGCAGAGAAGAATTTTAAATCAGCCATTATAAACCACACTCATGAATGTAAAATAAAATTGTAAAGAATCAACAAACCTGAAATCTTAACAGAGAACTAGAACCTATAAGAAAGAAACAAATGGACATAGTAGAACTGAAACCCAAGAACTTCCAGATGTACAAGCTGGGTTTAGAAAAGGCAGAGGAAACAGATCAAATTGCCAACATCCACTGGATTGTAGAGAAAGCAAGGAAATTCCAGAAAAACTTCTACTCCACCTTCGTTGACTACACGAAAACCTTTGACTGTGTGGATCACAACAAACTGTAGAAAATTCTTAAAGAGATGGAAATACCAGATCACCTTACCTATCTCTTGAGAAACCTGTATGTGGGACAAGAAGCAACGGCTAGTACAGGACACGGAACAATGGACTGATTCCAAATTGGGAAAGGGGTACATCAAGGCTGTACATTGTCACCCTGCTTATTTAACTTATATGCAGAGTACATCAGAAGAAATGCTGGCTGGATGAATCACAAGCTGGAATCAAGAGTCCCAGGAGAAATATCAACCTCAGATATGCAGATAATACCACTTAATGGCAGAAAGTGAAGAGGAACTAAAGAGCCTCTTGATGAAAGAGGAGAGTGAAAAAGCTAGCTTAAAACTCAACATGCAAAAAGCTAAGATCATGGTGTCTATTCCCATTACTTCATGACAAATAGAAGGGGAATAAGCGGAAGCAGTGACAGATTGTATTTTCTTGGGCTCCAAAATCACTGTGGATAGTAACTGCAGCCTTGAAATCAAAAGACACTTGCTCCTTGGAAGGAAAACTATGACAAACTTAGACAGCATATTCAAAAGCAGAGGCATCATTTTGCCACCCAAGATCTGTGTAGTCAAAGCTATGATTTTTCCAGTTGTCATGTATTGATATGGAAGCCGGACCATAAAGAAGAACTGATGCCTTCAAATTGTGGTTCTAGAGAAGACTCTTGAGTTGGACTTCAAGGAGATCAAATCAGTCATTTCCTTTAGGATGGCCTAAAGGAAATCAACCCTGAATATTCACTGGGAGGGCTGATGCTGAAGCTGAAGCTCCAATACTTTGGTCACCTGATGTGAAGAACCGACTCATTAGAAAAGACCCTGATACTGAGAAAGGTTGAAGGTAAAAGGAGAAAGGTACAGCAAAGGATGAGACAGTTAAATAGTATCACCAACTCAATGGACATGAATTTGACCAAATTGTGGGAGATAGTAAAGGACAGGGGAGCCTGGTGGGCTGCAGTCCATGGGGTCACAAGGAGTCGGCCATGACTGAGTGACTAACACTGTTTGACCTATAAAATAAGAGACAGTAAGCCCAAATGAATTAGTAGAAAGGAAAAACTAAAGAGCAGAAAATAGTTAAGTAAAAAAACATACAAAAAATACAGAACATTAACAAAGCCGAAAGTTGAATCCTTGAAAAGATCAATACTCATGCACTTTCCCATTACCTTGTCTTTTCTATGCTGCCTATTTTTGTTTGTTTGTTTGGTTGGTTGGTTGGTTTTTTTGTTTTGTTTTAACCCAATAGCACTTTTCCCTCCTATCCCCAACCATCTCAGGGCAAATGTCAGTTTCTCCAATACATTTTCCAAAATTCTGCCAAGTGAAAATAATCTTTTCCTTTCAAACAAATATTTCAGTATGCACTTTCATGTCCTTTTGTATGATAAGAATGGAGAACATTTGATATCTTATTATGAACCTGAAAGTCCAGTTTGATAGAATGAGCAGTACCATGGTCAGAAATTAAAAATTTAGCCTTTAATATTTTTGCTCAGCTGAACAAAAATATTTGGATATTCAGTTCAGTTCAGTCGCTCAGTCGTGTCAGACTCTTTGTGACCCCATGGACTACAGCACGCCAGGCCTCCCTGTCCATCACCAACTCCCAGAATTTACTCAAACTCATGTCCATCGAGTGGGTGATGCCATCCAACCATCTCATCCTCTGTCATCCCCTTCTCCTCGTGCCCTCAATCTTTCCCAGCATCAGGATCTTTTCAGTGAGTCAGCTCTTTGCATCAGGTGGCCAGAGTATTGGAGTTTCAGCTTCAACATCAGTCCTTCCAATGAACACTCAGGACTGATCTCCTTTAGGATGGACTGGTTGGACCTCCTTGCAGTACAAGAGTCTTCTCCAACACCACAGTTCAAAAGTATCATATCTTCTGCACTCAGCTTTCTTTATGGTCCAACTGTCACATCCATTCATGACTACTGGAAAAACCATAGCCTTGACTAGACGGACCTTTGTTGGCAAAGTAATGTCTCTGCTTTTTAATATGCTGTCTAGGTTGGATATTAACCAAAATCTAAACTAAGAAAGTGATCTGTGATATTTTGTTAGCATAACTATAAAGTAAAACAAGATTCTTATCAGTAAGGAAAATGTATAAATTAATAGAAATCTGATTTGGAGCAAATTTTTCTCCAGTATAAGAATAGAATAGTTCTTAGAAGTAAACATTTCCTAGTAATAGACCACGTAATGAAATCTGATAAAATTATAAATTTCCTCCCCAGGTAAAAATCACAAACACAAATTTTACACATGGTTTCAGGTATTTCACCAAGCTCAGTTAAGAATCCCTCACTTAGAAGTAAACCTAGTGTCATCCATGGATATTTTTTCATGGAAAAGCAAAATTTAAATGGCAGGAATCTAGTTGTCAATCAATTGAAAATTCTTATGAGATGGATGATGCTGCATGCTAAAATGTTTCAGTTGCATCCAACTCTGCAACTCTATACACGGTAGCCAGCCAGGCTCCTCTGCCCATGGGATTCTCCAGGCAAAAATACTGGAGTGGTTGCCAGTTCCTCCACCAGGGGATCTTCCCGATCTGGGGATCAAACCCAGGTCTCCTGCCTTGGTAAGTGGGTTCTTTACTGCTAGCACCACCTGGGAAGCCCATGGATGATGCTAGAAAGCACAATAAGAAAATAGAAGATAAACTTAAGAAATAAACCTAGTGAACTGAAGTGAAGTGAAAGTCACTCGGTTGTGTCCAACTCTTTGCAATCCTATGGACTATACAGTCCATGGAATTCTCCAGGCCAGAATACTGGAGTGGGTAGCCTTTCCCCTCTCCAGGGGATCTTCCCAACCCAGGGATCAAACCCAGGTCTCCCACATTGCAGGCAGATTCTTTACCAGCTGAGACACAAGGGAAGCCCAAGAATACTGGAGTGGGTAGCCTATCCCTTCTCCAGTGGAGCTTCCTGACCCAGGAATCGAACTGGGGTCTCCTGCATTGCAGGCGGATTCTTTACCAACTGAGCTATACAGGAAGCTTTAGGATATGATAGAAACGAAAAATTCAAGAAAAGGTGACTGATACAGAGAGATCCAAATTGTGATAAAATAGACGTTCTGGAGATCAAAGAACAGCAAAGACTCAAAAGATAAAGTCATACATGGGTAAAACGCTTCAGAACAGAAAAACAATGCCATAAAGGAAGATATACCCACCTTATATCTACTTAAAATTAGGACATGAGAGTTTTGAACTTTGAAAGAGAAAGTTTAAATACTTTTAAAAACGTAATTGCTATTTTTACATATTTTGAAATATTGCACAAATCAAGAAAAATTTAAGCATAACATGGCAAACATTTGTGTACTCTCCAGTTTAAGAAATAAAGCCTTACCAAGTACTGTTAAGCTCCCCCATTTGTCCTTCTCTGACTGCATTTGTCTGTACACACTCCCAAGAGTAGCCACTATGTTGAGTTTTATCATTACCTTGGCTTTTTAATATAAGTGCACTTACTGTTAAGCAATTATAGTTTAATTTTGCAAGCTTTTGAAAGCTAATTAAATTGCATTATCCCATATTCTTTCTTTTGCCACGTATGTTTTTTACTCACTGTTGTTTTCTGATCTTCCTTCGGGTTGATGAACTTGCTGCTGTTTATTCACTAGTCATTGTATTGCTCTACAATATTTTATGAACATATTGCATTTCAGTTTTTCATTCTTTCTTCCATGAATATTTGGGTTGTTACAGTTTCCTGTTGTTACCAAAATAATGTTTCTATGAGCACTCTTGCACATAAGGCCATATTTACATGTGTAAGACTTTCTCCAGAACCGTGGTTCTCACAGTGTGATCCTATACCAGAAGCCTCAGTGTCACCTGCCATCTTGTTAGCAAGACAAATATTTGGATCCCGTCATGAGTTACTGGGTCAGAAACTCTGGGCATGGGGACAGCAATCTGTGTTTTAATGAGCTCTCCAGGAGATTCTGATGCACAATTTTGAGACCCACTTCCCAAAAACTGGTCTTAGGACAGTACATGCACCTTGATTGAATAACATCAAATGTGCCTAAAGTGACTGTATCCTTACACTTCCACCCATCAATAAATAAGTTTCTATTGTTTAACATCATTACCAATACTTTATGGTCTCAAAATTTTTAATTTTTTGGCCAATACAGTTGGTACAAAGTGGTATATCCTGTGATCATAAGTCTTCTTTGAATCTAATAAGGCTGATACTTTTTATTCATTTATTAGACATTCATATTTCCTTTCCCATAAAATATCTGTGCCTGTCTTATGCCCATTTTTCTATTAGAATTCCTTTTTTCTCATTGAGCTGTATACTCATCCTTGTTAAAATGTTTTGCAAATGTCTCTCCCAGTCTGTGGATTTTCTTTGCACTCTTAAATGGTAGTTTTTGATAAGGAGAAGTTTTTCATTTCAATGTAGTCAGATAGATTCCATGTGGCTTGTGGATTTTGTATCTTATTTAAGAAATGCTTCCCTAATATGAAGTAATAAAGACTTTCTCTTTTGTTCTTCTTAAAAACCTTAATATTTTGCTTTCATATTTAGGTTTTGAACCTGTACTGATGGTATTTTGTATGATGTAAAGTAGAAATCCATTTTTTCACATACAGATAGACAATTGTCCCAGTTGCACTAAATGTATAACTTTTGAGGAGGAAATTGACATTTTTATAATACTGAGTCTTCCCATTCATGAGTTACAGTATACCTCTTCATTTATTTAGTTCTTCTTTAATGTATGCCCATGAAGTTTCATAATTTTTGGTAAATTTATTCCTAGATATTTTATACATTTAGTTGTTTTGTGAATGGTACATATATTTTAAAAATTGTATTTTTCTAAATGTTGGCTGCTGGAGTAGCAAAACACAATTGATTTTTATATGATGGTCTTTTAGCAAGCAACTTTGCTTAATTTCAGACTGGTAAAAACCAGACTATCATCATATATCTCTACTATAGCAGTTATTGCAAGAAACTGGAGTAACATCTATATGCCCCTTAAGACCTTAGAATGTATCTCTTAGTCAAATTGTCACTCAGATAGAAAAGCAAAAGAAAGGATACTCTAAGATCTACAATGTTTCAGACTTTCTTTTTTGGCAGCTTGCTGTAGGCCACACTCTAGTGTGTTAAGACACGAACTAGAACTAGGCTAAGAGGAACCACCAGTCATTACAGAAACAAGTAAAGAAGAGCTCAAACTAGAAAGCTGCTGCTATTGTCTGTTTTGGTGGTGGTGTAGTCACTACGTCATGTCCGACTCTCTTGTGACCCCGTGGACTGTGGCCGCCAGGCGTCTCTGTCCGTGGGATTTCCCAGGCAAGAATACTGGAGTGGGGTGCCATTTCCTTCTCCAGTTGTCTGGTTTAAGATATTAAAAAAAAAAAAAAAGTAACACAAAAAGTAGGTAAACTTTCTGATATAAAATAGGGAAGGACAGGGGTTTTAGAACCTCAGAATTAAGAATGAATGATTGGAGGCTTTCCTGTTGGTCCAGTGGTTAAGAATCTGCCTTGCAATGCAAGGGACACCAGTTCAATCCCTGGTCTGGGAAGATTTCATACACCGTGGGGCATCTAAGCCCATGCACCACAACTACTGAAGCTCATGCACCTGGGACCTATGCTCCACAAGAGAAACCACAACAATAAGAAGCCCGTGCATCACAACAAAGAGTAGCCCCCATTTGCTGCAGCTAGAGAAAGCTTGCATGCAGCAACAAAGACCCACATACAGTCAAAAATAAATTAAATAAATAAATCTAAAACAACCAACCACAACAAAAAAGAATTGATGGGAAAGGTGGACTCCAATATGCAAAATCTCTTGTCTTTCATGCAAAGAAGTAACAAGCCTATTGCTTTTTATCAGATACATTTATAGTTTTAGAAACTATAAATACTGTTATATTTGACCAATTGAATAAAAAATATATATGTTTATATTGCAGATTGGTTTACAGTATCAAAAAAGGACAGTATTATAAATGTGATGAAAGGTATATGGAGAAGAAACAACAAAGTAGAAAAAAGGAGGAAATAATTATATGTTTATTATATGACTCCAATGAATATAGTTACATAAATTCCCCATGGGGTCCTATTGAATTACATAGAATTTTTTTAACCAAAGCACTAAAAACATTAGAATAGAATGATGGCTGTTTTATATACATAAATTCTGCTGAAGAAAACACTTTTATTTGTGAAAATGTTTCTGACGATTTTGCATTGTATGACAGGATGCAGAAAGATATGTTTAAATCAATGACAAAAAAGTTTCTAAATCTCATTTATTTCACGTATCTATCAAATACTTATACAGTGCTTATCCTGGGCCAGCTATTATTCTAAGTGCTTTACAAAGCGGAACTCATTCTATTAGTCAGGATGCTGGCAGGAAACAGATGGCACACTCAAATTGGATAAATCGCAGTGAAGAGAATAAAAAGAATATTTACAAAGGTGTGAGTGGGATTTAAGAAAATGCAATAAGAGACTGCACAACCCTGCGGCTGACAGCAGTAGGGAGCCTCTGCCTCCCCTTGGCCTGCCTGAAGGGGTGAGGAAAGAGAGTAGCTATATGTACCCAGAAAGAGTGGGTTGCAAACAACCATGGCAACATGGCAGAGAGGAACAAGGAGAATAAACATCCTGCCTCACTCTTCTCCTGCCTCCAGCTCTAGCCCACCATTTTTTTTTTTTTTTTTTTTGCCATGCTGCACTGCATGTGGGATCTTAGTTCCCTGACCAGGGATTGAATCCGCACCCCCTTGCATTGGAAGCTCAGAATCTTAACCACTGGACCACCAGGGAAGTCCCCCTGCCTCAAGCGCTCTTCACTGTCCCTCCCATTAGCCAAACAGGATAGAAAGCTGCAGGGTAAAGAGCTCAATGTTGCCACTTTTATGGGCCAGCCTCCAGGGTCCAGAAGCAGAATGGAGACAGATTGGAGGAGACTTTGGGGAGGAAAGATCCTCAGAACATTTATAATAATCCTGTTTAGTAGATGACATTGGTGCATGAGTTTTTATAGCATGCACTAACACACAGAGAGGTTAAATAACTTTCCCAAGATTGCACAGCGGCTAAGTGATAGATCCAGGACTCTAACCCAGGCAGTTTGGCTCCACTGCTCTAGGCCTATCATATTATTTTCCTGTAAGCATATGTATCTTATTATACCCATGCTCTAGGGTTTTTTTTTTTTTTTTTTTTTTGCTTTGCTTTTCTTCTAATGTTTTCTGATATGTTGGGATTTAAATGAAGTAAAAAAAGACCATTGTATGAGTCATCCAACTTCATTCTAGCACCTGTTGAAGGGCTGGGAGGCATTTTTATGTTATTGTAGACACTTAACTACCAAGACTCCCATTATGATTCATAGATCATTTTGAAAATTGAGCAATTTTCATGATAGGCATACTTCCCAGGAGCTTCTTAGTATAGTTGGGAAGATTATAGCCAGAGGAAACACAGGAGGTGAAAATTTGGTCTCATTTCTAAGTGTTCACTTGTAAACGTGGATTGTGGTCACATTAAATTCATATACTTGAAGTCTTTTAATTTTCCAATAGAATCATAGGAATCTGGCCATTCTTAATATTCAAGGCATACATCCTTTCTAGTTTTTTTGATGACTATTTTAAAATATTGCAATAACAACCATGAGTTCACATAAATTAAGTGTGTTCCAGCAGTATATCTTAAAAAAAAGAAACAAAGCTTTCTTGTTGATTTCTACCATTAGCTTGGTTTTCTCTTGAATAAGCTATTTACTAGAAGATTCAGAGGTCTTCCCAGGTGGCACTAGTGGTAAAAGCACCCGCTTACCAATATAGGAGACATAAAAGACAGGGGCTCAATCGCAGGGTTGGGAAGATCCCCAGGAGGAGGAAATGGTAACCCACTCCAGTATTCTTGCCTGGAGAATCCCATGGACAGAGGAGACTGGCAGGCTATAGTCCACGGGGTCGCAAAGAGTCAGACATGACTGAAGCAACTTCAGTTCAGTTCAGTTCAGTCATTCAGTCGTGTCTGACTGTTTGTGACTCCATGGACGGCAGCACGCCAGGCCTCTCTTCCATCACCAATTCCCGGAGTTTACTCAAACTCATGTCCATTGAGTCGGTGATGCCATCCAAACATCTCATCCTCTGTCATACCCTCCTTCTCCTGCCTTCAAATCTTTCCCAGCATCAGGGTCTTTTCCAATAAGTCAGGTCTTCGCATCAGGTAGCCAAAATATTGCAGCTTCCGCTTCAGCATCAGTCCTTCCAGTGAATATTCAGGACTGATGTCCTTTAGGATGGACTGCTTTGATCTCCTTGCAGTCCAAGGGACTCTCAAGAGTCTTCTCTAACACCACAGTTCAAAAGCATCAGTTCCTTGATGCTCAGCTTTCTCTATAGTCCAACTCTCACATCCATATATGACTACTGGAAAAACCATAGCTTTGACTAGATGGATCTTTGTTGGCAAAGTAATGTCTCTGCTTTTTAATACGCTATCTAGGCTGGTCATAACTTTTCTTCCAAGGAGCAAGTGTCTTTTAATTTCATGGCTGCAGTCACCATCTGCAGTGATTTTGGAGCCCAAGAAAATAAAGTCTGACACTGTTCCCATTGTTTCCCCATCTATTTGCCATGAAGTAATAGGACCAGATGCCATGATCTTAGTTTTCTGAATGTTGAGTTTTAAGCCAACTTTTTCACTCTCCTCTTTCATCAAGATGCTCTTTAGTTCTTCTTCATTTTCTGCCATAAGTGTGGTGTCATCTGCATATCTGAGGTTATTGATATTTCTCCCAGCAATCTTGATTCCAGCTTGGGCTTCATCCAGCCCAGCATTTCTCATGACGTACTCTGAATATAAGTTAAATAAGCATGGTGACAATATACAGCCTTGACGTATTCCTTTCCCTATTTGGAACCAGTCTGTTGTTCCATGTCCAGTTCTAACTGTTGCTTCCTGACCTGCATACAAATGGTCTGATATTCCCATCTCTTTCAGAATTTTCCACAGTTTATTGGGATCCACACAGTCAAAGGCTTTGGCATAGTCAATAAAGCAGAAGCAGATGTTTTTCTGGAACTCTCTTGCTTTTTCGATGATCCAACTGATGTTGGCAATTTGATCTCTGGTTCCTCTGTCTTTTCTAAATCCAACTTGAACATCTGGAAGTTCACGGTTCACATACTGTTGAAGCCTGGCTTGGAGAATTTTGAGTATTACTCTACTAGCACATGAGATGAGTGCAATTGTGAGGTAGTTTACGCATTCTTTGGTATTGCCTTACTTTGGGATTGGAATGAAAACTGACCTTTTCCAGTCCTGTGGCCACTACTGAGTTTTCCAAATTTGCTGGCACATTGAGTGCAGCACTTTCACAGCATCATCTTTTAGGATTTTAAATAGCTCAACTGGAATTCCATTGCCTCCACTAGCTTTGCTCATAGTGATGTTTCCTAAGGCCTACTTGACTTCCCATTCTGGGATGTCTGGTTCTAGGTGAGTGATCACACCATCATGGTTATCTGGGTCATGATTTTTTTTGTATATTTCTTCTGTGTATTCTTGCCACTTCTCCTTAATATCTTCTGCTTCTTTTAGGTCCATACCATTTCTGTCCTTTATTGTGCCCATCTTTGCATGAAATGTTCCCTTGGTAACTCTAATTTTCTTGAAGAGATCTCTAGTCTTTCCCACTCTGTTGTTTTCCTCTATTTCTTTGCATTGATTGCTGAGGACGCCTTTCTTATCTCTCCTGGCTATTCTTTGGAACTTTGCATTTAAATGGGAATGTCTTTACTTTTCTCCTTTGCCTTTTGCTTCTTTCCTTTTCACAGCTATTTGTAAGGCCTCCTCAGACAACCATTTTGCCTTTTTGCATTTGTTTTTCTTGGGGATGGTCTTGATCACTGTCTCCTTTACAATGTCATAAACCTCCGTCCACAGTTCAGGCACTCTGTCTATCAGATCTAATCCCTTGAATCTATTTGTCACTTCTAGTGTATACTCATAAGGGATTTGATTTAGGTCATACCTGAATGGTCTAGTGATTTTCCTTACTTTCTTCAATTTAAGTCTGAATTTGGCAGTAAGGAGTTGATGATTTGAGCCACAGTCACTTCCCGGTCTTGTTTTTGCTGATGGTATAGAGGTTCTCCATCTTTGGCTGCAGAGAATATAATCAATCTGATTTTGGTGTTGGCCATCTATTGATGTCCATGTGTAGAGTCTTCTCTTGTGTTGGTGGAAGAGGGTGTTTGCTATGACTAGTGCATCCTCTTAGCAAAACTATTACCCTTTGCCCTGCTTCATTCTGTACTCCAAGGCCAAATTTCCCTATTACTCCAGGTATTTCTTGACTTCCTACTTTTGCATTCCAGTCAGTCCCTAATAGGGAAAAGGGTATCTCTTTTGGGTGTTAGTTTTAGAAGGTCTTATAGGTCTTCATAGAACCATTCAGCTTCAGCTTCTTCAGTATTACTAGTCAGGGCATAGACTTGAATTACCGTGATATTGAATGGTTTGCCTTGGAAACAAACAGAGCTCATTCTGTCCTTTTTGAGATTGCATCCAAGTACTGCATTTTGGACTCTTGTTGGCTATGATGGCTACTCCATTTCTTCTAAGTGATTCTTGCCCACAGTAGTAGATATAATGGCAACATAGCATCCATGCAAACAAAAGATTCAGAATTGGATGTGAGTTGGAGATTGCTAAATCCAATACTGTTTTCCTGAAGGTTTTTATATTGTGAATGCTTTTTCATTTTTTTTCCCCTGGAAATCTCCCCAGAACTTCCCACATCTCCCCTCTTGCCAACTTGTAATATAGCTTTCCTTTCCCTTTTGTTATTAGTGTCTTCCTGTCTACTATAGACTACACCTCAGGCATATAACCCATCCCCTTGTTCCCTGAAGCATGCCTTTTAAAAAAAAAAAAAAAGTGGTATTTATTTTATTTATTTATTTTTGGTTGTGCTAGATCTTTGTTACTGCATGTGGGCTTTCCTTAGTTATGGCAAGCAGCATGTGGAATCTTCCCAGACCAGGGATCAAACCCGCATCCCCTTCATGGTCAGGTGGGTTCTTAGCCAGTGGACCACCGGGGAAGTCCAAGCATACCTTTTTGTATCTTCTTGACTTTTCATTTGCTCCTCTCTCAGCCTTGAATGTCTTCTTTTATACTTGATAGCTTCTGATTTTCATCTGGGAATCCAGATGCCACTTTCTGTGAGAAGCGTTTCACACCTCCCCTAGAAAGAAATTTTCATTCTCTATTATGAACTTTTAGAATTTTTTTGAACATACCTCTTCTGCAGCTCTTACTATAATGTGTTATTATGTGACTATATCTCTTATGCCACAGAACTGAGACTTCTTGAAGGCCAGGACCTTAGCCTGCTAAGAGTTTTTGAAAACTTGTTGAGTGAGCAACTGTTACTAAACCAACTAAGAATAACTAGTTCTATGATTCTTAGCCTTCAAACAAGAACCAGAAACCTCTTCAAAGTCTGTTTATACTTTCTGCCACCTACAGGAAGAGAATCAAAGAATATTTAGTAACATGAAAAATCATATCCATCATGCTTTGCATTTTAATATTAGGGTTGATGAGTTAAATGTAGTCTGATATAACTCTTTAGCAGGCAAATTTAATATTTCCTATGTGAACCAGAATTTTCAAATGATTAATAGCTTCTTCAACATTTTGCTTCTTATAATGACACTCTCAGCATATTCATTCAATTGAAGGTATACTAAAAATTATATTCATGCTCTAAACACTAAAACTGTAAAGGTATTATTTCCAATTACTTTCCTCTGAATAAGCATTAAAATCAGATTATGAGATAGATCATATTATCACAAACAGGGGTGAATTGGGGTTTTACAAGTTTGGGGGAGAATGGATACTTGTAAATGTATGGCTGAGTCCCTTTGCTGTCCACCTGAAACTATCCCAACATAGTTAATCAGCTCTACTCCAACATAAAAGTAAAAGTTAAAAAAAATTAAAAGACGAAAAACACTCTTCAGTACCCCGAGTGTTACAACAAGCACATCTTTGTTTTTGCTTGTAAGAGCTGGTCTTTTTTAAAGGGTGAGTTAACCTGTACCTGGATCTCCTCCTGAATCTCAGGTGCCTTCATCAGTAGGTTTTATTTTAAAGTTCCCCAGATCTGAGCTTTCCAGCTTCACCCATGTGGTCAGCTGCCTGCTCACCCAGTTTCCTCAAGATATCACTATCCACACTGCTTACTTTAAATTTAATTTGTGTTGCATTAATCATTTTCTATTATCCCTGTCTACCACCGATTCCTAACTGTCCCTCCCCTTTATTTATTAGAGAGTTGGAGAGAGCGGCTTCCCTGGTAGCTCAGCTGGTAAAGAATCTGCCTACAACGCAGGAGACCCCAGTTCGATTCATGGATTGGGAAGATCCCCTGGAGAAGGGTTAGGCTACCCACTCCAATATTCTTGGGCTTCCCTTGTGGCTCAGCTGGTAAAGAATCCGTCTGCAATGTAAGAAACCTGGGTTCGATCCCTGCG
This sequence comes from Odocoileus virginianus, assembly GCF_023699985.2. Lineage (NCBI taxonomy): Eukaryota > Metazoa > Chordata > Mammalia > Artiodactyla > Cervidae > Odocoileus > Odocoileus virginianus. The sequence continues at coordinate 20,709,293 of NC_069680.1, forward strand.
TTGGGAAGATCCCCTGGAGAAGGGTTAGGCTACCCACTCCAGTATTCTGGCCTGGAGAATTCCATGGACTGTATAGTCCATGGGGTCGCAAAGAGTCGGACATGAATTAGCAGCTTTCACTTTCTTTCACTAGGGAGACTGAGGTCAAGTTCATGCAGTATTTAGCTTCTACCTGTGGCACTTGAGTTGGAAAAGTAAAAGCAAAAGAGCCCCCTTCACTCTTCCGGCCTCATCCCAAGTGCACCACCAAGAATATTAAGCTTTCAGTGGTGCAAGTGAAAGTGTTAGTTCCTCATTTGTGTCCAACTCTTTGCAACTCCATGGACTATAGCCCGCCAGGCTCCTCTGATCATGGAATTTTCCAGGCAAGAATACTGGAGTGGATTGCCATTTCCTTCTCCAGGGAATTTTCCAAACCCAGGGATTAAACCCGGGTTTCACACATTGCAGGCAGATTCCTCACCATCTGAGCCACCAGGGAAGCCCTTTCAGTGATGAAGTATAACCTTATTCCACTTGAAGTTGCGTTTAGTGAAGACCTTTCACTGAGATAGCTCTTTTGTGTTCTCTTTCTCTATGGCCATAGGGGTCACCAGCATTTTCTATCAGCCCAAGATACTGTATATGGAAGTGTATTATAAACCATGACACAGTATATATGAGTAAAACATTGTCCTTACTAAATTGTTAGAGAGCAGGGATATCTGTAAAGGTTTTTGAAACTAGGATTAGTTCATGGTAAAGAAACGTGTTTCATCAAGAGACCTCAAATATGCAGTTTAAGAACTTAAAACTCAGTGCTGTTTTTCTTGGTTCCCAGAACTACATTCCTATTTGCTGAGAATTTGTGGCTTCAAAAGTGTTATCTAAATCCTCACTTAAGTTGGCTAATGAGTGGGAAGCTTTTTCTAAGTTATTCGTTTGACTTTCTAGTATTTTCTTTCCCCTGGTCTGCCATATGGTATACATTTATTTTTAATACTAATGTGAATTAAAATTAATTTTGTTTAGGCAATTTGGAAGAATTTCATAACATCCCCTGAGGTAGTTGGACATGCCCCAGAGTGAAATAAACTAGGGTTGGGAGACACTAATCTAGATGAATGTTAACAGATAGCAGATCAGGATTAATCATGAGTTCTCATGCTTTCTATCATGAAATAGAGTGCTACCAGTGGTTGGGTTGCAAATAATAGTTAATCCCAAGGTACTGAAAATAATATTTAGTTTTTACTATTTCTCTGAAGTTAATTCTTATGATGCAACCACGACTCATTTTCTTCTTATGGTTTATAGCTCTTATTTTTATGTTAATAGTGAATGAATTATAGCTCATTGGGGAGCATTTTAAATTACACCAGAAATCTACCTCATGGTTTACTCAAATGAACAGTCATGAGATTTTAAGCAAGTAATTTACAACTAATAATTTATAACAAGATAGGTTTTGCTGTTAAAGAAAAGCACAATGGATTAAAAAGCATAAGATGAATGATAAGTGCTTGGAGCATTCCTTTGTTCTTAGCATGTTGGCAATTCCTGTCATTAATAACAATACTTGGCTTTCATGTGGCAAATTTCATTTTGGACGTTTAAAGTACTTCAGAAGCATTTGTTTGTTATTCTTCACGGCATTCCAGGGCCATGAGTGCTCTACCTCAGAAGTAGAAAATTTGTTTCATTAGGAGTTAAGAGTAGGTTTAGGACCTAAGTTAGTGAACCTCAGAGGGGAAATGAGGATTAGATCAGATTCCAATGGATTCTTCTCCACTAGTTCTTGGAGAAATGCCTCTCCGTGAACCTAGAGATGGAAGAAGCAAAGCTGACTCTTTCCTTACCACATAAGAATGGGGTGAATTACTCCATCATATGCAAATTCTCAAAATCCTTTTGACCACGGGTCTAGGCTAGGTCAACCTGAACTGTGAGCTGTAAATTGTTACTCAATGAGTCCTATCCTCAAAGTGAACTTCCCCTCCCTCACCCCCTGCTGATAAATTGTGTTCTTTAAACTGTAATTTTATGTCGAGAAAACTATGGGACATTATCTCTGCTTGGGTGAGAGCTTTGCGAAGGCTGAGGTTTCACTTTTTTCTTCTTTGTATAGTCAAGATCTAGAACCAGGCACAGTAGACAAAAATAGAAGTGTGCACAAGCACACACATACACACACACACACCCCAGTGGTCAACTGATTGACCAACTCAGTGAATGTCAATAAAGCATAGAGAATTATAACCCTTTAAACTTTGTAAATAGCATTAGTATGCAAAGTACAATACATAAAATCAGGATTACTGGTTAAGAAATTGTATTGCTTCTCATCTCAAACAGCTTAGCTCTTACTATTTGGAAGCTACCCTAATTTTCTCCTACAGCTATCTGAACCTAAGCAAGAAAGTGGTCCTTGTAATTCAAGCCAGCATCCCAAAGAGCACATCCTATAGCATCTTTAGGTTGAGCCCAGCAAACAAAGGCTACTGATGCGTTCTTAGTCCTGTTGAATATTCAATAGGCCTAACAATTCTGTAGCTTTCCAACAGTCTTGGCAGACAATGGCAAAATGCTATAGAAAGGCCTAGTCTTATTTTTCCTTTTAAGGCTAGAGACGATCTTTTCATCGCTAGTAAGCTTTTGAAAAATCAGCAACATCAAAGACAAAGGATACGTGTGGGAGTGAAATGGAAGATAGGATGGATTCTATGGTTTTGCAAATGGATTAAATCCTAAAGTCAGATGTTCCCAGATTATATTGTACTTTGTAGGCATTCAGTTAGGCAAACAAAATAAAAGAACCCTGTGTCTGCTCTTGCCTATGTAATTTATTCCTGTTTTGTTAACAGAAACACTGCTCTTCCAAATTTCCAGGTTAATCTTCAATTTTGTAATTACATTAGTAATTAGTGTAATTGCAAAATAATCAATTGAGAATTAATTAACATGCTTAATTGGGAATTATTTATTCAGAATTTTTATATATAGTGTTCTACATTACCTAAAGATATTGATTGAACCTGAAGTATCACAAACTTTAGAAACCATTCTCCTTAGACATATTAAAACTTTTATTATTTTAAAAAGAGATGAAAAAGATTATTTCCAAACATTCTGTCATTCTAAATTGATATTTCTTTCCTAGATCACATGACAACAATTAAAGATTAGAATCATAGCTAAAAAATATACATAGAAATAGTAAATATTCTCTTAACTACCTCAAGGAAATGAGATTAAAGATGGCTGTTCCTTTCTATGGCATACTTCTATGTCATCATTCTATTTCTGGGGCATAAAACATATGCTTAGCTTCAAAGTGGAAATAAGGATGCAATGTATGAAACACTTAGTGACAACACATTAATGATCTCATTTATTCAGGCTCTCAACATGCCGCATATCAAATAAAATTTATTTTGTCTTTCTGAATAGACTTTTTTCAGTTTGGCTATCAAATGATTCCTACCTAAAGACATATCCTCATGTGTCACCTCACCACACCCTAGAATTGCATTTAGCCACAATGGAACCTAAGCTAAAGATTCATTCCCTTCCTTCCTTCTTTTTTCCTTTCTTCCTTCCTTTATTTCTGTTTGAATGCATTCCCTTTCTTGGTCCACTTGAAAAAATCGAAGGGGATAAATAGTAGAAATGCAAATGCTGAGACTGATTTTTCTCTAAGGAAATGAGGCAATCCTTCCCTGATTTATCCAGGAAAAATATGTTAGCATCCTAGAAAATGATGTTGGAAATAGGAACCATGAAGGGAGAATTACAGAGGAAAAGTCCAGAGCAGTGAGAGCCTTGTCATTCATCACAAAAGACCAATCAGGTGGAGAACAAAGCTGTGGGGGATGTGCTAGCTAGGTCCTCCTCTCTCCACCCATCCTTTAAATAAGCAAATAAACAAGGAAGCATTGAAGCCTGGATAAGTTGAAGGACATGATGTTGGGGTACTCAGACCAGGCTTCGACATGCTGCACATCCACACAGAAGCCGGACAAGTCCCAAGAACCAGAAGCATTAGTTCTTGCTTTCCAAGATGCCCACCAGAATGGAGAGTGAAAGGGCAATGGTGGTTCAGGGTTGTTACAGTTTTTCTGATGAGGCCAGTAGTTTGAGTTTGGAGCCTGGGTTTATATCCCAGTTTTACCATATCCTGTGTTGTGTGTGCTCAGTCAGCAAGTCACGTCCCACTCTTGGCTACCCCATGGACTGCAGCCTGCCAGGCTCCTCTGTCCATGGGATTTCTCAGGCAAGCATGCTAGATTTGGCCTGCCATTTCCTTTCCAAGGGATCTTCCCAACTCAGGGATCAAACCCTTGTCTTCCTGCATCTCCTGCATTGCAGTCAGATTCTTTATCATCTTAGCCACCAGGGTAGCCACTGTCTCCAAGAAAGTGAAAGTAAAAGTCATGTCTGATTCTTTGCGACTCCGTGGATCTCAGCCTGCCAGGCTCCTCTGTCCATGGAATTCTCCAGGCCAGGATACTGGTGTGGATTGCCATTCCCTTCTCCAAGGGATCTTCCCAACCCAGGGGTCGAACTCAGGTCTCCCACGTTGCAGGTGGGTTCTTTACCATCTGAGCCGCCAGAAAAGGCTTACTATCTCCTGGAGTTTGCTCAGATTCATGTCCATTGAGTTAGTGACACTATCGAACCATCTTATCCTCTCCTGCTCCCTTCTCCTTTGCCTTCAATCTTTTCCAGCATTAGGATTTTTTCCAGTGAGTCTGCTCTTCGCATAAAGTGGCCAAAGTATTGGAGCTTCAGCTTCAGCATCAGTCCTTCCCATGAATATGCAGGGTTGATTTCCTTTAGGATTGACTGTGTTGATCTCCTTGCTATCCAAGGGACTCTCAAGAGTTTTCTCCAGCACTACAATTCAAAAGCATCAATTCTTCCGCACTCAGCCTTTTTTCTTTTAACCACATCCTAACTACCATGATTTAACTTCTTTGGATTTTACCATCTATAAAATGAGGATAATGATGGTATCTAAAATCACAGAGCTATTCTCAAAATAAAAATAACAAAATTTAAGATTTACTGACCATTTACTATACGTCTGGCATTGTGCTAATCTCCTGACATTTGCTATGTGTCTTAATTCTATTAGTACTCTCTTTTTATAAATGAGGAAACTAAATTTTAGAAAGATTAATTACCTCACCTTAGGACATTCATCTGGGCTTCCCTGGTTGCTCAGTTGGTAAATAATCCACCTGTAATGCAGGAGACCTCAGTTCAACTTCTGGGTCAGGAAGATTCCCTGGAGAAGGGATAGGTTACCCACTCCAGTATTCTTGGACTTCCCTTGTGGCTCAGCTGGTAAAGAATCTGCCTGCAATTCGGGAGACCTGGGTTCAGTCCCTGGGTTGGGACGATCCCCTGGAGGAGGGCATGGCAACCCACTCCAGTATTCTGGGCTTCCCTGTTGACTCAGATGGTAAAGAATCTGCCTGCAATGCAGGAGACTTAGGAGAGCAGGGTTTGATCCCTGGGTCAGGAAGATCCCAAGGAGAAGGAAACAACAACCCACTCCAGCATGCTTGCCTGGGAAATCCCATGGACAGAGGAGCCTGGCAGGCTACAGTCCATGGGATGGCAAAGAGTCAGACACAATTGAGCAACTAACAGCTTCACAGGACATTCACCTAAGAGGCAGTGAGTCCTTGATGAAGCGTGGTGTGTGACACAGGGCAAGTGTCACTAAACACTCAGGAAATGGCCACTGTGACCATTCCCGTACGCCTCTTTCTGAGTGTTCTGATACCAAATAGGATGGCAGGAATGGAGGGAGACACGCACCTGCCACTTTGACTCTCCAGGTTAGACAACTGTCAAACCCAGCAGTGAGGAAGGGGACACTAGCATTTCGTACCATGCCACGGAGAATTGTCCATTTTCCCTCTTTAACTCAAATCTCAGGTTTCCTCCTTCTGTTCGGAGAAATAAGGCACTGGACTGAGATTGAGGAAAATTGTGTTCTAACCCCATGGTTGAGTACACTTTGATGGTACACTCGGGCAGACGTCAGCCATTTGACATTCTAGGAAATCAACAGTCAGGGCATGTTGGTACCTGATCAATTTTCTCTCATGGGTAGGTATTGCTGGGGATTACACAGTCTGCGCTTGGGACACCCACATGGGTGCAGGACACAACAGAAGTGTTCTGATTCTCCCCTCAGCTAAGAAATGGTTGAAACTGGCGCAGACACAAAACTAAGAATATGGATCTTATTTTTAAGTTCATTTCCTTTTTTTTGTTTTTAAAAAACATCATTGAAGTATAGTTGATTTACAAGGTTCTGTTGTATAGAAAATTGATTTTATATGTATACATACATATATATATGTATATATATACACACACACATACTCTTTTCATATTCTTTCCCATTATGGTTTATCAAGAATATTGAATACAATTCCTTGTGCTATCTGTAGGACCTTGTTGTTTATCCACCCTATATATAATAGTTTGCATCTGCTAATCCAAAAATCTCCCTTCATTTCTTAACTATGCTATCTTGAATAATCAATGTATTAGAAACGTCTGGTGGGGGGGGGGGAAGCTTTTATAGATTATAATTACTGAGTTGGCCAAAAATTTCATTCAGGTTGGGTTTAATGGAAAAATCTAAACCTTTTGGCCAACCCAATATTTTTCAACAAATAAACTAGAATGCTACATTTCTCAGCATATTATTTTGCGATCATATTTTCTTCAGTGATTCCCCCAGAAATTAGGATAGACAAAATATTTTCCCGAAGATGACTCATCTCATGTTTTAAACAAAATTGCTGTAACCATGCTCTGAATTATTCCATAGGTGAACTCTCCGTCGATGACAAAGGAAATTCAGGGCACCAAGATGGTATTTTGTTATAGAACCTAGCCAGATGATGTGTAAGGATATCAGATGTGTGGGTCCTATTAAAGTTGACAAGAGCTGAGCTATTACAACCCCCTTATGACACCTTGTATTACATCCCAGGAAGTTTGAAGAAGGTGCCGAAGGATCATCCAAACACCAGCATCACTTTGATAAACTTGTCACCAGGTAAAATAAAATACATGGATGTTTGCTTCTTTTCCTCTGAAATATAAAGTAATTATGACTATATAAAAACCTTTTACCATAACTAATTAACTAGGAGCTCCTCATAAACTATGTGTCGACAGCACCGTATGTCTAATTATCTTTTTTTCGCTTCAGAATTGTGATGTTGAATAATGAAGAAAATGTTACCTGATGAAGTCTTTTATTTTATGATGATATCTCTGGAGACAGAGGAGACACAAAGGCTTAAATGCCATCTTCAATTACATCTTGGTCTTGGCAAGCTTTCAGCGGGTTTTGATTTGCATGGAAACCACATTATTTTAAAAACCTTATAGAAGGAGGGAAGGAAGGAAAGAGGAAGGGAAGAAAGGAAGGAAGGAAAGGAAAGATTGTAATAATTATAAAAGGATCCCTATGGCTGTTTAAGCACTCCATTAATCCTAGGCATGAGAAACCCTTTTCATATGCAGAAAGTCAGGGCTTAGCTATTTACTTCCAGCCCTATTCTGTTGGGCATTGTGGCTTGGGTTTTGCCAATTCCATTAAAATGTCTCTTCTCTCCTTGCTCCATAATGAAGCACTCTAACTAATTCAAACCAGGCAAGCATGAACTTATACGACAGAAACAGGAAGCTAGGTTTTGGGGGTGTTTCTTTTTTTTGGCATGTGTATAATTTTTTCAACTGTTGAAGGTAATGGCTCAAATCAATACCTGCATGCACCTACACGTAAGACCAGACATGCTAGAGAGGGCATTTCAGTCCTTGCCTATTCCCAAGCCTGTGCCCACTGTCCAAATATTTCAACATTTCTGTCAGAACTCAGGAGTATATTTCAACAGGGTTGGCTATTAAGTGACTCTTTCCTTGCACATGAGGCCAATCCTGTCTTTGGATGCTCATGCAAGATCCATTAAAGTTTAGGAGATCTGCCAGGAGGAGGGGGGGGTCTGGGGAGTACTCAGCTAAGTGGGGCAACCCCTGCAGGTCCTTTCTTTGCCCATGTGTGTCTATCTGATGTTTTCATTCTTGCAGTTGAGTTGGCATCTTCTAACACAGTCCTTCCAGGGATGAAAGTATAAATCACTTGGGGTCTTCTTAAAATCCAGATTTTAATTCAATGTCTCTGAGATGGGGTCTGAGATTCTGCGTTTTTATGATGCTTTCAAATGATGCTGGTGCAGCTGGCCCATGGACCCTACTTTGAGTAGCGAGGCATCTGTTCCTCAGAGTCAACTCCAGGACTTTCTCCCCTCAAACAAATCCTTTCTCTTCCTCTTCGGTCTTTCTCTGAAATCTGGGAGCACAGAGCAATCATATTTGGTATTGATCTTGGTATTTACCTGGCCTCTGTTTCGTCTGATGGGTAAATATTTCCCCTGAGTAAGGTTTATCTTCACAACCACAGTCTACATTCTGCTTCCTCTTTCTTTGGCTCGTCACGGCAGCAACAATGATGACACCAGAAGCACGAAGTCCCTGGTAACTACTTGTTGATAGAACTGAGCTGGATTGGATTGAATTGACTCTGATTTCTTATGATATCTTGAGAATATGTTTGTTTCCAAACAGGATCCATAGACTTTGTGAGAGCTTTGGTGGAGATTTCATAGTTTAAAATGTTTGGAGCAGTGATTCTCAAATAAGTAATCAAGTTCTAGCATTAGATCTCAGAACCTTCCCTCCCCTATCCCCACCCCACCACCCCAGTCCTCAAAGAAACCAATCAAAACAGGAAGGAAAATACTGCCAACACCCGAACCTTTCATTGCCTTTCTCTGGAGAACTCTACTGACCTCCCCGTTGCTGTCTTCTCCATCTCTCTGACCCCAGCTGACGGTCTTGACACTCTAAGAAAAAAACTTATCTCCTCAGAAAAAGAAACTCCTATTTTTATAAATGTATCACAAAACACTATCTATTATATATTTTTTTCTGAATCCTCTTCCAGCCAAATGGGTCGAATTTAAAACCCTTCCTCCCACTTGAAAGGAAAACGTCATTGGGTTTTCTTCCTGCTTTCATTCCATCTTTGTATTCAACCCTACGGCCTCCTCACCTCTTCTTTGCCTACCCTATTCCCACAAACATACCTGGGTCCACTGCAAATCCAACGTCTTGGTCAGATTTCCCTCCACTGCTCCAGCCTCGGGAATGGCACTCTGCTCAGAAATTATGGAGCTGGGACTATATGCAGAATATATTGGGTTGGCCGAAAAGTTCATTCAGGTTTGTCCCTAAGATGGTACAGAAAAATCTGAATGAACTTTTTGGTCAACCCGATATTTGGCCCTTAATTGTGCAGTGACCTGAGCCATGTTTTTCTCTGTTGTCACCTGATATTTAAATATTTTATTGTTAGTTAACTTTAGACATATTTATACTGGTTGAAAGATGCTAGATTAAAATTTGCTGAAGAAACCCATGACCAATACCTCGGTCCCACTGTGTGTCTAGCATACATTTGTCCATTCAACAATTAATTTCTGAGCTCCCTAACAGTAGAGTGATTGATTAGAACCAAAATAAGGTGAAATATATGTACATAATTGAATATAAGACCTGATATTTCACAATCCAAGTAGTGCTTTCACATCTCATTGTCCTTGTGACATCCTTCTGAAGCAGATGGGGAAAGGTAATATGTCATGCAAAGCATTTAATTAGTAAATTCACTTTGACAGTGTTTCAAGTCAGGATGTGAAAAAAAAAAGATATTAAGTGCAATAGTATAAACTTTAACTGTGACATGTCAAACAAACTCTTGGAGCAGATACATAAAAATACCAAAGAAGAACAGTGATTTAAAAACTAAACAACAGTGAATCAATTTATGGCTTATTTAGCCAAATCAGCAATCTGGAAACGGTGCCTCTTAAATTTGGACTGAAAGCTTGACAGAGAGTAAGACAGCCTGACCTCCATGGTTAATAAATTCCATAAGTAGAGAGCAAACATTAAAAATGCCCCGTAGCTCAATGTCCTCAGCCAAAAAGAACTAATCCAATTGACTGAGACCAAAGAAAACGACCGGGAATGTATGGTTGCAGGATGTCTCTGAGGTATTCAAAACCAAGTCAATTTAAGGACTTGTAAGTTAATAACTAGGACTTTACACATAATCCTGTACTTTACAGGTAGCCAGTGAAGGTTTTTTACAACCAGGGTAATGTGATTTTCATGCTTGGTGTCAGTCAGAATGTCAGCTACTCAGTTCCAGACCAAGAGAAGTTCCTTGTCAGTCCATTAGCGGAGTCCCTTGGAACATGGGCATGTGGGTGCAGTCAGCGTTCTGGGCAGCCTAGACGTCACAGACACAGGTGGGGAGGTGAGCGCGGTGGACAGCTGCCATGGAGAAGACCAGTTCCTAGGGCTTTTAAATGTGTATTTAGTAAGTAATTAAATAGGAAGCCTAAAAGATGTCAGGATCAAAGATTAAGTGCCAATTCATAATAGAAATCTTGAGAGCTAACAACCTTCAAAGCTACAGTTCTGGGCAATTTATGGATTTGCAGTAATGGTGAGAACCCAGAAGCAATAAGAGTTTCTTCTTAGTGTGATTCATCATCAGCTTTTAATAGTCAGGCAGAGAATATCCAGAGGTTAGGTAGTTACAGACTGAATTTAAGTTTCAAAGAGGTGAAGATGACTATTTTTTTTTACACTACATAATATTAGATGAATATTTTCAATGCCTTGATTAGATTCCTTTTCTAAAAATGGTTCAAGAGTTGTATGCATGTGTTTTAATTTTTCAGTAGAAATATTGTATTAAATGATAAGATCTTTACAGATTTAATATCAACTAATATTTAGAAAACTAAAATAGGAAAAGCAACAAAACCATTAGTTGAACACCTAACATGTTCACATGTTCCAACCACAGTACTAAGTACTTCACATACATTCTTTTATTCATGTGACTATTACAAAGTAGATAGTATCAGCTGCAAAAACAAGCTAGGAAATGAAAGCTTGGAGAGTAGATTATGCAGACCTTGCTTCTGACCTTCCAAAACTGTCTGCAGGCCAGCAACATCAGTATCACTTGGGAAGTGGTTAGAAATGCAGACTCTCAGGCTTCAGATACTGACTCAGAATCTGCTTCTACTGGTAGCTGCAGAGTTCTGAAAGATCTCTTCCAAGTGTCACTTGAGTGAGTTCTCATCAAGATCATGGGAAAGGAGGCAGACAGGTGATGTGACCAAGCTCAGGCTTGCCAACGATTCCTGCCATGCAAATAAGCAGCAGCCCAAGGGGTTCCTTATCCAGGAAGTGCATCCATGGAAGGTTCTGGGAGGAGGGTCATCTGGTGAAAAATGAAGAAAGGAGAGGAGATATTTTTGGTTGGCTCTGGCAGAGAGCACGGGAGCTCCTGGGCTCTCAAGAAGGGTCATTTCCCCACCAGATTCGCTGAGCAACAGCCTTTCACAAAATAGAGATTTAGACAGAAGGTTCTGGAGCCAGACTGCCTGGATTTTACTTCAGATCTTAACAACTTAATCTCTTTATCCCTCAGTTTCCTCATTTGTAAAATGGGGATACCAGTGGAGCTGTGGTGAGGCATACAGAAAAAGTTCAATGCATGCTGTTTATCATTATTTCCATGTTGCACTGGAAGACATGTACAGTGGAATGAAACTATTAATAACAAGGCCTCTGCCCTCCTATTAAGGAACTTAGCTTTTGGAAGGGGATGTAGACTATAAGGTACAATTGCAATAAGTACTATTTATGTAAGAAGAATACCATAGGAACCACAGAAGGAACCACTGAAATATATGTTAAGAGAGGAGCCCAACTTTATCAAGGAATCAGGAAATATTTCTTATACAATTTACCTATCATTGTGGTTGAGAGTTTAAGTAAGGAGAGACTTCCTGATGGAAAAAACAGCACTAAAAATCCTAATGAGGAAATAAACAGTGGAAAACCAGAAAGATGCGTGGGGTGAGTGCAGAGAGCAAGATATTTTGACCCATGAAACAGTAGGCAACCTAAAAATGTTCCTGCTAAAACACCTGGGATGCTGCACACAGAATAAAATATACTCTCTTTACTGCAGAGTAGATATTATAAGAAAGGGAAGCTCTCAGTTGCTGGAAGGGATTAAAAAACTAGATAGACCAGTGAAGGGCACCATGGTTTCCCTTCTAGGAGTTATTGATCTCGGGAACACCAAGGTTTGGCTAAGAGAAGATGAGGCTTTGGCTGAGGGAGGGAGGAAGTTGGAGCTGAAATCCCCTTTGTGAAACTGAGTCAGGCAAAGGATGGATTAGGAAAACTCATTCAACAGCACAGAATGAGGGGGTAGTCTGCTTCTTGGTGTGGAGAGAGAGAAAGTGATCATTGGATTCTTATTTCAAAACTATCATTCAAACTGCAGATTGGAAGAGGGCAAAAGATATATAGGCTTGTGAGCTGAGACATTCAGCATTCCAGTGACGCATTCTGGTGATTTTGACCAAGGCAGTGGCAGTGGCGCCAGTTCACGTGACCAGTAGCGTGATTAATTCTAGGTCCAAAATTGTCACCATAAATGAAGCATGGAACTGAACAAGGAGCTTATGAAATGACTCAGGAAAACAAAACAGATCAATGACCAGGGTCTGGCTTCCAGAGGCTGAAACAATAGAGGCTGGCAGGATCAAGGTTCTAGGAGATATTGGCAACATTTATGCAGGAAAATCCAAGTCAAAAGAAGAATTTGTGGAGTTAGATAGGAAGAATTCTTCACATGTTGGAGAATAGCAGTCATTGTCATCACTCCAGGCGAAGGAGTGGCAGAGTAGTCCAGGGCAAGAAGGGTGGTTTGGGGGCCCACCTCCGGAGCTAAGATTGGGAAGAAAATTCTGGAAGGAACTGAAAATTCCATCAGAAGTTCAGAGTCACTGACTCAAAACTGTTTCAGGCTAGAAGACCTAGTAGTTTAATTTAGCATTTTATATATCTTGCTTATATATCTGAGGACTTCCCATGTGGCGCTCGTGGTAAATCACCCACCTGCCAATGCAAGAGACTAAGAGACATGGGTTTGATCCCTGAGTCAGAAAGATCCCCTGGAGGAGGGCATGGCAACCCACTCCAGTATTCTTGCCTGGAAAATCCTATGGTCAGAGGAGCCTGATGGGCTACAGTCCTTGGGGTTGCAGAATCGAACACGACTGAAGCAACATAGCACGCATGCACACACATTTTTTTTTTAAAATTATATTTACATTTTTATTCCTAGAAAAATATTAACAGAATTCTTTTTTGTTGTTTGTTTTCTTCCATTTATTTTTATTAGTTGGAGGCTAATTACTTTACATCATTGCAGTGGTTTTTGTCATACATTGAAATGAATTAGCCATGGATTTACATGTATTCCCCATCCTGGTCCCCCCTCCCACCTCCCTCTCCACCCGATCCCTCTGGGTCTTCCCAGTGCACCAGGCCCGAGCACTTGTCTCATGCACCCAACCTGGGCTGGTGATCTGTTTCACCCTAGATAATATACATGTTTCAATGCTGTTCTCTTGAAACATCCCACCCTGGCCTTCTCCCAGAGTCCACAAGTCTGTTCTATACATCTGAGTCTCTTTTTCTGTTTTGCATATAGGGTTATCGTTACCATCTTTCTAAATTCCATATATATGTGTTAGTATACTGTAATGGCCTTTATCTTTCTGGCTTACTTTGCTCTGTATAATGGGCTCCAGTTTCATCCATCTCATTAGAACTGATTCAAATGAATTCTTTTTAATGGCTGAGTAATATTCCATGGTGTATATATACCACAGCTTCCTCATCCATTCATCTGCTGATGGACATCTAGGTTGCTTCCATGTCCTGGCTATTATAAACAGTGCTGCAATGAACATTGGGGTGCATGTGTCTCTTTCAGATCTGGTTTCCTCGGTGTGTATGCCCAGAAGTGGGATTGCTGGGTCATATGGCAGTTCTATTTCCAGCTTTTTAAGAAATCTCCACACTGTTTTTCATAGCGGCTCTACTAATTTGCATTCCCACCAACAGTGTAAGAGGGTTCCCTTTTCTCCACACCCTCTCCAGCATTTATTGCTTGTAGACTTTTGGATAGCAGCCATCCTGACTGGCGTGTAATGGTACCTCATTGTGGTTTTGATTTGCATTTCCCTGATAATGAGTGATGTTGAGCATTTTTTCATGTGTTTTTTTTTGCCATCTGTATGTCTTCCTTGGAGAAATGTCTGTTTAGTTCTTTGGTCCATTTTTTGATTGGGTCATTTATTTTTCTGGAGTTGAGCTGGAGGAGTTGCTTGTATATTTTTGAGATTAATCCTTTGTCTGTTGCTTCGTTTGCTATTATTTTCTCCCAATCTGAAGGCTGTCTTTTCACCTTGCTTATAGTTTCCTTTGTTGTGCAAAAGCTTTTAAGTTTCATTAGGTCCCATTTGTTTATTTTTGCTTTTGTTTCTAAAATTCTGGGATGTGGGTCATAGAGGATCCTGCTGTGATTTATGTCGGAGAGTGTTTTGCCTATGTTCTCCTCTAGGAGTTTGATAGTTTCTGGTCTTACATTTAGATCTTTAATCCATTTTGAGTTTATTTTTGTGTATGGTGTTAGAAAGTGTTCTAGTGTCATTCTTTTACAGGTGGTTGACCAGTTTTCCCTGCACCACTTGTTAAAGAGGTTGTCTCTTTTCCATTGTACATCCTTGCCTCCTTTGTCGAAGATAAGGTGACCATAGGTTTGTGGATTTACCTCTGGGCTTTCTATTCTGTTCCATTGATCTATATTTCTGTCTTTGTGCCAGTACCATACTGTCTTGATGACTGTGGCTTTGTTGTGCAGTCTGAAGTCAGACAGGTTGATTCCTCCAGTTCCATTCTTCTTTCTCAAGGTTACTTTGGCTATTCGAGGTTTTTTGTATTTCCATACAAATTGTGAAATTATTTGTTCTAGTTCTGTGAAAACTACCGTTGGTAGTTTGTTAGGGATTGCATTGAATCTATAGATTGCTTTGGGTAGTATAGCCATTTTGACAATATTGATTCTTCCAATCGATGAACACGGTGTATTTCTCCATCTGTTCATGTCCTCTTTGATTTCTTTCATCAGTGTTTTATAGTTTTCTATGTATAGGTCTTTTGTTTCTTTAGGTAGATATACTCCTAAGTATTTTATTCTTTTTGTTGCAATGGTGAATGGTATTGTTTCCTTAGTTTCTCTTTCTGTTTTTTCATTGTTAGTGTATAGGAATGAGAGAGATTTCTGTGTGTTAATTTTATATCCTGCAACTTTACTGTATTCGTTGATTAGCTCTAGTAATTTTCTGGTAGAGTCTTTAGGGTTTTCTATGTAGAGGATCATGTCATCTGCAAACAGAGAGAGTTTCACTTCTTCTTTTCCTATCTGGATTCCTTTTACTTCTTTTTCTGCCCTGATTGCTGTGGCCAACACTTCCAAAACTATGTTGAATAGTAGTGGTGAGAGTGGGAACCCTTGTCTTGTTCCTGATTTCAGGGGAAATGCTTTCAATTTTTCACCATTGAGGGTGATGCTATGCACACACATCTTATAGAGATATAAGAAATGAGTTACATACAATCAAGTCTGTTACTCTACATGTGGTCCATGGACCAGCAGCACCAGCCTCACCTGGAGGCTCTACTCCAAGCTCCCTGAGTGAGAATCTGCATTTTTAATATGTTCCCCAGAGACGCCTATACACACGATGGTTTGAGATGCACCTCTCTGGGTAACAGTGTCACCTGAGCTATCTGTGATCACAGATAGGGGATGGATACAGGATACATGTTCTGAAATGGAGTTTGAACTATGCCCTCACGCAAATCAAGAATAGAAGAGATCTAGCCACAACTAGGCCCAAAGACCTAAAAGTATTGGCATCCTCCTGCAGATTAGATTGGGTAGGCACAAGAAAACAGATCCCCCCCACCAAAAGTGAAGGAGGACGAACTGGCAGAGGTGGCCACCTTGGGAAATAGCTGAGAGTTATAAGCTCCAATTCCTTTCCACTCCCAGCTAAATGGGTAGCTAATTGACCTCAATCTCAAACATAAGAAGCAACCTCAAAATGTCTACAAGTTTATTTTAGATTTAAATTTATAGATGCAATACCTCTGCACCAAAGCAGCATTTTTCTTCATCAATGTGTTAATTGTTTAGTTGCTCAGTCATGTCCACCTCTTTGTGATCATGGGGTCACAAAGCTCCTCTGTCCATGGGGATTCTCCAGTCAAGAATACTGGAGTGGGTAGCCTATCCTTTCTCCAGCCTATCCCTTCCTGAGTCAGGAATCAAACCAGGGTCTTCTGCATTGCAGGTGGATTCTTTACCAGTTGAGCTACCAGGGAAGCCAATGTGTTAAAATCCTTCTATATTACTCTGATGTCACTATGGAGAGCATCTTTTACCCACAATACAATTAGAAAGACTATATGACGTCACTAAAATCAACCAGTGGTACCCCCAGCTCTCTGTTCAGTGAATACACATTGAGCCTTACTCTGCGCTCACATGGGCCCCACCAGTGCATGTAGTTGATGCAGTCACTGTTCTCAAAGTGCTTCAAGTCTATGAGATCAAATACAATCATCACATTTCTAGCTGCTTTCATAAGTATTATTAACATTTAAACTCTGATTCATTTTTGTAACCCACACTCTATGTGATAGAACAACAGTCTATCTGTTTGCATGTCTGTGGTCGTTTTGCTGCATAAGAACACAATGAATTGATCAGAAACCTCTTCTGTGCTGTATTTTTAGGAATGGTTTCTTTCAGCTTCAATATACTCCTTCTTGTGAAAAGCCTGGAGAGTCCTAAGAGATGGCAATCGAGCACATAAATATGTAAAATTCTCCTTGAATTAATAGATCTGCTTTGAGTTTTGTTGTTGTTTTTTTTCCTCTTTGCCTTGTTAGAATATAAATATCTGGCAGGTTCTCTATATCTCTATCACTTAGGCCTCTTGAGGGAGAATGTGAGAACGGAGGACTACAGCATAATATCAGTAGTCTCTGTGTCTCTAGATAGCTCTGCTGGGTCTCCAAGGGCTGCAAAAGATGATTTGTCAACTTAACATCAGCTGCAGCAGTTATGGAAGAACACGGGCTTTTCTTCTAGCCCTGGATGTGCAGAGGAGCAGGCAAAGCTGGAGAACAGAGGTGCAGGTGGAAGGAAGAGGAGGGAATTTAACGCTCCCCCACATCCCTCCTTTCACTCCACTCCTGCCACAGCCCGTCCTTGGCCTGGCTTTGCATTCCTTCTTTCTCCATTTCTAAACACACGTCCTGATAGGCATTTAGGTATACTTATGTTGTTGTCCATGGGCTTCCCAGGTGGCTAACTGGGTAAAGAATCTGCCTGCAATGCAGGAGATGTGGGTGTGATCCCTGGGTCGGGAACATCCTCTAGAGGAGGGCATGGCAACCCACTCCAGTATTCTTGCCTGGAGGATTCTATAGACAAAGGAACCTGACAGGCTACAGTCCATAGAGTTGCAAAGAGTCGGACACAAGTGACTGAACACACACGCGAGTGTGTTATTCATACATAAAAGCAGCAACAAAACCCGGCCGTTTAGCTGAAAGGCAGGTAGAACTTTGACCTTTGTGTTTAAAGAGATTAAACAATAAAATTAGGTGTTAATTATCACTGGATTAGGTTGGGTAGAAGATAGACAAAATATATCCTTTATATCTTGTTTGTCTTCTCCCCTTCATAGGTCCCCACTGTGTATATGTTAACTGAATCCTGCCTCCATGGAAGGGGGATAGTCCATAGACGGGTCTATGTTTCCAGCACTTAGTTCCCTAGAACCCACATCAACAAGCTCAGTTTTGTTGGGGACTCCAGGATTCATGTGTTTGGGAGGTGAGAACACATTCCTGAGCGTATTGAAAATGAGGGGTCTTCTTCAAATATCTTATTTCTGCCAGCAGCTGCCCACCACTCTCATCTTCCCAAGGTTGACTGTGGATCCTTCATTGTCTCTTTCCAGGCATCATCAAGTATGTATTGTCATTTCTTCCCTTCAGCTTTGTTTCCTTTCCATTCTTATAACCACATCCGTGGTCCAGACTCTAGTTCTCTCTCCACTGTATTACAACACTAGCCTTCTAGCTGATCACCTGGCACCCACTCTTTCTTCAAACCTGCCTATCCCTTGAGGCTGCTGCTGCTGCTGCTGCGTCACTTCAGTCGTGTCTGACTCTGTGCGACCCCATAGACGGCAGCCCACCAGGCTCCCCTGTCCCTGGGATTCTCCAGGCAAGAACACTGGAGTGGGTTGCCGTTTCCTTCTCCAATGCATGAAAGTGAAAGTGAAGTCGCTCAGTCGTGTCCGACTCTGTGCGACCCCATGGACTGCAGCCCACCAGGCTCCTCTGTCCATGGGATTCTCCAGGCAAGAGTAATGGAGTGGGGTGCCATTGCCTTCTCCCCCTTGAAGCTGATGTTCTGTAAAGACCATCTTTATGGTATTACTAATAGCTCAGAAATTCTAAGTGAAAGATGGCTGTACACAGTTTAATCCAATTGCTACGTATCTAAAAACATAAAGACCCAGAACTCAGATGGCTCTGGGTTCAAATCCAATCTACTAGCTACTGATTTACAAGCTCTCCAACCTCTCTAATCTTTAGTAATTTCTTAACTTTTTGCTGTTTGTAATATGATAAAATATATGTAACAAAATTTGCCATTTAAACTATTTGAAGTGTACCATTCAGTGGATTTAATTACATTCATATTGGTTGTACAACCATCCTTCTTCAATGTATTCACTGACTTACAAGTTCTCTGAATCTCTTCGTTCAAAATTTTTTATAAAGCTCAGTCTCCAGCTACTCTTCCCTGCCCAGAGATTTGGGAGGAAGGGTGAGAAGTGGGGTTTAAAGTTCCAACCTTCTGATCTTAGCTGTCTTTCTGGGGACCAGTCTGCATCCTGAAATATCTAGGAGCTCCACCCTAAGTCAATTAGCATAAATTCAGGTGTGATCAAAAGGGGCTTTTTATGAATAATAAAAGGCATTCCTATCATTCAGGAGAGTCCAAGGGTTTTGGCTGCTTTGTGATGACCAGAACAGGGACAAAGACCAAGTATGATACATAGCTACCATAATCACTATCTTTTTCCAAAGCTTTTTTCATCACCCCAAACAGAAACCTTGTACTCATTAAGCAATAATTCCTCTTTCTATCTTCCCCCTCTTTTCTGATCCACTTTCTGTCTCTATAAATTTACCCATTCTAGGTATTTCATATAAGTTGAATCATATATTAATATTTGATAATATTTGTCCTTTTGTGTTTGGCTTATTTTACTCAGCATGTTTTCAAGATTCATCCATGTTGAACATTTTATCATAACTTCCTTTATTTTATGGTCGAAGAATATTCCATTTTATGTGTATACCACATTTTAAAATTCACTCATCTGTTGATGGGCATTTGTATTGTTTTCATCTTTTGGCTATTATGCCAAGATGAATACTGGCACACAAGTTTCTGTTTGAGTCCCTGTTTTCAATTCTTTTGGATATATATCTAGGAGTAAAAGTGCTGGGTCAGATAGTTATTTCATGTTTAGTTTTTTGAGGAACTACCAAACTGTTTTCTGTGGCTGTATCATTTTACATTCCTCTCAAGTAATGTATGGGTTTTCCAGGTGGCTCTAGTGTTAAAGAATCTGCCTGCCAATACAGGAGACGAAAGAGACACAGGTTCAATCCCTGGGTCAGGAAGATCCTCTGGATTAGGAAGTGGCAACCCATTCCAGTATTCTTGCCCGGGAAATCTCATGGACAGAGAAATCTGGAAGTTTAGCCGGCTATAGTCCATGGAGTTACAAAGAGTCAGACACAACTGAGCAATGGAGCACAAGTAATGCACAAGGGTTCCAGCATCTCTACCTCCTGCCCACACTTGCTATTTTCTTTCTTACCTTTTGAAAAAAATTATAACCATTGTAGTAGGTGTGGAGCAGTATCTTGTGGTTTGATTTACATTTTCCCAATAACTAATAAGTATATTTTCAGTGCTTTTCGGGCATTTATATATTTTGCTTGGAGAAATGTCTAATCGAGTCCCTTGCTTATTCTTAAAATTGGATTGTTCCCTTTTGTTTGTCTATTTGCTGTCATTGTTGACTTTCAATTTTTTATATAGTCTAGATACTAAATCCTTCGAAATGATTGCGTGTGCTTGCTCCTATTCTGTAGTTTGCCTTTATTTTTTTTGATAGTATCCTTTGATGCACAAATTTTTTAAATTTTGATGAAGTCCAGTTTAGCTATTTTTTCTTTTGTTATTTGTGCTTTTAGGTCATATGTAAGAATCCATTGCCAAATTCAAGGTCATGATAACTGACCGTTATGCTTTTTCTATGAGTTTATGGATTTAGTTAGTTCTTCTATTTAGGTTAGTGATTCATTTTGAGTTAATTTTTGTGCATCAAAAATGGGCAGAAGACCTAAATAGACATCTCTCTGAAAAAGACATACAGATGGCCAACAGGAGCATGAAAAGATGCTCAATGTTGCTAATTATTAAAGAAATGAAAATCAAAACTGCAATGAGGTATCACCTCACACCAGTTAGAATATCCATTATCAAAAAGTCTACAACTAATAAATGCTCGAGAGGATGTAGAGAAAAGGGAGCCCTCCTATTGCCTTGGTTAAAATGTAAATTGGTTCAGCCACTATGAGAACAGTATGGAAGTTCCTTAAAAAACTAAACATAAGAGTTGCCTCCCATATGATCTAGAAATCCCACTCCTGGACTTATATCCAGAAAAGATGAAAATTCCAATTGGAAAAGGTACATGCTCCCCAATGTTTATAGCAGCACTATTTATAGTAGCCAAGACATGCAAGCAGCCTAAATGTCCATCAACAGATGGCTAGATAAAGAAGATGCAGTATGTACATACAGAAATATTTACAGGTATATGTATATATATATATATATATATATATATATATACACACGTAATACGGGCTTCCCTGGAGGCTCAGCTGGTAAAGAATCCACCTGCAATGCAGGGCACCTGGGTTTGATCCCTGGATTGGGAAGATCCCCTCGAGAAGGGAATGGCTACCCACTCCAGTATTCTGGCCTGGAGAATTCCATGGACTGTATGGGGTCACAAAGAGTCTGACATGACTGAGTAACTTTCACTGATGTATACACACACACACACACACACACACACACACACACACACACACACGTATATATTTTAACTCTGGCAGTGAGAGGTGCTAGAAGCAATGACTCCCCAGTAGCAATCCATTAACCTAGTGCCCAGATATTGGCTTTACTCTCTTATGAAAAGAACAAGCATTCCTGAGAGAAATGATCAGTTCTACAAAATGACCCTGAAACATCTTATAGTTCCAGAAAGATCAAACAATTCCCCTGCATAGTATGCCAAGGGTCAGCTGTTTTCTCCAGGATGAAGCCAGAGGGAACCTTGCTCCCTCCTGCCCAGAGAAAGACCTAGACTCCACACCCAAGTAATAAACCCATGGTCTTTTTCCTGCTCTCTACAATGACTCTTTGGCAAGAGTTTTGTCTTTACTTCTTTCCTAGCAGTGTGACCTAATTTTCCACCCTTCTTTGGCTCCACTTAGAAGCTCTCACCAAAACATCTGTTGAGGTCAGCCCACTGAATGTGTTTCGGATTTTATAGTTGAGCACATGTATATCACACCCTCATTCCTGGCTCTGTCTACAAGGGATGTGAGGAGCAGGCCTCTCTGTCTTAAATGCAAGATGAAAATAAAGTATGTTGGGCAGAGACTGTGAAAGGCTATAATAATGAGCTTCCTTGAATGAGTTATGAATAAGTAAATGCCGATTAGTGTTTTGTACATCATGTCCTTATACAAAATAATCTTACCAGGAGGAGAAGATTTCAGTTCTGAGACTAAAAACTCACTATAAAGTGCACACACACAAACTTTCTTTGTACCACTTTTCTTACCTGCTAGAAATAGTTTATCAAATAGTACAACATTTTAAGCTTTTTATTTTGCCAATAAGGAAACTGAGGTAGAGAGTTGCCTCACCATTGCAAGGTATAAACATTATATGAAGATTTTATACAAAATCTTATTTATGCAAGATGAAAAGCCTTTCTGGGTCTTAGAAGAATTATTTATAAAGTTATAATGAACATTGGCTTTTAATAAAAATTTATTATAAAGGCTTTGGATTAGAGCCATCTGCAGTTTTTCTCTACACAGTTAGACAAGAAAAAAGATCTTTTTCTTTTCCCCTCATTCCTGGTTAACTGTGGATTATGAAGCACAGGGAGTAGAAAATTGAAGCTATGTGATACATTGAGGTCATTCTAAGGAAAAATGATACATGAAAGTCCAAACTTCCAAAACAGGTACATTAAGGGATGACTCTTTACAACTGCAGATAAATAATCTGTCTTATAAAATTAATCATATAACAACCTATATAGAATATAAAAATCAAATATATAAAAATTATTTGCATCAAAAAATTCTATGTAGGCTCTATCACTAAACTAAGAAGGGGAAGTGTACTTGTACTTGGTTATAAATACAAACATTAAAAAACTCATTAGCCCTGATATGATGCAACTTCTCTTCTAATTTGTTTCTTTAAAGTTCAATTATTAAAAAAATTTCTTTAAGTATTTGCTGTGCAAGTCATACTGTAATCTTATTTGGTGTTATAAAAGAAAGACACAAAACCACAGCTTCAACAAAGTATATTTCCAAGCCATAGAATAATCTGAAATCCATATTTTACTGTCAACAGAGTTAAGTAGACACATGATGTTACTGCACAGAAACTCTTTCCTCATATCCTTGTCATCAAATTGTCATGTCGTGAGAACTGTTTCATGCCATCCTGGGTCGAGACAGTCACTGTATGTTTTTTTGAACTTTGAAGAACTAACCATCCTGTAAACCTATCACATTACATACATATTGTCAGGAGCATTTCTCAAACGTTTTGTAGTTAGAAGAAACTTCTAGAAATCCATTGGTTGATAGCAGAAAGTCAGTGCTCTCCTAGACATCCCATTTCCCCTCCCTCTCTCATTACAGAGTTCAAATGGAGCCCCTCTCTCCAATGATTATGGATGGACAAAGTGATGGACAACCGAATCCACCTCAGAGGAGGGCATTTTCTTGAGACTCCAGTGCTGAAATGATAAATGGGTGGACCATTTGGCCTTCAACAAATGACAAAGAAAAAATACAACTGATTAGAGAGTACTTTCAGTTTTGTTATATGTGTGTCCGCTCTTGACCCTCTAGACATATGGAGAAAGAAAATGCATGTTACTTCTGACATTTCAAGATTAAAGTTTTGAGGACACTTCCTGTACTGGACTTCCTGCTCTTGGCAGTAGCCTGAGAGGATGCTTGCATGGCAGGAACTCACCCTCATTCTGTATTATCAACACTATTTACAATCAGACTCTCCTTAAGTCACTTTACTTTGCCAGTGATTCCTCATGTCTTCTTAATAGATTATCAGTACTATTACTTTTGTTTTGCCATCGCTCACTTGCATTTACTTGTTTGGAGCAGGAAAGAGGACACTTTAAACACATTTAACCAGGTCTTGGTTTGGGGGTCAGAAATGTGCTTCAAGTCGCACACCAGCCTGCAAACATCTGGTGTCCCAGATGGGAGTAATAACAGCTCTGCTCTTATTTTCATTACTGTATTATGGAAGATGTTCACTGCTTTCCTCCTCGGTGAGTTTAATTCACACCAATATTTTAAGGAAGATTAGAAAAAAATGGAATGAAAGAAAACATTTCTGACAGCAAAGAACTAGGTTTTCATGTTCCCATCATATAAAAAAATTCCGAGATAATTATAGTGTATAACAGATCTTTAATGCTTATTTTGTGAATCAAATCAACTCTGTATTATTTTCTATGCTGAGGCTCAACACACACCGCAGAAATGCCATATTTTTAGCCCAGCTATAGGTTTTATGTTTTTCTTCTAAAATGATTTTCCCCGGTGAAATAGTTTTTGTAAAACCAACTGAAAATCAAGCAACATCACAGAGCTGCTTTTTCGTTCCATGTCATCATTCAGCCTCACTTGAAAGATTGTCATTAACAGCTGCCCCAGCTGCTGCATCACCAGCCATTTCAACAGCTGCACTAGGGATGAATCGTGTTATTTTATTTCTTGCTTCTTCTCTAAGAGCATTTTCAATAATGTTGCCCAAATTTGCTATCGGGAAGAAGTCAGGGACTCACAAGCAGACTGTCAGCTCCTGACTGAAAGGGTTTCTCAGGGGAGTCACAGAATCACAGATGCAAAGCCTAGCAACACCAGTATAGTTATCTCCATCTGAGAGCTGAAGCTAGGGGCAGAGTCAGATCTGAACCAGCGCTCCTGAGGACTAGACCAGCAAGTGCAAAGTGCCATGAGCACTAGGGATTTTGTCCCTTTTGTCAACTAATGTGTGCTAACCCTCTAGAAGAGTGCCTGGCACATGGCGGGCACTCAAGAAATATTTACCAAATCAGTAAATATCAGCTTCTTGATCAAGGTTATAAGCCAGTTGGGAATCATACTGGACTTCCTCATGTGGCCCTACATTATCAGGGTTGGCAACATGAGTTAATGAAAAGTGTGCCCAGAGGTGGTAGCTCTTAACTGGGTCATTTACTTGTGCTTTCTCAGCCAAGTACTTTTTTTTGGATGTGTTTCCAAAAGCAAATAACTCAGAAGCTTAAGCTGCCTAATCTGTACACTGAGATAATATTGGACCTACCTATTTCATAGGGCTTAATGCCTATCAATTTAGATAGTGTATGACAAACTTTAAATGTTGGAGGGTATTGTTACTATCAGCAAATGGACTCTGACATGTAGCCATTTTATGACTGCAGAAAAGTTTAGGCAGGAGCTCTGTGGCAGAAGCAAGCTCTCCAATGTGATAAAAGGCCCTCATCCAGGGCATGCTGGGAGCCACGACCTGGTCCACTCCTGAGCTGAAACCAATACAGTAAGAGCCAAGGAAACTAATGCAACCCTTAATGAGCTCCAAAGTGTGCTGGAGGAGCTGGGTAAGAGAAGCAGTCAAGAAAAGGTCGGGACTGGGCAGAAGTTCAAGTTAGTTATCCCAAGTATGGGATGTTGAGGATACATTTATAATAGCCAGTCCAGATAGTGGATTAAAACTTAGTGCTGAGAATTCTGGGTGGATTTGGGCATCAGAAGGGCTTCCCAGGTGGTGCTAGTAGTAAAGAACCTGCCTGCCAATGGAGGAGACTGGAGTTTGATCCCTGGGTTGGGAAGATCCCCTGGAGAAGGAAATGGCTACCCACTCCAGTGTTTTGGCCTGGAGAATTCCATGGATGGAGGAGACTGGTAAGCTATGACCCAAAGAGCCATAAGCTATGGTTACAAAGAGTTGAACACAACTGAAGTGACTTAGCACATAGTACATGGTCATCAGTATCCAGAGAAATCTAGGTCTTTGGTAGACAAATCAATTCCTCGAACTATGTTCATACATTTGGAAACCAGGGCTAGATTTAAGAGAGGGGAGCTGGCAGATCCTATAAGAGGGGACAGAAACTAGGATTCTGTTGATGCCAGGATACAAATGTAGCAGAAACTGGCATAGAAGGACTAGATAGGCAGAGTTATCTTATGCTGGCATAGCAGGAGACTACAACACAGTCCTTGTGAGATATCCAGAATTTCGTCTACTCCAGATACCTAGACATCACATATTCTTAATGTACCAGCCGACCTGGGTGGGGCTAGGCTCACAGGGGACCAACAGCCTTATTGGTAGCTCAGGTGGGACGGGCAAAATTCTCTGATAGTTAGCACTAGGTCTAATGGTAAGAAAGCTATTTTTTAAAAAACTTTAAAGACCGTTGCTTTTGGTATGAAGAGACAGGAGACCGCAGTTATGGACTAACCACAGATGTACTTCGTGACATCTTAAGACAAAATTATGAAGGCATATCCACAATTTTCCAAGTGTTTACTCAAAATAAAAAGACATCAAGCAGTCAAGGCCATAGCTATAGGCCAAGGAACAGTGCTTGTCTGTACACTCTGTTTCCCCAGCCCTGTCCCTTTTGAGTCACCTTGTCCATAACCACCCTGCTGACGGTCAGAGACAGAGATGACGGACAATCAAATGTGGTTCACGGCTGTTCCCCACGACTCCTTCTCATGCCCTCTCCATTCCAGTTCTACTGGGAGCCTCACACTTGACTTTATTTCCCATTCCAGCTCTCTTGGTCTTCAGTGTTGACAACTGACCTTTTTCCTAGCTAGACCTCAGCATACTCCAAGGACTCTGGCCTTCTCAGCCTCTGGCTCAATTCACCCCTGGATGTCTTAGGTGGAAAACTTTGCTCAAGGTCTGACGCGAGGATCTAAACTGGCCTCCGCTGACTTGACTAGCACCCGGATGGACCCCCTCCAGCCACCCAAAGAAGTGAAACTTTGTCATCAGCCTGCTCTATACCAAAGCCTCCCCACTGGGTCTTGCGGCCGCTGCTGTGAGAGACCTTAGAGAAAACCCAGAGCTTGTAGGAGAGCTGTTTGTTCAGAAATGGAAGAAAATACCAAGCCCAGAGGAGGCACGGAGCCAGAAACAGCCCACCAGCTGAGACATCCTCCATGTTACCTCCAGTGTCTCACTGTCATTTTAAATCTTCTTTTCACACTCATCCCTTTGAAATCTGTAAGTGGTTCAAGGAAAGTTATGAAATTTTCAGTCATTCACCTTCTCCAGTAGAATAGCTTGACACAGTTGCTTTTCTCCCAATATCTAGCAAAGGGCACTTGTAAGAGTAAATGTGTGGTGTGTCTGACTGTGAAAGTGAAAGTGTTAGTCACTCAGTCATGTCCAGCTCTTTGCGATCCCATGGACGCGAGCCTGCCAGGCTCCTCTGTCCATAGGATTCTCTAGGCATGAATACTGGAGTGGGTTTCCGTTCCCTTCTCAGAGGAGCTTCCTGACCTAGGGATTGAACCCTGGGTCTCCTGCATTGCAGGCAGATTCTTTTTTTTTTTTTTTTTAATTTTTATTAGTTGGAGGCTAATTACTTTACATCATTACAGTAGTTTTTGTTATACATTGATATGAATTAGCCATGGATTTACATGTATTCCCCATCCCAGTCCCCCCTCCCACCTCCCTCTCCACCCGATCCCTCTGGGTCTTCCCAGTGCACCAGGCCCGAGCACTTGTCTCATGTACCCAACCCGAGCTGGTTATCCGTTTCACCCTAGATAATACACATGTTTCAATGCTGTTCTCCTGAAACATCCCACCCTTGCCTTCTCCCAGAGTCCACAAGTCTGTTCCATACATCTGAGTCTCTTTTTCTGTTTTGCATATAGGGTTATCGTTACCATCTTTCTAAAGTCCATATATATGTGTTAGTATACTGTAATGGTCTTTATCTTTCTGGCTTACTTCGCTCTGTATAATGGGCTCCAGTTTCATCCATCTCATTAGAAGTGATTCAAATGAATTCTTTTTAATGGCTGAGTAATATTCCATGGTGTATATGTACCACAGCTTCCTCATCCATTCGTCTGCTGATGGGCATCTGGGTTGCTTCCATGTCCTGGCTATTATAAACAGTGCTGCGATGAACATTGGGGTGCATGTGGCTCTTTCAGATCTGGTTTCCTTGGTGTGTATGCCCAGAAGTGGGATTGCTGGGTCATATGGCAGTTCTATTTCCAGCTTTTTAAGAAATCTCCACACTGTTTTCCATAGTGGCTGTACTAATTTGCATTCCCACCAACAGTGTAAGAGGGTTCCCTTTTCTCCACACCCTCTCCAGCATTTATTGCTTGTAGACTTTTGGATAGCAGCCATCCTGACTGGTGTATAATGGTACCTCATTGTGGTTTTGATTTGCATTTCTCTGATAATGAGTGATGTTGAGCATCTTTTCATGTGTTTGTTAGCCATCTGTATGTCTTCCTTGGAGAAATTTCTGTTGAGTTCTTTGGCCCATTTTTTGATTGGGTCATTTATTTTTCTGGAGTTGAGCTGGAGGAGTTGCTTGTATATTTTTGAGATTAATCCTTTGTCTGTTGCTTCATTTGCTATTATTTTCTCCCAATCTGAGGGCTGTCTTTTCACCTTGCTTATAGTTTCCTTTGTTGTGCAAAAGCTTTTAAGTTTCATTAGGTCCCATTTGTTTATTTTTGCTTTTATTTCTGAAATTCTGGGATGTGGGTCATAGAGGATCCTGCTGTGATTTATGTCGGAGAGTGTTTTGCCTATGTTCTCCTCTAGGAGTTTGATAGTTTCTGGTCTTACATTTAGATCTTTAATCCATTTTGAGTTTATTTTTGTGTATGGTGTTAGAAAGTGTTCTAGTTTCATTCTTTTACAGGTGGTTGACCAGTTTTCCCAGCACCACTTGTTAAAGAGGTTATCTTTTTTCCATTGTATATCCTTGCCTCCTTTGTCGAAGATAAGGTGACCATAGGTTCGTGGACTTATCTCTGGGCTTTCTATTCTGTTCCATTGATCTATATTTCTGTCTTTGTGCCAGTACCATACTGTCTTGATGACTGTGGCTTTGTAGTAGAGTCTGAAGTCAGGCAGATTGATTCCTCCAGTTCCATTCTTCTTTCTCAGGATTACTTTGGCTATTCGAGGTTTTTTGTATTTCCATACAAATTGTGAAATTATTTGTTCTAGTTCTGTGAAAAATACTGTTGGTAGTTTGATAGGGATTGCATTGAATCTATAGATTACTTTGGGTAGTATAGCCATTTTGACAATATTGATTCTTCCAATCCATGAACATGGTATATTTCTCCATCTATTTGTGTCCTCTTTGATTTCTTTCATCAGTGTTTTATAGTTTTCTATGTATAGGTCTTTTGTTTCTTTAGGTAGATATACTCCTAAGTATTTTATTCTTTTTGTTGCAATGGTGAATGGTATTGTTTCCTTAATTTCTCTTTCTGTTTTCTCATTGTTAGTGTATAGGAATGCAAGAGATTTCTGTGTGTTAATTTTATATTGCAGGCAGATTCTTTACCAACTGAGCCACCAGGGAATCCCTTGTCAAGCTATGAGAAGAAGGTGAAATAATTGAAGATCTTTGAAGGCCAGGAGAAACTCTCTTGAAATAGCCGGTGACACTGGGGGGAGGGAGTGAGGTCAGAGGAGCGCTAAGGACACCTGGGACTAGGGCTCAGGTAGAGCAGGAGGCAGAGGAGAGGTATAAGAAAGGGGACACCAAGCTTTCTTTAGTTGTCACTGCTCCCCCAAATTTTGCTTTGGACCAGCTATGACTCAGGAAGGAGGTAATAGTCTCCTCCTCTCATCTCACTTCCTGTTCCTGAGATCAGGGTCCAGACTGATATAATTATTATCATTTGCAAGTGAGCATCCATTATTTTTTTTACTTATCAAATTTGGACTAGATAACATTTCCAGTGGTTCAAAATTCAAGCGGTACTGAAGTCACCCCCACGAAGCCACTTCCACGTGATGGAGGCTCCTTCTAGGGCTGAAAAAATCCTTAATACAAGTAAGTAAACACACTTACTCTCTCTTTTTTTTAGGCTATTATTTTAAAAGTCATAGTTCGGGAACAGTAAGCTAATATTGGCTTTGGGGCCTGCCAGGAAACCTGACTATCAACTCTTAACATTTTTTTTTTCCCCAAGAGAAATTATATTCTCAGAACCAAATAATCAACCTACAGGTACATTTCTAGAACCAAGCACATTCATACTCTGGAGGTTTCCTGTTTAGATGTATATGAAGCAGTGCTGAATAAGCAGAGATATGAAGAATGTGGCAGTGGAAAGTGAAAAATGCCTGTATATGCCAAATTAAAGTTTTCTGTGATTTTTTTCTTCCTCCCAAAAAAAGTACCTTCAAGATTGGCTTTTAAGAAGACAACATTTATTGAGCTTAAGGGCTGATAAGAAGTGAGAGTGGCAAGAAACCTTCTTATGTTATCAACAGTCTCCTTCTCAGGCTAAATAGTAGAGATCTCGATGCAAGGGGTTCGAAGGCTGCTCTCACAAACCCGTTCCAACTGGCTCACAGCTGTAGATGGTTTCTGCATCCACAGATGGAAATCCATTAATTTCAGGCTCTCATATGGGCCACACCTTAACTGAATAAGGGGCCAAATGTATGCATTTTGTATATGGTGTTTTTCTGGCACAACGTTTGTGTGAGTTATGTTTACATGACAAAGTGAAGCAAGTATGAGTGTGTGATGATCACTCCCAGAAACATCAAGGACCACCTAGCATTTGCATACAATCCACCACACCTCAGTTGAAAGCATCTTCTCTTGAGGGATATTGTGATAACTTACCACACTTTGCCCACATACAAAACATTACAAATTCATTATGAAGCCTGTGTATGGACTTCAGTAAACATCTTTGAAAGGATAAGCCTTTAGATTTCAAACCAATGAAAGGAAGAAGTGCAATAATAAAGGGGAAATGATTAAATCCCTTCTTTGAATTTAATCAAACCTAAGAAGAAATCAGGGTTTCCCTGGTGGCTCAGATGGAAAAGAAGCTGCCTGCAATGTGGGAGGCCTGGGCTCGATCCCTGGGTTGGGAAGATCCCCTGGAGAAGGGAAGGGCTACTCACTCCACTATTCTGGCCTGGAAAACTCTGTGGACTGTGTACAGTCATGGGGTCGAAAAGAGTTGGACACAACTGAATGACTTTCACTTTGACTTTCAGGAAGAAATCAACTCTTCCTTCCTTGACCAGAACCTACTGTTCAATCAATTTTTGCTGCAAAAACCAAACCTTGGTATCACAGAATGAGAGCTGTGTGAGTGTTTTTGTATCTTAGTATTTCTAAGCTTCTTGAAGGCAAGGCTGCTAGATCTTTCCAAGAAAGAGAGACAGAAAAAGAGATACAAGACACTCAGGTTTGAATCTCATACCATGTCATTATTTTATGCTTCACAATGCTTAGAAAACAGAATTGCACTTGGTCATTTCTGCTAAGTAACTTGTTAAATTGAATTAGAGATCATTAGAGATCATTTCAACATATCAGTGTATTAATTTAGCAAACACATGCATAGCACTAATCAGGTGCTAAGCCTTCATCCAAGTGCTTTATGAATAGTGACTTATAGGCAGCCACATTGTGAATACAGAGAATTCTCAAATAATAGTGTCTCTTTAGAATTTAAGATCATTATGGGATCTTTGTTTTTTGGCCATTCCTTGTGACATGTGGAACTTTCCTGACACGCCCCCTGCAGTGGAAGCTCTGAGTCTTAACCACTGGGCCACCAGGGAATTCTCATTATGATATCTTTATTCACACAGTCAACACAATTTTGCTATCAGAGTATACATTTTTTCTTTGACTATGAAAGGGGTACATTTTTAAGTAAAAAATTAAGAAAACACAGAGAGTACCAAAAAAAAAGGACAATAAAATCACCCTTCACAGAAATGTCCCATACAGGATTTTTCATTAGATATATATTTTGAATATCTCTGAAAAATCTATCTGTAATTTTTTTTTTTTTTGGCAGCTTGTCAGATCTTAATTCCCCAAGCAGGAATTGAATCTATGCCTTAGGCAGTGAAAGCACAGAGTCCTAACCACAGGACCTTCAGAGGATCCCCATTATCTGTAATTTCTGCTCATTCTATCAAAATAGAACCCCCTCAGCCCTAAGTCATTCACTTTCCTGTCATCCTATTTTATTGCTAGCCTTGCACTCATCACTATCTAAAGTAATCTCATTAATTCAGTTTTCTTTTTTTTTTTTTTTTCTGTCTCCTGCTACTAGAATTGAACCTCGCTGAATGTCTCAAGGGCCGGGTACATAGCTGCTGCTCAATAAATGTTTCTTAAAGGAATTAATATTATTTTTCTATTAGGTGTAGAATCAGTGTGATCAATTCAGCAGGATACCTTAGAGCATGGTGTTTTTGGTGTAGGTGAAATCATTTTGCTCAACCCTGAAAAAATTGGAGCTAAAATTTAATGACCACCAGATCTGAAAAAAGTTCTGTACCAATTAAATTAGTTCTGATAATGTTGCAAAAATGCTTTCAAAATGCCAGTGAGGTCTTGTTCATTTAGGATTTTAATGGACTAATCCTTTCCCTCCTGAGAATATCATGGGCAAGAGACTTGACAATGCAAAATCTTAAGTGAGAACATATTTAACGGGGTCAAGAGAAAGTGTCATCTTCATAAGTTCTATGAAGCCAGTTTTGATATTTCCCCAAATGCTTATTTCACAAAACAGCATTGTTAGGTATAAAAAATTCAACAAGCCAAAGGAATTCAGAGTTCTAAGAGAAAATATAAATAGGGGCATCCATTTAACAGTAATTGGTTTCTAGAAAGATTCCTTATCATGACCTTAGGACATATTGGAACATAAAGTAAAGGGCCTGGTTTGGTTTGTGGATTTTTTTTTAAGGAAGTTCAACCACTTCACATATAATTTTTGCAACATACCCATGAAGAGATAAATAAGACACTATTATTGTTGTTTCCATACTACAGAATTGGAAACTAAGAATTCAGTAAGTATTTGTTGAGCATCTATTGTTTGCCCAGTTCAGTGTTAAGTAAACCATGCCTAAGAAAGAGTTTGGTTCAAAGAAGCTTTAGATACAGTTGGGGAAGTAAAATGAAAATTAGATTCAAGCTATCAGAAGAAAGAGAGAAAAACCAAGTGACACTCTTTTATTAGAGAAGCCGGAGCTCAGGGATGGTGGGGGTGGTGGTATGGGCAACTTGGAGAAATGTCATTTCCAAAGATGGAGGGAAGCAGGGTTGATAACAGTAGCAAAGACAATTACACCACCACCTCACGGGGACTGAATGCTTACCATCACCAGTTACTGGTCTAAGGGCTTTGCATAAACTCAGTCCTCACAACAAGCCTATGAAATTGATCCCATTGTAATCCCCATTCTGCAGGTGAGGAAACTGTGACCTACAGAATTGGGGGGAAAAAAAAGTTGCCAAGTCATGCAACTGATAAGATTAAGTAAAGAATGAACAGGTGAGTTATGAACCTGACCTCAAAGTCAATCGACTGATATGGACACAGACCCTGGCCCAGCTGGAGAACTAGATTCCAACTGAGACTAGATAAAGCCCAAATGATAAGAACATCCAGGTTATGTAGAACTTCAAGCCTCCATTTGGGTGACTCTTATAAGCCAACTGTTTTCTGAGTTTCTTGGTTTAGGACCCCTTTATACTCTTAACAATTATTGAGAATCCCGAAGAGCTTTTGTTTGTATGGGTTGTATTTCTCAGTATTTACCATATAGAAATTAAAACAGAGGAATTTTAAAAATATTAATATCTTTATATTTAAAATGACAATAATAAGCCCATTATAATCCCTGATGCTGGGAAAGATTGAGGGCAAGAGTAGAAGAGGGCGACAGAGGATGGGATGATTGGATGGCATCACTGACTCAATGGACCGGAGTTTGAGCAAACTCTGGGAGATGGTGAAGGACAGGGAAGCCTGGCGTGCTGCAGTTCATGGGGTCGCAAAGAGTCGGACATGACTGAGCGACTGAACAGCAATACAACATAAAGAACACCTTTATGGAGAATAATAAACAGAAAATATTTAGTGGAAGAGTAATTTTACTTTACACATATTCAAATTTCTTTCATATCTGGCTTCATTAAATTAACTTTATAAGGTAGTAACATGCTGTTATCCAAAGTGGCTGCACCATTTAACATTCTAACCCACCATGCATGGGAATTCCAATAGCTCCACAGACTTTGCCAATACTTGGTATTATCAATCTTTATTACTTTACCTGTTCTGATAGGTTTGTTTCTCATTTGCATTGTGGTTTTAATTTGCCTCTTTGATGACTAGTGATGTTGAACATATTCACATATGCTTATTGACTATATTCTTTGGTGAAGTTTCTTTTCCACTCTTTTGGCCACATTTTAATTGGGTTTATTATTATTATTATTATTGAGTTGTAGAGCTTTTGAGGGCCCTCCCTGGTGACTCAGTGGTAAAGAATCGACCTGCCAAGCAGGAGACCCAGGTTTGATCCCTGGTTCGGGAAGATCCCTTGGAGAAGGAAAGGGCAATCCATTCCAGTGTTCTTGCCTGGAAAATCCCGTGGACAGAGGAGCCTTGGAGGGCTGCAGTCAAATTGGGCTCAAAGAGTCAGACACGACTTGGCAATAAATTTTCACACTTTTTTTTCAGAGCTTTTTCACATGCTCTGAATACAAAGCAACTGTTGGATATTTTGTAAACATTTTTCCCCAGCCTGCAACTTTCCTTTTTGTTTTCTTGAAATTATGTCTTTCAAAGAAGAGAAATTTTTCATCTTGATATAACATTTATCATTTTTTTCTTTCATGTGTTTTGGTATCCAGTGGGTAGCTCAAATGGTAAAGAATCTGCCTGCAATGTGGGAGACCTGGGTTTGATCCCTGGGTCAGGAAGGTCCCCTGGAGAAGGGAATGGCACCCCACTCCAGTATTCTGACCTGGAGAATCCCATGGACTGAAGAGCCTGGCAGGCTACAGTCCATGGGGTTGCAAAGAGTCAGACATGACTGAGCGACTAATACTTTTCACTTTAAGAAATCTTGGTCTGTGCCAAAATCACAGATATCTTCTGTATTTTTTCTAGAAGTTTAATCAGTTTAGCTCTTACTTTTAGATCTATGACCTATTTTGAGTTCATGTTTATATATGGTGTGAGAAAAAGATTGCGCTTTCTTCATTTTCATACAGATATCCATTTGTTCTAGCACCATTTATTGAAAAAACTAACTTCTTTCCATTGAATTACCTTGATATCTTTGATGAAAATCAATTGACCATGTAACTATGGGTCTATTTCTGTACACTCTTGATCTATTTTTATGTTAATGCCTCATTGTTTTGATTATTATAGCTTTACGGTAAGTCACAAGGTCAGATAGGATGAGTCCTCCAATTCTGGTCTTATTTTTCTAAATTGTTTTAGCTATTTTAGGTCCTTTCCTTTTCCATATAAATTTTAAAATAATGTCATTTATTTCTTCAAAAAAGCCTAGTAGGATTATGCTGGGATTGCATCGAATCTTGAGATCAATTTGGGGAGGACTGCCAACTTAATAATATTGAATCTTCCAAGCCAGGATACAGTAAACTATGGTCTGCAGCATAAATCTAGCCCATTCTTGTATGCCCTCAAGCTGAAAGTGGTTTTATGTTTTGGAAGGGTTGTAAAACAAAACAAAGAAAAATACTCCAGAGAGAGCTGTGTGGCCTGAAAAGCCACCCATATTTACTCTCTGGCCGTTTACAAAAAAGACTTGTCAACCTTTGTTTAAACCTTTGAATGTGGCTCATCTGTCCGTTTGTTTACCT
Source organism: Odocoileus virginianus (assembly GCF_023699985.2). Lineage (NCBI taxonomy): Eukaryota > Metazoa > Chordata > Mammalia > Artiodactyla > Cervidae > Odocoileus > Odocoileus virginianus. The sequence continues at coordinate 20,744,758 of NC_069680.1, forward strand.
CTTTAATTTCCCTTTAAAATGTCTTGTAGTTTTCAATGCACCAATCTTATACGCCTTTCACTATATGTATGCTTAATATGCTTAAGCATTTATTCTTGTGGTCCATCACACTTTAAGAACCATTGCTGTAAGTAGCGGAGGCAGAAACAGGGGCAGGGGACACAAGTAGTTAACTTCTTTTTTTTTAAGAAGTCAGATTACATAGTGAAAGCACTAAAATAGTTTTAATAACACAGTGCAAGGGCCCACAGAGGCTAGAAGAAAACAAGAAGAATCTATACCATTTAAAACCAGAGGTTCTAGAGACATGGGTTAGAGTAGCAGGAGAGAAAACGGAGTAAATTAAAAAAAAAAAAAAACATTTCAAAGGAAGGAAAAGCAGGATTGGTAATGGATTGGATAAAGAGGATGAAAGAGAGAGAAGAGTCAAAGACAACTTCAAGGTTTCGAGCCTGTGATGTTAAATGGCTCGTCCATGGTGATTTTTATTTGGTTTACTTTTATCATCTGAATGCACAAATGGGATTTTCCTACATCGAGCTATTGTAGCTCCCAACGTGCAGACTTACCATTGAAATTACCTGCTATCTCTTCACACCCTGTTAGTGAACAGGTAGTATTTTGATGGATGTTACACGATCAGAGAAATCCTGGGTCTTGGTGGCATGTGGAACATAGCTCTCTCTAAATCCTTGTTTTAATTAATTATTCCTTAATATTCGAAATCTGTTGAGCTCTTAGGTTAACATTCTTCAACCTAAGAGAATGTTATTTTTACTGCCTTGTTTGTTCGGAAATCATGAGCTCTTGGAGACATTTCTATTATTCGTGACTTGAAATTTGTTTTTTCTTTTTGCCATCTCTTGACTTTCTTTTGAAGTCACACTATTAAACCTCCTTAAAAATATTTATGTGTGTTTAGTTAACAAAAGCTCCTGTAAGTTGAATCCATGCTGGGAAAAGGTTCAGGTAAGCTCTCTATATAAGCTTACAGACAATTGTGTAAATCTTTAGCCATTAAAGAGAAAGGAGAAAAAAAGCCACCCTCATTACACTGCTGTCATTTACTCTTCATCTCCTGTCCTCTTTAGCAGCATTAAGATGGGATGTAAATTTGCCAGTTAATGCTGTTAGAAAATGGATGGTTCAAGAAGGGCAGGAATTAGAGATCAGTATTAGGTGCAGATAAGCTCTTTTCCCTCTGCAGTGGCGGCTGTTTAACATTCATGGGAAAATCATCATCAAACAGCGTTATCACAGCTCTGTTGATGGCTGAGGAACTTCATCACTATGATAATTTTTTTTTATAGCTGTGAGCCAAAAAGCTCCCTTTTATTTCTGCTGTCTAGAGCTGTGATAGAAGCTTGTTGGTATGGGTAGGACACAGCCAACCCTGGGCTTCTTGGCTGGGTTGGATTTCTCCTTCCCCCTCCCCTGTTCTCTCCTTGTGCGTGTTGCACTAAACAGTCCTACTGATAATATATATGTATATATATAAAATGGAAGTCCTCCAACAATCCTTCAAAGCATAACAGATATTTTATGATCAGTAATTCAAAGTTTGACAAGTGATGCCATTCTGTAATGAAACTGTCATCCATTTTATTGTGAGCAAAATGCCAACTTGATAAATGGCGCATAGAGGGGAGGGGAGCCGTGGGGTGGGAGCAGGCCAGTGGCGGGTCCGGGTGGTGTGGGGTGGGGAGGGCTGGAGAAATAAATGCATGCCTCTCAATACCTGGAAAGCAAACCATTCAAAAGACTCAAAGTATCCCTCACTAGTCTATTTCTCATCAATAGGCTGAGTTGTCAAAGCATTTTGCCTGTAATCATTCCTTTCTGAGTCCCAAGCAAAGTAAACCAGAGATTGGGTCCCTGGAAGTCCCTTTTTGGCTCAATTCTATTTTTATTTTAGAGTGTTTGGGGGACAACATGGGTTGTGTTATTCTAAACTTACTGAATCTGCTTTCGAACATAACATCTTCGCACAGGATATTTCCCTGACATGTTTAGACATCTTCAAGTCTATGAAAGATAAAAGTCACAGTTGTTGCTTGCAGCACATATACAGGGCAAAGATGTGAAGTATTCTTCTGAGCTTGATAAGGAAACCAGCATTCAAAGGAAATGTAAATTTATTAAAGGGCTCAAACTTCTCCCTCTGTGCAGCTTTGCCCTCATTTTTGGAGGCTTAACAACACTAAGTGACTTCATCCTTTCAGAGTGCAGCTCAGAAAGCATGGTGTGAAATGCAGTTTTGTAGTCTGAACAGAAAGGTACTATGACTTAAACAGTTGGGATCTGAATTCGAGATTGATTTAACTCCTTCAATAATTTAGTTTTCACCCCAGCTCATTCCCTTCTTTTCCCAAGAGCAGAACTTTCTTCCAGTCCTACCATGATGGACTGAATTATGCTTGGAGTATGGAGATAAGGACTTTTGTCTATAAGGCTCAGCTTAGATGACCGAACTCATTTCCCAGAAGACTAGAGTTTGAAGCCAGCTAGGATCCTGGAGGTGAGAGGCTAGCGCCTTATCATTTAAGTATAGCTATTTAAACATAAGTTTAAAAGAGATATTGCAGGATGGAGAGACAACGTTGTTCCTATAAGGCTAATCTTGGGGAAAGCGGGCTGGCTGTTCCCTAAAGATCAGATAGCCCTCTTCATCCCTAAATGGTTTTGGCCACCTCTGACTTCTCAAGATCAAGAGCCAAAGGTTGCTTCCTCATTCAAAGATTTTTCTGTTCCATGTTTGTTTCAAAAAGGAGAAGAAATATATAAGGCGGTATTTAATTTTCTTGAGCACATGTCTTCTTTTTTTTTAACTTTTTATTTTATGTTAGAATATAGGCAATTAACAATGTTGTAGTAGTTTCAGGTGTACTGGAAAGTGATTCAGTTCTAAGTATACATGTATCTATCATTTTTCAAACTCTCTTCCCATTTAAGTTGTTACATAACATTGAGCAGATTTCCCTGGGCTATACAGGAGGTCCTTGTTGGTTATCCATTCTCAACATAGCAGTGGGTGCTTGTCCATCCCAAACTCCCTGTTAAGCACACTGTTTCTTGAACTGACCGCAGGTTTATGTCTTCGCTCTGTGAGCTTCTTCTTGTTGGTGAAAAACATCACAGCTCTTCCCTCGTATTATTCATGTCTGATATTCTCATCACAGCTCTTCCCCCATCTTATTTATGTCTGATATTCGTTTTTTTCGTTGGACCTCTGAAGAACAGAAGCCACAAATATCCCTGCCTTATTTCGAGGCGGGGGAGATGCCTCAGTGTTCCATACACTAACTAACCCCCTCTCTCCACAGAAGTTGCCACGTTCAAAAAGAGTTTCCAATCTTTCTTTTCTTGGTTAACAGGAACTCCATGACACTGAACACAAGTTTTAACTTGTTTATTGCCCATCTCTCTCCACTATGATGTAAGCTCCATGAAGGCAGATATTTATGTCCTTTCTTTTTGTTTTCTTTCTGCTATATCTCCAGTGCCTAGAAAAGAGCCTGACATATAGTAAGTGCTTAAGAAAAGCTTGAGGAGTGAACGCATTCTTGTCTGTGCAGCAAAAGCTAGAAGCACTTCCTGGTATTGTAGTTCACAGCTCAAGGGCCTCAGCCTGGCTGGTAGAGAAATCCCAAGGGGACCAGGGACTTTCCAAGACACCAGAAGTCACTGAAAAAGCACCTTTGCTTCCCAGGTACATGACAGAAAGATGGAAATTTGTTCAACTCTGAAGTTGGGCCTACAGAAGAAGATTCAAAGAGAGAAAGAGATGTTTTCTAGTTCCCTATAATGACACACACAGGGAGAGAGAACCATAGTGGGGTGCCAGGGGTCTTCTTGTTACCAGCAATTTCAGGAAATAATGTTTTTTGCCAGTGGCCCATTCTAATGCCTTCTTTATATGGAAATACAGATCGGTGGTTCTCCATATGAGTTGTAAAGACTGTGTAACTATAAGCCATGGGTCTAAGGGAACTTTATTCACAGTAGATGCAGGAAGCGGGCCCAGGGAGGACCAGAGGCACTGAAAAGTCCAAGAGGAAGCCCAGTTCCCAGAAGGGTTGGGGCATCATTGTGTCAACCCACAACATCCTGAGTGCAGAACTTATGACCCACATAAAGGGGGCTGGCTACATTTAGCAGCCGCTGAAATCACACATTCTCTAATTTAGCTCATTTTACACTAACAGCTACAAGAAACGGCTTTAGTTCACAAGAACAAAAGACAACGATGATAATTTCCTTTGGCTCTTTTGCCAAGCCATCAGCAATTTTCTAGCTTTTTTCCTCCACTTAAATCCACCCATCTATCTCATTATCTCGAATTAGCCTTATTTTTTTCCCTAGAAATAAAAAAATCAATTAACCTTTTAGTAACTAGAACCCACTACAGAGATATCTTGTATTCACAGTTTGAAGGTTGTGACTCAGTTGTTAATTAATGTAGTTTTTACCTAATTTTGGCTTTGGAGCTAAGAAGAGTTAATCTCATAAGAATTTCATTTTAACTTTCCTAGACATTTCCCTGCATGTGTGTGTGTGTGTGGGGGGGTGCGCATTTGTGCACATGCATTTGGCAGAACTATAGCATGGATTGGTTTTGATGCAAACCCAAGTTTATATAAATTTTATATTCTCAAATTTCCTGTGGATATTGGACTTCCCCTGGAAAATGTAAAGACAATCTTAGTACATCTGACTTTATGTCAGTTAAAAATGAAAATGATGAGCTAGTTGTTTTCAATCTGATAATGGCATGGGGGTTCCCATCTGAATCTATTTATCAGCCCTTTGAATTAGATCAAAATCAAAATAGACTTTGTAACACAGAAACCATTTCACTGTCTCAGGGGCATTGGGGAAACATTTGATTCTGATAGGAGTATCTACTTGCCAGGAATGTAGCTTTATGGACCGAAGCTTCCTTTTCCAAATGCCATTCTACTTGACCTTTGTCATCACTGGGTTACTTTAGTATGCAATCTTTATAAGAGTATTGACTTGAAGGAATCACGAATTCATGCTTGAGCCTTCACCATAGAGTCTTGAGCCAACCATTTGTTTTGTTAATCAATCTATGGGGTATAAACAAAACAATCCCTGGCCTTGTGTCAGCATAATGTACCTCCACCTCTTCACTAATACACACACACGCACACATACATGACTACGCTAACTGCTGAATACCTCATAGGCATCTGATTTCTTAGTAGAAGGGATCGATTTGTTCTGATCTGTATACTCTCTCACCTCTATTGACCCAACACACAAATATCAGCTGGATGAGCAGTTCATAGAGGTGACCAGAGGCCATGGCACCGTGATAAGCCAGCCAACCCAGTAAGGGTTTTCTCCTGAATGTCGGCGCTAAGCGAGCCAGCCCCAGGAGCCACAGATGACAAACACCGGAAACCGCGCAGGTTCCGCCGCATCACAGCGCAGCTGGCTCCCACACCTGTTACCTGCTGCAGCCAGGATGCGGTGCTTGGTCGGAGCTCTGCCCTCCACCCGGCACCGCATTAGTCGCAGACACACCGGGCTCTGAGAAAACGTCAGAACTGCCCTGTCACCTCTAACAACGCACGGAACAGATTTCCCGTCTCCTTTGTTATGCTATGAATATTCTGCAGCATCTCCGGTTTTATTAAGAAGACTTTCCCTTCTCTTTGTTCTTCTCATCTAATCTCTTAATGGAAGTTGCTAATTAAATTCCTATAGCCATTTTTTTAACAGTGTTTTGAATAGCAAAGTCTGTCAACTGCAGAAAGTGTATATTCTTATCAACACGCCTGTTGCCTGGAGGAGAGAAGGCCTCGCTGACAGATGGCTGCTGAGGAGGGCCCAGCAGGGCTTCCAGCGGCAGCACCTGTCAGCAGGAGCGCGTGCGGGCGGTGCGGGCGGCAGCGGAGGGCCTGGTTTGGGTTCAATAAATAGAATCCAGGTTGCTAGAGTGTTTCTGTGAATCTCAAGTGGAACTTGGAAAATTTAAGCCAAGTATTCTGGGCAGGTACTCACTTTCAAGTATCCTTTGACACTCTCCTACTAATGGTCATGCATCCCTTTACATTTCAGTGGTATTACATCTTTAAAGGAAATTTAAAAACCAGCTGAGTGCCTGACATGTATGCCAACATATCCTTTAATCAGACACAAGTCATCCAATTGCGCTCCATTAAATTGATTTGCTGCTGGCTGGTGGGAATCTTCACGATCGTCGTGAACAACCCGGAATCATCATCTTGTATGGTAAATTTACATGAAATTAAAGACGCAAATTTTCCCCACAAACCAATCCCACCTTTTCGCCCACATAGGAAGGTAGTCAGCTGCACAATAACTTATAGAGTTGTGTGTGGTTTATCGAAGGGTAATCCACCAGCACAGCCAAATCAACCCCTGGAAGGAGGCATGTGTCCTTGGTCAAATGTTAGTACCTGCCTAAAGCAAAAAGTCATTTATTTTCTCAACATAGACTCTGTCTGGCAGATGTCAAGGCAGACATTTAGGTCAAGCACAGACAACACAGACTCTATGTCAAGTAGGGGACATAGAGTAGTTTTCAACCTAGTTCAACAGCAGCCTAAGCACATGGGTCTGTCACCTCTCTAAGTCATCAGAAGAGGGGTGATGTGTGCGTGTATGTGTGTCTTTGTAACAGTGCCAAAAAGAGAGAGACATCTTGAGAAATTTCTAAAGGTAGAAAGAAGGGATCAAACCTATAAAGAAATAAACCTAGAATCTAGCAGAAATTAAAGCTCAAAAAAGGGAAAAATTTCCCCATAGATGGGATCAATCTGGGAAAGCTCCAAGTGCACAAGCAAAGGATAAATGGAGGAAGCGGCCTTATAGAAATCACCAGAGTGTTTAAAAATGGAACTCAGCAATTGTATCTATTTAAAAGAACTACTTGCATTTGTGCAATGGTATACATGAATGAGAATGATGTGAATGAGGCTGGGCCTTGCTGCCTGGCTCACAACAGAGAGAGGAAGTTGATTGTCTAGCTGTGGGTGAGCGGGTTACTATGAAATTCCGTAGATCACTCTGTACGGACATGAAAAGATCTCCAAAACATGGCTTTAAAGGAAAAAAGCATGTTACAGGAAAACAGAGTAAAATGAAAGATTAAATGATAGATGAAAGATAGGTTAGATGGATGGATGGATGGATGGATAGCTAGCTAGCCAGCTAGCCAGATGGACACATGCTTGCGAATGCCAAGATAAAAGTCTGGCTGGAGACTTTCAAATGGTGGTCAGAATTTACCTTTAGGATAGACAGTAGGGGCATGGTTAGGGTGAGGGAGATGTCCACTTTTTACTATTATGTATTGCCTGAAACTCCTATGATGCCTTATTAATGTGTATAATGTGTTAATAATAATGCATTATTATTCATAATAATAATTAATAATATTAATATTAATGCCATATTAATACATACATGACCATAGACACACAAAGAAAAAAATAAGACAAAAGCAGATGCGCTGCCCTCCTTGAGAAGCTTCTGGGGCAGTTACATGCAGGTAGGGAAACTGATTGGCATTTGAGGCGCTCTGATAGAGTCATTTCAAGGTGGCTCTGCACCCTCCAGAAAGGCACATAAGCCAGTCTAGATAATGGAGGGCCTCCTCAAAGCTGTGATGACTAAGCTGAGCTCTGGACGGAGGGTAGCATTGGTCAGATGCATGGAAAGCAGGGGACCCGATGGACTGTGAAGGTCCCTGTAAGCCATGTAGAGGTGGCTCCCCTCGCTTCAGCCTCCTGCTTCTGGAAGTGAGTGTCAGAGCTTCAGATCCCGAGGTGAGAGCTAGGGGAGGGGTGGTGGGAGCATGGCCTCCACTTAATCTTTTCATCTCTCACAGTCCCCTTTCCTCCGATTAAACACTGGGAGCTAGGAGAATTGGTAAAGTTGCGTGAGAGTAGCTAAGAAAAAATGTCTCTGAAGGTTGGGTCACCAGTTGAAATTGTTCCCTCACAGACTCGCCTATTGGCCATCCCAATAGGTGGGAAAGGACATGTTCATTCTTTCCCACCTGATCAGATGCCCAGATGCTCTCTGCAGGTGGGCTGAGAAGATGCAGGTAAGGACAAGAGAGCTGACACTGTTTTTTTCAACCTTTTTCTCGGCCTTCCACAGAGATGTGACTATTATTAACTCCTTCCCAGAAAACTCTACCTGCTTGAAGCCTAAAACCTCTCTGATAATTTATAACTGGACCAATCATTACTGCAAATCCATGGACTTGAAGTCAAGTGCATGGAGGCACCATGCTCTGATGGGAAGGGAAACACACAGTCAAGTCCCTGAAATAGCATCTCATCCAAGCCCAGCAGCCTTGCCACTGTCCTATACATCCTTCAGCTGCATTTTCTTGAGTCAAAGCTGTCATCTGAAAAGAACAGATGTGGCACCATGTGCCTGGCATGGCCCCATGCAGCCCTCAGACAGCCTGGGGCCGTGGCCCTCAAGGGACAATGTGGGGCAGCCAAGCTGGCACTGCATTAGCATCCCAGGACTCCATAACATATTACAATAAGCTTTAAATGACAGAAAGTTATTCTCTGACAGTTCCAGAGGTCTGCAGTCCTAAATCAAGATGTCTACTTTTAGTACTTTCTTGCTTCAGTCTCAGTTTGTCCCAGTTCTGGGCAGAATTTTTTCCTGCATCCTCCAGCTTTTGCTGGCTCCAGATGCTCTGTGGCTTGTAGCTGCGTCACTCCACTCTCTGCCTGTGCCTTCACCTGCCTTATCCTTGGTGTTTGTGTTTTCTCCTCTTCTGTCTCTTATGAGGACATCCGTCATTGGATTAGGGTCCACCTGGATCATCCAAGATGGCCTCATCCCAACATTCATAACTTAACTGCACCTGCCAAGAACCTTGTCCTAAATAAGGTCACAGTCATAGTTTCTGGGGGTTAGGATGTGAACGTATACTGGGGGCAGGCCAGAACTCAACCTACCACAGATACTTCATCAGCTCCCCTGGTGTTCCCAAGGCCTTTGTTTCCCAGTTGTCTCCACTAGCTTTGAGGGCAGTCTTAGATGTCACACTTGGCCTGCCATCCAGCTAGGATTTTTTTTCTGCTTTGGGCCTTCGTTGTTGCACATGGGCTTTCTCTAGTTGTGGGGCGAGGGCTTCTCACTGCAGTGGCGTTGCTTGTTGCGGAGCTTGGACTCTAGGCCGCATGGGCTCAGTAGCTCCGCAGCATGTGGGATCTTCCACATGGGATCAAACCCATGTCCCCTGTATTGGCAGACAGATTCGTAACCACTAAACCAAGAGGAAAGTCCCAACCGGAATGTTGTTTGGGCAGAAGGAGATTAGTGGAGATAATAAAATAGTGTGGTTTTAGAGATGAGATTCAATATCCTCATATGTAGATGGAAAAACTGACCAAAAGAATTGTCCAAGTCACAATTAAAGGCAGAGTTAGGACTCAAATCCAGGTGCTCTTTCCAACAACACATGCTCCGAGGTATACGGTCCATGTGTTTGACCGAGCTTCCCTGATAGCTCAGTTGGTAAAGAATCTGTCTGCAATGCAGGAGACCCCAGTTTGATTCCTGGGTTGGGAAGATTCGCTGGGGAAGGGATAGGCTACCCACTCCAGTATTCTTGGGCTTCCCTTGTTGCTCAGCTGGTAAAGAATATGCCTGCAATGTGGGAGACCTGGGTTTGATCCCTGGGTTGGGAAGATCCCTTGGAGAAGGGAACAGCTACCCACTCCAGTATTCCGGCCTGGAGAATTCCATGGACTGTATAGTCCATGGGGTCGCAAAGAGTCAGACACGACTTAGCGACTTTCACTGCACTGCACTTCACTTCTGTTAAAAGCTGTGTCTTAAGCAGAGGGCAGTTACTTGGAGATGGAAACAGTAAAAATGAGTATCATTCATCTTGCAACTCCTTATCCAGTAGCAGAACCTTGAATATTGCACTCCTGTTGGGCAGAGTGTAACCGGACTTCCTCCCTCCCTGCATCCCTTCTTTTCATCCTTCCTTCCAGGGTTATTTGGATCACTTAGTACTCTTGCTGAGGACTCAGATTGTCCCAGTAAAATGAACCTATCTCATTTCAGAAATTTTTGCTACATTCAGTTGTGCTTTGGTCCAGTGAGAGAAAAAAACTAGCCCCAACAGATGAAAACAAAACATTTTCGTTGGGTTAATACCACTTGAAGAAGGGTTATCGAGGCCTTTAGTACAGTCTGGTAAACCAAGGAGTAGCATAGCACACTTCAAAGCCTGGGCAGTATTTTTCTTCAGACCTGAATTAGAAAAGAACGGGGCAGGGTTGGGGGGTGGTGGTGATGCTTTGGACTCACTTACAAGGTTTGGCTTGATAGGAGTGCTGGGTGCCTGTGAATATCTGTTATGTAACACATACCACAAGCAGTTGTAAAGTCATTCAGACAATGGTCAAACTTGGGACGTTCCCAACTCATGAATATTGCAGATAGCCCATTTTCTTCACCTTCAGTTGAATCTGATACTTTTGAATAGGCTGTGAGGTGTTCGGGACTTTATCTGAGCCAGTGCCGCTAAGCTGAAAGGAGCCTTGAATGGATGAGGGAGTCATTCAAAAAATGCTTTTATTTGGTTTCAGAAACACTTTCTTTGTTTTGATGTGCTCAGAACATCATCTATTTGAAGTCTGGCTCCACTAGAGTTTTTATCTCCAAAGCAAGAAAAATATGGTAATTTAAAATAAATAAGCCACCACAAAAATATGCATTAAAAAAAATGTTTCCAAGAGATTTGTGCATTTTAAACACGGGTAATGCCTCTATAAAAGTCTAAACGGATGAATCTAAGCTAGAGTCCATCTTTCTCTTTGTTCTTTATGAAAATATTCACATCCATCCAACTAAATTAACATATATTATCACAGATGTGTCATTCTCAAATTCCCTGAGTTCGGCTTATCACTCACCACTCCTTTTTCTTGCTCATGACTGTCTTTCTGAAAACAAAACAACATTATTCACACCAATAAGTGTAACCAGCACAATGAGAGAAAGCTCTGGGAGCAACTTCTTTGTACTTATCGGGGGTGACCTCTCGCTCCTGCCTTTTCCTTTCTTCGCCTCTCTGGAGTCGCCTCTGAGAAGGAACTGTGGAACTCTGTGTTCCATTAGTGCACCCCACACTCATTTGTCCTCCGAGTCCCTTTGTGCAGGAGAATTCAGCCTCCAGGCACAGTCTGACTCCTGGCTTTATTCTTCTGCAGTTGAAAACAGTATATCTTGTTTAAAGAGAAATACTAAATTCCTTTCAGTATCTCAATTCATATGCGGTTTAAGTGGCTAGGGAAAAAGCCTCAATAGATGATTTCCCGATACTTTACTTAAAAATAAAATATTTACTTAAAGCTCCTCTTGCTGCCACAGCCCCTTCAGAGGATTTGGCCAGACCCAAAGAGCTGTTTGTAAGATTGGAGATACTGTATTCCCATGCATTCCCATACCTGGGAATGAATGTGAGTAATAAACATACTGAAATAGACCAGGGAGCAATACAACCCTGGGAGTGTCTAGAAAGATGGGGGAAAACATCTCAGCCCAATCTGAATTCTAATTCAGGCCAGGAAAATAGAGTCTCCTAGAAAATTTTCTATGTCCAAACTGAGGACTCAGAATCAACAACAGAGAGCAATATTTCAGAATGCTCTAGTGTCAACAGGGTACTATGAGTATCACTTCTAGATTCACCATTTAAAGCAACTCACCGCTAAAACTCTCTTCTGATTTAAATGGACCTGAGTCTACCAAGACATCAGGAAAGTTACAGGAATGGAATACAGTGTTCTGACTAATTAAGACACCTTTCTTTGTGTTACTGGAGTGGCAACTATCATTTTCACAGGTTGCTAAATACTTACGGATTATGATAATAACATGAAACAGCTTAAGCTTTGCTATTTTTGCAACATAAAAATTTAGGAATAAAGCCACAATATTCATCTTTGCCTGTTGTTTATATTTCTTACAAACCCTTCAATAAATTCATTTTTTAAGTCAATATAGTACCAAATCCTGGGCTTCCCTGGTGGCTCAGGGGTAAAGACTCTGCCTGCAATGCAAGAGACCTGTGTTCAATTCCTAGGTTGGGAAGATTCCCTGGAGAGGGCATGGCAACCCACTCCAGTATTCTCGCCTGGAGAATTCCATGGACGGAAGAACCTGGCGGGCTACAGTCCATAGGGACGCAGAGTCAGACACGACTGAAGCGACTAAGCAGCAGTAATAGCAGTACCGAACCCTAGAGGTTATATATTGAAAAACATATTTTAACCATGACTATCTATCACAGACTCCTGAACGACCAAAAATCCATTTACCAACAGCTACCAGAAACCTGGGCTTTGTCAAAATGACCAGAACAGACATGGACTTTGATGTGCCCTGGATTTTCATTATGCTTGTGGTTTAAGCAAACCCTACCTCTTTCTACTACTATCCTTGCATATTCACCTCCTTCTGAGAGAAATTCAAGATGTCATCAACCATTTTGGCTGGGATATTCTGGTTCCATTCCTATCTTTGCCAGAAGTTGGCTTATAATTCATCTGCGATAGGCAGAAGGTATATACAAACTCCCTAAAAAGAGAGCAGGTAAATTATTTCTTAATTCTGCTCAGTCACCATGGATCAACATTTATTCTTCTCACTCAAAACTACAAAGTTGGTTCATGGCTGGATGCTTGTTAAGCCCGTGGTGACTCAGGAACTCTAAACCCTACTGGGCACTGGCAGGCAGAATGTCTGTAAAATTACTCTGAAAACATTAAATCTTCATGGCTTAGAGATTAAGACTCTTCCCTAGCGGAGGCATTTTCGAGTACAGAGTATTAAATCGACTCGGTTTTGTTAAAGCATCAGTGTTCTCACATTTTCCAGCAAAGTTATTAAGAGGACAAACAGGCATGGGGATATGGCTTTTTTTTTTTTTGGTGCTAGAACACGGTAGAGACTGTACCCATATCAGGGGCAAACAGGGAGCCTCCTTTGAAAAAGGCTTTTGGTGTAAACCTTCATCTGAAATAATGCTTTGGGAAAAACAAGAGGAAGAAAAAAAAATCTACCTACTCCGATTAAGCTCACAAAGAGACTACAGTGTTCCACATTATCTTAAGAAAAACAAAAGCGCCAAAGCACAAACCCACAGCCTTTCCAGTCAAGCAGACAGACATTAAAGTACATTAACACTATCATTTGTATGTCTCTAAATATCAATAAAGTATGTGATTTGGCTTCACTTTCGCACAAAGAAGGAGGACTATCCTTTTCAGGAAATTTCACAGAGACACTCACCAACAAAAGTTGGGTAATTTAATCTTTGGAAAGCTCAGTAATGCTAAGTTCAAAATTGCAGGTTTTAAACTAATGTACCTGATAAGTGATGATGGCAGAACTAAAGCGACCCATTATTAGGTAACCCAATCGCCCCAATCCCCGGGATCTGTAACAGAGAAGAGTCTCCCTAAAACAGAACTAATGTGTTCACATCTATGTTAATCTCTGAAGTCAGAAAGAGGCATTCTTCGTGGACTTTATCTGTTTCCAGATGTCTGCCTCCACCAGAAGTCCCTTCACACTCCCGAGGCAGCTATGCAAATGATTCCAGTGTCTTTGTCCGAGAGGTGCCATTTCGTACGGATCCACGGGTTATGCTGTCCTGTGACCACACTTCCACAGCTGTCTGACTTCTGTTTCCAAGGACTTAGAGACTATGAGGGCTTCCCTGGTGGCTCAGTGGTAAAGACCCCGCCTGCCAATGCAGGAGACGTGGGTTCGATCCCTGGGTCAGGAAGATCCCCCGGAAAAGGAAATGGTAACCCACTCCAGTACTCTTGCCTAGGAAACCCCATGGACAGAGGAGCCTGGCGGGCTACAGTCCACGGGCTCACAAAAGAGCTGGACATGACTTAGTGACTAAACAATAGCAAAGTGCTTCTTTGCTTCTAGACCATGGAGGACCTGTGTGTGTGCGCGTGTGTGTTTAGAGAGAGAGAGAGAGAGAGAGAGACAGAGAGAGGCAAGGGTAGTCGGTTAGGGTTTTTTCCTCTTAAGTGTCAACCTGCTTCCAACTTTTTTCTCCGGTACAAGTTTTGTCCTGTAAGGTGTCATGATGTTAATGAGAGGATTTGTAGAGCCTCCTTCTTTCAAATTTATTAGGGCCACTTATCATTGCTAGTGATTGGAAACCTATCTTTTTCTCCTTCTGAGTTGCAGAACTTATTTCCAGAGCTGAAATAAACATGGTCCACAAACCATTCATTATTCAGTAACGCATTAAGAGAGAACATGAAAAAGGTAAAACTTGTTCAAGGTGACACATTTTTCCTGCCTTCCCCCCTACGGCAACATTAACAGCAACCTTGGTAAATATATTTTTTATATTCACACTCACGTGTTCTAAACTGGGCTGAAATAATCTTCTGTTTTGAATAATATTTTTAAATCCTCAATTAAGATCATCTCAGTTGAAACCAGTAAGTAGGATGGAAGGTGGATAGCTTAGAACAGGGCTCCCACTTTTCTTGGCAACCTTGACTGGTTCTTGCCCAGAAATACACATTTCCATGAATGAGTGTGTTGACATACATGAATTTGCATGTTGGATCTTACAAATCCAATAGAATTAAGTTAATAAGTATGATCTTTGGCAAATACATTCAAGGCAAGTGTTTAATGTCCCTGCAGAGGGAGTGACAGTAGCCTGCTGAGAAGAACATTAGTTTTCTTCACCAGCCCCCCAGCCTGGGATAGTTCCCAAGAGACATCTTAGGAGGGAAGAAAAGGATCAAAATGAGGACTCTCTGTTGAAAACAGGAGCTATAATAATTTTTATGAGCCACTTATGGCCCTACAATTTATTGAATTTAGAAGCTGTGTCAATGAAACAGGAATTCTCCAAGATTCAGCCAGTTTTTCCTTTTCATAATGACCACTCAAAGAAGGTACTTTGTTTTCTATTAAAAATTTGGCTAGCTCCAGAGTGAAAAAAATAAGTAAACAGCAAGCTCCCATTTACTCAGAATAGTTTAAGAATATTTAACTCTTTCATAGAGACGCAGACAGGGAGAACAGTCTTGTGGCAGAGGGTGGAAAGGAGAGGGTGGGACAAATCGGAAGGGTAGCGCTGACACATATACACTACTATGTGTAAGACAGAGAGCTGGTGGGGAGCTGCTGGACACAGCAGGAGCTCAGCTCGGCGATCTGTGATGGCCTAGAGGGGTGGGATGGTGGTGGGGTGGGAGGGAGGCCCTGAAGAGAGGGGATATGTGTACACACATCGTTGATTCGTGTTGTTGTACATCTGAAATGAACAGAACTTTGTAAAGCAATTATACTTTATAAATAATTGATTATAAATTCATTCATTTATTTAAAATAATTAATTATTAAATTTTAAATAATTAGAACCAAGAAAGAAATATTTAACCACCCTATATGAAGAATTATCATGTATATCAAACATGGATTGCCAACTTTTAAAAGAACTTTAGCAAACTAAACAACATCAAATTCTGAAACTATCCAGTATAAAATTTATCTCAATTCAAGAATCTGCAATACTGTCAACTTAATACTGAGTCAATTAGTAAACATCCCATAATTCTACTGCTGTATTTGAGATTGCACTGACCACATGTTGAGTATACTAGGATATACCTGAGGGCAAGTTCAGTCGCTCAGTTGTGTCTGACTCTTGTAAACCTCATGGACTGTAGCCGCCAGGCTTCTCTGTCCATGTGATTCTCCAGGCTAGAATACTGGAGTGGGCTGCCATTCCCTTCTCCAGGGGATACCTGAGGGAGTGTCCTTTTAAACAAGCTTAAGATTTTAGCTTATTGCTGCTTAAAGTGTTGTTTTTTTCCCCCAGTAAAAATGGAGCATAAAACATGAAAAAATCCAATGAAAGTCCTGGAGACGCTGGAGCGTGAATGGGCACATGTATGTAACAGTGGTTATACCCAAAGCAGAGGGTCTCAAACAGGCACCACAGAGAATGAGAGAGGCCTTGTTGAAAGAGTATGGGCTCTACCCTCAGGGATTCTGATTCAGTAGGTTTGGTGGGGGTGGGGGTATGTGTCCAGAATTTGCATTCTAACAAATTCCTAACTGATGCCGCTGCTCTGTGGTCACATTTTGAGAACTATTGTTGCAGAGTCATTTGTGTTTCTCAGTTGACTTGATCAAGTTAATGTCCATCCAAAAAATTCTGTCCATAGATACCCTTTTTGCGCCTTCAGAAACATAGGTGGGCCAGACTGATCAAAGTAACAGA
Organism: Odocoileus virginianus; assembly: GCF_023699985.2. NCBI lineage: Eukaryota > Metazoa > Chordata > Mammalia > Artiodactyla > Cervidae > Odocoileus > Odocoileus virginianus. Next base: position 20,761,076 of record NC_069680.1, read on the forward strand.
TTTTTATTTTATTTTAAACCACCTTAATATGGAGTCATAAAAATTTCACCCCCTAACAAGGAGCATTTGCACTGACATATGTATCCATGAAGCAGTCAAGCCAGAATAGATTTAGGTTCATATATAGAGGACTTAATTTTCTAACTAGCAGAAGATTTTCAAAATTTTTTTCCTCCAGCCTGGCTGAAATTCCTGATAATTCTTCTGCCTTATGAAACACTAGATGTCGTCAAATAATCTTTCCTTGTTGAATTAAAGTCCTAGAACCCTTCAGAGTCATCATGTACATCAAACTGACATTGTAGTCAAAGAAGAACTGGACAGTATACTCAGTGAGTCGTGATTCTAGAATATAACCTGGATTTAAAATATATATATAACTCCTATTGTAAATTAGACTTCTTGTGAATGCCTTCCTCACCACACACACACACGCACATGCACTCACACACACACACACACACAAATCTACAGCACAAAAAAAATTCTAGTAATTAAGTGATTTAGTTAGGGCTTAGTAAATTGATAATGAGTAGTATATCACAGCACATTGGAGGAGTACAAAGGTGCAGTTTAACTAAGATTATGGGTTGTCAGACACAACTATAATTCAAAAAGATACATGAACCCCTATGTTCATAGAAGCAGTATTCGCAATAGCCGAAATATGGAAATAATCTAAATGTCCATTGACCGATGAATGGATAAGGAAGTTGTGGTGCACACAGGCAGTGGAACACTACTCAACCATAAAAAGGAACAAAATAATGCCATTTGCAGCAACATGAGTGCAACTAGAGATTATCATACTGAGTGAAGTAAGTCAGAAAGAGAAAGACAAATATCATATGACATCACTTACATGTGGAATCTAAAATATGGCACCAATGAATCTATCTACAAAACAGAAACACTCACAGACATAGAGGTCAAACTTGTGGTTGCCAAGTGAGGGTACAAGGAGAGAGATGGACCGTGAGTTTGGGATAAGTAGGTGCAAACTATTACATTTAGAATGGATAAACAACAAGGTCCTACTGCACAGTTTATCCAACTCTGGGATAAACCATAATAGAAAAATATTTTTTTTTAAATGTATATATGTGTATAACCGAGTCATTATGTTGCACAGCAGCAATTGGCACATCATAAATCAACTATACTACAATTTTTTAAAATGTTTTTAAAAAAGACACATGGGTTGTTTAAACAATGGATGGTCATGCTGTTCTTGAGGGAAGTGGTGTTTTGGTGTACCTTGTCCTCCAAATCTGTTGACTCAATATCCTTCAAAGACAGACACTGTTTGATGCAGCTCTCCATGCTTAAGTTCAGAGTCTCTTTATCTCTTCACAGTTGGGATTGTTTGGTCTCCACTATCTATGATCCAAATGTCAAGGCAGAAGCCCTAGATCCCCACCTGCACTTTGGAGGCTGCCTTAAAAAAAAAAAAAGATACTCAATAGTGGCTCTATTGACATTTGGGGCCAGATGATTTCATGTTGCAGGGGACAGTCCTGTGCATTTTAGGATGTTAGCAGCATCCCTGGCTTCCCCCTTCTCAAGTTGAGATGGTCAAAAATGTCTCTAGACATTGCTAAGGGTCTCCTGGATGGGGAGGGGCAAAATTGAACTCCCCAGTTGAGAAACAGAGCCTTAGGCCTTAAAGGCCAGCCCTGGATTTGAATCATAATGGGACATTTTCTCCTTGCTGTTCCCTCTGTTGTTAATTGGTGTGGAAATGACCAGAGAGATTCCTCTGGGAGTCTGGCCCTTCCTACCTTCCTACCAGTCCTTTTGACTGAACAAGCAGAGCAGAGAGCTTACTTCAGCCTCACGGTCTATAGGATGGACTGATGCCTATTATTCAGATACAAAAATGTTCACGGTAGAACTTGTAAAGCTAGTCTCTTAGGAAATAAATATCTTTTCAATATTTTTTGACAATAGATTTCTGAAAGGCTCACATTTCCACTGAGCACAGTCCAGGCCAGTCTCACCTGATTAGATGCTCAAGTGAATGGCTGCTCAGGAGCTGCTCTCAGCTGCAGAGAAGCCTGGACTTGGAGGGTAGAGAAGTGGCAGGCAGCTGGATATAGAAGTCAGCACATTTATGATCATGTCTAAAGGGGTACTGGGGTACTTATATACAGCTAAGGACTGCAAGGTAGTAAAGGTATTGAAACATGCCATGTTCTGATTCTTTATCATATCCTTGTAATAGCAAAATTAGAAAGGAATCAAGGGATTGAAATAATGACAGAATCAGAAATAACCTGAAGTTTGTTATTTGTTTCACTAATAACCACTGCTTGTAATAGCAAAAGGAAAAGGAATTGGAGAGGGAATGGCAACCCACTCCAGTGTTCTTGCCTGGAGAATACCAAGGATAGAGGAGCCTGGCAGACTACAGTCCATGGGGTCGCAAGAATCGGACACGACTTAAGCAACTAAACCACCACAAATACCACTGCTATAAGGTAAGTGAGATGTATTGATGAACCTGTGTGCCTTTCCTATCCCTCTGGTAGGCTATGTGTCCTCTCATCTATTTGATCTGGTGGTTGGACCTAGATTCACTGATTAGTCATACCAGGAGTGTTTACCAGCCCCAGATCTATCATACCTGCTATTCCAGGAGCCAGAGATGTCCTCCAGGCGCTTGCTTTTCTTGTGCAGACAGGCTGATAATGAAACAGCAAACAGTCAGAAGGTGATCCTAGAGGATGATGTGTCCAGTGGAGAAAATGAAAAGTACCACGTGCTAGAGCCAGAACCTGCCAACCGTGACCTACAGACAAAACCAGCCCATTGCCTGTGGTTATTAAGCCTGTGAGCTAAGAATGGTTTTTCCATTGGAACGCCAGTCAAGTGAAATGTTATTTTACCCCAAAAGAATTTCATGCTTCTCCTTAGTAGACCTGTATTACAACATATTGTACTAAAGTGCTATATTCTAATTTGCTTTTTCATCCACAAACACTTGTACAAATTTCTCCCCACTCTGGTCATTTAAATACCTACATACTTGGCTTTGCCTCTTGGCCTACTATGTGTCTCTCTACAAAAAAATTTCAGTCTCAAAAAAGAAGGAAATTCTACCATTTGCTACAATGTGGATGAGCCAGAGGACATCAGCTATGTGAAATAAGCTGGTCACTAAAAGACAAATACTGCATATCCACATATATGAAGTTTGTTATTGGATATGCACATCCATGATGTATCTAAAATAGTTAAATTCAGGAATTCCCTGGTGGTCTAGTGGGTAGGACCCATCGCTCTCAACGTGTGGGCCCAGGGTGCAATCCCTGGTCAGGGAACTAAGATCCTTCAAGTCACGCAGCCAAAAAATATAAATAAAATAAAACAGTTAAACTCACAGAAGCAGAAAATAGAATGGTGGTTGCCAGGGGCTGAGGTGGGGAAAGTAGGGAGATGTTATTCAATGGCTATAAAAGTTTGAATCATGCAAAATTCTAGAATAAATTCTAGAAATCTGCTGTGCCAGTGTCTATAGCATTAACCATGTGGAGTCATACACTTTATGTTAGGAGGGTAGTTCTCAATTTAAGTGTTCTTACCAAAAAGAAACCTCCCCGCCAACAAAAAAAAGAATACAAGGACATTTTGGATTTGTTTAGTGCCTTGGTTGTGACCATGGTTTCACTGGCATGTGCACATGTCCGAACTCATTAAAATGTGAACAGTAAAAATTTGTGGGCTACACTGGAGGTCCAGTGGTTAAGAAGCCATGAAATGCAAGGTTCAATCCCTGGTCCAGGAAGGTCCCACACGGCACAGGGCCACTGAGCCCATGCGCTGTACCTACTGCGCCCGTGCTCTGGAGCCTGCAAGATGCAACTACTGAAAACCGCATGCCTCGAGCTCATACTCTGCCTCAATAAGAAGCCCTCACAATGCAACTAGAAAGCAGCCCCCACTCACAGCAACCAGAGAAAGCCTGCGAGCAGCAGTAAAGACAGCACAGCCGGAAAATAAAGGCACAAAATAAATATTTTTAAAAATACAGGTTTCAAAAATTTGCAATTCTTTTCTGTATTCATTATACCACAATGAAGCTTTAAAAAGTTTGCTGACTGATGTGTTAGAAACCCACAGTGCTGGCAGGGGAGGCGGGACGGTGGTGGCTAAACAGTGAGGGAAGGCCTCTCTGATGACCTAGCATGAGCACCGAAACCTACTACTTCTGCCCCCACCAGCTGTGGGACCTCTGGATCTCCGCTTCCTAGATTGGAAGACCTCTAGGTTGAACTACACTATCTTCCTTCCCCAAACCACTGCACTTCTGTGTCTCTATTGACTGAACCCAATCTATCTCCCCTCGGTCCTCACCTGTAAGCCCTCACCCAGGCCCACCTTGTGTGTGTGAAGACGAAACAGACCCGTGAGAAGAGTCACTTCAATTCTCCACCTTAGGGCCCATCCCACCCTCTGACCAAACTCACAAAAGTCCCATGAAGATGAGTTCTACAACAAACTTCCGATGCCTTGACAAAACGTTCAGGTAGCATGTGCAAGTTTATCAGAGCACAAGGCCAAATGCCTCCAATCTTCAAAACATTGCTGAAAAACAGCCCACACTTGATGTGAATTCTTGTGGTCTTTCAAAGTCTATACAAAGTAATATGCAAGTAGACAAAGCTATTTTACCAGGCGGACAGATATTCCAAATTACTAGTTCTTAACAAGCATGGTAATACATCAGTCAAAAGCAATAAATTTAAACTTAATGAAATCTCAATTTGCCTACAGTGCATTTCACTTTGACATTTTCTATATTGCTACGGTGCTTTGATAAAGTTTTTTAAAATGCAAAGAAAGTGTCTGTAAGGCTAAAGACCAGACTTGGTGCCATTGTGGCCAAGGCAACATTACAGTACTTAAGTTTCATCACTCCATGCCCCGTGGCGGGCAAAGCCCCAGCCGCTAACACAGGTTCAGTTTTCATTATCATCGTCTGATTATGCATTTTACTGCATTTAACTGATAATACAACTACCAGCTCACCTTAAAAGAATTAGCTTGGAGGTTTCATTGCTTTCCAAATGGAATTCATTTGACAAACAAATGACAATTAGCCCGGTCTCCCTGTTCTGCGTCAGGATGCTTTTTGATTGAACCTAGACCAATTTACAATTTTTAAATGAGTTTAGACATTTACATTTAAAATGTCTAGAGGAAATTAGCCCTGGGATATCCAACAGCCAAAATGCTTTTTGAAGTTGATTATTATTTGATCTAGTACCCTCTACCTGTACATTTTGTTCCGACTTCAAAGTTTGGGAATGTAAATGCCACCTCACCTCAAAGCAGAGGGAGAAACTTAAAAGCGGTTTTGCTCATTACGTTATGCAAAGGAGCCCATATTTTAATATTCGTTTAATATGGTTAGTTAGCTTTAATGACACCAGTGTGACAGTGTCATAGTTTTGGAATCTGAAAGCACTGATTGAAGTTCCTGGCGACTGCTTCTATTTTTCTGCACAGAATGGAAGCAAGCCCTTTGAAGGACAGATTGGCCCCTGGGTGCGTCCACTCTGGTGAGGACTCAACATGATAACCTACAGATGAAGAGTTTACCTGCCTGGGAGAAGAAAGCAGAAATCGTGACATCAGGGACCAGAGACACTCGACTGTTACATCCCAATTCTGTGTGTTTTTTAAAGGCAGCCACTGCTGCTGAGGAAATTGCCGGAAATTGCATGATAAACACTCACTGCGGATGACTCAGCCATAGAAACTGACGTTGCTCCAAGACTAAGTCCACCAATTTCTAGGCGAGAGCATATTTTATTTATTTATTATTGTTACTCTTAACCTAGGTTATTGAGAATGAGAAAAATGACAGCCCTTTGCCCACTCCACGTTGTTCAATGGCAAAATAAAATATAGTTACATCCATCATCCTGTTCTGGATGTAACTTCTGAAAGCATGAAGCTCTGTATTACCCATAACACACTCATAGGGACACGGGAGGAAAATGGCCAGGTAATGGGGTCAACCTGCCTGCGCCAGTGTGTAGTTATCCTGGCTTCCTGCCTCATCCCTGTGAGTTCCCCAGAACACTTGGAATTTCTAGTTTTGTCTCCTACTGTAGGACACACACCCCATGTTTTCAAAATAACCTGGAGTTCAAAAGAAATGATAACACTGCACACTCCCAGCACAGAATGCACAGTTCTGAAAACTGTTTTCTGTGAATATAGTTGATGCTGAATTAAGATGCTTGAATTAAGCATCAAGAGGCAAGAACATCAGGAAAGAGTGAATTAACCCAGAGCCCAAATGTAATAGGGCTTCCCAGGTGGTGCTAGTGGTAAAGAAACTGCCTGACAATGCAGGTTAGACCTAAGACACACCGGTTCGATCCCTGGGTTAGGAAGAACCCCTGGAGAAGGGAATGGCACCACACTCCAGTATTCTTGCCTGGAGAATCCCATGGACAGAGGAGCCTGGCGGGCTATAGTTCATAGGGTTGCACAGAGCCAGACATGACTGAAGCAAGTTAGCACAAAGCACCAAATTTAAAAATGGCAGAGAAGGTCAGAAACCCAGTCTCCGAACTCTGAGTCCCCTGGCCTTCCCACTGTGAATTGTGAAATGGCAGAAAAGGTGACAAATACACAAACTAACAGACACTTTTAAAAAAAAAAAAATCTAGGATGGCTAAAGTTTGTTGCGGAAGAGTTGAAACTTCCTCCAGTTCCCTTCACATGTAAACTCTGATTTCCTGTTAGCTTCCCCCTCCCATCCCGCTCTCCTTTTCCTTAATGAAAACGGAATCAGAGTAAACTCGGTTTTGCTTCCAGATTTAACACAGGGGTGGGGAGGGGGGAATAGATGCATGTGTGTGCGCTCACCGTGTCTGAGTCTGCAACTTCATGGACTGTAGCCTGCCAGTCCACTAGCACCAAATTCTCTCACATGCACAAGGTCCAGACCGCACTAGAGACATGCCAAGTCCTTCTTTCAAGGGTTTTCCTTTTTTTTCTGTACACATAGGAATTTTCATTCCGGTACTAAGGGCTTAGCAACAACCGTCACCCACAGCATCCTTGGACCGTGGCTCTGAGCGCACCAGAGCTGCCCAAAGCCCAGGCTGCACAACGGGAAAGCGGCGGAGTTTTGTTGCCTTGTCGCCCTCTGCTGGACCATCTGCCGCTGCTCACACAGGAGCCTGGCACAACCCACGGGAAGGTTTCCTGTGAGGGTACCTGGCACAACCCACGGGAAGGTTTCCTGTTAGGGTAGGTGGGTTGTCCATAAGCCACAGGGAAGTATCTCGGTGTTTTAAGAAATAAAATAGTCTTTTCTGCTGGGCTTTCCTGGTGGTTCAGATAGTAAAAAAAATCTGCCTAACAATGCAGGAGACCAGGGTTCAATCCCTGGGTCGGGAAGATCCCCAGCAGAAGGGAATGGCAACCCACTCCAGTATTCTTGCCTGGAAAATCCCATGGACAGAGGAGTCTGGAGGGCTACTGTGCCTGGGGTCACAAAGAGTTGGACACAACTGAGTGACTAACACTTCTGCTAGAGCATCTTAGGAATTCACTTTTTCCTATCTAGTTGTACTGGTTTGCTTGCTTGCTAGATAAGCAGCTTCAGTTATGTCTGACTCTTTATGACCCTATGTACTGTAGCCTGCCAGGCTCCTCTGTCCATGGGATTCTCCAGGCAAAAATACTGGAATGACAGAATTCCTCAAGGTTTCACTCTAATTATCCCCACTTAAAAAAAAAAAGTAGCTATGTTCCAAAGTGAAAGAGGCAAATAAACTAATATAACGTACAATCCTGACATGCTAGTGCTCTATGAGACCCCACTTGGGCACCAATGACCTAGCAATGAGAGGAGAAAAACCAAAACAGAGCTGTTTCCAAAGTATTCTCATAGCACTAAGTGGAATAGCATGAGTGTTTTAAGGCCATGGGACAAACTGCAAATCCTCTGACACTTACTACCTGCATGACACTGGCCAAGTTAACCTCTCCAAGCTTCCATGGCCTCCTCTGTAATATGAAGTTATAACAATATTTGTCTTCCATGGTATTTGTTAGAAACTAATGCATATAAATAACTTACGCTAGTGCTTGGCACATAGAGAGCACTACGTAAGTGTTGGATAGTGTCACATGTATGGCGAACATCAGAGTTCTAAGTTCAGTGCTCATAATAGGATAGACAGGAGTAGAAGTTTCCCAGATCTGTTTTAAGGGTTTTTTTTTTACCTTTACTCAAGGAGGATGAGTGCCATAGATCTTAAATTGAAAATAGACACATCCCCAAGGGAAAAAAAAAAGAATTCTCAGTGAAAATTTACCCAGATAAGTGTCTTCTTTGCCATCTCTGCAAGTAAGAAAGTGATGGATACAACTGACAATACTCTTTAGATGATAATTCTTGAGAAAGGGGGATAGCTTCTTGGGAATTGCTGATCTTCTGTTTGTGAGACTATGTGGAAGTGTTAGTGGCTCAGTTGTGTCCAACTTTTTGCAATCCTATGGACTGTAGCCCGCCAGGCTCCTCTGTCCTTGGAGTTCTCCAGGCAAGAATACAGGAGTGGGTTGTCATTCTCTTCTCCAGGGGATCTTCCCAACCAAAGGATCAAATCCAGGTCTCCTGCATTGCAGGCAGATTCTTTACCATCTGAGCCACCAGGAAAGCTTTGTAAAGGGAAGTTAAGCATTGAAGTGACTTTTATGTATTAAGGTTTTAAGCCCACATCAAGGAATAGGCTATCCATCCATTCACTGATTCAACAAATATTAATCAGGTATCTACTGTGTGCCTCTAAACCCTGGGCTAAGTAGAAAGCATGTAGATGTAAATAAGACAGGCACACACCCCAAAGTACAGATGTTACAGACTGATGGGAAATACAGATAGTAAACAAATGATTGAATGTGAGTGGTCTAAAAGGAGAAAGACTGGAAGCCTGACACAGGAGGACACGAAACCTCATCTGGACATCTGCTTTCTAATTTTACACGAGATTCCTTTGCATGGAGAGATCTCTATGCAGAACAATGTCATCGTGTTCTGAAAAAATTATAGAAGAGCTACAAATCATCATTATTGCGGGGGCAGACTTTATATTTAGGAAAGCTAACCATGTCCATATTTGCCCACATAATTAGCATGGGATTTGCAACACTAATTCAAGAATACACCAGAGCAAAACCCTGCATCCTTGTGCTCCAGGTTTCATCTATATGAACTAGAGTTGCATTTTCTGTGTTTGATAGAACTGCATGCACCTGCATTGTGGAATATTCTTGAAGTGTTCTCAGAATTAAAGTGGGCTGGTAGGCTTGTGCAGGCGCTAACACTGAACAAGTCAAACATTCTTAAGGGTTGCCACAAGTAACTGGAGATATTGCAGATCTGCCAGGAGATATTTTTCTTTGCTAAGAAGTAGAGCATCTGTAGATCTAAGATACAGATGTATATACTATATAGAGTGAATCCCCTTCTTATCAAAACTTCCAAATAACTGAAGTGATATAAGAGGGAAATTAATTGCCTATGGTTCATTAGGCCAAGATAAATCATAGCTTCTTGAAACATGTTAAATTATTGTTAGAATCTACTGTATATTAGATTGTGTTTTTCTTTATTTAATGGATTTTCTTGGAAGGAATCAACCTGCAGTTAATATCCTTGTGTCACAGGAAAAGCCCATGATGATGACCTATTTTCATCAGTGTGTGTGAAACCCCTGTTTTTAGTAACCCACCTTTTGCTCTTGCTGATTTTTCTCACTCCCTTAATTTCCTACCTCAGTAACTAATCATTTTCAGGTCAAAGCTATAAACATACAGTCAAGTTGAGATGAGATACATATGAGAAGATATTGTTAAGCATCTAAATCATTGGGTTCAATGATCCAGATGATTTTCTAATACTCTGAATAGATAGATAGATAGACAGATATGTATATGTATATACAAAATCTCTAACAAACTGCTAAGTGAAATAAAATGCTTGGTCTGATAATTGGTGTGCTATGTGGAAACAACAGGTAGAAAACTGACTCAAAGACAATGTATTTCAGAGACTTATTCTTACAGAAAAATTTTGCAGAACTGGGAAACCTGATAATTAGGCAGAACTATTAACCTGCTAATCCTGACAGCTAACCTGGGGTATATGGATTACTTGACAGCTTTAATTTAATGAGGAGAAAAAATATAAGTTCATGTTAGGTTAGTACATTACCTATTTTGGTTAATGTTTTGTTACATTTCCCCAGGTTTTAATTAGAACCAAAAGAAGATATTTATTTTTGTATAAAACTTATTATATAGTACACATATATATTATACACACATGCATATATATATCTGTAGATATACATGCATAAACACACACATACACTTATCCCATAGAAAGCAAATTACTCATGTGCCAACTAGACCCATGGAAAATGGCTCAAGAACATAAAATAAGCAAACTCCATTTAAACAAGAAACAAACTCCTTTTCCTCACTTTTAAAAGTCACAATCTGAAAGATCTTAGAGTCTAAAATCTCACAATTAAGGTGTGCTAACTTCTAGGGTAACTTGACATTTGCAGTAAAATATTAAACCTCTTTGAAAGTGTATTCATATTTTGATTGCATTGAATAGTCTCTAATGATTCATGGCAGCGAGGTAGTTGGCTGAAGTGTGCCCTTCCCTGGAAATGAAACCTACCTACATTTCTTCGTCCACATGCATAAATTACATTTGGTGATGTTGTAGTAGAGATTAGCGGAGCTACAGTTTGGTAAAACTAATTCTTAAGCAAAGATAAAGAGCCATTCCATTCACCTGGGAAAGATCCACAATGAAAGCAGCCATTCATGGGCGTGGAGCAGACATCAGCCAGCTCCTTCTCAGTGTGGCTGCAGGTACCCACTCTGAAGGTGGAGTGTAAGTGAGACCTGGGATCTCCCATTTGACAAACGCTTTTTCATGTGAAATACATGAACTCCATTTCCCCCTAGACTGAGTTGTTTCAGATCATTGTCTCTTCCGTAGTACAGGAAGGGAAGCTAATCTATAAAACAATGAGGCTTCACTCTGGATGCCAAAATCTGCAATTATACTGTCCAGAGGGGCTTCATGAATAATTCCTGGGGTATGATCTGACATTAATCTGGATAGTTAATACAGAGCTGGGACAGTGCCAGCATCAAGCCGACTGATTTCTTTACAACGGGGCGCCTTCAAGGTGAGGGCACAACTTTTTCTCTAAGTTAGAATCTCTTCTCCCAGCTGAACACCTTTAGTCTTGCATTTCCCCCTAAACTGTACGTCTAGATACTGGCCGCAGGGTACCACCTTAGAAAGAAGGCACTTCAATGAGGCAAGACAGCTCCAAGATTTTAGCTGTTGCTCACATACAGGTTAGTTTGTAAGAAAATCACCTAGTGTACCATAACTGTATATTGGTCACCAGTGAGCTCTCGGAACCAGTCTCAGACTCAAGGAAAATAATCTCAGAAATACCCCCTTTTTATTAAAGAGGCAAAATTGATACTTCCTCTTGAAGTAACCCAGGATAATGACAAGTAAGTGGTCTTTCCTGAGTTAAATTTTTTTGCTGATTCAAGCACATATGTAATAGTATATTTAGTGGCTCAGACAATAAAGAATCTGCCTGCAGTGCTGGAGTCCCAGGTTCAATCCCTGGGCTGGGAAGATTCCCTGGAGAAGGGAATAGCTACCCACTCCAACATTCTTGCCTAGAAAATTTCATGGACAGAGAAGCCTGGCAGGCTACAGTCCTTGGGGTCACAAACAGTTGGACACAACTGAGAAACTAATGCTTTCACCCTTTTCACTACTATCCCATGTTCAACATTGTGGTAAATATTGTTAGAAATTCTTAAGAGTAGGTAAAAAAAAACACCAACCACCAACCAATCAATGGACAAGACGGCAAGTTCTCTACCCTGGGGATCTTCCTATCAAGTTAGAGAAATAGGAGTAGAAACAAGTAAGAATGTTTAGAGGAAGAGAAGTGGGTGGGAGAGCTGGAGAAGGTATCCTGCAGACTTTTTCACTTTTCAGTTTTTCTTTTTAGGATTAATGGCACTTGGCCAATTTGAAGGATAGAATTTAAGGACTTTAATACAGCTAAAATTAAAAACTATTAAAAACACATACAGTCCCAAATCTTAAGAAAATACCTTCAAGAGTAAAATATGTATAAATTTGACTTTTTAAACAAATGTTTAGAGGATAGTTGCTTTACAATGTTAGGTTAATTTCTGCTGCACAGTGAAGTGAATCGGCCACACAAATGGTACAGATAATGACCAGTCAGGGAGGCCAGAGGCCCCGCATCCGTCAACAACCATCACAACCATAACAGTGCAGACCAGGCTAGTATCAGCCCAGCTTGGGATGGTTCAGTTCTTCTTGCTCTTCTGGTCGTTCCCCTTGGCCACTGGTCTGTCTCCCTCCTCCATCATGTAAATGTACCTGTAGCACCAGACCTAGGGCCCGAACATGACTGTTTCTCAGTGAGTGTTTATTCACTGGCTGAGTGTTTAAGTTGTTGCTGTTTGGGATGCTTAAGTAACTATACATAAAAATCTGAGGTTAGCCTGACTAAAGCAGAATACTCATCTGAGGGAGTTGCAGATAAAATCAGATAGATGGGATGGGCAAAATGATGGAGGTTTTTAATGATCAAGATTTGAAATTTGGACAATTTTCTGTGAGCAGTGGAGAACCACTGAAAGTTCACCAACAAGGATACAGCCACTAGACCATTCTCAAAATCAGAATTTCCAGCATCAATGTTATTTTCCATGACATTAACGAGCTTTTCCTCAGTGCCAGGCATTAGTTCTTTGTGTTTTACATGCATTACTTCATTCACCTATCATAACAACTCTATGAAATGAATCCTATTATTATCTCCCTTTTACAAATGGACACACTAAAGCTTAAATATCTCCAGTGACCTGTTGAAGGTCACATAATTACCCACACTACACTATATGCCTACACACCACATACATACACACACTCACTGATTGAAATCGTTTTCCTAACAAAATTATGTAACACATTAACAGGGAAAATCACTCATAACCTCAGCATGATACCACTCTTATAATTTCTTCTTACTTTGGGGGTGGGAAGGGCTGCTATCATCATTTTATATAATTGTTACTACAGCTGTTATAGAGTTTCATGCCATTTTTTATTTAGAGTTATCCTGTAAAACTTTTCTCTGTTGTTGCATAATATTTATTATTGTAATTTGTAATTACTGTTGTTTAGTTCCTTTTTTCCTCTTAGGCTGTTGTGGGTATTTTGCTATTATAAATAATGCTTCAGTAAACATGTTTCTCCACATATCATGTTCTGTTTTTCTAATTGTTTCTTTTGAATTAATTCCAAAGAGTGATTATACTGTGTTAAAGAGTATGAATATTTTGTAGGTCCTGAATTGTATTGCCAAATGCTTTTCCAAGTAGGTTGTACTAACTTCTACTAATGCCAACAATTATTATTTGCCTGTTTTACTAAAAATTGTATAATCATCTGCTATTAGATGGTTTAATTTTTACTTAATAAAGCTAAATGGCACTTTTCTTTTGCATTTTTGTTACTAGCTAATTTAAACATTTTAAAAACAAATTATAAAAAAATTAAAAAAAATTATATGCATCTTTTCATACTTAAATTGTCAGAGGAAGGCTTTGGGCCATATCCTTACTGGAATCTTAACTTATTACTCTTACAAAGATGGGTGATATCTTTAAATAGTATAAATAATTGTACTACAGTTTGTCATTTTTAATATGAATGTATTTTATAACAGGCTGATTTATTTTTAGTTTCTATAATTTCACTGGAGAGGCATTTTGAAATTTCTTCACTATTATTTTGTATTCTTCAGTTGCTTCAATCTTTAGAAAGTTTTCACCCTTCCAAATATCTGAGATGCTATTTTATTTTGGGTCAATTTTCATTGATTTGATTTTTCAGCTTAATCTTTTTCCCTTATGGAGATTATTTTTGCTTTACAGGAAGGAAAGAATAAAGCAATTTCCCTCACTCTCAATATATATGAAATAATTCATTTCCTTCTTTCTTGTGACACTTTATTACACATTACATTTTTCTATTTAATTTATGGGATTCTATTCTATTCCACTGAGCCATTTTATTTGTCAGATTTCTACTCTCCTTTTTTACTACTGTTGTTTTATAATGTGGCTTTATGTTTGATAGGACTGGCTTCTTCTTAAACAACATTTTTGGGAGTCACACTTGTAAACTTTATTTTTTGATAATATTTTTAGTATATTTTTTCCAAATAAAATTGTAAATTCTTTTTTTTTTTTTCTGACATAACCTGAAATTTCAAGTGAGATTGCTTTAGCCTATATGTAACTTTAAAAGGGAGGGGGGCTGGGAAATGCAGTTTTCACATTCCTAAGTCACTTCAGTAGTGTTCAACTCACTGTGACCACATGAACTATATAGTCCGCCAGGCTTCTCTGTCCATGGGACTGTCCAGGCAAAAATAGTGAAGTGGGTTACCATTTCCTTCTCCAAGAGATCTTCCGGACGCCAGGGACAGAGCCCGAGTCTCTTATGTCTCCTGAACTGCTGGGCGGGTCTTTGCTACTAAGGCCACCTGGGAAGACATGTGTAACTTTAGGACAAATGAATACTATTGTATGTCTCATCTATTATAACCTTTCTAGATCATTTAACTTTTTGTATTTCCCAATTAAGATTTCTTTATGTAAGTCATTCATACCTCTTATTGTACTATTTCTTAAATTTTCATTTGCCTGTTTTTTTTGGCTGCCCCATGCAGCGTGGGGGATCTTAGTTCCCCGACCAGCGATCAAGGCTGTGTCCCCTGCCGTGGAAGTGCAATGTTCTGAACACTGTCCTACTGGGAATTTCTGTATTATATACTCAGCTTAGCAGCAGCATGTGACATATGTTTTTCTTCTAAATTAATTATCTAATTTTAGTCTTTTCATTCTGATTTTTATGACTTCCAGTGATAAGTCAGTGTTTTGCTTTCTTTTTTTTTCCCTAGTTTCTTTCTTTTCCTTCTTCTTTTCTCTCTCCCTAGCTCCTTCCTTCTTTGTTTCTCTTTCTTCCCATATCAGGCTGTGCCTGTTTAATAACTCTGCATCTTCTCTTATCTCTTTGAATATAAATTCCAGCCATTCTCATAAATATTTGGTTCTTTTGATGAACATCCATTTCAGATGTAGTCTTCTTTCACATTTAAAATGTTTTCAAAACTACTTTTAAACCTGTTTACTCATGTGTTCCTAAATTTCACCCACTAAACTTTGCTGAAACTTCTGAAAATGGCCTATATTTCAGATAATGTTAAAGATTCAGTGATGGAATTTAAAAGAGAATATTCCTGTTATCTTGTTCTACCATCTTTCCAAACGTGTCCGTGTAAAGGATAAACGTTTAAAGGGCTGGCTAGGAGTCAAAGTGGGCTTCCCTGATGGCTTAGATGGTAAAGAATCTGCCTGCAATGAGGAAGACGTAGGTTCGGTCCCTGGGTTGGGAAGATCCCCTGGAGAAGGGAATGGCAACCCTCTCCAGTACTGTTGCCTGGAGAATGCTAAGGACAGAGAAGCCTGGTGGGCTATAGTCCATGGGGTTGCAAAAAGTTGAAGACTACTGAGCAACTAATACTTTCACTTTCTTTCAGGAGTTAAAGTATAGGATGGATAAGGAGGAGTGACAGGCGGCCCCAGACAGTTAGGTAGCTTTGCAATGAACTGTGTCTGTAGCCATATGACCTAGATTAGATTAACAGTGGAACAGACCAGAAAAAAAAAGCTGGCCATGAGATACATTCTAACTGACTTCATTCAAATCAGATGTGCTGCAGCATGCACTGAATAAATGGATCATTCTGTCATGCAACCCATTTGATATTGAGCAAATTCAAAATGCTGACTCACAGCTATCACTTTTCTTGGGCAGGAATGACAATCAAGTATTGGTTTTGAGCACAAGTAAGAAGAACACATTTCACCCAGAGAACCTCTCTCAGCCTTTTCATCAGCTCTCTCTCTGCGAGTACCCCGTCACCCAGGCAACACAACGCAACATGACAATCTACTTAGGGCTGGAGCTGCAGGAGAGTGAGGCAACCAGGGTCTCCTGGAAGCCCACCATTCACCCCTCTTCCCTACTTGATTGTTAAAAGTAGACTATAATAATAGAGTTAATTCTTCCTTTCCCGTTGCCCCAACATCACTGACATCATTATTGGAGGAGGTGGGTCTCTTGACATGTGTTTTGGAAAGAGCTTGCAAAGAGGAGTTAAAGGCCTGCCTGCTCTGAAGAGTGACGAAAATGTAAATCTCAGTCATCTCACTAGCAAAGCAGACGTATTTCACCAAGGCCAGATTAATTTAGCAGCTACATTTCCATTCCTGCATGCTCTTAAGTAAAAACAGATCCACAAATCAGTCAAAAAGGCAGAAGGGATTCTCCAAATACATACAGCATGCAGAGGCCTTGGCCAGCCAAAAAAAAAAACAATCCCCAACAGGGACGGGATCCTAAAAGGTATGTGATGACACATTGCAGAGAAGAAGGTTTTCCAGGTTGCCATTATTTATACAAGCATGGTGTAGGAATGCTTAGCTGCAATACATCAGGTCTGTTTGGGGGTGACTGGAAGGAAAAGGTCCCAAGATGTTCTACTTCAGATGGAATTGGGAATTATGTTTATGCCACTGTTGCCTGACTCTACCAATTTGACAAGTGACTATAAATTCCAATGCTGTGACCTCTAATTGTTGCTCAGCAACTGACTTGTGCTACAGCCCTATAAAAGCCACATAATCCTCTCACTCCCTCTATTTTTTAAAAGCTCTGCTTTAAAAATCACATCAATGTCTTCCCCTGTAAATATTTTTGAGGACCTTTATTGGGCCAGAGAAGCTGAGAGAGGCAAATATGAAGGACCGGGTGCCTGTCCTCAGGGAATTCACAGACTAGATGCTAGACTGACACCGTGAATCCACAAGGCAGGTGATGGACCAGTGGGAATTGTAGAAAACAAAATCAATAAAGAAGAGTGGATCTGGACAGGGGACGTGAAGAAGAGCAGCCACATGAGACACTGACATTTGTGTCCCTGGGAAATGCAGGGGCCTTCCTTCTCCAGTCCTGTGATCATTGCCCATTTGTCTACTAACATTGATTGCACTGCATTATAATCATTGGCTTTTGAGCCATCTCTGCAACTCACTGTGGGCTTTTCAAAGTTGAGCACCATTTCTTATTCGTTTTTCCCCACAGCATCTAACATATAGTATATGCTCCATCATGGTTTGCAATAAATAAATGAATGAACAATTTTTCATCATCGTACTGGGAGTAAATCTGCCATGTCCATTATCGTAGGAGAGATTGGTTTCCCTCTCCCACGCTAGTGGTAACTATGAGGAAAAATGCCCTCCAGAGAAGGTCTTGAAAGATGTGTGTGTGTGAGGGGAGCTTCTGGTCCATCTATCCTCAGAAAAGAGTTAAAGGTTGAAAGTTAGAAGCTATCAATAAGGCATCAGGATTGGAGGGACTAAGCAAAGGTAGGAATAAAAAAAAACATGAAAACATAGTGACGACAGGAAAATAAAATAAGCAAGCAGGTGACTTAGGGTGGCTGAGTACACAAATTACAAAGTGCTTTGTGGGATGGCCTGACACAAACTATGCCAAATCCTTTGACTGTGTGGATCACAATAAACTGTGGAAAATTCTGAAAGAGATGGGAATACCAGACTACCTGATCTGCCTCTTGAGAAACCTATATGCAGGTCAGGAAGCAACAGTTAGAACTGGACATGCAACAACAGACCGGTTCCAAATAGGAAAAGGACTACGTCAAGGCTGTATATTGTCACCCTGCTTATTTAACTTATATGCAGAGTACATCATGAGAAACGCTGGGCTGGAAGAAGCACAAGCTGGAATCAAGATTGCAGGGAGAAAAATCAATAACCTCAGATATGCAGATGACACCACCCTTATGGTAGAAAGTGAAGAGGAACTAAAAAGCCTCTTGATGAAAGTGAAAGAGGAGAGTGAAAAAGTTGGCTTAAAGCTCAACATTCAGAAAACTAAGATCATGGCGTCTGGTCCCATCACTTCATGGGAAATAGATGGGGAAACAGTGGAAACAGTGTCAGACTTTATTTTGGGGGCTCCAAAATCATTGCAGATGGTGATTTCAGCCATGAAATTAAAAGACGCTCACTCCTTGGAAGGAACGTTATAACCAACCTAGATAGCATATTAAAAAGCAGAGACATTACTCTGCCAACAAAGGTCCATCTAGTCAAGGCTACTGTTTTTCCAGTGGTCATGCATGGATGTGAGAGCTGGACTGTGAAGAAAGCTGAGTGCCGAAAAATTGATGCTTTTGAACTGTGGTATTGGAGAAGACTCTTGAGAGTCCCTTGGACTGCAAGGAAATCCAACCAGTCCATCCTAAAGGAGATCAGTCCTGGGTGTTCATTGGAAGGACTGATACTGAAGCTGAAACTCCAATACTTTGGCCACCTGATTCGAAGAGTTGACTCATTGGAAAAGACCCTGGTGCTGGGAGGGATTGGGGGCAGGAGGAGAAGGGGACGACAGAGGATGATGGCTGGATGGCATCACCGACTCTATGGACATGAGTTTGAGTAAACTCCAGGAGTTGGTGATGGACAGGGAGGCCTGGGCGTGCTGCGATTTATGGGGTCGCAAAGAGTGGGACACCACTGAGCGACTGAACTGACTGAACTGACCGACTGACACAAACTCTTTGGGCTGAAGACAGAGTCTTAAAGTTACCAGATAAATTATGTCCCAAATAGTCCATGGGGAGTCTTATACCAAATACTCCATGCTGCTGCTGCTGCTAAGTCGCTTCAGTCGTGTCCGACTCTGTGTGACTCCATAAATGGCAGCCCACCAGGCTCCACAGTCCCTGGGATTCTCCAGGCAAGACCACTGGAGTGGGTTGCCACTGTCTTCTTCAATACTCCATGAAATACACTAAATATATGTATATATTCATTGTTTTTCTGAAATTCAAATTTAACTGGGCATCTTTTATTGCTTTATTTGCTTAATCTGGCAGTGGTCTTAGTAGAACAACCAGGATAGAAACAAGGATGGACAAGTCTGGTGGAATGAGGTTACGGAAAGTTAAACCCCATGAGGCTTCATGCAGCAATTTTACTCAAATATTATTGGGTCATCAAGAAGTCTCTCAAAAGACAATAGCAGATTTAACAAGATAATAAGGTGACTCTCCAGTAATAGCAAGTATTGCTGGGTTTTTCCCCCTCCTGAGACTTTCACATCTGTACCTAAGGGTCACCTGAACTTATAAACGTTCCACCTGTGGCTTCTTTCCAGAATCCAGTCACCAGATTCTGTCTTCCAGGAGCTCAGGAGGAAAAAGAAAAAGAAAAAAACCTTCCTTCTGTCTCTCTTGTGAGAAACAAGGGACTGAATGAATTTTTCACATGGCAGGGTAGGGTATATCAAAGCGGACACTTGGCTGCAAAACCTCTACTTGAAACATCTTAAATAGGAGTTTGTTTTTCTCATACAACAAGACATTTGGAGATAGAAATCTCTCCATGCAGGTTTAGTGGCCTAGCAACACCAAGGCCGTGTACCTGAAATGCTTTCTAGGTTTCTACCTCATAGTTGCAAGATGGCTGCCACAGCATCAGCCACCACATTCTTGGTCAAGGTGGGAAGAGAGAGAAGATAGGGCCATTCAACTGCTTCTGATCCTATTCTGCTCTTTTTTTATTTTAACTTTTTATTTTGTATTGGGATATAACCAATTAACAATGTGGTAACAATTTCATGTGAATGGCAAAGGAGCTCAGCCATACACATACATGTACCCATTCTCCTCCAAACTCCCCTCTCACTGAGCAGAGTTCTGTGTGCATACAGTAGATCCTTGCTGGTTATCCATCTTAAACATAGCAGTGTATACACGTCCATCCCAAACTCCCTAACTCTATTCTGCTTTTCTTAAGGAAACAAATGGCTTCCTAAACCCTGGCCACCTCAGCAGACTTTTGGTTATATCTCATAAAAGACTTCTGAGTTTCTCTGTGTTGTGCTTAGTCGCTTAGATGTCCAGCTGTTTGCGACCCCATGGACTGTAGCCTGCCAGTCTTCTTTGTCCAAGTGATTCTCCAAGGGATATTCCCAACCCAGGGATGGAATCCAGATCTCCCACATTGCAGGCAAATTCTTTACCATCTGAGCCACTAGCGAGAAGTAATTAGGAAAAAGAAAGTGGAAGTGGCTTTGGGGTGGTCAAAAAACAGTTGAGAGGAGCCCATAACCCAGCCAGCCTTCTGGAAGGAACAGCCCCACGAAGAACTGAAAAGAATCCAGTCTCTGAAATCCAACAAGCCTTGGTTCAAATGTCGGCGCTACCCCTCACTACACAAGGGTCCTTGAGCAAGGCATTTAATCTTTCTGAACACCCTTTTTTCATTTGAAGGATGAGAGTAATAATGGTGACCTCAGAATGGGAGGGGAGGTAAAGATCAGAGATAACATACATTAGGCACTTGGTATAGTCTGTGGCAGTAGATACAGAATGAAGAGTTATTATTATTATTTGGAGATGCCAGCCAATAAAATGTGAGAGGTTTTTTTTTTCTATTTGGATAAAATATGCCTTCTATTAGGTACACACATTCAAAAATTAAGTTCTGGAATGTATACATTTTAACTCCACAATGCATTTGCAATTCAACAGAACCATTATAGAGCAATTAAAAGCAGTTTTGGGTTGTCTGGATTACTCATAATCTTTTATATACATTGTTCAGCTGCTCAGTTGTGTCTGACTCATCACAACCCCATGGACTGCAGCACACCTAACTTCCCTGTCCTTCACTATCTTCCAGAATTTGCTCAAACTCATGTCCATTGAGTTGATGATGCCATCCAACCATCTCATCCTCTGTCGTCCCCTTCTCCTCCTGCCCTCAATCTTTCTCATCATTAGGGTCTTTTTCAATGAGTCTGCTCTTTGCATCAGGTGGCCAAAGTATGGGAGTTTCAGCTTCAGCATCAGTCCTTCCAGTGTATATTCAGGGTTGATTTCCTTTAGGATTGACTGGTTTGATCTCCTTGCTATCCAATACTCATGTCTTTAGCCATATCAAAAAGTACTAGATAAAGGCTCTTCTGCAGACATATAGATCTGGGGCACTACTCTGAAATTTGTAAGTTGTTATTTCTTTCTCAAAAATAAATGGAAAGATTTTTTGATTCGAGGAATGTTTAGTTCTTACGTGAGGTAAGTGTGATCTTGAAAACCCTTCATTCTTAAACATATTTTATATTCACTTTCCCACTGGAAGAAAACTGTAGTACTCAAGATAATCAAATGGCTTCAAGGGCCAAACAACAGGACATATGGACTCACTGGAATGATCATTTATAAGATAGTCCTTAAAGACTATCAGCATTTACTGCTTCTGACAATTGAAGCTCAAGGAACTCTTCATGAGGATGAAAGAGAATCATATATGTTACTGTAATATTTGGATATTAAAAGTCTAAATATAGGCTAGGGAAATTAGGATAAACTATTACATACACACAGATGTTTAAAATTTACCAGTAATGAATTCACATGCCAGAACTTGAGAAAATGAAAGGAGAAACAGCATTAGAATTCTTTTTTATTTGTAAAACCATCTTCTACACAAACCAATTTAATACATATGATGCAAATAGCAATGACTCGTCCAAGGAAATATTGAAATCCATTAGGATTGCACGTGCGTAATCTGATTCAACAAGTCAGTATATTTTTCTCAAAAACATAATATCTTTCCTGCATTGTGTGAGATGAAGGTTAGATTACATTTCTTGCCTGTGCAATAATTCCCACATCATAAATTCTGATGAAATTATATCAATACATAAAGCAAATGGATGCCTGACCTACCATCGTTTTCTAGTTCTCAGAGAGAGAGGCTGACATACAAGGCAAATCCCCAGCTGCTTGGAGCGATGCTATTACCGCCTGCCTTTGCCTGGGAACTGTTATTAACTATCTTGACCAGGAGCGGCTGCTAGAGTTTGTGGTTTCTGCTCTGAATATTAAACTTGGGCATACAAGAGTCCTTATTGTGGGGAGCACTTGGAAATGGTAATACAAAATTGTTTTATATTTGCGGGATTTGATTGCTTTAGATGATACAGCCCTGGCTGGTGGGCCCTTCTTGCTGCTTGCATTTCCAGATTATAAATCATTCTTTTGACAGGGTATCTGCCACAACCGGGTGTCAGTTTCTGTGGTATCATTTTTTATATTACAACTGGCAACTGCTCTTCTGGGCTGTTCATATAAGTGACACATTTTGCATAATTTATGAGAATGGAGTCAAAATCAAAGCTAATAAAAGCCTCCCCAACTTTTCTTGTACATGTCAAGGCGTCTCTGGCTTTGAGTTCTGAGAGGACTGGGTCGTGAATCGAGGATGTTAGATTTTCGTAGGGTGGTTGAGAGGCAATGTGCTTACCACGTACCGAAATTCAGTATCAGGAAAGTCCATGTAAAACAAAGCTTCATCCACAATTAGCCAACTGGTTGCTGATAGAAAACCCTCAAAAGCAAAATAATATCACCTTAAAATTTATGCCAAGAGACAAAAGCACTGAATGCCACCTCATACAGAAAGACTAGCTAGAAGGGATTGCCTTGTTTTCCTCTCCTGAAAATAAGGACCTCGAATGAGATAATCTGCCCACTTCCTTCTGCTTCTGATGTTTTGCTGAGGCTACAAAATTCACTGAAGGAATTAAGTTCAATGAATGCAGATGATGGCAATGATTCTGTGCCACGTCCATACTGCAAACAAGTTAGATTCAGATCCAAGATTTAAGAACCTGAAGGGCACATTCATTCCTGGAACACTTAATACCAGCGCTATAGTAGAACCCCTTCCTAAAGTTGTACGTTTTAACTCCCACAACACAGCTGACTTCTGGTTAAGCCTGAGATGTCTTGGTTTTTTGCTATGTGAATTTAGTGGGATATTAATTTGGAGGATTGATTCTCAACAAGCATAACGAGATCCAAGTCATAGTGTGAGATGCCTTCCAAATTAGGCTGTTATGAACTTATGAATGATGGGATCAATAATTTAAAAGATTGTTTTAAAACAACCTCAGCCCAGAAATAAAAAGCTCTCAATCACTGTTGCACCCTGCCAATACCCCCTCCCAGGCCCTGCTTACTCAGTCTCCTTGGTTGCTCTTATTAGATCAAGGCTTCTTTGACGTCCCATTAGTCATAACACAAAGCAGGAACTGTGAGTGGCCCAAGGCTCAATGTTAGCTGGGAGTGGTTTCCAAATTAACCAAGTTCAGCATTTCCTGAGTAATTACTTGTCCTTCCCCCCCACCCGCCCCCACCATCCAAAAGAGGATTCGTATGTATTTTCAAATGTAGTTGAAATATAATTGTAGTGTAACTAGAGAAATCTGGTATAAAACATCTATAGGAAACTCAAAGAGACTGTCCTCGAGCCAAGCCAGTCTATTGAAGCAGCTTCCATCCTCATGGGCTGTGTTCCTCTCTGCGGTCTGCGCTCTTCGGAGCAACTTGGTAAGTCAAGCCTTTCCAAAATAAGGAAGATAGAGGTTCACTCTGCAGGAGGATTGTTTAAAATGGATAATTATTAAATGCTGATATGGATTCCTTTGAGAATTTTACTTAATCATTGGATTTCAGAACTAAGGACACTTATAAACAATTGTCATTTTTCAGAAGAGAAACTGAGGCCCAT
Organism: Odocoileus virginianus; assembly: GCF_023699985.2. Classification (NCBI taxonomy): domain Eukaryota; kingdom Metazoa; phylum Chordata; class Mammalia; order Artiodactyla; family Cervidae; genus Odocoileus; species Odocoileus virginianus. The sequence goes on from NC_069680.1 coordinate 20,784,944, forward strand.
CAGAGAACAATGTCTTGCCCAAGGTCATAGAGGCAGCAGCAGAACTAGATAGAACCCAAGGTTTCATATACCCAACAGTGACTTTCAAAATTTCTTGACTATGAACCACTGGATGCAATATATTTTCCATTGTAACCCAGTCAGTTATACCCAAGCAACTGAAACAAAATTTTGAGAAATGATCCCTACCCTTCCTATGTGTGATACACTCTGATCCATTCTGTTTTACTTACTTTTTAAAAATACTGATAATGCACTACTTTAGTTATAACCTGTCATTTTAAATCACTGTTCTAAAATACATTTGCTCCAAAATGACTTATGGGATTTCCTTTAATAAAGACTTTCTACAAATAAGCTCCTATTCTACCTTCCTGTCCCAGAGACAGAATTGAATGAGATTCCTCATCAAAGCCTAGAATTCTGCTGACCTGCTACATTTAATAGAAACAAAATTATCTCTTGCGGTAAGTTATCCATTTTTCCTGAATATCAGTGACTAGAAAAGCTTGAAAGACTGAAGAAAGAGAAACCCAATTAATACAAGATCCAGAAGAGATCAGAAGGAGTAACTCTGATCAGCAACAACTGAAATGCAAGTTGTTCAAATGAGAGGAGGGCGCTGCTCTGCAGAGATGGTTTTTCAGGCTCTTGGCCAAATTTGAGGTTTCTCTGCCTGAAATAAATGACCTTTGTTAATAACTGTTCCATAAAACTCAGGGCAGAGTTTTGACTCATTTAGGTGGCTGTAGTAAACACCTAAATTCATTAATCCAGTATCATTAGTTGGGGGAAAGGTGATTTTTGCTAAGAAACGAAGCCAGGATGCTAACCTATCAAAGAAAGAGGAGGAGAAATCTCCAGGGTGGCTTTTAGATATTTGCTTGCAGGTTTTCCAGTGATGCCCTCAGGTGATCAATGCCTCCAATCTTCTCTGGAGCAAAGTGCATGAAATCGTTTAACACGTGGTGAGGAGTTTTTACTTCTCGCCACATTGAGGAGCAGAGCCAAGGAATCTGAGCGGCAGTAGAAAACTACAAGTCCCCTGGATGCCAGGAACAGGAAACATGGAAGCAGTTCTCAGAAGACAGACATTCAACGTGGGCCAACTCCTGGCCCGTGATGATATGCACGCTCTCCATGTGAAGCAGCTGTCTGCCAGGAGTGTGACCACAGCAAGGAAGAACTGCGTTTGTCCACTTCTTCCACAGGACAAGGCCTGGACCTGCATCCCATCAGTTCACAAAATGCTTGGTTCCAGCCCCGGATTCCTCTTTGCAGACTGGGGAATGGAACAACTTAGCGGCTTTTACTGGAAATCCCCATGCCTCCATCCTATGGTAATATGGAGCCAGCCAAACCTTGTTTTTCACTTGGGGCTGATTTCTGGCAAAATTCCCATTGCTGGACTCCGGCACTGACAGAGGTTAATGGGTACCATTTAGTCACTCTCGGCAGCAATGGTTTGATCTTCTTGGCTCCGATACTCTTCCTTCTCTTGGCACGAGAAAATTCAGCTTTTGCCCTTTATCTTGTTATCCAAGAGCCTGAATGCCCATGACAGCCGTGGATGCAGATGCTGCCCCTTCTAAGTCCTTGGCAGAGCAGGAGAATTCAGACCAAGGCAGGCAATATGCACTGAGCTCTTGATTTTTTTCCTAAACAGCCAGCTGGCCTGTTGCTGAAACCAAGACCAATCAGAAAAGACACACACGCATATGTGGCTGGCACTGTCTTATTTCCTCCTCCACCAAGAAAGACAGGGGAAATAGTTTCTCACACTCAGTAAGGAAAGATGATTAAATGTGCCCTGAATCCAAAGAACTCTTGACTACCCTCAAGTTCTTCAGTTCTTAGAGATGCCTCAGCCCTCAAAACTACACATGAACATGACTTTGGAAGAAAAATGCTGAGGTCAACTTGACTGCCTTTTGGCAAACAAGTACAATCAATCACATACAATGGGTCATTCTGTCCTACAGTGCCCAGTGCTTTCTTAGATCCACTTGGAAGGGTCCTGACTCAGAACCCACAGCAGAGAAGTAGGAAGGAGAGGGCCACAGAGAGGTTAGGACCTATGGTCAATGTGGACCATGGAAATAATGTAAAATCCTAATATTCTTGAAGACGTGTGAAGTCCCCCATAAGCACAGCGCTGTGTCACACCTCCACTGAAGGCGCTGGGGCTCATCAGCCCATTTAATAGAGGTGTTTCTCCCCCAGCCCTGGAAGAAATTACCTTCACTTCTGTTGAGCACCAGATGAAGTAGTTGGTTTGCCTTGCATGCTAAGTTGCTTCAGTCATGTCCGACTCTTTGCGACCCAGTGGACCGTAACCTGCCAGGCCCCTGTCTATGAGATTCTCCAGGCAAGAATACTGGAGTGGGTTGCCATGTCCTCCTCCAGGGGATCTTCCTGACCCAGGGATCGAACCCGAGTCTTACATCTCCTGCATTGGCAGGTGGGTTCTTTACCCCTAACACCACGAAACGCATAATGCAAATCTTTTAACCCAAGATTTAGCCTCAGAGAAGCAAGAAACTGGAAGGTGGGACTAGGACTCCTTGAGGACACAGTTTCCCCCTAGCAGATGCTCACAAGAAGATGGGGGTCTCGAACTGCAGAAACAGGAGGACACACACATGACTCGATTTCCCCAGGAACACCCTCCTGCCTGCCCTCCTCTTTTCTGCCTTTTCTCTCCAAGCCCAGAGCTGAATTTGCTCATGTTTGAGAACAATTTTCATTTCAATTACAGTTGGGAAGGGGGCTCAACTAGAATTCCTGCCCCTTTCTTCATCGTGAAGATTTTAGAATTATTCCGGAACAATTCTCATTTCTACCTACACATAAGGTCCAACGGTTCAAAAAGCATGGAGGATATTCTGAAATTGAAATTCTGTTCCAGGGAAGAATTGAGAGAGCTAAGGGTGCAGCCTGGCCTCAGTTTAATAGCTCTAAAATGGGTGTGCAACACCCTCCTTTGTGGGAAGGGTGGAATCAGGTTAATTAATTGGCTTCCTCAGAGGAGAAAATGTGTCATCCTCTTCAAAACCCTAGGATGACAGGTGTGAAATGGTGTCATTGTTTCATAAATCACTACATCAAACATGGGACGCCTATAAACCTGCAACACGTAATTATCATAAAAATAGCACACTTAAAACTTCCAGAAGAGTATGCGGTGTATTCTTTTGGAAGAAGAACACACATGGTCCTGAGCAAAAAAAACCCACCTCCAAGCCACCTGCCAGGACCAGCTTCCTCTCCTTGAAGTTCAGCAATGCCTTCCCCAGATGTCCCCTGATTCCACCCTGCCTTCGGTGTTATAAAAAGAAACATACATTTGGTCTTTGTCCCCATTGCTGGCACAGAGCTTTTAAAACCTTTGGAATTTTCTGAGGAGATCCACAAAGGTGTCTTTTATTATGCTAATGAGGTAACTTTTGGATAGCATCTAAGGACCAGGCACTGGTTGCCTGGGGAAGCAACCAAGTGATTAGAGGACTAGAACCTTCAATCGCACCCCCAAAACCTCCTGGGAGGACAGCGGGGCTGAAGATTAAATCAATCACCCACAATTTGGTCAATCATGCCTAACACCAGGGGGAGGAAAACCTGCAGTTGACTTGGGACAGAAATTCACCCGACTGTAATTATTTACTTACAGCTGTACTGGGTCTTGGAGAAGGAAATGGCAACCCACTCCAGTGTTCTTGCCTGGAGAATCCTGTGGACAGAGGAGCCTGGTGGGCTGCTGTCCATAGGGTTGCACAGAGTCAGACACGACTGAAGCGACTGAGCATGCTTGCATACACTGGGAAAGGAAACGGCAACCCACTCCAGTGTTCTTGCCTGGAGAATCCCAGGGACAGAGGAGCCTGGTGGGCTGCCGCCTATGGGGTCGCACAGAGTCGGACACGACTGAAGCAACTTAGCAGCAGCAGCAGTGCTGGGTCTTCATTACTGCAAAGGTCTTTCTCTAGTTGCTGAGAGTGGGGCCCATTCTCTAGTTGCTTCTCTTGCTTCGGGTGCTAGGGTATTTCAGGCTCTAGGGTGCCTGGGCTTCAGAGGTTGTAGTACATGGGCTCAATAGTTGTGGCTCCCAGGTTCTAGAGCACAGGCTCAACAGTTGCGGTGCTCAGACTTAGGTGTTCAGCGGCATGTGGGATCTTCCCGGACCAGGGATCAAACCCGTGTTTCCTACAGCAGCAGGTGGATTCTTTACCACTGAGCCACCAGGGAAGCCCCACCCTACTGCAACTTTTAATGGCAATGAGGGCAAAGCCCCTTACAGGTCTATAATTCCTTGTCTGAAATTTATAGGTCCAAAGATGTTTCAGATTTTACAACTTTTCATAGTTTAAAGTGGTAATGTGGCTCATACGCTGTATGTTACATAACATCATCACTGGGTCCTGGGCCATATTCTAAGATTAAAAACATGAACACTTCTGAAAAAAAAAAAGGTACTGATATTCATAATACTTGGAATATATAAAAGTTATAAACAGCTCTAAGTCAGACCAGATCAGCTTTTGCTATCAAATAAATTCAGGTCAGGTTTGAATTTGCCCCAAATGAGTTGGAAAATCTTTCAATTTTCAGAGTCATTTGGATTTCTGATTGAGGATAAGTAGGGTAACCATGTAATTTATTGTTCAAACTTCACTTCTGAGAGTAAAGGGAATGCTATTAGGAATTGTATTAGACAGGAATGCTGAGAATATGCAGTGTGGAAGTGTCCATTTATAATCTCTACAACCCTCCCACAATCATAGTCAGAGCAACTAGGGCAGTAAAAGCAAAACCCATGAATAATATCTACCACAAAAACTAAGTGGTGGGTATCGCCATTAACTCCAAAAAGCAATCAAATATTTAAGAGCTACAGAGTTATGTATTTATCAGCTGAGAAGGAGGAAGCAAAAGGAAGCTAGGGGAGATTGAATGAACTTGAAAACAGGAGAACCCCCACCCCAAACCCCTAATGAGTCCATACTAGAAACATGGCAGGACAATGTGAAAACAACAATTGAAACTGAGAGATTTTTGCCCAATCCAATTTTCAGAGAGTGCAAAGACTTCTGAAAATATTTTAAGGCGAAAGTACCCAACGTTTTTGGCACAAGGACTGGTTTCATGGAAGACAGTTTTTCCGTGAACTAGTGCAGGAGGTGGGGATGGTTTGGGGATGATTCAATGGCATTATATTTATTGTTCACTTTTCTATTATTTTTACATCAGCTCCTCCTCCGGTCATCAGATGTTAGATCTCTGTTGTTGGGGACCCTTGTCTTTTTTTTAAAGAGATTTTTTTTTTTTAAGATTTATTTATTTAGCTAGTTAGTTATGACTGTGCTGGATCTTTGTTGCCGCGTGCAGGCTTTCCCCAGTTGCAACAAGCAGGGTCTACTTTCTAGGTGCAGTGCGCAGGCTTCTCATTGCTGTGGTTTCTCTCATAGAGCACAGGCTCTATGCACCCAAGCTTCATTAGTTTCGGAGCATGGGCTCAGTAATTGTGGAGCACAGGCTTAGCTGTCCCAGAAGCATGTGGGATCTTCCCAGACCAGGGGTTCAACCCATGTCCCCTGTACTAGCGGTGGGTTCTTTACTGCTGAGTCACCGGGGAAGCCCCGGAATCCATATCTTAAGGGACAGCAGTAGCGTGGGCCCTGTGAACTCTCAAAGAAACAAACCAAAGTCTCCTTCCAGGACAAATCTCCTCTCTGGGAGTATAAGGGCAGGGACAGCAAAGGAAACAGTCAGATCCAGATAAAACTGTGGGTAGGTAATGAAAGAGGAAGTTCTCCAGAGTATAAGCTACATTTTGTATCACTCTGTAGAGAAAAAGACAAAAAAAAAAAAAGAGATCTAAGGTTAGGGGGGGAAAGTTCTAACTCCTCCTTGCCTAAAAGTAAAGGAAATCTCATTTTACATGATAATAACAAACAAAACAGGGCTTCCCTAGCAGCTCAGACAGTAAAGCGTTCACCCACAATGCAGGAGACTGGGGTTCAGTCCCTGGGTCGGGAAGATCCCCAGGAGGAGGGAATGGCAACGACTCCAGTATTCTTGCCTGGAGAGTTGCACGGACAGAGGAACCTGGTGGGTTACAGTCCATGGGCTGCAAAGACTCGGACAGGACTGAGCGGCTAACACAACCAACAAAGTATGATTGCAGTTGAATCCTAGATGAAGTTAGCATTTTTTTTTCATTTTTTTTTTATTAGTTGGAGGCTAATTACTTTACAATATTGTAGTGGGTTTTGTCATACATTGACATGAACCAGCCATGGAGTTACATGGAAGTTATCATTTTTTAAAAAGAGAATAATAGCATATCAGAAAGACATGCCCACAAAATACATAAGAAAAGAAAGCAAGCTTTTTCTGGTAAGCGGCCTGAGCTGACCCTTAACAATGGTGCGCTATTCACTCCACCCAGAAAACCCCACAAAATCATGCAAATCAAGAGGTTCTAATCTTCATGTTCACTTTAAGAACACTCGTGAGACTGCCCAGGCCATAAAGGGTATGCATATCCGAAAAGCCACCAACTATCTGAAGGATGTCACTTTAAAGAAGCAACGTGTGCCATTCCGTCGTTACAACGGTGGAGTTGGGAGGTGTGCACAGGCCAAACAGTGGGGCTGGAGGCAGGGTCGGTGGCCCAAAAAGAGTGCTGAATTTTTACTACACATGCTCAAAAATGCAGAGAGTAATGCTGAACTTAAGGGCTTAGATGTAGATTCTCTGGTCATTGAGCACATCCAAGTGAACAAAGCCCCCAAGATGCGGCGCAGGACTTATAGAGCTCACGGTCGGATCAACCCCTACATGAGCTCCCCCTGCCACATTGAGATGGTCCTTACTGAAAAAGAACAGATTGTTCCTAAACCAGAAGAGGGGGTTGCACAGAAGAAAAAGATATCCCAGAAGAAACTGAAGAAACAAAAACTCATGGCCCTGGAATAAATGCCGCAGAAAATAAATGCAAATAAAAGTGGAAAAAAAAAGAAAAGAAAGCAATATCTCAAAATGAGCTAAAACAAATAACAAAGATGGCATAAAGTTATGGAAAATATGAAAGAAAATCCTAAGTCAGAATTTTTCAGACTCAGACATGAGATTATTTACAAAAATTTAGCAGTAAATTTAGGATTTAAATTTCTTAAATTTAGGAAAAATTTAGAAGTAAAATAATAAATTATTTCATAAATGAAGACAAAGTTATAAGAAATAAATGAGTAGACAGCATATAATGCCTTACAAGGTAAAGGCAAAGTGACAAGAATTTTTTTTCAATTAAAAGGAAATAAAGAGATAAAAAAGATTCAAAGGAAAATGGAAGATACAGGAGATAGGTAAAAAAAAGAAGAAGCAACATAGGTATAATAGGAGTTCCCCTTCCTACTTAAAGACAGAAACCAAACTTGTAGATCAGAAAAAGTACTGAAAATTAAAATTTAAGAACAGTTTCCTGAAATGAAAATCATTTGAAACTATATATTGAAAGGGCATACTGTGGGCAATAAAAAGAAAGGAGAAGGAAGGAGGGGAAGGAGGGCGGTAGGGAGAGAAGAGGTGGGAAGGAAGGAAGGAAGGATAGATAACCCAGAGAGACCAATATTGCAACATCGTCTTGAAAAATGAATGGACTTGAAGAAAAAGAAAATCCTTTGGGCATCCGAAAACAAGCCAAATCACTTAGAAAGAAACTAAGATTATCATCAGATTGCCTCATAACAATGCTTTATGCCAGAAGAAAACAGAATGATACTTAAACATAATAAAGGGCAAAAAATGTGACTTTGTGTATTTTTAGCCAGTCAAATTAACATTGAAATATAAATACTTCAGATAAAATGTTATGAACATGAAAGAATCCAAGGTGATTTTCTCCTGAGCTCTTCCCAAGCAATCTCCTAGATAACAATATGATCAAAATGGCAGAAGAGGCTTTAGCATGATGACTGGTGATTCAGCATGCTTGGCATGCAAAACTGGAGATACAAATGTAAGACAAAGTTTTAAGTAAAAATCTTGTAATCGCCAAACTTGAATGGGAAGTATCAGCATAAATTTGTACTCTGTCTTTAAATTTGTCCTGGACCTCTCTGATGGTTAAGAATCCAGCTGCCAATGCAGGGGACATGGGTTTGATCCCAGGTCTGGGAAGATTCCACATGCCATGAGACAGCTAAACCTGTGCGCTGCAACTCTGAAACCTGGGTGCCCTGGAGCCAGTGCTCCACAACAAGAGAAGCCCATGGGATAAGATGCCCAGGCATCACAACTAGAGAGTAGCCCTCACTCAGCCACACCTAGAGAAAGCCCACACGCAGCAACGAAGAGCCAGCACAGCCAAAAATAAATAATTTTTAAAATAAGAAATAAATGTTCCCTAGCTGTATCAACTGAAAATGCCTATAAACCATGATCAAATGAAAGGAATGAGCACCCCAGCGCCCAGACTGTGGTTTCTAAATACTGTGTCCCATTAAAAGGACCCAGGGGCTTCTCAAAGCAATAACTGATCCCAGTACTGGAGCAGGAAGAGTACAAGGTGAACCTGAAAACTCTTGCTATACGAGAAGCAAGAACATTATCAAAGACTATTGGGATCTTGCCAAGAACTCAAGAGCCAACTTGAAGAATTTCCCACCCGCCAAACATAGGACAATTTGAGTATCAATAAAGAAAATAACTGTAATGAATCGAAACAGATAAGTAAACTTAAATTCATGAATTAATAATAATATAAAAATAATCAGCTGAAGGGAAAAGAGATGGGACAACTATATGGAAAGAGACTTAATGGGTATAGTAAAATACTGCAATGCACACAGTTATTTGAATCTCAGTTCAAAGAAACAAAAACTGGGTGGGGGGGTAGAAATTTTATCACTGACTTGATATTTGCCTGTATGAGGGAATTACGGGTTCATTATTTTAAGTGTGAGAATGGTATTGTGATTGGGTCTTTCTTTAGGTTCTTATCTTTTATAATTATGATGACTGGAATTTGTTTTAAAATAGTACAGAAGAAGAAATAAGGATGCATGGGGCTTTATTATTCTATTCTGTATATTTTTATATATTTTGGAAGGTCTCCATAAGAAAAGCTTAACATTTTCACATCAGGATGTGTGTGTGTGCCTGTGTGCCCCGTCGCTCAGTCATGTCTGACTCTTTGCGACCCCATAGACTGTAGCCCACCAGGCTTCTCTGCCCATGGAATTATCCAGGCAAGAATACTGGAGTGGGTTGCCATTTCCTATTCCCGGGGATCTTCCTGACCCAGGGATTGAACCTGAGTCTTTTGCAACTCCTGCATCGGCAGGCAGATTCTTTACTGCTGGAAGCATTTACATCCGGTTAATAGATATAAATTGGGACTGTCCCAGGCAAGTGGTCCAACCATGGTTATACAGGCCCAGAGACAGGGGTGACAGACCTGTCAAACACTCCAAAAAGTGTCCAGTAGGATTCTGTTCTGATCATTTAGCATTGCTATATCATTAGTGAAGTCGCTCAGTCGTGTCTGACTCTTTGCGATCCCATGGACTGTAGCCAGCAGGCTCCTCCATCCATGGGATTTTCCAGGCAATAGTACTGGAGTGGGTTGCCATTTCCTTCTCCAGGGGATCTTCCCGCCCCAGGGATCGAACCTGGGTCTCCCGCATTGTAGACAGATGCTTTACCGACTGAACCACCAGGGGAGTCCTTTATATCATTAGCTAATCTATTTTTATTTTCATTTTTAGCTGCATAAATCCACGTTTAATTTATATAACACTAAGTTCTTACTTGAGAAATTCTGCCCTGTGCTTTTTTAATTTTTTTTTTTTTTTATCTAGCTCAGTTTCTCCAAAAGAGCCTCTAGCAAACAGGCCACTAAAATTTGGCAGCTTTATTGTTGAATGCATTCAATTATCATTTTTTAAGTCTAGCACCACATTCCTTTAATGATTTAGGACCTTGCACGGTTTTAAATGTCTCCCAAAGCTTTCATTGTAAATTGTGTTAAACATCAAAGGAGGTAAGTGATGCCCAGATGCTGTTTACCTCCTGTGAAATTCTTCGCACTAAATAGGATGGGTAGCCCTCGACGGATTCAGAATTAGAGCTGGGTAGAAAGGAATAACCTTCATTTTTGGATGCTAATCCAAAGCCTCGCACCGAGTATGAAAAACCACATTAGAAAATGTTTTTGAAATCGACCTTCTGCGTTGATTCCTCCACTTTCATTTCCAGTCCCATCAAGAAATACACTGACAATTCCCATGTCCACAGAGGCAGAGCGGTTGCGGTTCTGTAAGGCTGCAGCTGACTTAGGGTTAGTATTACAGGGTTAGAAAGGCATTTGTTTAAATTGGGCCCCTAAGCCGGGACCCTAGAAATGTCCTCCTTACCTTCGACGAACCGTCTTAAAACAAGAGCCAAACAACAGTATCTACATACATCTCTGCTCGCTGCCCTGCTTGGGGGATGGTGTTCCTTTGCCAGGTACCCTCCCCGACGCCTCCACTCTCCCCTCACCCTTTACTGTTGGGAGGAGGGCTTATTCAAAGGATATACTCCTCATGCTTCCAGGCCAGTTTTTTTTTTTTTTTCCTGGCTGCACCACACAGCTTGTGGGATCTTGGTTCCCTGACCAGGGATTGAACCCATGCCCTTGGCAGTGAAAGTGTGGAGTCAGGCCAGATTTTTAAAAAAGAGCAGTTTCTGCTTACCCCCCTACTCCCACCATCATAGCAGCCTTTCAAATTTTTAATAGTTTTGTGTTCTCTCTGGATCTCTGGTTATTTTGTGACATGAAACCCTAGTATTGGCCCCCTGAGTCTGGAGTCTGTTGGTGGGAGAATTCTCAATTGCCTGGTTGCAGAGAGATCCCTGTCTCTCTCCCCCACTGGGAAAGGAGCACGTTCATCCCCCACCCAGTGGACACCTGTTCTCAAATGTTTATCAACCATGCTCCCGCAGAGTTTTAGGCACTGGGGACACCATTGTGCAGCCGAAGACCTCGTTTCTTCTCTTCTAAAGCCTTTGTTTGCTGCAGACTAATCTTCAGTGTGGAAGTTACCTTGAGTACCCCCCTCTGCAACCATGGGACTGGATATCATAGGGGTAAGAGCCAGGCTGCTTGCAATTTGAGCTCTGGCTTTGTGACCTCAGACAAGCCACTTAGACCTGCTGGGCCTCAGGTGGCTCATCTGCAGTATGGGCCAGTAAGGTGCCCACCTCTGAGGGCCATGAGAATTCATCAGTACGGACATGGGGGCTGAGAACAGTGACGAACGCTCCACACACGTTAGTTGTGGATGGCCACTGCAGCAGGCACAGCTGTGGGCGCCCTCTCTCTTCTCTTCTGCCCCTCGCTGCCCCAGCCTTTCTATGATCATGCTTGCTGACTTCCCCTACCTTCTCTCCTTCCCTGGCGGCTCAGCGGGTAAAGAATCCACCTGCAGTGCAGGAGACCTGGGTGTGATCCCTGGGTTGGGAAGATCCCCTGGAGAAGGGAATGGCTACCCACTCCAGTGTTCTGGCCTGGAGGATTCCATGGACTGTATAGCCCATGGGGTCGCAAGGAGTTGGATACGACTGAGTGACTTTCACTTTCACTTTTCACCTTCTCTTCTAGAAGACAAGTTTCTCAGACTTCCAAATCATCCTCTTCCATCCACCCCACAAAAAGCATAAACTCTAATATCCTACCTGTTATAAATGATGTCCGTCAAACATGGCAGCTTGACAGGGTTTCATGGGCACAGAAAAATATAAGAGCATCAGGATTTTTATCCCTTTTCCTCCCTCCTAAGGAGGAGAATTTTCTTGGTGCTTGGCTTCTGGGCCTGGCTCTGCTGACCGAGGTAATGGCTGGGAGCCCAGATCAGAGGAAGCTAAAAACACAAGGATCTCCTTGCATCAGGAAAGCTCAGAGCTTCACCTGGAGGGAAAGAAAGCACCCAGGAAGCTGGGAGAGGGACCCCAAGGGAGCAGAGGTGTGCCAAGAAAATGGCATGGGCTGGAGTGTGATGGGGAGGACAGGGAGAACAATGATTTGAGGAACTTTAGGGAGAAAGGTGAATAAAGATGGTATTTAAGAAATTTGGCTGTGCTGTGTCTACAATCTTCCCTCTGCTGCCTGAGGGCAAGAAAGTGTTGTGTAGGGATATACAAATTATCCTCAAGGCTTTTGGAGTCTGATTTGAGTTTCTTTTGGATCCTGTGAGCAGGAAGCCCCAGATTTATTCGGGTTATAACTGCAGTAGCAGCTAGCATGTACTGAGAACCTCCTGGACCCCAGGTGCCATGGTGGGGTCTAACATGCAGTGTCTTCAGTTCTCACAGTAATGCTGTAAGGCCAGGTAGGATTACTTTTTCTTTCCTGGAATTCAGTTTCAGTGAACATAAATAACTTCATCAGACCAGTGAGAGGCAGAGTTGGGATTGGAACCCAAACCTACCGGATTCTTTTTTTTTTTTTCAATTCTACCTGATTCTAATGCCTGAAATCTTCCCACCACCACTCCAATGAACCTAAACATAAACTTTTAGAAGTGAAGTGAAGTGAAAGTCGCTCAGTTGTGTCCGAATCTTTATGACCCCATGGACTGTAGTCCACAAGGCTCCTCTGTCCATAGAATTCTCCAGGCAAGAATATTGGAGTGGGGTGCCATTTCCTTCTCCAGGGAAGATTTAGAGGGTCTGTTTAAAATTTCCTGTCATATTATTATCATCACTCTTTCAAATTTCAGTGACATGCCTAATGTAATACCATGTGCATGCTCCAATGGACTGACTTTAGCTCCTTTCAATTAAAATATCATTTTGGAGTTAATAGATGCTTCTGATTGGACAGTTGTTTCACAACAAAACTGCATCTCCACGTGTCAAAAATAAGACTCAAGGAAATTGACCATTTTTCAAATATTGTATTATTGTGTGTGTACAAACCGGCAGAGAAAGAAAGACTCTAAGGAGGCTGTTTAAGATTTTAGTGCAGCTACTTAAAAATAAGTACATAATGTTGTTTGATTTCTGAGAGGCCTAAAAGAATTGTAAACAAATCATGCAGCCAGTCCTTCATAGCACGCTACCTGGGAAAAGCATTGTTTGTTCACAGCAAATATGTAACCACAAAACACATTAAAATGCAGAAAAATCATCTGACCAAACAAAATGACGATAAATCGGCTCGAAACTTGTTGCCATTACAGGATATTAAATATGCTCATCTAGGGAAGAATGCACGTTAGTCACCTATTTAATCGTGCACATAATTAAAGGGGTTGCCCACACTATGATTTATAAGTTGGATCTTCTAATTACTTAGCTGTAGCAATTAGGATTTTCTTTGTATTACACTTCTTCAGGTCAAAGATGCCTTCTATCGCTTGGGCCAGATTTAGGAGGGCAAATCCTGGCTTCTGTCCCATCCCCTGTGACACTCCCCACTCCCCACTTCCCCGCCAGTTGAAGTTGTTCCCAACTGGGGATCTTAAAGGTGATTCTGATGGTACTGGAAAAAAGAGGAATGTCACTGTGATAGCTGAACCACGGTTCTCTCCTTGACAGACTCACAGGCTTTGGGGTCTTATCCCAGCTTCACTAGAAAAGACCCTGATGCTGGGAAAGATTGAGGGCAGAAGAGAGTGACAGAAGACGAGATGGTCAGATAGCATCATCAACTCCATGGTCATGAGTTTGAGCAAATTCCAGGAGATGGTGAAGGACCAGGAAGCTTGGTATGCTCCAGTCCAGGGGGTCACCAAGAGTCAGGCATGACTTAGCGACTGAACAACAACTCAGCTTCAGGAGGCCCACTGCCTTGGAGACCTGGGGTCCTGTCTTCACTGAACACACAGTGACTTCCAGACATTTCCTTACTAGAGAAAGATCAGAAGGGCCAGGAGTTGATGAGAAATATACATAACATTCCTCAGACTTTCATTACTCCATAATAGTTTTGTTGAAAGCCTTAGGAGACAGTGCAGTAAGATCAGGAGAGGAGAGTTCATCTGTTATTTATCTAATGTGTTCCACGTGCCAGGAATTCTGCTGTACATGCAGGGGTTAAAAGTACAGGTTCTGGCGTCAAAACATCTGGGTTCAAATCTTTGTTCAGAATCACTAGCTGTGTGGCAGTGAGGGACTTACCTGCTCTGAGCTTCAGTTTTCTTATCTATAAAATGGAGCTAAGAGCACCCACTTCAAGACCTTTGAAGATTAAACAAGATAAAACTTTAAAGCAATCACTTGCATAGATCCCAGCATACATTAAACATCTGCATGTGAGCGTGCTCAGTCGCTTCAGTCGTGTCCAACTCTTCTCAACTCCATGGACCATAGCCCGCCAGGCTCCTTTGTCCATGAGATTCTCCAGGCAAGAATACTGGAATGGGTTGCCGTGTCCTCCTCCAGGGGAATCTTCCCAACCCAGGGATCAAACATATGTCTCTCATGTCTCCTGCATTGTCAGGCAGGTTCTTTACCACTAGCGCCACCTGGGAAGCCCACAGTAAACACTTACTACATGTATTATTCTTAGTATATTCAGTATTTCCAATCCTATGAATCATTCGTTCATTTTTTTCACTTATGCAGAGAATATCTGAGTGTTTATTACCAGATCCAGAAGGGCTATGTTCTGTTCATTACACTTCCTCGCCCTCCCAGGCCATAAACCTTCAACTCCTGGGCACAGGAAAGTCATTTATTATGTTGAATGAAAGATTCAACTTTTTGAAGTGTCAAAAGCGTTGGATTTAAGCTAGTGTAAATCAGCTTTCAGATAGCACGGGACTCCAGAGAACACACACAACAGGACGCCAGTGTAGAGCTGAGCCATGTGGCTGAAGCTCCAGCATCAGAGCAACACATTGGGGTTCACCGTGATGGTCAGGTGGAAGCTTGGCGGTGCCTTCTGAGAGTGCTGCACCAGGGCTGGGAATACAGGACTGACACTCCCTTCGTTCAGCAAATATTGATTGGTTTATGTTGTATATGCAAACCCGTGCTGGTGCTTGGGACCCAAAGATGACCAGCAACCCGTGGTCTCTGTTCTCCATGGCTTTGTGTTCTAACAGGAACATAAATATGCAAACCAGCGTTGGCCTGCCCAGTGGTAAGGAAGGGCAAGGGACACCTAGGGAAAGAAGAGCTGTCGCTCCCTGCTGAAGCATCCCAGAGGAGGAAACATCGGAGCTGAGGTTCCAGCTGGGGTTTGCCCTGAACACAACTAGGGAATGATTTCTTGGAGCACCAATAAGAAGTTGTGAACCAAATAATAATCACAGTCATCAGAAACCTCTTAGCTATCATGCATTTAGTCAAATTCAAGATCCATGTTCAACATCATTTTTTTCTTCATTAAATGATCCTATCTTCTAGATGTTTGAATGACTATCCCCAATTTGAAGACATCACTCCCAAATGAGATTCATTTAATTAAAGGCAAGATGGGGGCCTCCATGATATCTCAAATAAAGAACACCTAACAGGCATTCAGCAAGCTATGCTGGACTGAAGGTACACCCCACTGAAGGCTCAGAGTCTTTTTCCTTCTTTGTAGCCTGGATGGAAAAAGTACGTTCGTCTCTTGGCTTGTTTCCTTTGGCAAAGAGAATTATACCATGTGTTATTCTATTTATGAAAAATCAGTACTCTAAAAAAGCATGCTATTTGTGTTGGCAATACAAGCAAAGGTGGACTGGTTACCACCAAAAAGTGCCCAGACTGTGAAATATATACCCATCACCTTTCAATTTAAATAAACTAGACCCTTTATCAGTAGGAACAAAATAATGCGGTCAGCTAGAAAATAGCCCCATTGGAAACATTTCATTTGGTGGGTCACTTGACATTGCATTAGGGTGTTTGAGATTATGATAAGTGGTTGGAGTGAGGTTTTTCCTTTTAAATTTCATTAAACAGCATTTCCTTGTGACAGAAGTCAAAGGTTTGATTTCAACAATTAGGAAGTGCGCTTTTTTTTTTTTACCATGCTCGGGAAAAAAACGCTTCAACTGAGATAAGGCAGAAGCACACGTCATCTTGAATAGCAGTTGCAAAAGATCTCTCCCTCAATGAAAGTTCTAACCTCTGGGCAAACTGAACATGCCATAGTCCTAGTGGGAACTAATAAGGACGCATTTATCTTTCCAGAGGTAGTGAGTTGGACTCTCATGCTCATTCTGCCCTCTGGTGGCTGGTTTTATGAAATGCAACCGAAAGGATACATTGTAAGCAGCGATGACTTTCTTCCTTTTTCAGATGACTTTATGTAATTCTTATCTACAATTACCGTGTCCCAAAGCTGCTATCTTCTGACCTGTAGACCTCAAATTCAGTTTTCTAATTAAATTGGCTGAAATCCTGACTTTTATTTAATTAAACACAGACTGGGGATTTAAAAATGTGTCTCAACATTCAGGTTTAAAGCTAGTTCAGGTGAGTTGCAGATGAATTTTTTTTTTTTTTTAATGAATGAATTCACCTGGAGGATGAAAGCCAGCACACTGTATAACCAAGTCCTTGAATACCCCAAAGATCAGTGTATTTAGTTAGTCAGACAATAAGTTAACTTATTAGTAGATTATTGGCATGCCTACGCTAAAATCCATATGACTAAGAATAACAATAAGCCATTTGAAGAAGAATAAAGAAGCATGACTTGCTTTCTATCAAGATATACTAATATATCAATATTGGCACAAGTTAGACACAGTTCAGAAGCAAACCTACAAACACACAGAAACTTGATATAGGGGAGAAGAGTATTATAAATCAGAGTAGAAAGAATGCAATCATAATAAAGGCTACTGGGAAAACTGGTTATTCTTTTTTACAAAATAAATTTAGATAATACCTCAAACCAAAGAAAAATAATACATTTCAGATGTAATATATGCCTTGTTGTGAAAATAAAAAAAAGAATAACTTTAGGAAAAAATAAACTATCTATGTAATATGCAAAAGTACCTAGCAAAACAAAAAGAAAGATTAATGCATGCAATTATACTGTATAAAACTTTTGCAAAAATCACCTTAAAGCTAACAGAGAAGATTAGAAGAAAATATTTGCAGCTCACCCAACATGATCAATGAAATCTTAGTATCCAGGCTATAAGAAGAATTCCTGTAAATCAATTATTAACAGATAAATATCTAACAGAAAAATAAGAAAAATACGTGAACTGGCAATTCATAGAAAAAGAAACCCAAATGGCCAATACAGAACACAACCTATCAGTAATGAAGGAAATGCAAATCAAAATTTCTGTGAGATGGAATTTCACTACCCATCATACTTAACTTTTCTTTTTAAGCTGGCAATACCAGATCCAGATGTAGACAAGGATGTGGAGAAGGTATAGATTCTCTATCTTGCCGGCGGAAATTGAAACGGGCACAATTGCTATTTAATATTCACTAATTAATTATAAATACCCAATTAATATCTAATTGACATTGACTAATAATTGGTGAACATCTGGTAAGTATATAATTTATATATATAATATCTAAGCAATAGCTAATCAGGCTAGTGACACACATTCTGTTCGGACAAGCTCTTCTGGGTCTAATGAATTTTTGCACATATGTACCAGGAGTTGGCAGTAGTGAGACTGATGGGACATCACTGTGCAGTAAACCACCTCCCACCCCACCCTCCCGTTCCCCAGAGGTCCCATCATACTTTTGACAGAGCTCAGGAATGGTGATTACAAGCATGGATTTTAGGGTCAGGTAAACCTGGGGGCTCTATTGCTTTGTGTCCTCCAATAGTTGCATAATCTCTCTAGACCCCAGTTCCCTTCATTGTCAGTGGGGATAGTCATGTCCCTCTCCTTAACATTATTGGGGAAATAAAATGACAGACCTGTAAAGTTTTTTGTACATAGTAGATGCTCAATAAATGGCTGCTATTGTTTCCAGTATCATGACTCTACAATGGGGAGTCATCATTTCTGACTAAGCAGAAATTCTCTTTTCTGGCTAGGAAGACAGGTATCAAGAAAGAAAGCTCAATGATATATTCTTAGGGCAGTCAGAGCATCCCATCAAGGAAATAAGCAGAGCTACATGAACAGTTTTACCACCCATTCGATGACAAACCAAAGAACTAGATTCTGCTCCTCAGTAAGACACCTGGAATAAGTCTGTGAGGCATCCCATTACCCATCAAAGAAAGAAACAAGACATCTACACTGTTTCCATGCTCAGTCTCTGACCTGGTCCAGGGGGCACTAAGAAATGCGCCTCATGAAGTTCTTGGGCTGGCACCTGCCTGTGGGATTGAAATCTGAGGGAGGATGGGCCAGAAATTCAAAGAAATAAGACTGAAGTCAGAAAACGACCTTGTTTAAAATGGAGAATGAGGTTTCCCGTCATCGAATACTTACCAGTTAAGATGTAGGCCAGTGCAAGGAAAGCAAGTAAAACTCTTTGGGTCACACTATCTGCTGTGAGCTGAGACTCTTGTAGAATCAATTTGCTACATTGACGTAAAACAATGTGTGCCATTGTCCTTGATTTTGCTTGTCTGTAGCTTCCTCAGAGGTCATAATTCAAAGACTTCTCAGAATCTGAAAGCTATTTACAAATAGCATAATGAACCATACTTCACACTCTGTAAAGAATTTTCCCTCTATCAATCACTAATATATTTACATATGAAATGAAAATTAGAGGACCTTTCTACCTCGCTTCACCAGAAAGTTTCATCTGGGGAATAAATTGAATCTTATAATTTTTTACATGAGATACCCTCTCCAGGCTTCCCAAATGCTCACTATCCCTTAAAAATTACAGTGAAGGCAAATGAGAAATGGAACCATCAAGGAAAATTGCTCAAAGTTTAGCTTTCATTAGGAATTAATCATCAGCTGTGATTGCCTTGGGTGCTATGATACATAAATTCCAGAACTTTGTCCTTGAAGAAAAGTCATTTTTCATCCTCAAAAACCTAAATGTGTATCTTCCCTTCCAGCAAGGTGCAGACACAAGGTTATCCCAGTGGAGGGTGGATGCTCAAGGTACCTGACCCGTTACAAATAAAGACACCCTTCTATACCACTGGTCATCCATCGTTTCTGAAAAACATTTCTGGGACAGTTGGTGAAGTGGATTGTAAGAGCAGATTGACAAAAAGAATGCAGCATTTTACACTGCATGCCAACTCTAAAGAGAATGTTTGACAAGCAAAGAAATCAGTACCAAGTTAAATAATTTTACATACACGTAAATTGGCTGGAAACATGCCCGTTAGTCATTGCTTTCCGTCCCAGAGGCCTGAGTGCTGAAAGGTACTCAGAGCCATAGACAAGACCAGGCACTGCATAAACAAACCCACTTCTTCCACAGCAACCAGTAGGCACCATCTCCAAGAACCTAGGCTGTGCCAACCCCTGCTGCTCGCTGGCCAGACTGCAGGCACTCTTCACCCGTGACTTGTTCGTGGCTTTATTCTCCAATCATACATGCAAGCACATAGACATGTGGCACCTGCCAGGAGATGCTTTGGCTTTCTCAAGACATCAGTGGAACTTAGCTTCTGCACTTTCATCTCTTCATGCATCCCTCTTTTTGGCCAGAGGAGACTACTCACCTGCCCTCTCACCTATTGACTTCAGCTGCCCACACCGGACCTGACATCCTGCCCCAGGGAGCAGGTTAGGGGCACGTAGTGGTGTCGGGTTCATCGCCGCATCTGGTTACCCACGCCTGTCCTTTCTTCCTGAGGCTCCAGAATTCCGCTTGCTCTCCTGCCCAGCGGGTGTCTGTGGACTCCTTAATTCTGCTGCCACCAAAATGTGAGCACCTGTTATCTACAAAGCTCTCTTGCTCTCCCTCTTGGCAGGGTCACCATTCTCCCCTCCTGGCATAGGTTGAGTTTTCTGGAAGCTGATGCGTGATGGAGTTTGGGCTGCAAGATGTTTGTTGGGCTCAATGCTTGTTGAAGGAAGGGGAGGAATTAGGGAGGGCGGAAGAGTAAGTCATGCAGTCCTAAAACTCCACCAAGATGGCAGGAGCTCTGGGAGGAACACCAACCTATAGAATTGCCCGTATTGTGGCAAAGTGGCCAGGCCATCGTATCCCTGCCTGGATGATCCAGTCGTTGGGATGTGAGCTTCCTCAAGGAAGGGTGGGACCCCGGGCAAGGCACTGTCTCGGGTAACCCTCCACACGCTCATGGGTGGAAGCTGTCTTCTGACCCTGCTCCCGGTGGCTGGGCAGCAAATCCTTCTTCGAGGTGGCACTGGATGGTACGCCTTCATGTCTGTGACACCAGTCACCTTCAGTGCAGACCCCTGCAGGCCTTGACCTCACCAGTCGGCCTGCCTGGTGTTCCAACCCATCTGATCTTTGTCTGCAGGCTCTCTTTGGCTTCTAGCACAATTCTCAGTCTTACAGTTCAGTTCCGCAGAACTTAGGATTGTCATGTTATCACCTGGAGGTGATATCATGATGTTATCATGATGTTATCACATCCAGGAATGCCCTTTGTGGCCATGGAGACTGGAAAGCTCTGCTCTCAATTCCAGTGCCCCTTGATGTGGTCCATCCCCACCCCAAGCCTCGCCCCATTTCCTCAATTCCCCTGCCCGGTCCTGCCTGCCCCAAGGGTCCTGCTGCTTGGTGATGTTCCCGAAGAACTCCCAGTGGAGAGAAGGAGATTAGAGAAGGAAGACTGCATCCATGCCAACATGGACTTACCCACACGTATAGCCTCAACCCCAAGGCAGATGCATCATAGCACAAACAGTAAGAGAAAGAGAATAATTCCATGTGCCAATATCTGCAAGACAGTTTCAACTCCTTGCAAGTGATGCTAAAAGAAATCATTTTATCTGGGAGAGTTGGGGACCTGTGGTATATTAAAAGCTTCCAAGGCAGTGGAAAATCATTTAAGTGGCCAGTTTCTTGAGTGTTCAGTAAATCCTGACTTTCCTCTAATACCATTGTCATTTTCAGCCCCGAAACTCACCCCATCTTTTAGAGTCCTTGGCCTGGGAGTCATTTTTTTAACCCTCAGCCAGCCTTTCTCCTCCTCTGTCAGATTGCTGGCCTCTCTTTTCACCATGATTTTGATTATCCCTGCCTTTTGTAGAGAGAAAATTTTCTCAATCTCATCTTTCCTCGCTTTTCCAAAACCAAACAAAAACAAAAAGCAAACAAACGAAAAAACAACACCTCCACCTGAGAGCCTTCTCTGATTAACATCTCCTAATTCTGATTATGAGTTTACTCTGCATATTTCCAGGATTAAGTTTTTATTAAAACCAAATGGCATTGTATAAGATTTCAAAGCATTACCCAAGCTATTATTTTTATTGCATCAGTTCCTTTCTTAAATCAATTAACCAGCAAATAAGACTAGGAGCACTTTAGTGCCATTAAAGACACTTTTTTCAGCGGTTGTTCTTTGCTTTTTAACAGCTAGATTTGTTGTAATGAGATTTGACC
Organism: Odocoileus virginianus; assembly: GCF_023699985.2. NCBI lineage: Eukaryota > Metazoa > Chordata > Mammalia > Artiodactyla > Cervidae > Odocoileus > Odocoileus virginianus. The sequence continues at coordinate 20,806,421 of NC_069680.1, forward strand.
TGGTAGGTATTTGCATGTGGTTATTTGCCGAACGTTTGTGATTGTTCATAGCGTGGAATCTGTATGAAATTGGCCTGTTTCAGGCACAATCAAAAGACCCCATCACGATGTAACAAGGCTTCCTGTAACTCTATATGTGTTGTTTTAAAACACTATCCCTCATGAGGGACTTTTAGGGTAAAAAGGTGCCAGTGTGCTTAAAATATTTGGTCTTCATCTGTGTATGGCCTTCTCAACCACAAAGCCAGTGCCTCATGGCAATAGCCATGCTTTCCATAGACACCGAGCAACACCAACAAGCTCTCTCTGGGCATCTGCTCCACACCAAGCCCTGTGCTCATGTGGACTCCTTCCACTGAACCCCCCCCCCCCACCCGGGAAGACCAAGGTGAGTGAGATTTGGAAATCTGTCTAAGGTCCACAGGTGATGAGACAGGATTGGAGTCTGAACCCAGGTTTTCTATAAATCTCTATGCCTTTTTCTCCCTGCACTTCGTTATTACACACGGTGGGGTTTACCCTGGCAGCTCAGTGGTAAAGAATCCACCTGCCAAAGCAAGAGACACAAGAGACACGGGTTCGATCTCTGGGTCAGGAAGATCCTCTGGAGGAGGAAATGGCATCCACTGCAGTTTTCCTGCCTGGGAAATCCCATGGCCAGAGGAGCCTGGAGGGCTGCAGTCCTTGAGGTCACAAGAGTTGGACACAACTTAGCGACTAAACAACAGTTGAAACCCGACAACTCAAAGTTGGCTAGCTACGTGGCTCCACAGCCCTGTGCCCCACAAGAAGTCAGAGCTTAAAGAAGTCTGGGCAAGCGAAGAAGGTGCATGATCTTCTGAAGAACCAGGAATTAAGGGGTCTTAATTAACCCTCCGAGGACTGTGTCAAGAACAGGTGATCTTGCAACACACTGTCACTTTTCTCCGTATTGTCCCTGATGTTTTCCTGGTCTCTTCCTGCCGTACAAAGTTCAGGTCACACCGGATAAAATGAAGTGCAGTGTCAGAAACACCACACAGTCTGCCGGGATCTTGGATCAGAGTATCTTGCGGGAAATCCCCAGGGAGGGGTCTCAAGGTGAACCCGGCAAGTAATTGGCACATTGCCTTCGAAAATGCATTCAATTAGCAGAGAGGCCTATGCCTAAATTGAGCATAGCTGAGAAGGACAGGGTCGAGTCACCAGATTACCTCCATGGGATTTGCTGTATTTAGTGCAAGGCCACCACCCAGGTTTCCTCTCACTTAAGAATTCTAAGTAAAATAAGAATAAGGCATGCCTCCCCTTCCTTACCACCCCACCACAACCACCAGCGTCTGAGGGAATGAAAACTCAGATGGTGGATAAAATCCCAGCTCCTGCCTAATGCTTCTCCCTGGTGGAGGAGCTGTGTGGCTCAGGAACTCTGCCACTCCACGGGCAAAAATGCAGAGTTTGTCTCTTTTGTCAGTCTGGAGATAAAATCCTATTCTTTGTAATCCCTAAAGAAACAAATCAAATAAACTCGGGCTGAGCTAACCATTTTCAATCCATCAAAGCAATCAAATTCTGTTTACCTGAATCACAATGATTTCTAAAATGTTATTAAAAAGTAAAATGGAGTTTAACTATTCCAAAAAACCGAAAATGATGTGCAAACACAAAAGGGATAAGATTTCTGTAATTATGTAGACATAAAGTCGAGGCCATCATCTGAACCACAATACATTGTAGCTATGGCATGTACAGATAAAGAGCCCTTTGTCTAACACGGCAGCTGCGACTGATGCATAAACATAATTAATGTAAGAAGTCTTCAAAGAGGTGACTATTCATTTAGTTAGTTTTATTGCTCTTTCGGGCAAACAATGGTTTTATAATTTAATAAACCAATTAACTGATTACGTCTCACCCAAAATATTTGTATATCACCCCTTCTATCATCTCAAAAATCCTCAGCCCATTTCTTGGCCAGAGAGTGTTGTTGTCAATGTGACTAATTAGTATCTTTGGCAAATGTTCGGCTGGCAGGTTAATTTTGCAGCAAATTCTTTGGGAATTTTTGTATCCATGTGCTTTGCAAACATTTGCAGAAAGCCCTTTCTCAGTGTCATTAGAAGTTCAGAGACCACAGCTAATATTAGGACTGTTTAGAGGCACTTTGAAAGAAAGAATGTGTGGTTCTGCTTCTTTATTGTAATTCTTCCACTCCTAAGTAGGGGGAACAATGCAGTTCTTTAGGGTGCTATGCATTATCACCCCCTCCAAATTGCTTCTTCTGTTCAGCCAGGAGTCATTCTGTGGACTTCAGGTAACGATCGCCTGTATTATAAAGTGGTGATGCTCACCACGTTGCAGCTAACCCTCCATTATCAGGTAGAGAAAAGCCAGCTGGGGGAAAAATGCATCCAGGAGTAAAACCTGACATCCTGGCAAATGGCAGAAAGTTTCAACCTAGGCACATTCTTTCAGCACTTGAAATGTGAAATTGTCACGACACATCTTCAAGAAAAGAAACACGTCAATCAAGGCGGAGAAATTGATTCATTTAAGAGGGTTTGCTGGAAACCTTAGTAAACGATGTTTTTATGACCGGTACAAATGTGGCGCTCCCAGTTCTGGCCCCAAAACCGCTGACCACCTCCAGCTGGAATCTGACTTACGAGTGTTCCATAATGAACCCTACCAGCTCCCACACTTTCAGGTAAGTATCCATTCATTCACTGCTCCTTGGTAGAACTCAACATTGAGAGACTCCAACCCATCCACCATGAGCTAGAAACAGTCCCTGCCCTCAGGAAGGTTTTGTCTAGGGAGGTTAAGAACAAGGCGAATAAAAAGTCCTCCCTTCTCATTTACACTAAGGAGTGAGGACTATGTCTTGTAAGATCCCATCAGAGGGACTGAACTCAAACAAAGGATCGGGGAGCCACTTTCTGCAGGAGGCGAGGCATAAGCTCCTGAGTTACGGAACGAGAGTAACCAAGTGACCAAGGAGAAGGCAGAAGCTGAAAGTTGAAGAGACCTTGCTCGAAGGTGCAGTGATGAGAGAAGATGCCCATCCTGGGGCCCCAGGAGCCCTTAAGGATGGTAGGAGCATGGGCCTCCAGGGCCAAGAGCTGGAGGGGAAGTTAGAGGGTTGACGGGCCCAGATGGCGTGCAGGACTTGAAGCCATAGGAGGTGTTTGAATTTCATCCTGGAAGGATGTGGAGACATCAAAGTCTTAATCAGAGGAATCGTGTGGTCAGATTTACATTCTGGAAATACACAAGCCCCTCTCTACTATACCAACAACAACAAAAAAACTTAAGTCCTAATGGTTTATGGCTCATATGGTTACTGTACCCCCATGATTAGTGATTTATTGTCCCTGAGGAAAATGAAACCGAACCCTTTGAATAACTCTTGGCAAAGCGGCAGCAGGACACTCACCTTCTCAGGCTACCATGCGTGGATTTGAGTGTTCATGCAGGGCACACGCCTTGCTTAGAGTCTAACCTTCTCTCAAGCAGCAGAAAACGCCAATAAGATCCAAATATACATAAGACCTGAAATCCCAGACGATTAAGGGACAGACAGGAAGTTCTGAAAGATCATGAGATGGCTTGTTGCCATGGACTGAGGTGGTTTAAGAACTTCCAAATGTACAAGCTAGATTTAGAAAAGGCAGAGGAACCAGAGATCACACTGCCAACATCTGTTGGATCATAGAAGAAGGAAGAGAGTTCCAGAAAAATATCTATTATTGCTTCATTGACTATGCTAAAGCCTCTGATGGTGTGGATCACAGCAAACTGTTGAAAATTCTTGAAGCAATGGGAATATCAGACCACCTTACCTGCCTCCTGAGAAACTTGTATTCAGGTTAAGAAGCAATTGTTAGAACTGGACATGGAACAACAGACTGGTTCCAAACTGGGAAAGGAGTACATCAAGGCTGTATATTGTCACCATGCTTATTTAACTTACGTGCAGAGTACATCATGAGAAATGCTGGGCTGGAGTCACAAGCTGGAATCAAGATTGCTGGGAGAAATATCAACCACCTCAGATATGCAGATGACAGCACTCTAATGCAGAAAGTAAAGAAGAACTAAAGAGTCTCTTGATGAGGATGAAAGAAGAAAGTGAAAAAGCTGGCTTAAAACTCAACATCCAAAAAACTAAGATCATGGCATCCAGTCCCATCACTTCTTGGCAAATAGAAGGGGGAGAAGTAGAAACAGTGGCAGATTTTATTTTCTTATGCTCCAAAATCACTGTGGATGCTGATTGCAGCCATAAAGTTAAAAGCTAATTATTCCTTAGAAGAAAAGCTATAACAAACCTAGACAGTGTATTAAAAAGCAGAGACATCACTTTGCCAACAAAGGTCCATATAATCAAAGCTATGCTTTTTCCAGTAGTCATGTATGGATGTGAGAGTTGGGTTATAAACAAGGCTGATCACTGAAGAATTGATGCTTTTGAACTGTGGTGTTGGAGAAGATTCTTGAGAGTCCTTTGGACTGCAAGGAGATCAAATGAGTCAATCCTAAAGGAAATCAACCCTGAGTATACATTGGAAGGAGTGATGCTGAAGCTGAAACTCCAATACCTTGGCCACCTGATGTGAAGAACTGACTCATTGGAAAAGACCCTGATGCTGGGAAAGATTGAGGGCAAAAGGAGAAGGGGACGACAGAGGATGAGATGGTTGGATGGCATCACCAACTCAATGGACCTGAGTTTGAGTAAACTTTGGGAGATGATCAAGGACAAAGGTACCTGGCAAGCTGCAGTCCATGGGGTCTCGAAGAGTTGGACATGGCTTAACAAGTGAACAATAAGAAGATTCATGGATGTGACATGTTCTGGGATGGGCAGGAGGGGTCACATGAACAGGGGGAAGAGTGGAAACGAACGCAGAAGTAGAGAGGAACAGTCAATCTGCCGGTGAATGGTGATGCCAGAAGGAAAGAGTTGAAATGAGCACAAGTGTATCAGATGTTAAGCGAAAGATTTGGGCCTCAAACCTGTGGGTGACTAAATAGGCTGACAGCAGTGGCGATGGCAGCAACCCGACACCTCAGTGGATGTTATGTCCAGGGCACTTCTTTGCTTCGAGTCTCTGACTCTGAACCTTGTTCCTTTCCACCACATCTCATTGCCTTTCCATGTACCAAGAGTGCTGGGAGATGAAGGACAGGTGATGCAGACACTACGGATGCTCTTTGCAAGACATTTAAACAGGGACTTCCCTGGTGGTCCAGTGGTTAAGACTTCACCTTCCAATGCAGAGGGTGCGGGTTCAAGCCCTGGTCAGGGAGCTAAGATTCCACATGCCTCATGGCCAAAAATGCCAAGACACAGAACAGAAGCAATGTTGTAACAAATTCAATAAAGAGTTTTAACATGGTCCACATCAAAAAATCTTAAAAGGGGCTTCCCTTCCAGGTTAAGAATCTGCTTTGCAAAGCAAGGGACACCAGTTTGGCACCTGGTCTGAGACGATCCCATGTGTCTCGGGGCAATTGAGCTCGTGCGCCACATCTACTGATGCCCATGAGCCCTGGAATCCGTGCTCCACAACAAGAGACACCACCACAATGAGAAGTGAGCACACTGCAACCAGAGACATGTGTGTTTGCTGTAGCAACAAAGACTCTGCACAACCAAAAATAAATATATATTTTTTAATAAAAAAAAAAGATAGGTTTAAACAGGATTCCAAGAAACAGGAAGAACTTTCTATGTCATGGGAGACAATTCATAAACTGGCTCCACCATCTCCAGCTTCACTGATCCCTTGGATCCCCCACGGCCCAGACATTCTGAAACGCTTGCCGTTGCCCTTCTGATTCCAGGCCTCTCCCCGCACCTCCGCCACCTTCCCAGAGCATCTTTCCCTCTAAGACCGGGGATCGCCTTCGCCAGGCAGTCCTGAAGGGCCACTCCTCCACCCTCCCCACGATGCCCTCCTCTCCCACTCTTGCTGGGAAATGCTCCTTAGAGGACTGTGTCTACTTGTTCTAGTCAACCTCTCGTCAAGGAACCTTTTGGTTAAGCACAGTGGTTAAGAGCTTGCCCTCTGGTGGGAATCCCCAAGACCAGCCAGGGCAGAACCAGAATATAGCAGAAACTGGGCTACGTTTGACAAATGTTAAGACTGGATAAAAGAACTCAGGGTGGGAGGAAGATCCTACCATATCAATCTGCCAACTCCAGAGTGCCCCCAGAGCACACATCCTAAAAGTCTGCAGGCTCAGGCAATTGCATTTTTTAAGCTCCAGAAACTGACATCGGTACGCAGAATTCCTACTTGGGGGGCGCTGCTGTTTAAAACAGGCCCTTTGGCTGGGTCTGCACTGCCCCCAGTCAATGAAGACACTGTTTTAAAAAAAAAATGAATTCAGAGCAGGAAAAAGTTAAATGGTTTTCTGATTTCTTTGGCCTTCCAGCTCAATCACAAAAATCACTCTTAGAGCCCTGGGTATAGCCTGGGTCTGAGTGTCTTGAGTCATGCGACCATGTCATCTCATTAATCCCTACAAAGTCCTAAGAGTAAGATGATGAGTGTCACCAAGGGCCTAGACTAGAGGCTCTCAAGCTTCAGGGTGCATTGGAATTCCCTGGAAGGCATCTTCAAACACAACTGCTGGACACCCCACTCGGGAGTTTCTAATTTGGTATGTCTAGGACTCGGCTCATAAATGCACATTTCTAACAAGTTCGGTAAAGAATCTGCCTGCAATACGGGAGACCGGGGTTCAATCCCTGGGCGGGGAAGACCCCCTGGAGTAGGAAATGGCTTCCCACTCCAGTATTCTTGCCTGGGAAATTCCATGGACAGAGGAACCTGTCAGGTTAAAGTCCATGGGCTGCAAACAGTCAGACACAACTGAGTGACTAACAGAAAAATGAACAAGTTCCCAGGCGATGCTGCTGCTCAGGGACCACACTTTGAGAACCAACCCCTGCCCTAGGCTATGTGATGACCTTGCATAAGCTCTCATCTATCAACTCTCAGACCCTTGAGAACCAACCCCTGCCCTAGGCTATGTGATGACCTTGCATAAGCTCTCATCTATCAACTCTCAGACCCTTGAGAACCAACCCCTGCCCTAGGCTATGTGATGACCTTGCATAAGCTCTCATCTATCAACTCTCAGACCCTTGAGAAACAACCCCTGCCCTAGGCTATGTGATGACCTTGCATAAGCTCTCATCTATCAACTCTCAGACCCTTGAGAACCAACCCCTGCCCTAGGCTATGTGATGACCTTGCCTAAGGTCTATCAACTCTCAGACCCTTGGTGCTAGACTGATTGACTTCAGCTTAGCAAGTGCCCAGGTAGTGAAGTACCAGGAAATGGGTGTGCTTACCTGGCCCAGTGGCTTCTCCTATAGTTCAGGAAAGGAGTGGCCACTTGCCAGCTCCAATCAGGCCATGAGGCTGGAGAAGCCTGGGCCAGGGGTAATATTTTTTCAAACAAGAATCCCTGATATCGGCTGCATGCAAATTACTCCAGCTCTCTCTCTCTCAGATGCTCATGGTAGAGCTTTAAAGGGGAGGTCAAAGTAAAATTGAGTTCTGACTCAGATTTCACAAGAACGGGTTTTCAAATCAAATCAGATGAAACCTCGGGGTGCATGGGACGGCTTTACCCCTACCCAAATGTGACCTCTCCTATTAAGAAGGGGGAAAACGCTTGAAAAACCTCTTCAACATCAAATAGCAACCTAAGAGCATTTTCTGGTGATTTAAACTTAAGCGAATCAGAAACATCTGGATTAAATTTTACTCAAATTCTACACAATCTAAACAATTAAGGTGGGGGAGGAAGCACTTGGCAAACTGTGCCCAGGGTTTAATCAAGTCTGGAGCATTTGAAAATTGGTCCGAGGTGTTGATGAGCTCTGAGTGACGCCCTGCAGCCCAGCCCTGGCATTAACTACTCTGAAAGCTCAATAGTAACTCAGCCATCAGCTTCTCCCACCCCAGGACTCTGTGCAGGGCCTCCCTTCCATCCATTTTCTTCATGATCCCAATTGGATGGTTCATTCACAGCATGATGCTCTGGACAGATCTGGATGCTTGGTGACCCAGGGAAAATGGGAGTTGTGAAAGGCACCATGAGCGTTTAAGAGCCTGATGGTGCTTGTCAGGATAATAAACCAGTGCTGGCTGCTGCAACGGAGTCTTGGCATCTCAGTGGCCTGACACCACTAAGCGTGTTTCTTCTTTATGTCCTCTGACTCAGACGGCTCTGCCAGACGACTCTCCTCTACCCACTCAGGAATCCAGGTGGCTCCCATCTCCCCACCCTGCCATGCTAAGTGTATCTGCATGGCTGCTGCAGAGGGGAGGGAAGGTAGGAAGGATGGAACGCCTAGTTTTGAATCTCAGACTTGTCCTGGAAGAGCTGTGCCATATTCTGCAAGACCCTTGACCTCTGAAGTGTCAACTTGTTTCTTTCTCTGCCAAGCGGGACTCCTCAGCACCCACTTCATAGGGCTCATGGGAGAATCCAATGAGGTTATTCAAAAGTGTGACGTGTCGACCAGTATCGCTGGCACATCTCAGATCCTACTAGAAATGTGGACTTTTAGGCTCCACCTCGGACCTACTGGATCAGAATCTGCACTGTATCAATTTGTGTTCTTTAATAATCCATCTTTGTCATTGGAATTATAATCAAGTTTCAAAGTAAAAAAATACATGTATAGATAATTTGATATAAAGAACTACTTTTACTATATTCTATAATTATATGAAACAAAATGTTTATGTAAAAATCTGCATTTTAATGAGCTCCCTGGGTGATGCAAGTTTGCAAAGTTTCTGAAGCACTGTAGCAAAGCACCCAGTTCAGTTCAGTTCAGTCGCTCAGTCGTGTATGACTCTTTGTGACCCTATGGACTGCAGTACCCCAGGGCTCCCCGTCACCAACTCCTGGAGTTTACTCAAACTCATGTCCATTGAGTCAGTGATGCCATCCAACCATCTCATCCTCTGTCGTCCCCTTCTCCTCCCGCCTTCCAAGTGAGTCTTTCCAAGTGAGTCAGTTCTTCGCACCCAGCACAGAGTAAATGCTCAGTAAACGTTGTGTGTGTGTGTGTGTGTGTGCGCACATAGATGCACACCCTCAGTCACGTCTGACTCTTTGTGGCCCCATGGACTACAGTCCACCAGGCTCCTCTGTCCATAGAACTTTCCAGGCAAAAATACTGGATGTGAGTTGCCATTTCCTCCTCTGGAGGATCTTCCCAACCCACGGATCAAAGCTGCGCCTCTTGCACCTCCTGCATTGGCGGTCAGATTCTTTACCACGGCGCCACCTGGGGAGGCCCTCAGTAAACATGAGCTGCTACTATTGTCGTCTAAATGCCAGCTGCCTTTCCAGGCCTGAAAACCACGGAGACAATTAGCCCCTCACCCGCTCACAATCAGCAGGGACATCAGCTGAGATTATCGGGTTTAGGGGACTGGCTTCTCCTCCTGTGAACAGCGACACTTCCTCCAGTGTCCTTTCATGAAAGGGTGGAGATGGGGGCCTTTATTTTAACTGACAAATCAAAGCAAGTCAGGACTAAGACTGCAATCATTTCATCCTCATTATCCAAGGAATTTCAGTCCATATGGCACACTGCCCTCATCATTACACGCTGATCACAGACCCTGTGTGTTACCTGGGATCAACCCAGCAACATAAAAGGTAGGGAACAGACCCAGATTTCTAGACAGGCTGTCATGGAAAATTTCCTTCCGGAGGGTGGGGGGCAGGAGGGGTGGCTGGGGAGGGGAGGATTAGGACCAACGTCAAGTAAATCATTTCCCCCCTTCCTGGTAAAACACATTTCCATGGCTAGCCTGGCTTTCCAAAAAAATGAGTCCTGTCCAGCTCACTTAGCTTACGGCGCTTGCGTTCGGGGATGTTGAGGGATTCCTTTGGCCAGCTGCCTGCATGCCTCATTTGCATGATTACACCAAACCGTCATCCAGAAAGTGCCCGCTGCAAAATGACTAAACTCATATCAGGTGTCTCCCTCCTCTGCCCGGTCCCCTGCTCCCTCCTCCCTTCACAAAGCCCCTGTCTGAAACATTGGACCTGTAAGAGCAGTCTCTTGGTAATGGATCACAAAGCCCCAGAATCTCAATTTCCTCTCTCAGCACTGAGTCACCTCAACCACATTGATCACGATGGAGCCCAATAATGCTCCCAGCAGCTTGCAGGCTGCCTCTTCTTTCCCTCCCTCTGCTTCTCTCTCCCTTCTCTTACACACACACACACACACACACACACACACACACACACACACAAAATACTCAGAACATTAAAGAAAGCTGTTAAACTAATCTGGTGCATCTAAATGGGCAATATATATTGAATCCATGCTCCATTGATCATAATTATTGCAGTGCCCTTTATCAAGTAGCCATCTTAAACCATTATTTAGAGATCATTTTGCTTTCCATTACTGTCACTATATTGCGAAATTCGCTGGGAATTGGATGCCTGGTGATAGAAGGGTGTGCACAGTATTAGCTGGGAATCTGCCCATGCCATCCAGGAGTGCTTCCAAATGGACAGACTTCAGCGCCACAGTCAGTGAACTTTTGAAGAGCGCCTCCCTGCACCACCCCACCCCCCCCCCATCAGCTTCATGGCAGAAAAATAAATCCTCCACCCTCGTCTGATTTTCCACCTTGGCTCTGCAAACAATATCACCATTATTCTCGCCTTGCGATAATCCCCAGTAAGACCCTCAATGTACAAAGCCCCCAACTCACACTGCTGCATTCCCAGACAGAGTGCAGTCACTGAAAAGTGCCTGAAGTAAGGCATCTAACCTATGGGAAAGAAAAAAGGGCTGCTTATCTGGAATGCCCCAGCCTCCTAAATAGAAACTTTTATTCTAAAACCATGGCTCCCTTTCTTCCCCATCTTAAGGATGCCCATGTTGGATGAGCGGCTCCTTCTCTCCAAAGCTCTGGTCTGGTATTGTCACTTTCCCTCCAGCCTTTACTGGAGACTTTCCACAGAGAATGAGACGTCCCAGACTTTCCGGACAGAAGGTGGTTTAGCATAGTTGTTGAGGCCTTCAACTCACCCCTTCAGAGCCAAGTTCAAACCCAGACCCTGCCAGTTGCTCCCTCAAGCAATGCATTCACCTTCTGTCAGGCTCCAAAGCTACTTCTGTGCAAATAGGAATCAGGATGATTGTAAATCCCTGAGGCTTCCCTGGTGGATCAGGTGAAAAGAATCTGCCTGCAATGCAGGAGCCACAGAAGACATAGGTTTGATCCCTGGGTCAAGCAGATCTCCTGGAAGGAGAGGGCATAGCAACCCACTCCAGTATTCTTGCCTGGAGAATCCCATGGACAGAGGAGCCTGGCAGGCTACAGTCCATAGGGTCACAAAGAGTTGGATACAATTGAAGTGATTTACCACATACACACACAAAAACCCCTGCCTTGTAAGGACCCAAGGTCATATCTGGTGCAGATCGAGCGCTCACACAAGTTAGCAGTCACTACTGTTACACAGGGCTTCGCTGATGGCTCAGTGGTAAAGAATCCACCTGCCAATGCAGGAGACACAAGATTCAATCCCTGGGTGGGGAAGATCCCCTAGAGAAGGAATGACAACCAACTCCAGTATTCTTGCCTGGGAAATCTCACAGATAAAGGAGCCTGATGGGCTATAGTCCCATGGGGTCACAAAATAGTCAGTCATGACTTGGCGACTAAATAACCACAACTGTTACACATGGCAGTGATTTGCAAATGTGAACCTGCATTCAGATTATCTGGAGGGCTGCTTAAACCAAGATTGCTGGACCCACCCCCTAGAATCTCTGATTCAGTAAGTATGGGGTTGGGGGAGGACATACATCTCTAAGTTCCCAAATGATCCTGTTGGTCTGCAGACAACATTTTGACAGTCCCTGCCCTATGGAGTGGAAACTGTGAAATCAAAATCAGGGAAAGGGAGTGTGTACACCCCCTCTCCAACCTGGGGGACTGTCCCCTAAAATGAGCACCTAGCAAACTTCACTCCCCTTCCTGGGTCAGTTTCTAACTAGTAAAAACCAATGAGTGAAGCAGACCCAAGGCTGTCCTTTATCGAAAAGAAAAACAAAGATTTGGAGTCAGACAGACCTAAGTGTGCCTCTGGTTTCTACTATTTACCAGCTGTATGACTTTATTGACTTCCTTAACTTCCCTGAGTTTGCTGTCTCATCTCTTGATTGGATTGATAGTTCCTGCTTCAAAGAATTGTTACAGAAATGGAATAACACGACCTGTAGAAAATACTACTATGGTTGCTGGTATATAATAGATAATTATTGTTGTTCAGTTGCTAGGTCATCTCCAACTCTGTGACCCCATGAACTGCAGTACCCCCAGGCTTCCCTGTCCTTCACTATCTCCCTGAGTTTATTCAAACTCATGTCCATTGAGTTGGTGATGCCATCAAACCATCTCATCCTCTCTTGCCCCCTTTCCTCTTGCCCTCAATATTTCCCGGCATCAGCGTCTTTTTCCAATGAGTCGGCTCTTTGTGTCAGGTGGCCAAAGTATTGGAGCTTCAGCTTCAGCATCAGTCCTTCCAATGAATATTCAGGGTTGGTTTCCTTTAGGATGGACTGGTTTGAGCTCCTTGCTTGTCTAAGGGACTCACAAGAGTCTTTCCCAGCACCACAATTCAAAGGCATCAATTCTTTAAATGGTCATCATTAATAATAATGTTAGGTTGGATCACATGAAATTATTGATAATTAGCCATATATTACCTATAAAACTGGAAGTTTCCAATGGATAGTCTAGTCTAATTGTAATAATGATAGCAATAATAAAAATAATACTAATATCACTGAGCAGATTTTAGCCATCCCAGTTTTGCAAAACAACTAGCTAATAGCATTCGCTGCAGGAAAGCTGAGGACACTAGCCCGTTAAATTGCACTGTCATTTTAACTACAGTGTTTATCAATCAAATACCTAATTTATACCTCACCTCAAAACACACATACTGATTTAATGGTCTTGGACATAGTTGTTTTTTTTTTTTTAAGAGATGCTCCAAATTACACCAGTGAGTGGCCAGAATGAGAGCCAAGGAGACTCGAGTTTCACAGGGTCCTTGGGCATTTCCTGGACAGTCAAGCGGATTTCTCTTCGGCAGTTTCTGATTTGCTAAGAGCAGGAAACAAATGACTAGTAACGTAGTAGACACTAAACAAATGTTGAATTGAAAATGTGCTAAATAAGGTAATGAAAACAAAACAGATTATCCCCTCAATAGATCCTGAAGGACTTTTGATGAAATGCAATGTCAATTACATTTTAATGTTTTTCCAAAATAAACTCTTAGTCAACCAAAAATGTAAGCTAGTAGCAGATATGATGAATGGATGGATGGATATGCGCGCACGTGTGCGTGTGCGTGTGTGTGTGTGTGTGTGTGTACGTACATTGCATGCACTCAGTTGATCAGTCATGTCCAATTCTTTGTGGCCCCATGGACTGTAGCCCACCAGGCCTTCTGTTCATGGGTTTTTTCCAGGCAAGAATACAGGAGTGGACTGCCATTTCCTCCTCCAGGGGATCTTCCCAACCCAGGGATCAGACCTGCATCTCTTGAGTCTCCTACATCAGCAGGCAGATTCTTTACCTCTGAGCCACCTGGAAAGTATACATACATATACATTTATCTATAATTTGTTTTTTTCAAACGAATAGGCAGCATCATGATTAACTTTGAAAGGAAGACACGGCCATTCAAAGGAAGGAACAAAACAAAGATGCCTAGTCATTACGACAGTTTAACATTGTTCTAGAAGTACCAACTAATAGAAGAACATGAGACAGCAGGAATAACAGCTGAAAACTGAGGACAAAAATTACCATCATTTTCTACTTGGAAAACCCCAGAGGACATATTAGAACTAATAAGAGGCTTCAATGAGGTCGGTAGTTATAAACTTAGTTTATGGAAAACAATAACGTGTCTATAACCACTTAGAGGAGCCATACTTAATAACAGTCATAAAAATGTAATGCCTAAAAGGAGCTTATCAAAAAATGATTACAACCTGTATGGTAAGAACTATAAACCTCTACGTAGGAATACAAAAGGATATCTGAATGATTGTAGAAACCATACCAAGTTTCATGATGGAAGGACTTAATATTCTAAAATATTAATACTGACAAATCATGCCAAATTTAATATAATCCAAGTCAAAATTCCAATACTTCTTTTTAAACTTGACCAAATGTTATCTGAAGACTGTGGTGTGTCAGAAGAACCAGAAAAAGAAAGACAGAAAAAGAAAAGAACTAATGAGAGAGCATTTACTATAGTGTACTAAAATTCTGATAATGAAAACTGACTCCAAAAGAGACAGATTACTTAAACACACTAGGAAATTCAGAAGCAGACCCAAACACATTTTTTTAAATTTATACATAATTAAGTTAGAATTTCAGACTAAGCATGAAATTAGAACTATTCAATATAGGATCTAGGGTAACCATTTGGGAAAAAAGGACAATTCACACCAACATAAATTCCACATCGATTATGCAATTTAATATAAAAGTACCAGCAAAAAAGATATTTTTGCTAAAATATTTTTATAAAGCTTGATGAGAAATTCCTTTGAAAGAAAAGCACCAAAATAAAACTTCAAGACATAAAAATGTAAAACTTATTCTAAATGGCAAAAGAAAAAATAAACATGCTATTCAGAGATTAGTATTCTCACTAATTAAAGATATATTAAATTTCACCAGAAATGTACGTATAAAAAGTCAAATAGAAATTTGGATAAAGGACATAAACAAGATATTCACAAATGAAGAAATAGAAATAGTCAATAGCCACATACAAATGTTCAATATCACCAATAGCCAAAGTAAACATAAGGTAAAACCCAAGGGTCTACCTTTTTTATTTACTGTGTTATTATTTATTTCAAAAAACAAATAGCCAGAGTTGTCAAAAATGTAGGACAATATATAGGCATTCTCATACATTGTAGGCAGGAACATAAATTAAGAAGGTCTTTTGGGGTAGAGTTTGGGAGTAGGTATCCTAAACCTTAGACAGAGTAAATACATTTCTGGGGAGTATATGTGAGGAAATAAGCAGGTGCACAAGGACAGTAGAGGATGACCTTTGTAGCATTACTCACAGTAGCCAAAGAATGGACCATTAGTCACTGAAGGTTATGGCAGACAGCCACGTGTATTTACATGCACACGACTGAGCGACTTCACCATCTTTCTTTTCACAGTCATTGTAGGGCAGGGGGTCTCAAACTGGAGTGTACATCAGGGTGAGCAGGAGGGCGTCTTAAAACAAGATTGATGGCCCTGCCCCAAGTCTCTTGTCCTGTGAGCCCACGATGGGGCCCTCGGGTTTGCTTTCTGAATGCCCAGGTGATGTTGACGCTGATGGCCCAGACATCACACTCTGAGGGCCCCTGTGAGAATGTGTTGCTTAGTGAGAAAAGCAAATTCCAAAAGAGTGCAGGTAGCAAAATGCAGTGTCTCTATGTAACTTAAATATGCATAGAAAGAAATCCTCAAGGATAAACCTGAAAATGTTAACAATGATTATTTCTAAGTGTCAAGATTATGGCTGCTTTTAATTTTTCATGATCAACATAAATTATTTATATAAATTTAATTAATTGGCCATTTCTCCCTCTAATAAGCAAATGCTATGAAATCTGCGTATGCCTTAGTTCTCCTGAGCTCTCTCTGCCTTGAGACACTTGGGAGACAACACTTGGAGAGTTTTTTTATTAGTAATAACTACTTGATTAAGATATACTTCAGATCCCATACAATTCAGCCAGTTAAGGCATACACTCTAATGGTTTTTAGTATATTCATAGAGCTGTACAACCATCACCACAATCAATTTTAGCATATTTTCATCATCCTCCAGAGAAACTCATAATCCCCATCCCAGCAGTTACTCCACATTTCCCATCCCCTCCCTCCAGCCCCTGGCAACGGCTAACACACTTCCTGTTGCTATGGATTTGCCTATTCTGGACATTTCATATAAATGGAATCATACAATATAGGGTCCTTTGTGACTGGCTTCTTTCAC
Organism: Odocoileus virginianus; assembly: GCF_023699985.2. Lineage (NCBI taxonomy): Eukaryota > Metazoa > Chordata > Mammalia > Artiodactyla > Cervidae > Odocoileus > Odocoileus virginianus. The sequence goes on from NC_069680.1 coordinate 20,822,519, forward strand.
GTTTATGTTGTTTTCATTCAAAATTCCTGCCCTTGTAGGGTCATCCCACAATCCACTTTGTCTTGCATGCCCGACTAGCAAAGCACAAGGTTACAAGATTTATAGACACGGAGTGAAGTGTGTGAAGTTTAATACACTCTATGCATCACCCCTGCCCTCACCCAAGTAATTTTAACTTGCCGTTGGGTTCTTACCTCTGTTTTGGACTTGACTTTGAGATACAGGTCAACTCCTAATAGGCAGGATGGAGAGGCAGCAGGAGGGCAGGTCTAGGGTCTTCTGGGACTCCTGAGGCAAGCTGCTTGCTTGCTCTGGGTTCCATTCCTCTCCTGGGATGGGGCAGCACCAGCACCTCGGCGCACTTGGTGAATTAATGCACATCCAATGCTCAGAGCTACAAGGGAAGCTCTGAGCTTCCGCGTTTGTCTGCAATGTGGGAGACCCGGTTCAATCCCTGGGTTGGGAAGATCCCCTGGAGAAGGAAATGGCAGCCCACTCCAGTACTCTTGCCTGGAAAATTCCATGGACGGAAGAGCTGGGTAGGCTACAGTCCATGGGGTCGCAGAGAGTCGGACACGACTGAGCGACTTCACTTTCTTTCACGTCACGCTCAGAGCCTCATCGGCTACCACATGTGTCAGCGTATGTTAGCCATTAGCGTTCTGTTCAGCCCCTCAGATGTGTCCGACTCATTGCGACCCCATGAACCGCAGCACGCCAGGCCTCCCTGTCCATCACCAACTCCGGGAGTTCACCCAAACCCCTGTCCATTGAGTAGGTGTAGAGCTATTAGCATGATTGTAAGTTAATTGGATTTCAATCCCTGGCAAAGTTTCTTTGTCATGAAGCTCTGGTATGGTCACAGAAGTAGATGCTTGGAATACATTTAACAAAATCTTCTCTTATGAAAATATCCTGCCTCTTTCTCCTTGAAGGTATGAGAAGGGTAGGTTGAAGAGAAGGCTTTGGCTGATTTCAACCCAAGAAGTTGCCCCATGGCTAAGAAATTAACCATCGGGGAGTGCTTTAGAAAGCAATTAGACCAGATACAAGGATAGACCACGATCAAAATCACAATACCAATAAAAATGAATGTCAAAATTTACTGTTTCACATTTGTGTTTCTTCCAAAGATGGGTCTGTAGACATTATTCAATTCCCAAGATGCCCTTCAGTTCAGTTCAGTCACTCAGTCATGTCCGACTCTTTGCGACCCCATGGACTGAAGCATACCAGGCTTCCCTGTCCTTCCCCAGCTTCTGGAGCTTACCCAAACCCATGTCCATCGAGTAGGTGATGCCATCCAACCATCTCGTCCTCTGTCGTCTCCTTCTCCTCCTGCCTTCAGTCTTTCCCAGCATCAGGGTCTTTTGCATCAGGGGGCCAAAGTATTGGAGTTTCACTTCAGCATCAGTCCTTCCAATGAATATTCAGGACTGGTTTGCTTTAGATGCTCTTGGGGAACCAGTAATGTCTGTGAGTTCCTTACACATTTACTTGTACCTTTGTTTCTTTTCAAACTCAAAAAACTCAGTGCCCTTAACTTTTATAATGCAGTCTGATCAATAAAAAGCTTTTGTGAGTAACTGTGTTAGAAGGTTGGCAGAATTTGACTTTTCTGAACAAGATTATTCTTTTTGATGAAAACATTTCTACAATGTCTAGAATAGCTTGGATTCCTTTCCAGATGGAGGGCTAAGGTAGCCTCATTTTCCTAATCTGCATGGTGTCACCAGGGAAGGGTGAAGGGGTGCACCCCCCAGCAGCCGGAGTGTGTTCTCTGGAACTGAGCCTGGCTGTGGTACCTCTTTGGCTCCAGGCTCTTCAAAACCCTCCACTGTTTGTATCCAGCCTCCCAGCTCGGGGGCAGGCTCAGCCTCCAGGTTATATCAGTCACAGGTAGGAAAGAGAACTTTCCAGATGCTCTTTGCCTTTCCTCCTCCTTCTCTCTCCTCTTTCCCCTCTTATTTTCCTCTCTTTCTAAAAAGCTTTTTATCCTTTTTTGGCAGCACCACGTGGCACATGTAGGTTAAGTCCCTTAACCAGGAATCGAACCCCCAACGCCTACAGTAGAAATGGGGTCTTAACCATTGGACAGCCAGGGAAGCCCCTGCCTTCTTTTTACCAACAGCACCTACTCTTGCTGTTGAGCAGATGATTACAAGTATACATCCTTATAACACCTGCTCAATCTACTTTCTCTTTTTCTTAATCCCCAGAAATTAGTTTTGATTATTTTCAATAGCTGGCACCTCACAAGCGAAACCCAACAGCCTCACAGTGCTCTGTGAACTAATAAAAACAAAACCCCAACACGGCATTTAATAAGGCATCAGCAGTGACCACTCAGGGCAAAGGCAGAGAGTTCTCTCGTGTCTCAGGATGTCTGAATATGATGCTGTGGTTCAGCCGCTAAGTTGTATCCAGGCTTCTCTGTCCATGGAATTTCCCAGGCAAGAATACTGGAGTAGGTTGCCGTTTCCTTCTCTAGGTGGTGTTTCCAACTCAGGGATCGAACCCACATCTCCTGCATTGGCAGGCAGATTCTTTACCACTGAGCCACTAGGGAGACCTATCTGAACATGTTACTGTAACACTATTTAGTAAAGCAAATGATGACCCTCCTTTCCCATACAAAAAACCTAACATTATGTTCAGTATTTTGTGTATTTTCCTATACGATCTGAATGGTAGAAGGCAACTGATTATTCCCATCATTTAAAAAAAAAGTCAAAATAATCAGTTTTTACAATTGAAGGAACAAGATGTAGTTGTCTGGAAAATGCACACACATTAAATGACCAGTTTTTCAGTGACAATCAGACAACTAGAGTATTACTGCACTTACTTTAACTAATAAAATGCAAATATGTCATTTCCCTTGAGTCATTACAGGCTCTTGTTATTAGTGCCTTTCAGAAAAATTAAAAAATTTATGAAACTCAGTAATTCATAATTAATATTTCAAGACATCTTCCCGCTCTGCTAAGCTTCTCCTTTGCCATGTGTGAAACTGACTTAGTCAGTTACCAAAAAAAAGATGGCAGTGTATCTTTTCACTCTTGGCATTGGAAAAACATTCCTATGGGCTTTGAGAACCATTATAATTATATTTATTTATTCAAAACAAATAAAGGTGAGACAGCGAGAGTATACAAATAATTGCTGCCAAGTGTTAGAGAAGATTGCTTGGTGATATCCACTGTTTGTAAATCTAAGGACAGAAAATAAATGAATCAGCTCATTTTTAACTATTTTTGGCAGAAGCAAGTTGGAAAGCACTGACCACACAGCATTGCTATGAGAGTTAAATTTATTTTATTTTTATTTATTCAGTAAACACCTACATAGTACCTACCACGTCAGTCATTCATCTAAGACTACATATTACACATGTTGACTAATTTAATCCTGTTAACAACTCTTTGATGTTAGTTCTGTTATCCTCATTTTATAAATGAGAAAACATAGGCACCGAAAAGGGTCTATACTCGCTGCCGAACACGATGTGTAACTCATGTCTAGAATTTCTAAAATGCACATTTCCCTCTAGGTATCACTGACAATTCAAAGTGAAAAGTGGATAAATGTAAATTTTGTAGGCCAAGGAGGGATATTGGATATTTCTGACTTATGATGACTTTAGAACTCAGAATGGGCTTCCTAGTTGGCAATAGTGGTGAAGAATCTGCCTGCCAATGCAGAAGATGCAAGAGATGCTGATTTGATCCCCAGGTTGGGAAGCTCCCCTGGAGGAGGAAAACGGCAACTCACTCCAGTGTTCTTGCCTGAAAAATTCCATGGACAGAGGAGCCTGGTGAGCTACCACCCACAAAGTTGCAAAGAGTCAGACACAACTGAAGTGACTGAGCAGGCACACAGAGAACCCAGAACAGGATATACACACAATTTGGCCTTTCTGCTATTTCTTATTCAAAGGGAATTGAAACATTTCAAAAACATTAGTTGAGTAAACAGACAGATCACTAATTTTCTGATGTCCTTAGTGGATAAAAGACTTTGGTTCTCAAATCTCAGTGACTCTCCAAAAATACGTAATTGGAGAAATCTATGGGAAGAAAGTTGAAAAAAAGAGGGGATCTATGTATTCATATAGCTGATTCACCTTGTTATACAGCAGAAACTAACAACATATTATATCCCAATAACGAGAGAAATAGAATCTTTGAGCCTGTTGCATTATTTTTGTCAATCTACTGAAGGCATTTCAAGCTGCTATAAATGGACATGTTTATCCAAATAGGGTCCTATAGTGGATGGCTCAGTGATAATTAACCATCTGCCTCCAAAACTTCCGTGCAGGCAGCATTTCTGCTCACAGTCCCGGCTGCATCACCAGCATTTGAAATTAATTTACCAACCAATATATGAGGATATCTAGGCATACAAATATATTGTGTACCTGCTACAAGGAAGAATTTTAGCCCAGGGCACTGATATAAAGACACAAGGACCGTCAAGAGGCTTGACAGTCTGAGAGAGAAGCAAAGACAAAGGCAGATAACCAATGGAATTAGTAGGGAAGTATAATAGCGGGGGCAGAAAATAGCCGGTTTTGGAGCACAGACCAGGGGCAAGACCACAGTGGACCGGGCTGGATGGGACAGGACGGGCAGGACCAAGCAGGAGAACGGGGGCGTGGCTGGCGCCTGGGACTTCTGCAGGATCACACAGGAGGGGTAAGGTTCAACTCAGCGAGGAAGAGAGGGCAGACGGGGCTGTTCCGTTCATCATCACTCCAGTGCGCATTGCCGCGAGCCTCTCGGTGTGACTTATGTTGCTTCTATTTAAGCAGAATAACCCAGATGTAATTTTTCCGCCTGTCCTGCTCTGCTCTTTTGCTGGTTTTGGCTTCGTTTCTCTGCGTGTGCTCCATCCATCTCCTAAGTGGCGGTGTTTACTTTTCTCTCTCTCTCCCTTCATGTCTCATGGATAACAAAATGATAGAGACAGATCGAACCTGTTTGAAACCATTCACGTCGTGGTGAACCTTGCTGGTGGACTGTCTCTCGGGCATTATCCTTTTATCTTTTTCCCCTTTATGCTTTCTCTCATCGTGCCTCAAAACATACGTGGTTAATGGGCAGTTACAAAGGAGCTTTTCCTCTCTAAGGAAATGCCACAAGAAAGAGCTCAAAAGAAAGTGTCAGTATACATTTCATTGTACATTCTGGGTCTTACAGTGCTTAAAGAAAGATCTGGGTTTTCTGTAGTACTCTGAATGATATGGGCATACTGGAAATACAACAGCTGAGGCTAGTAAATTATCCCATCCTGGGTTGCGGGAGTGTGCTGTGTGGTTAGGGGCTTATCCATATGACCCAGTGGGGAAGGAGAGGAAGCTGGGGACAGTACTGCTTCTCAGCGGCCCAGAAGTCCAATATATGGATATATGGTGTCGGAGGGACCTGCCAATAAGCAGAGGGTCCATCAAGCAATGGACATGACAATAAGGCTCCAGGTAAGGGGCGTTCTTAGAGGCAGGTCCCACCAACATGATTCAAGAAGACCAGCCCATAAGATGCCCCATGACTGTGAGTGTGGAAAATGGACTCAGACACCTGGGAGAAAGATGCTGGTAAGAGAGAGGGACGGCATCAGTGCCTCCAGAAGGCTCAAGGGCAAGGCAAAGCAACAAGCCCACTGGGAGTCTGCTCATGAGAAAAGAGGACTTGAGCAGCATGGAAGGAGTCAGCCGGCATGAAGACGTCAAGACCGAGCCGCAGACACTCCAGGTCCTGGACCCGAGCCTTGTGACTGATTCCACACGTTCCTGATGGACCAAGGGATGAAGAACACAGCGGAAGGGCTCTGCAACGGGCAGCCTCAGAGACCTTGTGCCAACGGACAGGACCAGCATCCACTCCCAACAACCCCACGTCCTTGACTGGTTTGGGGAGGGGGAGTTAATTAAATTTTAAAATTGAAGCATAACATACATAAAGTACACACCTTAAGTGATGGGGTTTTACACATATGTGCACCCATGTCACCGCCATCTGATCAACACACAGAACATCCCCAGCAACCTGCAGGCTCCCTCCTGCCCGTTGCATGCTCCTACCACCACTCGTCAATCTGCTTTTGAATGGTATACACATGGAATTATATGATGTATACTCTTCAGCGTCTGATTTTGCTCAATGGTGTGTCTGCAAGACATTTCCACATTGCTGGTTGTAGCTGTGGTCCATTCATTTTCACTGCTGTGTGGCACATCAAGCACAATTTGTTGTTGTCAGTGGACATTTGGGTTCTTTCCAGCTTTTGGCTCCTATGAATCAAATTTCTGTGTTTTTGTGGATACAGGCACTTACTTCTGTCATCATATACCCAAACTGGGCTGAGCTACAGTGGAGCTGTCCTTCAGCTGTAGTTCCTTGAATACTTTTAAGACAAAACTGTGGAGTGGTTTTAGGTTTACTATAAAATGAAGAGGAAAGTGAAGAGCTTTCCCATACACCTCCACCCGCACATATGCATAGCATCAGTATGGTACATGTTTCTCAACTAAACAGTGAATCAATATTGATGTATCATAATCACTCAAAGTCCATAAAGTTTACCTTAGGATTCACTGTTGGTATAGTTCACTCTAGGTGTTAGTTGCTCAGTCGTGTCCGACTCTTTGAGACCACCTTGGACTACGGCCTACAAAGCGCCTCTGTCCATGGGATTTCCCAGGCAGATGAAGTGGGTTGCCATTTTCTTCTCCAGTACACTATATAGGTTTAGTCAAAAGTATAACATGTGTACATTACTATAGCATACAGAGTATTTTTGCTGCTCTAAAAATCCTCTCTGCCCTGCCAATTTATCCCTCCCCCCATCCCACTCATGGAAACTGCTGGGGTTTTTTTTGTCTCCATAGTCTGACCTTTTCCAGAATGTCATATAATTGGGATGATATAGTATGTATTCCTTTCAGATGGGCTACTTTCACTTAAGGATATGTGTTTATGTTTTCTCCACATTTTTCATGGCTTGATAGCTCATATCTTTTCAGCACTGAATAAAACTCCATTGTCTGGATATTCTTGAGAACTTTTAAGAATAATTTCCCCTCCGGTTTAGAAAAGAGATGAGAAACTCATAACGTTAGCCCCAAAAGCAAGTTTTGGACCCAGTACAACCTTAGATACTGGCTTAACGACCTAAGTCATTCATCACTGCTGCTGCTGCTGCTAAGTCGCTTCGGTCGTGTTCAACTCTGTGCAACCCCATAGACGGCAGTCCACCAGGCTCCCCAATCTCTGGGATTCTCCAGGCAAGAACACTGGGGTGGGTTGCCATTGCCTTCTCCCATTCATCACTACTGCTTTCATGTTGAGAAGGACAGTGAGGACTTCATGAAGGTGGTCCTGTCCTCAGAGCTACTCTGGTCACACAGGGAGAAACAGGAGAGTGGAAGGAAGGGGATGACTGAACACACAAAATACAACAACATCACCAGGGGTTTAGAGTTTGCGTTTCTACTCAGTGACAAGATAAGAGCTAGACTTAGGAGAGAGGCAGACCTAGATTCCCATTTGGGTGCTACTTGCACCCATCACCTGGTCACTGTCAAGTGTCTTTGCATTTCCAAGCCTTGAAGAAAAATAAGGCTTATTCCTTAAAATAAGGAATTGATTCTAGCCCATCTTACATAATGCTGCCCTTAGGGGAAGAAAACATAAAGTCACAAAGACAATAAAACATAGCAACTCTCCTAAATTAGCCCGTGGTGCTCTCCATGGCAGGAGATGGAAAATGACCAGGATAAAACACAAATGTATCATTTCTATGGCTTGTACCTGCTCTGATTTAAAAATTTAGGAGAGAAAATGAAAACTTTCTTTCATCAAGTACTTTCGAATGATCTGTGGATTTCAGACCTCTGTCCCTATTAATGACAGACCACCTGGAGACAGGGATGCCAAATGAATATGAAAAAAGACCCAACATCTTGCGCTGACATCAGACATTATAAAGCTTGATTAAAACCCTTGGAGGTACTTCTCTGGTGGTTCAGGGGCTAAGACTCTGAGCTCCCAATGCAGGGTATCCAGGTTCCATCCCTGGTTGGGAAACTAGATGCCACAAACTAAGAATTTGCATGCCACAAAGAAGATTCCACATGCATCAACTAAGACCTAGTGTGGCCAAATAAATAAATATTTTTTTAATAAAATGAAATAAAGTTCAGGTTTGGGCATATATAGTCACAAACATTAAAAAAAAAAAAAAAAAACCTTGGAAGGAATTGTTTGCAGATAAGAAGAGCAGGGAATTCTGAGAAGAGTCAATTCTAAAGCCCAGTCCTGTCTAGTTTCCCCCAAAGTCCCAACATGGGTGTCCTGCCTCAGTCAACCCCTCCTTGGATATCAGTCTCACCATCATCACTTGTGTGATGCCTTGGGGCCTCAGAAGGAATTCAGACTGGGGAAAGGCCCTTTAGCAAACCTGAAAGAAAGAGCTTCAAAGAGGCTTTTCAAATTATCTCAGGCATTCAACTACTCCTGTGTCTAACATCCTGTAAATGAATTACAGCTGTAAGAATTAACCTTTCCTCGGGGAGAAAAACAAATTACAAGAGACTTCATATAGGATTTTTGCTAACATGAGGAGAGAAGTCAAAGAGAAGGAGGAGGAGAGAAATGATGTTGGTAGGACAGGTGTTAGCCAGACAGGCCTCTGAGTGTCTCACCAATAGGTGCCTCTCCTCTCGGTGAATACGGCTCCTGGCCAGGGCCCACGTTTGAGCAAATGAAGTGTGGTCTGGAGGTTAGCCACACTCCCCTCCTTTGCTGCACATCTTGCACAGTGCACAACCTATACAGCTGTACATAGCAGCCCTGAATGTTCACTTTCCTTTCCTCCTTTCCCATTTTGTAAAACCAAGTAGTTTTTAAACTACCTTTGAAAAAGATAGAGAGACATCATTTGTTTTGATCAACTCTTCAGGATGGAGAAAAAAAATGGCTATTTCTTAATAGCCATCCAAAGGGCATTCTTCCCAGAACCATGAAAGATTAAACAGGCTCCTCCAGATAGGGCAGTTGGTGGGTTCTTTATTAATTCATGACTTAGAGTAGATCAAGGATGTGATTTAGCCAGGGAAGCACAGGGCAAAGGGAGTCTCTGGGTCTGGATGAAGCTAATAGAGAAAACTCAGCTCACCCTGCAAATGCCACACACAGTTTTGTTCCTCAAAGGAAGTGAATGTCAGGAAACTCTGGCAGGGCCAAGCGGCCACACCTCCATTTCTTTCTTCGTTTCAATCAAACAGATTCAGATCACGCCATGACACTGCAGTTGTCTTTCAGAAAAGGTTTATGCCCTTTGGACATCATCCAATAATTCCAGCTGGGTTGAACAAGTTGACCCACTTAGAGGAATTCTTGTGGATACATTTTATATGGGTTGTCCTATGCCATAAAATTTTATCTATAGAAAAATGTGGGGGGAGGATGAAAAGTTAAAAGGAGGCTCAAACTATTTCCTTAGAAAACAAAAAGTGTGGCTATAAAGTAATAAGGCAGTTTTTTGCACACAGTGTCTTAAATAATATTTTTAGTGGCATCTTATAATATTGTCTCCTTGAAAAGAAGCTGATGGACATTGCTTGTGGGAAATCTAAAAGGAACATACTCTTTGCAATTACATTGTCTCCAAAATGACTCACTTACACAGTTCTTGGCAGGAGCCCTCACCACCAGAACCCCAACAGGACCCCACCACAGGACTGCTTGAGCATCTTCATGACATGTGAATGATGGGGGAAGCTGCAATGTCTTCAATGACCTAGTTTCAAAAGTCACACTCCATCATTTCAGCAACATCCTACTGGTTACATAGGTCATCCCTAGTGGTGCGGGAGAGACCACACAGGACATGAATGCCTGAAGGTAGGACCATCGGAGGCCACCTGGGGGCACTGGCTGCCATACCCTCCCCTTGCCAGATCCAGTTAAGGCCTGTCCATCCTTCTCTCACCTCCCATGATTGACCCTGCACTGCACTGGCTCTCCCTCCCTTCTCTAGATTCTTCCCTCTCCTGCCTTCATGGCTCCCCTTCTTTAGTCCGTGACTTCCATAATGACATTTTTCAAAGTGGGCTTTCCCATGAAGGGTACCTATATATCCATAAGCAGGGGTGATGCTTTCATCTCTATATTTATCCTAGATTTCCCTCAGAAGCTCCAGGCCTATGTTAACATCACCTTGCTGAACTCAAAGGGCCAGTGGGATGTTTCTCACCCAGCTAGGGTGGAGAAAGGCCAAGCTCATAACCTTTGTCATCTCCAGGTGACACTAGCTTTGGCTGTAAGGGAAAGGATGGTGAACAAAGATCATAGCTGTGCCCTATGTCTTGGCTGCCATAAGCCTCATTTTCCTAGGAACAGTCCAAGTTCATGCCCCTGTCCCAGAGTAATTATGAATATCACTCTGTTCTGTTCTGTTCTCTAAAGTGCCCTATTTCAGATGATAAAGGATATGGTAACTCCAAAGTCCTTTTACCACTCCGGACTGTTGATCATTGTTTTATATCAGGCAAATGTTTTTAAAAAAGCCATCTACAGACTGATCTAGACTGAAGCCGGGCATCAACTGAGGCCATGAAACTGACCATCAAAAACAACTGGATGATGTGCCGTGGAATTATTCTCCGAACATTTCCGTGGTACTTAACATTCTCTGGCATTTCCATGACATTTTATGAGGCATAGTACAAGGTGAAGGACTCATTTATCCCACGATCATCACATTGTATCCAAGAGAAAATGAGAGACACAAAGCAGGTGTCCTGGGCTGAGTTGCATATTGCATTTCAGAACCTATTGGCTGGATGCTAATTTCTACTATTTGCATGGGCCTCCACTCTCCTCTCCCCCACCCTAATCTAACCTATCACAGTATCCATGTCAGCTCAATTCTCAGAGCAGCTGTAGCTGAAACATCGACCCGCCACTGATCACAGTGGTGTAATGAAGTGCAATGGGCCTGTAATTATTCTACATTACCCCGATCAAGTAACATACGGCTTGCCGTTATCACAGTGAGATCCCAGTGAAAGGAAAAAAATGGCCATTTATGTTATTGAAAAGGTGTCATCAAAAATGAGTTTGCAAGGATAGAAATGTAAGAGACCCCAGTCCCCAGATGTTATCTTCGATCCCTAAATGACTCACAGTTGGGGCAGAGAGGCTTCCTCTCATATACTTGCTTCCAGTGACTTAATGAAAAGTTATATTCAAAAGCCACCTGTAAATCAAGAATGATATTTTGGTAGAGAAAGAAGTCTGGGGGGAAGGATGGGGAAGTGGGAGGAAAACCTATTAATGACATTTCAATCAACTTGACGTTCAAAGCCCTGTGGGTCACTTGCTTTAGGAAAGAGCGTTAGTGGCCTGATGGTCACCCCCAAAACTGAGGATGCTGCTGGGATGAGCCCTTCAAATCCCCCTTAATGTGGCTTCCATAGAGAGCAAAGCCTGGGTTACAACTTGCTTTGAAACATGGGTATGATAAGCTGCAAAGATTAAAGCTAGTTCTCGTAGTTTACGAAGCACTCACTCAGGAGTGTGGCAGGTTGGCCTGTTAACCGGCAGCTTGTTATTTAAAGACAGTGCACAGTTCAGTTTCCCCTAAATCACACGATTGGTTCTGGAGAGTGCTACAGTTTGGGTTTGCAACCTGCTAAAAAATGAAGACCCATAAAGTTGTAATTGCAAAGAAAGGTAGGGGTACCCCACCTCTAGTGCTTCTGCCACGGACATAGCCCCCGAGCAACACACGCAAATACCACACATGCGTGTGTGTGTGCACGTGTGCGTGCATATACACACACGTGCACACGCACATATGCAAATCTTGAACCCACATGGGAGCAGAATAAAAACTCAGGTGTTATATCCTAAAGAGTCAGCTTTGGGATGAATGGAAGGTACTTTCTTAGGGTAAGAGCTATCTCTCCCCGCTCCCCGCTCTTTCCCCTCCTATCCCTCCCCCAGCCCTCATCCCAGGTCTTTGCCATTCCTTCTCCACTTCTCCCCAGTTCCTCAAGGGGCCAGGCCTGGGTAGGTAAGAGGCAGAATAGACAAAAGCTGATTGACAGCATGGACTTCGGACAGGTCCATTCTTAGACTTCACAGGTTTGAGATCCCACACCGGATCAAATATTTCTCACTGTACCTGCACCCTGCCTGGGTGGGTGTGCTTCGTCACTTCAGTCATGTCTGGCTCTGCAACTCTATGGACTATAGCCCTCCAGGCTCCTCCGTCCATGGAATTTTCCAGGCAAGAATACTGGAGTGGGTTGCCATGCCCTCCTCCAGGGGATCTTCCTGGCCCAGGAATCAAACCCACATCTCCTGCATTGCAGGCAGATTCTTTACCATTGAGCCACCAGGGAAGCCCTGCCTACACCCTATACTCCTTGCAAAAATTTGGGGAATAATTTTTCTGTTACTGGTGAAATCATGTAGCCAAAGGCAACTCACTTGATCTATCAGTGGCTAGCATTTTACAACAGTCAACTGCACAGGCAATCAGGAATTCTTGCAAAATGAAAAACTTTAATTGTTGTGAATCCTGAACTTTACAGTCACATTAATACAATATTCTGTTCTGTGGACATGTCATCCTACATTTAACAAATGTGACTTTGAAGTTGGACCGAATGTGTTGTTTTGCTTTGTTAAGTTTCAAATATTCTACAGGTCACTGAAGAGTTTATAGGCTCACATGCTTTGCCCACAGTATTTCAAATTGATTAAAACAGCCCTCGTTCAACAGCCAGTCAGCCTGGGTTCAAGTCCCTCCATCTGGCTGAGCAAGCTATTTGATCTCTTGAAGCCTCAGTTTCCTCATCTGCAAATTAGAGGTAATAGCCGAGACCACCCTGCTGAAAACGTGGAAAGTATTTAGCACAGAGTCACATCAAATAATGTTAGCTATTATTCTTAATCATTTACTTCTAAGCCTTTTCTTTTCATAATAAGCTTTATAATGACAATAAAGGATACTTAGAGAAAAAAACACTCCTAGTCTCTAATCAAACATTTTCCATGCTCCCTTCCATGCATATATAATTTTACAAAGTCATAATATCTCATATTTAAATTTTTGTATTCTGCATTATTTCTTACAACTTTGGATCAAAAACACTTTTCTACATTGTTTTAGTTTCAATATAATCATTCTTAGAAGTTGTGTAACATTCCGTGATGTTAATTTGCTGTAATTTGTTTAACTGTTCCCATACTGCTAATCATTTGGATTATTTTCATAGACATAATTTATGACGATGTCATTTATATCTTTTAATCCATGTATATTCCTAGCCCTCTTTGCTTTTGGAATGAGGCATTCCAGTGAGGTTACTTTCTACTCTGTAAAGTAGCATTTCCTTTCATTTGTCTAAAATGTAACTAAATCCAGTTTCAAAGGGTCCTTTTTCCTCTAGCTCTCTTCTCTCTGGACCTCAGATAAAGGCTGTGAGCAAAAGGAGAATAAAGAAAACCTCTTTGCCTCTATCAGGCTTTAGGAGTAGAATTTCATATCCCTTTTACACGTGCAGGGTGTGACCTCACCACGGACCCACATTGCTGGGCATGGCCCCATTTGACTTGCTGCACAAGGGACTCAGTTATTGCCTGACCCAGTCGTGCCCACAGTGTGTAACCTCAACCCGGTCGGGGCAGATCGACCCAATGAGGTGGCCCACCCAACCTGAGGCTGGAATGTGTAAGGTAGCCAGATGCAAAGGAATAATCCAGGTCAATCATTTCTTTCTTTCTGGAACTTGGACACAGAAACACCAAGATAATAAGCTAAATGCAACATGAGTTTAGGCTGGAAATGGCATGGGGGACCAGCTGCAGGGCAGCCCCAGGACGCTGTCTCCTGGTGCTTCTGCCTTTGTGTAGTCCCCTCCCCTTGAGTGTGGGCAGGATCTGTGACTTGCTTCTAGTCAACAGAATACAGCAAAGGTGACAAGATGTGTGTGATTGTGTGTATGTGCGTTATATTACATGACATATACTTCAGCCTGGAAGGAGACTTCTGTCTTCCTGTCTTTGAAGAAGCAAGTAACCCTTTGGGAAGGTCCAGAGGGCAAGAAGCTGAGGACAACCTCCAGCCAACAGCCAGCAGGAAACTGAGTTTCTCAGTCCAACAGCCCGTTACATATCAAACTCTTCCAATAAGTATATGCATTTAGAAGCTGAGCCTTCCCCAGTCAAACCTCAGATGAGGCTGCAGCTTTGTGAGGCCCTAAAGCAGAAGACATGGCTAAACCTTACCCGGACTCCTACCCCATAGAAATCACGAGATGATCAATGGGTATTATTTTAAGCCACTAAGTTTTGGGCAATATCATTATCCACAATAGAAAATTAATACTGTTGATATAAAGAGTGGACAGTTCACAAAAGTCAGAATTATCAAGGTGCAGAAGCTAGGATTGAGCAGAAACAAGGGTGGCAAAAAAAGAGTCACAGAGAATAAAGACACCAATTAGTAGAGAGAAAAGAAAGAAACTTGTGAGAAGCCGAGTTCTATTAAAAGACTTGAGCCAGTATCATAGGGATTCCTCTGAGGTCCCCACCTGTCCAATCTGGCAACTTGCTAGCCACAAGTGGTGACTAAATTCAAAGTTAGGTTAATTAAAATCAAATAAAGTTAAAAACTCAATTCCTCAGATATACTAGGCACATTCTAACAGATCAGTAACCAAGGGATGGCTACCAACTTAGTGCAGAAAAGAAAAATCTCCATCATTCCAGAAAGTTCTATGGACTAGAGTTGCTTTAAGGTTCCTGGAGTTTTGTTTATCAGTTCTAGGTTGTTTTTTTTTTTTTTTTTTTTTTTTTTTTTTTTTTTTTTAGTTCTAGTTTCTTAGAGGCTCTGCCCTGCCAGCATCATTGCCTTCCCACGCCTAACTCTCCATCTTTTTCTGGTTGGCTGAACATATGGACTTGAGACAAATATTCGATATCTTGATATCTATTCTTCTACCCAAATGACCTACCACACTCTTCTTCAAAGAGAACAACTGCCATTCCATCACATCCAGCACACCAACACTTATGAACCTTCCTTTCTTATCACCCAAGCCACTTTCTCCCCCACCTGCCCTCCATCCCTTGGAGTAAGTCAGGAGACATTCTACTTGTCAGCTGATTTTTTTTTCCTTTCTAGCCACTTGGGAATGAACTTGGGGTGAAACTGTTGTACTGTCTGACAGGCAACTTTTCTTCCCTCACGTGAGTCCCATAGCTCCGGCTGAGTTACCGAGTTTGCTTTCCTTGCTGACCTTTGCCCTAAAAAGCATGGTTAGCTCATTAACCATTTTGCTATTACTGTACCTTTAAATCAGTCACCAGAAAACGTATTCCCTTGCCACTGTAGGTGTCTGGTGTAAAACTTTATCTCTCCCTCAGCTCAGGTAACAGGATATTAAAATATTTGTATCAAGCATGCTGAAAAGTTCAACTGTCAAAAATAGTAATTTTGTGTCAAGTTCAAAATGAAATAGACAGTCCCAGAAGGACAATTTTGAAGAATCTGCTTTTGTCAAACCTGGTAAGGGGGGGCAGTGGTGAGGGGCAGCTATGAATAGAGACCAATGGAGTAAAGGGGGAAGGGAAGTGAACAGGGAAAGGTCTGCATTTGATGGGGCTGGATTTTCACATTGAGCCCATATGTAATTCACACGTAGTAACTCACAGAAAGCAAAATAGCAGGTGATGGATCGAGTGGCACATAAGCAAAGGGGATTTACTGTCTAATTGTCCACCACTAAAGTTCCATTTCCAACTTAGCTCCAGTCAGAAAGAGAAATAAGATGTAAGAAACGAGAAATAAGGGGTGATGAAGAGGAGGGAGAAGCAGAGAAGACTGAATATGGAGCGCCGATGGGAAATTAAACTTATATTCGGCCCAGTGTTGCATGTGGGTTCAATCGTTTGTGCTACCTCCAGATGGTGAGGGGTGAGCTCCCGTGGGCAGGGGCTGAACCTTGTATATCCAGGATTCCAGTGCCAGGCATGTGCCAGGAGTTGATAAACGCTTGTGTCAACAGATGTATACTAAGATATTAAAGAATAGCACTGATGTAAGCCCCAGTATACTCCCAGATTTCCCCTTCTGTTCCTCTCATGGAAAATTTCTGGATTGTACCTGCCATCTGGAACGTGACTCCCCTCTTTGCTGGCAACACACCCTAGAAATTAAAAACCAGGGGCTTTGGAGCCAGTCTTCAGTTCAAGTCTGGCTATGCAGTGTACCAGATATGGGCCTCGAACAAGTTACTTCATTAGTCTTGTCCTCATTTCCTCATCAGTAAAACACAGATATAGTCATTCCTACCTTCCAGGATTAGTGGGAATTAGATGAAATAATCTAAGATATACTGAGTCGATAAATATTAACTGTTACAATTGTTGAGGTCATTGTTATTGTCAAGATCATTATCATCATTATTATTCCTATTATTCAAATTTCAAAATAAGTGACACTAACAAATCATACATGTTCCTTCTTGGACTGTACCCACTGTTCCCCTCCTCTGGCTATAGCATTTTTGTCCAAATCAAAGATTTCTGCCTGTGTTTACTTTCATAACACATATCACATTTTGAAACTATATATATATAAAATTATTTTTTTATTGGTTTGTTGTCAGTCCTCTCTCTATCCAACAGAATGGAAGAGTCCTCTCTGTCTTGTTCATCACAATCACTCTAACTATATTCAATTTTAGAACAGAGTCTGCCAGCGTTCCTGCTAAGTCACTTCAGCCGTGTTCAACTCTCTGTGACCCAATGGACTATAGTTCCCCAGGCTTCTCTGTCCATGAGATTCTCCAGGCAAGAATACTGGAGTGGTTTGCATGCCCTCCTCCAGAGGATCTTCCCAACCCAGGGATCAAACCCACATCACTTATGTCTCCTGCATTGGCAGGTAGGTTCTTTACCACTAGTGCCCCCTGGGAAGCCCAGAACAGGGCCTGTGTTACCTCAAATGATTGGCAAGTCCAGGTTGGCACTTCAAAGGAAGCCATCAGGGCTCTTGCAGTCTATCTCTCAGCTCTATTTGCCTCTTCTTTTCTCCATCCTCAAATACTGTTTCTCCCCATGGAGACAATGTAGTCCCTGGAAGTTTCAGAGAAAGAAGTAAATGTTTTTGCTGAAACCACTGATGAAAAGTCTTATGGCAGATTCTGATTGGCCCACTTGAAGTTACATGCTATGTCTGAGCCAATCACAAGTGGCATGGGTGTGTGGAGTATTTTAATTGGCCAGTCAAGGACAGACACCCCCTTCTTTTGTGGCAGGAGAGCAGAGTCAGCCTTGACCAAATCTAGTTGAGAGAACAGTACTATTATGCGATGGGTGAGGGGCAGTTTCCCAAAGGGTGATGATGAGAAAAAAACAGTAATAGGCATCACTCCAACTGCACTGAATCAGCCGCCTAGTAGGCAGCAACAACATAGGCTCTCACAAATATTTCAGAATGAGTATATAATTTCTGTGTCCATTTCTTGTCTTTCTGATGCTTAAAGAGTCAAGGACATGAATATGGAGGCAAGGTCCAACCCAAGATTCAAGATTTGCCCCAGCACCTAATAGCAGAGTTATCTGGAAGTTACTTTCTCCTCTCTGAACATCCATTTTCCCCTGTAAAACAACATAGATGAAAAAAAATTTTTTAAACATAGAAAAACACTTCCACTATCTACAGCTCTCAGGATTGTTATGAGGATTAAATCAGATAACACATACAATAGGTTTCTTAAAGTACAAAAGAATACAAATAAGTGTTGCTAATTACTATGAGATTAGAAGCCAGCTGTGTCTGGGAAGTCCCTTCAAGACTTGGCATGTAAGATGTGGACAACAGTTACCCTCCACATCCCTTCTAATATCTGGGTAGTATTAATGGGAACGTTTTGGGTAAAGAAAGAGAATATATAAGGTGTGAGGGCAAGCATGGTGTGTGTGTGTGTGTACACGCGTGTGTGTTTTAAACCAAGATTTAACCAAACCTCAGGAGTTTTCAATCTGTTTTCCTGATAAAGTTTACTTAGAAACATTGGAGCGGCCGTGACTGTCAAGAGACCCCAGGGCTCTTTGTGTAAATTGAAAAGACTCCAGTGCTTGCTCCTGTTTTTATTATGGGAATCACACTAAATGTGATAATTTTTGTGAAACGTGTTTGCTGTCAACTTCTAATTGTGCTTGTTCATAAGCAGCAGAACGAGAATGAATCATCTCAATCCATCTGTGATTACAGTCGCCAAACATAGAAATATTCCCTTCAGACCTGACATAGAAAAACCTCGCCTTTAATAATTTCAAGTCGAGCAAATGCTGGGTTCACAGATTCTTAAAGGGCAAGTGGCATCTCAATGTTCTCTCCTCTCACAGTTCAGAGTGGTATGTGATTTGAGGTCTGAATTGGAGCTACTGTCTTTGCAGCCCAATTCTAGAATGTTCTTCCAATGTTAGGTACTCAGATGATACTGTGACCAGACTTGTTGACTTCTGTTTAATAGCTCTGATTGTGAACTCAGAATTAAGTTGAATGTGAGTACCCCATACGTACTTGGTTAGATTCATTTGTTGTTGTTCTTCAGTTGTTAAGTTGTGTCAGACCCTTTGCAACCCCATGGACTGCAGCACACCAGGCTTCCCTGTCCTTCACCATCTCCGGGAGTTTGCGCAAACTCATGTCCACTGAGTCGGTGATGCCATCCAACTATCTTATTCTCTGTCGCCCCCTTTCCTTCCGCCCTCAATCTTTGCCAGCATCAGGATCTTTTTGGTTAGATTCATATTTTGTTTTATATAATTCTTCTCATAGCAAAAGTAAAATTATCCATCCAGCAAAATTCTAAGCTCTTAAGGACTTCCTCTAAGTTTAGAACTGAGAAAAAACAAAAAAGCCTTCAGAGGCTATTTAATTCCAGCTTAATTTAAGAGATGAGTAAACTGAAACATGAATAAATTAAGTCCACCTATCACAGTCTAAGATACAATACTAGGCACATGTGTGCCTGTGCGTGCTCAGACGCCAAGTCACGTCCGATTCTTTGAGACCCCCTATAGCCCTGCCAGTCTCCTCTCTCTGTCCATAGGATTTCCTATACAAGGATACTGAAGTGGGCTGCCAGTTCCTTCTCCAGGGGATCTTCTCCACCCAAGGATTGAACCCACGTCTCCTACATTGGCAGGCAGGTTCTTTACCAATGAACCACCAGGCAAGCCCACAAGGCACATAGTAGATGCTTAATAAATCCTTGCTAGAGTGCTGCAGCCCATGGGGTCACAAAGAGTAGGACACGACTGAGTGACTGAACTGAACTGAACTGAGTGTGCACTGAGTTGATTTTAGCCTGTCATTACTTTTTTTGAAAGTCAGTGGTTTGCTATTAAAAGAATGCAGGAATCAAACTTGGCATTTATCACTGACGTCATATCAAAGAGAAGATATGGATGGCAGCAGTGTGGATGTGCCCAAAATCCACAAGGCCAGCAGGCAGTGGTTCACCAACTAATCTAGACTTGGCTCTGTTGACATTCTAAAGGGGCCTGGATTTAACCAGGAGCTGTGCAGAGGCTGGAGAGTGAGCAGAGGCTTTCAAGCCCAGACCTCTCCCTGAGATCTAGAAAATTCCCCAAGAGGCTCTTCTATGGGGAGGCTTCCAACACCTCGCACCCCACTTCATATTTATCCATGCCTCACTTTGCTGTTTCTTCTGTCAAAAATGCTCTTATGCCCTTATGTTTTTCTCCCCCCCGCCCATTGGGTTTTCCCACCTCATCATGTCTGCATGCCCAGACCTGGAGTGCAGCCCTCTTCTCCCCAGATGTCTGGTCACGGTTTCTGTTCCCAAGAGCCTCCTGAGTGCCAGCCCCAGGGCAAAACCCTTTGCACTCATTACCATGTAGAATTATCCATAAAACACATAAGTGCACAAGATTTTACCCCTTTCAAGGGTGAGAAAACCAATACAGAGGTAACTGGATGGCCCTAGGTCACACGACTTGTAAGCTGCCAAACAAATATCAAGCCTGCTTCATCTGACCCCAAAGCCCACGGTCATGATCTTGCTCAAGACCTGGCATGGCTTGGATAGACCACCCCCAAAAGACTGGCCTAATGGAATCTTGGTTTATCTGAGCTTGGGGATTGAGATTCATAAGCAATCTCCCAGGGTATATGCTTTGAGTCAATGAGCCTATTCAACAGATGTGGGTTCGATAGATCCCTGGGTCAGAAAGATCCCCTGGAGGAGGAAATAACAACCCACTCCAGGATTTTTGCCTGGAAAATCCCATGGACAGTGGTGACTGGTGGGCCACAGTCCATGGGGTTGCAAAGAGTTGGACACGACTGAGCAGACACGCACACACACAATGAGCCTAGTTGGTCCTTCTGGGAGTGGCTCATAACATCACCTTACGGGAACAAGGCCCAAAGCTAAATCAAAAGCCTACAGAAATGAGTCTGTTGGCTGGGAGCGCGTAGTGATGGGCACAAGTCACTGAGCTCACCATGCTGTGCTCTGAGGATTTCCCCCACCGTGTCAAGTTATTTTTGGAGTGTTTAGGGCCACTGTGTAGCAAGAGTCCCATTTTGACAGCCTAAGCTTGGGGTCTCTGTAGGATTTGGGCAAGTCCAGGCATTTGGGAAGGGCTGTGAGGCAGGCCTGCCCAGGACGTGTCTACATGAGGGACCAGGAGTCTGTTGGGAAAGGACACATAAGGGAGAGAAAGGAATGAGCTTGGGCTGGAGTTGCTGTTGCTGTTTGAGTCTCCAGGTTGTGTCCAACTCTTTGTGACCCGATGGACTGTAGTCAGGCCTCTCTGTTCATGGGATTTCCCAGGCAAGAATACTCCAGTGGGTTGCCATTTCTGTCTCCAGGGGTTCTTTCTGACTCAGGGATCAAACCCGAGTTTCCTGCTTGACAGGTGGATTCTTGACCACAGAGGCACCTAGGAAGCCCTGGTTAGAGAGTGGAGAGAAATCTGAGACTGAGGAGGCTTTCTTTCCCATCCTCTGGGAAAAGGCACTCATGCTGAGTTCAAAGCAGAAGGCACTTAAGTGAAGGACCAAATGAAAGCAAACCTGTCATTCACTAAAATGTCCATGAGCAGATGAGGACCCAAGATGGCGCCCACTGTCCCGCTCCCCTCAAGGAGGATTTGCTACTCTCCTGTCAGACCATGATAGGCCAGCTTGGCGAGCAAGCTAGGAGTCTGATTCAGTCACAAGCAGAACGCGCCTGCCTCTGAAAATGTGTCCCAACTGAATACCAAATTACCACCACCAGCCTTCCACACGCATCTTTGTGTCAAATTTGTTTTTCATGTTAAAAATAACATATTTTTCTCAAACCATATTTGTGTAAAATTCTTGTGGTTTTTACATGTGGAGCTTACCCATGAACCATCCGCCTCTTTTGGAGAGTGGTCAGCCCAAGGTGATGCGCACTTGTCATTCAACAAGCACCACACACCTGCCTGGGATTCATGGGACCACTTCCTGTCTGACTCACTGGGGTTCAACGCCAGACCCATAGTTCCTCTAAACCCCTGATTTTCAAGGGGTGCTGCAGTTTCCACTTCCAAGAGGCCTTTCCCCTGGTCAGTGGCTCCAACAACCTTGCTTAGAGTAAATAACATTCTGTTCTTTTTGTTTTCTAAACAAACTGGTAGTAAATTACATCATCAAGTATAGTTGGCTTTAATGCCATTTTAAGACTTCAAAGATTTTTATAACACTATTTACTCTTTAACCTTTCCTGGGCCTTTCTGGTTATATAATTACAAACAATTACTAGAATGCCCTGAGAAAATACAAAAGTGGTACAGCTATTTCATGCCTCTAAGCCTTCTCCTATGCCTGGAATGCTAATAAGAACTGACATTAGCTGAGCACATACTACATGCCAGTGAAAAAGCGAAAGTGAAAGTCGCTCAGTCATGTTGCTCAGCTGACTCTTCGCGACCCCATGCACTGTGAAGTCCATGGAATTCTCCAGGTTAGAATACTAGAGTGGGTAGCCTTTCCCTTCTCCAGGGGATCTTCCCAACCCAGGGACTGAACCCAGGTCTCCCGCATGGCAGGAGGATTCTTTACCAGTTGAGCCACAAAACTATGTTAAATATGTCACAACACCTTTATGAAATAGGTACTGTTATTAGCTTAACTTTACAGGGAAACCAAAGCATGGACTTGCCCAATTTCACACAACTAGTGAGCAGTTAGAACTAAAACTCAGTCAGTCTGGCCTGACACCAAAACCCAGCTCTTAACCAGTCTGCTGCCTGACTGAATGTTCTTCATCCTTACCCTCTTATCCAACCCTGCAACTCCTATTCAGCCTTCAGAACCCTGATTCACAATCACCTACTTTATGAAATTCTCCCTGACTCCCACAGCCTTTCCCTCTGGGCCACGTTGGCCCTGTGCCCACATCTTTTTTTCCCTCTTGATCACTGAAGTTACTTGCTATTATGTCTGGCTTCCCACATGGGACTATAAACTTTCTGAGGTCAGGGAGCATGTCTTATGCCTCTTACCTGCCTGGGACATAACAGATGCTCAGTACCTGTTGATCGGCCACTTGTTTGAAGAAAGGGATCATGAAGATTGTATTGTTATTTTAGGAAACATGGGACTCTTGCATTGCCTCATCCCTTTGGGACTTAGTAATAACATGGATAGCATTTTAAAAGGCTTTCTACATCACCTGTGAGAGCAGGTTTTTCTCAGCCTTCTTCTTCAAGCTACCGTTTAGGAAAGGAGGCAGGCTCCTGAGTTTGGCAGCCATGTCCACTGTCCGTCTCTAATTCTCGTGTTCCACTGTCACAGGCTGTCCCTTTCCTTCTTGGCACTCTCACCAGCCGCTTAAATAAAAAGCTCTAAGCATGCCACAGAGACAACAGACTGTAATTGCTGTTCTTCATTCAAGCTTAATGATTCTCTCCTCACAACTAACCCATAATTGCTGTTCAGAGTTCAGTGCATTCATTCAATAATAATGAACGGTGCATTCTTTCCCTCCCATATCTAATTTAAAGGGTCTTTTTCTAAATGGTCGCTACGACATGGTGACAAGACAGCACATAAGCTCAGATTTCTGTTGTTATTAAGTACAAATATTTTGATAAGTGCAGCTAATATGAGATATTTCCTCTTAGCTGGATATGATACACATTGAAATATGACATCGGGACCATCTGTTCTTCATCATAAATATAAATGAAGTGATAATGAGCAAAATGTGATAAGGACTATCAGGATGATTGCACTCCGATGGTTTAATTTGGATCTTCATTAATCTAAAAATAAAACAATCTACAAATGACAAATGAACACACTTTGACTGATGCTGCACAAGTATCTTTTAGGCAATGGACTATATTCTTACCACTTAAAATGAGAAGTGAATAATGCAAAAAAAAAGATTGTTTTTTAAGCTCCCATTGAGTTCTCTGTTCAAATCATCAACACACTGTGTCCTGAGAGTCTGTATTAAATCTGAGTGTGGATATCTGGCCAGGTGGGGGTGAAATAGAAGCAAAAAAAGACCTCAGTCCAGGAACTTGCTCACTCTGTGACCTCAAGCTGAGTTACTTCACTTCTCTGAGCCTCCATCTCCTTTCCTCCACAGGTTGCAATGAAAACTTTCTGCTAGCCTATCTGGCGCTCAACACAATAATGGTCCCCATATAACACTCAGTAAATAGACCAGGAGATGACACCTAGTCCATACGTATTGGGGCTTCTAGGTAGCTCAAATGATAAAGAATCCGCCTGCCAATGCAGGAACCACAGGAGGCACAGGTCCGATCCCTGGGTTGGAAAGATCCCCTGGAGAAGAAAGTGGCAACCCACTCCAGTATTCTTGCCTGGAGGATCCCATGGACAGAGGAGCCTGGCGGGTTACAGTCCGTGCGGTCACAGAGTCGGACAGGACTGAGCGACTAAGCACCGCACAGCATGGAGGTCATTATTGGGTACCTCTTTCCAGTATTATGCAGATTTTACCAGGGGCACCGGGCTTTTCCCCAACCCCATTAGCTCACTTTTTTTCCCCCCTATGGCTGAGCTATGTCTGCCTATCGGCTTTTGGAGGAAAGAGGGAAAACTTTCACGAGACCACTCAGGTTCTGCTGAGCATGTGCCTCAAAACCTGAAGAGCTATGACAGCACCCTCCCAGGCGCGCTGTCGTCTACAAATTTCAGGCCTCTCTGGTGACAGCTCAGCCCCTGCACCGCCCCCCCCCAAGTCTCCCACTTTCTGCTACTCCCTGTAATATCTGAACCCTGAGAGGGCTTCCCAGGTAGCACTAGTGGTAAAGAACTTGCCTGCCAATGCAGGAAACGAGAGAGATGTGCATTCGAATCCTGGGTTGGGAAGATCCCCTGGAGGAGGGCATGGCAACCCACTCCAGCATTCCTGCCTGGGAGAATCTTGTAGACAGAGGAGCCTGGCAGGCTATGAAGAGTTGCAAAGAGTTGGACACAACTGAAGCAATTTAGCTGCACAAAAGAGTCAAACAGGACTTAGCCCTGTTTGCTTAATTCTTTTCTTCCCTGGTTATCAAGGATTCTACCCGCTGAGGTCTAGAGTGTGCCAGACACCATTCCAGGCAATTGACATGCATCAGAGTCACTTAATTCTACCAGCAACCCTGAACTATCCCCTTCTTTTTTTTTTTTTTCCTTCTTTCTTGGCTGCACCAAGTCTTAGTCGCAGCACACAGGATCTTTCTTGAGCTGCAGCATGTGGGATCTAGTTCCCTGACCAGGGATCAAACCCAGGCCCACTACACCGGGACCACAGTCTTAACTGCGGGACCACCAGGGAAGTCCCTCTCCTCCACTTTATAAAGAAGAAGGTGAGACTCGGAACATTGACGTAACTTCCTCACTTCATCTCTCAGGCCCTCCTCCACCCTCTGGTCTCATCAGTACTCAGAGATCACTTACCCTGGGATGTGTCTTCTGACACCCCTTTCTTCTCCCCAGACCTCAGTCTGCTTGGAGGCTGAGTCTTAGGCTCACACCTCACAGGGACTGCTCATCTACTCCTGGAGCTTGGACCCCCCTGTATTAGAACCATCGACACCCTCACAGGACATTCCCACTGGACCTCTAGCTCCAAGTACACATGCCAGGACTAAGAGGGCACCCATGAATAAATAAATAAGCAAACAAATGCATTGCCAAGGTCACGTAGAGGTCATACACCGCAGGGGTAAAGCAGACATTTGCAAGCAGAGTGCCCAGTGCAGATCTGGCTCTCCATTCCAAGCTAGCTGGATGCCCCTGGATAAGAAGCTTAACCCCTCTGGGCCTCACTTTCATCATCATAAACATAATATTAATAGCAATGGCTTCCCTGGGTTGTTCTGAACATTTAATGAGCTAATATATGGAACAGTGCCTGGCATGTATAGAGAGTAGCAATTATTATTATATCATTATCATTATCCTCATCATCAGAGCTGTACCAGGCAGAGCTCTCCAAAACCCAGGGTTCTCTGGCCTTAATGTCCACACATGCTTTGCCTAAGGAAAAATCATCCAAGTGGTAAATCTAAGGGGAAAAAAACTAAATGACTCAACTAAAACACTGTAGAAATACAAATAATAATATTAAACTTAGAAAAAACATGAACTTGCCTTTGACGGTACTGAGTAAAAGAAAGGAAGAGCCCATTAACTGCTTCTCAGCTGGCTTATCCATCAGGGTTCTTGGGAGCACCAAGGAGTAACAAATCCCAGGGCTGCAGAAAGGGCACAAGCCTGTCCCTGTGACCTTGTCCCCTCCACCACTGAATACTTCCTCTTGCCTGAGGCCTGGGGAGTTCAGTGGATGATGAGGACAAAAACTGGACTGAGCCCCATGGGTCACATTGCTTGCTCTGGGCAGAAGCCCCAGGGAACCCTCAACCATTATTACTCAACTTGTACGGATGACCGCAGTCAGAGCAGATAAGCCAAATCCAACAACCTTGTTTCAAAACCAACCCCAAAGACATACCTCTCAAAAGCCTTTGATATGACCTTCCTATATCTGAGAAACTGACTCCTCTCTTGCCCAAGCTAGTGTCTGTTCCCTGGCATCACTGGCTGGTGCCTCCTCTGGGCCTTTGCTCAGGCCTAGCCCATGCCCTCCAGGACCTTCCTGCTCCTTCCCATCCTCATAGACCTTTTCCATCCTCCACAGCTCAGTTCAAGACATGCCTAAAGTTTTCACTGGTGTTTCACCCAACCTCTGAAAACCCTGAAAAGCTGAAAACCCTCTGAAAACTCTGAAAAGCTCCTCTGAAAATCCCGCCAGTGACTCTGCCAGGGCACCTCTCAGATCTGGCCAGCATGGTCATGTAACTTTTCACGTCTGTGAGCTGCATCCGCAAAGAGAGCTTGAGCTGCTCCAGCACAATGCCTATCAGTTATTCCTCCAACACTATACTACTAATATTACAGGCCCTGGATAAGTACATGTGGACCAAAAGATTTGATTCAGTGCGTGATGACACAACCCAGTGATGCTCAAAGAAGATTTGAGGGCTAAAACAAAGTTCATGTGAGACTGAGTGTTTGGAAAATTGTTTTTTGTGTTTCTAGTGGAAATGGCTTATGGCATGCTTTTACCACTTAAATTCTGTGCTGTTTTCTTTTGCAGAGTATTTTACCTCTGCTCACCATGTGTGAATGAATAACTCTGTAGTCTGTGGGAGAGGTGTAAGCCAAAGTCCAAAATGATGAAGTCAAGCACAAGAAGATATTTTGAGCTCTAACGAGTAAAATACATGAACTGCTTAGGGGGAAAGCATGCATAATTCACCAGCGTTCCACATGGCTATTTATCCTACACAGAGCTCTGCTTATTTGGATGAAAAATACAGATAATACACTAGCACATGCCACAACTGACTAGATTCAGAGATGTTATCCTGTTTCCTAATGGAAAAATACCAAGTAAATAGAGAGAGTGTGTAACAGATTACTAAGTTTTAATCATTGCTTTCTAAAGGCTCTACTCTTTTTCAGCAGGATGCTGTATAAGTTTCAATATTCATTAAAACATTATCTGAAAATATACTGTGAACAAATTTTAAGGAGAATATTGCTTTAATGATCTCTTTAAAGTTTAGTTATTCAGCTGTACTTTGACTCCCAAGTGCACTTAACTCATTATCACTCTTGTTAGGATAACACTTCTTTATAAATCCTGAAAAACACTTAGATCTTGAAAAGGGTGTCTTAATGAGGGTGGAGTGTGGTAATTGTAGTTAAGTCTATCTACTTAGTATAAGCTACTGACATTTTGGTAATAAACTGAATCAAGTAATCTTGAAAAAAAAAATGATAGTTTTTCTATAGTTGAAGATGGGGACTTATTTCTGACCTTGCTCCCTTGTAGAGAGTTTTTGATATTTCAATGTATAGCCATTAGAAGTTGTTAAAAGGAAACAAATGAAACCCTTGTTATTCCAACTTCATGTTGTAATTGTTCTTCCTACCTTAAGAATAAATGTAAAGAGAACATCAAAAGTCAGAGGGAACGCTGCTCATCACAAATACTGCAGGCGTCCTGTGAATGCAAGTCCAAAAGTTGGATTAAGAGCAGCTCTTCTAATGTGATGCTGATTATTTATTTTAAAAAGGTAACCTTCCTGTTTTCCGCAATTAACTATTTTCTTGAAGAGCAACAGACATGGAAGAATCACACATCTACGGTGATTTTTTTTTCAAAGAAAATAATTAGTACCCATATCAAAAAAGCTAATTCAGATTAATTAAAGAACACCCACATCAGTTAAATATAATACTTCCTTTCTCACTTAACTCTCTGTATACAAAGTGTTACTAAAAAGTGTTGGGCTTCAAGATAATAAAAAATGACAGTTGAAGGGTCTGGAGCTTGGAAGAAAACTTTAAGGTCTGTAACCATTTTAATTGCACGTAATTATGGATAAGAAAGTGGAACAATTTAATTTCTGGGCCTTCATGCTATTAGAAGACTAATAGAACAGTATCAAAATTGGTTATTTAAGTAAAATTGCAAGAAGCTGTTTTTCATTTCACAATATAAATGGAAATTAAATGAAATGTTGAATAACTTCTGTTCCATCTTTTCATTTCTATGAGATAATAGTAATTCAAGTTCTAGTAGAAATTATTGATGGAGATTTAGAACAAGGAATGAAACATACTTTTGAAATATTTGTTTTATTTCTTGCTTTGGAAAACACAGAAAAATGTGATGAAGAAAATAAAATCCATCCTAATATGTACAGAACATCTCTTGAAGAAAACAAGTAAAGGTGAATGGTTGTATCTGGGGAGGAGATCTGGAGAAGTCTGGGTAGGAGATGTCTTAGCTTCTACCAAATATCTTTTATTATGTTAGAATGTTATTCTTTAATTGAATTAAATTAAGTCTTCAGGAAAATTTCCCTCATCTCACCAGAGATTACAGTGCTAACATTAGGGTACACTTTGAACATTTTTCTATAGATTCACATACTTTTTCTCTTTTACATAATCAGGGTGATTGTATATTTTGTAACCTATTATATTCTGAGCTTTTTTGGTGCTATTAAGCATTCTTCTGAACTTGTTGTTGTTCAGTTGCTCACTCATGTCCAACTCTTTGTGACCCCATGGACTGAAATATGCTAGCTTTCCTGTCCTTCACTATCTCTCAGTTTATTCAGACTCATGTCCATTGAATCAATGATGTCTGCAGCTTGACTACTAATAAGCTAACAGCATTCATTTGTGGATAAAACATTTATTTAACTAAATCCTCTCTTGTTGAGCATTCAATTTATCTTCCATTTTCCATTGATCTAAATGGGTCTGCAGTAAGCATTCTTACAATTAATTCTTTCTATAGCCTCCTGATTATTTTCATAAGTTATAGCATGCAGATATATATCTTATGAAAATAGTAATTACTGAATTACTGAATCAAAACAAATAAGTATTGAACTTCCCTAGTGGTCCAGTGGTTAAGACTCTGAACCTCCAATGTGAGAGCTGCAGGTTAGATTCCTGGTCGGGAAATCAAGATCCCACAAGCTGCTCAGTGTGACCAAGAAAAATGTTAAAATAACAATAATAAATATTTCAGTACTTTCAATACACATTTCTGAAATCACTTGCAGGAAGAGATAATCAGTTTACTCTTTCAGAGCAGGACACGAAAACACTTTTTTTAGGGCTCTCTCCCCAATACCAGGGTAGAGATTTGGGGAATACTCACACACAGACTGGTTCTACTGAAATTTTCCAATCCGAACAGCCATGAAGTCCATAGATTTTTATTCCGAAATCTGAATGTTTTAAGGAAGCTGTCATAGTAATGTACAAAATACACGTCTTTCTTTGGGACCTGGAATGAAGTGGGATGGATTCTAAACTTCCTTCTCAAAAGGCAAAGACTTTTCAAATGCCAAGAACTGGTTCTTTGTCGTGAAAGCTGCAAGTACTTTCTGAACCCCAGTGTTCCAGAACAGTAGGTCTGGTAAATCCATCACTCAAGGCTTCAGTCTTTGGTACCAAGAGAGAAATTAAGATTGAAGGTCATATATCCTCTCTAGGAAATAAACTTCCAAAGACGCAGCTTGTTCACTTGGGGGCCTCACTTCCCTTAATGGATCTGCCACCTCTTCAGACCATCGCTACTGGAAGATATAATAGAGCAGCAGAGTACCTTGGGTGTTGGCATGGAGTACTTACTGGAGATGATTCCAATCTGCTTTTTAGCTTAGAACTAAAATGTATGCCTTTTTGATAATACATGCGTGCATGCTCAGTCGCTTCAGTTGTGTCCAACTCTGTGCGACTCTATGGATTATAGCCTGCCAGGCTCCTCTGTCCGTGGGATTCTCCAGGCAAGAATACAGGAGTGGATTGCCATGCCCTCCTTCAGGGGATCTTCCCAACCCAGGTATGGAGCCCATGTCTCTTACACGTCCCCTGTATTGGCAGGCAGGTTCTTAACCACTAGCGCCATTTAGGAAGCTCATGATAATACACGGCCTTGTTCAATAAGCTTATTCAATATAGATGAATTTTGAAATTATAAAAAAGCACAAAGAAATAAATATGCCTTTAATTCACCATTCAGAGCAAAACTTACTATTTCAGTATGTTCTGGTAACATAATACCAATCTTCTGTATATATATATATATATAATTATTTTGTAAATATGAGATAATACTATGCTTGCTGTGTTGTAACTTCCTTTTTCACTTAATATATCATGAACTGTTTTCCAGGTCACTAAACATGTTATAAAAATGTTTTTGATAGATCATTTTTTTCATCCATAAAAAAAAAATAGATGTACCATTTTTAAAAAGTCAACCCCCAACATTTATTTCCAAATTTATCTTTGAAAGTAGGCCCTCTCTTACCCATTTGAATAACATTTAGCAAATGCTCCAGGCACATGGAATGACTTGGGAGCTAACATCCGGTATTGTTTGAAAAGGCTGGATAAGGGTAAGGCAATTCATAAAAACATTCAATGAGTTGAAGAAGAAGAAAAATGAGCAAAAATTAAATCTTGAATGATTTTTATACTTAAACTACTTCACAATCACTTTGAAATTATTGCTCCATTTTAAATAAACAAACTCAGGAAACAATAGTTGCCTTATTGATAATATGCATAGTCTCTCGGTCATTTCCAACTTACTGCAGTCCCATGGACTATAGCCCGCCAGACTCCTCTGTCCATGGAATGTTCCAGGCAAGAATACTGGAGTGGGTTGCCATTTCCTATGCCAGGGGATCTTCCTGACCCAGGGATCAAATCTGTGTCTCTTGGGTCTCCTGCATTGGCAGGTACATTTTTTACCACCTTGCCATCTGGTAGGCCCTTATTAATAATGCCTTAGCGATTTGTTGAATGCAAGGAAAATAGTATGGAATCTAATCAACAAGCCCACACTCACAGGAAAGACATTGGTCTCATACCAAAATATAAATGAATTCCTGTACATATATATGTTTTAAGTAAAAATAAAATATTTCAAGTATAGTCCTCATATGTCATCTTTCAGGGCTTCTCTGCTAGCTCAGTGGTAAAGAATTCCCCTGCCAATGCAGGAGATGTGGGTTCAGTCCCTGAATAGGGAAGATCCCCTGAAGAAGGGAATGGCTACCCACTCCAGTATTCTTGCCTGAGAAATACCATGGACAAGGGAGTCTGGTGGGCCACAGTCCATGGAGTTGCAAAACAGTCGGTCACAACCTAGCAACTAAATAAAATAACAACTCTGTTAATTCAGCACCAATTTCTCCTTTTGAAGTCTAGTATTGTCCTCTATTGAAATTCCAGTATTTCAAATCCTGGAAGATGATGCTGTGAAAGTGCTGCACTCAATATGCCAGCAAATTTGGAAAACTCAGCAGTGGCCACAGGACTGGAAAAGGTCAGTTTTCATTCCAATTCCAAAGAAAGGCAATAGCAAAAAATGCTCAAACTACTGCACAATTGCACTCATCTCACACGCTAGTAAAGTAATGCTCAAAATTCTCCAAGCCAGGCTTCAGCAATACGTGAACTGTGAACTTCCAGATGTTCAAGCTGGTTTTAGAAAAGGCAGAGGAACCAGAGATCAAATTGCCAACATCTACTGGATCATTGAAAAAGCAAGAGAGTTCCAGAAAAACATCTATTTCTGCTTTATTGACTATGCCAAAGCCTTTGACCATGTGGATCACAATAAACTGTGGAAAATTCTGAAAGAGATGGAAATACCAGACCACCTGACCTGCCTCTTGAGAAACCTGTATGCAGGTCAGGAAGCAACAGCTGGAACTGGACATGGAACAACAGACTGGTTCCAAATAGGAAAAGGAGTACGTCAAGGCTGTATATTGTCACCCTGCTTATTAACTTATATGCAGAGTACATCATGAGAAACTCTGGGCTGGATGAAGCACAAGCTGGAATCCAGATTGCCGGGAGAGATATCAATAACCTCAGATATGCAGATTACACCACCCTCATAGCAGAAAGTGAAGAACTAACGAGACTCTTGATGAAAGTAAAGGAGGAGAGTGGAAAAGTTGGCTTAAAGCTCAACATTGAGAAAACTAAGATCATGGCACCCGGTCCCATCATGTCATGGCAAATAGATGGGGAAACAATGGAAACAGTGTCAGACTTTATTTTTCTGGGCTCCAAAATCACTGCAGATGGTAATTGCAGCCATGAAATTAAAAGACGCTTACTCCTTGGAAGGAAAGATATGACCAACCTAGACAGCATATTAAAAAGCAGAGACATTACTTTGCCAACAAAGGCCCATCTAATCAAGGCTATGGTTTTTCCAGTGGTCATGTATGGATGTGAGAGTTGGACTATAAAGAAAGCTGAGCACTGAAGAATTGATGCTTTTGAACTGTGGTGTTGGAGACAACTCTTGAGAGTCCCTTGAACTGCAAGGAGATCCAACCAGTCCATCCTAAAGGAGATCAGTCCTGGATGTTCATTGCTAGGACTGATGTTGAAGCTGAAACTCCAATACTTTGACCACCTGATGCGAAGAACTGACTCATTTGAAAAGACTCTGATGCTGGGAAAGATTGAGGGCAGGAGGAGAAGGGGATGACAGAGGATAAGATGGTTGGATGGCATCACCGACTCAATGGACATGGGTTTGGTTGGACTCTGGGAGTTGGTGATGGACAGGGAGGCCTAGCGTGCTATGGTTCATGGGGTCACAAAGAGTTGGACATGACTGAGCAACTGAACTGAACTGATTGTCCTCTAAGAGCTAAGGGTAAGAAATACATGTCTAA
This sequence comes from Odocoileus virginianus, assembly GCF_023699985.2. NCBI lineage: Eukaryota > Metazoa > Chordata > Mammalia > Artiodactyla > Cervidae > Odocoileus > Odocoileus virginianus. The sequence goes on from NC_069680.1 coordinate 20,855,377, forward strand.
ATCCTTAGCCACACAGAAAAAGCATCACTTTCACAAGAAGTTTTCAAAAGAATGAAATAGTCAAGAGTCATCTTTTATAATCTCCTGCTTTCGCCAACTTTTTCCGTTGACTGAATGATAACCACTTAATAACATCGGGTAAGAGGATTTCCAACCAGTGGATAGCTTTGTGGGAAAAAAATCTTTATAAACAGGATGGATGACTTCTTTAATTTTTTGCTGAAACAATGAGAGCCACATTGGCTCATATGCACCAAATTGAACATAAAACAATTTAAGTGATTCATGGGATTTATAGATCTTTTTCTACTTCTCACCCCATATAAGATATAAATGGCTATTTTTTCCCTTATACAAAATCTCTTCCTGGGAAGCTCTGATTTAGAAGGCATGTTTCAGTAATTGGAAAGCTCCTTCTCAATTTTGGAGACATATCTAGTGTATTAGTGCTCAAAGACATCTTCTCTTTGTGCAGATAATGGCTAGACTGAGGAATATTTGAATGTAACCAGTAATAGAAAAATGTCACATCAGGAAGGGTGGTCATCTTTCTTGTTAGAATCAACCATACTTTACAACACGGGGAATACAGCCAATATTTTACAATAACTATACATGGAATATAACCTTTAAAAATTGTGAATCACTATACTGTATACTTGTAACTTATATAATATTGTTCATCCACTATAATGCAATAAAAATTAATTAAAAAAAGAGAATCAGCCAATCATGAAACTAAAAGGTTAGAGTATTTACCATCTGTCCATCTCTCTAAATAATCTGGCACCTCCCAGCTCATTAAAGATGCCAAAGATGCTTTACCTATAGAAATTTACATAGAACTTGCTACTTATAGGTAAAATCAACATGGATTTTGAAAGTTACCAAGTGATTCTGTGATATGAGAAAGAACTGCATTGTTATAGCTTTTCATACCATAACAACAGCTTCTCCTAAAGTTGTGTAATAACACTGGTTTTTGTTCCACCTTGAGTCTTTGGAAACAAATCACTGTTACCAACTGCTAATACCATTAGGACAAAAATTTTCCCATTTATTATCAAGTTTGATTTTCTCTTTAGATGATTTTTTCTTGGTGGATCACGTAATTATTTTCCATCTCTACAGTCAAACATCTGTTCTGATTCCGATTCCATTCCACATCTCCTTCCGTTCTTTCTCTTTCAGCTTCAATTAGAAGTTTGCTAATGCTGGTATCTCCACTCAGATCTTGGACCTTGCAATTAATTTTAATCAGGCTTGTTAACACTTTTTTAATATGTAAGAAATAAGCAAATATGTAACGAAAAAGCCGTTTATGTCTTTTATGAAGGTAACAAATATGCAATTAAAAACTCCTTCTCTCAATGACTTTGCAATAAATTAACTTGTTTTGTCACTATTGTGCCTGTATAATGTCATTTTCTCTGGAGTTTTGACAGTCAGATTTTTTTTTAATCTGTGGCAAAATTAGCAAGTAATATTAAGATCTAAGAAATGACAATTAGTTTGTGAATTAGGTGGGATATAGAACGTGTTAATTATTGAGGGACCAGGCTGCATGCAATTAAAATTTAGCATCCAGATAATGATAATGTAGTAGGCTTCTGAGTATCTAATGAAGTTGAAAATGTTCATTACCAATAAATTAATTCTCAGTTGCTTAACCAGTCTTTAAAATGTCTATACAGAGGAATGGATCATAATAATCACTATTGTTCACAAAAGAATAATAACATGAAATCTTGAAAGTCTATCAGGACTATTATTTTATTGTTAGAGCTCCCTACACACTGACAAGGAATCTTCACAAAGACTCAGAAATACAGTGGTCCACAGGGATCTTTGCTTCTCTAAAAACACTCTTTCAAGTGTTGAAGATCTAAGAATGAGAGAAATGAAAAGGGCATTGAGATGGGAGGTGGTCAAGACAGCCTTCACGTGTTTTAATTGACCCTGAATATTTTAATGTGGCTTCCTAAGTGGCCACTTAGGAAGTGGTAAAGAACCCGCCTGCCAATGCAGGAGACCTAAGAGACATGGGTTCGATCCCTGGGTTGGGAAGATTCCTGGAGAAGGGCATGGCAACCCACTCCGGTATTCTTGCCTGGAGAATCCCATGGACAGAGGAGCCTGGCAGGCTACAGTCCACGGGGTCACACAGAGTCAGACACGACTGAAGCAACGTGGCACACGTGCACAATACTTTAATAGTGATCCAGAAAACATCTTCTGAACTTGACCTAAGTGTATATCTCTTTGCAATTTGGAAACTCAGTTCCCTGTGAATTTCCTACTTCAGAAGGTGCACCCAGTGTTCTGGGAACTGGAAAGTCAGTGACAAGTGATGTCTCAAGGAAACCTCAGTCTTTCAGGGGTCAAACACAAAAACAAGCTGTTACATGACATCTTGATAACTGCCATGGCATAGACACAAAAGTCTAACCTACATTTCACGAAGTCCCTCTGGCTGCTGAACGCAGAGTAGATTGTAGGAAGCAAGCGTAGAAACAGGGAGGAAGATTCACATGCCACAAGGCAACAAGCCTGTGCCTCACGATTACCGAGCCCACGTGATGCAACTACCGAAGACCTTGCAGCCCAGAGCCCAAGCTCCACACAACAAGAGAAGCCATAGCAACTAGATAGTAGCCCTCACTCACCACAACTAGAGAAAGCCCACACACAGCAATAAAGACCCAGTGCAGCCAAAAAGAAATAAAAATTTCAAAAAGTTTTAAAAAAGAGTAGAATCTAAAAGACCGGTCAGGTTATGGCTGTGGCCCATGAGAAAGATGATGGCAGTCTGTACAGCAGCAGTGGAAAGGAAAAAAAGGTTGAAAGATTGTAGACATCTTTTGGAGGTAGACTTGCATCCAGGATTTGGCTTGAGAAACTAGAAAAATGTTGCCATTGTTACCTGATTTGGAGAAGACTGGGAAGAAGATTGGAGGGAAACCTCAAGAGTCTTGCTTGGGACTGCAGTGAATGGGATTTCCCTGGTAGTCCAGTGGTTAAGAATACGCCTTCCAATGTAGGGGACATGAGTTCAGTCCCTGGCTGGGGAACTAAGATCCCACATGTCACAGGGAAAATAAGCTTGTAAGCTACAACTACTGAGCCCGCAAGCTCTGGAGCCTGCACATTGCAACGAAAATCTCTTGTCCCTCAACTAAGATCCAACACAGTCAAATAAATAAATTAATTTTAAAAAAAGATTGCCATGTCTATGGGAGATGTGAAGAAGGGTATCATGAAGGTACTGGAGTTCAGAGGTAAGGTTTGGTTGGATTTAGAATTCAGGCAATCCTCGGCATATAGTTTGCTGATTACTAGAATGTTGACATTCACTCTTGTCATCTCCTGTTTGACCACTTCCAATTTGCCTTGATTCATGGACCTGACATTCCAGGTTCCTATGCAATATTGCTCTTTACAGCATCAGACCTTGCTTCTATCCCCAGTCACATCCACAACTGGGTATTGTTTTTGCTTTGGCTCCATTCCTCATTCTTTCTGGAGTTATTTCTCCACTGATCTCCAGTAGCATATTGGGCACCTACCAACCTGGGGAGTTCCTCTTTCAGTGTCCTATCATTTTGCCTTCTCATACTGTTCATGGGGTTCTTAAGGCAAGAATACTGAAGTGGTTTGCCATTCCCTTCTCCAGTGGACCACACTCTGTCAGCCCTCTCCACCATGACCCGACCACCTTGGGTGGCCCCACACGGCATGGCTTAGTTTCACTGAGTTAGACAAGGCTGTGATCTGTGATCAGATTGGCTAGTTTTCTGTGATTATGGTTTCAATGTGTCTGCCCTCTGATGCCCTCTCGCAACACCTACTATCTTACTTGGGTTTCTCTTGCCTTGGACGACCGGTATCTCTTTACAGCTGTTCCAGCAAAGCGCAGCCGCTGCTCCTTACCTTGGACGTGGGGTTTCTCCTCTCAGCCACCGCCCCTGACCGCGGGTAGCTCCTCTCGGCCGCTCCTGCGCCGTCGCAGCCTGGCGTTCTCGGTTGCCGCCCCTGACTTTGGGCGAGGGGTAGCTCCTCACCGCCGGGCTTCTGCGCTGTGTCGCAGCCGGCGCGCTTCTGGGCTTTTGGGGCTCCAAAATCACTGCAGATGGTGATTGCAGCCGTGAAATTAAAAGACGCTTACTCCTTGGAAGGAAAGTTATGACCAACCTAGACAGCATATTAAAAAGCAGAGGCAAAAAAAAAAAAAAAATTAAAAAAAAAAAGCAGAGACATTACTTTGCCAACAAAGGTCCGTCTAGTCAAGGCTATGGTTTTTCCAGTGGTCATGTATGGATGTGAGAGTTGGACTGTAAAGAAAGCTGAGCGCCAAAAATTTGATGCTTTTAAACTGTGGTGTTGGAGACGACTCTTGAGAGTCCCTTGGACTGCAAGGAGATCCAACCAGTCCATCCTAAAGGCAATCAGTCCTGAATATTCACATAACATTGAGTAGAGTTCCATATGCTGATTGGTTATCCATGTTGAATATAGCAGTGTGTACAAGACCTTCCCAAACTCCCTAACTATCCCCTCCTCTCAGCAACCATAAGTTCATTTTCTCAGTCTGTGAGTCTCTCTGTTTTGTAGGTAAGTTCACTTATATCATTTCTTTTTAGATTCCACATAGAAGGGATGTCATATGATGTTTCTCCTTCTCTGACTTACTTCACTCAGTATGACACTCTCTAGGTCCATTCATGTTGCTGCGAATGGCATCATTTCAACTTTTTAGTGGCATAACATATATATTGTTTTGAAGCCCTAGAATGAATGAGCACATCTAGAGAGAAGTGTAGAGAGAAGAGAGATCCTAAGAGCAAGCTTCAAGTACCTCTGACATTCAAGGGACAAGGTGGAGTAAGAGAACTTGGCAAAGGAGATAAGAAGGTACAACCAGAGACATCTCAGGACAAACAGTATCAGGCCAAGCAAGAGAGAAAACGGTTTCAAAGGAGAAGGAGGCAAGTAATCTCACACCTGTGCTAAGGTTATTCCTTGAATCTTTGTTGTAATAGCAATAGATGAGCAACACCGTGGAAGCCCATATGGAAGACTGAAGAAATAACCTGAGGCCCAGCCATACAAAGAAATACCCTGCAGTTGTAGAAAAGAGGGAATAATTTCCAAAATGTACTATTACAAAATTCACTAAGTGAAAACAGCCAAGGCTTTTTAGCATATTACTTGCACACACACAAAAAGAGGTACATATGGAATTGCTGGCATATGAATTGAATATTTCTGAAAGATGCAAAATAAACTGGTAAAATGGTTGCCTGTAGGGAAGGAAACTGGATGACTCAGGAACAGGGGTAGAAGGGATAAGATTGCTTTTCATCTTAAAGATACAGCTTTTAGGTTTTAAAAATTTATACTTTATGCTATGCGCCTTGACTAATGAACATCAGGAAACAATATATCTTGATATTTATTATGTTGTTGTTTTTCCACTGTGTTTTCAAGAGTTATAATATTTACATTGTTTTAAAGCCACATTCACCACAGTCATTTGGATAATTCCATGCTTAATTGGTTTCTATGCTCACTGTTGGTCTTTTATTTTTCATCACACAGTTCCTTGTTCATGAGGCCTACTTTGCTCATCTCTCATTTTAACACCAAAAAGTACATAGATGTGTGTTTTCTGAGTCTTTAAATATGTGAGAATTTCTTCCTGTTGCTTTCATACAACAATAAGGAATGTTAAGGGTTTTCATTTGGGTTGTACCCAAAACAGCCTGAGACAAGATTTTGGAAAGGGTAGTTTATTTTGGAGCTGTCTCCAGGAATAGCAGTGAGGGAGCAGAGAGAGACAGGGAAGATGAAAAAAAAAAAAAAAAACAGTAATGGGCATATGATTGAGCTGGTTACCTCTATGGGCATCCAGGGTGCAATACCACTGGGGACCTCAGAAGAACCATGTAGAATGTGCCTCAAAATTGTTCCATGAAGGGTGGGAGACTAGAGCATTCATCCACCAATTTCCATCTCCCAATTGGTCAAGAGTTGCCCTCAGGAACACCAGCTGTCTTTCACTTCTGGCTTTGACAGCCTTGGATAAAGCTCTGAGGCAGAAAAGCTACCTAAGTGACTTGAGGTGGGATGTGACAGCATGTCTAGGAACTATGACCAGTGACAGCTGAAGTCACGGGTGGCCTGAGGGGACATGGTGCAGGTCACAAAAGCACACGCTGCAGCTGGCCATGCAACCTTGCCCTGAAGCCCTGTGAGCTCACAAACCTCCACAAATGCTGTTCCAATGTCGTATGAAATCGAATGGCGCAGCAAATCATGCATCCAAATTGACACCTTTTTCACCATCTGAGGTTACCAGGAATGCTTTTACAATTCAAGAATATTCAATATACAAATATTTATTTGAGTCTTGTAAATTTTAAATTAATTTTACCTATATACTGAGCACTCTTCAGTCTATAAATTCAGCTTTCTTCATTCCAGGAGAGTTTTCTACTATTATATCTCAGAGTATTTTTCTCTTTTTCAGTAACTCCACTTGGATACATACAGCTATGTAATCCCAGCTCTATATCAATCATGATCCCTCTAATTAATTTCTTCTCTTTGATCTTTTCCTCTTAATTCTGAGAGAGTTTTCTTAAGCTTGATTTCTATATCTGATAAAAATTTTCAATATTGTCAGTCCTGCTGAGTCAGACATGACTTAGTGACTAAACAACAAGTATTATTTTAAATTTCTACTTGCCATTATTTGTTTCCATAAAACTTTCTTCTTACCTATGCGGACATCTCTTTTATTTCAGTTTGCCTAATTAACTAATTAGCTTCTCTTCTTTCATATAAATATTCTCTTTTCCTATTCTTATATGGATTTCATATCTAAATTTTATTTCTTCAAATATACATTCATCATCATTTGCCAGCCATGTATCATCATTTATGGCATAGAAACTTTTCATGAATTTCTTACTGGTTTCCTGTTTTGAGGTAGATCTCCCGAGGCCTGTGATTTGTCTCAAACAAGTAGTGATGGGATAATACATATTCTGTGGATCTTCTCCCTTGTTCCCTGAGTACTGCTAGAATTGTCTTAAGTATGCAAGGAAGAAGGTGGGTGATGCTGGGTTTTAGGACCATTTCACTATTCATCAGTCTGTGGAGGAGGGAAGGAAATAAAGGAGCCGGCAAGGGGTTAAGAGCTGGAGCAGTCCCAGCAGGAAACTTTGTCCTTGAGCGAGTTTCCTCTGCCCCTGAATAATCTGTCGCAGTCATCCACAGGGACCAGCTTGCTGTATCTGGTTTTCTCCAGGAGTCTAATGTGGCACTCTCTGGAGAGGTGCTCATTCCTGGAGCACTTGTCCACTCCATCAGGGCCATATCCCTTCCCACCGGGGAAGGATGGGAGGCTGAACCTCCAATTCTGAGAGGTGTTCCCCTTTAGTTTCTCAGGAAGAGGTGTCAAATGTGGGACTATGGTGACTTCCTTCACCCTAAACCCATGCTCACTACCCCCAGAGGCAAGACCAGTGTCATGGGTGTGTGACTTGGGCAGTCACACAGGGCTCTGTGCTCAGAAGGGCCCTAAGCTTAGCCCTTCTCTTACCATCTTGAAATTCTTGATAATTTTTGAATTAGGACCTAAATAACCATTTTTTTTACTGGACCTCACAAATTATATGACCAGTCTTGCCCAGAAGTCATTCCTTAGGATTATGGCATCACAGTGACCTTCTGCAATCTAATTACAGACTCTCCCATCCTGGTCATGCCTTATCCAATCAGTTATGTGGTCAGTAAGGAAACAAAGCGCTTGTAGAACAAATGCTGCCAAGAAGGGAGAGAAGCCGGGTGCTTTGTCCATGTGAAACCACAGAAGCACAGCCACTTAGAGCAGAACCAGAATGCTACTCAGCATCCAAACTCTGCAGCCGGAGTGCTGGTCTATTCATACTAACTCACCTGGTCTCCAAAACACCACCAGTGAACTATGTTGAGCTATTTGTGGAAGTATTTTGCAGTCATGACCTGGATTTAAGTCCAACACTAAAATGCTCTATTCCCTCTTCTACTACTTTTCTTGGGTATCATACTGTTTCAAGCTTAACAAACTAAAGATACAGCAAACTTCACACATCAGATCTACAAGGTATGGTCTTATTGTGCTCTGATAGGCTATTACTAAGAGAGCTCACGTCTGCACAGAAAAAAACCAGAACCTACCTTTTCAATAAAGGCCTACAACACAGAGGCCATGTCAGCCTGCTGGCCTGATAAGCTAATTTTGATTTATTTGCTCACATGAACCATTTGGTCTAATAAAAAGAATATCTAACAAACTGGATGCTCTGATGGGAAGATGGCCTCTCACTTTGAAAATAAAATGTCAAACCTTCACTTCAACATTTGTGTTTGGTAAATGCTGAGACTGCCTTGGCATTTAAATAGCAGTGGGAGACCTTAATCAGACCAGCGGGGGGGCTCCAGGAACTTCTGGAGCGAACAATTGACTTTTGTTGACCAAGAAGTTTAAAGTGTAATGCCTACTACTGTATATTCCCTGGGGTGGTGTCTGAGGGAAAAGGCGGGAAGAGTGATTATCCAGCCGTTTGGATTTGTTTGTACACCTGAACCAAAAGAAGTGACCTTCTTGTATATCTACCTCTGTAGAAGGAGCTGAGCGAGGTCAACTCACTCACTCTCTTTGAGTGCTCAGAGCCTGAACTCCCAGCTCCACCAGCGCATATGCGCCAAGGCCAAATACGCTAGCATTAACTACAGACCCAGAGATGGGAATCAGAGACAGCAACCGTATCGTCTGCCCAGATGAATTAAGAAGAAATGTGATTTTTCAATTCATTCCAGAGGTTTCTTCACACTAAGCCACTGAAAAAAAAACAACAGCAGCAAAACAAAAATGCAGCATCGCCTAATTATTTATCATGCTCCGAATCAACGCTTTTCTTAGGAGCTTTCAAGCACTCTCTGTTTCAATAGGCAGAGGTTGTGCTTATGTTGCCAAGTTCAGAATTCAGCACGAGATTAAACCAACTGTGCACAGTGTCCAGCAGCCAAGACCGCTGATGGCTGAAGATGCCTTCTGCCGCTTCTCTACCTGGAGAGCAGATGCCTCCACGTCCTGTCTCAGAATGACGGCATGGACAGTTTCCTTATCTAAGACAGAAAGCCACGGTTTTCATTAGAAATGAAACAAAATCTGCAGCACTCGCTGATCCTGAAACTCTGCCTTAGCATTTAAATAGCAGCAGGAGACCTTACTCAGACCAGTGGCGGGCTCCAGGGGCTGGAGAGAACAACTAACTTTGTTGATCAAGAAGGAATTTAAAGTGTAATGCTTACTACGGTAGTACCGTACTGATCCGTGGCATGGCCATAGAGCTTCTCTAAGTGCCTGGAAACACCTCCATCGCCCTGGGCCATCCCACCCCAGCGCTTCTCCAGACCAGGATCCATCTCCTCCCTCCAGAAAGCCTACTAATGTGAACTCCGAATTACCGCCTGACAGATGCACATTATACAGACCTCGCAGGAGGTGCCGCCTGGAGCTCTAGCCCCTTCCCAGGAGAGCAGAGACCTTTGCTTTAATCTGCTGCAGGACCTGGGGCCCCACCCTGAAGAGGAGCTCAGTCATTTCAGCATGTCTCCTACGAATGGATGCAAGACAGGGGTCACGTGGAAGGCGAATTTTTATTTCCAAGGGAGCATTGTTGGAAACTCCAGAGCTATGGGAAGGTGGGAGTTAGGCAAAGAGAACGGTGCTGTTCTCCCTTCCATTAGCATCTGTCTCAGCTTCCATAACACTGGGCTGTCATGGAAGACGTGATGTGGTACCAGCCTGGTTCTGTGGCTATGACTGCACATTGAGCAACAAATTCTTGTCCAGCCCCATCCTAGAAGCTGTTGTGTTTTCAGTGGGGTTCCAGGTCAGCACAGTATATAAAGTAAAGAGGTTAACCAAGAAAGAATACATTCATCAAAGGAGAGAGAAGTGTCATTTACTAAAGGCACTAAGTGCCACACACAGTTCAGTTCAGTCGCTCAGTCGTGTCCGACTCTTTGAGACCCGCACGCCGCACGCCAGGCCTCCCTGTCCATCACCAACTCCCGGAGTTTACTCAAACTCATGCCCATCGAGTCGGTGATGCCACCCAGCCATCTCATCCTCTGTCGTCCCCTTCTCCTCCTGCCCCCAATCCCTCCCAGCATCAGGGTCTTTTCCAATGAGTCAACTCTTCGCATGAGGTGGCCAAAGTATTAGAGTTTCAGCTTCAGCATCAATCCTTCCAATGAACACCCAGGACTGATCGCCTTTACGATGGACTGGTTGGATTTCCTTGCAGTCCAAGGGACTCTCAAGAGTCTTCTCCAACACCATAATTCAAAAGCATCAATTTTTCGGTGCTTAGCTTTCCTCACAGTCCAACTCTCACATCCACACATGACCACTGGAAAAACTATAGCCTTGACCAGACGGACCTTTGTTGGCAAAGTAATGTCTCTGCTTTTTAATATGCTATCTAGGTTGGTCATAACACTCCTTCCAAGGAGTAAGCATCTTTTCATTTCATGGCTGCAGTCACCATCTGCAGTGATTTTGGAGCCCCAAAAAATAAAGTCTGACACTGTTTCCACTGTCTCCCCATCTATTTCTCATGAAGTGATGGGACCAGATGTCATGATCTTAGTTTTCTGAATGTTGAGCTTTAAACCAACTTTTTCACTCTCCTCTTTCACTTTCACACACAGGCTTAACAAAATTTCCTTCGGTCTGTCCTGCTTTATAGATGATGCAGATGCTGAGAACATGCAGTTGATTTGCCCAGACATCCAGTAAGTGGCAAGTGCCAAGACCAGAATGTAAATTTCCCTGCTCAAAGGCCAACACTCCCTTTGCTCTTCCACAGTCTGCCCTGAGCATGGTGGGACTTCCTTTGGTGACTAGCCAGAAGTTGGCAAACTTCTTCTACAAAGGACCAAGATAATAAATACTGTTAAGCTTTGCAGGCCATACAGTCTCTGTCACAACTCAACATGGCCATCGTTGCACCATAGCAGTCACAGACAATACATAAACAAATGGGGGAGACTGTGTTCCAGTTAAATTTTGTTTATAAAACAGGTGGTGAGCCAGATTTGGCCCATGAGTTGGCCCGCCCCTATTTTATAGAAACTGCTGTTTGAAAGCCACCCATGACTTTCAACATGGTCTTTCCTTTACCTGAATTCTACACTTTAGGGGTCAGAAATTAGGCAGGAAACAGAATTCCACTCAGTTCAACTAAAGAGATGTTAGTGAAGGAATTATATTTTTAATTTTTTTATTTTTAATTCGAGGATAATTGCTTACAATATTGTGTCGGCTTCTGCCATACAACAACATCAATCAACCATAGGTATACACTTGAAGAAAGTATTAGACAGAGGTGTAGACGGGCTAAGGGACCCAGCAAGGATGTTGAGGGGCCCAGGGACCAGCAAAAGCAGGATACCAATCCCATCTGTAAGCCACAGTGGCACGGAGAAGAAGCAGTGCCCGTGAAGTCTAGGAAAAACTGGCACCATGGAGAAGGGACTCCCCAGGAGGAGCTGTGATCAAGGCACAAGGCTGCCTTTTCTAGAGATAAGGCACCAGAGTGGAGGAGCTAGGGAAGCACTCTAACCTCTCTCTCTTCCTTCCCTCTGACCTCCTGTCAGAACAAAGGGTTGGCCAAGGCCCAGTGGAAGCCAGCCAAGAAGGGTGCCCTGCTGATGTCACCTACCAGCCTCCTGGGGCACAGAGCAAGCAGTAAGGGGTAGACAGTGACTCTGGGTAGGAGTCAAGCGGGGAATGACCGACATTCCTATTTATTTTTCGTTCCCTCACACCTCAGTGCCCAACTGGACCCTGCATTGGATGTCCACGTGTGGTTCTCAAAGGCAGCTCTTTACTCTCCAGTTGGGCCATGAGACCTGGAGCAGTAGCCAACAGAGTGATGGTGCCCACTGGGAGTTTCTAACACAACAGTCTTCCACTGGGGGTCCTTCCGCTGGGGGTCCTTCTGCTGGCAGCCCTTCTGCTGGGGGTCCTTCCGCTGGGGGTCCTTCCTCCGCTGGGGGTCCTGAAACACGTGAACGATTGGAACCTTTCTTTACAGAACCATTAAGTCGATCCACTCTTACGATTTCCCTCTTTTAACTTGAGTATCTTCAGAAAGTCTGTCCTGGTGCTAATCCTGCTAGGTCTCTGGCAGAAGCCTTCCTTGAGAATCACCCAGAGTAGAACTTTTGTGACTCACATGAACTTATAACTTAACCAGTTCTGAAATACCATTCCCCTTGATCTCTATCCTCCCAACATTCAAGAGAATCCTAAAGAGTTTGGGTATTAATGAACCATCTGTAAATCCTTTCTCTGATTTCCAGGAGTCCAGCTCTAAAGAACAATTCTGGAATGATTATCCACTACAACCATCCGTTCTTAGAGATCATGAATAAATGAGACACTGAATGCAAAGCATGTAGAATAAGACTAGCAATCTAATAAGGGTTTAATAAGACTGTGTGCATCACAACAGACTGTGGAAAATTCTGAAAGAGATGGGAATGCCAGACCACCTGACCTTCCTCTGAGAAACCTGTATGCAGGTCAGGAAGCAACAATTAGAACTGGACATGCAACAACAGACTGGTTCCAAATTGGGAAAGGAGTATGTCAAGGCTGTATATTGTCACCCCGCTTACTTAACGTATATGCAGAGTACATCATGAGAAAGGCTGGGCTGGATGAAGCACGAGCTGGAATCAAGATTGCTGGGAGAAATATCAATAACCTCAGATATGCAGATGACACCACCCTTATGGCAGAAAGTGAAGAAGAACTAAAGAGGTTCTTGATGAAAGTAAAAGAGGAGAGTGAAAAAGCTGGCTTAAAGCTAAACATTCAGAAAACTGAGATCATGGCATCTGGTCCTATCACTTCATGGCAAATAGATGGGGAAGCAATGGAAACAGTGACAGACTTTATTTTTTTGGACTCCAAAATCACTGCAGATGGTAATTGCAGTCATGAAATTAAAAGACGCTCACTCCTTGGAAGAAAAGTTATGACCAACCTAGACAGCATATTAAAAAGCAGAGACATTACTTTGCCAACAAGGGTCTGTCTATTCAAAGCTATGGTTTTTCCAGTAGTCATGTATGGATGTGAGAGTTGGACTATAAAGAAAGCTGAGCACCGAAGAATTGATGCTTTTGAACTGTGGTATTGGAGAAGACTCATGAGAGTCCCTTGGACTGCAAGAAGATCCAGCCAGTCCATCCTAAAGGAAATCAGTCCTGAATATTCACTGGAAGGACTGATGCTGAAGCTGAAACTCCAATACTTTGACTACCTGATGTGAAGAACTGACTCATTGGAAAAGACCCTGATGCTGGGAAAGATTGAGGGCAGGAGGAGAAGGGGATGACAGAGGATAAGATGGTTGGATGGCATCACTGACTCAATGGACATGGGTTTGGGTGGACTCTGGGGGTTGGTGATGGACAGGGAGGCTTGGCGTGCTGAAGTCCATGGGGCCACAAAGAGTTGGACATGATTGAGTGACTGAATGGAACTGAAATTTAAGATTTTATTATTATTATTAATGTTTTAATTAGAAAATGCATTTAACTGAAACAGAAAATACAATCAACACACGTAATGGCCACCCAATATCCATTCTCCTCATCTTCTTTTTAAAGATAAAATCACTCCCTACCTCATCCTCAGCTATTTCCCCAAGTAGAGACTACATTTACCAGCTTCCCTTGCAGGTAGGCAAGGCCTTGTGACTAAGGTCTGGAAAATGGGGTGTGAGCAGTAGTGACATACATAGCTTCTAAGTCATGCCCATTACAAAGGCGACTACTTGACTTCCAGTCTTGTTTGCCCCTTCCAATGGACCAGAATGCAAATGTGATTTTATTAAGCCAACCTTGAACATGTCACAGGCAGCAACAATCCAGGAAATGGTAAAGCCACAACCAGAATAATTCTGGGACCGTGGGTGACCTCTTGGATTAGAGAAGCCTGCCTACCCTGTACTTCTTGTCTATGAACTGCTAGAATGAATTATCTGGTTTGAGCTACTGATTCCTAGGGTTTCTTTGTTGCAGAAGCTCAGGGCATACTCTGACACAGGACCTAAAGAGGTTTCTCTTACTTTCTTCTCATGCAAGAAATCCAATGCTGTACACCTGAAACTAACACAACCTTGCAAGGCAACTCTATGCCAATCAAATTTAAAAAGAAAAGAAGTCCAGTAGCCTTCTGCTGGTGTTGGTTCAACAGGTTCTACTATGTCGGGACTGAAGTCTCTATGATTCTCCTAAACTTTTATTCATGACTCCCAAATGGCAGGTATAGCTCCCATTATTATGTCTGCATTTCTGAGGAAAAGCAGGAAGGAAAGAAAGTCTTCCTGGGAATCATCAGCACTCATCCACTTCCATTTCATCAGCCAGATCACATCATTCCTAGCTGAGATCCAGGAAAGTGAGTTCTCCACTCTTCCGCCTTCTAGAAGAGGAAGGCAAGGGGAAGGCGGCTGCTATGGCCATACTTAGGAGTTCTTGTTGTTGTTGTTCAGTCACTAAGCCTTGTCCGACTCTTTGTGACCCCATGGTCTGCAGCACGCCAGGCTTCCCTGTCCTTAACTATCTGCTGGAGTTTGCTCAAACTCAAGTCCATTGAATTGGTGATGCCATCCAACCATCTCATCCTCTGTCATCCCCTTCTCCTCCCACCTTCAATCTTTCCCAGCATCAGGGTCTTTTCAAATGAGTCAGTTCCTCGCATCAGGTGGTCAAAGTATTGGAGCTTCAGCTTCAGCATCAGTCCTTCCAATGAATACTCAGAACTGATTTCCTTTAGGATGAATGGTTGGATCTCCTTGCAGTCCAAGGGACTCTCAAGAGTCTTCTCCAATACCACAGTTCAAAAGCATCAGTTCTTTGGCACTCAGCTTTGAAGACTTTCACATGACTACTGGAAAAACCATAGCTTTGACTAGATGAAACTTTGTTGGCAAAGTACTGTCTCTACTTTTTAATATGCTGTCTAGGTTGGTCATAACTTTTCTTCCAAGGAGCAAGCGTCTTTTAATTTCATGGCTGCAGTCACCACCTGCACCAACGGCACCATCATTGCCGTTGGTGCTCTCCAAAACCCTGTGAAGTGCACAAAATTATTTTCCAGCTTTTACAGATGAGAAAACTCATCTGAAAGGCTCAGAGAGATTTGGAAGAATGGAGAGATATTTCAGGACATTTTGTAATGAATTATGAATTATGCAACCCCTTTCTGTTTTGCTTGGACTGACTTTGATACGGATTTGATGAATTTTCAATGCTTTGTGAATGGCACAGGAAGTGTCTTCTGGAGGTGACCCTGGGCAAGCATGGCCACCAGACAGTTCTTTACCAGGTCACATTTGCTCTTATTTCGGGGATGATGACTAAGGTCTGTGCTGGGGTGGTCGCCAGTTCTGACTTCCTTGAGCATGTAGGTGTCCTCAATCACTTTCGAAGTGGAGCAAGGAAGCCCTTTCCTGTGCAAATCCCCCCAAATTGTTCTGGATATTCCCTCTTACTGATTTCTTCACCAAACGCCACACTTCTGGCTTGAAAGCATTATCACATGTGAGTTCAGTTTTCATAAGTTACATATTTGCCTAACAAAATATTTACTCAGTCTTTGACCCTGTGAGTGTAGAAGAGGGCATCAGGGCTGCAGAAGGAAACACGAGGCTCTGAGCCAGCCAGTGGCTGCACCAGCAGAAACCCCTCCACCCAGGAGTGCCAACTCTCTCTTCTTGGTGTAGCCCCCACCCCACCCCTCTGCCCATCAGATCAATGCACCCTAGGTCCAACCTGACTGGTGCTTCTTCCCGAGTGCCACATCTTTCTTCCCATTGGGAGAACTGTCTGGCCCTCTCTCCCAACTTTCCGATCCCGACCCAAAAGGTGAATACAATGAATCAAGCAGAAAGGAAGATAGAAGTCTCTACCCCCGCGCCCCCAGTCCCTGGACTACAGCCCCGAGCATCCCATCTGAGTGTCCCTGGAAGAGATCTCCTGCAAGACATGGCTGACCTTTCCAGCACTGACTGCAGAATCTCCAGGAAAATGGAGATTGAACATAACACCACCTCCCCAGGTTTTAATTGGTCATTTTCTTCTCTTCCTTATTCCCACATATTTCTTGCGGTGGGCTCCTAAATAAACACTTTCCTCTCATTTCTTTTATGTCCATCCACCTCTCTGAGGACCCAGATTGCCAGCACAGGATGTTACACTAGCAGAGGGAGACAGGTGTCCCTCTGTCATGGGGCGGACATGCTGCCTCTCTCACATTCTCTACTGTAGGAACAGTTCCCCTGATGGTCCCTGAGATCCCACTGCTCTCCTACCACAGTGAATGTGGTCAGGGTAGGGCTGATCCCACCCCACTATAGGCATCTGACTTATCAGAGGGTCATATGTGCCTGCGCGATGGGGATTGGTTCAGGGGTAGGTGTATAACCCAAGTCAGGCCAAAAGAATCAACTCCATTCTGAGATATCTGTGCAAACTGTAGAAGACAGGCCTGCAGACCATGCCTTACAGATTCCATTCTAACTGCAAAGGAATTGAGGGGAGAACCATAGAATGTCGAGAAAGCAAAGGAACAGTTTGAGGCTTTTAAGAGATCAATCCAGCTGCTGTGTGAAGAGTGGAAGAGGCTGGGTGTTGGCAGTTAGAGCTAGTGCAGTGGAGAGAAATGAACGGCTTCAAGATCTGTTTTGCAGTTCAGTAGGCTTCGTGCTCTCCCCATGACAGATCTCATGCAGAACAAAAAGCCGTCAAAGCACCTTTGCACACTCTTCTCCTGAAGAAAGCAATAGCAGGACTTCCCTCAGCCTCAGCCAGAAAGCAGCACCAAGTGCTTTGACCCAAATAGGATTTTGAGAAAACGCACGCAGTTGTGACATCTGCCATCTGCCCCCGTGTGGCAAACAACGCTGTTTGCAGCTCTCATGTCCAAGCTCTTAGAAGGTGAGAGTGAAAATGCTGGAGAGATTGATTTAATGATTGCCCAAATCGGGGTCATTAGATTTACCTGGACACGTAGGGAAAAAACAAACAGGAAAGCATCTTGATTGCCTTTGTTCAGCAGATTGTTCTAAAACAATAAAATGTTAAGTCATCTTATTTATACAATTTAACATGAATCCTAGGAAGAAACTTTCTTAACTGATGTGTGTTAAATTATGTCTCCGGAAAGATATGGCCACTCCCTCACCCCGATCCGTGTGAACGTGAGTTTATTGGAAGGAGGGGTAATACAGAAGTAGGTTAAGATGAAGCATATGGGGGCAGGGTGGATTTTCATCAAATATGACCAGTGTCCTTACAGGAAGAGGAGAAGAGACAGAGAGAGACCCAAAGGGCTAACACCGTGTGATGTCAGAGTCACAGATTGGAAGGATTGGAATGACGCCAAGGTTCCCGCAGCCACGAGAAGCAGCTCAGAAAAGGAGCATGGCTGGGCTGACACACCTTGATCTTGGACTCCTGGCCTCCAGAACTGTGAGTCAGCTTCTCTTGTTGTACACCACCCAGTTCGGAGAAGGAAATGGCAACCCCCTCCAGTGTTCTTGCCTGGAGAATCCCAGGGACGGCAGAGCCTGGTGGGCTGCCGTCTATGGGGTTGCAGAGAGTCGGACACACTGAAGCGCCTTAGCAGCAGCAGCACACCACCCAGTTGGTGCTATTTTTTTGTGGCAGCCACAGGAAACTAATACACTGAGGGCAGGGGTGTTTCATTTTCTTATATACTTTTTTCTTAAAATGAATTTTTATTGGAGTATAGTTGCTTTACAATGTTATGTTCTTTTCTACTATGCAGCAAAGTGAACCAGCTATGTGCCCGCATGCTCAGTTGTGTCTGATTCTTTGCAACCTCGTGGACTATAGCCCACCAGGCTCCTCCATCCATGGGATTTTCCAGGCAAGAGTACTGGAGCGGGCTGCCGTTTCCTGCTCCAGAATCAGCTGTACATACACATACACCCCCCACAGAGCCTTCAGCGGAGCTCCCGGTGCTATACAGTTCTCATTAGTTGTCTATTTCACACATTATATCAATAGTGTATACCTGTCAATATCAATCTCTCAGTTCCTTCCACCGCATCCCCTCTTGGTATCCATACATTTGTTCTGTACATCTCTGTCTCTACTACTGCTTTGCAATAAGATAATCTACACTGGGATTTTTTTAATTCAAACAAGTTTTGAGTTTTTGCCAGAATCCTGAATTTGGGTTTAGGGGTATTTAAGATGTTTAAAAGCACACCTTTACTTTTCAACCATAAACATGTGTGACTTTCATTTCTTAGTAAGGTCTTTGGGGTTATCTGGGCAGTTATATGTGTGCCTTTTTAGGCTTTGCTGAGTTAAAAAAAAAAAACTAACACATTTTTAAAATTTAAAAAGCACAAGAAGGAGATGGCAAAATTCTATTTCTTGACCTATATTGTAGTTACAGGAATACTCATGTTAAAGTAAATCAGTAAAACAATATTGGTTTTATGTAATTTTCTGTGTCTAATTTTATAAAATTCTTTTAATTTAAAAAGCACATGTGTAAACATATATAAAGGCACACGTATACACACATCACAACACATACATAATTTCAAAATAGTATCCTACATCTATTTATTCAAATACTGGTTATTTGTGTATAAATTCTTTTCTCATACCTCTCAGCTCCTTAAACCAAGTAAACACACTCAAATATTAACTGAAAAATAAAAATCAATATTAGTAGCATACTGATAGAGGAGAATGATTTTTGTAAGGCTAAAGGGTATTGACCCAGGAAACTTTTAATTAAGAACCCAAATCATAAATCTAAGGTTGGAGATAAAATTGGACTCATGTTTAGTTATTCCATGCCCCATCCTCTAGATTGTCTTGAGGAGATTCTTCTCTGTTCTAGATCTATATAAGTATTATGGGTCTCAGATGGATGGATTGATGGATAGGTAGATAGAGACAGACAGACAGAGAGAGAGATGATAGGCAGACAACAGGATAGAATTGAGAAGAAAAGCCATATATGGACTAAACTTGACTAATCTCATTTTCAACTATGAGTGGAGACTTGATTTCAGGGTTACAGAGCTTTCTCCCATGTTCCCCTAGTTTCCCAAAGTTTTTGCAGCTGCTTATACATCTCCCTCTCACTTGGTTCGAGGCATTCTGTTTGAAAATCCCATAGAGAAGATGGAGACTAGGGCCAGGTATATCCTCAAGTTTCCCTGCAGCCTCCACCTCCCTGCACCGCCCTCCCCTCTCCAGCTGCTCAGAGAAGCTCTTGCCAATCCAGTGGGATCCGGAACAGGACTATAGGAACAGGAAGCAGCCACTCACCTTCCCTCTGGATGCCAGCACCCTGGCTGAGACAGGTTCACATATGTAAGCTCAGTCCTTCATCTTCTGCCTGTTTATTATTTTTAACGGGCACCATATGCAATTCATTGATTTTTGTTCAACGTTTTTCTTTTCCTTCCTGGTCCTTCGAAAGCTATTCCCACCAAGGCAGGCAAGCAAGCACAGCTGGGAAACACATCCCATCATAAGAATCTGGTGCCTCTGAAGCCTTCTCTTTGGACTCACTTTTAGACAGAGGAGGAAGGCGCTGAGAGCGGCGGAGCGGGGGAAGTAGATTGTGCCCTGGTCTGGGCTGGAGGGAATGATGTCATTCTAACTTATCAAAGGGAGTCAGGGCTGTGATACATTTATGGGAAACTGCTGTCGCTTCCAACTGAGTACATGCTATCTCCTTTAATTTCATGATTAGTGTCATTTCATCATTGGCGAGACCAGGCCTTTTCCTGTTCAGTGGCATAAAGCTAATGTAAAAATCAAGCGTGCGGTTCCTGGAAATATTCACACAATGTTTTTTAAAAATTGACATAGTTCAATAGTTAGGCAATAAATTTTCTTCCTAATGAGACACTAAAAAGAAAGTGAACATTTGATGTTATGCCCAAGGAGAGTTAGCTATTGAAGATTTATGGGCGATCTGTGCAAATACTGTCCTTTTTTTCCAATGAGTTTCTAATTTTGGTTTGATAGTCTCCAGGTGTCCATATTTGCTTGTGATATTAGATGCATGAAACCGGGTAATAGACATAGATTTTCTCTCTTCCTTCTTGAGTTGTACCTCTCCTGTGGCCTCATTCGCGGCAGAGTCGTACAGAATCCGTTCATATACCAGCTGTGCTGACGTTGACATACACACAGGTCATTAAATAAAGGCAGGCCTCCTGCCACCCACACCAGCAGATAAAGGGGAGGGGGCGTGAAGTGCTCCTTTCTACAGGTTTTCCCCAGAGAAAGCTGGCCTTCTGAACAAGGACCACAGAGCTTCTCTGCTAAGCCTGGAATGTTTCCCCATTTGGAATGCTCAGAGGCTGGGGCAGACATGGCCTGTTGAAACACCTTAGGTCTCCAGGCATTCATTTTCTACTGATGTTCAGATAAAACCTTCCTTGTACCAGATATCTTTGGAAGTCTGGCTGCACCAGGTCTTTTATTTTTTTCCTGGGAGAAGCTGGCACCATTATTATGAACATTTGAGTGACTTTATGCAGTCTTGTAATCCTACCAAAAATATCAGATGTAAGGCCAGTGAGTAAACTTCAGAAGTCTTGCTAACGGTCAACCATGTATGCAGTGCCAAGAAGAAGCAAAGCCGTCCATCCTTCAGGCTCATGTTACCCACTGCTGTCCTCATGGAGCCCTCCAAGGTAGGAGGGCTAGTGTGGCCTTTCTCCCCTATTTAGCTGCTCTCTCTTCTCCTTCTAAAGTGTAAGGGGCCTTCTTTCCTCACATTAGAGGCACCCCCACACACACACATTTTCTGATGTTCTGGAGCTCTCCCAAAGACACCGGAACAACCATACTGTGTAGATGGAAGACACAGTTGGAATACTTTCTGAAATGTCTCTGATAAGGATCAAGTGATAGAAAGTATGGGGCTTCCCAGGTGGCTCAGTGGTAAAGAATCTGCCCGCCAGTGCAGGGGATGCAAGACACTCGGGTTCAATCCCTCGGTCAGGAAGATCCCCTGAGAGAGGAAATGGCAACCCACTGCAGTATCCTTGCCTGTAAAATCCCATGACAGCCTGGCGGGCTACAGCCTATAGGGTCACAGAGTCAGACACAACTGAGCATGCACACATGATAGAAAGTATATAATACACATGGTTGGTAATAATGATAGTGGTAGTGATGATGGTGATGGTGGTGGTGATGCTGGCACTGGTGGTAGTGGTAGCCACAATTGTAGTGTTTCTATTTACTATCATTTCTTAGTCTCACAGTCTTCTGATAAAGTCCTGTTATTACTTAATAGAAAATTTTCTCCCACTGAACCACCTTCTCTACATTGCCTGGAGCCTCTCTGATACAGAATGGGAATCTGAGATTCTTCTGGAAACTTGAATCAGCCACATCCTGCTCCATCCCGACACCGGCAGGAATCATGGAGGGGATAATCCTCACCCGACTTTCTTCACTCCCACTGACTCTCCTCCTTGAAGGCTGAATGGGTGGCCTGGAAGGGCAGAGCTGAGATGAGAGTAGTGGAATGTTGCCCAGGGAGACAGTCACACACGGCTGTCACCGGTCCAGAGCCAAACCACAGACCTTGCGGGCAGCTCTAGCAGTCACGTTGGTGCCATCTGCTGGCTGTTCTGAGTATGGCACCCTGGGAGGTTAAGCTGTTCTGGGAGAAGGGGCTGGAGATACAGTTTGGGGGTTACCACTCCATGGGGAGACTTCCCTGGTGGCTCAGAAGGTAAAGCATCTGCCTACAATGCGGGAGACCCGGGTTCAATCCCTGGGTCGGGGAGATCTCCTGGAGAAGGAAAGGGCAACCCACTCCAGTATTCTTGCCTGGAAAATCCCAAGGACGGAGGAGCCGTAGGCTATAGTCTTGTCCGTGGGGTCACAAAGAGTCAGACACAACTAAGTGACTTCACTTCACTTTCACTTCACTCCATGGGGAGAACTTCCCTGATAGCTCAGCTGGTAAAGACTCCGCCCGCAATGCGGGAGATCTGTGTTCGATCCCTGGGTTGGGAAGTTCCCCTGGAGAAGGGAAAGGCTACCCACTCCATTATTCTGGCCTGGAGAATTCCATGGACTGTATATTCCATGGGGTTGCAAAGAGTTGGACACAACTGAATGACTAAGCACACAGCATAGCATTCTGTGCTAGGTGGAAGGTGAGCAAGAGAAGTTCCCAGCTTCACAGGCTGCCTGGAAAATCAAGGCATATACCGACTGGGGTCTCCTGGGGAATAAGTGGGAAATGTGGATCAAAACCACTTGAAAAAGGCCTTGGATGACAAGTCAACAATGTGGGGCACCAACCTGCCTGAGTACCCCCAAGTGTGCCCCGTGGAGAGCCAGGGGTGTGCAAAACCCCAGCAAAAGCATGGCACGTTTTCTGGAGAATCTATTCTAGTCAAAGACTTGGGAGTAGAAATTGCAATCATTTTGAACATATTTTAAGTTAAGCACATAGATATTATCCAGAAGAATACAAAATTCTGTCCATGGAGTTCTCCAGGAAAGAATACTGGAGTGGGTAGCCTTTCCCTTCTCCAGGGGATCCTCCCAATCCAGGGATAGAAGCCAGGTCTTCCACACTGCAGGTGGATTCTTTATGAGCTGAGCACCAGGGAAGCCCCAAAGATAGACTGTTGACCCCAGAGACATCTGCCATGTCAGGAGAGGTCTGCTGCGCCCTGGAGGTCAGGGTTTCTAAGTGGAAGAGATTGAGGCCCATTACAGACAGCCTCGGAAGGGACTGTATTCTGTGGGTGATTTCAGATGGAAAAAGACCACTTCCAGCCTGGAGAGGGGCCAGGAAAAGAGGAAGTGATTTTCAGCACCATGTCAGCTGTGCCATGATGCCACGGACATCCGAGCATCCCCCCATGATGTGCTGCTGCCAGAGGCTGGAAGTCGGCTGCAGTGGAAGCTCAAGGTGAACTGCGAGACTGAGAGAAGGCAGCCTCGGTGTCCCTCTGCGGCACCACGACAACAAGGGCATTGATGGGAAAAGCAGGCTTTGCCGGCATCGAGGGTTACTGCATACAGATGCCTCCTCCAGGAAAAAGTGGCAAATGCCTGGTACTTTCATCCTGTGCTTCCCTAGTCATTCCTCATTCTCCAACTCATCTCCATACAAAAGAAAAAAAGAAGCTTTTTTTTATGATGCCTCATTCCTCCTATCAGTTGAAAGAGCTTAGGTCTTCAGGGAAATGACTGGTTGGAATTTGACCTCCTTTATCCTCAAACATTCATGATTTAAGGTGTCTTTTCTTTGAGAATACACACCCTGCCGTGCCTTGACCATGGTCACTGGGTTTCCATGCACCAGCTCCACTGACCCAGCCTCTTTTGGAAATATGCTCCTATTTCTTTGGAAATGTTTTCCCTATCCCCAGCCGCCACTTGTCAACTAAGAGCATTGTTAAGGTAATTATTATTTTCTCAGGATGACCAGACGGGTAGCAATTTGCAAGGCTGGATTAAGTCTGCTCAGAGCTTTGATGGGATGTGGCGTCAACTGGGAGTTTAGATGTAGGAGGAAGAATTGTACACAGACAGCAACAGACCCACCACCCCGACCCGTCACTCCTCCAGTGACGCGGTTTGACTTTGCTAGGTGTTTGTTTGGCTCTGAATTACGTTAAGTCAAGCAAATCTGAGGAGTGCAGTGGGTCTGGGGGCTGGGAGCTGGAGGCTGGAGCCGAGGAAGCTGGAGAAGTTAAAAAGGGTTTGTGGAGGAAAAGAGAGAAGACTGGGTGAAGCAGCCGAAACTTTATAAAGGATTTTAAAGAGAGTTGCATGAGCAATAGTCCAATGCAGGAGACACGGGTTCGATCCCTGCTCTGGGAGGATCAGGCATGCTACGGAGCAGCTAAGCCCACATGCCGTATCTATTGAGCTCGGAGTCTGGGAGCTGCAACCACTGAGCCCCAGTACCACGACTACTGAAGCCCACACACCCCGAGACCTGGCACTCTGCAACAAGAGAAGCCACCACGATGAGAAGCCTGCTTTCCGCAGCTAGAGAGTAGCCTCTGCTCACCGCAACTAGAGAAAAGCATGTGCAGCAACAAAGACCCAGCAGAGCCAAAAATAAAATAAATAAGTAACTTTTTTGAAAGACTCAGAATCTGACTTCATACAGTGCGATTTGTAACAGCACCCATCAAAGAGGATTGTTGTGAGGTTTAAGTGAGATAATACATGAAAGCAGAAGAATCCAAGATCCTTATCATCGCTTGCTTCTGAGAAACACCTTCCCTTGCCACCCAGCCTTCCATGCACACAACCGCCAATCCCCCGACACACACACACACAAATGCACGCCACCACAGGGCCGCTCTGCTTTTTCATTTACCTTGGTTTTTGGTGTTTTTTTTTTTTCAAATCAGCAAGGTAACACATTAATTTGTGTTTCTTATTAAAAAATAAAGCTAAACTAAAACTCAACAAATAAGATCATATATGGTCTCTTTAACCACCCTCCTGCAGGGCAGCGTGCTCACTAAATACCCATATGGCCCCACACATTTCCCAGCAACCCTTGCAGTTAGGTGAGGTCATGTGACTAGTTCCAGCCAATGGGCTATGAGCAAAAAGACCCCATCCTCTCTTTCTCAATCTTAGCAACTATGGAGAAAACAAATTTCAAATGGCATAGCTAACAAAGTGAAGGAGGGCTGCCCTGTCCCTCTTTCTTAATATCTCAAGGCGCTGGATAATCTAACCCAGTGATTCTCAAACTTGAGCCTGTACCAGGATTGTGTGAAAGGTCTGTTGAAACACAATTTGCTGGGAACCACCCCTAGAGTTTCTGATTCATAGGTCAGTTGGGAAGAGCTCAAGAATTTGCATTTCTAGCAAGTTCCCAGGTGATGTTAAGGCTGCTACTCAGGAATCACACTTTGAGAGCCATTGATCTAGCCTATCCTGATCTAATGAATACATGTCCTTGAATCCAACTGACCTCCCACCAACTTCAGAGGCGAAAACTGTCATTAACTTGTATCTGTGATCCGGCTTTGAGCCTCCCACATGCCTCAGTTCAGTTCAGTTCAGCTGCTCAGTCGTGTCCGACTCTTTGCGATCCCATGGACTGCGGCATGCCGGGCTTCCCTGTCCTTCACTATCTTCCAGAGTTTGCTCAAACTCATGTCCACTGAGTTGGTGATGCCATCCAACCATCTCATCCTGTCGTCCCCTTCTCCTCCTGCCTTCAATCTCTCCCAGCATCAGGGGCTTTTCCAATGAGTCAGTTCTTCACATCAGGTGGCCAAAGTATTGGACTTCAGCTTCAGCATCAGTCTTTCCAATGAATATTCAGGATTGATTTCCTTTAGGATGGACTGGTTTGATCTCCCTGCAGTCCAAGGGATTCTCAAGAGTCTTAATACCACAGTCCAACATGCCTAGGTAACTAGAAACTCTATCTCAATTATGTTTCAGTGGAGGAGGTAATAAGGGTATGTGACATCCAGTAGGGTGACTTGATGCCCAGAAAATGTGTATAAACCCACCCTTAGTGTACGAGGGTTGCCCTGTTATCACCACTCCTCTGCTCAGCTTTGCTCCCAGGGGTCCAGTCATCAGCCCTGAAGCCTGGGTGAGCCCAGAGGTGCTTCCCAGCCTCCTCTACATAGGGTGAGGGTTCAGCCAGAGACTCCCTCTCCTTCTCTAGCCCAGACCTTGGGCTTAGTCATCTCTCTCCACCACAGCCCACAGCCATCTCCACAGCGGGCTGCTGCATGAGAGTGGAACTCAGAGCAAGAGTATTTGTGAACATCGTGCACACACACACACACACACACACACACTCAAACCCATCCACTTCCCAGCCCTGGAGGAGCTCAACTCATTGTGTGACCTGAGCTACTTCTCCAAGAGCCTAGATCCCCAAAGGAAACCAAGATGGGTCTGGGAGTTACAATCCATGTGCTGGCAGGTGCCTGGCAGGTCGCATTTTTGACTTTGAGACAATAAGGCAATTAGGGAAGAAAGCCCCAGCTGGGAGGGGCTTGGAGGTTACACAGGACAGAGGAAGGAAACACCACTCACACTTATGAGCTGAGAGAACAGCACAGGAATGAGCATCTCTGGAATCACCTGCCCCACAGGCACCCACAGAGCTGATGCGTTTTCCATGTACAATGTATCCAAACCATACACCAGCGTGTAATTCCTATTGCTTCAGTCCTGATTTTGTGCCAAAATTAATACATTTCTCAAAGATTCTCAAAGACCCAACTGGTTCCCAATTACCATCATGGCCCAGAACTGCAGAAAGGACAATTGCCTTAGGAAAGTGTTCTCTTGAGCATGAAGGGAAGGTAATGAATATTGGTTTTTCTCTATCTTATGTGTTAATTTTTATTAATCTTTTGCCCCTGTTTACAAAAGAAGTTTTTTATATTATAAAATGTCCAAAATATTATAGAAATGCTTGCTCTAAGAGGCAGAAGTCCTCCATAATCTCACCTCTCAGAATTAAATATCAACAATGATTAGGTGCGTATTTCTCCACATTTTTTGTCCATGTGTGTATTTTAATTACTTTTAAAAAATAGAATGTTACCGATGTGAAGACTTTTTTCAAACAACAGATCATGAATCTGTCAAAGCAAAGAGATCTACCAGCCTCATTCTTTCAAAAAGTTGTAGAGTATTTTCTTGAGTGCACCATAATTTATTTAATCTGTCTTCCATTGGCTGACACTTTATCTACCCAAGTTTCTAAATGACTCGCAGAGGGGTTAACTGGCTTGTGCCAGGTTACATAGATATTTAGAGATGGCCCCCAAATAGTCCTTCTCCTACCTGTGACCCCTTGACTTTCCACTTTATTTATCCCAGTGTCTAAGGGGATGAGTAGAGCCAGTTCTGGAGAAGGACTCTTAGACCAGCTTTTGTCCCAAGGATTCCAGAGAACTGGGGACAGTTGACTGTCACAGCTAAGAGAATGCCAGCCAGGTCTTTTCACTAAAGAATGATTTAGACACGTGCCATCCTACTGAATTAGCAAAAAACATACAGACAAAGAACATAAAAGAATCTGGGGGAGAAAAAAAAATGATGTCTGGTCCTTAAATCACTTTTTGATAATGAGTGTCATATATTTAAATGTTCACACATAATCATCACATTAGTATTAACTATACCATCAAAGACAATCTGATTACATAATATGCTTCTTCATGTATCACCGCCATGAACTTGTTAATACATGTAATTATAAATGGAGAAGTAGATTGAGGGCATATCCATAGAAGCCTCTGGAAGTCTGAGTGTGATTTCCTGCTGTTTCTCATCAACTTGCATGAGACAAAGCTAAATGGCTGCACTGGCACCCTGATGCCAGGCCTTACTGCCAGGCTGTCTGCCCCCCCAACCAGGCCTCGTGGCAGACCTAATTTTGCTGATTGTGGGGGGCCTTGTGATCCCCGTGTGTCACCCAAGGACTCTCTGTTTACAAGAGTCGATGCCCAACTCTAATGGGCTTCAGAGGAAAAGTTGGTGGGCGGCATCTCGGGAAGTCACTGGGGTGATGTCCAGCTCTAAATAAGCCGGAATCAGGAAAGGAGAAGTGAGACTGGTCTTGGGAATCTCAGGAACTGGAAGGAACTCAAATTCTCCCCCGACGTGTCTACCCTCATCCCTCCACTGGGGCTCTGACCCCCACTGAACCACCTTCTACACAGACGCTCCCTCAGCCGGTGGGGCTGCAGCCCCCGTGCGAGGCCACCCTCCTCTTCTCATGCACAGATCTCCCTGCTCGCCACACGTGGAGGGAGGTCACCCCTGCCGGGCCACATAGGCTCTCTGCCATGCTCACTAGGCCGCCCCACTGGACACAAACACCCTCAACACGCTCAGGACCCACACGTTCCGCCCCCACCCCCCCCCACCAGATGCTGGGTTCCCAGACACCCTGTGCAGACGCCACCCTTGTCTGGCCCCAGCTAAGGGCACCTGGACACAATTGTTTGGGAAGGAGAGAAGAGGGGAAAGAGAGGAGGGCAGGGGAAAGGACTGAAATTTTTGAACTGAGAAAATATATTCCATCTAAAATGACTCTTAGGTCTTCTCTCCTAGCTCAGTTGGTAAAGAATCTGCCTGCACTGTTGGAGACCCGGGTTCGATACCTGGGTCCAGAAGATGCCCTGGAGAAGGAAATGGCAACCCACTCCAGTATTCTTGCCTGGAAAAATCCCGTAGACAGAGGAGCCTGGCGGACTACAGTCCATGGGGTCACAAGAGTAGGACACGACTTAGCAACTAAAGAAGAAACACCAAGAAGACTCTGTGGAAGGAAAGCTATGATAAACCTAGATCTGTATTAAAAAGCAGACATCATGTTGCTGACAAAGGTCCATCTAGTCAAAGCTATGGTTTTTCCAGTAGTGATGTATAGATGTGAGAGTTGGACCATAAAGAAGGCTGGGTGCTGAAGACTTGATGCTTTCAAATTGTGGTGCTGGAGAAGACTCTTGAAAGTCTTGGACTGCAAGATCAAATCAGTCCATTCTAAAGGAAATCAACCCTGAATATCCATTGGAAGGACTCTTGCTGAACCTGAAGTTCCAATACTTTAGCCACCTGATGCAAAAACCAGCTCTTTGGAAAAGACCCTGATGCTGGGAAAGCCTGAAGGCAAAAGGTGAAGGGGGCTGCAGAAGATGAGATGGCTAGATAGCATCACCGACTCAAAGGAAATGAATTTAAACAAACTCCAGGAGATAGTGAAGGACAGGGAAGCCTGGCGCGCTGCAGTCCGTGGAGTCACGAAGAGTCAGATGCTACTTAGTGACTGAAGAACAACAAGACAAAGAAAACTGGGCAACAAAACAGTACATAGACTAGAGTGACGCTCAGAGACAGGGACCCCAGAGTCGGGGCTCATTTAATAGTCCTGAGCATGGCAGTGGGGTGGAGTGGGAAAAAATGGATCATTTTGTTTGATTGAATTTTTATTTGTATCTGAAGGGGGAATATATTAAAATGAACTCATGTTTAACTCTAAAATTCTGTGTATTGTCACAGAATGCTTCTTTCCACCAAAATGATAGTGGCACAATCTCTGCTCAGCTTAAAACTGAACATTTTGTCCCCTCAGAGTGTCCCACGGTCGCTCCAGGATTGAAGGGCTGTGTCATTGTGAGCCCACAGCAGTCACCACATAGCATCTTCCCCTCTCCCCCTTCTGCCACATCCTGTGAGTCTACATCTGGGTCCTTAAATTTCCATGGGGAAGGCTCCCCAGGGCCACGGCCATCATGAACCCCAGAGTCCCTCCCATTGACCTGAGTGTCCTGCAGCTCTCCAGTCTACACGCAGTAGGCACCTCCCCATACTGTGACCTTCTTTTGTCACCTGAGCCCCAAAGCAGCTCTGACTTTGCCCAGAATCTAATTTAGCCCAGGCTTCTCATGGAAACAGCTCTATCTGTTCCAACTTTCAACCCTTCAACCACAGTAGGTCTTCCCTAGACCAAGCAGCAAGTCTTAGCAAATCCTCTCCCTCCTCTGTTTATCCCACGGTCCTCTTCCTCCCGAAGTCCTCCTTCTTTGAAAGTGAAAGTCGCTCAGTCGGGACAGTCCATGGAATTCTCCAGACCAGAATGCTGGAGTGGGTAGCCTTTCCCTTCTCCAGGGGATCCTCCCAACCCAGGGATCAAACCCAGGTCTCCCATATTGCAGGCGGATTCTTTACCAGCTGAGCCACAAAGGAAGCCCTCCTTCTTTACCCAGTAATAAAACATACACTCCTAGATACATCAGCAGATATTAGCAGATCCCAAGGGAAGGGGCAGGATAGAACCCTTCCTAGCAGCACCCGAACACCAAACAAAAATGCCTATGACTTGTAGTTGTTTAAATAGGACAGACTCTGAGCCATAAAATTGTAACAGAGTTTCCAAATTTCAAAAGAATCATTTGTGTAAGGCTCAATGCTGAAGACTTCTATCTTCAGAGATATCAACTCTCAGAGCCAGTTGGTGTCTTCAAGGAAGACTCAACGGATCAAAACGCAGAGACCGCTGGTGTTCAGTCTTGAAGATGACCTCACGCCTACAGCGAGAGCAGTATTGCATTCCGGGAAGTTCTTGGGCTCTGGAGTGAACCAACCTGAGTCCAAATCCTCCCTCCACCATTCAAGTAACCCCTCGATATCTCTGGGTCTCTGTTTCTTTACGAAGTTTGTTTGACAATATCTATGTCAAGCCTCTAGTACATGGGAGACCCTCATACACAGCAAATCTTATTACTAACTAATAGTGAGATACACAGCTACTTTATTTTATTCCTTTTTCTGTGTCTCTTCCAGTTAAAAATGTAAACAAAGTTGTCTGGGATATTTTCTATATTTATTTGTCAAATTGCTTTTTAAAGATCCATCCAAAATGTTTTATCATTTTAGTAAAAATATCAAATGATAGAAATCAAATTCAGTTTCTAGCCTATTTTCTCTTTATTTGGAATTTTTATTGAAATCATGCATTAAAAAGTCCTCTCTCCTTCAACACATGGCTAGGACCAGTCCAGCCCTCCATCACAAGGCTGCCCAAAACTTAGTTGTAATGTATCCGTGAGCCCCCCATGTTTCAGATTCAGCTCAGAAAAGACCCTTCAGCATCTTGTTGGCTGGATGTCCTTTGGTGGAAATTCAGCACTGCACTCTACCAATTCAAATGAAAAACTGAAATCCAGAAATGCAACTTTTTAATGTTCTTTTTGACCATGAAAAGAACCAGGGGAATTCCTCAAGGAGACATTGTCTGCCAAGCAATCACTGAGATGTGGACTGTCTTCTCTGAAATGACTTTCAGGGTTTCTATTTGATCTTTGGCCTTGGACTAGGAGAATCACTAGTTCCATTTTCACATGCTAGCCACATACATAGGAGCCAGGCTTGGGGTGCTCCTGCAGTGACACAGGGAATGGGTTGGAGGCCAGGAATCAGGAGAAGGGGAACAAGTCTTCAGTTGCATCAGGAATCTTGCTTCTCCCACCCTTTCTTAGCTCACGTGATTGGGTGGATCAGTGGTCTTTGGCCCAGTGAGATGACCACTTTCTACTTGGCTGATACCCTGTGCTTTACTGAACCAGAAAATGCAGGGAAAACAGAGGTAAGTACATAAGATGACACTTACCTCAATTCTTCCATATCCTTCAAGGATTGTGCTTCTTCTGGTTCCTGCCTGCTTGGATTGCTCTCCAGTGCCTGCCAACAGAGATATCCATAGATTACACATATACAAAATGCAACTTCTATAGAACATATCATATATAATGTGTATAATTTTCCTCTAGCTTTTATAATTGCTACTAGTGGAAGGCTAACCCAATACATGCTGCTTTGACTGGAATTGGAACTCTAGTGTGAATGATATTTAATAGCAGAAGACAATCCTTTCATCAGTTCAGTTCAGTTCAGTCGCTCAGTCACGTCTGACTCTTTGCAACCCCATGAATCACAGCATGCCAGGCCTCTCTGTCCATCACCAACTCCCAGAGTTTACTCAAACCCATGTCCAACGAGTCGGTGATGCCATCCAACCATCTCACCCTCTGTTGTCCCCTTCTCCTCCTGCCCCCAATCCCTCCCAGCATCAGGGTCTTTTCCAATGAGTCAACTCTTCGCATGAGGTGGCCAAAGTACTGGAGTTTCAGCTTCAGCATCAGTCCTTCCAATGAACACCCAGGACTGATCTCCTTTAGGATGGACTGGCTGGATCTCCTTGAGTCCAAGCGACTCTCAAGAGTCTTCTCCAACACCACAGCTCAAAAGCATCAATTTTTCGGCACTCAGCTTTCTTCACAGTCCAACTCTCACATCCATACATGACCACTGGAAAAACCATAGCCTTGACCAGACAGACCTTTGTTGGCAAAGTAATGTCTCTGCGTCTCTGCTTTTTAATATGCTATCTAGGTTGGTCATAACTTTCTTTCCAAGGAGTAAGCATCTTTTAATTTCATGGCTGCAATCACCATCTGCAGTGATTTTGGAGCCCCAAAAAATAGTCTGTCACTGTTTCCACTGTCTCCCCATCTATTTCCCATGAAGTGATGGGACCAGATGCCATGATCTTAGTTTTTTGAATGCTGAGCTTTAAACCAACTTTTTCACTCTCCTCTTTCACTTTAATCAAGAGGTTTTTAGTTCCTCTTCACTTTCTGCCATAAGGGTGGTGTCATCTGCATATCTGAGGTTATTGATATTTCTCCTGGCAATCTTGATTCCAGCTTGTGCTTCTTCCAGCCCAGTGTTTCTCGTGATGTACTCTGCATATAAGTTAAATAAGCAGGATGACAATATACAGCCTTGACGTACTCCTTTTCCTATATGGAACCAGTCTGTTGTTGCATGTCCAGTTCTAACTGTTGCTTCCTGACCTGCATACAGGTTTCTCAAGACCTTCCATAAGACTCTTCAAATGAAGTCTTATGTGAAAGCCTCATACATAGAGCAGATGAAAGAAAAGCTAGTTCAGTATTGGCCAGGTTAGCAGAAAGTATCCAGATTCAGATATGCACAGAAAATGGAACATGTGCATGGTCCTTGGGACTCTTGAAGTTTGAAAACCACTGAGAGAAAGGATGTGGGTTTTGGCTTTGGAGAGACTTTAGTTCGAATACTAAAGCTTACTAGGTATGTGTCCATAGGTAAGTGATTTAACTTCTCTAGAGCAAAGCTCTTTGTCTGCAAAATGGAGAAAATCCCAATCCCATTTGCTTTTTTTTTTTTTTTTTGGCGGCACCGTGTAGCTTGTGAATCTTAGTTCCCAGACCAGGGATAGAATCCAGGCCCTCAGCGGTGAAAGCATGGAGTCCGAGTCATTGGTCTGCCAGGAAATTTCCCCTATCTTGCTTTTTAATGAAAAGTTGTTATAAGGATTAGCACAAAGTACATGAAAAACAATTTGCACATCACCTATTGTATAATGGATAGTATTGTGAGCTTCTCAAGGACAGGGTTATTTTCTCCATTTTTCTAACTCAACTCCCATCCAAGGACTAAACACTTGCTGAATAAATGTTTGTTGTTTTGCTTGCCTTTTCTCTATTAAAAACATTTCCACATAGGTCTTTACAACCCTAAATCATGAGCTGTCATTATTCTGAAAAATCACCATGGGACACAAGATCATGTTGAGAAGTATTAGGCTAAACAGAGCTTTTAATTGCAAATGGAAGATAAATGAAGATGGACTCCTGTCTATGTGTGCACAGGAAAGCTGAAGGTTCAGATGGTGATAGGAAATTGACACTGCTCCCTGCCATGCTTAATGTGAAAAATACACTGACCTCCTGTAACAGCCCACATCTCTCTAAAGACATGTAAAGACAAATCAGTAGCACATCATTTTTAAAAAATAAATTTGCTTTATGAAATGTGTAAATGGATTAATACATAGAGGATCATGGAAGCTTTTACCACTGTGTGCTGATAATCCTGTCAATAAAGCATCTTGTAATTTTTCTAGGGTAAAAGATCAGTTTTCTGATTTCAGCCTTTAAAGAAGAGGGAAATGTTTCTTGCAACACAGCAAATCCAAGGAAAGTAGGAAAATAGCACTAATAAATATAAAAAGGGAACATTAATTAATCAGAAAACAAAGGAGAACACAGAAAATAAGCAATTCTCTAGATACTGTAAATTCTTTTAAGAAAGAAATAATAGATGCTGAGAATTAGAAATAAGTAAAGGGGTATAAACAAAGATATGAAATATATTTTAAATCTTGAAATAATATGCATAATTCTATGATACTAAATTTTAAAAGGTTAATAAAATGGATGGTTTTGTAAGAAACTGTAAATTGTTAAAACTGTCAAGAAATAAACAGGATATCTGAGCAGATCAGCAATTCTGCAAAAAGCTAAAAGAGTAAACTAAGAATTGAAAAAACAGTTTAGAAGAACTCTGGGCCCAGATGATTTGACAGGCTATTTCTTTTCTTTCCAGAAACTATCATTACCATTTTGTATAAATAATCCTATAAAGTCTGTAAAAGATAGTAAGTTTCCAAATCAGTTCATCAAGCTTAGCACAATCATGATATAGCACTATGAAAAGAATAAACAATAGACCAAACCCTCTTGTGAACATAAATATAAATTGCAAGTCAAACCAATTCTCAAGTGAGAGCAGCACCATAATTAAGGATGATTTGGAATATAAGAATGGTTCAGTACCAGGAAAGCTATTAGTGTAATTTATCACATCAGTAGATCAGATAATTTAACACAGCAGGAAGAGAGGAAAGTCAGAGGCCAAGTTTTGGATGCAAAAGTCAGAGGCCCTGCATAGGAAACAAGGTTTTTCTTCTGTGTTGTGACTTTTACCAAGCAATCTAAGTTCCCGGTGCCTCAGTTCACGCACTGTAAAATGGAGAGACTGGCATTATCTACTTTGGGGAGCTGTCATGAGAAATCAATAAATTTACATTTGTAAAGTTGTTTGGGGCTTACTTGGTGGCTCAGACAGTAAAGAATCTGCCTGCGATGCAGGAGACATGGGTTCACTCCCTCAGTTGGAAAGATCCCCTGGAGAAGGGAAAGGCAACCCACTCCAGTAGTCTTGACTGGAGAATCTCATGGACAGAGGAGCCTGGCAGGCTACAGTCCAAGAGGTCAGAGAAGAGTCGGACACAGCTTAGCGACTAAAACAACGAACAACAACATACAAGTACTTGCTAAATAAAACAAAACCCAATCATCATCTCTCTAAAGGCATAAACTTATCATCATTCTGCGTTACGAACTTCTGATAAACTAGAGAGTAGGCTGTGTTCTTCACACCATAAAGACTACCTATCTCACACTAACAACTAACGTCACTCTACTGAGACAATAAAGGGACAAAACAGAAATGGGGAAGGCTAGAATGGATCCTGTGGTCTTGAATTGGAACTGGAGGTATCAGTACAAACTCATGGGTTTTAACAAACACAGATCACTCAATATGAAAATAAATATAACGGCAGGGGGTGGGGAGGTAGGTATGTATATACACATACATCTATTTCTTAGCTCTGCCCACCGTGAGGGCCCAGAGCTGTGACATTCCAGTAGCAGTAAGGTATTGACATCCAGATATTTGTTTCTAAATTCTATTATCATTAAAATAAAACAGTGTCCCTTGGAGAAATTGGTGATTCCAGGGCAGAGATGAGGAAAATACAAATTGAGTCTAGAACAGCTTCTGCCATAAAGAAGGAGTGTTTAAAAATGATGGAGACATGTCAAAAAGATTGGGAAGCTAGTTTAAGGGGTCTCATGGGAAAATCTGGGACAATTTGAACATCAAAATATAATGATGATGACACATTATAACCCATTGAATAAGATAATACATACATGGATGGATAGATAGATAGATGATAGATAGATTAGAAAGAAAAACTCCTTTTTACAGAGGAATGCCAATGAGTGTAGAAGAAATGATGGACTTAGAAAATCACCATCATGATAACAACTGTCTATGGCAAGAGTAATTAATGGACGCTTGAACCAGTGGGTAAAATTGGTATTTTTACATGTTAATATTTACATTGCTGCTGCTGCTGTTTAGTTACTAAGTTGTGTCTGACTCTTTATGACCCCATGGACTGTAGCCCACCAGGATCCTCTGTCCATGGGTTTTCCCAGGCAAGAATCCTGGATTGGGTTGCATTTCCTTCTACACAGTCACAAAGAATCTCTCCATAAGGCACTTATTAATTATAAATGGCAGAATAGCACTTTACAGGAAAGAAACCTAGCAAGCACCATCTTCATCAAATAATCGGTGTTAACATCATCAGTAATGAGTCAGATCATAGCATGTGCCTCTCAATACACAGAGAATGCAACATGACTTCTGAAGTCCCCCTGCCCAAAGCATACACTCTAATTAAATCTCATCATAAGGAAACATCAGACATACCCAAAGGAGGGTGTTCTGAAAGATAACTGCTCTAGAATCTTCAGGGCAGTCTTCACTCACTGTCCCTCCCCAGCTCTCAAACCGGGGCCCCTAGTAGGGTAACTTTGCACACTGGGGGTGTCACCGCCTCACAGAACCTGGAGTCGCTTTGCTCCCATGGCTTAGACCTGACACCTGGTGGAGAAGGTGAAGCCACAAGCGCAGTCTTCATGGGAGGGGCGGAGCCCTGGGCAGCCATCACAGATCTTCCTTGAACTGAAAGGAAGCTTCCAGAGAGCCAGCCCAGAAACATCTAGGAGTCAGAGGCTTTCCCCTGGACCCTGTCTGGTGTAGACGATTCACCTACATTACCCCCTGCACCCTGAATCCTTACCAGGCAACCACGAGGTAGGGGAGACCTACCTTGGATAAGAACAGATGGTCAGACAGCCCCATCCTTCCTCCAGGTCAGGCAGCTGGACGTGGAGGGGGAGGGTGCAAGGCCACGCTCATCCGACTTCAAGAACACCTTCTTTGGAGTTCCTCGGTGGTCCAGTGGTTAAGGATTCTTGCTTCCACTGCAGGGGGCACAGGTTTGATCCCAGGTTGGGGACCTCAGATCCCAGCGACGTATGGCCAAAAAATTTTTTTGGAAAACGGAATACCTCAATGACCCTGCCCTCCAGACTCAGCGAATGTCAACTACGGGGAAGAGTTGGCGGGGGCGGTCTTTGCAGAGGGGCGTGGGCATTCCAGGTCCGACCACTTCAATCCACCCAGCAGACAGATCTTTACTGGGCTGGGGACATGGGTTCAAGATCAAAGTTTGGGCAGCCAATCCTAACAGGCTTTTCCAGACTTGCACGATAACAGACATGGGGCCCAAGATAAATAGACAGGTGCTGGGCCTGACCACAGGCCCACTGAGCCCTTCCCTAGGGGAAGCCCAGGAATCAGCATTTTAACTGGCATTGCAGGGGAGCGTTCTCTCAGGGTTACTTTGGGGAGTGGTGGCAAGGCTGTTTCCTTCCAGGAGGGGTGAGGCTGGCCTCATTAAGGAAGTGATTTTGCTAATGCCTTGTCACCAGATGCTGCTCTCCTCGTGGTGAAAAATACAAGGAGTGGGCCTAGGATGGCCCCCAGAGCCTCGGGCTGAGACACGGCGGAGGTTACTTCTCACCCCAGTCATTCCCTAAGTGCCACATGCTCCCGCTGAAAGCCCATTTGGGTGGCTTTTCCAGCTTAACGAGGCCAAACCAGCACCCCTGGTATTCACACTGGACCAGCTGTTCCCCATCTCACTCAGTGGGGCCACGAGTGAGCCCCAAACCCTGGGAACCCTCCTCGAATCCTCTCCTCCTTCTTCATCCTTAGCATCCAATCTAAGCCAATCCAATCTCTCCCCACAAAACACATCCCAAGTTGGCCACCCCTCCATCAACTGCTCGCACCTGGACCAAACCTTCCTCAGGGTCCACCAGGATCTGGGTAGGGGACCCAGCTCCACAATGCCCCTCCTCCTCCCTCTGGGGAGCCCCCAGAGATCTTCTTTCAGAGGAAATCAGATCATCCCAACCTAAAACTCTTCGTGATGACCCATTGCAACTAAAATAAAATCAACCCACTCCAGTGTTCTTTCCTGGAGAGTCCCGTGGACAGAAGAGCCTGGCAGGCTACAGTCCATGGTGTTGTAAAGAGTCAGACCCGACTGAAGCAACTTAGCACACACCCAGCACAACCCCTCTCTAGACTACTCTCTCCACGAGGGGAAGGAACATTTTCATCGAGTTCACAACTCTGCCCTCCAAGACCTGGAACAGTGTCTGACTCTGGCTCATCAATAGTCGTTTCCATAATTAATTACCCTTTGCAATGATCCCGGCTGTTTCCTGCTGAGCTTTAGACAAGCAAAACAGCTGGTAAGTGAGACAGACAAGGCAATAGCCAAGCTGGGAGGGGCAGAGGGTGACCAGGGGGTGAGAAGAACAGGCCTGTCTCCACACATGGGCCGGGGGTGGTGTTGGGGGGAGAAAGTCAGGGCCAGAACTCCTTCATTTGATTGCGTCTCTCCCAGCGGAGGGAAAATGAGACCCTGGCAGGGTTTACATGATCACTGACCCTTGTAATCATGGGCCCCTTGTACCTGGACCCCTGCCTCTTTGGTAGGGCAGGGTGGATAGTCAGTAAGAGGCAAGATCACAGCTTTGGTGGCGAAGCAAACCCCCAGAGCCCTGAGTGTTTCTGTGGGCTTCCCAGGGCTCCAGAGGGCCCGGCTGTGCCCAGTCCATGGGCTCTCCCTGCCTGTGTGTGCACAGGAGAGGCTGCACCACAAACGGCCTCTACTCTGAGAACACGGATTAGGATGGAGGGTGTCCTGTGTTACGCTGCGAGTTCTCAAAGTTTGGACTTTGCCAAGACATGGATATAAAATGACTCATTCACTGACTGGAGGCAGATGGCAAGGGAAAGCATTGATCCTAAAGTCCTGGATTTTGTTGTTCAGTCACTTAGTCGTGTCTGACTCTTTGTGACCCCCATGGACTGCAGAACACCAGGCTTCCCTGTCCTTCACTGTCTCCCAGAGCTTGCTCAAACTCATGTCTATTGAATCACAGATGCCATCCAACCGTCTCATCCTCTCTCATCCCCTTCTCTTCCTGTCTTCAATCTTTCCCAGCATCAGAATCTTTTCCAATGAGTCAGTTCTTCGAATCAGGTGGCCAAAGTATTGGAGTTTCAGCTTCAGCATCAGTCCTCCAAATGAATATTCAGGATTGATTTCCTTTAAGATTGACTAGTTGGATCTTCTTGCAGTCCAAGCGACTCTCAAGAGTCTTCTCCAACACCACAGTTCAAAAGTATCAGTTCTTCAGTGTTCCACTTTCTTTATGGCCCATCTGTCATATGCACACATGACTACTGGAAAAACCAGGGCTTTGACTAGACGGGCCTTTGTCTTGGACAGAAAGGCAAACTGTAGGCTGGCAGTGAGAGAAGAAATGTCTGTTTTGAGAAAATTGACAATACGCCAGAGGTTGATGTTAGCTCTGGGAATGCCTGTAAGAGAAAATAGAGCAGATCTTGGGGAATCTGGAAGGAACCTGCTCATTCATGTGTTTATGGCGTGCCTGCTCTGGACTGGCTTTCAGGGTGCCTAGGAAGAGACCACAAACACCACTCTGGAGGCCCCGTAGGACCTTACTCATACACTAAAGCAGAGTCCACCGTGTGGCATTGAATTATCTGGGCTTGAGGGCTCCTCGTGGAGGGGACTGTCATTTCTGTGACCTTAGCACAGAGCCCAGTATTGCTACAGGTAGTGGCGCCTGAAGCTCTTCCCTGGAGGCAAGTTCGTCCTAGGAAAATACCACACTTTGACACAAGGTGGCGCTCAAGACTCACACAGTTTTGGACAAAATTTTTTACTGTTTGTTTTGGGGGGCAGTGGGTGAGAGCTAAATCCCACCAGCGTTTAGGGGTTTTGTTTGTTAGTATATGGAAGAGAATCTGGTTTCCCTAAACGGTTTCTCCCTCCTCCCTCATCAAATTCTAGTTTTTCTTCTAACCCAGAATCTTGTCTGTGTAAATAATCCGTAAGACGGTCTTCCGAATTGTCTGATCACCAGGCTGAGTTGAGTGGACTTTTCAAGTGGCTGTGAAATGTGGGGTTGGTTTGACTTGTTGACACCTGGAAAGCTCAATTCTCCGTTCTGAGCCAGCTTGGGTTGGGCTTGATTCAGTTGCCTTGCTGGTCTTGAGCCAGAAGATCTGATTCAAATGCACTCCATGACTTTCACTGCAATTATTGGGGTCAAGAAATCCCTTTATAGGGAGACTCGCTGGTGATAAGGTTGTAAGCCTGAGCTTCTGGAGAGCTGCCGGTGTCTGAAGGTAGCAGAGAGAAAAGGAATACTGCTGGCTGAAGAGAGATGGACAGGAGCCTGGGGACCTGGGTGAGCCCCTGGGTCCCTCCTGCCTGAAGCCAGCTCTGCACTTTCCAGTTGCCTCAGCCCACGTCAGCCAGTAAACTCCTTTGCAGCTTAAAGCCAGGTTGAGTTGGGTTTCTCTCGTGATGCTGGAGGAGTTCATACTAATAATACGTTTGGAGAAAGGTCCTTGTCATCTGATGTGGCTTAATCGACCCAAAGTGGAGGTTAAGGTTAGGTCTCTGGGGTCAGCTGTCTGTGTTTGAACCAGGGGGTCAAGGCAGCAGCTTCAGGAAGCCCAGACACAGTCTCCGAACTGCCCAGCACCTGGAATCCAGACACGGTGCCAGGCACTGGATGTCTCTGGACTGAAGAGACTGGGACAGTTAAACAGCCTCTAAGTGCTAGCTCTGTGCTAGTAATGATGGTAGAACTAGCATTTCAGATGGAAACAGGATCCTGAAGAGATAGCTACACCCCAGTGTTCACAGCCACATCGTTTACAACAGCCAAGACTGGAAAGCATCCTAACGTTGACCAACAATGAATGGATATAGAAAATGGAGATAAAGATAATTCAGCCATGAGAAAGAAGACTATCCTGCCATTTGCCACAACATGGATGGACCTTGAGGGCATCAAGCTAAGTCCAACAAGTCAGACACAGAAAGACAAATGCTACATAATATCACTTGTAACCTAAAAACCCCAAGCTCAGAGAAACAAAGACTAAAATGGTGGCTACCAGAGGCTGAGGGGTAAGGAAAATAGAGAACTGCAGGTCAAAGTGTGTAAATTTCCAGCTGTAAGAATAAGTTCTGGAGACCCACTGTACAGCTTGGTGATTATAGTTAATAATTCTGTACTATATGCTTGAAAGTTGCTAAGACAGTTGATCTTAAAGCCTATCACTACAAAAGAGAAATGGTAGCTATGTGACATGATGAAAGTATTAGCTAAGCTATTGGGGTAATCATTTTGCCATGCATAAGCATATCAAATCGGCACATTATATACCTTACACTTAAACAGTGTTATATACCAACTATATCTCAGTAGAGCTGGGGGTGAAGATCGTGTAACCTTTCATGAGTAAGGTGTGCCAGGCCCTATTCTGAGTGCCTGACACGTGTCATTGCATTTCATCCTCACAGCACTTCTGTGCAGTGGGTTGTCATCCCACCAACACTAAGGAAACTGAATCTTAAAGAAACTCAGAGACATGGTCAGAGTCACTTGTTGGTAAGAAGGAGGGCTGATTTTAATTGAGGCAGTTGAGTGAGGAGCCCAAGAGAACCTCCTCCAAGCTGGGACCCACGGCACAAGCTGGAAATGTGACTGACCAGCCAGTCATCTGACCTACCATCTCAGCTTCTCTCAAACCCCCAACCAGGACCGAGCTGGTCCCAAGCACTGGGGGTGCAAAGTCTGCAGGTGTGAACCAGCTAGTCCTTTTGTGGGGACTAAAGGCACAGGTCCGGCTAGTTGAGCTTTGGAATAAGTGAAAGTCACTCAGTCGTGTCCAACTCTTTAAAACCTTATGGACTGTTTAGTCCATGGAACTCTCCAGGAGTGGGTAGCCACTCTACTGGAGTGGGTAGCCCTTCCCTTCTCCAGGGCATCTTCACAACCCAGGGACTGAAGCTAGGTCTCCCACATGGCAGTTGGATTCTTCACCAGCTGAGCCACCAGGGAAGCCCTTTGGAATAAAACCTCCCTAAGTGACTTTGATGGGCTAACTTTGGAATAAGACTTGTGTCCGAATCCTGGATGAGTCACTTAACAGCAGGGCACTCAACCCCTCTGAGCATCAGTTTCCTTGTCTGTAAAATGGGACTCACAAAAACATCAACTTTACAAGATTATTGTGAGGATTCCAAGAGGTCATGCAGGTAAAAATCAAATAGTTCTGTGCCCAGCGTCCAGGGAGCCCTCATTAAAAGCTCATCATCAGGGACTTCCCTGGTGGTCCAGGGATTAAGACTTTGCCTTCCAAGGCAAGGGGTGAGGGTTCAGTCTCTAGTTAGGGACCTAAGATCCCACCTGACTTATGGCCAAAAATCCAAAACATAAACAGCAGAAGCAATGTTGTAACAAATTCAATAAAGGCTTTTAAAAGGGTTCACATAAAAAAAAATTTTACAAAAAAAACTCATTATCAGAGTGACTATATGTGAGATGGGGAGAAAGTGATCAGGAGACAAAAAAAAAAAAAAACTGAGAGGCCATGGAACTTTGAAAATGAGACACAGCAGTGGAAAAGGTAGCAATTTTATAAATCAGTGGTTCTTTGCCTGGGTAGCCCATTAAAATCACCCAGGGGAGATTTTTTCTAATCCCATGCATGGACCCTGCCCCTGGACCAATTTCATCAGAAGCCTTGGGGATGAGGCCCAAACGGTAATCTTTTTTCAGAGCACCCCTGGTGACTATCGTTCTTCCAGGTCACAGAGCTGCTGGGTGCACTAGGGTTAAATCCGCCAGAGGTTCCTGAGGCCCTCACCAGCTTGCCTCACACGACAGGAAAGCATGGGTTCTCCAACAGTACAATCAAAGCCCAAGCCCCACTCTGAGAGCTGAAATTTACAGAAGCTTTGGACAGGTCCCTTCTCCACCCAGGGCTGTAATTAGCAGTTCCTCCCAGCTTCGGTGACATGGTGACAGATGGATGAAACGAATACGCTAGGAGATTAAATAAGGAGGAGATGTTATGCCAACAAAATTAACTTGTCCAGCCCCGTTCCTTAGCAACTGTACTATTATTTCAGGTTTC
The DNA here is from genome assembly GCF_023699985.2 of Odocoileus virginianus. Taxonomy (NCBI): domain Eukaryota; kingdom Metazoa; phylum Chordata; class Mammalia; order Artiodactyla; family Cervidae; genus Odocoileus; species Odocoileus virginianus. Next base: position 20,898,136 of record NC_069680.1, read on the forward strand.
CTCCCAAAGTCTCTGGTTGTTCACACCACTCCCTTTCATTAAAATGCAAGGCACAGTTATTTATAACTTTAACAAAAGGGAGAGAAAAGCAAGGAAATGAGGCAAAAGAAACTTCTAAACACCCTTCGGACTGTATCAGGCCTGCTCCGGACAAATAGGATCAAATCGGCAACTTGTGAGTTGGGTGCTTATTTCGTTTTCCTGCAGACATGTCATTTTGTACCCCTTCAAGGCTTCACAACACCATCCTGCCTTTGATGAAAACACAGCCATTAGCCAATCCAATCCGGGCTGCCCAGATCGCCATTGTGTGGGAGTCAGGCTCTGAATGCCGAAGCGTAGAACACAGTGTCCTCAGAAGAAAATCACTTAAGTGCAGTAGTAAGAGGCACATAGCGGGTAATTGGCAGGCTGTTCAGAAGGGTGGGGCTGGGGGGGCCCTCTCCTTTCTAAACTGCCCAGCTGAATTGCCAAAGACCCATCCTCTTCTAGGGCTTCCCAGGTGACATTAGTAATAAAGAACCTGCCTGCCAATGCAGGAGACATAAGAGATGCTGGTTCGACCCTCGGGTCAGTAAGATCCCCCAGAGACAGGCATGGCAACCCACTCCAGTATTCTTGTCTGGAGAATCCCCTGGCCAGAGGAGCCTGGCAGGCTACAGTCCAAAGGATAGCAAAGAGTTGGGCATCACTGAAGCGACTTAGCATGCACACACATCCTCTTCTCAGATGGAGTTTCTCCTGGGGGATCTGTAAGACCAGGATTTGCTGAGCTTCCCTACGTGACTGATTCAGCATCCATGGATCTGGGTAGCAGGAATCTCTGAGATCGGGTGCCTGGCCCAGAAACTTGGCTTCCAGTCACCCCCTAATCAGATCCAGCTGTGCTCTTGGCTGCCCTGGCAGCCCTGGCTGCACTTATTTATTGACCACTGTGGGCTTCCGGTCTCAAATGACTTTTTAAGTGTCTGCCAGAAATCTCTGCCTATAGGCTTTGCTATTGTCGCTCTGTTTTATCCCTAAAAGCAGAGGTTGTTAACCAGGGTCAAGAATTCAGTGGGTCTGTGAAGTGGGATCAGAAAATAATTGACCTTTTTTTTGACTCACTAAAACTAAAATTTGGCATTTCCTTCAATTATGAGAGAGTCAAATAAGAGACATCAGTGACTCTGTGCCCAGCAGAAATCACAGATTATTTGATATTGCAGTGCAACTGAGGGAGATTCTCAAAACACCACCAATGCAAATCACTGCATCAATACTATGGTGACCATGAGACCTAGAGATTTTACTTAATATGTTAATAAAGACATGGATACAGTAACATATCCCAAATGTGGGTTTTTTATATTCTGATAGCCAAGTTTCAAGATAATTGGTTCCATTTCTAAAGCTATGTATTTTATTTTATGCACTTAAAAACATTATCTTAGAACTTCTACTTCCAGGAAGATAGAATCAACGTACTTTTTCCTATTCCTCCTGCTAAGTACAACTAAAATCCTAAATATTATACATAAAGAAAGACATAAGAAAATTCTAGGGACTTCCATGGTGGTCCAGTGGCTAAGACTCTGAGCTCCCAATGCAGGGGGCCTCAGTTCAATCCCTGGTCAGGGAACTAGATCCCACATGCTATAATCAAGATCCCATGTGCCACAACTATGAGTTCGCTTGCTGCAATTAAATATCTCTCAAGCTGCAAGGAAGATCAAGGATCCTGGGTGCCACAAGCAAGCTCCTGTGCAGGCAAATAAATATATAAATATTTAAAAAGAAAAATGAAAATTCTGAAAGATAGATGGAAGAAGGCAAACCACCTAGGGACTTCAGAGCCTGAGGAGTGATGTGGTGGTGAGTTCCCTAGGCTTTCTTTTTGCCTCATATATCCCAGACTTGGGGCAGAAAAAGCTGACAACACAAAAATGCCACTGAATGAATATTTTTAAAGAAAACCCATTCTCTCAGGCCAAGCTCAGGGAAGAAGCTTAGCAAAACAGATAGCTTTCAGGCAGTAACTGCTTTCTTCTCCATCCAAAGACCACAGGAAAACTGTGGCCACACCCATACCAGCAAAAGTTGACTGGGGAGCATAGACTTCCACGCTCATGAGGCGCCCCAACACCCTCACCTTGGGGTGGTAAGGGGAAGGCCAAGGAGGGAGCCAGGACTTCCATCCCAGCCAGACCCTAACAAGCTACCACCACACTCGCCACCTCCCAGCTGGGACCCCTACCTCCACCTGGCGATAATAAGGCACCCCTTCCCCTCCCCACTGTACTGCTGTCGGAAAAAGCCTGACAAGAGTCAGGACACTCAGCAGTAACAAAGAACCCCGTTGGGTGTCAACAGGGGCCAGATGGAAAACCTGGACATCTACTCCACCTGACGCTAGTGAAGTTGTATCGCCCCCCTCCGCCCCACCTCCCAAAATGGGACCAGGGGAAGTCAACTGAGAGAGAAGGTTTACAAAAGGTCCAGAGTCTCAGAATATAAAACAAAAATACTCAGGTTTCCATCAAAAATCACTCTTCATACCAAGAAAAGCCTAGATCTCAAACTGAATTTTAAAAAAGATATTTGAGGTCAACACAAAGATGAAAGTGATGTTAGAAATATCTGACAGAGATTTTAAAGAAGCCATGGTTTAAAAAAAAAAAAAGTTTCAATGAGCACTTATGAACACACTTGAAACGAATGAAAAAATAGAAAATTTCAGGAAAGAAGTAGGTCTCCTTAAATAAATAGAATATATAAATAAGAAACATATAGAAATTTTAGAACTGAAAACTACAATGACCAAAATTAAAAGATTTGATTTAAAAGCTCAGGGGATGGCTCAACTGCAAAATGGGGGAATCAGGGGAAAGAATCAGTAAAATGAAAGACAGAACAATAGAAAGTATCCAATCTGATAAAACAAAAATGGAAAAATGAATAAGAAAAAAAAAAGAAAGTGTAGGGCTATAACAGAAGATTTAACATTTGTACCATCAGAGTCCTTACCACAGAGAATGAGTCAGCAGTGAAATATATACTGGCTAAAAACTTCAAAGTTTTTAAAAGACATAAACCTATAGATTCAAGCTGCTGATAAAAAAAAAAAAGGACAAACCTAAAGAAATACATGCCAGAATACATCATAATTAAACTTCTGAAAACTAGAAACAACATATAATCCTGAAAACAGCTGGGGGTGGAGGGAGCGGGTAGAAAAATAATTCTTAAAACTGTAGGAAGATCAAAAATGGAAAACCATTGAGTTTTATGAATTATGTTTGACAGCCCCAATGGCTCAGAGGTAGAGAAACTGCCTGCCAAACAAGAGATGCAGGTTTGATTCCTGGGTCAGCAAGATCCCCTGGAGAAGGAAATGGCAACCCACTCCAGTATTCTTGCCTGGGAAATCCCATGGACAGAGGAGACTGGCAGGGTACCATCCATGGGGTCTCAAAAGAGTTGGACACGACTTAGCAACTAGGCAACAACAACCACAAATAGTTTAATACTCAAATTAAAAGATGAAGATCGAGACAGTAGATTAAAGACATAACCCAACTCTATGCTGTCTACACAAATCTTGCTTCAGATACAACTATAGGCTAGTTGAAAATAAAAGATGAAAGAGATACACAAACATCAGCCAAAGGAGAGTGGGACGGCTGTATTAATATCAGATAACACCCCAGAGATGTCATCCCTCTGCTTCCTCTCATGCATATTAACTGTGTAGCGGGATAGAGGACATATGTTAAAACGAATTTGAATATATTTTGTTTCTAGGGAGGTAGTGAGAAAATCAACCTCCACTTTGCTTGTTTTGGCTTCCCAGGACTCGGGTTCAATCCCTGGGTTAGAAAGATCCCCTGGAGGAAGGCATGGTAACCCACTCCAGTATTCTTGCCTGGAGAATCCCATGGACAGAGGAGCCTGGCGGGCTACAGTCCATGCGGTTGCAAAGTATCAGACACGACTGAACATGCACACTGTTTCTTTCCTTTCACTTACAGTGAAGAAGAGTGGAGGGAGAAATTCTAAAATGTCAGTCTTTTTCATAATTCTGTGATACTAGTGGAGGGACCGGAAGGTGAGCACAGACGCTTCTTCACTTATTAGAGCATACAGTCTGCTGAGCACTGCAATATGTCTTTCAGATCTGCCTCCAGAGAAAAGACCGGGAATCCCCAGCTGCTGGGAGGGCTGCCAGAGGATAGCCCTCAGCTATCAATCCCCTTCAAGCATTGCTTCTGCTGGAAAGAAAACCGCCTTGCCCAAAGCCCTGTTGCCCTCTAGGGACAGCCTGCATCCAATGACTAACTGGTGCCAGGGTATAAAGGCCCAGCCCCCTGCCCCAGCTGAAGACAACTCTGAAGGACCAACCCAACTTCCTACAGGATCAGCTGTGGCCTCTCTTGACAGCGATGGCAAACCAGCTCCTTCCCATGCTGATCATGCTTCCTCACTTTCCTTCCACAGGTATTGATCCCAAGAGCCCTTTCTTATAAATATTGTAATACCCTGTGTCAGAATGTCTAGTCTGGGGGTTTCCCTCATAGCTCAGCTGGTAAATCATCTGCCTGCAATGCAGGAGACATGGGTTCGATTCCTGAACTGGGAAAATCCCCTGGAGAAGGAAATGGCAACCCACTCCAGTATTCTTTCCTGGAGAATCCCATGGACAGGGGAGCCCAGCGGGATCGCAAGAGTCGGACACGACTTAATGACTAAACCACCACTAATGTCCAATCTGCTTCCTGGAAACCCGACTTGGAAACACTGGTGCCAAGAACCTCCCTGGTGGTCCAGTGGCTGAGACTCCGCACTCCCAGTGCAGAAGGCCTGGGTTCGATCCTTAGTCGGGGAACTAGATCCCACATGCTGCAGCTAAGATCCTGTGTGCCATGAGTTTGTGAGCTGCAATTAAAGATCCTGCAGGCTGTAAGGAAGATCAAAGATCCTACTTGCCCCAACTAATAGTTTGTGCAGCCAAACAAGTAAATATTCTTTAAAAGAAGAAGAAAAATGGCCTAAGAAAGCAGATGTGGAAGCTCTCAGTTGTCATGAAGACTCATCACGGTGGTAAGGGATGCTCAGATAGCTCCGGGCACAAGGTGGCAGCGCAGCCATGCAGACAGTCTGGTGGTGAGCTAGACGGACAGACCACTGGAGGGATTACACTCGATGGTCCCGGGTGCCAGATATTCAAGAAACACAGAGGAAATAGCAACTGTGAAGACGGTGGGCGGCTGCTGGCTGTTTCCAAGTCCAATTGTCACCTTTTAAAATTATAACAAAGGCTGACGATTTAAAGCTATATTTAGAATCCAGGGAGTCTTCTTAGCACATGAGAAGGCACTTGTCTGCTGCTACTGAAGAGCAGAGAAAGCTGAGGACCAAACTCAGGACTTCACTGTAAAACTAACCAAGCTCCTAATCTAAGCATGTCTCCTAGGTCAAGGGAGAGGCCCTGTTAGGAAAGAATGGGATCCTGATATATGGTATAGGAGTATCTGAGCTAAGGCACCCAAAATCTTGATTTCGAGAGTAAGAACAGTAATCTCAATGTCTTTAAAAAGGCATGATTTTATGTCCAGTTTCTAGACCCAGAATCCGTTTGACTAGAGCAGAGCCTGCATCCCAGGAAGAAGGATTCAGCAGCACCAGGGCAAGAGTACATGGTAGTGATTATCTCAGTCTTTCCCTAAAGGACTCTACAGCAATTTACTCCGATAACTGTTCCCTGAGGAAAAATATGCAAAATATTCAAGATTGATGGGCACAGGATCCAAGTTGACATTGATACCTGGAGCCCTAAAACTTCATCATGCCCCCTACTATAGCTGGGGTCATGTAATAAATGTTAAGTCTTGGTAGGGTTTGACTCACAGTAGGCCCACTGGCTCCATGGATTCACCTGGTGTTCATTTTTGTGGTCCCCAAATAATTAGAATAAACTCATTTGATAGTATAACCTCTACCTTGGTCCCATGGTCTGTGGGGGTAAAAGCTATTAAAATGGGGAAGTCCAAGGACTTCCCCGGTGGTCCAGTAGTTAAGACTCCATGCTCCCAGTGCAGGGGGCCCAGATTTGATCCCTGGTCAGGGAACTAAGATTCTGCATGCCACAAGTTGCAGCCAAAAAAAAAAAAATTAAAATTAAACAACAACAACAAAAAAAACGTGAGGAAGTCCCTTTGGAAAACTCTGAAGCAGCCTCCCTCTGCCAAAATAATAAATCAAAAGTGATATAGTTTTTGAGAAAGAATAGCATATATTAGTGCCACCCTTAAGGATTAGAAGGGTGCAGAGGTCGTGGATATTCATTCTCTCCATTTTATTCACCAGCTTGGGTCCTATAAAAACTAGGTGGATTCTGGAAGATGACATTGGATTACTGTAAACTCAACCAAGTACTGGTTTAAACTGCAGCTGCTATGCTGGATATTTCCTTCAAGAAAATTAAAGATATCAAGGGAACATTTCATGCAAAGATGGGCTTAATAAAAGACAGAAATAGTATGGAGCTAACAGAAGCAGAAGATATTAAAAAAGAGGTGGCAACAATACACAGAAGAACTGTACAAAAAAGATCTTCATGACCCAGATAATCATGATGGTGTAATCATTCACCTAGAACCAGACATCCTAGAATGCAAAGTCAAGTGGACCTTAGGAAGCATCACTACAAACAATGCTAGTGGAGGTGATGGAATTCCAGTTGAGCTATTTCAAATGCTAAAAGATGATGCTGTGAAAATGCTGCACTCAATATGCCAGCAAATTTGGAAAACTCAACAGTGGCCACGGGACTGGAAGAGGTCAGTTTTCATTCCAATCCCAAAGAAAGGCAATGCCAAAGAATACTCAAACTACCACACAATTGCACTCATCTCACATACTAGTAAAGTAATGCTCAAAATTCTGCAAGGCAGGCTTCAACAGTACATGAACTGTGAAATTCCAGATGTTCAAGCTGGTTTTAGAAAAGACAAAGGAATCACAGATCAAATTGCCAACATCTGCTGGATCATCAAAAAAGCAAGAGAGTCTAGAAAAACATCTACTTCTGCTTTATTGACTATGCCAAAACCTTTGACTGTGTGCATCACAACAAACTGTGGAAAATTCTGAAAGAGATGGGAATACCAGACCACCTGACCTGACTCTTGAGAAACCTGTATGCAGGTCAGGAAGCAACAGTTAGAACTGGACATGCAACAACAGACTGGTTCCAGACAGGAAAAGGAGTACGTCAAGGCTGTATATTGTCACCCTGCTTATTTAACTTACATGCAGAGTACATCATGAGAAATGCTGGGCTGGATGAAGCACAAGCTGGAATCAAGATTGCCAGGAGAAATATCAGTAACCTCAGATATGCAGATGACACCACCCTTATAGCAGAAAGTGAAGAAAAACTAAAGAGCCTCTTGATGAAAGTGAAAGAAGAGAGTGAAAAAGTTGGCATAAAGATCAACATTCAGAAAACTCAGATCATGGTATCTGGTCCCATCACTTTAGGGCAAATAGATGGGGAAACAGTGGAAACAGTAGCTGATTTTATTTTGGGGGGCTCCAAAATCACTGCAGACGGTGATTGCAGTCATGAAATTAAAAGATGCTTACTCCTTGGAAGGAAAGTTATGACCAACCTAGACAGCATATTAAAAAGCAGAGACATTACTTTACCAACAAAGGTCTGTCTAGTCAAGGCTATGGTTTTTCCAGTGGTCATGTATGGATGTGAGAGTTGGACTATAAAGAAAGCTGAACACCAAAGAATTGATGCTTTTGAACTGTGGTGTTGGAGAAGACTCTTGAGAGTCCCTTGGACTGCAAAGAGATCCAACCAGTCCATCTTAAAGGAGATCAGTCCTGAGTGTTCATTGGAAGGACTGACGTTGAAGTTGAAACTCCAATACTTTGGCCACCTGATGCGAAGAGCTGACTCATTGGAAAAGACCCTGATGCTGGGAAAGATTGAGGGCAGGAGGAGAAGGGGACGACAGAGGATGAAATGGTTGGATGGTATCACTGACTCAATGAACATGGGTTTGGGTGGACTCCGGGAGTTGGTGATGGACAGGGAGGGCTGGCATGCTGTGGTCCGTGGGGTCACAAAAAGTCAGACACGACTGAGTGACTGAACTGAACTGAATGCTGGATATGGTATCTTCTAGGAAAGGCTAATATGGTATACAGTCTTTGATCAAGCAAATGTATTTTTTTCCTTCCCTATCACAGCAAAAAATCAGAAACAGTTTTTGCATTTAATGTAGCTTTTAAAGTCTTGTCTCAGGACTGTATCAACTCTCCTGCTTTCCAGCATAATATAGTCCACAAAGGTTGATTAGATGAACATCCAACAAAACACCATGCTGGCTCACTATCAATGACATTATGCTAATTGGATCTAATGAGGTAATTGGGCCAAATGAGCAAGACAAAAGTGATACATTTTGATTTGAGCCAAACAGGGTCAGAGGGCCCAAGCATCACGAGCAATAGCCAGACCCCCATGTCATCAACCACAGTTACATTAACACCTTTTCTGCAGCTCACACCTGTGGTCATATGCTCAATGGATCAGCTCAATACATTGGTCAAGTTAAAAATAGATGGTAACTTCATCATGGTCCTTCTTAGCAATGGCCTTGAAAAACAATAATAAGGTATGAGCAGTATACCACACTGGATGGAAAGTGAAGTTGCCCCCAGGTTGGAATATATGTAGACTCAGGAGTAGCATTAAATGGCCTGATTGGATGTCAGCCTCCTCAGGGATTGCCCCACTTGAAAAAGGTCAACTCATTCAAGATCAAGCCCCTTTCCCGTGACAGCCCATATTCAAGGACTAACATGAGGAAGGTTCCCGTGATGTGATTCCGTCTCCAAGACCAGCTTCTGATACTGCCCAGTCTCCACTCCCCCTTCCTGAGAGCTCTCTCACTTCCGCTTTCTCTGTGGTTCCAGACTGATAGAACCGCACTCAGGTTCCTTCTTCTCTCTGATCAGGGAATAAAGCCGAGTCCATCAGATGTCCTCCCCTCGTAATTTTAGGCTGGAGCTGAGGGACACAGGGATTGAAAGTAGCATTCACCTAACCCCACCAGGCCCCCATTCAGACTATTCCTACTATGAGCTGGTGGTGTAGCTCTTGGGCAAGTTAAACTCCCTTCTTGGTAGCTAAATTTCTTCATAATAAACACTGTCTTCAGTTCAGTTCACTTCAGTTGTTCAGTCGTGTCCAACTCTTTGCAACCCCATGGAATGCATGCAACCCCAAATATGAATAGGCAAAAAGACAGGGCACTGAAAGAGGAATTCCCCAGGTCAGTAGGTGCCCAATATGCTACTGGAGATCAGTGGAGAAATAACTCCAAAAAGAATGAAGAGACAGAGCCAAAGCAAAAACACACCCATTTGTGACTGTGACGGGTGATGGATGTAAAGTCCAATGCTGTAAAGAGCAATATTGCATAAGAACCTGGAATGTTAGGTTCATGAATCAAGGCAAATTGGAAGTGGTCAAACAGGAGATGGTAAGAGTGAACATCAACATTTTAGGAATCGGTGAACTAAAATGGACTGGAATGGGCAAATTTAATTCAGATGACCATTATATCTACTACTGTGCGGGGCAAGAATCCCTTAGAAGAAATGGAGTAGCCATCATAGTCAACAGAAGAGCCAAAAATGCAGTACTTGGATGCAATCTCAAAAACAGCAGAATGATCTCTGTTTGTTTCCAAGGCAAACCAATCAATACCACAGTAATCCAAGTCTATGCCCCAACCAGTAATGCTGAAGAAGCTGAAGTTGAATGGTTCTATGAAGACCTACAAGACCTTCTAGAACTAATATCCAAAAAAAAGATGTCCTTTTCATCACAGGGGACTGGAATACAAAAGTAGGAACTCAAGAAACACCTGGAGTAACAGGCAAATTTGGCTTGGAGTACAGAATGAAGCAGGGCAAAGGCTAATAGAGTTTTGCCAAGAGAACGCACTCGTCATAGCAAACACCCTCTTCCAGCAACACAAGAGAAGACTCTACACATGGACATCACCAGATGGTCAACACTGAAATCAGATTGATTATATTCTTTGCAGCCAAAGATAGAGAAGCTCTATACAGTCAGCAAAAATAAGACCAGGAGCTGATTGTGGCTCAGATCATGAACTCCTAATTGCCAAATTCAGACTTAAATTGAAGTAAGGAAAACCACTAGAAAATTCAGGTATGACCTAAATCAAATCCCTTATGGTTATACAGTGGAAGTGAGAAATAGATTGAAGGGATTAGATCTGATAGACGGAGTGCCTGAAGAACTATGAATGGAGGTTCGTGACATTGTACAGGAGGCAGGGATCAAGACCATCCCCAAGAAAAAGAAATACAAAAAGGCAAAGTGGATGTCTGAGGAGGCCTTACAAATAGCTGTGAAAAGAAGAGAAGCAAAAGGCAAAAGAGAAACAATATACCCATTTGAATGCAGAGTTCCAAAGGATAGCAAGGAGAGATAAGAAAGCCTTCCTAAGTGATCAATGCAAAGAAATAGAGGAAAACAATACAATGGGAAAGATTAAAGATCTCTTCAAGAAAATTAGAGATACCAAAGGAACATTTCATGCAAAGATGAGCTCAATAAAGGACAGAAATGGTATGGACCTAACAGAAGATATTAAGAAGAGGTGGAAACAATACACAGAAGAACTGTACAAAAAAGATCTTCATGACCCAGATAATCATGATGGTGTGATCACTCATCTAGAGCCAAACATCATGGAATGTTTGGGCCTTAGGAAGCATCACTACAAACAAAGCTAGTGGAGGTGATGGAATTCCAGTTGAGCTATTTCAAATCCTAAAAGATGGTTCTGTCAAAGTGCTGCACTCAACATGCCAGCAAATCTGGAAAACTCAGTAGTGGCCACAAGACTGGAAAAGGTCAGGTTTCATTCCAATCTCAAAGAAAGGCAATGCCAAAGAATGTTCAAACTACCACACAATTGCACTCATCTCACACACTAGTAAAGTGATGCTCAAAATTCTCCAAGCCAGGCTTCAATAGTATGTGAACCATGAACTTCCAGATGTTCAAGCTGGATTTACAAAAGGCAGAGGAACCAGAGGTCAAATTGACAACATCCATCGGATCATCAGAAAAGCAAGAGAGTTCCAGAAAAATATCTATTTTTGCTTTATTGACTACGCCAAAAACTGTCTTAGCCCATTCATTTTTCTATAACAAAATGTCATAAGTGTCTTATAAATAACACAATTTATTCCGCACAGTTCTGGAGGCTAGGAAGTCCAAGATCAAGGGGCTGGCATATTTAGTGAGCCATAATTCATAGATGGTCATCTTCTTACAGGGCAGAAGGGGAAAGAGATCTCTCTAAGGGCACTATTCCCATTCATGAGGGCTCCACTTCCCTGGTGGCTCAGACGGGAAAAAATGCACCTGCAATGCAGGAGCTGAAAGAGACTCAGTTTCAATCCCTGGATAGGGAAGATCCCCTGGAGGAGGAAATGGCTGGTATTTCCACTCCAGTATTCTTGCCTGGAGAATCTCATGGACAGAAGAGCCTGGTGGGCTACAGTCCATGGAGTCACAAAGAGTCAAACACAGCTGAAGTGACTTAGCACACATGCCACCATCAATATCTTATTATATCCCAAAGGTCCAGTCTCCAAATACTATCACACCGGGGACTGGATTTCCATATGAATCGGGGAGGGGAACACAAATATTCAATCTACGCAAACATGTCCACGTATACCCACCTTTCAAAGGTTATTGTAAAGATAAGAATTAACAGTAAACACCTCAAAGGGACCCGTGCATAGTGAGAACTCAACATGTGTGAGTCCTTCTATGCCCTGACATTTCTGTACACCTCCCAGAACCCTACAGTGAAGGGCTCCACAGTGGTCCAAATAGTACACAGGCCATATACCAACATCTGGGCATTAGTTGCTCAGTTGTGTCTGCCTCTTTGTGAACTCATGGACTAGCCCACCAGGCTCCTCTGTCCATGGAATTCTCCAGGCAAGAATACTGGAGTGGGTGGGTAGCCATTCCCTTCTCTAGGGAATCTTGCCGACTCTCAAGAGTCTTCTCCAACACCATAGTTCAAAAGCATCAATTTTTCGGTGCTCAGCTTTCTTCACAGTCTAACTCTCACATCCATACATGACCACTGGAAAAACCATAGCCTTACCTGCAACTAATTCCAACTGATCTGTTGTCATTGTAAAAGCTGGGTGAGTAGATAGGTGTTTTCAATAAATTCTGTAAAAAAAGAAAACCCATCAATCAACCCATCAATCAACGGATAATAGCTATTCAATTGCCTGCCAGTCATTCCATTTCCTGGCAGGAATTCTATTCCCATTAGCTCCTTTATTCTATTTTTATTTATTTATTTATTATTTTTACTGCACCGAGTCTTTGTTGAGGCATTCGGGATCTTTAGTTGCAGAATGCGGGATCTTAGTTCCCCGACCAGGGATCAAACCCAGCCCCCCTGCATTGAGAACATGGAGTCTTAACCACTGGACCACCAGGGAAGTGTCAGCTACTTTATTCTTAATGAATCTGATTCTGCATAAATTCAGTGACATTGCAGAACTTAAGAAATCACTAATATTTTTCATTTCTTCCTTATACTATTATGTATTTGTTTTAGCAATAAGATTTTTGTATTATTTGTAAAATCAGAAAAAATAAACTTTTCAACAGAATTGAAAGAAAATCACCAAAGTGTATCCCTACTGTGCCGCCAGCACAGGCTGTGGGGTCTGGAAAAAGCCCCACACCCTCTCTGAACTTTAGTTACCTAAGTTTTAGATGCAGAGATCGGACCAGATGCTGCCTTGGGGGTCCTTCTAATGGTCTTGGACTCTATGTGTGTTTCAATCTCTTGCCCCCTGGAATAGTGTTTGATTTTGCAGCACTAACTATCAGTGGGCAGTCCTCAATTTTTTTCCAAGTCATAGCTGGTACAGCTGTAGCCAGGCTTCTGTCGTGTGGGCATTTCTTGGACCGTCCAGGAGTGACAGACTGCAGTCAAATATAGAGACCTCCCCAGGAGGCGCTAGTGGTAAAGAACCATACTGCCAATTCAGGAGACGCAGGAGACACGGGTTCGATCCCTGGGTCGGGAAGATCGCCTGCAGAAAGAAACGGCAATCCACTCCAGTATTCTTGCCTGGAGAATCCCACGGACAGAGAAGCCTGGCAGGCTATAGTCCATAGGGTCCCAAAGAGCTGGACACGACTGAAGGGACTCAGCACATATGCACACCTTGCTGTATAAGGCTATGCCTGCCCCGCTTAGGGTCTCTTTCATCAGCTGTGGGTATCAGGGACCTGGCCTGTTCACTGAATCTGGTTTGTGGTTGAAAGAGCTACTATTCTCTGAGCAGGTGTGCTAACCAGGGGGAATGGGTGATGACCATGCTTTGTGAGTATTAAATGCACTCAAAACCAAATACCCTTAATGGATGGAATCATTAAGACACAGGTCTAAACTGCCTTAACAATAAGCATGAGAAATGGACAAACACTCTCTTGCCACAATCTTTCCTCTCTTAATCCAGGCAGGCTGATTTCTATTCAGGCTTCAGCAACAGCTTCAGAGTGTCATTACCTCTCGATTATTGTAATGAGCATCTGAGTAGTAATGGCTTGGCAAATTGCTTTTGTGCCTGTGTATTTATTAGGTTCCTCATTCAAGCAGCCAAAGCATCCTCCAGGCTTGCATCCAAGTGGCAAGTCACCAGCATCAAAAGAACAAAGATATGGGCGATGAATGTTTGCAGGCAGGGGAGGAGAAAGGAAGGGCGGGAGGGAGAGAAGAAGGGAATTTCATCCAATGATAAGATTTCAGACCTCACTTGGTCAGCATCCAAAGAGGACATGAGCTTGCTTGGAAGACTCACCATGGGTTCGGACTTTGTTTCAAAGCCAGCCTCTGCACAACAGGAGAACAAGTTATCTGAACATCAAAGAATATCTCACACTTGCAGCAATACGAATGGACCTAGAAATTATCATCACCAGGGCTTCCTTGGTGGCTCAGATGGTAAAGAATCTGCCCACAATGCAGGAAACCCAGGTTCAACCCCTGGGTTGAGAAGATACCCTGGAGAAGCGCATGGCAACCCACTCCAGTATTCTTTCCTGGAGAATCCTCTTGGACAGAGGAGCCTATTGGGCTACAGTCCATGGGGTTGCAAAGAGTTGGACACGACTGAGCAAATACACTTTCAGAGATTATCATACTGAATGAAGTAAATCAGACAGAGAAAGATAGATATCGTGTGATATCACTTCCAGTGGAATCTAAAAACAACAGTACAAATGAACTTATTTACAAAACAGAAACAGAGCCACAGATGTAGGAAACCAACTGATGGTTTTCAGGGAGAAAGTGAGGGAAGGATAAATAGGGAGACTGAGATGGACCCCACTGTGTAGCACAGGGAAGTCTACTTGGTCCTCTGTAATGGGCTTCCCTGATGACCCACTTGTTGAGAATCTGCTTGCATTGCAGGGGACATGGGTCAGATCCCTGATCTGGGAAGATCCACATGCCACAAAGCAACATGGTCCATGCCTATAGGCCACAACTACTGAGCCTGGGCTCTAGAGCCCTCAAGCTGCAGCTACTGAAGCCCGTGTGCCTGGAGCCTGTGCTCCACAAGAGAAGCCACCTCGATGAGAAGCCTGCACACAACAGTGAAGAATACCTCTCACTCTTCCTGCAACGAGAGAAAGCCTGCAGGCAGCAACGATGACCCACCACAGCCACAAACAATTTTTAAAAATAAATAAATAATCTTGTTTTTAAAAAATGACTCTGTGATGACCTATATGGAAATGGACATATGTATGTGTATAACTGATTTACTTTGCTGTTTATCTGAAACTAACACAATATTATAAATCAACTATGTTCCCATAAAAAATTTTGAAATAGAATACCACAAACACAGAGCAACAGGGGCAGAGAGAGCATGTTCATCCTATTGTTGTGCTGGGAAACCCTGCTTCTTCTTTCTTTTTAATATTTATTTATTTTGGAGGCTAATTACAATATTGTGTGGTGGTTTTTGCCATACGTGAATCAGCCACAGGTGTACACGTGTCCCGCCATCCTGAATCCCCCCTCCCACCTCCCTCCTCACCCCATCCTTCTGGGTTATCCCAGAGCACCCACTTTGAGTGCCCTGCTTCATGCATCAAACTTGCGCTGGTCATTTATTTTACATAGGGTAATATACAAGTTTCAATGCTCTTCTCTCAAATCACCCCACCCTTGCCTTCTCCCACAGAGTCCAAAAGTCTGTTCTTTACATCCATGTCTCCTTTGCTGTCTTGCATATAGTGTCATTATTACTGTCCTTCTAAATTTCATATATATGTGTTAATATACTGTATTGGTGTTTCTCTTTCTGACTTCCTTCACTCTGTATAATAGGCTCCAGTTTCATCCACCTCATTAGAACTGACTCAAATGCATTCTTTTTTATAGCTGAGTAATATTCCATTGTGTATATGCACCACAACTTTCTTATCCATTTGTCTGCCAGTGGACATCTGGGCTGCTTCCATGACCTAGCTATTGTAAACAGTGCTGCAATGAACACTGGGGTACATGTGTCTCTTTCAATTCTGAAACCCTGCTTCTTGAGAGAAAGCACAGTTTAGTGAGGAAGGAACCCAGGCTCTAGAGCAGTCTTCCTGAGTGTGTCTCAACTTTGTGACTGACAAGTCACGTGATATTGGACAAGCCACCTTGTCTCCCAGTGACTTACTTTCCCAACCTATAAAATGTAGTGTGCATAGACTGCAAACACTTTGTAGCTCCTTCCATTAGGAGGTATGGATCATCATAGTTTCCACACACAGTGTTACTATTGAGCTATAAAATTCTAGGCTACCTAGCATGTAGCCAACCCTCCATAAACTATAGTCATACTTATTACTATTATTGTTGCTATTTGTCATTATCATGTCACTTGTGTGGGGTAGGACAGTGTGAGTGGAACCGGCTTGGACCCAGACAGATCTGGATTCAATCCTGGTGCCATTCTCTGACTTTGGGTAAACGACTTCTCTAAGCTTTAGCTTCTTCACCTGTAAAACTGAAAGAGCAACGCCAGCCTTTCAGGGCTTCAGTGGATGCTAGAGATGTGTGAGCTTGGCACAGAGTGGGAATTTCTTGAAAGGAATGACTGCCACCATGCCTGCTGCTTGGCATACCAAGGGCAGCAGGACCTGATTGCCCACTGTGGACACCTCCCCAGGCCCACCAAATGCCCCTTGGGACCTGGAGAGAACATGGTCCCTGTGGGGATACCCTCACCCTCATAGAGTCCTCTCATATCTTGCTAGATGTTGGATGAAGAAAATAATCAAAGGAAGAAATTCCCTGCTGGTCCCGTGGTTAAGACTCTGAGCTGCCAGTGCAGGGGGTATGGGTTCCATCCCTGAACAGGGAACCAGTATCCCACATGCCATGCAGAATAAACAAAATATTTTTGTGTTTTGACAAAATATTTTTTAAGTATTAAAAAAAAAGGAGAAAATAATTAAAGAGGACAGTACTTTACACAGTCAAGGCACTTGAGAAGTGTCCTCCCTGATCTCGGCTAATTGACTATAAATTTCAGTTCAACCACAGAGCAATGTGTTTGCTAGCAAAACTTTTTCTATTTAACACATCTACTATAGCAACACTTTTCTTGAATTGATTCCCAAACACTATTTTTAAATATACAATCCCACTCCAAGAGGATCCTATGTAGTAAGTCTCAAGGAAGGACCGGGCCCCTTTGTTTTCTAAGGGCTGGGCAATGATTCTGAGAAGTGCTGGCTGAAGGCAGAGGCCAAGGAAGGGGTGAGCCCCCACCAGACCTTCTAAACCCTCAGGGCAGCGTGGCGTGGTGGGTGATGGCCTGACTTAGAAGCAGGGAATCTGGATCTGAACCCCAGGCTCCCCACCCCTTGTGATGGGACAAAGTAAGTCAGTTCCCTTGCCTTCTCCACAAGTGAGGATTACGCCTGCTGTACTTACTTCCAGGCCCAGGGGTGCAGGTTAGAGAAAATCATTCTCAGCCGTGCTTGCGAGGGGCCAGACTCTGATATGCTGCTGAAAAAAGCAGATATGGCCTCTGCCCCCATGGAGTTCCCATTCGTTGCTGTTGTTGTTCAGTCGCTTAGTCGTGTCCAACTCTTAGGGACTCCACGGACTGCAGCACAGCAGGCTTCCCTGCGCTTCATCGTCTCCCAGAGCTTGCTCAAACTCATGCTCATTGAGTCGGTGATGCCACCCAACCATCTTGTCCTCTGTCATCCCCTTCTCTTCCTGCCTTCAATCTTTCCCAGCATCAGAGTCTTTTCCAGTGAGTTGACTTTGGAAAAAAGCACAGAATGGATTCTGCCTCGTGACCCTCAGAAGGATGCAACCCCACTGACACCTTGATTTCAGAGTGCCAACCTCCAGAACTGTGAGACAGCAAATTTCTCATGTGCATGCTCATTTACTAAGTCACGTCTGATTCTTTGGGGCCCCGTGGACTCTAGCAAGCCAGGCTCCTCTGTCCATGGGATTCTCCAAGCAAGAAGACTGGAGTCGGTAGCCATTTCCTTCTCCAGGGGCTCTTCCCAACCCAGGGATCAAACCTTGCATCTCCCACATTGGCAGGCAGATTCTTTACCACTGCACCACCTGGGAAGTCCATGAGACAGTAAATGTCTGTTGTTTAAGCTGCTCAGTTGATGGTACTGTGTTACAAGAGTTCAAGAGGATTCATAGAACTGGGATTTCTGGAATATACATACCCTCCGTGGTCTGCTCTGCTGTGGACTTAGCCACAAAATCCTGGGCCTGGTGAGGTTCTAGCATGACCCAGTGAAAAACAGAGAGTTTCCTGCCACATCAATAAACAAAGGATGTCACAATCATCAGCAATTGCAGCCACCAGGGATAGTGAGCTGGTGAACCCTGAGGAAACTCAGGATGTGAAAATACAAGATACTGGCCCCAGGTAGATGAGGTACATATCAAAGGAATGATTTCAGTAGGCCCAGAATCATGCATTTTCACATACATAGAAGAGAACTAAATTCCTCAGCTTGGACTATCTGGTTTTCTTTAACGATAATTTTTTGATGTTCAGACCACCTGCCCTTTGTTGCAAAACTTCTGTATAACCTGGTTCCTCCTCTCATCTCCTCAGATCAGTTCTTTCAGGGTTACTTGAAATGCTGCCTCCTGAGCTTGAAGTCCTAAAAATTCCCATTGAATAAAACATATTTCTCAACTTTCAGGTTGTGAATATTTTTTAAGTCCACACCCAGCGTGACTTTGCCTCCATAAGGATGGGTATTGACTTTGGAGGTTTTTTTCCAGAGGACTTGAGGTTCTGACACCCTAAGCTGCAAGGAGCACACACAGCAGACAGACCTAGTAGCCCCGGCCCTTGGGGAAGGCAATCTAGATGCACAGCAGCAAATGCCAGTAGATGCCCAGGGTCCCCACCCGAGAGGCAGATCAGGAAACCGAAGCTGGTAGGACTGCCTTAAAATGGCCAGGAGTGTAAGACAAAGCAGTGACTCTATCTCTCCCTACTATCATCATCTGAAAAAACTGAGAGCTTTAAGAAAAAACAAACAAACAAACAAAAACACTTAGAGCTATCCGGAAAGTGAAACCTTTAACATCAAGTATCTTTACGCTATTTTTCATCTATATTCATGTCCTCCAAGTCTCCAAGCTTTATGAATACTCTATGAGCATTTGTTTAAAAAAATATAAACTTCAGCGATATGCTGAGATGTAGCTGATGATTCATAAAGGGTGAATCACAACACCAGCAGGCTTTTGGGGGACCTTCAGTGAGCAGATACTCCCCAAGCTGCAGTTTGCCACTTTCCAGAACCCAATAAACGATGTGAGCCATTTCATCTCTTCCCTGGATATGGAATAAGACCTAAGGAGATGCTGACCCCTGGACTGGATAAGCCAATAATCATAGTGACTCTTCCATTATAAAAGATAGAAAAGGGTTTCTTCCTCAGACTCCCTTGCAGATAAAGATATGTCACCCATTTCTGGTCAGTGAGACATAAAGGGGATTGCTTTATCCCATTGCATCACCATTTTTGCTTTGCTACCATTCTTTCCAGCCCATAACAAGCTTTCCCAACATCACCCTCTGCACTGCTTATGATCCCGCGCTTCTTTCAAAATCTGGCTCAAATGCAACTTCATTCATGAAGTCTTCTTCGATCACCAAGGCCATTTGAGAATGACTTCTCTGCCAAATTCACATGGCTTCTACTTATGTATCACTTTGGTGACACTCAGACGTGTGTATGGAGCATTCTAATTTCTTACTTGCTTTTCCCCGGACTCCCCATCTGTGAGACACCTGGGGCTGACTCTAGTCTTCCACTGAGGACACTGCTCCTCTACAGGTGGTCTCTTGGAGTTTCAGTAACCCATCCCACCCTTCCTGTCCACAGAATCCTCTTCTTCTACCATCTACCATTCCTCGTGCTTCCCTATACCTCACCCTTGTAATTAGCTCCTTTGTCAATGAACCCTCCTACAGTGTCAACATCCTGACCGAAATCCTCACCTATGGTCAAATAAGGTAAAGTATTCAATACTTTACAAAGGTCCATATAGACAAAACTGTGGTTTTTCCAGTAGTCACGTATGGATGTGAGAGTTGGACCATAAAGAAGGCTGTGCACCGAAGAATTGATACTTTCTAACTATAGTACTGGAGGAGATTCTTGAGAGTCCCTTGAACTGCAAGGAGATCAAACCAGTCAATCCTAAAGGAAATCAACTCTGAATATTCATTGGAAGGACTGATGCTGAAGCTGGAGCTCCAATACTTCAGCCACCTGATGCGAAGAGCTGACTCATTGGAAAAGACTCTGATCCTGGGAAAGACTGAAGGCAAAAGGAGAAGGGGGCAGCAGAGGATGAGATGGTTAGATAGCATCACTGACTCAGTGGACATGAACCTGAGCAACCTTCAGGAGATATTAAATGATGGGGGAGCCTGGCATGCTGCAGTCCATGGGGTCGCAAAGAGTCAGACACAAATTAGCAACTGAACAACAACAACAATTGAATACTTTACTCCCCCATGGACTTTTGACCTTTGTGGATTCAAGGCCACATGGAGGATTCCCATCTCACTTCCCAACTCTTGGGAAAATTCCACCCTGGGTTATGATTATAAACACCAGCCACTGTTTGCTGGGGAAAAGTTGGGGTGGTACCAGTCACAATTTAGTGCTATGCAAGATCTGGGAACAGGGAGAAAGAGCCTCAACCAACCCAGATGGTAGCAGTCTCTGGGAAGGCTCCACAGAGGACCTTATCCTTCCTGGCACCAAGAGGCATCATTTCAGCATCTGTGGTTACAATGAGCTGAAACTGCTCTGCATGTCCTGCAGGGCTCTGGGAACCCTTCTAAGCCTCAGAACTGTCTCTTCAACCAGTATCACTCACTGGCCAAACAATCACTGAACAGTGGTACCTCCAGACCATAGATGCCTCTTCAGTCAGCCAATCTAGAATGAGGTCCACACCTATGTCCCAACATGGAAGGCTGTTCTCGATGTAATTTTGTTACTGAGGTATAGTTGACTTACAATATTATATTAGTTTCAAGTGTACAGCAATTCAGCATTTTTACAGATCATACTCCATTAACATTCTTGATTATAATTTTGGCAGGGGAGTAAACTACAAAGAGTTTGTACCCTTTCATTTTTGCAAAATATAAACTATGCATATATGGTTACAGATGCTTCTGGTAGGATCTGGGAAGAAAAGCTCAAACTGTTAACTCCCCCAAGAATAATGGGTGGGAATTTTCATCTATGACGTATTTAAGAAAAAGGTTTGCGGATTTTGTAATTTTTTTCAAAATTCTCAATCCTGGAGCTCCTGTTTTGGCAGGAGGTATCGCTTTCCATCAACAATTGCCTGGAGCAGTGGGTCAGCTGATGGCTTCTGATTTTGTTCCACCAGCTTACTTCCCCTCTGCTGCCGAAAAGGGGAAGGGTGTATTTGCCGGGTTGCAAAGACCTCGGCTCCCCAGCACCTGTGGGCCTAGCGGGGGCGCTGCGGGGTCTGCGCACCCAGCAAAGCACCGCGAACTCGCCGCTCCAGAGAGGCGGCGCGAGTCCGACTCCTCCCCCAAATCTGCGACTCAGGTTTCTTCCTTCTCTGCCCCTCAGTTCCGATCAATCCCACAGGGAGTCGGAAGGCTGCAGATCCCCAAAGTCTCCACCAACATACACAGAATAAGTGGCTTCGTGTTCCTTTCCTTTCAGATAGAGTGCTCAGGAAATAGGCGAATGACAGGTGGCCACAGTCAGGCAAGAAACAAGACAGGGGACCCAGCACAGTCCCAAGAAGCCCTTCTCCCTTATCCCACCCCGAAGCCGCCCACCCTCGAGGCGGCGGGGTGCCCACCTGCTTGCGTGCAGGCAAGAGCTCAACCATCCCGGAGCTCCTGATTTCCTGCTTGGGAATCAGACCTCGTTTTCAGAGCGTTCCGGGGATGCCTAAGTATCTAAATGTGGATCGCTTAAGAGTAAGGACAGGACCTGCCACGGAGAGGAACTCCAGAGCTTGGCTGGTCCCGCCTGCCCGGTTCCTACCTACAGACTCGCCTGTCTCCATGCAGGGCCCAACTGGTGCCGGTGAAAGAGCAAGGGAGGGGGACTGAGATCCCAGATATGGCTGCTGGCCTCCCTTGGGTCCGGGGAGTAGAAGGGTGAGGGAGAGAGGCAAAGGATGGAGGCGGAAAGCAAGACCCTAGCTGGGCAAGAACTGGAGAGCATTGTAGGGATGGGGGCCGCAGATGACGGCGGCGCTAGGGGCAGGGCTGTTGCAGGACATTAAGAGCGCTGGGGATGGGACTCGCTCCCAGTCTCTGGAGCAGGTGAAAGGCACACAGGGGCTGGGAGAAGGGGCCGAAGACGACGCAGGCCGCAGAGGAACAGCTGACACCCTACATCCGTGCTCCAGCGTTCCGCTTGGGGGCCGGGCCACGCTCAGAGAGGGTCTGGGAAGACCGCGCGAGCCTCCACCAGAGGTGACACAGAGGCGACCTGGAGGTCGACCGCGATGTGCCATCGGTGCAGGCTTGGCACTCTTGCCCAGGACCAGATCAGGACCGAGGCCCGCGGCCCCTTGAGCGCCACCAGTGCGCACAGCCGTGCAGCAGGAATGCCACCAACTTCAGAGACCCGGGCGAGGACAGCCAGCTGAACACTCACACGGAGCGGTGGCCGGGCTGCCGGAGGACCTCGAGGTCAAGAGGAAGGCACTGGATACTGAGAGGACACGCTGCAAGACGTAGGCCAATGTCATGGCACCCGCGTGGGCACACGAGTGGGTCCCCAGGAGCCCCTTACCCTGACAGGGGCTGGAGGCACTAGTGGTGGCTCTGGACGTGTGCCGATAGGGCCCAACCTTCCTTTAACTCCTCCCCATACCTGAGACTCCTCGGCCCCGCAGTGGCCCTCCTCCAGGCCCACCATACTCCTCCTCCTCGGATCTCCACCACTTTGCTGAGCCAAGTGACAGGCCCTTCGGTTCCCCTGATGGAGCCAGGTCAGGCAGAAGCACAATGCGTTCCCGCTAGGTCATTTGGTGCATAGCCGGATGCTTATTAATAGTCTCACTCTAAGCCTCTAAAAGAACCTTTCTCCCAGAATATAATGTTTTCTGCAGAAATGCCCACAAGTACTGTAATTATATCACAGAAAAGGAAAGGGGGACGGGATTTGCTGGAGGAGACTGGGGTAAAAAGACACAGGTATAAATAGCGGCTTGTCATAAAGAAACAGTTACAGCCATTGAAGACACTCACAAACACTCCACTATTTCACCTGCTACTGCTCTTGGGTCTTCTTTGTATTAATAATGATGAAGAGGTCACTGTGTCCCCAGCATTTGCCCTGCAATGGGCAGCAGCCTCAGAAGGACTGGCTTCACCAAGAAGCTGCCTGTGGCACAGCCGGCGTGGCCAGGCCCCGTATCTGACCGCCCTGGGTTATATTACGGCACTGCACCTCCTACCCAGCTGACTGGGCCAGCCTCCTGGGATGGAGACCCAAAAGTGCCTTTCTGGGCTAGGGAAGAAACCCAGCACCTGACCTCTAACCCACAGCTCAGGCCTGACGTTTTTATTTCAGTTTTCTAGCTCAAAGGACTTCTTTCATTTCTTGGCAATAACAGAGTTTGTGTGGTGGAAGGAAAAGGTATAACTTTCCATACCTCATTAAATGTCACTCCAGAAGGAGATGAGTTCTGGGGCCAGGATATTTAGTCATCAGCAAGTCAAGAAGAGGATTTTTTTGAGAGCGGAGGGAGGGAGGCAGGAAAGGCTTTGAAGAAGAGACTGTCCTTTGCTTTCTCTGGCTCAGGTTTTCTCACTACAGCCCCAAACATCAAAATGAAATACATTTGACCTTTCATTGTTAGACCTCTCTTGAGAGCTCTGCGTGAGATTTATCATGTCAAGGATCCTGTGGAGATTCTGTGCAAGCTCCTGTTATCCGCCTCTGCCTGGTACTTGCCTGTGAAACATTAATCGTATGAGTGCCAAGACCCAGAGTGAGCAGGAAACTCAACAGGCAGCTGCTCCTGACTCACTGGTTGCAGCCTGCTTTCTGCAAGGCCAGGATGTCTCCTCAACAAGATGGAAGCTTGAATCCCATCACCTCCCCTTCACTGGGGTGGTGGGAGCATCAGATCAAAGGTATTCATAGATAATATGGAGACGCAGAAGGGGGGGAAAGGCAGAATACACAAATAGTGGGAAATGAAGAGGAATTGACTTGGAAAACAGAGGAGAACAATTAAAAACCTGTTACCAGTGTACACATTCAATGTTCAAAATAAGATTTTCTACTTCCAAAGGCTGACTGGGAATGTACAGTCTTTTAACACATCAAGATTGCAACTCTCATCCATCCAAATAAATATTTTACATTTTCAACATCTTTTGCATACTGACTTATCTTACTTTGCAAAAAAAAAAAAAATCCCTGGTAATGTGTGCATAAATCCACTTTTAAGTCTTATTGTAGATGTACCAAAAATTTTGTGTATGATGCTGGTTTTGAATGGTGTTGAATATAGATGATTAAATTTTGTTTATAGACCCATGTGTTGAATGTTTTAAAATTTCTCAAGTTATATGTGGGAGTAATTAAATTCTAACATTTAAATAATGATTAAGATTTGTGATGATATAGAAATTAAGCATGAAATTCTCTACTCTCCCTTTGATGACCACTGAATTTAGATACACTCAATCTTGGAGAACACAAAACTTGGTGCCTTGTTAATGAAATGCTATCATTACTGAGGTTAGGGCCAGGGAGTCACAGAAGGCCTCAAATAAACAGCTCATTCCTGGAACTTGCTGAAACTGACAAGTCTAGATTGAGTAGCATGTTTTCTTTGGTATGATTTATCCTTGATATGATCCTGGCCATCCTGAGGTCGTATACAGTTAGACTGTGTGTATAACTGGCTTGGTTCATTAATCCCATGGCTGGAGACTGTTCTACTGATTTGATGTTTATTGAGTACCTACAGTGTATGAAAGACAGTACAAGCCCTAGCCTGATGAGCTTCACACAGTGAGTCAGCCACAAATGCATCTTATGCATGTAACAAAGACATCAATCAGCTTATGAAGAGAAATCAATTAGGGACCTAACCTTGGAGATTATCTCCAAGGTTACTCTTAACCTCTCATCTGTAGGATGGACCCTGGGTTCACTCCAGATCTAGCCATGCTCTTGGCATAGCTCCATACCTTATGTTTGCAAAACTACTAGATGTTCAAGAATGCAAGCCACGGGACAGAGGTGGTGAACTAACCAATCTGGGAAAATAAACCAGGAACTTAACACCCCCCCAGTAGAAGGGCAGACTGAAAATCCACAAGTACAAAAATTCAGGCAGGTTGCATCAACTGAAATAGTTACCTTATCATCTCTAACAATCGCTATTTCTGGGTGACTGTGGCCAACCCATAATGAAACACTCCCCAGCCGATTCAGTGAGACAAATCTATTGGTTAGCTGCCAAAAATAAGACTTGGTGACAATGCTTACAAAGAGGATTACAGAACTTCCCATCAACCTCAGAAAGGGCTGGTGCCAAGTAGCAGGCTGGCTCCGTTCCCAGCTTTACAGCTCCTTGCAGGAAAAGGACTGGATACTTGGTAGTAACTAAAATGAACTACTATCTCAAATTAAAAGTTCTATCTCAACCCTATAGGATTTCTCCAGGACTCATTTCTGAGAGATGTGTTTGGTCAGTTTGTTTTGTAGTCAAACAAGTCTCAAGTACACTTCAGATGGGGTAAGAATTAATTAGTTGCTGTTCAATTGCCAATGTGCATAATTGGTAAAGATGTCTATAAACACAGTGACTCTTCAACCTCTTTAGGCTCTCCATAAAGTCCACACACACATTAAAAAAGTTTAACTGAAGTTGTAGGCAGGATAGAAACTGGTGAGAGCTTTTCTAGTAATTAATGAGGATACTGTTCTCTCACAGTTGACTTAAACCATCCAGGAATATTTTGAGTTTTTTAACATGCTAGCAACTAAGAATAATTCATGGTGTATAACTTTATAATGCCATTGACCTAAAGTTGAATAACAATACTTTAAAAAAACAACTGACTGGACTCATACAGAGCCTTACACATAGATGTGTAAGGAAACTGTTGAATGGACACCTATATATTCTGATTATAAGATTTACCTCTATGTGATCCATCAAGTATTGTCTAAAGGCTAATAGCATATTCCCAAAGCTTCATTCAGATGTTTCTGAGATTCATTAGAAATAGGATCATTCTTAAGGTGTTTAACCTTTGTCATGTGTTAAACTCACCTGAAATGCTTTGAAAAAATGCTGGTGCCCAACCTCCATCTCTAATCGATTGGCTGGGGGATATGGCCTAGGCACTGATGGTTTTTGAAAGCTCCCCAGGTAACTCTAGGAGCAGTCAGGGCTGAAACCAGTGACTCGAACCCTCCAAAGAAGAGACCACAATTAACTGGATTCCTCCCTAATTCCACTCTTTTCCCTGGTCTTTCCACTCTCCACACACTTTCCAGTCTCCACAATCCAAAGTATGAGCTGAGGAAACAAGAAATGTCTAGTCTTGAGTCTTCCAAACAGTGGAGCTGCTGGGAACACGGGCACCAGTCCCTGGGATGCCGGAGATGAGCCCATTTGGGGTGGGGGAGGGGTGACCTAATGCTGTGGGTGGGTCACATGACTAAAGCTCAGGCTTTTGTTCTCCACATCCAAAGCTGGAGCTGAAAGCTAGTTTGAGTGCCTTTATCAAAGGTAGCTGGTATGTGCCAAGTTCACCTGCCTATTTCTTTCTCCAGCTTTTTCCTGCCCTTCCCCATGCTGTGAAAAGTCTAGTCATATAGATACTAAAGACACATATTACTTGTAAAACAACTATATGCCCATAAAAATTAATTTAAAATAAAAGTTAATTTGATTTTAAAGGATTCATATTGCTAACTAACCCAACTGTGAATGGAACCACGCTCCATTGTGGCTACTGACATCAGAGTAATAGGATTTAACTCTCATCATCCCCAAATCACCTCCTCTTTCCCTTCCTTTAAGGGCATACTTTACTGAGTGAATGAGTTCACGGAGACTAAGAGAAGGGGAGAGGTGGGAAAACACTGATTCTGCTGTTTAGTGAGCTGGGGTAGTACTGGCATCTTCCAGTTGCTAACTGAATGGCTGCAGACACCAGGCTATGTCCCATATGCCGCAAGGGTTAATCTGACAGCTGCATATCATGAATCATTTCCCAAGACTCCTGCCTTCACTGCCATGATCACTTTTCCAATATCAATGTGGAAACTCTTGTCCCAGGGCACTTGTTCTCATTTAAAGAACTCTTGGGATGTTAAGATAACAATTAGCAGCCTGGTATCATGGCCCAACCGTCTTCACCTTTTCCCTTAACCCTAGAAGGAATTACATGTTTGATCTGTACATCCTGTAGGCGGCAGTTTATTTTCCTGTTCCGGCCTTCAATAAGCTTCTCCTAGTCCTTGTATTCTGAGTTGATCGTGCTCCAAGAGTGTCACCACAGAGCAGGTGCTGAGCAGTCAGTTCACAGCTGTTGATTTGTTGCAAGATCAATTAGAGAATACAAGAGTGTGTTACAGCTCACAGTTTACATTGAGCATTCAGAAAACCAAATATTTGCGTGCTTGCCTTGTGGCAAACACTAGATGTATATATACACAAACATACACACAGATAGTCTGTCCTGTGCAGTTATAACTCCCCTTGTGTGAACCTTTTCCACTTTACTCCTATGTTATCTATCTCTTCATCAACTAATTCATCTCATCATTTTCAAACAGCAATTGGGGGATAAGGAAGAGAGAAAACAATAGCAAAACCCCTTGAAGGTGATTTGTAAGTGTTTTGTGCTACAAATGCAAGTGGATTTAAAGTGAAAATCCCTTTGCCATATAAAGCTCTTGTTCAGGAAATGCTGAAATTCTAGACACAGATTTGTAATACATGTTTCCCTGGAATCCTAGAAGGTAATGGGTTTGAATGGACTAAGCACTATCCTGTATTATATCTCAGATGTGTCCTTTTTAAAAGGCAACCTGAAGCTTTACCAACCCCAACCAGTCATTTTAAACCCCATGTATTGTTCCTTCACTCCCCATGGAGCAAGCAGAAGGGAAAGCAAGGAAGACAGTCACGTTTCTGGAATATTATCTGAACCAGGGGAGAGAACTTTGTTTGGCCTTCAGTGGTAAAGGGAGAAAACAGTAAAACCTCTTTTGTTTTCCCTGGCCTCCTCCAAGCAAAGCATGAGAGTCTCACCAAAGCTTAGGTAACATTTTACAGTGACACAAAGACAAGGAAAGATAGAGGGACAAGAGGGGTGGGCTGGCAGTTTGGGGCCATATTTAGTATTAGCCTAGCTCTGGAATAATCTCTCCAGTCCGGCCTCCGGGTGGGCACCCTCCGAGACCAGTGGACTGGAGTTCCCCAAGGCCCGACAGTGGCATCAGATCACCACGCTGACTGTCATGCTCTGGCCGTGCGGAGCAATCTTGCGGGGCCAGGCCAGCAACAGTTTGCGGAGCTCCTCGCGGAAGCTGTCGTGCAACCAGGCGTAGATGAAGGGGTTGTAGCAGGCGGAGCTCATGGCGAGCCAGTGGCAGAGCAGCTGCACTAAGCCGAAGGCATACGGGTCTATGGCGTGCGGGTCGAGGTCTCGCAGCAGGTTGAAGACATGCAGCGGCAGCCAGCAGACGGCGAACACCACCACAACCACCACCAGCAGGCAGAAGGTGCGGCGGCGTCGCGCGCGGTCCCAGTCGGCCTGGCTCTGGGTCACGCAGCCCGGCACCACGCGGTTCCGGAGATTCACCGACACCCGGACGTAAGACAGGAGGATGACCAGCAGGGGGAGCAGGTAGGTGACGAGCAGCAGCCCCCAAGCGTAGAGCTGGCGCTGGCGCTCCTGCGACCCCCAGAACTCCTCGCAGAGGCGCACGCGGTGCGGCTTGAGCTCGACGTGGTAGGTGTGCAAGGCGGCCGGCAGCGCCAGCACCGCGGACAGCGCCCAGATGGCCAGCACCGCGTAGGCGCTGAGGCGCAAAGAGATGCGCCGGCGCAGCGGGTGCACCAGCACGACGTAGCGGTCCACTGCGATGGTGGTGAGCGTGAACACCGACACGTAGACGGTGACCGGCTGCAAGAAGAAGACCAGGTGGCACAGGCCGCCGCCGAACACCCAGCCGCGTGGCTCGAACGCGTAGGCCAGCGTGAGCGGCACGCAGGCGGCGCACATGAGCACGTCCGACAGGGCCAGGTTACCGATGAGAAAGTTGGTCACGTTGTGCAGCCGACGCACCCGTGCGATCACCAGCACCAGCAGGCAGTTGCCCACAAGCCCCACGACCACCACGACGCTATAGAGCAGCACAATCAGCCCCTTCAGCTGATGCACCAGCTGCAGGCTCTGGAACGGTGTGATGGCCTGAGCGCCTGGGCCAGCCGCCGACCCATTGCCCACCAAGGACTCTGAGCTCTGGTTGACCGGACTTGAAGCCGCAGGCAGCAGCCCAGAAAACAAGTCAGGGGCCGCTGGACCCTGAGTCGGCAGTGAGGCCATAGCCACCTGTACAAAGATAATCAGAGTCCGTCACTTCCCATTCTCTATCTGTCCCCTCCTATGCCAACCGGCACCGCCGGCCCCCCCCCCCCCCCACACACACACACATTAATTACTCAAATAGTCCCTTTAGAATGACTGGCCACAATAAATAATCAACAAAATTTAAAGTGCCACCTCTGTAAAATGAAATCTACGGGTGGTTAGATATGCATAGGTTATTTGAATGCCTTCCACTCTATTTCGAGCCCTCCCAGTCCCCATAAGCCAGACCCAAGCGCAGTCCTACCTGGTGATTGGGGCTTGATGGATGGGAAAGCTCTCCGGAGAAAGAGGGATAGAATCCTGGCTGTCCGTGAAGGTCCTCCACCCAGACGGTGGTGCAGGCTTCTCCGCGGAGCTGAAAAGATTCGAGTTCCCAGTGGACTCGCGGCTTCTGAGAGGGGCTGGGAGCACCTCCCCTTCGCCCCGCCCCCACAACAGCGTGCCCTTGTAGGGAAAATAGGGGCGGAGCTCGCACCTCCCAACTCGGTGCTTTGAGGAATAGGAGAAGGATAGTAGAAACAGAAAAGGAAGAAGGGACCAGAAACCTGGGCTGGAGGGTCGGGGGAGAATCTCTACTGTGGGAGCTTGCTGCGTCCTGGGAGAATCCCGCTTCGGAGAGTGCAGTAAACTAGGGAGATGAGAGGCGTGAACCATCTGGCTCTCGGGACGACCTGGTGCCGTTTCCGTAAGGAAGGCTTGTGGCAGGAAATGGGGTGGGGGATTGAGATATCTACCGGGTGTAGGGGAGAGATGAGGGACTCGTCCTTAAGAGCCGGATCCTGCCTTGAGTCCTGGCTCGGGTTAAGAGTCGCATAGGCAGTTCTGTCAGGGATTTAAATTGTGGAGCTTGGAACTAGCCGCAGACTTTCGGGGGCTCGCGCTCCCCGGGACGCACTGAGCCCTTTGCCTAAGGGAGCGACGCGATGCGAGTCACTGGTCCGATCAAGCGCAAGAAAACGGTTCAGCACCGCGGACAGCTCCCGCAGCCGTGGCTGCGCGGCTCGGGCGTGCCTGGGAGAGGATAAACAGGGAGTTCAGCCCCTCTTCTGTGTCCGTCGCATTTGGAGGAGGGACCTGGTCCCTAGCCTGGTTCAAAGAGCTGCCTCGCTGCCTGCATCCTGGGCCGGGCTGCAGACTCCAAGAGCAGTAGGGTGGAGTGGAGGCCGATGGGCCGGAATGACTTGGCTCCTGCTATCGGTCACCGCTCACGGTGCCACTGCCAGCGCTGGGTTTTATCTCCTTAGGTCAGAAGACCAGCCTTTGTGCATCAGGCACACTTCAATACCTGCCCCTCACTACTCCACTACCACCCCCTCCCCTTCTCTCCACTCCTTGACTAGCACGCTCTATTCTTCATCTCCCTGACAATACCAGTATGGAATGTAAGTTCTGGGACTCTACCCTCTCCATCCTTAAATAAACACCTAAGGCCTCCTCACCACGTTTTAGTAATTGCACGATTTCCCACGAGGATAACAAAAGTAACAAACATCTAGGAGCCTTAAAAGTTACATAAAATCTTTAGCAGTATTACATCCTCAATGAAATACAAATTAATCTGGACCAAGTTGGGGGAAGCAGGAAGGAGGCTTTGTAGCCTCCCTCCTTTGAAGACATCTCCTCCCTTCACGTTTTCTTTCCTTTCCCCAGAGGATGGAGCTTTATTATCCCCTCTTTCACAAGCCCTGTACTCTGTCTTCTGGCTGCAGATATTCCCATTAGGCTGGAAAGAAGTAAAATTATTTCACTTTCCAAATTCAAGTGATCACTCATACAGAGAGAAAAGTCAACATGGGAAAAAAAGCAGTACAATTTTATGCACCTGAATTTATTCTAAACCCACATGCTCTGAGTTATAATCACTTTCTTTAGTTATAGCTAAAGAGAAAGTATGTAGTAAAAAAAAAAATTCAAAATAAAATACAATCTGTGCCTGACTAATCCCTTTTTATTCAGTCACTAAGTCGTGTCCAACTCTTTGCAACCTCATGAACTGCAACACGCCTTTTGATTTTTCTCATCATGTTCATCAACAAGGTTTTACGTACCCAAGAGCTGAGGCACCCTTTTGCTTCAAAATATCTTTAGCAGAGGTAATTGTGGTAACAGAGTTGAAAACGATTTGAGGTGCATTTTTTTTGGACATTCTAAGTTGCTTCAGTCACATGCAACTCTTTGTGACCCTATGGACTGTAGCCCATCAGGCTCCTCTATCCATGGGATTCTCCAGGCAAGAATACTGGGGTGGGTTGCCATTCCCTTCTCTAGGGGATCTTCCCATCCCAGGGATCAAACCCATGTCTCCTAGAGTCTCCTGCATTAGCAGGTGGGTTCTTTACCACTGTGCCACCTAGGAGGCCTGCTATATTACCTCCTATTTCCCAAAAGCCTTTAATGGCCCATCAAACAAAGACTTTTAGAATGGCATTTCCAATCAGCATGCCCCTTTATTCTGATCTTCCCTCCACCCCCATCCCCTTTTTTTTGGTCTGGCTTCCCACCTGTCTCACTCCCTATATTCAGACCACACTAGCCTGCTGGACACAGACACAACCTCACCATTCCTGTTCATCATCTCTCTTGGGATTTATTCCCTTTCTCTAGAATATTGATTGCTTCATCCCCACACAACTCACATTTGTCACATGCTACAATGCCCAGTTCAAGGGTACCTTGTCTTCAAGGTCTTCTCCCTTTCATGATCTTTCTGTCCTTTACTACATTCTACCTTTGAAACTATGGAAGTGTTTCCTCCCCTGCCTCCACAACCCCTGATGTAAACTCTTTACAGGCAGGGGCCAATGTCTTGAAGTATTTTGGTACCTACAATATGTCTGAACCCAGCAGATACCAAATAAATATCCTTTTTAATTGAATCGCTAAAAATGGCCACCTTTTATTGAGGGCATTTTACATGCCAGGCACTGTGCTGTGTACTTCACATGCCTTATCTCATTTGATCCCCTCAGCTATTGGGTTTCTTTGGGCTGCCCCACAGAGCTTGTGGAATCTTAGTTCCCCAACCAGGGGTCAAACCCATGCCCTCCACAGTGAAAGCGCAGAGTCCTAACCACTGGACAGCCAGAAAATTCCCCTCTAAATTACTAGAGGTAATTTTACAAATGAGGTAACTGGTACTTCAAGGCTAAGTAACTAACCATAATGGTACAACTGAAAAGCAGTGGGGCTGGAATCTCAGCTTCAATTTGCCAGGTTCTGGAGCCAAACCCTCCACTGTATTTTCCTGCCTCTGAATCGAAGACAGACACATCTGTGCAAACAGAAAATATAAGTAAGTTCTGATGGGACTTAATAAAAGTAGGGAGCCCTCCCCCACAGTGGTTTACTAAAGGAGCTCTATTGTCACCCTGCGTATTTAACTTATATGCAGAGTATATCATGAGAAACACTGGGCTGCAGGAAGCACAAGCTGGAATCAAGATTGCCGGGAGAAATATCAATAACCTCAGATATGTAGATGACACCACCCTTAGGACAGAAAGTGAAGAACTAAAGAGCTTCTTGATAAAAGTGAAAGAGGAGAGTAAAAAGTTGGCTTAAAGCTCAACATTCAGAAAACTCAGATCATGGCATCTGGTCCCATCACTTCATGGCAAATAGATGGGGAAACAGTGGAAACAGTGGCTAACTTTATTTTTCTGGGCTCCAAAATCACTGCAGATGGTGATTGCAGCCATGAAATTAAAAGATGCTTACTCCTTGGAAGGAAAGTTATGACCAACCTAGACAGCATATTAAAAAGCAGAGACATTACTTTGTCAACAAAAGTCCATCTAGTCAAGGCTATGGTTTTTCCAGTGGTCATGTATGGATGTGAGAGTTGCACTATAAAGAAGGCTGAGGGCCGAAAAATTGATGCTTTTGAACTGTGGTGTTGGAGAAGACTCTTGAGAGTCCCTTGGACTGCAAGGAGATCCAACCAGTCTATCCTGAGGGGAACCAGTCTTGGGTGTTCATTGGTAGGACTGATTTTGAAACTGAAACTCCAATACTTTGGCCACCTGATGCGAAGAACTGACTCATTGGAAAAGACCCTGACACTGGGAAAGATTGAGGGCAGGAGGAGAAGGGGACGACAGAGGATGAGATGGTTGGATGGCATCACCAACTCAATGGACATGGGTTTGGGTGGACTCCAGGAGTTGGTGATGGACTGGGAGGGCTGGCATGCTGCGGTTCATGGGGTCACAAGACTCGGACATGACTGAGTGACTGAACTGAACTGAACAAATTTGGTTACAATGCTACCACTATCATGTTTGAGTTAAACAGATCTTTATGCCTCACCTGAAATGCCCCTTACTTATATCCCATGTAGGAGACAAAACCTTGGTCTGCATGAACTTGGAGGATAGTACTATGCTTTTTGATGACAACAGGCAACAGGAGGTAGAGAACAGAAGACAGAGTCAGAAACAACAAAGGTAAAGCCTGCTCAAGGACACTGAAGATTTCATGGCAGCTGAGTTCATGCTGATACGCGGCAGTTAGCCCAAACTCAGAAGAAAATATTGGAGATCATGTTTTAATTTTTTATTTTTTTAGGGGAAACCACTAGAGATCATTTTTTTAGTTACCAGGGAGGAGAGAGCAGTTTTTGAAACTTAAGTCCAGGCAATTGTGTAAGAGATGCTGCCCCAGACTTGAGTTTTGTCTTCCAAGCCTGTCGTGTGTGTTCCAAGAGCCAGGCACGCCGTGGCTCCTCAGACTGAGCTGACTCAGCGTGGCAGGCTGATCACTGACAGGAGAGACAAGCCTGTGATCAGCAGTGTGAGAACTGACGCCGCATCACATACAAAGGCCAAGAAAACCCCATGTGCTTCCCTTAGACGGCTTTGAGAAAATTTTTTTTTCATCCCCAACTCCAGACAAAATACTTATCCGTTCTCCCTCTGTCATACACATACTACTTGTTTTGTAACTCTTCAGTCTAGCTTTGCTTAAATGCTACTTTTCTGATCAGAAAACTTTCTTTCTTTCATTAGCCTTTTCTTCTCAGCCCATCAAAAATCAAAAGGAGCCCCAGATGGCCTTGTGTCCTCCACTCCAGAGTCATCTCTAAAGTGATGCGTGGGGCATACGTCTTATGTCTGTTTCATTTTAATCTGGGTCTCACCGTGGGTCCCCACTGTTGAGCCCAGATGCCTAGGCAACCTCTAGGTTTTCTCTAACCAAGCTTGTGAGAAAGCGCTTGACACGGCCCTTAGCTCTGGGAGGGTGAGAAGACACAGAAACTTTCTAGAAAGAAAACTTACTACCCGATGACCTCTCATGCAGGTGGAGTTCAGAAGATAGAGAGTAAGGTAACCCTTCACTTTTCTCACAAGTCACCTATCAGGCCATGCTTATTTCAGGCAGGCTTTGGACAGGACCCAGGGAATCGCTACATCCTCGCTGGCATGGCCTCAGAGTAGAACATCTACAAGACAAACACACCTTCCTTTTATAGTGTAGATTCCTGCTGATTACATAATCTTGTAACTAGACTAACAAAGTCTTGTCTTTTTTCTATCTTCAATGAAGTTAGGTTAGCTCCCCAGGAAAGGAGTGGATAGCCCCCCAGAGTAACACGAGGAGTTGGGGTGTGACAGGAAACTTCCCTGCCACATGAGAAAAGGGGACGATAAAACCTGCTAATTCAACAACTATTTGTGATTCATCTCTTAGGTGACAAGTCCTGGACAAGGTGCATTGAGTGAGAGAAAGATGAATAAGACACAGTCCCTGCTCTCAAAGAGTTCACAGTCTGGGGCAGACTTTTCTAGAAATAGAGTCAGCTAGTGGAGGGACCCATGAAAATAATCTCAGGGTGCAGCTACTCTAAAAAACCCAATGGTAAAACCAAAAAGCCCTGTGGCTTGAGTAAATTAGCAATCTCTGGGGATTCTTGATTTTGAATTCTTTTTGGTCTTAACATATCTCCTTATAGCTGCTTATTTAAATAATTTCTTTTTGCTTTTGCTTTTTTCATAATTGTTTTTACAGTAATTGATCTCAATGAGGCAGTAAGCGGCGGCATGAAGTAAGATCTTAATTCTCTGCCCAGGAATTGAACCTGGGAAGCCTGGATGAGAACTAAGAATCCTAGCCATCAGACCAGCAAGGGCTAGAGGCTAGAAGCTATTTTTCCCTAGATCTTTGCATCTAGTGAAAAATGCATTTGTTATGGAGGCAGAAACTATAAATGCAGGTACAAAGTTTACTATGAGACATAGCATAACAGCAAGTGGGATAGCACACAGAGAAACGGTTTAGTTAAGACAAGAGCAAGGCAGAGAGGCACACACAGAGAGAAAGGGTGTGGCTGTTCCCCCCAGTGAGGAGGAGTGAAGTGAAGAGGTGATGAAGTCATTTATATAGATCAGTTCTTCCACGTCTTTGTCTTCCTTCAGGCCAATTATCTGGTTTCTTTTTCCACATCTGACCTACCTAGGACCCTCCCCTGAGGCACATGTATCCCTCAACTAAGATGGATCGCTAGGTAAAGGTTTCTGGGAGGAGCAAGATTCATTATCACCTGGTATTATCCCCTGACTTTTGACCCACAAGGAGCCTATCTGTGCGTGTGGAGTCTCCCGTGTCCCAGAAGAGGGGGAGCGGAGTCCCTTAAGCCTTTTCTCAAACAGGGTTTTGCCCCTCTTTGTCCTTGCCATGACTATTATCTTGACTATTGCCATGACTATTAATTACCTTAAGGTGTTTACAAGAGACAAACACTGGCTATTTACCCTGTTTCTGTTGTTACTTCCATTTCGGATGGTAAACAGGAGGCTGGTTGTAAATGCCTTAACTAGAGCCCATCTATCTCTTATCTCAAGAAATGCTAACAGTTGTAACTATCCAGCCTGATGCCCACTTCTTCGTGCCCATGAAATACAAACAGGTGGGAAGTTCTAACCTGGAGCCTTCCTCAGAATCACCCACTCAACTATAAATAAGAAATAGGATCTTGAGTTAACAGTCAGGGTGTCAAGAATAAGTGAGTGAGTGACAGTTGCTCAGTCATGCCTGACTCTTTGCAACCCCATGGACTGTAGCCTGCCAGGCTCCTCGTCGATGGAATTCTCCAGGCAAGATTACTGGAGTGGGTTGTCATTTCCTTCTCCAAAGAGTGTATTAAAGAATAGAGAGCAAGCACTCCATACAGATGGCCATATTTGCATCAGTCCTGGCTGGTCTATCCCTCCACCCATTTCTGGACAAGTTTATTATCCAAACAATTCATGAAATAAATACAAAAGATGTTTTCAAAGACAAACCTGCCCACCTCCAACCCACATTGAATAGGTGATCTAAATGTTAAACTGCTAGCTTTTGGCTGGGGTGGGGGAGGTGCCCTCGATCCCCGTTCTCTTTTACCTCTTTTAGGAACAGAATTTGAACCCTCCCAGTTCCCTCAGGGAAGAACTTCCTGGTGGGATCTCCTTCTGCCCCAGTCTTTCATTGTTGCTATTTAGTCACTAAGTCATGTCCAACGCTTTGCAGCCCCATGGACTGTATGTAGGTCACCATGCTCCTGTATCCATGGGATTTCCCAGGCAAGAATACTGGTGTGGGTTGCCATTACCTACTCCAGCCTGCTCTTTTACCTGCTCCCCAAAGTTCTGAAGCCCCACACCTAGAGCCTGCAAAGAAAGGAGGACACTCAGAACATTACAAGAGCAAAGGAGGCTATTTAAAGGACTTTAAGGGGACTTCCCTGGTGGTCCAGGGGCTAAGACTTCACGCTCCCACTGCAGGGAGCGTGGTTCCATCCCTGGCCAGAGAACTAGATCCCACAATGAAGGTCAAAGGTCCTGCAGGCACAACTAAGACTTAGCTCAGCCAAATAAATTAAAAATTTTAAAAAGCTAAATGTTAAAAAAAAATACTATTTTTTACAAAAAGATTGTAGGTTTTAAAGAAGCTCACCGCTGATAAATCTTGTGCCTCGGTCAGAGTTCTTCTTGGCATACAGCAGACCCACTCTTACTGGTTTAAGTAGAAAAGAGTGGCAGCTCGCAGCTGTAACTGCTGAGAGGACTGGAGCATCGGCCTCAAGACTCAGCTTCTAAAACCAGCCTTGATGAAGAAGTCTCCACCCACATCCCCTGCCTGTAACAACGCTGCTGCCATGGCCACTGTCACCTCCACCAACGCCATTCTGCAGCAGGAACTCAATCTTGCAGACATCGCTGTTCCCAAAAGCCAAGCACCTCTGCCCTGTGCCCAGCAAAATGGGGTTCCCACTTCCTCAGATGCCCTCAGGTTCCTCATTTCTAAAGGAAAAGTTTCACTCAGGTGCATCTGAGTGGCAGAGCCCAGATCTCATGTATATGTGATCATTCGCTTCTTTGTGTCTGACTCTGACCCTATGGACTGTAGCCCAACAGGCTCCTCTGTCCTTGGGATTCTCCAGGCAGCAATATTGGAGTGGGTTGCCATGCCCTCCTCCAGGAGATCTTCCTGACTCAGGGATCGAACCTGCGTCTCCTGCATTGCAGGCAGATACTTTACAGCTGAGCCACCAGGGAAGCCACAGAATCCCATGCCTGAGTTCTAATTGCAAAAATGCTGGGACTTTGGGTTCTGATTTCAACCTGGGGACGATGATGAGGAATTTCCCCAAATATGTGCAGATGACAACCAGCCATGAGTTATAACAAGCGTTCACTCTATTATCTGTCTTGACCATCAGTTTTAAAAGACCAACAGCTGTAAGGAGACTCGAATGCTCTCTTAATTTGCTTGCCATCATTTAATTTAATTTGCTTCTACATCATTTTGAATGAAAATACCAGAGAAAAACATGAGAGAATTAAGGATGTAAAAGTATTATGTGTACTTTAGAGTGTATGCATTTTGTTTACCCTAATGTATGTAATTAACTCTGATCCACTTTGTGAGACACACCTCTTTCAAAAAAAAAAAAAATAGCTTCCAAAGATATAAGAAATATAGCAATGCCTTATAACAGGGTTTTTCAACCACGGCAGTAGTGACATACTGGGCAGGATAAATCTGTGTCATGGGAAGTTGTCCTTTACTTCATGGGATGTTTAACAGCATCCCAGGCCTCTTCTAGTTGTCACAACCAAAGATGCCTCCAATATTGCCAAATACCCTTGTGGGGAGGAGACAAAATCACCCCTCATTGAGCAGCGGTATCTTACACCAATACAGCACTTTAAAAATTCACAAAAT
The DNA here is from genome assembly GCF_023699985.2 of Odocoileus virginianus. Classification (NCBI taxonomy): domain Eukaryota; kingdom Metazoa; phylum Chordata; class Mammalia; order Artiodactyla; family Cervidae; genus Odocoileus; species Odocoileus virginianus. Next base: position 20,936,653 of record NC_069680.1, read on the forward strand.
GGGGACTTCCCTGGTGGTCCAGCGGCTAAGGCTCCACACTCCCAATGCAGGGGGTTTGGGTTCGGTTCTTGGTTAGGGAACTAGAGCCCACAAACCACAACTTAAAAAAAAAGTTAAAAATTTTTTTGAAATTCACCAAGTACTCTGCTTGGGACTGCTACCAGCCTTCATAGTTGGCTCTCTTTAGACATCAAGACTCCAGAGTTGGGTTTTGAAAACAATGAATTTTCTCAGGTTGCCCTCTTCCTGCTCCCTAAAATAGCAGCAGGGCAAATGGAGGAAGATGTTTAAGAAGAAAAGGAAACCCTAAGAGAAGCACAAGTTGATTGCGGGAGGAAGGAGAGAAATGGTCCCAAAACCCACATATGAGGCAGAGCAGATGGCTCTTGGGCTTGTATAACCAGGCTGCCGCTTCTAAGTACAAACTGTCCTAATCCAAGAAGGACCCCAGTTTTGGAAAATAGGAGAAATTCATAATAACGCCCATCTCTCTGAAAGACGCTGGGAAGACCCAGTACATGCGAATCAACTGGCACACAGCTGGCTCACAGCAATGGGGTCAGCTTTTGGGGAAACCTCTGTCCTGCCTTATGTCACTGCCTCTCGTCAAGAGGGTTTCTTCGGTGTAATTCTCAGGCTTCCTCTTGAACATTACTCCAGAAGACAGTCTTTGTGGTGAGAAGAATTTGCTGGGTTTTAGTCTAAATGCTTTTCTTCATTCCATCCTTGTTTACCAGGCATACAAAGCCCAGGGATCCCAGGAAAAAAGGAACATTATTGTCTAGAATTTGGCAGCCTAATAAGAGAGAAGTCTACAAAAATCACTGTGCTATAGGATCGTGATAAATGCCACCCCGACAACTGCTATAAAAGGGGCACATTAATGCTTATTGGGAAGTTTTGCTAATTGCTTTAGTAAATTAAAACCGTGTTTACCCTTATAGATCATATTTGTTTTAATGCCCAAGTGTCTTTAAAGGACTCACAACATCTGTTGCTCATGTCAATGTTGCATGTGTTGCTTAAACGTGTTCTCCCCGCTGTGTTTACATCAAACACACGCAGCAACTTAGGGCCCATTATGAATGTCTGCAAATATTCAGGTGGCAGGAAATGAACAAGGAGTGGGTGCTCACTGAGTCTTTCTAATGACTGAAATGTTCTTCGGGCTGAAGCTTTGCGTCAGGAATCCATTCCTCCTCTTTCCCCAGCCAGTGCTCAGCATTATTTCTTCCCAGAGCAGGCGTTCCCATGCTCCCTGCATCCCTGGAAGGCATGTGTGGAGTACCTGGGTGATATTGCTGCCTGGTACAACTCCTTCCTCCTCCTTTTGATTGCTTAACTTTGAAATATATGTCTTTAACAATATCCCAAGTGGTCCATGAATGATGCTCACAGGGCTGCCTATTTTTGATGTGGTTATCCAGGGCTGGGGAGAGGTCCATGGTGGCTGAGTTGCAGGAGACCTGACCTCTCTGTAGCATTCAAGGATTCAAGCATTAAGTACCTGCCCTTGACTTATCTAGGATCTCTCGTCACAGGCAGTCTTACTGCAGCCATCCCTGGACCCCACTGAATTCCTGAAGATCCAGGACCCAGCCAGGTCATCTTCTTTAGTGACATTCTGTTCAAAGACTCCCCTAAAAGACAAGGCTTGGCCAGCCTGCCCGATTCAGGATATCAGCCACTTTTTTTTAACTTTTGACTGGACCCTCACCAATACCCATATTAGCAGCATGGATGGCATACCTAAGTTAGTCTGTGTTGCTGCCGTTCAGTCGCTAAGTCGTGTCTGACTCCTTGTGACCCCGTGGACACCAGGCTCCTCTGTCCTCCGCTATCTCCCAGAGTGTGCTCATGTCCATTCTAACAGCTTAGTCTATTAGAAGTAAATACATATGAATGCATAAATAGATGATAGCTTAGATAGATAGATAGCTAGATAGATAAACAAGGAGACCAAAACAAAACACTTGAAAGCCATTTATTTCTATGACATTCTTTTCCAAAGGCAGGGACAAGGTAATTTGCTTTCTCATTTCGATTTCTATCCTTCATTATCGACAAAAATAGCTTTTATGGATGGTAAAAATCATCTTGCATCTGCATAGTGCCATTTAGTGGTGAAGGGCTCTTTGTGGTCACATTTACATGGAAAGCATGACCTTACAGAAGCCCTTCATTTGCGTTTCCATTAATATATGTCAAAACACAGTGATGAACCAAACCGCATCTCATTACGTCCACCTCCCAACTATTATCTAGACACATTTAAGTCCATTCTGGTGTTGCTATCCAAAGTGAGGGGCTCTTTCCTGTTTGTTTGTTTTCTTTTTGACAAAGTGCAGACCTAGAATGGCCTTTGTGGTGTTTTTCAAGTTCATTGTGCGTGTGTGTGTGTGCGCGTGCACGCACACACATATACAAGACTTTCAGGGGTAGCAATCTGGCAGTTAGAAGGTCTGGGATGGGTGTGTCTTCCCTGTCTTTTATCTTAGCGAATGAGTCCCTGTCACCAGGGAAACAGCCCTGGCTTTCATGTGTGACGACATCGTGAGCAGTGTCTCAGCAAAGGAGGAATAACAGAAACGTATTACTCCTCCCAAAGACTATTTTCATCAGAATCAACTCTGGTGCTTATTTAAAATGCAGATTTCAGGAGTCCCCTGGCGATCAGTGGTTAGGACTCGACAGGTTCGCTGCTATGGGCCTGGGTTCGATGCCTGGTCAGGGAACTAAGATCCCCAAAGCCTCGCAGGATCAAAACAAACAAAAAAATGCAGATTGCTGGACCAGAAGATAGACCCATTAAATCAGAACTGTTGATGGTGAGAGCTGGGGAAATGAATCTATCACAAGTATTGCAGGTTACTCTGATTCACACTCAAGTGTGAGAACCACTGTCTTCACAGTGAGTAGTCCTGGTTCCCTGTTTCTCCAAACTTGATCGTGCCAGCCAGGGGGCACGAAGCAGCTGCCAAATCAGCCTGGCTTCCTGCCACAGAAGCCTAACAGAACGCTAGCTCTCTGATAACTTAATAGATACTGGAAGACAATTGTACTAGCTCAGTGCTTTCTCTATCTTACATCTTTTTCAATTTATTCTTAATGACATAAGTAGTATCTGAACATGTTCTCCTATTTAATAGACATAAAACAGAGGAGCCTAAAATCCTGCTCTCTCCCTCAGAAATTATACTTGTCCTTTCTCTGTGAATTTACATGTATATATCTGAACCCAGAGAAAAGTACTGATGGACATTTAGGTTGTTTGCCACATTTTTTGTCATCACAAACGTCATTATAATAAAGATGTTCCAGATGTTGGCCAAAGAGTACAAGCTTTCAGCTCTAAGATGAATAAATTCTGTGGGTCTAACGTGCGGCTTGGTGATTATAGATAACAAAGTGCTAAGCCACTTCAGTCGTGTCCAACTCTTTGTGGCCCATGCTCTGTAGCCCACCAGGATCCCCTGTCCCAGGGATTCTCCAGGCAAGTATACTGGAGTGGGTTGCCATGCCTTCCTCCAGGGGGTCTTCCCAACCCAGGGATCAAACCTGATATCTTATATCTCCTGCATTGACAGGCAGGTTCTTTACCACTAGTGCTACTTGGGAAGCATGTAGATAATAATACTGTATTATATACTTAGTTGTTAAGAGGCATCTTAAATGTCCTCATCACAAAAAAGAAAGGGTAATTATGTGACATGATGGAGGTATTAACTTACACTATACTGGTAATCGTTTTATAACATACAAGTATATCAAATCAACTAGATGTGCACCTTGAACTTATATAAGACTATATGTCAGTTACATTTCAATGAAGCTGGAAAAAAGATTCTGTATTAACACTTATATTTGGGTTGAGAATAGAGCATATTGTCAGTAATGATGTTTTCTAACTGACTAACATATATTGCTCTATATTTATTAGTTATTTTATAAAAGATCAAGATTCAAATTCAGAGAAATTAAAGTAAAATAAACATATTCCCATATGCCTTCTTGGAGAGGTTTCTTTGAGGGGCCTGTCAGCACAGGGAAATTTATAAGTCTCGAGATATGACCCAACTCAGACTCACCAGCACTGCAGGGGACTCTTCTACTTCATGAATTGTAATAGCTTGTTAACTTCTGCATGAGTTTTTATAATGCCCAGATGAGCATGGAAAGGAAATGTAGCATTTTTCATGAATATTGGGGAAAATTCCTAAAAAAATCCCTAAATCCTCCAACTTGGTTTTCCCTACATGTTCCCCTTCCTACAGCCCCTTGCCAACCAGGGCCTCATGATGGCTGCTGGGAAGGACAGATTCTCCTGGGGTGAGAGGGTGACTTTGGCTCAGCCAGCAGGACCTGTGTCAAGGGCATGCACCAGCCTAAGTAAGGCAGAGCTTTCCATCAGGTTCTGGGCATAGCAAAGGGACCTCTGTTTTAAGATGTTATTAAATAAGACACCCATGGGGGACATCACTGAAGCACATAACCCCATGGCAAATAAAATGTCTGAGGCCAACATCCAAGCCACTGGACCCCTGGAACATACAACGGGACATGCTGGGACCATCACCAGCCAGGCTCTTGTAGGACTGAACTGGGATGAGGGGGACAGGACAGCTTAAAGATGTCTAAGGGGAAAGCCTTACGACCCCAGGCTTGGGATATGCTCATGTGTGCTCAGTCATGCCCGACTCTTTGTGACCCCATGGATTGGAGCCCACCAGTCTCGTCTGTTCATGGAAATGTCCAGGAAAGAATACTGGAGTGGGTTGCTCTTTCCTCCTCTGGGGGGTCTTCCAGACCCAGGGATGGAACCTGCATCTCCTGCTTTGCAGGCATACTCTTTACCGCTGAACCACCTGGAACACTGTGCAAATTCCCACACTGACAATAACTCCTGGAGTCACCCAGAGCAAGGCCTACCCAACTCAGGAATCTCTGTGTCCTTATCTATAAAACGTGTTGTGAAAGGAGAACTATAATCCCAAAGGTCCCTCAAGCTCTGCCAGTCCAGGAGCCTGAGACTGTGGTCCTGAGACAGTCATGTCAACTATCTACACACCTGGTTGCCATCACTTGTCTGCACACACCTGGATGCCTTCATCTCTGCACACACCTAGATAATGTTGTATCACATTATATAATACATAATATAGTATATATAATATAACATTATCTCTCCACACACCTGGATGATGCCACTTGTCCCCACTTCCTCAGTGAAAGATGGTCCCCCTTCTACTCAATGTCCATGGACATCCTTTGACAGTTTCACTTTAGTTTTTCTCTCCACAGGTCTGGCCTTCTTACAAATCTAGGAAATAAGCTTAGGCCCTCAGATTTGAACTTCCAGATAAGATTCCCTGCAGGAAATAATTTAATCCCAGTGTGCCCCTCACAATGTTTCAGCTCTCAAGACTTAAGCACCATGAGGAAACTCCACCTGCGTAATTGCTGCAAGTTTCAGAGTTTAGTAAGTTGTGTTTTGTTCGATTCTCATTTTTCACCAGATCCAAGCAAAAGAATAACATATTCATTCTCACTCTTCAGGAGTTTTCCAGCTGTGTGAAGGCTCTGCCGGTGAGGATGATGTTTTTGCATGCAAGTGAAAATCATCAACGTCTGTCTATCATTCCCCCAGCCACTTTCCTTTCATATCACAAATTTCAAAAATGCAACTAAGGGATATATTGGACTCTTTTCCCTTAAATCAAACTTTCAAAATTAAACATAGCTAGAGAGCTCCCTGAGATGTTTCTTATGTGAGTTTTCTCATTAGGGGGAAAAAACACAGAAAACACACAGGACTCAAGGCAATAAGATGTTTTCCTAGAAACTACCCTGTTATCAATCAAATGCTCAAGCAGCTGACAATCCTAGGAGAATATTAGAACTTGAGACCTTCTTGCTTTCACTTTTTTGTTCTATTTCTGTCAGTTCTATTTAATGATCTGTCAAACATGGGTTTAAAAATTTAGAGGCTTGTTACTCAAAGTATAGTCCATGGACCAGCAACATCAGCAGTACTTGGTATTTATTAGCATCTCAGGGGACTTCCCTGGTGGTCCAGTGGCTAAGACTCCGTGCTCCCAATGCAGGGTTCAATTCCTGGTCTAGGAACTAAATCCCACATGCCACAACTAAAGATCCAGGATACTGCAACTAAAGATACCACAACAAAGACTGGTGATCCCCTGTGCCACAACTAAGACCCAGCACAGTCAAACAGATAAGAATGGATATTTTAAAAAAAAAAAAAAATCTCAGGCTCCAGCCCCCGACCTCCTGAATCAGCACTGCATTTGAACAAGATCCCAGGTGATTGGTGTGCATGTTCCACTTCGAGCCGCACTGTGCAGGACTTTCCTGGTGGCACAACGGGTAAGAATCTGCTCGCCAAAGCAGGGGACAGCTGGTCCCTGGCCTGGGGTTCAATCCCTGGTCCACATGCCATGAAGTGTGCCCCACAACTACTGAGCCTGTGCTCTAGAGCCTGGGAGCTGCAACTAGTGAATCCACATACACAACCACTGAAGCCTCTGAGCCTGAAGCCTGTGCTCCACAACAAGGAAAGTCACCGCAGTGAGAAGCCTGTGCACCACAAGGAAGAGGAGCCCCCAGCTCATCACAATTAGAGAAAATCCTCGCAGCACAAAATAAATAAATTATTTTAAAAAAAATGATTGCCCACTTAGCATCATTAAAAAAAAGAAGAAGAAGCACTGTGCTAGAAGCTTCTCCAACTAGCTTTCATTTGGGTACTCGGAATCACAAACCCCATTCTGCATCTGATCAGACACACCCGAACCATTCAGGAAAACCTCTCTATGTAGCTCAGGCCAAAAATCACGCTCAGAAAAGAACTGTTTAGCGTTTCCCCCTGCCTTGTTCTGGTCTTTCTAATGGAAATGGTCTTTCTAAAGGCAGGCTAATGGAAAGGTCTTGCCCCGGCTGCAGGTCGCACACAGCGTTCTGTGTTTCTGCCAAGAGCACCATGTCCCTGAGTCACCAGCTCCACTTAACCAAGTTTGGGTACTGCAAAACCCATCCAGGGCACCCAGGCACTTCCCAAGGAGTACACACACAAAAAAAAAGAAACAAAGAAAAAACCAAATGTGAAGCTCTGGGGCAAAAGGAGGTGGGGAGACTGAGGCCAGGCTGAATGACAGGCCAAGGTCACCCGGCCACTCGGTAGCCCCAGCTCCCTGGAACTCACACTTGGTGGAGGGTGTTCTCGTGATGCTAATGACCACCTGAAAGAGGACCCAGTTCCATCTAATTTCCCAGAACTTTCTGATCTAATTCTTCTATTCATTCAAAATTGAAAACCCATGCTGGCTGTACAGATACAATATTAAAAACAGAAAAATGTGCCGTGCTCAGAGGCCAAGTGTGTTCACTCCCAACTCATCGCCTTTGCCTAGGCTGTGCTTTGCTTTCCTACCCTCATCCCGTAGGTAAGGGCATCCTCAAAGATGTTTATTTGTTAAAAGTCCTGTTTAGTTTATAAAACCAAGAAAAAATGGACCACTTCTCCCCACGTGGAGCCCACACTGACCTCTTCCTTGTCCCAAGTCCTCCAGCCCCAGCTGCCCCTCCAGTCCTGGGTCCTGCTCTTGCTTGCCTGTGGGACTGCCTCCTCCCCTGGGTTTCATCTGTTGGGCTGATTGCCTCTGTGAGACCCGTCAGGGATGATGATTTATCCTCTTGCTCCCCAAGGCATTTGGTAGGTTCTGGTTAAGTTACATCCAGATGAAGGAGATTTGACAGCTTCCAAAATCAGGGGAAGCAGCATGAGCAGGAGTGGACCCATGAGACACGATGTTGCTTCCAGCCAACAGGGATGAGACAAGAAAAAGAGTTTTCCCTGGAGATGGAGTAAGACAGTATCACGTCTGCTTTATAATGAATTGAGGCTTCTTCCCACGTAGCTCAGTCAGTAAAGTATGTGCCTGCAATGCAGGAGACCTGGGTGCAGTTCCTAGGTCAGGAAGTTCCCCTGGAGAAGGAAATGGCAGTGCACTCCAGTATTCTTGCCTGGAGAATCTCATGGACAGAGGAGCCTGGCAGGCTACAGTTCATGGGATTGCAAGAGTCGGACACGACTTAGAGCTCTCTTTCTTTTTATAACGAATTGAGAGAGTAGCATTGACATATATACTCTATCATGTGCAAAATAGCTAGCTAGTGGGAAGCTGTCCAGCACAAGGAGCTCAGCTCAGTGCTCTGTGATGACCTAGAGTGGAGGGAAGTTCAAGAGGGAGGGGATGTGTGTATACATACAGCTGATTCACATTGTTTACAAGAGAAAAAAACACAACACTAAAGCAATTACACGCTAAGTCGCTTCAGTCGTGTCCGACTCTTTGAAGTCCTATGGACTGTAGCCCACTAGGCTCCTCTGTCCATGGGATTCTCCAGACAAGAATATTGGAGTGGGTTTCATGCCCTTCCCACCCAGGATTGAACCAATGCCTCTTATGTGCCCTGCTAGTGGTTCTTTACCACTAGCGCCACCTAGGAAGCCTCAAAGCAATTATACTCTAGTTTTAAAAAAAAAAAAAAAGAAATTTTTAAAAATAAATTCGACTTTTGCTTTTTTTCCTTGAAGGCAGCATTGATTTTACCGGAGAAAGAATTGATTTGCACAATGTCTGCTCACCCTTTTTTCCCACTCAAAATGGCCTTGGGGGAGAAATCTAACCTGGAACAAGGAGTGGTAGGACAGTCCCTGAGAGCTGCCAAGGGTCTGCGGCTGGCAGATCCACTTCTGCTGTGTTCAACCCTGCTGCCCCGCTGCCGTCCTGGGAGTCCTGAGACTTGGTCCAGAGTTTTGATCCATCACACCCTCTGAATTAATTCCAATAGTATGACCTGCATTTTCTCCCTAAACTCAGACACTCAGGATGACTGACCCCAAACACTGAAGTGTGAGCAGAGTTCTGGGCCCGAGTCCAGAGACAGATATAGCAGAAACTGCCAACACCCCCAAAACAGCAGTTCTGAAAGTTCAAGTCTCGTGGAAGACTCGGGGCAAGCCTGGGAGGAGGATGGCTGAGGAGGCACTTTCCACTTGAGAACAAGCTCGCTGAAGTAGAAACACAAGCTGGAGGGGCCACTGTGGGGACTGGATGGACGCCCAGAGATGGTCATCCGGAAGGTTTTGTGGAAGGGCCAGCAGAGACCTTTTGAAACCACTTTCTGGGCACGTCTGTGGTGGAAGCTTCATGCCAGGGGTTAAGGGCATGGGCTCAAATGTTCTAACCCCGCTTGGCTGTGTGATGCTGGCTGAGTCATCTGCCTCTCTGAGCCTGCTTCTAGTCTGTAGATACGGTTCATGAGAGTCCTCACTTTCTGTGCTCCCTGAGTCTGAATGAGATAACCCAGGTGATGAGCTCTGGGTAGGTCCCTGGGTTAGTCTCCCTTACCCGACTCCAAGCTCGCTCTGCTCGCCCAAGAAGATGGCAAACTAATTTCTCAAAATAACCATCTTCCGGGGTCTAGATGCCAGATTCTTTTATAGAACAGAGCTGAGGGAGGTGAGGAAATAAATTAAAAAGCCCATTAATCTTGCACACATCTCCTAGAAAGTCAAACCTCGGGAAGAGGATGTGTTCATTTCTTTCTTCTGGTAGCCACCCACAGGTGCCCAGGGTCCCGAACATTGCTTCAGTAACCTAACAGAAGGGTAGAGTTCCCCGAGGATGAACAGTATCCTTTTAGTGAACAAAAGCAGGGGGTGGGGGAACAAAGGCTAAAGTAAAAGCAACAGATCCATCCTGGAGTCGGTTTTTCCCTATAACACCTGCATGTGGTTAGTGCCCAGGGAATGTCAGCAACTCTATCTGCCCTCCACAGTTGTTCTCCGTGTTCCCACACTCATGGCCTTGTTTCCACCTCACACTAGCCTTGAGAAGTAGGTGAAATCATTACACCCATTTTACAGACTTGGAAGCTGAGGCTCAAAGAGATTGAATGGTTTTCTAAAGATGCTAAAGCTGGAGGGGCAGAACCTGGCTGTGCACTTAGGTCCTCCAGCCTCCTCACCCCACCCCTCCATTGGAGGGACGAGACAGCAGTGTGGGTACCTCTGAGAGCATCAAGGAGCATCTGAGCCTACAAAGCAGGTCACCCAGCACAAACAGACTCTCCATTTAACACCTTCATAGAATGAGGGGGTAACCGCCCTCACACTGTACAGTTCAGTTCAGTCGCTCAGTCACGTCCGACTCTTTGCAACCCCATGGACTGCAGCATGCCAGGCTTCCCTGTCCATCACCAACTTCCAGAGCTTACTCAAACCCATGTCTATCAAGTTGGTGATGCCATCCAACCATCTCATCCTCTGTCATCCCCTTCTCCTCCTGCCTTCAATCTTTCCCAGCATCAGGCTCTTTTCCAATAAGTCAGTTCTTCGCATCAAGTGGCCAGAGCATTGGAGTTTCAGCTTCAGCATCAGTCCTTCCAATGAATATTCAAGACTGATATCCTTTAGGATGGACTGGTTAGATCTCCTGGCAGTCCAAGAAATTCTCAAGAGTCTTCTCCAACACCACAGTTCAAAAGCATAAATTCTTCAGCCCTCAGCTTTATAGTCCAACTCTCACATCACTACATGACTACTGGAAAAGCCACAGCTTTGACTAGATGGACCTTTGTCGGCAAAGTAATGCCTCTGCTTTTTAATATGCTCTCTAGGTGGTCATAGCTTTTCTTCCAAGGAGCAAGTGTCTTTTAATTTCATGGCTGAAGTCAACATCTGCAGTGATTTTGGAGCCCAGGAAAATTAAGTCTCTCACTGTTTCCATTGTTTCCCCATCTATCTGCCATGAGGTGATGAGACTGGATGCCACGATCTTAGTTTTTTCAATGTTAAGTTTTAAGCCAACTTTTTCACTCTCTTCTTTCACTTTCCTTCAAAGGCTCTTTAGTTCTTCTTTACTTTCTGCCATAAGTGTGGTGTCATCTGTGTATCTGAAGTTATCGATATTTCTCCCAGCAATCTTGAGTTCAGTTTGTGCTTCATCCAGTCCTGCATTTCACATGATGTACTCTGCATATGAGTTAAATAAGCAGGGTGACAATATATGCCTTGATGTACTCCTTTCTCATTCACTTTCATAGAATGAGAGGGTAACTGCCCTCATGCTATACAATTTGGGGCTAAGAGTGTAAATTATGGAACCAGACTCTTGGATTCAACACACCAGATACATGACTGTGGGCTGTTATTTAATCCCTATGCGGCCTCAGTTTTCCTGTCTCTAAAACAGCTATAGTAATTTGTGTGCCCACCTCGGAAGACTGAATGACTAAAGTGCATCGAAGAACACTTGGCATAGAGTAAGCGCTCAGTAAACACTGGCTGGGACCTTCCACACTTTACAGATGAGGAGTGTGAGGGGTGCAGAAACTCAAAGCTCGGTTTCTAGAACTCTCCCCACCATCCCTCAAGAGTCTGGCCCATCTGCTTGAGGCCAGATCCACTCAGCTGGAAAATCTCAGTGCCAGAGTCAGCCAACTGCCCAAACAGTCAGCCTCCTCTAACCCAATCCACCCATAATTCCTCCTACTATCATGGGATTCTTTTAAATATATTTACTCAATTGTATTTTTTTATTTCCTGAAGCTTTGTTGCTTTTTAGCACACAATCAAGAGTTAAAGGGGGGTTTGGAGGAGAATGTGAAAGTCACTCAGTCGTGTCCAACTCTTTGTGACCCCATGGACTATTTATCCCGTGGAATTCTCCAGGCCAGAATACTGGAGCGGGTAGCCTATCCCTTCCCTTCTCCAGTGGATCTTCCTAACCCAGGAATCAAACCAGAGTCTCCTGCATTGCGAGTGGCTTCTTTACCAACTGAGCTATCAGGAAAGCCCATTTGGAGGAGAATGGATACATGTGTATGTATGGCTGAGTCATTTCACTGTTCATCTGAAACTACCACAACATTGTTAATTGGCTATACCCCAATACAAAATAAAAAAGTTAAAAGTTAAAACAGGGAGGAAAAAAGAATTAAAGCCTCGGGGATGAGGAGCAATGTAATTATAACAAAGATTAAATCAGTATTTAAAGGTTAATTTTGACGTGTGCCTTGAGCAACAAAAATCAGAATAATATAGTCAGGTTGAGAGCATGAAACACATTCTGATTCTAGAATACGATGGGAAATGCTCTTGAGTTTAGGTGAAAACACTGTCTGGCAACATGATATGTTTTGCTTTTCTGTGGTTAAATAAAAATCTAATTAAGTCACGGAATCTGCCCTGGGGAGTTCCAATGATGCTGTGATGTGATTCAATAAGGAAGGAAATGTGTGAGTACAGTAAGCACATGCAGATTCAAGCCATCAAGACACTGTGTTGCTGGGATTAATATAAAACTGGGTACGCAGCACATTCTGCAAATTGGAGGACTATTGCCTAACTATGCAGAAGGACCCAAAGCTTTGTAAACAATTTAAAAAACCAGTAGTACAAACACTCATTTTCAAATGAGGTCAGATCTCAGGTGTTTTTTCTTCCCACTCAAAGATAAGGGAACACAAACATGGAGTGGTAATTTTAGTTTTCAAGGGCCCCAGTTCTAGGGAAAACATCTTTTCCCCAGGCTAGTGGCAATTTCAGAGAAAAAGGTGGGAGGGTTTTACCTGGCTTCAAGCCCAGCCTGAACTCACTGTAAGGGAGTCATTGTCAAGAAAATTAACATCTATTAGACAATATTAATAATAATTATGATGATGATTAGTGGAAGAATAGGGTGTGAATTTAAGGAGATAGTTGTCTCATGCTCTCACTTACTTATTTAACAGTCTAAGCCGGAGCGGGATTCCCTGGTAGCCCAACTGGTAAAGAATCTGCCTGCAATGCAGAAGATCCGGGTGTGATCCCTGGGTCAGGAAGATCCCCTGGAGAAGGGGTAGGCTACCTGCCTCAGCATTCTTGCCTGGAGAAGCCCCATGGACAGAGGAGCCTGACAGGCTACAGTCCACGGGGTTGCAAACAGTAGGACACGACTGCGTGACTAAGCACAGCACAGCAAGCTGGAGCCAAGCTGGCAGGAAAACAGTAGGAAAAGTTGGATGTTTGAAAGAAGAAGGTACATCTAAGAAAAAGTCGATGGCTCTGAGATCATTTAGGTTAAAGAAGCAAAGTAGTGGGACTTCCCTGGTGGTCCAGTGGTTAATTAAGACTGGACATCCAAAGCAGGAGGTTTAGGGTCAATCCCTGGTCAGGAAACTAAGATCCCCCATGCTTGTAGCCAAAAGAAATTAAAATATAAAGCAACATTGTAACAAATTCCATAAAGGTTTTGGTTTTTTTTGCAATTGTTGTTTACTCATGTGTGACTCTTTGCAACACTATGCACTGTAGCTCTCCAGGTTCCTCTGTCAATGGGATTTCCCAGGCAAGAACACTGGTGTGGGTGGGCATTTCCTTCTCAGGAAATCTGCCTGACCCAGGGCTGGAACCCACATCGCCTATATTGGCAGGCAAGTTCTTTACCACTGAGCCACAGGGTCATATCAGAAAAAAAAAAAGAAACAAATTAGCAATTAACTAAGCTTAGGGACAGAGAGGGGGAGAGACTAAGGGGTCCAAGAAAGTGTGTTAATAAGGTTATCTTGGATATAAAGATTCCAACAAATACCCACTTGTCATTATTAATATGTTTATTCACAAGAATACAGAAAGCAGAATTCTTTATATTTGAGAATATTCTTTATGCATGTGTTTTTCTTAAATATATTTTTGACTGAGTTCATTTTATTCAATGAATAGATCATTTTCAGGCTATAGCCTTAGGAAAATGTTCTTATAAAGATATGCATGGTTCCTCATTTTCCCATCTTTTCCACCCTCTTTCTGCCCTCACCGTTAGTCTCTCTTCTTCAGGCTCTGGCTTCAATAACAGGGGAGTGAAGGCAAAAACAAACTGGACATTCTTTAAAACACTTTTGTGAAGGCAGAAATAAAATCAATTAAAACTACTCAGTTTTAGCTTTGTAATTTTTCAGTGTGGTGGATTGACAGTGCCCATTCAACAGAATGATGGTCTGTGAATGAATCTGGCGGCAGGTCATGTGAAAAGATACAGATGCGAGGAGTTTTAGCCAAGTTCACCATGAACTGTGTTAGTTGGCATCAGTGTCATTAGAAATGAGCTAGTAGTTGACTAATTAAAAAGCTACACTTGTTTACACAATGTTATGAATAATAATAATGACCCTTTCCATTGACCAAGGTTGATTGAGCCAGAGGTGGACAGCTGACCCAAGCAAGGGCAATCAGAATTCTTTCCTAGGATTTTTCAAATTGAAATTGAGAAAAGGAGTTGGGAGGGAGGTTCAAGAGGGAGGGGACTTATGTATACTTATGGATGACTCACACTGTCGTATGGTGGAGACCAACACAATATTGTAAAGCAGTTATCCTCCAATTAAAAATACATCAAAAAAAAAAAAGGAAATTGAGGAAGAGAATGAGCCCTCTTAAGACTGAGCCCTTGAGACTTCCCTGGTGGCCCAGTGGTGAAGACTGTACTTCTAATGCAGGGGGCCTGGGTTTAATTCCTGGTGGGGGGAATAGATCCCACATGTCATAACTAAGAGTTTGCAAGTGGTAGCTAGAGATTCTGCTTGTGCAACTAAGAGCCAGGGCAGCCAAACAAATAAAATATTTTTTAAAAAAAGACTGAGCCCCTAAGAAGTAAGACAAGAGGAAAAAAGTTTTCTTCAACTCTTTCAGGATCCCTGATTGGGTCAAAAAAATTAAACTGACAAAGATTAACAGGAGAAAAGTGTACACATTTTATTGAATTTTTACATGTACATGGGAAACTTCACAAGAGAATGAAGACCCAAAGAAGTGTCCAAAGCAGGAAGCTTGTATACTCTGAGACAAGTAAAGAATTTGTGAAGGATTGACAAGACAAAAGGCTTGAGCTAGGGGTAACAAGGGCTTCCCAGGTGGTGCCAGTGGTAAAAGAACCTGCCTGCCAATGCAGGAAACATAAGAGATTCAAGTTCAATCCCTGGGTTGGGAAGATCCCCTGGAAGAGGGCATGGCAACTCACTCTGGTATTCTTGCCTAGAGAATCCCATGGACAGAGGAGCCTGGTGGGCTATGGTCTATAGGTTCTCAAAGAGTCGGACACAACTGAAGCGACTTGGCATGACAACAAACAGGGGTAATAAAGGCTCAGATAGCAGAGTCTGCCTGCACTGCAGGAGACCCAGGTTCAACACAGGGTTGGGAAGATCCACTGGGGAAGGGAATGGCAACCTTTGCAGTATTCTGGCCTGGGAAGTCCCATGGACAGAGGAACATGGTGGGCTACAGCCCATGGGGCTCACAAAGAGTAGGATACGACTGAGCAACTAACACACAAACACCTCAGGGGTGATAAATGGCAATGAAGTAACGAGGAAGACAAGGGTTGGTTTAAGTAGGAAGATAAAGGTTGGTTTAACAAGCTTTGTATGGATTTCTTGGCCCCAAATTCCCTTCTCTGGTAATGAGACTATCTTCTTTCCTCCTTGTGCAGGGAGAGTATCTTCCATGTAGAAGACTTATTGTTTCAGGGAAGAAGAACAAGATGGAAGGGAGTCAGAGTAAATTTCCTGCTTATGTCATTTTTTAATTCCTTCAGCTTCAGATATTTAATATGCCCAGGAGGCATATCTTGGGGTGGGGTGTCCTGAATGAACTCTGTCACAGACAATCTTGCACAGGCTTGTTTCCCACTAAGTGAAATAAGCCCCCCATTGAGCGGAGCTGAGTCACCAAGAGTAGAAAGGAACATGGAGCAAGAGGGTCTTGACAGTGTCCCAGCACCTGGATCCCACTCTTCCTGAAGCCCTGCTGCATTCTGGTTCTGCCCACAGGAGGACGTGGCTAGTTCCAACCTGAAGGGCTGGATCAGGAGATGCTTGGGGTAAGACCTGGAAGATGAGAGACACTGAGAGAGAAAGAAACCCAGAGACCTGGAAGATCAGAGCTGCCCAGCCCAGAAGTGCTAGTGGCGTAGGTGGCTGAGCAGCGTTTGAATGAGAGGGCAGGCTGGGGAGGCAGGACCAGATCTGAAAGAACCAGAACCTGTAAGCCAGGTAAGGAGTTGGAGCTTTATTCTCTAGGCCTTGGGACTCACTGATGGGTCTTAATTAGGGGAATGAAGTTCACTCCCATGGGAGCATGGAGAGACTGAAGTGGCGACAGGCAGGAGCTGGGGTGCCCACGGGAGGTTGCTGCAGAGGTGCAGGTGAAAGGGGAGGAGAGCCCAGACAGGGCGGGGGTGCCGCTAACTCCCAGTACCAGCCCTTCAGCTTTTCCCATCACTGGGTGTGGCTGGAGGGGAGGGGAGGGGGAGTCAAAGTGAAAGGGAACATGTAGCAGCCTTCTGGATTGTTCCACCTGTTACCCTGGGCACCCAGAGCACACATGCCCACACTTGGCCCATCCTGGCTTCCTCAGATGCTAGATTTCCTTCCAAATACATGCAGGGTAGCAGGTGTGGCTGCATGACCTGATGTTCATTCTATGGCCTCTGTCAGCACCCACTGAAAACCAGCAGCTCCCAAGAGGGTGTGCTCTCTCTTCTGGACACATGGGCTCCTCACCTAATAATCCCCTTGATGACTCTTTGTCTGCATCACAAACCATCCGAGATTCCTGCGCCCAGGCAGTCCTCCCAAAGTGCAGCCACCCACCCCATATGGGGCTCTGCCCCTACATGCAGTTCACTTTCCTGAACTTTGTCTATCTTCATTTTGCTGCCAGATGATAACACGAGACCTTTTGTCAGGATGATGGAGTATGGCACACACCCAGGGAAGTCTTGATTGGATCCATTAACTCTGGGACTCACTCTGATTTTCACCATGGCCTTGGCCTTCAGCAGGATACAAATCACTGCCACTGTCCCACAGGACCATCTCCTCTCATTGCACCCCCTCTTCCTCCAGGTTCCCTCTGTCCTTCTCCTCAAGATCTTAGACCGATGCATTTCCCCTGCATTTGCTAATTGGCTCTAGTATCAACCAGCAAACCTTGACTCCTCATAACCCAGAGCTGCATGTTCCACTCAGCACTCCCTCCCTTTTGAAAAAGGCATTATAAACTTACCTTTCAAAAAAGGGTGCTCAAAAAACACATGAAAAGATGCTCAACATCACTCATTATCAGAGAAATGCAAATCAAAACCACAATGAGGTACCATTACATGCCAGTCAGGATGGCTGCTATCCAAAAGTCTACAAGCAATAAATGCTGGAGAGGGTGTGGAGAAAAGGGAACCCTCTTACACTGTTGGTGGGAATGCAAATTAGTACAGCCACTATGGAAAACAGTGTGGAGATTCCTTAAAAAGCTGGAAACAGAACTGCCATATGACCCAGCAATCCCACTTCTGGGCATACACACCAAGGAAACCAGATCTGAAAGAGACACGTGCACCCCAATGTTCATCGCAGCACTGTTTATAATAGCCAGGACATGGAAGCAACCTAGATGCCCATCAGCAGACGAATGGATGAGGAAGCTGTGGTACATATACACCATGGAATATTACTCAGCCATTAAAAAGAATTCATTTGACTCAGTTCTAATGAGATGGATGAAACTGGAGCCCATTATACAGAGCAAAGTAAGCCAGAAAGATAAAGACCATTACAGTATACTAACACATATATATGGAATTTAGAAAGATGGTAACGATAACCCTATATGCAAAATAGAAAAAGAGACTCAGATGTATAGAACAGACTTGTGGACTCTGTGGGAGAAGGCGAGGGTGGGATGTTTCAAGAGGACAGCATCGAAACATGTATATCTAGGGTGAAACAGATCACCAGCCCAGGTTGGATGCATGAGACAAGTGCTCGGGCCTGGTGCACTGGGAAGACCCAGAGGGATGGGGTGGAGAGGGAGGTGGGAGGGGGGACCGGGATGGGGAATACATGTAAATCCATGGCTGATTCATTTCAATGTATGACAAGAACCACTGCAATGTTGTAGAGTAATTGGCCTCCAACTAATAGAAATAAATGGAAAAAAATTAAAAAAATAAAAAAATTTTAAAAAGGGTGCTCAAGGGGACTTCCCTGGTGGTCCAGGGGTTAAGACTCTGTGCTTTCACTATAGGGAGTGTGGGTTCGATCCCAGGTTGGGGGACCAAGATCCCACATCGCCAGGTGGTGCGGCCAGAAAGGGAGGAGGGGCTCAGAGATAATTATTTCTCCCATCTGCCTTTTCTGTTTCATTTTGCCCTCACGTTGCTCTGCATAAAAACATAACATCAATAACTTAATGACTTCCACATTACCGTAATTCCCCTTATTATGCTATATAATCAATTTCTCAGTTCAGTTAAGTTCAGGTGCTCAGTTGTGTCTGACTCTTTGCCACCCCATGCTTTGTGACCCCAAGCAGCATGTCAGGCTTCCCTGTCCATCACCAACTCCTGAAGCTTGCTCAAACTCATGTCCATCGAGACAGTGAGGCCATCCAACCATCTCATCCTCTGTCATCCCCTTCTCCTCTTGCCTCAATCTTTTCCAGCATCAGGGTCTTTTCCAATGAGTCTGCTCTTCACATCAGGTGGCCAAAGTACTGGAGTTTCAGCTTCAGCATCAGTCCTTCCAGTGAATATTCAGGACTGATTTCCTATAGGATGGACTGGTTGGATCTCCTTGCAGTCCAAGGGACTCTCAAGAGTCTTCTCCAATACCACAGTTCAAAACCATCAATTCTTCAGCCCTCAGCTTTCTTTATAGTCCAACTCTCACATCCATACATACTGGAAAAACCATAGCTTTGAGTAAATGGACTTTGTTGGCAAAGTAATGTCTCTGCTTTTTAATATGCTATCTAGGTTTGGTCATAGCTTCTCTTCCAAGGAGTAAGTGTCTTTTAATTTCATGGCTGAAGTCACCATCTGCGGTGGTTTTGGAGCCCAAGAAAATAGTCTCTCACTGTTTCCATTGTTTCCCCATCTATCTGCCATGAGGTGATTGGACTGGATGCTATGATCTTAGTTTTTTGAATGTTGAATTTTAAGCCAGCTTCTTCACTCTCCTTTCACTTTCATCAAGAGGCTCTTTAGTTCTTCTTCATTTTCTGCCATAAGGGTGGTGTCATCTGTGTATCTGAGGTTATTGATATTTCTCCTGGAAATCTTGGTTTCAGCCTGTGCTTCAACCAATTCCTAGGCCCCTTCATCTGCAGAGGGACACCACCCTCCTCTTCCAGCCTGATTGCTGCATCCAGGAGCCTTTTCCACCGCTGCCAATGGACGGTTTTCACTTGCTTCTTTGTCCTTTTGTTCTGTCTAGCTGGTAAGCCCTGCCAATTTTTGCAATGGTTAAGTGCTGTGTTGCCCATGGTAAAAGCAAGTTTCTTTTATGACAAGACAGGCAGGTTCCCTTTTTGCCACTGCAGTTCAGGGCCTTCTGAGATGTCAAAAGGACTATCCTTAGGAGCACCTGTTCCTTGGGTTGGAAGAGAGACCACCAATCGTGGGGACACTCTGACTCTGGATCAGCTCCTCTACAGAAAACTCTTCCCTGTGCCTGGTGTCCTTCCACTGGGGCCCCTCCAGGAACCTCCCAGGTGGGAGTGCTGGGGGTCGTGGCCAGAGAACCCAAACCAGCCAACCTTCCAGAACAAGGGGCTTCCATGCAGCATCCGGGAGACGTGCCTGCGGTGCGCTCAATAAGGGACTTGAGACCTGTCTCCAGAGGCCGCTGCCTCAGCTCCCAGTGGAAAAGAGAGACGAGCTTCTAGCTCTCCAGGAGGGATGTGGGACATGACTGTCCTTACAGCACGCTCAGAGCCGGGCAGGACTCAGCCCCACAGCCACTGTGCTCCAGCTCTCCCGGGACAGTCCCCGAGGATGACTGGTGGGGACCCATGTACCTGATGACCTCCTGCAGCATCGCCTGCCTCAGAGCCAGCCACCAACACTGTCCACCAAGACGCTCACAGCAAGCACCAGACAGGTTCCCCAAGGACCCTCCTTTCCGTGCGTCTTTCTACGTTTTTACCACTCTGTCAAAAACAGTCCGCTTTCCCTGTAAGTACTGTTAGTCTCCTAGCTAAACAAACAGAATATGTGCTGAAATAACTGCATTTCCCACAGGGTTTATGAGTTTTCATTTTTTTGTTTAATTTTGACCATTGGCTCAGTTTCCTAGAATTGACTTCAGAGTGTCTAGGTGTAGGTGTGACTTCGCTTGGAGCATCATTTGAGATACAACAGCAGATCTGAATAGAGGAACCCAAGCCTCGCCCCAAGGCAATACCAAACAGCCCTAGGGTACAGAGCACCCAGTGTCATTTTAAAAAAAATATTTTCATACACTTTTTAAAAAATCAATAAAAATGAAAGGAAAGAACAACAGGAAATATTAGCTCCTAAAGGTTGTTTTAAATCCTTCTTTAATCTTCAACACTAGTTTCATTTTTTTTATTTTTTATTTATTTATTTTTTTTTTTTTACCACTGGAGTTTCATACGTGAATTTGGTTTTGAATAGGGAAAAATTCTATGTCTCCCTTACTCTCAAATGCTGCTTCTGTGATCAGACGTGTGTGCATTTTCCCTCTCCAAGCAATTCTGCAACACCAGCTACTTAGTCCCACAATTTAAATCCATTCTGGTACTATCTACTTGAAGTTAGCCTCAGACTGCACAGGTTAAAAGCTCAGTCCCAAAAGACTGCCCCTCACACTTCAGACGCCAATCATAAGACAAGATTATCACCTGTGCTTCAGACTGACTGGTTGTAAGTCCCCATGACCCCCACTTTGGGTTTGATCATTTACTAGAGCAGCTCACAAAACTCAGGGTAGCAGTGTACTTACTAGATTATGGCAGCAGATGATGAGATGGTTAGATAGCATCACCAACTCAGTGAACTTGAATTTGAGCCAAGTCCAGGAGACAGTGGAGGACAGAGGAGCCTGGCATGCTGCAGTCCATGGGGTCACAAAGAGTTGGACACGACCGAGCAACTGAATGACAACAATAATTATACTCAGGAGCAGCCAGATGGAAGAGATGCATACAGCAAGGCATGGAGCAGTGGGGAGGCTTGAAGCTTCCGTGCCCTCTCCAGGCACACGTCCCTGCAGCACCTTCACATACTCACTCTCAACTACAAATTGGCACTTACCAAGAGCATCGCCAACGACTGAATAA